>NW_022630995.1:6436632-7636632 GCF_010015895.1 Lontra canadensis
ATGGACGGACGGACGGACGGATGGACGGATGACGGGTGGACGGACGGCCGGCCGGCCACGGAAGAGTGGAAAGGGAGGGGAAAGGTCCACCGCCTGCTGGCGGTCGGGCAGGACTTGGGAATCCCTGGGCCTCGCCCTGCAAACTGACTGATTTCCAGAGCCTTCCCCGTCCGTGTCACTGGACCCTTGTGCCCGGACCCGCTTCCAGCGTGACGTCCTCACCGCGGTCCGGGCGTCCGTGGACACTCGTTCCAGCATCTTCATTTGCTTTATGTATTCAGCCGCCTTTTCTGTGCGGGGTAGAGCCCTGGGGTCCCACCACCTGAGATAAATCCCCCCTCAGCTACTTAATAATCATGCACCCTTGGGCGCGATTACTCAAACTTTTTTTTAGCTCCATTGATTTTCTAGTCTGAAATCGAGGACATAATAGCATCTCCTTGTAAGGGTGAGGAGCAGATCAGAGAGATGATGAATGTAAAGCACTTGCCAGTGCAGGCTGTCCCGAATTCCCCCACAACTGCTGAGCAGTATTATATCGGTTGTAGGGGGTGGGTAGTAGAGTCCATTAGTGGAGGGGCGCCTGGGGGGCTCAGTCGTTAAGCGTCTGCCTTCTGCTCAGGTCATGGTTCCAGGGTCCTGGGATCGAGCCCCCCATCAGGCTCTCTGCTCAGCGGGAAGCCTGCTTCTCCCTCTCCCACTCCCCCTGCTGTGTTCCCTCTCTCGCTGTGTCTCTCTTTGTCAAATAAATAAATAAAATTTTTTAAAAAAGAGTCCGTTAATGGAGAAAGTGACAAACGTAGTCATTATGAGGAGCCTGATTCATTGTTTTCAGGATCCCTGGTAGTATCTTTCAAGTTCATTTGCTTGTGGATTCAAACTTCTATTACTTTGAGGAAGTAGGGTTTTTTCATAAGAGTGAGGGTAAGGGTTTTATCTGTTGTTCCTAGTACTGGGCCTGCCGTGCAGGAGGTACTCATTCAACAAAGAGTGGCTGTTATGGTCATTCCAGGCGCTAGGGATGCAATGAGGAATGAAAACAGACTTGGTCCTTGTCAGCTCAAGTCTTGGTTTTTAGTGTTTGTTGCATGAATTAATAAGAAACCGCCTGTTTCAAGACTTTTGCATCTTCACAGGCTGATTATTTGCTCCATGCAGTAACTTTGACTCCATATCTAGTAGGAGACAACTTCTTTTTATTTCATCACATTCTAAACCTAAATTACAGTCATTACTCAGGGAATCATTCATTCTCTCTCTGTCTCTGTCTCTTTTGCAACACAAGGGTAAAATGTGTTACATATATGAGTAGATGTTATTTCAGAGTAAGGATAATGAGGTTCTGCGTGTCTTTTCTGGCTTTACTGCCAGGTAGTGTAACCATTTTATTTCCCAATAGGATTTCTCAAACACCCACGACAGGTTTGCCAAACACCATTACTGCATCTTTCCCACTCAAGGACTAATTGCTGTCTCTGTAGCATTCTACTACATACGCAGCAATAGTTAGTTCATGGTACTATCCAGGGGAAAAAAAACGTTTGAACGACAGAACTTTAAGCTGAGAAATTATAAAGTGGTCATAGACTAGTGGAAACCCTTGGTATCGTTACAAAATATTACCAGTCATCTTTGAAGGACTACAAAGACCACTGTACCCCAGCCCGTTCTTATAGCATTCCTACAGATAAATTTACAGTGGACATGAGCTCACAAAATAAAATCCACGAGGAGACAAGGCACGATAACCGAAAGACAGCAGAAACAACAAAGAACAGAATCCGATCTGAGACTTTATGTACTGGGATGTTCAGACACAGAATACACAGAATACACATAAATAAGATTAATTGTGTATAAATATATATGTTTATGTACATAAAATAAGCATGTTTCATGTGTTTTGGGAATAATAGAGGGATTTGGAAATATGAGCAAAGTACAAGAAACTTTTTGAAAGATAAATTTGAAGAGGAACCAAATAGAACTTACGGAAATGAAGACTATAGTCATTTCAACTGGCCTCGGAAGGTGAGAGTCCAATGGACGGACGGGTCCCTGAGACCCAGCAGGCTGGTAGGTTTGAGAAGATGCCTCCAGCTGTAATTCCTGCAGTTTGGATGTGGCAGGGGCTTTCCTGCTACTCACCGCCTGGTTAGCTCCTATCCTCTGTTTGGTTCTCTTCCATCCCCCTGTACCGTGTTCTTGCATTTAAATCCCTCACTTTAAATTTACTTCCTGTGGCTGCTGCTTTCCCGGTTGGGCCCTGGTACATACGTTACTTATGACCCAGCACTTCCCTAGCAGGGTATAGGAATCCCGAGGAATTTTCTCCCATACGGGAAGATACGTATGAGGATATTTGTCACAGCATTGTCAGTAGTATCGGTGGGTTGAGGGCGGTGCGTGTGTCCATTTCTGTGATGCAGATGGAAAAAATGAACAAATAACCAGGAATCCGTTAGACGCAACAGCCTGACATATACTCAGCAACATGGTTAGGCTTTTGGAAACGTGGTGCTGAGTGAAGAAACAGTGAGATTTTTTACTGCAATGTGATTTATATAAATTAAAAATGCATGCACACCGAACAAAAATATATGTTTTACAAGAACTCCTACAGAGAGAAGGATACAATTCAAGCACTTAGGAATGGTTGCTTATGGAGAAGGCAGAAGGACAGAAGTGGAGAATGGAGAAGGAAAGGGATGTATGAATGAATGAGAGAGGACCTTGCACACCCAACAGAGAAAGGAGCCTCATAAATTAAACAGTAAGTTTAACCAAGATGTTACACCTGCAGTTGGAAAAAAAAAAAAATGTTGCCAGAGAAATAGTTACAAGGTGGCACTGAGACACAGTTTCAAAGAATACATTGTGGATTGTGAAAGGTTGAAACAATACCTGCTCCAAAGTCAAGTTAGCTTGCAATAAAGGGCAACCACATGGGACAGAGGGTGAAGCAAGGAGCCAGGGCTGGTGACGAGTCCTGGATGACATAGGGATGTAGTCTGAATTCCATGGCAATGTTATGTGAGGAAGAGGATTCGAGGTCTTCTGATTTTCTTGTCATTTGCACTCAGATCTGAGCAAAGATTATGGGAGTCTCGTGACTGAATAGAAATGTACCAAAAAATCCTGCTTCATAGCTTTTTAGGGTCGAATACAGCCTCAAAGGCTGGGCTGCTCTCTCAAGTGGGGCTCAGATCATGATCACTCTACGCACTAAAAAACTGGAAACAAGGAGCATTTGGAGTGTGTTGGAGGGACTTGAATTCTCATCCAGTGTAGTTCAATTAAAATATGACAATAATAGAAAAGAAATATTTAACCATGATATTAGGTTTTACTTCCCCTTGCTTGTATTTTTAGAATTGGTTTATCTTTCTGAGTTCAAAAGTGTTCAAGTTCTGGAAGATTCTTTGCATAAAAGGTTGTAGGAATACTTGAAAAAATGACCATATCCAGAGCCCCCTATATCATCAATATCAGTTGAAAACCACATTATATCTGTTTTTCATTAAGCTTCGAGTGAGCTTTGCTCTTCTCTTTACAAATAGAGACTTTAAAGTGTGTTTTGCTCATTAATTCTGAGGCTGCTCCAAACATAATTAACTCCCTCTCAGCAATTAACATATTTGATGGTGTTTATTTGGGCTTTTCCCCATTTGTACAGAGTGATGCCAAGAAAATATCTGTTAGGTTGAACTGAATTTTGTTTTCACAGTTTGTGAAGCCAAAGAAGCAATTCACATAAAACAGTAATCCATTATCGACTCATTAGACTTATTAAGCTAATGTCTAATGACACGAGGAAATTGAGACAATCACTCAAACTCATGCAACCAATTAGTGGGGGAATCCCATCATAACCCAGAGCTCCACATGAGTCACCCAGAAAAAAGCTGACTCATAAACCAAGCTAAAGAGTCAATATAATACAGTGGCTAACCTGGGTGACCAACCTGGGTTTGAATCACAGCCCTGCCGTTAATAATGTGGGCGAGTCCCTCGCAGTCTCTATGCCTCAGTTTCTTCTTCAGGAAAACAGACCTGCTAATATTTTACATCATATGGCTGTGGTCCGGGTGCAGTACAGAAATCCATGCTTTCTAATAGACATATAATGCAAGCCACCCATGTGAGCCATATATGTAATTTAAAATTTTCTAGTAGTCATTTTTTTTTAAGATTGTGTTTATTTGAGAGAGAGAGAGAGAAAGAGAAAGAGAGAGCACGAGGGTGGGGTGAGGGCAGAGGGAGAATCAGACTGCTGGCTGAGCCAGGAGCCTGATGTGGAGCTCGATCCCAGGACCCTGAGATCATGCTCTGAGCCAAAGGCAGACATTTAACCGACTGAGCCACCAGGTCTGGAGGACAAAAACCAGATTCATCCGTGGGCCCAGACTCCTGGGTACGTCCTTAGAGTAGCTGGACTTTACTTTCTGCCATACTGACAATATTTGGAACAGCACTGGGACAGGAAGACATCTAAAATTCACTCTGGCTCACACATACCTTTGCCATTATTCATACCAAGTCAAGCCAACTTTTACTTGAATGTGGACCCCACTGGGCCAGGGCAGTTTCTAGCCTGTGTTTTCCACATCACCTTTACTCATCTCATTACCCGAAATAAATACATGACAAAGTTCCAGACTTGGACAAGGCCTTAAGACATCTTAATTACTACAGAAAACAAAGGAACCTAGATAATTGTGCTTACACTGGGGTAAATCCTTTACTGTCTTCATTATTTTTCCTTTAAAATTCCTGTGATAACTATAAAGTAACTTAAGCCTGAATAGCCAGCCTGACAGGTTTCTTTTTGTTTGGGACAATTAATTAAAACGTTCTTTAATCTCTCCAAACCACTTCATATACGCACACAACATCCAAGCCCATTTTGTTTTGGTGTCTGAGCTTACAGTGTTAAGAGCATGAATGTCGGTGCCAGGCTGCCTAGATTTGAATCCTGGCTCTAGTATCCACGAGCTGTGCAAACTCAGGAAAGTGACCTAACCTCTCTGTGCTTCAGTGTCCTCATCTGTAAAAATGAGACCAGTAATCGCCCTTACCTCGTTGGGTTTTGTGAAGATGAAGTGAGTTACCAGATGAGAAATGCTTGAAACAGTGCCCAGCAGGTATGTAAGCTCCCAGTAAATAGCAGGGCTGTGATTCAGAGGATTTCCGAGATGCGGAAACTAAGTAGAGAGACTGGGTACATTTTAGGGATCTGTGCTTCTCAAGATCCCTAGGCCAGCTTTGTTGACTCAGGACATGGTGATGACTTGGTAATAAGAGCATGAAAACCAGTTTCTTTCCTCTTGGTTGGTTGACAATCTCTCTTGAGCCCTTAACTGGGAATCCGTATCTGGCTTCGGGATCTCGGACAAGTTATTTCAAGTGTAAAATGGGGATATGATCCCTCCCTCACAAGCTTCGTGTAAAGAAAGGAAAATAGGAGGTGCCCACCGCTGTCCCTGGCATATGACAGACGCTTCCCTCGTTCTAATGTCCACCTGAAGTTTGCCAAGAACAAATAGTTTGAAATTTTATTTTAAAAAGTATTTCTGAGGCGCACCTGGGTGGCTCAGTTGGTTAAGCGACTGCCTTCGGCTCGGTCCAGATCCCAGAGTCCCGGGATCGATTCTCCGCATCCAGCTCCCTGCTCAGCAGGGAGTCGGCTCCTCCCCTGACCCTCTCCCCTCCCGTGCTCTCTCTCTCTCTCAATAAATAAATAAAATCTTAAAACAACAACAAAACAAAAAAACGATTTCTTTGACAGGTGCAGTGCCTTTAGAGAAGTCCCAGCATAGCGGGGGACGGTCACCTTCCGCTTTTGCACCAACCTCAAGATTGGCCTTCAGGCTCCGAGCGGTCCAGGCTCCCGGGTCCCCGGATCTTCACCTGCGTCCGCGCGGGCTCTTCGGTCAAGAAAGCCCAGAAGGCGGTTTTGAATGAAGGGGACTTTGTTCTTTGCTCAGGAAATCCGCCTTCCTAGAAGACACGAGGTAGCAGGCTCACAGAGATTACTGCTACTTCCACAAACGGAGAGTAAACCTGTAGGTGAAAGCGAGGGAGAGGCACGTCGATGCAAGCGCCTGAGGCCGCTTCCACACGGAGCCTTGGCCTGCTCCCGCGGAAGCCCCGGCCCAGCCTCCACAGGCCTGGGGCCGCCCGGTGCACCACCCGAGGCGGATTCTCTTGGGACTTGCCCGGGCGTCCGCAGAAGAATATTTTCCCTCATGGGAACGGCTTCTTTTAGGAAGAGCGGCATATCCTATCCGTGTGGAAAGTGAAAACAATCTTGGAGCGCTGAAAAAATAAAATTAAATTAAACGAACAAGAAAAGAAAGCAGAAAATACCATTCCAAATGCGGCACAGGGTAACTTCCTCGCATGCTCTTTCAGAAAAAAGAAACCCTGTTTAGCGCAGCTATTCAAGAATGCGCAGGTCATCTCAGGAGCTTCCGTAACAGAACACGTTCGTATTGTCCCATTACCTCGTTGTCATTGTCATTACCTCAGTGACAGTGAAGACAGGACAATCTGCTGACAAGTCTCTGAACCTGCTACTACTTCAAGGTCATGAATTAGCTTTCCACAAACCCATGGAAGTATTAAGACCTAATGCTGAAAGGTGGACTATTTAGTAAATATGCCGCTAGAAAGAGGAAGAAAGAAAGAAAGAAAGAAAGAAAGAAAGAAAGAAGCTATTTCCTTAAAATGAAATTAACTTTAATTTTACTATTTAAATCAGCCACAAGACAATTTTAAAGAAAGACTAACATCCCCCCAAATGAAATAATGATGGGATATCATTTAAAACTATTCATTTAAACAAATCCCAGTGGTCCATTGTATATAAATGAAACATACATACATATATATATACATATATGTGTATAACTACATATATATGTATATATACACATAAAGATTTTAAACTAACTGAATTTATAATTTAGTATTTTATTTTATTTTTAATATTTTATTTATTTATTTGACAGACAGAGATCACAAGTAGGCAGAGAGACAGGCAGGGAGAGAGGAGGAAGCAGGCTCCCTGCCGAGCAGAGAGCCCGATGCGGGGCTCGATCCCAGGACCCTGAGATCATGACCTGAGCCAAAGGCAGAGGCTTTAACCCACTGAGCCACCCAGGCACCCCCTATAATTTAGTATTTTAAAAGAAAGATTCTAAGCTATTTCATTTTGTACATATTAAGCATTTCTGCTTGTCAGCTTTTTAGGGAGGCATAAAAACGACTTGTCTTATCTGAGTGGGACTCCTCGCCTGTTGTAAAGTCTGTTACGAGAGCGCTAGCAAGTTTTGTCCCTCCTTGGACACCTAATTCCCGTTCCACACGGGACACTTCAGAACGGTAACGACATTTTCAGAGCATGTCCTGTGGCACATCACACACTCATTTCATCCGGAAAACAGCTCCGTGAGGTGAGTCCTGTTTATTACATCCATTCTACAGATGAACAAACTGAGGCACACAGAGGTTAAATAATTGGCCTAAGGTCGTATGGGTAATGAGTAAGGGAAGCAGGATTCGAAGAGGAGTGCACCGACAATATTGAACTTCACCTGAGCCCCCTGCTCCCAGAAAGTAGCTGAGGTACCTCCGACCTTCCTGTGCTCCAGCTAACCTCAAAGGACCCCCTGCCCAGCAGAGGGAGGACCTGTCCTCACCTTCCCTCACCTTCTCCTTTACCTGCCTTGACAAAACCCCAGACCCTCTTTTTTCCTTTGAGACATTCATTCCTCCCTGACAAGAGTGCATTTTCCCCCTTGCAGTAATTGGAATAAAATCATCTCTTTAATTGTCCTGTGCATTTTTACACCAGAAACTCACCCATATTGCCGATTCCTGAGAAAATAAAATCCAATTCAGAGATGCCTAAACCATGGTCAGGCAATGCGTCTTTTGGTGGAGTGGCCCACATACGTGTCACCCATCCTCTCATAAGCATTTCAGGAATTTGGAGCACAGGGAGAGAAGGCAGATCCCTGGGAAGATATGAGGTATGGTCAGTTCACGGAAAACTCAAGACTATTTTTTTAAAGATTTTATTTATTTATTTATTTATTTATTTGAGAGAGAGCAAAAACAAGAGAGATCTCAGAGGCAGAGAGAGAAGCAGACTCACTGCTGAGCGGAAAGTCTCAACGCTGGGCTCGATCCCAGGACCCCAAGATCTTGACCTGAGCCAAAGGCAGATGCTTCACTGACTGAGCCATATGGACACCCTGAAAACTAAGACTATTAAAATTGATGTGACAGATTTGCAGATTTGAAAATAGAACTTCTTTCCTCAAATCAATCAATTTCTTTCCCAACCTGCCCCTTGCCACTCTCTGCCTCCTTCTCTCCATCTCTTGCAATGTCATCAAATAGGAACACTCTCAGGGCACCTGGGTGGCTCAGTGGGTTAAAGCCTCTGCCTTCAGCTCAGGTCATGATCTCAGGGTCCTGGGATCGAGCCCCACATCGGGCTCTCTGCTCAGCAGGAAGCCTTCTTCCCTTTCTCTCTCTCTCTGCCTGCCTCTCTGTCTACTTGTGAGCTCTCTGTGTCAAATAAATAAATAAATAATCTGAAAAAAAAAATGTTAACTTTGAGGATCCCATGAGTTCTCTCAACTTGGCCTGATGATAGTTTACTGGGCGATAGTTTACTCTACCCAAGGGCTCTCTGTGTGGGATTGCTTATTGAAAGCACATTGGATGAGGACTGCTGGATAGAAAGTGCCCTCGAACACTGACATCAAGTACAGAGATGATCATGACAAAAAAGCTTCCTCCTCCCTTAACCAGCACCCCTAAATTCCTCCCACCTTAGTCAAAGTCTTGACATTTAGTTTTCAACAAATATTTGAACCTGGTATGTTCTGGGAACTCCTCTAAGCACTGCAGAGATAATCTCATGGTTGAGTCTCTCTGTGCCTCGGTTTCTCCATTCTTATACAGTAACAGGAGTAAGGCACAGAAGTAGAAAGTTCCCTACCTTCTTCTGCATAACACCTGCTTTCAACTTCAGGACATATAGTAAGGAGTTCCATCTTGTTCTTGTCATAAGTTCACGTGTCTGATACTGTTGGTATCCAAGTCTTCCCTTCTTTTTCTCAATTACCATAGATGGCAAATAAGACATATCACTTTTACAGTGTTCTTTGGGGCAAATTTAATAAACCTTCATTAAAATTTGAGAACTATCTAGAAGAAGGGAACAAATATTGGTAAGGTCATTCATTAGAGTTGTTACGTCATCAATGAGAATTATCTAGGTTTCTGTCATTGTCTCTCCTTTATTACAGAAATCATGGCCCACTTAAAGGACACGTGTCATTTCTTAGCAAGGGCTTTACCTTCGCCCAACATTTTTATGGTCACGATCATTGTCATATTGCTTTAAAATCCTACTGAAATTACCAATGAGTTATTTTTGTCAGAAACTGTGTCTGCTTCTTACGAGGGAGTTACTGATAGAAGAGACCTGAGCTGGAGGGCTAGTGCAGACCCCTGGGACAAGGGAGCCTCATGTGTCTGGGGCTGTGCAGACCCTGCCGACTGAGCCAGCCAGGCACCCCAAGTAAATGGAGAATTTAAGAGGCTTCCAACATTAGCCAAAAAAGCACAGGTTTATATTGTAGACACCCTAGAGAATCTGGTGATTACATAGGACCTGAGAGGCCCCAACAAGACAACATTGGGGTTAGGGGCAGGGGGAGGAAAAAACTGTGATTAGAGAGACGATCCCTGCAGGGCTGCAAGGTAGATGCTGTTCAGAAGGACAGGAGACTCCATTTTTTAAAAAAGATTTTATTTATTTGACAGAGAAAGAGCATGCATTAGCGGGGGAGGGAGGAAGCAGCAGAGGGAGAGGGAGAGCAGACTCCCCGCTGAGCAGGGAGACCAATGCCCGGGGCTGAATCCCAGGAGCCTGGGATCATGACCTGAGCCAAAGGCAGATGCTTAACCCACTGAGCCCCCCAAGCCCCCCAGGAGGCTCAATGGAAAAAGTGATATTTTGCACCATCAAATAGTAAGATTTTATTTTAGGCAGAGTATTGGGCCTGCTCAGCCTCTGGAATTTCTACGTAGAACTCTGACATTATATTTGGCTGGAGCCCTCACTTATTTAAAACCCACTTTAGGGACACCCGAGTGGTTCAGTCGGTTAAGCATCTGACTTTGGGTCAGGTCACGATTTCAGGGTCTAGAGGTTGAGCCCTGCGTCAGGCTCCACAGTCAGTGGGGAGTCTGCCCATCGCCCCGCTCATGCACATGCTCTCTCTTTCTCTCAAATAAATAAATGAAACCTTTAAAAAAAAATAAAATTAAATAAAAAATAAAATAAAATGAAAACCATTTTATTGAGGTATGATTGACACTAAAAAGCTTTATCTATATAATATATACAAGTTGATGAGTTCGGGGAGAAGCATATTCCCACAATCACCATGGTCTGTGCCGGCACCACATGCCATAAACATATCCGTATCCCCCCAAAGTCTTCTTACACCCTCTTATTATTATTATCTGGTGAGAGAGAGGGAGGAAGGGAGGGAGGGTAGAATACTTAACATGAGGGACACCAGGGTGGCTCAGTTGGTTAAGCAGCTGCCTTCAGCTCAGGTCATGATCCCAGCATCAAGGGATCAAGTTCCTCATCTGGGTCCTTGCTCAGTGGGGAGCCTGCTTTTCCCTCTGCCTCTGCCTGCCACTCTGCCTACCTGTGCTCTCTCTCTCTCTCTCTCTGACAAATAAATAATAAAATAAATAAATAAAATCTTTAAAAAAAAAGAATACTTAACATAAGATCTATGCTTGTAGCAAAATTTTAAGGATGCTGTATTGTTACCTACAGGCACTATGTTATACCCTCCATCTCTACTACTTACTCACCTTGCCTAAGTGAAACTTTGTAGCCTTTGATTGATACCTCCCCTGTTGCCTGCTGTCCACAGCTCCCAGCAACCACTATTCTACTCTTTGCTTATGTGAGTTGACGATTTTAGGCTCCTCATATAAGTGGTACCACGGAGTATTTGTCCTTCCATGACTAGTGTATTTCATTTAGCATAATACCCTCCAGGTCCACCCACGTCGTCTCAAATGTCAGGATTTTTTTTCTTTCTTTCTTAAAGCTGAATAACATAATATTCATTGTGTGAATATAACACATTTCTCTATCCATTCAAGCATTGATGGATATTTCCGTTGCTTCCGTGTCTTGGCTGTTGTGAGTAATGCTGCAATGAACATGGGAGTGCGTGTATCTCTTCGAGACCCTAATTTCAATTCTTCTGAATGGGAATCCTGGACCATACAATAAGTCTTTTTTTTTTTTTTTTTTTTTTTTTTGTAATTTTTTGAGGAGCTTCCATACTGTTTTCCACACTGGCTGCACCAATTTACATTCCACTGACAGTGCACAAGGGTTCCCTTTTCTCCACATCCTCGCCAACACTTGTTTTTCTGGGGTTTTGGTGGTTTTTTTTTTTAAATTTTGGGTTTTTTTTTTTAATACTAGCCAAGGACCCTCATTCTTTTTTTTTTTTTTTTAAGATTTTATTTATTTGTCAGAGAGAGAGAGCACAAACAGGAGGAGTGGCAGGGAGAGAGAGAAGTAGGCTCCCTGCTGAGTAGGGATCCTGACGCTCGTTTCTATCTCTATGGATTTACTTATTCTGGATGCTTCACACAAATGGAATCACACAATATATGATCTTTGTGTCTCTCTTCTTCCACTTAGCACACTATTTTCTAGACCCTAGGATCAACCCCTATAAAGAGAAAAGCCCTGGAGGGGTCCCCAGGTGAACACACATTCTTGGACAGTCCTGCTCCTTACATTAATAGAGAATGTATTTATAACTGGTTATCCCTTTTATCTTCACTCTGGAGATAAAAGATTGTAGAACTTTCTAGAATTGTTTACAATTACTGGATTTTCAAAAGATCTTCTTCTAGGAGTGAGTATCCCTCAAATCATATGGTATATGAGAAAGTAAAAGGGGAAAGAAAAAAAAAACCTGCAAGTGTTTGATATCGACACATCTTTTTCTTAACTCTCCCATCTTCTTATAAAATTCCAATGTGATTTGTATTTTTTTGCCGAAGTGCAATTCACATAACATAAAACCAACCACTTCAAAGTGCACAATTCAGTGACATCAGTATAATTACATTGTTGTACAATGACCATCTCTATCTAGTTCCAAAACTCCATCGCCCCAAAAGAAAACCCTGTGCCCACCAAGCAGTCACTTCTTTTGTCTCCCTGACAGCTCCCAGTCTCGTTTCTATCTCTATGGATTTACTTATTCTGGATGCTTCACATGAATGGAATCACACAATGTATGACCTTGGTGTCTCTCTTCTTCCACTTAGCACACTATGTTCTAGACCCTTCCATGCTGTAGCATGTATCAGTACAGTGGCTGAGTAATATTTCACTGTATTTACGTAACACATCTTGTTTATCCATTCATCGGCAAAACATTCAGATTGTTTTCCCCTTGGGCTCTTGTGAATAGTATTGCTATGAATCTTTATGTACAAATATTTGAGTACCTGTTTTCAGTCCTTTTGGTATAAATTAGGAGTGGAGTTGCTGGAATATATGGTAAGGCTATATTTAACTTTTTTAAAAAGTGTGATTAGTATCCTTATCTCCTCTGGCTTGATTAGAAATGCAGGAAAACAGTACTGCTCCCCACGGATTGCAATGCAGCTGAAGCAGTCACTAGTCATGAATATTCTAAAACATCCTTCATTAAAGCTAAAAAGAGAAAATCTGGTTATTTATCAAGGAACTGGAAATGTTTCTAAACCAGTTGTAAAGTTAACTGAATAACCATCTTTCTTGGTGTTGTATTCACACAGGAGGCTTCTGGGTGATAATTTCAAAGAGGTTCAGGGGATGTGGCTCTAGGTTACAGGTGAGGGACAGGTCCTATTTTTAGACTTTCCAGAATCTAGCACCTTAACCCCTACCCGCAGCCCTTTCCACAGCCTCTTCTCCAGTCAGCCAGACATTTCCTTTCTACCACCCAGGGCTGCCAAGGACTGTCCCGATCCTCAGGCAGAGCCCTCTTCACTCCCCATTGCTCCCCCCATTCTCTCCCCACCCAGAGACAGATATTGAGTAAAACTGACTTTTTCATCTAAAACAACTTCTACCCATGGAATAAATCATAAAACAATAACCGTAAACTCTAATATTGCTTATTTAGCCCTGATTTCATAATGTGCAGGAATCAGACCTCGTATTTCATCAGGTGCCACGTGGAGCTGAGCAGTGTCCAAACACAACCCAAGGGCCACCTGGGTGGCTCAGTCAGTTGGGCGTGTGGCTCTTGGTTTCTGCTTAGGTCATGATCTCAGGGCCCTGGGAAAGAGCTCCAAGTTGGGATCTGTGCTCATCGAGGAGTCTGCTTGAGGATTTCTCCCTCTCCCTCTGCCCACCCCCCCGCCCTTCCCCTACATGCGGGCATGCTCCCTGTCTCTCTCTCAGTCAAATAAGTAAATAGATCTTTTAAAAAAGGATTAAGAAGGGATGCCTGGGTGGCTCAGTTGGTTAAGCAGCTGCCTTCGGCTCAGGTCATGATCCCAGTGACCCGGGATCAAGTCCCACATCGGGCTCCTTTGCTCGGCAGGGAGCCTGCTTCTCCCTCTGCCTCTGCCTGCCACTCTGCCTGTGCTCGCTCTCTCTCTTTCTCTGACTAATAAATAAATAAAATCTTAAAAAAAATGATTAAGAAAAACAAATGCAACTCAACTTCATTTGCTTCTAGAAAGTACCATCAAACAACCTCAAATGAGAACAGATTGTAATACTTTTCACATCCGGGCATACGTTGGAAATTTACTTGTAGCTACCCTGAGGCTGAGGGGAACCTGCAGCGCCCTTCCTGGATTGTGTTTCTCGTCCAACACCAAGTCCAGGCAGGCAGAGATGTTCTCTGTCTCAAACAGCTAATGCCAACCCCACCGCCCCTCCTGATTGCCCACATCGCTGAGAATGTTGGTACTGTCACAGCTTTTTTTTTTTTTTTTTTTTTTTTTGTTAAATCAATCGTCACTGCTGTCTTTCTCCCTCAGAAAACCCCAGACAGGAAGTTCTACCCAGGAGTTAAGTGGCAAAGAGCCGGGCTTAATGTCTGGTAGATGTGGGTTCAGCACCAGCTGTGTTTCTCACTGGCCATGTGACTTTGAACTACTTGGTCAAACTCCCTGTGCCTCAGTGTCCTCATTTTTAAAATGGAGACACCACGTCTACTTTACAGGGTATGGCCAGTGTTCAGAGAGGTAATGCAGGTCCAGTGTCTGGCACCCCGCTTGGCCGCAGATAAAAGCTATTGACATAGTAACCATTTTTGCCCACTGTTTCTTTTCACCCCCTTGCTCCTCTGTCCCGCCAAACCCACCGCCACCTCCACCACCACCACCATCACACACATTCTCTCAGAAGAGACTATGTTTGTGGCTTCAGGGGAGGGACGAGAACAAAGCAAATAGGTTGTGGCTTTCCAGTTACCATGTTTCAAAAACTCCACATCCTTGGAGGAATAAGAAAAGAAACACAGATTTGAAGGGGGGGGGTTCCTTATTTCTCCACAACCCCAAGCAGAATAAAACCAAAGCCAAAGCCAAACAAACTAGAAAAGATTGCCCTAGCTTGGGCTGCAAAGACGGTGACGGGGAAGACACAGGGTTTCGTGGCTGGAAGAGGTAGCAGACGGGACCAAGGACAGCCTCAGATTCCATCTGCTCTGCCGTGCTCAGAGTATGACCTATAAAGGACAAAAAATCTCTAGTCCAGGAGCTGTCAGTTGTGTCATAAAGGAATTCTTTAAATATTAGGAGCTTGGGGCACCTGGGTGGCTCAGTGGGTTAAAGCTTCTGCCTTCGGCTCAGGTCATGATCCCAGGGTCCTGGGATCGAGCCTGCATCGGGCTCTCTGCTCAGCGGGGAGCCTGCTTCCCCCTCTCTCTGCCTGCCTCTCTGCCTACTTGTGATCTCTGTCTGTCAAATAAATAAATAAAATCTTTAAAAATATATATATTAGGAGTTTGCAGTGACCGGTAAGAGCAGAAGGATGGAGACAGAAATTGTTCCCTTTGTCTACCATGGCCTAGCCAACTACCCCCAAACTGAGCAGCTTAACACACAGCCATTCATGCACTCACAGTGCTGCGGTTCCAGTAGGGCTCTGCAGGGACAGCCCGTCATCTCTGTTCCCATAGCGTGTGGGGGTTTGGATGGGCTATGACATCCCTGACGGCCTCTCGTTCATTCTCCAGAGTCTCGCTCCACGTGGCCTCTCATCACCCAGGGGTCTCTCCGAGCTTCTACCATGGGAGCTGGGTCTCAACGAGGTAAAGGAAGGGGCTGCCAGGCCCTTTAAGGCCTAGACTGGGAGCTGGCACACAGTCGTCAGTTCCACCACATCTGCTGGCTGGAGCAGGTCGAGGCCAGCCCGGATTTAAGGGATGGGGAGAGGCTCCACCTCGGACTGTGGGAGCGGCAGCGGCCTACAAAGGAAGAGCTGTTCACAGTCACGTTTGGAGTTTGTCTGCCCTACCTGTAAAAATTGGGTATACTTTAAATGGTTACGCTTGGGCACCCCCTGGGTGTCTCAGTACGTTCAGCGTCGGCCTTTGGCTCAGGTCATGATCCCAGGGTTCTGGGATCAAGTCCCCATGAGGCTCCCTGCTCAGCAGAGAGTCTGCGTCTCCCTCTCCCTCTGCTTCTCCCCCTGCTCATGCTTTCTTTCTCTCTCTATCTTGAGTGCTCTCTCTCTCTCCCAAGTAAATAAATGAAATCTTAAAAAAATAAAATTTTACACTTAGCACATTAATAATTTTAACATAAAAGTACACAGTGATTACCCAATAACCTCTGTGGAAGACATAAATGGTCTAGATTTCAAGGGGGGGGGGGCCAAAGAGCCCTTCTTGCTTCTCTGGTCTCAGAGTCTGCTGTCCTGGAGCCTTTCTTAGAGTTTGTGAAGGAAGTTTTTTCTCTTTCTGAGTCTTGAATGACTGTGAGTTTTGCAGAAGGCCCCAGTATGTGATCATAAGGGCCCTTGTCCTTCTCAAATTCCTGTTCTCCTGACTTTAGGTATAGAGTCGAAAATTCCTGACTGTCTCCCAGCAGGGCGTCAGCCTCCGCATCTAACGAGTAGCGAGTAGCGGCAGTGATCTCCTCCCAGGCCCTCTCCCCCTCAAGAGAGTGGTTATCAGGGGGATAGTAGCCAGTGTACCACCCCTCCTATGTAGACATGAGTCTCACCTGTAGAGGGAAATGCTTCTAGAGCACAAAAACAGACTTAATCATGCCAATTAGCAGTGGCGGGGACATGTCCCATAGATCAGAAATAAGGAGGAAGTTCTAAGGGGCTTTGGGAAGCTTGTGGAATGTGGGAGCTTGGGGGCATCGTCTCTATCTGTAGCTGCCATGGGGTGGAGAAGAAGAGAGGACTGAGCAGAAAGCCAGCCAGGCCAGGCACTAAAAAGCTGTGTCATCTCTTTATGATATGACAGCCATTACTGTGGGATTACAGACTGCTGTTTGGGAAACATGGATTTTTTTTTTTTAAGCTGTTTATATTTTCTGTAATTAGGTCCTTTTGTTAGTGTTTAGTGCATTTTTTAGATGCTAGTCTGGTCAGCTATGCTAAGAGGAACCAAGAAAGAGGTTTTTGTCCAGTCTGGACCAGAATTTTAAAGGGGAAGCAGCTTACCAGCCGCCTGACATGATGGAAACAATGGAGTGGTGTTGCCTGAGCCAGAGAGCCTCAAAGGGAAGGTAAACTGAGGGCAGCAGAGTCGGACACCCTTGTTCAGCAGCCCTCCCCACACCAAGATGTAGTTCTCACGTCTGGGCCCACCTCTCCATCCGCATGGTCTGCTATTCCCCTACTGGCCCAGACAAGAGGCCAAAAGGAACCTCAGGGACAAGGAGAAGGAAGAGTGGCCCAGCATTGGTGGCCCGGCATTGGTGGCCGAGCCCTGGAGTGGGTGTTAGCTGTGGAGTTCGCTCTCGAGAATAGAGCTAGCAAACAGAAAATCTAGTCTGAGACATGGGGGAGGAAGGGTTCAATTTGAGCATGAGCTGCTGGGAGCCAGGAGCCAAACACTCAGGAAGGAAGGTTACCGAATCTTTTTCCTAGTTTGGGAGGGAGAGGACACACACAGACTGCAGAGCCTCCAACCACTGCCCAGGCAGGGGAGGAGCAAGGGTAGGGGTGTAACGTGGTCTCTTAAGCGAAGCGGGGGACAGGGAGAGCTGAGATGGATGGCTGGAATCTACAGCAGAGATGGGGGGCAGAATAGAGCACTACCGTGGCAGGTGTTGGGGGGGAAGGCTGCTGATTGTGGGCACATGAAGACTGGGACCACTGAGGCACTGCGGCCATGAGGCTTGGAAGGGTTGAGTCACCCCAGACCTCTCCCCTTCAGCCCCCTTGGGGCACTCACTGGAGAGCTGGGCGTGGGTACCACTGTCACTGTCAATGTCCCGGTTCAGTCCTGCCCTTACGATCTGTTCTGGGTATCCAAAACCGAGTAACACACTAGGCTAAGCCTTAGCGGATTAAAATAACAGCAATCCTTTATTTTGCATTTCAGGTAAGGCAAGGCAAGAACCACTCTGCTCCATATGTCTGGGGCCCATGACTCAAATGGTTGGGGACAGCAAGGGGCTGGGGCGCATCTCTTTTCCTGCAGGCTCAGGCCATCTCCCAACGGCTTCTCCTGTGTTCTCTCCAGCATAAAGGTCTCAGGGTGGCTAGACCTACAGGTGGCTCAGGGCCTCCGAAAGCAATCGTTTCCAGGCGCCCCAGGCAGAAAGAAACTGTGAGGCATTTATGATCTGACTTCAGAAGTTCCAGAGTATGTGACTTCTCCATATTCTATTGGTTTAAGAAATCACTAAATCCAGCCCAAATTCGAAGGTACAAGGTATAGATCCCACCTCTCAACAGAAGGAGTGTCGAAGAATCTGCCACCATTTTCAATACATCTCACTGAGTCCTTAACCAAGTCCCCCTGCTGAACGGCCTGTGTGCAGATTCTCATGGACGGCAGCTGGGAGGCAGCAATGCACAGGGCAGAAAAAGCAGGGACTTTGGAGGACACTGGCCTGCCTTCCTGTCTAGACAGGATCCACCATTCAGCAACCGGTCAAGCTTGTTAGGTTACTTACCGTTCAGAGCCACGGTTTCCTCTTGTCGAACAGGAATCATACCATTATGGCGACCAGGGAAATGTACCTTTTGGATTTTCCAATGCAGAGCATAACCGACTAGTGCATCTGTCTCTGATACTCATCCCTGGCTCGGTGCAGAGGCCACCTGGCGCTGCTCCCAGCCACGACAAAGTCCAAGAGATCTACTCCTGGGAGATGCTGGACTCCTGGGATAGGCCAGTGGGGCTTGAGGACACTATGCCCCCCACCACCCGCAGCCCCTCCGAACTTTCTTAGAGCTGTCCCACCGCATGAGACGCGTCCTTCCACATAACCCTCCTTCCTCGCTTCTCTACAGAGCTCACACCTGCATCCCGGGTCGGCTTCCTGCATGTCAGTCTCTTGCAGAGTGTTCCTGTCTGGCACTGCTCTTGGGGGGGAGTGGGACAGATAGCCACCAAGTCACAATGTGGCAGTATTAAATAAATGGCTGCGTGAAAGCACCTCACCGAAGGCTGGCACGTGGTTGACATTCATCCCACGAATTCTGAGTTCGGGCTGTGCAGGCTTTAGCCTGTCTGCCTGGGACATGATGGTGAGCAAAGCCAATAGGGACAATGTCACCCCCACCTGCTTGACGCGTCTTCCTGAGCCTCACTGCTGAGGGATAACGTCCCAGCTCTTCTACGGGACACTGAGAGCCTTTCAAAGCGCATTTCAACACCGCCCCCACCTTAGATCCTGCACACCTGAGCCTCGATGGAACTTTCTCCTTTCCTCCTTCCACCTGACATCTTTTGCCCCCGGGGTCTTCGCACACGTTTTTCCTCTCCCTGAAACGGCTCTCCCTGCTTGCACACACCCCACACGGGATCAGCCCTTCACATCCTCCAGAGCTAGTCGGGTTGCGGGGTCCTCGGTCACCGGACAGAGCGGGCTTGTGCGCCCACATCTCAGCGCGCACCCCACGAAAGCGCAACCGCTGTGAGCTGTCCCTGCAGCGCCGGTCCGGAGCCGGGCACGCTGGTGCCCCCCGAATCCCCGGCGCCCGGCCCTCGGCAGGCCCGCAGCTCACATCGCCGGGAGCACAGGCCATTTTCCCGGGCGGCCGGGGCGCACGTCGCGGAGGCGGGGGCTCGGCTGGGCCGGGCTGCGGCCGGGGAGCCCCGGAGACCGCCCGCGACGCGCGCGGCGGGCGGGGGCCGAATCGCCGCGGCCGCCGCGGGGCACATGACTGCGGGCCCGGCCTCCGCCCCGCCCGCTTCCCGGCGCAGCTGCTCGCCCGCCGCCGCCTCCCCCTGCAGCGGCGAGCCGGGCCGGCCAGCGTCACCGCCCTGCGCGCTCCCTCTCTCCCTCCCGACCGCCCCGGCCGGGGAAACCGAAAGCGAAGCGGCTCGTCCCACTCGCCGGCGGCCGGCCGGGTGCACGCGAGCCGGGAGCCCAGCCCCGGAGCCGGGGGCCGCGCGCAGCGCCGGGGCCGCGGGCGCCGCAGGGTCGCGGGTGTCGAGGCCGCCGCAGCCGCGGCCCCTCCCCGGTTCCGCGCGGTCGCGGGCGGGCGGGCCCGGGAGCGGCGCGCGGGATGGGCAGGTGCTGCTTCTACACCGTCGGGACGCTGTCCCTGCTCCTGCTGGTGAGCAGCGTCACGCTGCTGGTGGCCCGGGTCTTCCAGAAGGCCGTGGACCAGACGATCGAGAAGGTGAAGCGGGCGCGCGGGCGCGTGTGTGTGCGCGGGCGTGTGTGCGCGGGCGTGTGTGCGCGCGGGCGGGCGGCTGTGCGCGCTCCCGGGTCGGGCGGGGGACGCTTCAGCCCCCCACCGCCCCACTCCCACCGCCAGTGCTGGACCTCGTGCAGGGAACCGCCCCCCCGGCAGACCCCGGGCTGCAGCCCTCCTTTATGGCTTGTGTTCTTGGGTGGATGGGAAGGGGTTAAAGAAGGATGGGGAGGAGGAGCGGGAACTGCGCATCTAGACTTTTCCGAGAGGCTTTCCCTCACCTTCTACCGCTCGCCTCCCCTCCGCGCCCTCCCTGCCCCCGCCCGTCTCTGTTCAGCCCGAACACACTCTCCTCCCACGTCTTGGGAAAACAAAACCGAGCCCGGGCGGGTCTGTCGCCGCGCGCTGCAGCCCTCGGAGCGGCGGGGCCGGGATGCGGAGCGGCGGGGCCCTGCGGTCCGCGGCGCTCGCGCCGGCCTGGGCTGGGCGGGGCTGCTGGGCGGGAGGCCGGGCCTCGGGCCGGTGACATGTCAGTCCCGCAGAGTCTGTGCTGGTTTCCCCCGACTGAGCCTGGGGCATCTCATCACGATGGCCTGGGTTGCTTTGTCTCATCACGGATTCGTGCTTTTCTTAAATAACCGTAAGCTTCAGGCAAGGACACAGTTAGATTCTTGAAAGAATCGGAGCCTGTCTCTTACCCTAGATGAGTGGGCAGGAGAGTGGTCATTTGGAAGACTTCTGAGTCATTTGACCTTCCTGGGGCTCCTTCCTGCTGCCTTTCACCCACATCCACCAGTCTGTGTGGAAAGAGGAAAGAGGAACAAGAGAGAGTTACTGGGATCACGTTTTCTTTAAAAAAAAAAAAAAAAAAAAAAAAAAAATTCATTGGAGCAGCCTTCCTGCTTAGAACCGTGGCCCCGTGCTTCATCTGTCCCACTGGTTTGCACTTGCTGTCACCTGGACTAAAAAGCCAGTTTGATCCCTGAACTCCCGGTTAGTCAAGTTGTCTTGTTCAGGTGACAACAGACATATTCCTTTAACAGAGGTTGCCAAAAGCCATCGATGACTTGGAATCTGGCAGCCGGAGGCAAATTTTAAAAGGCAAAAGTCATGGTAAAACCTAATTTAATTTTAAAGTTCATGTTATTGTGGGAAGATGAAGCTCACTGTCTGAGCTTCCCGAAGACCGCTGTTGTCCCTGAGCACCCACGGTCAAGGGGAAACCTTCTGTATTCCTGGCTACCTGCACATCCACGGCGAGATTGTTGAAGCATATAATCTCTTGCTTGGGTGACCAGAGTGAGAAGCAATCCAATTATAGTCAGTCTGTGAATCTTCTTGTGTGGCTTTAAAAGGTGGTTTCAGGGGAGCTCCGGGAGGTGAGTGGTCTCCCCCGGGCCTCAGATGTTACCAGCCCTCGGATGCTCTGTGGGTCCCCCTTTCGTGGGCACTAGGGATGTGGCTTTGAGGCAGCTTGCCTGGGCCTTGACTTTGCACTGATATTTGGTGATCGGCTTTTGTATGTGGTTTTCTCTGTAAGGAATAGACTCTGATCAGACTAATTCAGTATAGGACAGGGGACGTGGATTTTCAGAATTCCCTCACCCCGTTGTGGAACGTGGAGCAGCGTGGCATATGAAATCGAATGACAGAGCTCGTTTCAGTGGGCAGGAATATTCCAAGTCAGCCAGATGTCACGCATTACTGTCGTTACCGTTCTCCTCTCCGGGGTCACCTGTAGTATGGAAACATGGGAGAGTGGGACAGAGGGTGGGACTCTGCCGTCCACACTCCTCCACACGGACCCTGGCTCCACCAGGAACTAGCTGGGGGCCCTTGGGCCAGGTGCTTAACCTTCCTTGATTCTGGGTCTCCCGGTCTGCAAATGGGAATAATAACAACTCAGGAGAATAGAGAGGCTATAAAAATTATCAGGGGAAAATGGATAATTTTCGTGGAATATAGTTATCGCTTTGTAAAGAAGTTTTATTTTTGTTAGAAGCTGTATGAATACAGACAAAATTCATGAGATTTGAAGTCAGACACCCTGAGTTCGAATCCTGACCTTAACCATTTGCACATGCCTTGATTCTGGGCAAGTTACCTAACTTCCCCGAGCCCCGTCTCATTACTCGGGAAGGCGAGGGTGTTTGCTGTTTCAAGCTCGCTGGTGCGTTTACTGTGGATCACACTTAGCTCCCGCCGCAGGCCCTCGCATAGGCCCTTCCAACACCCTGTATCTGATTCTGTGTCCTAAAATTTTTTTTTGCTTAGAAAGGGTTCCTCATGTTGTATAAGCTTCCCATGAACCCTGGACCTGCCTGTGTGTGCCATTGGGAGACGGAGAGAGCTAATGTGGACGGCCCCCAGACGGCCCAAGCAGGGGACAGCTGGTCAGTCATGGCCGCCGCCATCTTGGCCAGAGGGGTCATTACAGAACGATTCCTTCATAACTTGACTTTAGTAGGGTTGTAACGAAGTCCACTCTGATGCTCCCAGTTCTTAGTTTTTTTGTTTTTTGTTTTGTTTTTTTTCATGTGAAGATTATCCACGGCCTGGCTTGTCTGTATCAAAAAGAGAAGAGAGGAAAAGGGTGACGTTCAAGAAAAGGAGGTTTAGCTCATTGTGAGAAGCGTGGTAACATAATTTCTATTGGAATGATTTGCGGGGAGATGTCAAGATTAAAGGGAGATTTACATTTTGGCCGGTGAATGGAGTGGAAGGACCCGAGACTGTTTGGTTCCATTCTGGGCCTCCCTTGTTTACCGACCGCCTCTATTGGGCAAGTCCTAACAATTGGTTCTGCTTCAATTTTCTCAGTTGCAAAACAGGCCGAGTAATGTCTCCCTCTATGTTTGCCCACACCCACTTCTTGAGAGATATTCTGAGCATTATCTGGATCTTCTCTGTCAAGTGTTCTTTTGGGGTTTGGGTTTTTTGTTTTTTTTTTTGGTTTTAAGTTTTTTTTTTTTTAGATTTTATTTATTTATTTGGCAGACAGATCACAAGTTGGCAGAGAGGCAGGCAGAGAGAGAGAGAGAGAAATAGGTTCCTTGCTGAGCAGAGAGCCTAATGTGGGGCTTGATCCCAGGACCCTGAGATCATGACCTGAGCTGAAGGCAGAGGCTTAACCCACTGAGCCACCCAGGCACCCCCTGTTTTAAGATTTTATTTATTTTTTTATTTGAAAGAGAGAGAGAGTGGAAGTAGGGGGAGGAGCAGAGGAAGAGGGAGCAGCAGACACCGTGCTGAGCACGGAGCCCGACACTGACACCAGGCTTGATCCCAGGACCCTGAGATCATGACCTGAGCCGAAATCAAGAGTTGGAGGCTCAGCTAACAGAGCCACCCCAGCATCCCTGAAGCATTTTGACTTCCCTGAAGACAGAGCTCTGCAGAAACCTTTCCATCTCTGTTTCCTCCCCAGAGCCAGGAAAGGCAGAATTTTATGCTCTGTCTCCCTTGCTAAGCCCACCAGCTGTCCTGGCACCTAGCACAGTTCCTGGTCCATGGTGGGTACACAATAAATGCCTGTGGCCTCCCTTTTGGTCATTAGAGTCGAAAGAACAGTGTTCTAGGAATCAGCAGACTTTGGCTAAAATTCTTTTTCTCTGTTGCTAACAAATACTGAGATTAAGCTGAGCCAGCCAAGGAGCAAATACTGAATCCCTCAAAAGCTCGGTTTCTCATGTAGAAGATGGGAGTAATAAGGACACTGGCCTTAGGCTGGTTGTGGGAATGATTGGCATAAAGCATCCAGTGCAGCAACTTGCAAAATGCCCAAATACTCATAGTTGTTATTGTTTGTAGCTCTCATTTTGTCGTCTGTGAGCTGAAGCTTATGTAGTAGATAAGTTTCCTTCTCGTTGCAAACTTCCAGGACTCTGTGACATAGGCACGTGAGCTCTGTTCCAGAGAGGCTTTGCAGCTCAGAATATTAAATTTGCCCTTAGACAAATTTAATTCACTGATGGTTTGAACATCTCTCAGAAATGGGAATGCAGAGCCAGTCAGAGTCCAGGCTGGCTGAAAAGAAAAGTTCTGGCAAGGGAACCAGTGAGAAGGAAAGAGACTGCATGTTTCCTACTCACAGGCCAAGAAAGGATGACAGCATTGGATGTCAGGGATGAGACAAATGGGACAAATATACTTTATCCTTGGCTGGGACCTGAGACTATGGGCAAGCAGGAGCAGCTGGCCTCTTTTAGGGGCCATAGAGCTTTGGAGCTATTCTGCTGAGGCCTCAAGAAAATAAAATTTAATCGTGGGTGATTTAACCAAATAACATTAATGGTGAATATGTGGGGGTCTTCTTTTTTTAAAGTCGAATTAGTTAAACATCTTCATGTCTGTTTATGTAAAAACGATCAGCTATATGTAGTCTTAAAAGACTTCTTCTTGCCTGTCTACCTCATCCCTTGAATTACCTCTTTTCAGAGTTGTGAAGACTAGAACCTTAGAGTAAGAAAAAAACCTGAAACATCACTGAATCTGTTAATTTATAGTCAAGGAAACTGAACCCCTATCAGCTTTAAAATAGATGGCGGTAGGTACCAAATTGTCTTTATATTAATGTGCTGTAGGAAAGGTAGAGAATTGACTTACCAGAGGCCAGATGGAGAGGTAGGGGTAGGGTAAGGCGTGCAAGCTGGGTCTCCTAGATCACTTTTCCCATCCCAAGGATGACCAGAGAGCCTGTTGCCAAACAATCCTGGTTTATTTACACCTGCTGTCCTAGCATCAGCACTGGCACCTTCTTTCCTCTTGAAAGATCCCTGGTTTGGACAGTCAGTTCTATCCTCAAATACCACACTGTCCTCCTCTTCTTAGTAATTAAGAAGAGCAAGGAGCTACAGCCCGTGCATCCAGCCCAGGGATCCAGAATGACTGGGATTTTTTTGGTAAAGCTGAAAGAGGAAGCTCATGGGAGAACCACAGAACAGTAGGGCCTCGTGAGAGGACAGTAGAAACTGGAAAGTCAGCAGGACCCAGGCACACTCTGCATCTCCCACTCCTTCCTCTGGTTTCCCCTCCCAGATAGTTTCCTCTGTTGACTCGTTGCGCCCAGGCTGTTTAGTCACTGGGGGCTTCCTCGGCCCCAGCCCTATGGGATGCTT
This sequence comes from Lontra canadensis, assembly GCF_010015895.1. Lineage (NCBI taxonomy): Eukaryota > Metazoa > Chordata > Mammalia > Carnivora > Mustelidae > Lontra > Lontra canadensis. The sequence continues at coordinate 6,461,668 of NW_022630995.1, forward strand.
CAGCTGCTGAAGCTCCCATGGACAGGCTTTATCTCGTGGTTTCTCCTTTCCAAATGTGTAACAGACTAATGTGATTGGCTCAGCGCAAGCAGAAGTCATAGACCCTTAAGCAGAGGCAGTATCCTTGCAAGATGCCTTAGCTCCTAAGCAAAATTATCTGTCTCCTCCCTGGCTTTTAGAAACGTGATCTTGTGATAGCAAAATCATACTACGTTTCTTTCAATATCTTACTAATTCTTAGCGACCATGAGTGCATTCGTTAATGTCAAGGCAATGGAGTAAACCCGTAGGTCTCAGTGTAGTCCCTAGACTCTAGGAAAGACATCAAAATCATTTAGAGAGTTTCAAAATGCAGATGCTGCCAGACCTGCTGAGCCAGAGTCCTTAGCCCTGGCCCCCACGTTAAAAAGCTAACCCTGACTGGTTTGGATGGTCCTTATGGCAGCGCACATCTTTATTCCTCGAGATAGCGGTTCCTTTTTTTTTTAACCTTTGTATTTTATTCTTTATTTTAATTTTTCTGATAAGAAATACATGCCATTCTACAAAGTCAGATACAACAAAAAATAATAAAACAAAGATAACTACTGTTGACATAGTGTTAATCATTCCACATTTGTATTTACGCATATATAGTAACAAACACACTTTACAAAAACGGGGTGCTTCTGTCCCCACTTTTATTTATTTTTAATTTCATCTGGTATAGTGGGTATATGAAAGAGATGACAATTCCAGCTGAAGATGTTACTATTTGTGGTTACTATTGTTCTTCAAGTTTACATTAAAGGAAGGATTTGGGTGGGGGGAGGGGAAGGGTGTTGCTTGTGAGAACTGTTCTTGCTTGCTTTCTTTTTTTTTTTTTTTTCTTGCTTTCTTAGTAAAGTGCAAGATTTCATTCTGTCGGGCGCAGCAAAGGGACCATCTGTTCTGCCAGACATTTGCTTGTGTCCTGGGGAAGAATCAGCAGGTGGGATTGTAAGACCATTAATGGAAACGTAGGATGCTGGCCAAGCGACTAGGCATTTATGGCCTGTGTCATCGGGAAATATTCTGTATGTACACGGTGTACTAAATGCGGGGACCATTTTTCATCAACGCTGATAACCAGTCAGAAGCAACAGAGGAAAATAAGGACACTTTTTGGTGTTGCTGTCTATATCTAAAAGTATTTTTACGTATATACTTTGGCAGTCATTCATTTATTTAGCAAATATTTACCAAGTGTGGACCATTTGTGAGGCAATGTGCTAGCAGCTGTGGATCCAAGAGTAAAGTAGACACAATATTACCCTTGCAGAATTTGTAACCTAATTCAAATTTTGGGGGTGCAGACCCCTTTACACTTAAATTGAAGACCCAAAAGGCTTGTGTTTCTGTGAGTTGTATCTATCAATATTTACAATATCAGAAATTAAAACTGATAAATTTTTATAGCACAAGAGTATCCAAGCACGTATTAGCTGTCAGAGCAATGACATTGTTACATGTCTTATGGCCTCTGGAAAACTGCTGTCTACAGTCATGAGAGAATGAGCGTGAAAAGGGCAAATAATGTCTTAATATTATTATGAAAATTGTTTTGATCTTGTGGACCCCCCGAGAGGGTCTTGGGGACCCCCAGAGGTTCTCAGACCACACTTTGAGAGCTGCTACTCTAGTTTTCATTTAATTAATTATGCTGATTTTTAGAATAACTTAAAAAATAACATAGTATCTCTGTTACATTTCTGTAAGAACAATTCAGAAACTATGTAATTAATCAAGCCACCAGGATTTTCTTTAGTGGGTTGTTCGTGCCCTCTTTCAGCCTCCACACAAGCCCATAGGTCAAGTTTGTAGCTTTGGTCCTCGGTGCTCTAGCTTCAGTGACTCTCTTGTCTTCCCCGTGTGCTAATCGAAATAGACAAGACCATGCGCATCTCTATAATTGAATTATTTGAAAAATCGCCTCTAGCCTCAGCCCTGCCTATGACGATGTCAGTCCTTATGTCAATCCGTAGGACATACTTTAGTACTGAAAGCTGGCTTGAAAGCTCCCTTTGAAGGTGGGGCCCTGTCCTGTATAGCTGTGTGTCATCTTCCCATACCATCAAGTGCAACGTCGTGCATAACAGATGTTCGTAAGTATTACTTGGTGAATGCAAGAATGAGTAAATGAAGACGTACATCCTTGGGGATGATCTTGTTTGCTTATTATGGTTCATGTTGTTTATCTTCACAGTTTTGTTATACTCTGTAGGCCAGTGGTCATTGCCTCACTATACCTTTAAAATCTCGAAACTTTGCCCAATAGTCCCGGTTTCCAGCTTCTCCTGAAGCATGTGGATGCTGTGCGTGCTAACCTTGCCACCGTCCGGTGTGACAGCTATCTGGGCAGAATGAGGCCGCCCTTCAGAGGGGACCTTCCTCCCTGTTCCCATGTCCCTCACGTTCCTGCTGGCTCCCTACCTCGGAGGCCCAGGGAAGGTGCCCTTTGTGTTATCCTGCCTGCTCTGTTGTTGTTCTTGGAGTAGAGAAATAACCTGTTTGTATCTGAATCTCTTCACCAAAAGAAGGGAAATGGAAGGGGCTGAGAGGGTGGTGTGTTTAACAAAAATGGAAGAGGGCACGGTTCTCTGAAGAAGTGAATATTATCCCCAGGGTTTGACACCAAACAGATGGGCAAACCCGCCTGGCCCCTTCAGCATCTGCTGTTACGCTCTTTCTAGAGAAGGAGCGGCAGAATGCCATCGTTAGAGCAGGGTTACCGCTCTGGCAAGTCCCACTTCAAGGGGAGTTGCTTTTGACGCCGTCCTTCTGATGATCAGCAGTAATGGAAGGTAGAGGAGACCGTGATCGTAAGAGGCGATGAAGGCATCACTTACATCGACCGAGAGATGTAATCACAGCCCAGCAGGTTGTGAAACACTAAGAGTGGCCCTGCGGGAACCCGGGCATTGTTGTCACGGGCCACTTCTTGAGTCACGTCTTAAAAATTCTCCTTCTCATCCGCTCCTTCAGCCACTCCCTTCGCACACACATCTGCACGCACATCTGTTTCTCCCGGGGTCACCCGGCCCTTGATCCAGTTTCCATGGTGGCTGCTTCCTCTCCCTTTGGGCTGGCAGTTCTCAGCCTTGGCTTCACATTTATTATCACATGGAAGCGTTTAAAAAGAGTCACCTTGGGGGGTGGACACCTGGGTGTCTGGCTCGGGTCATGCTGGGATGGAGCCCCACATCGGGCTCTCTGCTCAGAGCCGGCCTCCCCCTCTGCCTCCGCCTGCTGCTCCCCCTGCTTGTTCTCTCCCTCCCTATCTCTCTGTCAAATTAATAAATAAAACCTAAATTTAAACAAAAGTCACCTAGCGGCTGTTTCGTAGCCAGAGCTTTTGGGGACGGCTTTTGCCCGCGTTGTCCCTTCTGTCATTTATAGGCAGTGTAGCAGCTTCCGCATGAGCTAATGTGTGAACATAAACTGTCAGACCTCATTAGCTGCAATTATTACAGTTGCAGTTAAAGCAACATGGGCTCATCAACAGTGACATTAAAAAATGCCAATGCATTTGCTCCTGAGTGAAAATAAGGTCGGAGAGTTAGGGTCGAATGCGGATGGCAGCTTCTTTCTTGTCCCGCAGCAGAATTTTAAAAAAGGTAAGCGGTACAAATGACTTACATTACTACGAGAGTCTGCATTGGGTCTGCTTCGTTTCAAGGAGAAAAAAAAAAATTATTTTTAAAGATAATTATTTGCGAGAGAGAGCATGCGCATGCGCTCACCACAAGGGATGGGGGAGGGGCAGAGGAAGGAGCAGCAGGCTCCCCGCTGAGCAGGCATCCAGAGGCGGGGCTGGATCCCTCCTGACCTGAGCCCAAGGCCGGTGCTCAACCCTCTGAGCCACCCAGGTGCCCCTCAGGGAGAAATTTTAAAAAACAAAGCACACCAGCTGGCATTTTGGTATTTGGTGAGTTTTATTAACCGGGAGTCTAGTGAGGACCATTCCCACACCATTAGGCCAGGTTGTCAGGGTTGGTCTGCGTCATCTCCGGGTGAATGTAGACCGTGTAGACAGCGACGTGGATGGTCAGGTTGTGTGTAACCATTCAGTGGCTCTCTGTTGAGTTAACAGAACAACCAGCAGCGCTCTTCAATCCTGGAAGTTGCCTTAAAAGTATTCCCTATTCCCGTCTAAGCCTAATACATTGTCTTATTCTTATCTTTTTCTTATTCTTATTCTTATCATTTGCAAGTGGCTTATACCAGGACAGCTGCTTCAGCAACTCTCCTAGTGCTGCCTTCCTGAAAGATCTCTGTCGGCGCTGGCTTGGATGTGTTGTGTCTTGTGGCTGTATCATGTCAGGGCAGCTCCCACACCAAGCCGCTGATCCAGCTTCTACCCTGGGAGCAGAGGGTGGTTGAGTGTCGCTGATGCAAAAAAGTGCCTAGGAGGGAATGACAGATGATGGCAGGTGACCTCCTGTGTCCCCTGAGTGAGGCAGGGGAAGGACCTCGGGCTTTATCCTGTGAGCACTGGCGAGAGTGTCTGCTCCCATAGACACTTTTGATAGAACTTTCTGGAGGCTGAGGTGGAGAATGGATTTGAAAGGAGCCTGGAGAAGAGACTGTCTATAGTATTGCTGCCACCCAGGCCACCTCTGGGATCAGAAGTTGAGATGGAGAAGAGGAGGACAGGGTTTAGGATTAATTAGGGGAGAAAAATCGTAGGTCCATTTTTGGTCACACTGTGGGATGTCCAGATGGGGATTTTAGGATGGGTCCATACAACTGAGAGGATCTAAATAATTATTACTTTCTTTGGGCTGAATTACTGGGCCTTGCACATCAGTGTTCACTGGCTACTTCACGCATGGCAGTTTTGTGTCCTTAGCTAAATTTCTTTGTCAGAACAGGGCCCATGTCTGTTGGGCACATAGAAATCTCTCAATCTGTACATACTGGCTGATTAGCTAAAAACAAGTTTTTCGGTTTAAATGATTAATTTGGTTGTTGACACTGCAGATTTCACCACATGACTCAATAACCTTCCTAATCTCTCTTTTGGTAGTAGTACTACAGTATTACGCCTGGAAAAATCCATCCTGTTCTACTCGGGTACAATTTATAAGCAATATCCACGTCACATTGTAAAACTGATTTAGGACCCTGCCCTGAGATTTAATTTCGTGTAACTGGAAAACTGGGTTGATGACAGGGTTTGAGTGCTAACAGTCGCCACCAACCGCAGAATCCTCCGTTAAGAAAGTTAGTTATTCCCAAGCCACATTTTCATGTTTAAATTGTGCAAAAGGCTCCCTGTGGCCAAGGGAACTGGTTTGTTGTCTTGGGCAGAATTAATGACTTCTTGTGCCAGACATTTTCCGGGCTTGAGGTTATATTACTTGTTCGTTTCTGAATCCATCCTTTGTAGAGCAAGCCCCTGGAAGTGTATAGTCGAATGCTCAGAGGATCTGGGGGTAGAAATTAGAAGTTCCTGGTCAAAATGAAGCCCTCTTCTGGACCATCCTCTGACAAGTGGTTGAGATGCTTTTTTGGGGCTCATTAGCATGACGGGGCAGAGAAGCTACCGGGCTTCTCTTCCATCCGCCCCTCACTGTCTGTCCCATCCTGGGGCCATGACTCCATGGCCATGACTCCACACAGCTGCCCTGGTTTCCTTCCCTCCAGAGGTAAGGCCTGACTCCCCAGGAAGCGCTGAGTCTATGCCGGGGTTTCTGCATAGGTTTACAGTGTCCCGGGGGTGTGGGGCTGCTGGATAAAACGCAGGATGCCTAGTCACATCTGGATTCCAGATAAGCAGGGCATAGTATTTGAGTGGGTACGTCTCTTGCAAAATTTTGATTCACTTCAGTTTATTGGTGGTTATCATCTGCCATATTTACTTCATCTCTCTCCGACAGCCTTTTTCTGGAATTATTTGAGTATAAGGTGCGGATACCCAGTTTTTGGCCCTGAATCCTGCAAGCATGCATCACCTAAGAATGAAAGTACTTTGTGACACACTCCGTGCAGCATTCAGGGAGCAGTCGGAATGCTAGATCTGGCAGCTCTTCCCCTGGGGGATTTGGTCTCGGGGCATCTGCTAGAGGGGCCAAGCATGGGGTTTATGCAAACCCACAGACCTGGACTGGGTCAGATTCGATTTGACTTCCTGGCTGTGTGACCTTGGGAACACCAGCACCACCATTTCCTTATCTGAAAAAGAGGAATTTTTAGGTCCGGGTCGGGTTTGGAGATGGCCCAATGCCCTAGCCCAACCCCTGTCGCCTAGAGACTTTGGAAGAAGGAGCTGACCCTGGTAGTAAGGGTGCCCGAGGTGAATGTCCAAGGAAGGAGATAAAAATAAGGAGGTCGGGGACGCCTGGGTGGCTCAGTTGGTTAAATCCTCTGCCTTCAGCTCAGGTCATGATCTCAGGGTCCTGGGATCGAGCCCCACATCCCGGCTCTCTGCTCAGCGGGGAGCCTGTTTCCCTCTCTCTCTCTGCCTGCCTCTCTGCCTACTTGTGATCTCTGTCAAATAAATAAATAAATAAAATAATAAATAAAAATAATAAAATCTTAAAAAAACATAAGGAGGTCACTGCATTTATGAGCTTCCCTCTGTTCTTTCATTCCCTTTCTCCATCTGCACTTGCTGTGTGTACACACCCGACATGCGGTCTGCTCTGGGACTCGACAAACACTGAGCATCGTGGCATGGAGGAGAGGAGACACATTAAAGGTGCAGGAAAGGCCAACACTCGAGAGGGCAAGACTTAGATGGAAGAAGGAGTGAGACGTGTGTGGCTGTTGACTCCACTGAGAGTGGTTGCGGGGGCGGGAGGGGGGATGGCGATGGGGGTGGAGGCCGGAGGCAGATGGCGAGGAGAGCCCCAGGTTGTACCCGAACCCGTTCCCTGCGTGGTTCTGGCGGTCTGTCAAGGATCACGTCCGTCCGGCTGTGCATTTGCTCTGTTCAGTTAAGGACGCTCCATGTTCCTTTCTATCCCCAAACTGCCCTGGTCGCCTTGAGATCCAGAGGAACAAGTTCACATCAGACTTTTGTAAAACCAGACAGCTTTACCCTCCCTTCCGGGAAGATTTAGCCCTCCTTTGTGGAAACGCTTCTCCTTGTCTTTGGATGTTCGCGGCCTAAGAGCTGGACGCAAACCAGAGGAAATCACCTCGAGCCGTTAACCCATCTGTGCACTCACACTTGCTGGCTCTTTCGAGGTTCGTAATTCTGAGGCGATTTTCTTTCATTTAATAGGTAAATGAGACCGCAGGTCCTTTCTGACTCTGAAATTCTTCGCAGACTGGGATGCTTGTCCGGAGGAGTTAGCAAGGCAGGCAGCACGCTCAGTCCGCCTTCCAGGCAGTGAGGGGGGAAGAAATACTGGGGAACCGAAACCCAGGGTGGGGGATGGCGCCTCCTGGAGCTTTTGTGGGAGAGCGACCACAGCTGGCCCGCTGGCGGGGCATCAGCCTCGCCTTTGTTTTGCAAGGACAGAGGAAAAGCCCAGATGAAGTTGGTTCTCTGTGGGTCCACTCCCTCTCCTCTCCCTCAGGCCCTATTAATGACATTTTATAGAATCCGAGTTTCTGTCTTTGATTTTCACTTAAAAAAGAAAATAAGGGCATGATTATTTTTTCCAGCTCCCAGGAGAAATTCATTTCTGCTGTAAAAAAAAAAAAAAATCCTAACTATGCAGAAAACTAAGAGGGAGAATGGAAGACTCCTCCTGGTCCTGTCCCTTAGACATGCCTGTGATGAGATGGTTAGCGTAGAGGCTTAGAGGTGTTGATGGCAACTCAAACATTGACATTTTTAAATTATCGGGATTTTACCCCCCCTCCATATTTTCATGTTTGCATTTTATCTGCCAGTCTTGTGCACATGCGTACATATTCTACACGGTCTTTCTCCATTTGACATACATCATGAGCACGTTCCTTATTTCTGTGTAGCCTTTATCATTTTAATGGTTGCTTTCTCCTCCAGCCTGTGAGTTATCATATTTACTAAATCATTCTTTTCCATTTGACATTTTGGTTATTTCTGATTTTATGCTAATTCCTCATTGTCTCAACCTAAACTGAATTACAGACGGAGCTATAAGAAATGATCATGACTAAAGACTTCCTGTGTGGTTTCTTTTATCGTTTAACATTTGCTGGACTGTCTACAGTGCAAAGGACATGATTCCTTGTTTCGTTTAAACGAGAACTTTGATCCCCGCCCTGAAGGTAGCAGTAATCAAGATCACAGTTACCATTCATTGAGCGTTTTGGGTGTGGCCTGAGATAAGCACTCTGCTGAAACCTCATTTCATCCTTCCAATCTCCTAGTCAACCCCTCCTTCCCACTTGGACCCACTTAACCTTTTAAAACACCTCTCGCCTGCCTGTGTCGACTCAAAATAGGCAACGTGGCACAAAAGTTAGGAGCTTCAAGTAAAAAAATCCAACCTAGGTGAGGAGAGACCATTTGAAAGGACTAGTGCAGTAGGAAGCAAGGAACGTACAGTAGGGAGAACACTGACAGAGTGATCTGCTGGAGCCAGTTTTGCTGGCAACGAAGGAGAGTAAACAAGGCTGGGAAGGAGAGAATCTTAACCAGAGTTTGGCTAATGAGCATTTTTTTCCCCACCTTGTTGAGGTATGATTGACAAATACAAATTATACATACTTGGTGTTGAGCTGTGTAAGTTCTTTGTGTATTTTGGATAGTAACCCCCTATCAGATACATCATTTGCAAATATTTTCTCCTCTTCAAGAGGTTGCCTTTTTTTGTTTTATTGGTGGTTTCCTTCACTGTGCAGAAGCTTTTTATTTTGGTGTTGTCCCAGTAGTTTATTTTTGCTTCTGTTCCTGTTGCCCTAGGAGACTTACCGAGAAAAATGTTGCTTTGGCTAATGTCAGAGAAATTACTGCCTGTTCTCTCTTCTAGGATTTTTATGATGTTAGGTCTCACGTTTAAGGTCTTTCATCCATTTTGAGTTCACTCTCGTGTATGGTCCTGGAAAACAAAGTCAGCGAAGGGGAGTGGGAAATACAGGCTTCCTGTTATGGAATGAATAAGTCAGGAAACAAAAGGCACAAGATAGGGAATCTAGTCAATGTTATTGTACTAATACTGGAGGGTGGCAGATGGTAGCCACATTATGTGGTAGCACAGTATTATGTACAATTTACTGAATCACTATGTTGTACACCTGAAAGTAATTGTAACGTTGTATATCAACTATACTTCAATTAAAACATGTTTTTAAACTGTATACATTTAAGGTGTACAACCTGACATTTTGAATAACATCTACACTGTGGAATGATTGTTATAATCATACTAATTAACATATCCATCTCCTCCGTAGTTGCCTGTGTGTGTGTGTGTGTGTGTGTGTGTGTGTGTGTTGGGGGTGGGGGGTGAGAACACCTAAGATCTGTTCTCTCAGCAAATTTCAGGTATACCAGAAAGTTATTAACTATAGTCACCATGTTGTACATTAACAGACATCTTGTTCCCTTCGATTAGTGGGAATATATGGTTCAACTAATTAGTTAGGAGGCAAAAAAAAAAAAAAAAAAAAATGGGAGTGTGGAGGGTCTGCATCTGGCCTGGTCAGGTAAAGGAGGGATAAACAATGGGGGGAACCTTATCTCAGTTATAGGGGGAATGTTTTTTTGCAGTAAGCCATTTCCTGGAACACAGAAGGTGGGGTTCCTGAACCATTTACCGTTTTCCAGGAACGTGGGGCTCTGGTAAAATTCGGCATTGCCAGGAGCTCAGGTTTGGAGTGAGTCCTGGGTGGGAGGCTGACTGCACCTTTTTAGGCCATTCAGGGAATTACCTGGGATAAAGGGCAGTGTAGTGCCTGGTGCTTGATAAAACTCTGCAGCTCCAAAACCTCCCATGGCTCCCCACTTCCTGTCAGATGAAACTTAGGCTCCTGTGACCCGAACCTCTCTCTGTAAGTGAATGTCCCTACTTGACATGATGCGCAGTCACACCCACTGCTGTCCCATCTCTGTATGTTTTATTGTCTCCTTCTCTACACCACTATCTTTCCAATTAAGCCGAGGGTTCCGGGAGAGATGGACATGGAACAGGCAGGCAGGAAGGGCCCACTCTGCCAGGACAGAGAGGATAGTGGAACCAACCCTGGCTGTCCGTAAGGTGTCCACCCTCGTGACCTTCCTCTGTTTGCTAAATTTTTATTCATTCTCCCTGGCCCACTGTAAGGACTGCTGTTCTCCTTCTCAGTTCTTAGAGTCTCTTCTCTTAGCACTGTCGAGACCGTTTTCTGGCATCCTCATTGACCAGCTATCACATGCTACCTTATATTGCGGAATTACTTACCTGTGTGGGTCAGTATTCCCCTAAGTAGGGGGCGTGCCTTTGGAATGGGTTATATCTGATAATGCCTAGCAAGTACGCAGTGTTTTGATGATTTGCATTCATAGTTCTATATTTTGCAAGAAAACCAAGGGTATAGCACTGCTTCAGATAGTTGTTAGGAAGAGGGGTCAGGGCATGGATTTTTTTTTTCCATCCATGAAAGGAACTGCTGCTCTTAGCTCTTTAGGGTTCTGGTTTACTGATAAGATGCACAAACCGACAGGTGCTAGATTTCCCAGGTTTATGTGGTTATAATGAAGGTATTACTTTCCCGTATCTGAACGTAACTGAAATGTCCAGGGAGCAGACACCTGCTCTGGGTACACTTTGAAGCTCCCTTGGCTTTGTGGCTTGGGATCTGCTCTTGTAAGATCTGGCACTGTGACTTCTCATGTGACCATCCATGCCTTTCTTTGGCACCTCTCTGACGGCCTCCTGTCAACTACTCCTCATGGTGCCGTAGTGGCCCAGTGGTGGGAGTGGTTGCCTCTTGATTTCAGCTCATGTCATGATCTCAGGGTGGTGGGATTGGCCCCTGTGTTGGGCTCCACGCTGGGTGTAAAGCCTGGCACTCTCATGCTTGTTCTCTCTGAAAGAAAGAAAGAAAGAAAGAAAGAAAGAAAGAAAGAAAGAAAGAAAGAAAGGAAGAAAGAAAGAAAGAAAAAAGTTCTTCTTGCCTAGCATCTTGTAAGCAAAGTCGGTGGAAGCTAGTGCTTAATTATTCTCTCTCTCTCTCTCTCTCTCTTTTAACGATTTTATTTATTTATTTGTCAGAGAGCGGGAGAGGGCACAAGCAGGAGGAGGGGCAAAGGGAGACAGAGATCCAGACTCCCCGCTGAGCAGGCAGCCTGACACGGGCTCCATCCCAGGACCCAGCGATCAGGAGCTGAGCCCCCCAGGCATCCTGTGACCAAGTATTCTAGTACTCTGTTTTGTTGATTGAATAGATATTTGTCCAAGAACTGCATCGTTCTAGACACTATAGGGAAGATCAAAGAAAAAAAAAAGACCCTTTCTTTGGGTCTTTTGGGTTAGCGCCTTCTTTTTGAAAAAGCCAATGGTTAACCTCATTCAGTTCCATACTGAGTAGATGCACTGTTCTCATTTTTGGTCGCAAATTTGGGCTGCTTCATGTTGATCCCTATTAAGTTTGATTTTTAGAAGATGTTTTTGGCCCTGACCACTTTTTCCCTAAGAAATCCCAATTTAATGTGTTATTGGGTTCAAAAGAAGGCGTGATGCATCCAGTGAAAGGGGGATACCCAAGGCATTCATGGAGGAGAGGATGTCATTGCCTTGCCCTATTCTGGAAATTTATGGACAAGAAAAAGAGCTCCTTATTTTAATGAAGCCAGACAACTTAAAAAATATCTTTGGATCTTCAAAGTCCTCTAGAAGATGAATTACAATTTATGTATTATATTTCTCATAGTTAACATATCAGTTTTAGGTAGGTTAAGTTCATGTTACTAAGGTATTTCTGGAGGCTAACATGTATATACTTTGGTGGAGAAACTACCATACAACTTGTACCACTAAGATGTATAGTATAATTTAAACCATGTACCAAGTTTTTGGTCTAAATCGTGTAGGATAAATTAAACTTAAATTGCATTCTATTATGAGTATGTATTATCAGTATGAGTGCATTTCTGCAAGCATAGTTATGTTGAAATAAAGTTTTAAAAAGTAAAAAAAAAGTGCAGTATTTTTGTACCCATTTTTTAAAGCTGTTATATGCAGAAATAGGGTCAGAGGGTAGAGAAGAGCCTCACAGGATTCCAGCCCCAGTGCCGACCTTCACCCATACCCCCTTACCCTTCTGGAGCCCCGGAGTTCCATCTTGTCAACCTCAGGACCTTTGCAGTTCTGTGGTTCTCTCGCTCTCTCAGCACGACTCTCTTTCCAGCTCCTCTTCAGATAACTGAGATAGGAGATAAAAGACCACAAGCTTCTAAAAAAAAACTGCCTCGAGTTAGTGATTCAGCTGCTCAGGGGCTGGGCAGAGGAAGACCCAGGCATGCTGGGCAGTTGGGGAGGACTTCACCTGGGAAAGGCTGAGCTGAATGCAGAAAGTTGGAGGAAAGGAGTTTCATGGTTTGTCTTTAAATTTTTCTGTCTTGTCGAGCTGATCTCATCTGAGAAATCACTACTGATAGTAAAAACCAAAATATTTCAATGATGTGTTGTTTGAAGAGAAATCTGACCATTGGACATTCTGAGCAGATGCCAAACCACAAATAATCCCAGTTCTAGGGCATGGCCAACTCAGGGATGTAAGTTTACGTCCAGCCCCCCAGACCACTGGCTTGACTTCAACGAGCTTGGGTTCTCTGCATCTGCCCATCCCAGAGACACTTTGTTCTTCCCTGCAAAGATTCTCTATTTAATAATAGAGCCGTATCATTCCTTCTAATAAGTCGGAGGCCTAGACTGTTAAAATGGGATATTCTGTCCTGTGCTGTGTCACAGTACATGGTAGCATGTGGTATCAGACATGTCTCGAGGCTGGTCCCGTTGTCTGTTGTCACTCGGAGCCTCACGACTGCAGGTGACCTCAGTGCATGCTTCTCTTACCATCTAGTCTCACTGTTTCACCACTGGCCTTGCCTTGTCTGTACCAGTCAATCCCATTTTCCTCTTTTGTTTTCTTTTTAAAATTGTTTTCCTCTTTAGATTTTCTTCTGAAAATGTTTTCAATGTCTGTTTCTTCATTGGTTGTAAAAAAGTTGGAGAATACTGAAATTCACCAAGGAGGAAATAACAATGGTCCAGATTCCCAATACTCAAGAGTTAATGACTGTTCATGCTTTGGGTTGTTTATTCTCAGTCTGTCTCTATCTTTCTTGTGCACTTCAATACCCTAAAAAATGAAGATTTTTCCCCACTAACAAGCTGAGGACGGTTGGGACTACTACATAGGAAGTTTCGGTCTCTAACCTGGAGTGCTGTGTTAGTCAGGCTTCTGTTGCAACACTGCATAACACACAATCTCCAGGTCTCGGCGTCTTATAACAGTGATGTTTGTTTCGCACTCGAGGTGTGCGGGCGGCTACACATTGAGCTTGGCTGGCTCAGCTGAGCTGGGTTGACTCCAGGCTTCATGTCTGGTCCACACATCACCATTTTAGGGCCTTGGCTGAAGGATCCACAGCCACCTGAAGTGTGCTCTTCTCTTGGCGAAGGCTGATTGGTGGAAACCAGCCAGGCTTTCTAAGGCCTGAGCCCCAGATTGGGGCATTGCCATCCCACCCACATTTCATTGGTCCGATCAAGTCACTTGACCAAGCCTGAAGTCAGTAGGGTGGAGAATACTCCTCCCATGGGGGGCCAAGATGTATGGGTTTGTTAGGGCTGCGGTAACAAATACCACAGACTTGAACGAAGGAAGTTCATTGTCTCATGGTTTTGGATACTGAAAGTCTTGAGATGAGGGTTTCATCAAGGTGGATGTCTTCTGAGGCCTCTCTCCGTGGCTCGTCAGTGCTGTCTTCTTCTCGTGTCTCCACATGGTCTTTCCTTTGTGTGTATTTAGCCCTAAGCTCTCCTTCTTATAAGGACATCAGTCATACTGGATTACAGCCCACCTGAATGACCCCACTGAACCTCAGATTTCTCTTTAAAGACTCTGCCTCCAAATACGGTCACATTCTGACATACACTAGGCATTAGGATTTCAAGATATGAGTTTGGGAGGGGACCCATAACACATAGTAAAGATGGGAATTGAAGGAAGGATTGTAGATAAAGGACCCCAGGCACTTAACATCAGTAAGGCTCAGCTTCCTCATCTTTTAAAACAGGGACAGGGATTTCTACGTTATGGTTTTATTAGGGACTGAATGAAAAAATTCCTGTGAACCCCCTGCTGGTGGAGGTGGTAGGAATGGGTGTGGTTCTACCCCTCAAGGAAGGACCAAATCCAGCCATCTTGGGCCCATCACCTTGTTGTTCTACCATGCGGGCAAGCTAGGAGTATGCAGTGCTTCTCCGAATGGCCTGCTTTCCTCTGCAGCTGTACCATCCGTGGAATCTTCATGACAAAGTCAATAGGGCCTTTTGGGTGTTCAATCTATGACCTTGGTTTTGGTAACACCATTTGTACCTATGAGCTATGGCTACCATCTTTCCTTTACTACAAGTAGTTATTGAAGACCTTTTATGGCTTAATAGGGCTGTGGGCTCCCTGTTGACCTGAGGCACGGCCTTCCTCCCAAAGGACCGCAGTTGAATGCCTGTGGGAACAATAAGTGAGCCAGGAGGTCAGAGCAGGGAGTGTCCCTCTCTCTGACTCTTTGTTCAAAGCCAACTGCCTCACACAATCTCCTTTTGGTTTTCTCCCCTAGAATATTGTGTTAAGGAATGGTTCTGAGACTTTTGACTCCTGGAAGAAGCCCCCTCTGCCTGTGTATGCCCAGTTCTATTTCTTCAACGTCACCAATCCAGAGGAGATCCTCAGAGGGGAGATCCCTCGGTTAGAAGAAGTGGGTCCGTATACCTACAGGTGAGTCCTGACCACATCCCTGCCGCACCAGCCGGAAATACGGAGTGACCCCACTGGGGGTGGAGTCCACTTCTCTTCCCACGAGCGTCCTTTGTTTGCTGCATGGGGAGCACAGGTTTGGTGACATCTGTCTGAAATGTTGCTGGTGTTGGGCACATGCCTGTGACACCTTGAAAGAGAAAGGCTTTGTGAACTAGGGCCAGTCTCAACCTGTTAGATTTAGGAATGCAGCTGCCTCCTCCCGAGTTCGCTGAGAAAGTGGTTATTGAGCCATGAGGAGCTATTCCCTGCCCGCAGCCCTTTTAAGGTTACCCCTTGATTCTCTTTGATGACTTTTAAGGCCTTCCTCTCTTTCCGTCCCCCACATACCATTTTAGACCAGGTCCTGGAATTTGTTGTCTACAGACAGGCCTTTCTGTCTCCTACTCACTCCTTTCCCCACCCCTCCTGGGCATGAGAGATAACCAAGTGGCAGGGTAGATTAGAGCCTCTGGCAGGGATGACCAATCCTGAACACGGGGGAGGTAGGAGAATCACTTTAATCATTTTCTAGAAGATTAGTAGAGGGAAGTGCTGGGGGAATCTTCTGGTCAGAGAACTTTCCCGATGGTTGCCGTACCCAGCCCCCCACCCCCACCCCCAGTAACCTTTCCAACAAAATTTCTCCTTACCAAGTTTAAGAAAAATTAGAGGCAGGGAGCCTGGCTGGCTCCGTTGGAGGAAAGTGCAACTGCTGATATCAGGGTTATGAGTTCAAGCTCCAAGTTGGGTGTAGTGATTAGTTAAAAATAAATAAATAAATAAACTAAAAAAAAACAAAAACAAAAAGCCCAACAACGTTAGAAGAAGAACACAGCAAGAATTTTTTTTTGGGGGGGGGTACAGAACTGCTAAATGGCAAAAACACCTCAGAATTCTGTTATAATTTATTGCTTAATAAACAGTTGCTAACTAATGCACATTATAAATTAGCATTGTTCCCTTGCAAGAATTCAGAGATAAAAATCTTGGTCCCATGGGGCACCTGGGTGGCTCAGTCAGTTAAGCAGCCCAACTCTTGGTTTCAGCTCAGGTCATGGGCTCAGGGTGGTGAGATTTGAGCCCCGGGTCAGGGTCAGTGCTCAGCGGGAAGATCCTTTCCCTCCCCCTCTGCCTCTTCCTGCCATATATGTGTGTGCGCCCACACTCTCTCACGAATAAATACATACATAAAAAAAGGAAAGAGAATCCCTGTCCCTGCCTCAGGTGTTCACGGTCTAGCTCTGTAGTTGAATTACCTGTTTTGAATCTTACTTCAACCACGAACTATTTTTTGTGCCTCTGTTTCCTTACCTGGAGATAATAATAGGACAGGCTTGTTATAGGGATTAAATGAGCCAAAGAGTCAGTATTTAAAAAGTGCTTAGATTAATGCCTAGCACATGCTTAGTGCTAATTAAGTGTTTGGTATTATTACTCATCTTAGCGGACCGTTTTAGTCTGTATAAACCAATATCCAGATTTGTAAAGATGAACCCTGCTGCCATATAAGGGAATTTTAAATAAATACTTGGGTCTTCACTCCTAAAAGCAAAGTTCTGTATGGGTTTAATGCCTCCAGAAACTATGCACTAGGTAGACCTGGTCTGTGTTTGTGGCTGCCCTGCTGAGGGATAATTAGAAGTTGAACTAGAATTTAGGATCTGAATGTCCTGTTTATCTGTTTTCTCATTTTGCAATTTTAACCATTTTCTAGTGCAATTAAAAGAAAACAATATAAAATGCGTAACCATTTTTAAGTGTACAGGTCCGTAGTGTTAAGTATGTTTTTACATTGTTGTGCAAGAAATCTCTAGAACTTTTTTTGTCCTGCAACCTCTGAAACTGTAACCATTAAGCGACTCCCCTCCCCCGTCCCCTAGCTCCCCGTAGCCACTACTCTACTCTGTTTCTGTGCGTTGGACTGCCTTAGGTACCTTGCATGAATGGAACCGTACAATATTTGTCTTTTTGGTGTTTTTGTTTTTTCACTAAATTTTTTTGGGCAGAGGGAGACTGCCTCCATGTAATAATGAAGTCACCTGAGAACTAAGGAAAACATTTGCCCTCAGGGGCTCCTGGACCTGTTCCTATGGTCCATATCTTCATCTGAGAAAAAGAGATGTGCTTCAATCATAACCCAGAAAAATACCAATATTCCATTAAAATGTCTTCCAGGCCATTGTGTCTGCTGATTTAATGTGCTGTTGTAGATGTGGTCACGGGGAGAGATAAGTCCTAGAAGTAAAGCAGTGTCTGTTACTCAACTCCCACCATTTCCCCTTTTAGACGGGCCAAGACTTACTCCTAACAAAAGCCCGGGAACATCTTGCTAGGGGTTGTTAACTCGGGATCCACAGGTCCCTAAGGGGTCCATGGTTAGAACTGAAAGTGGTCTGTGGGGTGCGTGGGTTAAAGCCTCTGCCTTCGGCTCAGGTCATGATCTCAGGGTCCTGGGATGGAGCCTCGCATCAGGCTCTCTGCTCAGCTTCCTGCCCCCTCTCTCTGACTGCCTCTCTGCCTACTTGTGATCTCTGTCAAATAAATAAATAAAAATCTTTAAAAAAAAGGAAAGTGGTCTGTGACTTAGGTGGGGAAAAAATTATGATTTATCTTCAATAACCACTCACTAAAATTTAGAATGTCCTTTGAGTATAAATGTAGGCAGCAAACCACAATGATGTGAGCCGGACCCGTGGCTTCATCACCAGTGGAAACAGATACTGTGTGTCTCGTGATAGCTATTGCTCAAGATACTGTACATTCTCAGAAATACTTCAAAATTACAGTAATATTTAGACTTATGACTATATCTAATTTAAAGTGTCAGTACGGAAGCATGTATATCATCATATCACAGATTTTTGTAAATGATACCTGTATTTTGGTAATCGGTTTTCTTTGTAGTCCTGAGTGTTTTAGTCTCTGTATGTTAAAACTTTATCTGAGAAAGGGGACTGCCCCGGGGGTGGGGGGGGGGGGGGGGGGGGGGGGGGGCAATGGCCAGTGGCACAGATTAAAGACCTGAGAGCAGATCCAGTCCTTTGGAAAGCAGGTCAGTCCCTCAGTGATTGCCTGGTATTTCCTTCCTCTGGTTTTTCTCCCTGCCTTGGTTTCTCTTCTGTTCCGCTGCCAAAATGATTTCCCAAAGGGAGATCTGACATTTCCTTCCCTTCCCTGCTCAGGGCTCTAGTGACTCCTCCTCTGTGATATTCCAAGCCTGAGCAATCTGGCTCCTTTCCTATGTCTAGCTTCTTTGTTTTATTTTAATTTCAATTTATTTTTTTGGCACTCTCAACCTAGGCTTTTATACTCTGACCAGAGCTATCCAACAGAAATTTACTATAAGCCACATATGTAGTTGAAAATGTTCTAGGTGTCCCATTTTAAAAAGGTGAAATTAATTTTAATATTTTATTTACCCCAATACCATCCCAAAGAATGCCCTTTTGACATGTAATCAATATCCAGAATTATTAATGAAGTACTTTACATCCTTTTATTTTTTTAATACTAAGTCTTTGAAATCCATAACACATCTCGTTTTGGACCAGCCAGGTTTCAAGTGTGTGATGCAGCCACGTGGGGCGGGTGGCTGCTGTGTCGGACAGCGTAGTTCAGCTGTGTTCCCGTGGGTTGTTGGTCCTCAGACGCAGGACTCTGCCCTTACGCGCTGGTCCCTCAGTCAAGAATGAATTCACCAGGACGCCTGGGTGGCTCAGTCTGTTGTGTCTGCCTTCAGCCAGGTCTTGATGCCAGGGTTCTGGGATCGAGTCCCGCTGGCATCCGGCTCCCTGCTCAGAGGGAAGCCTACTTCCCCCTCTGCCTGCTGCTGCCCACCTTGGGCGTGCACCTGTGCTCTCTCTGACAAATAAATAAATAAAATCTTAAAAAAAAGAAAAAAAGAATGAACTCACCACTGCCTTTCTCAGCTCAAATGGTGCCTCTTCCTGAAACTTTCCCTGACTTTGGACGAGCTCTCCCTGCTATGTGTGTCTGTTACAAACAGACTAGAGGCATTTTAACCGTTGGTTATGTATCTTTCTTCCCCATCCGTGGAAAGCTCCAGGAGGGGCAGAAGTCAAGTCTTTCATCCTGGGATATCCAGTGGCTGGTAAATACTTTGAAACAAGTGAATGAAACATCCTCAGCGGTGGCTTAAATGCACAGGGACACAGGAGAAGGAGTGGTTGAAATCCACAGAATGCAGGTAGCACGGCTGGAACTACAGGACTTAGGGAAGCCCGGGGCCAAGCATGGGTTCAGGAGAGAACAGGGTCTTGGAAAATGAATGCCTTTGTTCAGAGCAGCCGCTCACATGCACGGTGTGGACCGCCCAGCGTTCCTGGCAGGGGCGAGTGGGTAGTGAGCTGGAGTTTGTAGAAAAACCTGCCTTTTTAGCAACACTTGCAGCCCTTCTAGTGAGCCCTCTGCAGTCATCTAGTGGATCTGATCTAGTGGATCACTTGTGTTTTAATTGTGCTATTGTTTCCACAATCAGAACATTCCAGTACCTCCTGCCCCGGTACTTGGGCGTTCCATGTGCTCCCTCCCAGCTGAGTCAGCCGACTTGATTGGGTCCGCAGGGGCCTGGGGCAAGGGAAGGGGAGGGCCTGCGGGCCTCCCGCTGGTCGGTGTGGGTTGGTCTTGGTGGTGGGAAATCTCTGAGAAGGGGAAAAGGCCACCCCACGCTGAGCTGCAGGGGGCCTGATTAATTTGACAAACGCTTTATCGTGGCACATTTCCTCAAACTTTCACATACTGGTAAGTTCAGGATAGTCCTGTTTTTGGAAAAAGATGATGGCAGTTCCACCCTAAAAACCAGTCAGTCCGGTTTAAGGAATGTAGGGCATTATTTACACGCGTATGGAGCTGTGGGTTGAGCAGCCCTGGACGGGCCTGTTAGCCCAAACCAAACTGGCCTCATGGTCCGGTCGCTTACTGATACATTTGCCTAAAACGTATATCCAATTTATGATATCTTCATTGTCTTCTGCGAGCTTCTTGAGATTTTTTTCATTTTGTCAGATTTTTTTTTTTCTTTTTGGGCAACTATTAGCATATCAAGAATTAAAGAGAAAAATCCATTTGTCCAAGGACTCTTTCAACTAACTGACGGTCATATTTCTAAGACATATTTGCTAAATTTACAATACCCCGTTGGAATATCTCCCATTTGAGTTTCCTAGTTTTGTGGTTTGGATTAATTTCTTTTTTAGGCTCATGTTACTGCTTTGATAGGAAAGGGAAAGACGTGAGGGACAAATATCTCATATGTGTATTTTTATTTTTCATTATTATTCATTCATTTATTATTTCATTATTCATTGACCATTAAGCAGTACTGGATTATGAAGTAACCAACATATATAATATCATGTGTAGCATTACCTTTAAAAGGTACAAACTGTATTTTATATTGTTGACCGTAAAAGTAGAACAGTCAGTTATTTTACCACAAAATGGTTTTACTCAGGAATAGCAGAGGAATTACAGTTCAGGACCTGCTAGCCGTAGGGAACCTTAGGCGAGTCTGGAGATCAGAAGAGAAGAACGTTACTTTACAGAGAAAAGGAGGAAGTTGGGAGGGGCTTTGGGAAAAATGAGAATTCAGGGTTTCTTGTTGGCTGAGTTGTGGTCCTCTAGTCATCTATCTGAGCTTGTTCCCAGGCAAGGAGAAAATGTTCTCTTTCTTACTAGCTGAGCTTGTCCCAGGGCAAGGAGAAACTGTTTGGGTTGTGGTCTGCACCTGAGGACAAGTTGGTAAGGTGTGAGAGCTCCCCCTTCTGGCCTCCTGGCTTTATTTTAAATGAGGGTTCTTTCATTGGGCTTCACATTACTCTAAAAATAACATATATAAGCAGTAAAGATAAACTTGAAAATGGAATAAAGGAAGATAAGACAAATTGCTCCTATCCATGGTTTCACTGTCTCAGAGATAACCAATGCTAACATTTTAGTGGGTATCTTCTCAGTCATTTTTCCGTGGGTGAGTTCGACTTCCATGTGGTTATCCAACTATATATCTATATATGATATGCACGTACATACACATAATATGTATATTCTGTTCACTTAGTATTACATTATAGGTGTTTCTCCATGTTACGTCTTTGTCGTGTAACTGAACCCAAGTTCATATGCCCAGCAAGCAGGAAAGCCAGTCACCCAGACAAGGAATGTGCAAGGAAAGCATTTATCGGAGAGGCATCCAAACGAAGAGACAAGGAGAGGCCCGGCCTCAAATCTGCCCCCCGAAAGGGCTTGGGTTGCACGTACTTAAGGATAAGGGGTCAGAATGTCGTGAGGTGTATACATTGAGTGGAATATGCTGATTGGATATGGGGAGAAGAGAGGTGTCCTCCTTTCTCAGCATGTGTGTGCATTCAGGAATCATGTCTCTTCTTGGGCTACATGTTCATTAAATGACAGCAGAAGCATGATAAGTGGGGCAGGGAGAGGGATCTCAGGGTGTGTCATCCCAGAGTTTACTTCGTTCACTCCCGGTCCTTTCTGCCCAGCTACAAGAATTCTTCCCCATTTGTTCCAGTCAGTCTTCACTATTCTCACTGGTAACGATTCAGCTTCTGCAAAACAACCTCCTAAATCAGTCTGGTTGACTGGCGTTTCCTTGGGGTAGAACAGTCAAGCGCGTGTTAACTCAACATGTTGGGTTCAGTCTTTATACTGATACATTTTCATGCGGATGATCTTCCGGAGCTACGGGGGATATATTATTGCACTTCACTTAACCTTTCCCTTCTTGGTCATGTAGATCAACTGTCATTTCATTGTTTGGTTACGACACAAAATGACCATTCTCCCCATTTCTGAGCTTTAAAAGTCCTATTCCCTTCAAAGATTTGAGATTCAAGTGCATTTTCTTGTAGTTCTGTTGTTTTACATTTAAGTTCTTAGGGATCTAATTATCTCCTTACAATTTAGCAAAGGTAGGAACTTTGTTTAAACTTGTGAATTCTGTCCTGTTAGCCCTTTGGTCCTTTACTCATCTCCAAGGCCAGCTGTATACACTTTTTTTTTTTTTTAATGCCAAAGAGATGATAGAAAATTTAGAAATGACATAGTTATTGCTCATTATAAGAGAATACTTATCTCTTTCTCTAAACCTGACTCAGACTCTTCTCTGATATCATATTCCCCCCTCCTCAGGATGGAAACAGAAGTGGCTTTAGATAAATTAGTTTTTGGTTTTTTTTTTTTTTAATTTTTAACTGCTTGAAAGTAAGCAAAATAGGAAGTGATGCCTCCTGCGCCCCTCCTCTTTCTTATCATGTACAAAAGGTGGTGGCCGGGTACTTGTCAGTTTTTTGAAGGCACATGGCAGTCCTGGCTGGCTTAACCTGTAGGAGACAGTTGGGTCAGGGGAACACTTCAAGGATGGGGGACCACTTCCATCTTCAGGAGTGAAGCTGTTTCTTGCACACCCCCAACAAATGCAGGCGGTGTTCTCCCTGCTGACTGCCCCCCTCCCCAGGTTTTCCTCAGCATTCTGCTTTGGGCTCTATGTTTTTCAGTCTTTCCCTTGGTTGACTGGGCAGTGATAACAGAAAGTTAAATACAGGTGCTACTCCACGTTGTTGGGGATAGGCAATATTCTTCTACCCTTCAAGGTTCTTCTAGCTGGTCTAAGAATTAAATTGACATGAGACAAAGATTAACAGGAGAAAATCAAATTTAATTATATGCCCATGAGAAATCCATGTAAGCATGAGATTCCAAAGACAGTGAGGCAAAGTGAGGTACGTATGTCTTCCTGAACTAAGAAGAGGGTGGGAGTCTGGGCCTTCCAAAGGAGGAAAACAATTCGCAGAAAGATGAAGAAGAGTGAATTTTTGGTGGAAGGTTTACACGGCCACTCAGAAAAAACGGGATATAGAAGACTTTGATCAAACAGGCCTTGCTCGATTTCTCCATGTCTGCCCTGCCTAGTTCATATTCTAGTGTGAATTTGTGGTGATGGCTGTCTTCTGGGGCAGGTCCTCTCTCTAAATTCGTTTAGGCAGTTAGCGGGAGGTCAGAGTTTCTTCCTGAGTGGGTTGGGCCTTGGTTGTTTTCAGCGCAAATAATCGATATGCCCAAGTGGCACGTCTGGAGGCAGTTCGTTCTGAACCCCTACAGCACCCCGCCTTGCCTTCGGGCCGTTTCCCTGGCTCTGCCCTCTCTTCCTTGGCATCCCGTCTACTCTGTGACTTGACTTCTTCTCTGAGGTGGCTGGTCAGCCCGGCTGGCCCGGAGCTGCAGGCTCTTCTTAAAGCTTCTCTTAAAGCGTCCTCCTCCTTAGGACCACAGTTTTCTCCCAGCTGCATGGAGGAAACACATCCTCCTTCACGCTGTGCTGCCCGCCCTCGCCCTCTCTCTGCCTCGAATTGGGAGCCCCCTCCTCTCGCACCTGGGAGAAGCCTCCCCCTTCCAGAACCTGCTCCTGCAGGATGCTGACCTCAGGACTCCCATGCCAGCGGCCATCCCTCCCTCCTCTGGGTAGCTGCCTAGCACCTGGAGTCAGCATCAGAGCACTTTCCACAGGCAAAATGGTGTTGGAATGGCTGTCCTCGCATGCTATGCTGTGGGGTTCTTGCAAACAGGAGCAAGATCTTTGCATCTCTCCATCTCGAGAGCTCTGCTCAAGCCTGCTTGCACGTGATATTGGTAACTAGCGCATCCTAGACACTTAGGATGTGCCAGACACATTCGAACTGGATTACGAACTTCCGTGGATTTCATGCTCACAGCAGCCGTCCAAGGAAGGCATGTTATCGTCTCCATTTTACAGATGAGGAAACTGAGGCACAGAATCAAGAAGTAATTTCTGAGTCACAGAGCTCGTAACTGAGGGAGCCAGGGTCAAATGCAGGCCTGGCAGGCAGCTCCCCACCCACGCCGCACCCAGCGAGCTCGTGACTTTCCACTAATTCTCAGCAGAGCGCAGACGAGTGGAGAACCTAATGGCGAAAGATGAGGGTTACGTAGTCCCGCCTGGAGCTGATTTATCCAGCACCTCAGAGGAATTAGAGATTGCTCTGATGTTCATTTTCTAGCTACTTAAAGTTATTCCTTCTGGTTTCCTTATCTCGGCTATTGTTCACCTTCCATGATGGTGATTTTGTTTAATCATTCAGGAGTTTAAAAACCTTTTTGTTTTAAAAGTTGGACTCTGTTTTGTTTTGTTTGTTTGTTTTTAAGATTTTATTTATTTACTTGGCAGAGATAGACACAGTGAGAGAGGGAACATAAGCAGGGGGAATGGGAGAGGGAGGAGCAGGCTTCCTGCTGAGCAGGGAGGCTGACGTGGGGCTTGATCCCAGGACTCTGGGATCACTACCCGAGCCAAAGGCAGACTCTTAACAACTGAGCCACCCAGGCACCCCATAAAGTAAGAACTCTGTTTTAACCAAAAATGATTTTAAATTAACTATCTCTGAAATCAGTCTCGTATCTACCTGAAGTAGTTCATGGTGTATAACTCCCTTTTATTAATGTCCAGGGCCATCACTGTGACTAAAAAACAGTAAGCCAGGGGCGCCTGAGTGGCTCAGTCCCTTAATAGTCTACCTTCCACTCAGGTCATGATCCCAGGGTCCTGGGATCGAGCCCCGCCCCACATCGGGCTCCCTGCTCATTGAGGAACCTTCTTCTCTTTCTCCCTCTGCCGCTCCTCCCTTCTTGTGCGCGCGCTCTCTCTCTCTCTCTGTCAAATAAAGAAATAAATAAAATCTTTAAAAAACAAAACAGTGAGACATAATCTGAGCCTGTGATGTCCTGGACATCAGTAAGAGATTTATTAGCATCTACTAAGTATGAGGCACTTCAAGTACAGTTCCTTAATTAATTGTGTAAGCATAAGATTTGCTTTGCCTTTTTTTTTTTTAACTCTTGTCTCTATTTCTGGAAGTTTCTTTAGTGTTCTTGGATCTGTAGAGCGGTAATCTCTCCCTTCTTGCTCTCGGTCTGCTGTTCCCCAGGAGACCACCCTGCTGGTGGCGGACTGTTGTGGAGGAGCTGTGGGCGAGAACGGGTAACCAGACTTGTTGCTAATATTGTCAAAATTCCCCTCCTTCC
This sequence comes from Lontra canadensis, assembly GCF_010015895.1. Lineage (NCBI taxonomy): Eukaryota > Metazoa > Chordata > Mammalia > Carnivora > Mustelidae > Lontra > Lontra canadensis. The sequence continues at coordinate 6,486,646 of NW_022630995.1, forward strand.
ACGGGGGCCTCCCAAGGTGCCAGATAAGAGGCTTGGGAGGGGAAACATTTTGGATTTCCTCCACCAGTTGCTGTTCTAAGAGAGCGAGGCCCCTCACCATCCCTCGCCCGGCCTCTGCAGAGTGTGAGGCCCCTTCTGACCGCTAATGAGCACTGTCCTCTTCCAGTTACAACACAGGCCATATGTCAGTCATGCCTCAGGGAGGCTGGTGGCTGGGGAAGTCATGTGGTTCACTATGAGTGACCTGACATGGTCCCTCCATGCCTGCCAAGGGAATTAAGTATCTCTGTGGTCTGGGAACCCTTGGCTTTGACCTTTTGAAATGTATTGAGAAACCGTCAAGTTACCGAGGGCCTAAAGTGATTGGAACCTCTATGTTCAATTCCCCTTTAAAATGTTAGGTTCTGGGGTGCCTGGGTAGCTCAGTGGGTTAAGGCCTCTGCCTTCAGCTCAGGTCATGATCCCTGGGTCCTGGGATCGAGCCCCGCATCGGGCTCTCTGCTCAGCAGGGAGCCTGCTTCCCCCTCTCCCTCTGCCTGCCTCTCTGCCTACTTGTGATCTCTGTCTGTCAAATAAATAAATAAATAAAATCGTTAAAATGTTAGGTTCTTACAGAGTAAACAATAAAGAAAACATTCAAAAAGCCATCTTCAGAGTCAGTGAACATAAACAAACATCCACGAAGCAGGCTCCAGGCTTGGAATTATTCTGGCCTCTAATTTCGTGACATCTGGGTTCAGTGAAAAAAATGTTAAAAGCTTTTGCGAGATTATCAGTTTTCATCATTCATCCGAAAACTTGGCAGAGTTCGTCCCTGGGCTTCTGCGCCTCCGGGGGTCGGCTCCCGGCCCGGCTTTCTCGGAGGGCAAGCTGGTGTTCATCCTAGGGTTACTTTTCCTGTTTTCCTTAGCGGTCAGCGAGGCCACCGTGGAGTCCGGGCCGCAAGTACAAAGAACTGTCCCTAGAGAAGGCTGTCCCCCCGTCACCTCCCTGAAGGAGGCTCTGGGCCACTGGGGTTTCCATCTCGAGGCTCTGTGCTCAGAGTCGGAGGCCGAGGGAGTGGAACTGGTCGAGCTCGGGTCCCTCACCACGGCCAAGGGCAGGAGAGGAAGGAGAGCAGGGCTCTGAGCGGAAGGGAAGGAAATGAGCAGGCGTCAGCCGGCGGGTCTGCGGCTCACTGCTGACCGAGCGCACGAGGCTGGCTGCCACGTACGGCCTCTGTCAGGGTCTCTACTCTTTCCTCATACCTGCAAGGGCGTGTCATTTCTCCCGTTTGGCATTTGTTGGAGGCATTCGTGGGTTTCAGCCGGCAGACACTTACAAAGCGCCTGTTAAGGGAGGCCACATGATGTGGCAGGAAGAACCCCGCGTGTGAGTTAGAAGACTTGGGTTCAAGGTCAGACTCCCCTAATGCCTGTCTGTGCCCTGTGTCCCCGTCTGTAACAGTGGGACAAAGCCGCTTAGCTCTGTCTGGGCCACAGCCTTGTCATAAGGGCTGAATAAAATCAGATGAAATCGTGTGGTTAAACCCTTGGAGAAGCCGTGCAGGGTCCGATATTTATTTATTGTGCATAGCTTGGTGCTTTATGATAAAGAGCAAAGACATCTATTTTAATGCATATCTGTATTTACGTTGGTTATTCGCTTCTTGTCTATTTTTATCTTAAATTCTAGGAACTGAGATATACAAGGTTTGTTAGTCTACCTGAGGCATCAAGATGAGTCCCGCCACAATCTAGAGGAAGTCACTAAGCAGTTTAGTGCCAAAGGCATGGTCCCAACAGCCCCCTCCGCTCCGCAGCGTTCAGGGGTGTGGCCATGGTCAGGAAAGGCCTGGGAGGAGGTGGGGGGTAGCCTTTGTACCTTTGTCAGAATTATAAACTCTTACTGATTAGCTGTGTCCAATAGAAATATAATGTGAGCCATATACTTAATTTAAGATTTTTCCCATAGCTACATCTGAAAACAAAGCAAAAAGAAACAGGTGCAATTAATATGAATAATATATTTTTATTTTACCCACTGTGTTTAAAGGAGTATCATTTCAAAGCAGGTAATCAATATAAAACAATTCGGGAGAAATTTTACTCTCCTATTTTGGTGATGTTTTTGAAATCTGGTGTGTCTTTTACCCTCACAACACGTCTCAGTTCCGATTTGCCACAGTTCAACAGCTTAGGAGACCCGTGGCTATGGGGTCAGACAGCTCAGCCCTGATGGAACCAGAATAAGACGAGGCAAGCAGCAGAGGGAGAGAAGCAGCAGAGACTGGAATTCAGTGAGCACCGGCTGTGACCAAGCAGGGCCAGGACTAGCATTCATTCACTGGACGAACAAATTTATAGGATCCTGTTTTTATTTGGAATTTTGATATTTTGCTCATCATGAATGTTTTTGCATTAATTTGGATTTTTTAAAAAATGCATTACAATATGATTTACCTTCATATTGTAGTGTTGTGTTCTGGTGACTGTTATATTTTTCATGCAAAGCAAGTGCCACACACACACACACACACACACACATACACATATACACACCCAGCCTTAGTGAGGTGCTGGCTCCAGGCCCTTCCTGTGAACTTCCTAATACTCCATCCGGGGCATGAACTTGAACCAAACTGAGCTATTTACCAAAAGCAGGAGCCATCTCCTCTAATTTAAGTAAGCCTTGGGCATTTATTTTGTTCAATGAATTTTCAACTGAATTCAAGTTAGGAATAAAAAAATCTTTGGAAAATAATTTGAAATTCAGACTGAATCTGTGAACTGAAAATTTTGAAAATTTTTCGAGCGCAAACTATAACACAGGAGAGAGTTCATCGGCCTTGATTTCCTGGTCAAGGGGACCCTGGACCATCGCGCCCCGGCCTCCCCTCTTGTAGGGGAAAAGAATGAAAAGGACAGTGTTTTGAGAAGACTGTCAGAGGCCTCATTTCCTTCCCACATTTCCCACATTCCACTTATTCTCCAGCCTTTACGGGGTACTTATCTGCAGGCTCTCTCCGTAATGATTATAGTGGGAATGTTGTGTTGGAAAAAACTTTGATATTAAAAGAAAGGTCAAAAATTGCTTTTTACAGTGGTACCGATTTCAAACAGAATCCTCTTTCTTTTAGGGAACTTAGAAACAAAGCAGATATTCAATTTGGAGAAAATGGAACAACGATTTCTGCCGTTAGCAACAAGGCCTACGTTTTTGAACGAAATCAATCTGTTGGAGACCCTAAAGTTGACTTAATTAGAACGTTAAATATTCCCGCGGTGGTAAGTAGGCATTTTCGGTATCGTTATTGTGGCTTTGAGAAGCAAGGAAAAAGCTCAGTTAAGGCTGTTACGTTTTTACATTTAAGAGTTATGAAGTTATGTTAAAAATAAACATCTATAAAAATATAAATACATTTTTACACTTCCCTTCCTTAGAGTTCATCTGAGACTTTTTCCAGACTTTTTCAAATGGTGACATAATCTCAAAGATGTTTTCAATGCTCCAAAGACAAGATCTTTTCAAATGGTGACATAGTGCAAATTTTAGGCCTCCCCACGCCCAGTTTCTTGCTGTGTGTTCAGGATCAGCTCTTGTGCAGATGAATATGGATTTTTTAAATAGGGATTTTGGGGGGGGGCGCGGAGAGTGAATAATTTTTTAAAGATTTATGTGCCCCTTGTTTTGGTTCGGAAGGTCCAGCAACAGAATTGGCATGCCACTTCTTAGTTTAGGTTTCGATCTTAGATTTTTTAAATTCCCAAAATATATACTGACTCCCCCCCGCCCCCCGCGCGCCTTAATAAACAGCAGAGACGGGGCTGAGTGCAGCCCAGCAGGATTTCCCTGGGCTCAGTTACAAGGACCAGCCCATCTGAGAAAGATGCAGGAGACCCAGGGGACAACTTCCCCGTTCGCCTACAGCAGCCCCCTCCGAGGCTCCCACTCTGAGTCCTGGGCGGCAGCGACCCATGCCGCTGGACACTCAGGCGGACCCAGGACCCAGACAGGACCAGAGCCTGGATTTGACCTCGTCCCGCTGCCTCGGCGGCGGGGTCCGGCTCAGAGGGGCGGCGGCGCCACCTCGTGGCCGGAGATGCCAGCGCGGTTACAAGCGTCTCTCCGTCCCCGGGCGTGGGGAGGGGACCCGAGCCGCCTGCGGCCGGGCGTGCCGAGCTCACACTTACAATCCACAGGGCCCAGAAGGGCCAGGACCTGAAGGGTTTTGTTTTTGCACACGCAGCCAGGGAGGCTCTTTCTGCCTGGCTTTGCGGCTGTTGGGTCTCAGCATCGACTGTTGCGCTTCCAGCCCGCTCTGCCGGAGGGAGGGGCCGTAGCAGCGCGGGGGGAGGGGTGGAGGGGAGGGCGGGGGGGCTCTGCCCCCTGAACCTGCCTGTGCCCCTCAGACTGCGATGGAGTGGGCGCAGCTCCGCTTCCTCCGGGAGCTCATCGAGGCCCTGCTGAAGGCCTACCAGCAGACGCTCTTCGTGACCCACACCGTGCACGAGCTGCTCTGGGGCTACAAAGACGAGATCTTGTCCCTCATCAACGTCTTCAAGCCCGAGATCTCGCCCTATTTTGGCCTGTACTATGGGGTAAGTTGATGTTTCTTTTCAGAACCTCTTTATTGAGCTGGTGTGGGGGGGAGGGGCACTGCGCGCCAGATTCCGTCTTCGCTTTGGGCTTCTTCCAGAAGACCTGGCATTCTGGACGTCTTGTAGAGTTCGTGAAAAATAAGAAAGTATTTAATTTTTAGGGGGAAAAAAGTGCTTCTCCCACAATTCCAACATGCTACCAGCACCGACTCTGAACGAGAGCAGTTATGAAAAATACATAGAGTGACTGTGCCACTCATCAGGTGGGATCTTTCCAAGTGTCATAAATTTTAGTGATCAAGGCCAAGTCTCCACCGAGCCCGTGCGTCACCTGACAGGGACAAATAAACGAAACAGGCACATGTAATCCATAAGGGGTGGTGGCTCCATGCTACATTTTCAGATGTGCCATTCACCAAAGAGTCTGGATGATCTGAAACTGTGTCGCTCATCTGTGATTTCTTATGCTCGTAAGTAGAATTTTGTGTGGTTCCTGGCAGATTTTATTCACTTTGACTTGAAATAAAAAAAAAAAAAATTTCAGGTTTCAGGTAATTACTGTTCAAAGCATATGTTATTGCTGCCTGAGTTTCAAATGCATTTTAGTTCAAAGGAATTTTGAAAATCCGTCTTCCCTCCACCAAAAATAAATAAATAAATAAATAAAAATCAAAAATAAAAACCTGTGTTTTTGAAATGGATAGTGAGAGGTTGGTAATGACAAACTTAAGAAGAAAGTGTTAGATGAAGGGTGAGGTCTGAGACTGTGATGCATTTCCTCATCTTTAAGTTTGTGGTTATTCCCTGGTTCTCACTACTCAAGAACCTCACTCTTATCCTGTCATCTTCTAGCATGTTCCTCCATATCTGTGGCAAAGGCTGATAATACTGCCCCTGTGCCGTCAAGGGTATACAAACCTTGGACACCATCCAAACAAAATAGTAAAAAAGTTTTTAACATGATTTATGTAAGAGTTGGAGGTCCTGGGACTAGCGCTGGGCTGAGCCTGAATCCTTCACTCTGGGTGAGCTTGATAAATGCTCCCTAGAAGATCCCATCTGATAGGAGCCCAGCTTCCGTAAGGCCAGAGGAAGCACCAATTTCTTCTTAAACTGTGGCTGGACCTCCCTTCTTGAAAATACTTGAGGAGAACTTCCAAGGAGAGAGAAACGCAAGCAGTCTCCATGCCCAGCACAGAGCCCGACTCAGGGCTCAGAGCTCACAACCTGATATCACGACCTGACCCCAAATCAAGAGACAGGTGCTTAGCTGACTGAGCCACCCACGTGGCCCAACAAAGCTTTCCTTAAGGCCCTTCGGGTCCCAGTGACTTCTCTCCACCTGCCAGGTAGATCCTGTCCCTAAGACCTCAGTATTTTTTTTGGCAACTTTCCATTGTATAGCCGCCTTTTTTTTTGTTTTTATATCATTGACTTCATCAGACTTATAACTAAGATCCTTCTGTATCTCTTTAAAATGTAATCCATGTTTATGGACTCGTTAAGAAATTGGCATTTTTTGCTTTCCCGAGGCAAGGATGTGTTGTTTTATGTATTTCTTTCTTTCTTCCTTTCTCTGGCCTTGCCCTTTGCCACTCCTTGCAGACACCACCATATCCTCACAGGGCCCCGCTAGAGAAAAGCCCTGTCCCATTGCTCAGTAGATCATATGTGGTGTGGGTCTCCCACAGCCAGGAACAGAGCATAAGACCTGCAAACAGAGGGCCTGGATGGACGTTCTGACTTTTTCACTTCATAACTGTGGGGCTATTTCTGAATCTTGGTTTCATCATGTGTGACTTAAGGCTAAAAGTGTCCACGGTTCCAAAGCTGTTTTGCGAGGCTAAGTGAGAAGTCCATAAAAATTCTTCCAAAACTACAGATCACAGTATGCATTTCAGGAGTCGCAATCCTTTCCCCCCATGCCTGGCTCCAGAGAGGACCCTGAGTTCGTATGAGTGACTCGTGAATCTTTCCATTTGGGTTCCAGACACACTACCTGAGGTTGTGTTGGGGAAAAGGCAGTTTCTCTTACCGGTTTGTCATCTGCTCTGGTCAAATACTGATTCTTCAGCCAATAGCACAGGAGTTCACACCTGCGCCGCCATCCATCCGAAGACCGGGACAGGCTGCGTGGGGGGAGGCACACCACCCTTGGCACCCACTCTTTTGCCCCTGCCTGAGCCTGGCCGAAATCTTTTCTGACTCCTGGTGGGCTTGTGGGAGCCTTCCCCTTGGAGGTACCAGGCCATTGAGCGCTCTTCCTCCAAAGACTCTAGTGACAAGGTAGCCAGACGATTACTGGGGAGGGACCAGGTGCGAGCACAAGCAGGATAAGTGATGCAGACATTGGCACAGAGCTTCTGAGAAGGAGGACCAGGTTGAATGCCAGATGCTCACATTGCATTTTGCAGGGCCAATCAGCGTGGTTTTACCCATTGATTTTAGGGCATCTCTGGTCTTGGCATTAGAGCACACGCGCACCTCCCACTGGAGGTGGGTTCTGGGGTATATAAAATTCTAGTTGTCAGAAAGTGCCTTTGAGAGGTCAGCCCATCCTTCGGGGGTAGGGGTGGGGGTCAAGCTTCCGTTACGGTCGTGGTAGGACTGTGGTGGTCCTAGCTCAGGGCCCCCCTCCATCTCCCACAGTAATATGTTCCTTGCACCCAGTGCACATCCGTGCCAGGACAACATAAAACCTCTTTATTCCTGCTTGTCCTCAAAGAACAAACGTTCCAGCAAGAGACAAGCATTCTCATGCAGTGTCTGACTCTCGGGCAGAAAACAGCTGGGGAAAACCCTTTCTGAATTTCTGTGAAATATTTAAATGCTTTTCTACTTTGCTTAGCCCCTATCTGAGTTAAGTGGAGGACTTTAGGAATCAGCATCCGTTCAATTTTTTATAAAATTGGTGGTTTGGCATTTTTTTAAGTGAAGTATTTGAATTTTCTCTAAGTTGGTATAATGTTCACAGTGCTCTCCCTAAAATGTCATTTTTCTCGTATCTTAAAGTCATTTGAAGCTTCAGGTGGGGAATACGATGTGACCATTATGGAGGTGGACTGAGTTGATATATTGACATAGTTGGTGCGATTATGTTAAGTGATGGAAACAAGAACCAAAGTAGGCAAAACACATGAGAAGAGAATTCACAAAGAGTCTGAATTTTTTTAAGGCAGAGCTGAATGATGTGAGAAAAGGGTTCAACCTCAGGGAATAGAGAAATGCAAAAAGAGATAAGAAATCTTGTTCATTTTGGCTTCATCTAATTAGCAGAGCTTAACGAAAGCAACTTGGGGAATGTAAACTGATTGACTCTGCTATTTCCACCACCTTCTAGCCGGCTGACCTTGAGCAACTTGATAAAATGTATCAAAAGGCTTAAACATGTTGGTGTTCTTTTCTCTAGTGATTTTATTTCTATGGGTCTTTGTAGAAAACAAAAGTACTGACAGTGCTTTTAAGCATAAAGATATTCATACAATATTATTTGTAGTAGCAAAAAAATTCAAAATTAAATGTCCAATAATAAGAGAATAATTAATTATTTCTACATAATGTTGTGGAGTCATTAAATTATACCTCTGAAGAACTTCTGGTAACAGGGGAAATATGTTAAGTAAAAAAGTGTGTGTGGGGGGGGGGCGCCTGGGTGGCTCAGTGGGTTGAGCCGCTGCCTTCGGCTCAGGTCATGTTCCCAGGGTCCTGGGATCGAGCCCCCACATCAGCCTCTCTGCTCAGCAGGGAGCCTGCTTCCTCCTCTCTCTCTTTGCCTGCCTCTCCATCTACTTGTGATCTCTATTTGTCAAATAAATAAATGAAATATTTAAAAAAAAAAGATATAATTCACTTATCATAAATTCACTATTTTAGAGTGGACAATTTAGCAGTTTTTAGTATAGTCACAAGATCATGCAACCACCACCACTAGGTAATTTTAGAGTATTTTTGTCATCCTCCCCCCCCAAAACCCCATAATCAGTAGTCATCTCCATTTCTCCCGTTCCACTGATCTACTTTCTGTCTCTATGGATTTGCCTGCAAATCTATAGACATTTTTTAATAGTTAAAAGGTTTGTGTCTTTTCTGGTTTTCTTTCTGCTTCTGCAAAGAAAAGTAAGATCATGCTTTTTGTTTGAGACAGAACACAAGAAATCCCCCCACACATGTGCGCAACCTCTCTCCTGCCCCTTTGGGGGTGCTGGGACCGCTGGTGCTAGACAGGAGTGGCCAGGCTGGCCCCAGCTGAGAGAGGAGAAGAGTCAGGGCTCTGTGTGGGAGCTTCTTCAGAGCCAGAGAGGAAGGGAGTTTGGGAATGGAGCTTGGCTTTGTTGCGCAAAAAATAATATTAAAAACCTCAACATACATGCCCGCTCTCCAGATGGGGCCAAGAGGCACTGCCTCTGATGGACCCATCTCTGGCAGTTGGACATTCATATGCAAGTTGGACATTCCTGTAAATGGAATCATACAATATCCCACCTTTGTGTCTGACATTTTTTATTTAGCATCGTGTTTACCAGGTTCATCCACGTTGTAGCAGGTATCAGCCCTTAATTCCTTTTATGGCTGAGTTCTATTCTGTTTTACGCATAGACCATACTTTGCTTATCTGCTCATCAGTTGTTGGGTGTTTGGGTTCTTTCTACATTTTGGCTCTTAAGAATAATGCTGCTCTGAACATTTGTGCACAAGCTTTGTAGGGACGTTGACTATCTACCTGGGAATGGAGTTGGATTTGGGGTCCTATGGTAATTCTGTTCGACTTTTTGAGGAACCACCAAATTGTTTTCCGCAGCAGCTACACCATTTTCCATTCCCACCAGCAGTGTGTGAAGGCTCCCATTTCTCCAGATCCTCACCAATGTTTGTTATTTTCCTTAAGATTTATTTATTTTAGAGAGAGAGAGCATGAATGGGAGAGGCAGAGAGAGAGGGAGAGAGGATCTCAAGCAGACTCCACAATGAGAGCGGAGCCTGACACGGGGCTCAATCTCATGACCCCGAGATCATGGCCTGAGCTGAAACCGAGAGTTGGACGCTTTACTGACTGCACCACTCAGGCGCCCCATTTTCCTTTTTTTCTTTTATCGCCATCCTGGTGGGTGTGAAATAGTGTTGTGGCTCTGATTTGCATTTCCCTGAAGACTGATGGTGTTGAGCATCTTTTCATGTACTTGTTGGCCATTCAAATATTTTGGAGAAATGTCTCTTCAAATCCTTTGTCCATTATTTAATTGGGCTCCTACTTTTTAAAACCATATGTAATAATATGATTCATATGGCATTTAGTCAAATAGTCACCGTATTCCTGGTTCAGTCTTATGTAACAATTACACCCAGATAGGATGGTTTTGTGAAGCTTAAGTTTCTCAGTTACTGTATCGTCAGGGTTCTCCAGAAAAACAGAATCAGTAGGAGATCTAGATCTACTACCTGTATCTGTAGTATCTATCTAAGAGATTTATATGTATTAAGGAATTGGCTTATGCAATGGTGGGGGCAGCAGGTGGCCGGTCTGAAATCCATAAGACAGGCTGGCAGACTAGAAACTCAGGCAGGATTTCTAAATTGCATAATTGGGAATTCCTTTTGTCCAGCAAACTTCAGATTTTGTTTTTAAGACCTTCAACTGATTGGATGAGTCCACCCACATTATCAGTGGTAATTTACTTGAAGTCAACTGATTTTAATATTAATCATATCTACAAAATACAACACTATCTAGACTAGTGTCTGACCAGGCAACTGGGCACCATATTCTACCAAGTTGACACATAAAATTAACAATCATGGTTTCTTAAAATGATCCTATTCACTCATTTTCAGAAAAATGGGACTAATGATGGAGACTATGTTTTTCTAACCGGAGAAGACAATTACCTTAACTTTACAAAGATTGTGGAATGGAATGGAAAAACGTAAGTGTACCAGTTTACTAGTGTAATTATTTTTTAAATTTCTGTTTAAATTGAATGTCCATTTATATATTATTTCAAAAAATACTAACGCTGTCATTTTTTTGCATGAAAACTCTATAAATATGTAAAATATCTTTGTAATTACTATTGTATAAATCAAGATTTGGGCAACACACTTTATAAATTAAATATCAGTGTTTTGTAGACTGCTCATGGCGAGGCATGCGTTACAAGCAGGGAAAACTTTCACTTTCCACGTGGTCATTGAATGATTTATAGCTACAGCACAAATACTTTAAAACCACTTGTTTTGGGGGGAGAGGGAAGAGTTTCTCTTTTTAATTTAGTGATTGTGGATTGTTCACATGTTTTTCTTTAAGGATAAAAATACATGTGAGTTCACCATCGTGGTATTCCAGAAATCTATTTTAACATTTATAACTTAAACTACTTCCAAAAAGTTGCTGAGACAACTTGCAATAAAGCTACGTATAAGCCAAGATACTTTAAATCAGAGGAATTAGAAACCTTGGAGAGAAAAGGAGGGTAATTCTTCAGGGACAGAAGTAAGAGGAACTCTGTTCTTGAACATTAAATTTACATATAAGCTTCACAGAAATATGGGCCAAAAAAACTGGTGTGGAATATAAGGGAACCTCTCTGTACTACCTTTGCAACTTTTCTGTAAATCTGAAACTATTTTTAAATAAAAAGTTTATTTAAATTTTAAAAAGCACCCATGTCTGTGTACATAAACATACATTTGTGTATACACACTTCAGAATAGGTCAGATCCCTTAAAGAATATGTGAGAAGCTGGTAATAGTGTTGCCCCTGGAGGGGGAAACGTGGATGGCCAGGGCACTGGCCCCAGGGAGATTTACTAAAAGTGGATTTTGTTTTAGACTCAATCTGTTATTTTCTTTCTAATCTTTTAATAGCACAGTATTATCCTTTTAAATGTGTATCACAATTACTGATACAGTTATAATATAATGATACAGTGTTTGGTATATTGGACTTTTTTTCTGATTTCTGTGTGTTCTACCCTCAGATTTTTATGGTTCATATTTAATAATATTTTTCTGACAAAATTGAAAGCTGTCTATTTGTCTCTTCTCCCAAACAGAACACTAACTACCAATTTTGTAACATATTACACCCATCTTCCGTGCTATTTCACATTCTTTGTAAGCCAAATATAAGTAAAATGTTTATTATGTTTATAGTAAATAATTAATAAACCTGTTTTATTAAATTTCCTTTTTTAGTTTTCTGGGCAATTTTACTGAAATTCTAGTTAGTTAACCTACTGTGCAACATTAGTTTCAGGTGTACAATATAATGATTCAGCACTTCAACATACGACACCCAGTGCTCATCACAGGTGCCCTCCTTAATCCCCATCCCCCATCTAGCCCATCCCTCCGGCAGCCCTGTTTGTTCTCCGTAGTTAAGAGTCTCCTCTGGTCTGCCTCCCTCTGCTTTATTTTTCCCTTCATCTATATTCACTGTTTTGTTTTCTTAAATTCCACAGACAAGTGAAATCATATGGTATCTGTCTTTCTCTGACTTATTTTGCTTAGCCTAATGCACGCTAGCTCCATCCACATAATTGCAAATGGCAAGATTTCATTCCCTTTATGGCTGAGTCATATTGCATTTTGTATATACATGTACCACCTCTTCTTTATCCATTCATCAGTTGGTGGACATTTGGACTCTTTCCTTAACTTGGCTCTTCTTGGTAATGCTGCTATAAATACTGGGGGGCCTGTGTCCTTTTGAATCTGTATTTTTGTATCCTTTGGGTAAATACCTGGTAGTGCAGTTTCTGGGTGGTAGAGTAGTTCTATTTTCAACTTTTAGAGGAACCTCCGTACCGTTTTCCAAAGTGGTTGTACCAGTTTGCATTCCCACTAACAGTGGAAGAAGGTTTCCCTTTCTTCACATCCTCACCAATATCTGCTGTTTCCTGTGTGGTTAATTTTAGCCATTCTGACAGGTGTGAGGTGGTAGCTCTTCGTGGTTTTGATTTGTATTTCCCCAATGATGAATGATGTTGACCATCTTTTCATCTGTCTCTTAGCCATCTGCATGTCTTCTTTGGAAAAACTCATGTCTTCTGCCCATTTCTTAACTACACTAAAAATATATATATATTCTGCTGCTTTAGGGTGAAAAAATATATTCATACTATATAAAAAAACATTTATATGTTTTTATATAATAATATATAATATATATTAGACATGTTATATAATATATTAGATATTATTTATCTATATAGATATATAGATAGATGATATCTAATAGATATTGTATATCTAATATATATCTAATGTATAATATATAATATAGTATTATAATATATTCTCTATATATCCCCTATTCTTTTCTCTCTATATATATTAAGTCCATCTGGTCCAGTGTGTCATTCAAAGCCATTGTTTCCTTGTTGATTTTCTGCTTAGTTGATCTGTCCATTGCTGTAAATGAGGTGTTAAAGTCCCCTACTATTACTGTATTGTTATCAATGAGTTTATGTTGGTTATTAATTGATTTGTTTAATTGGGTGCTCCCACATAGGGGGCATAGATTTTATAATTGTTATGTCTTGTTGGATAGACCCCTTTTATTATGATATAGTGCCCTTACTCATCTCTTGCTACACTCTTTGGTTTAAAATCTAGTTTGTCTCATATAAGTATGGCCACTCCAGCTTTCTTTTGATATCCATTGGCATGACAAATGGTTCTCTATCCCCTCACTTTCAATCTGCACGTGTCTTTAGGTCTAAAATGAGTCTCTTACTCTTAATCATAGGAAACAAATTGACGGTTGCTGGAGGGGAAGAGGGTGGAGGGATGGGGTAACTGGGTGATGGAAATTAAGCGGGGGGCACATGATGTGATGAGCACTATTACATGAGACAGATGAATCACTGGCCTCTACCTCTGAAACCAACAATACATTATATGTTAATTTTTAAAAATAATAATAAATAAATAAATATAAATAAACAACTACAGAGGAAATAAATAGATAAATAAACATCACATGCACAGAAAAAAGAAAAGAAAATAAAGAGTCTCTTGCAGGCAGCTTATTGATGGGTCTTATTTTTTCATCCATTCTGATACCCTGTGTCTTTCGATTGGCACATTTAGTCCATTTACATTCAGAGTGATTGTTGGTGATACAAATTTAGTGCTGTTGTGTTACCTGTAAAGTCAGTGTTTCTGGAGATTTTCTCTGTTCTTTTCTAATCTTTGTTGCTTTTGGGCTTTCTTTCCCACTCAAAGAGTCCCCTTTAATCTTTCTTGCAGGGCTGGTTTAGTGGTCCTGAACTCCTTTAGTTTTGTATGTCCGGGAAACTCTTTATCTCTCCTTCTATTCTGAATGACAGCCCTGTGGGATAAGGTATTCTTGGCTGCATATTTTTCCTTTTTAGCACATTGAATATATCATGCCACTCTCTCTGGCCTTTCAAGTTTCTGTGGACAGACCTTCAGGGAACTTCATGTGTCTACCTTTGTAGGTTAGGGTTTTTTTTTTTTCCTTACTGCTTTCAGGATTTTTTTCCCTTATCTCTGCATTTTGCAAATTTTACTATGACATGTCTTGGTGTTGGACAACTTTTGTTGATTTTGGTGGGAGTTCTCTCTGCCCTCTTGATTTAGATGTCTCTTTCCTCCCCCAGATTAGGGAAGTTTTTAGCTATAATTTGCTCAAATAAACCTTCTACCCCTTTTTCCCTCTCTTCTTCTGGAACTCCTAAGATATACGTGTTATTACACTTTATGGAGTCATTGAGTTCCCTAAGTCTGTGTTCATAATCCAACATTTTTCTTTACAGCTTCATTGTTTTCCGTAATTTTATCTTCTACATCACGTGTTTGCCCCTCTGATTCTTCCGTTCTTGTGATCATTAAATCCAGCTGGTTTTGCATCTTGGTTATGGCATTTTTAATTTTGCCCTGACTAGTTTTAGGTCTTTTATGTCTGAGCTAAGGGACTCCCTGATGTCTTCTATGCTTTTCTCTAGCCCAGCTAGTATCCTTATGATTATTGTTTTAAATTCTGGCTCAGGCATATTATTTATATCTGTGTTGATTAGCTCCCTGACTGTGAACTCTTCTCACTCTTTTATTGAGGATAAATTCTTCCATCTTGGCATTTTGTCTAGGTCTCTGTCTTCTGTGTTATGAAAGCCTGTTATGTTTCTTGCTTCTGAGATAATGACTATATTAAGAGGAGGTCCTATACTGTCCAGGGACTGGAGCTTCAGGAGGTGTCTCTGTTACGTGCTGTGCACATTCTGCTGTTGTGTTTTGGCTGCTCTTTTTGTCAGGTCAGGCCTCTGTAGGGTGTCTCCTTGCTTGCAGTGGGGACTGTTTGGACCCTGTCCAGTGTGCGGTGAGCTTTAACTAGGTGTGTTTTGTTCTGCCTGTTAGGAGAGATTAGATCCTGTTTTCCCTAGAGCTGAAGCTTTGCAGTGCTCTGTGGTCAGTAGACTTGGTGAGCATGGAGGGTTTGTGCTGGTCCTCTGGGGGGCCGACATCCTGCTGCTCTGATTCTCAGGCACCCCTGCCCTGGTTCAGAAGCACTTGTAGAGAGTAGGGGGACTTGGTGTAAGCAGCTCAAGCCTTCACTGTGGGTGTGGTGCTGCTCACTGAAGTCTGTCTGTGCTGATGTACAGGGGAGAAAACTGGTGGCAGCCTGCTCTCTCATCCCCAAAGAGGGGCATGCACGCCCGCCATTGTTCAGGAAGCCTCCAAGAAGAGCAAACACTCTCCCCTCTTTTGTCTCAGATTTCCCTCATGTCCCTGCCTTCACCTTGTCAGTGTCTGAGCCATCTGCCCACCCAGTGGCATTGTGGCTTTTGTCTCAGGACCGCCAGCTGGGTTTCAAAACTCCAAATTTTAGGGACCCAGCATGGCACAGATGGGCACTGATCCTCTCGGGGAGAGTCTTGCCATACTGCAGCTGGTGCCAGTATGTCCCAGAAGGGCAGTCACACGCACGCCCAGGGGCTTCGAGTTTACAGTAAAGCACAGTAAAAAGCCCGCAGCTGGGTTAGTGGCCCGCAGCAGGTGTCTCTGCTCCTGTGCTGATGAACGGGACAGCACATTAGCACCTGCTGGCTCCTTTGTCTCTAGAGAGGCAATGCCACTTCTCCCAAGTGCACTCCAAGAAGGGGAACCATCTCTCCTCGTGCCACCCAGGGGATCCTCCGACCACACTGTCTGCTCCTGGGCCTCCGCCCTCCTTCCCCACAGGAGCACCGCTAAGCCCGCGAGGCTTCACCCCAGCAGTGGTGCAGAATTCTAAAACGTTAGATGTAAAAACTTGTGATTATCAGCCCCTCTCGTTTTCCCCGTCAGTGGTTTTGGGAAAGTGTTTTTCTTGTGTGATAACCTGCAGCCTGTGCCCCTTTTCTGTCTCTCTTTCTCTCTCTGTGATCAGGGGCCCCCCTCCCCTCAGCACTGGCGATTCTTTTTTCCCCAAATCACGTCCCCACATCTCCTACCTTCCATGATGTGGCCCCTTTTCTCCCTCTAGTTGTGCAGTTTGTTCTGTCAGTCCTCAGATTGGTTTCCTGGTGTTCTGAGTGATTTGCTGTTTAGCTAACTGTGTTTGAGAGACGGGGCAAGCACGAGGTCCTCTTCCTACTCTGCCATCTTAAGTCCATCCTCAAGAGCCGATCATACCTATCTCGAACTCTGCTGTGAGTGGACTAGCTCTGAACAAGGCTATGGTGCATGCTAAACTGAATCACTATTTTAAGCAAATGAGTATTTCTAAACCGCTACATAGGATATTCTTTTTTGCAGGAAGGAAAGGGGGATTTTTAGACGTTGCCTCTATCAGAATTGATTTGGGGATCAGGTGCCTACCCTCCTGATCCAATCCCTAACCAGAGTCCCCCTTGTGTCTGCGTATAAATAAGCTTCTGTGGGTAGTTGGCTCCCAATTAAGGCTTGAAAAGTCCCGACCATCTGTAAAGATCTAAAATAGAATGTGATAGTCTCCTCTTCCTTGTGCTCTTCAATCACAGGTCCCTTGACTGGTGGACAACAGACAGATGTAATATGATCAATGGAACGGATGGAGATTCTTTTCACCCCTTGATAGACAAAGAGGAAATTCTTTATATCTTCCCATCTGAATTTTGCAGGTAAGAACTTTCCAGATAAGTTATTTGATTGTAGGACCACCAAAAGGGTGAGGAATATAGGCAGCTACCCTCCGTAGGCCTGGACATTTCTGCTTAATCAGTGACAAATGCTGGGGTGCCTGGGTGGCTCAGTGGGTTAAGCCTCTGCCTTCAGCTCAGGTCATGATCTCAGGGTCCTGGGATCGAGCCCCGCGTCGGGCTCCCCGCTCAGCGGGAAGCCTGTTTCTCCCTCTCCCTCTGCTGCTCCCCCTCATGTCTCTCTCTCTGTGTCAAATAAACAAAATCTTAAAAAAAAAAAATTCCTGACAAATGCTGGCGGCGTGTTGAGAGATGGTTGGCGTTGCGGTTCACGGTACAGGCTCCAGAGCCCGGCTGTGCCGGTGGATTTGAACGCCAGCTCCAACTCCTACAGCTGTGTGACCTTGGGAAGGTCGTCCAGCCACCCTGTGCCTCACTTTCCTCATTTGTAAAACAAAGATAGAAGCAGCTGCCTGCCTCGGGAGTTGTCCTCGGCACAGATGCGTCACTGTCAGTGAAGCGCTTCTCCCGGGGCCCGCCGGACCGTGTCCGTGTCCAGAGGCGGCTCTTAGTGACTACGACAGGCGCTGTCCAGTGTGATAACGGTCAGCAGTCAGCTGACCAGGGGCTACGCAGGAGATCACTCAGACCGTTGTGTCTAGTTCAAGTTTGCAGGCATTTGCTGAGCTGTCACTTCCCTTAGATCATACCTGCTCCCACTTGCCCTGTAAGCTCTCCCTCTCTCCCCCCTGCTCCTTCATGATTCTGGCTCCTCTCTGGGAGGAAGGCATCCTGCTCTCCATCCAGATTCCTGTCCCCCCATCAGCCCCTGCCCTTTCTTCCCCCGTCACCCCAAACTGCCTGAACAAATGGCTGACTCGCCCCGCCTCCACATCCTCCCCACTTACCCCGAAAGCCCTTTCATGGAGCTCCTCAAAATCCCAAGGGGTTTAGTCTCATTTGACACTGTCGGTCCAGTGCTCTGAAGAATGGCTGTTCTGGGGTTCCGTGGCTCACACGATTGCAGCGCCTGGCCGGCCAGTCCTGCTGGGGACAGCGGTGGCATCATAAATCTACCCCCTCCTGCGTCCACTGTGATGTCTCCCCAGAAAGAGCTCTGGCATCAGCCCCCACCGTTCCGTCCCTGCTGCCCGTACCTCGTTCCTGGCCTTTCCAGCTCCCCCACAGGACACCACAGTCCGCCTCTGGCTGCTTGCCCTTGATCGTACGTGTCTGTGGAAGGACAGAAGGGTCAGAAATGCCGTGGAACGCAGTGAGTGCAATGAGGCAACCTAGAAGTGCCATAAGGAGGCTTTTTTTTTTTTTTTTAGATTTTATTCATTTATTTGACAGAGACCACAAGCAGGCAGAGAGGCAGGCAGAGAGAGAGGAGGAAGCAGGCTCCCCGCGGAGCAGAGAGCCCGATGCAGGGCTTGATCCCAGGACCCTGAGATCATGACCTGAGCCAAAGGTAGAGGCTTAACCACTGAGCCACCCAGGCACCCCCGTAGGAGGCTTTTTAAAAGACTTAGTGCAGAGGAAACATGTTCTTATCTGACACGACCACTTTTTTTTTTAAGATTTTTAAAAATTTATTTATGATAGAGTGAGAGCGGGAACACAAGCAGGGGGAGCTGGAGAGAGAGAAGCAGGCTCCCCTCTGAGCAGAAAGCCTGATGTGGGACTCGATCCCAGGACCCTGAGACCATGACCTGAGCCGAAGGCAGACACTGAACAACTGAGCCACCCAGGCGCCCCCGACATGACCACTTTTGATGGGCCATTTGACAATGTTCGTAAAGCTGAGGACACACAGACGCCATGGTGCCCCACTGCTCTGTGTCAGCTCCTTGGCCTGGACAACGCCTGTGTGGACCTGTAAGGAGACGTGCACGGAAAAGTTCATCTCAGTGTGGTTTTAGGAGTGCAAAATCGGAAGCAACCTAAGGCACTCTAAAAAGGAGAACATAAAATTGTGGTGTAGCCATATGATGGGATACCAGAAAGATTTAAAATACAATATATCTTATATTTAAAATATAAATCTTAATAACATAATATTGAACGAAGAAGCAAATTACAGGAAGAGAATGCGGCGTGCTGTTTATATAACACTTCAGTAGAGCAGACCGTGCCGCACATTGTTTATGAATGTGCACGTTTGTGAAAGGATTAAGACCTGCAAAGGGGAGGATAGACCCCAAGTTCAGGACAGCAGTTACCTCTGAGGACGCAGGGAGGCATTGGAATCAGGAGTGTTACGCTGGGGTCGGGACTGTTACACTGGAGTCGCTGTTACGCTGGGGTCGGGACTGTTACACTGGGGTCGGGACTGTTACACTGGGGTCGGGACTATTACACTGGGGTCGCTGTTACACAGGGGCGCCTGCCTGGCTTGGTCGGTTCAGCGCCTGCCTTCGGCTCTGGCCATGGTCCCAGGGCCCTTTGCTACCTTTTCATCTGTCACTTTGTCCCTGCCTCCCGCTTGCTTCTGCTTCGTCCACACTGACTCGTGTCTGTGCTGGTCTGGACGACGCTTCGATTTCTTTCCGTGTGAGACTCCGTCCTGAATGTCCTCTTCATTTTCTACCGCTCCTTCTTCCCCCCTTGGCCTGGTGTGGCTGTTACTACAGTTGCTGCCTCTTAAACTTTTTTCCTGATAATTCCTCTTCTGTACCAAGTGGCTTGAGTTCCTTTCAAGCTTTCCTTTGCATCTTCACTGCCCGCCTGTACCCCGTGGACTTGAGCCACGTTGTGCCTGAGAACAGTTGTGAACTCACTGGCTCTTTCCCCCTTCCCTCCTACCAGATCAGTGTACATAACTTTCAGTGACTTCGAGAGTGTGCGGGGACTGCCTGCCTTCCGCTATAAGGTGCCTGGAGAGATACTAGCCAACAGCTCGGACAATGCCGGCTTCTGTGTGCCCAAAGGAAACTGCCTGGGCTCGGGAGTTCTGAACATCAGCATCTGCAAGAACGGTAAGGGCCCGGGGGAGGGACGTGATCCTATGCGCCTCGGACACAGGATTAGAGTTCCTCAGCAAAGAATGTGGTCAGCCCACGTGAAAGAGTGATTCCGACTTTTCCAGAATAATATTTCATAATATGGCTGTAGAATGGTAAACTACTGGCTTTTCTGCATTGCTTGCTTTTAAAAAAATGTAAGTTATAACTGACATATAACATTGCATTAGTTTCTGGTATACAATCTAACAATGCATGATTTGTATATATTGTAAAATGATCACTGCAATGAGTACGGTTAACATCCATCACTACACATAGTTACAAAGACAGATGTTTTTCTTGTGACAAAGACTCGTGAGACCTATCCTCTTAGCAAGCTGTAAACATGCAGTACAATTAACTGTAGTCACTATGTCGTGTACTACATCCCCGAGACCTTTATTTTGTAACTGGGAATTTGCATCTGTTGACCCCTTTTCCCCCAACCCCACCGTCTCTGACAACCTCTGATCTGTTTTCTGTTTCTATGAGCTTGGTTTGTTGTTGCTGCTGTTTTTAAGTTCCACATGGAAGTGAGATCGTAGATACTTGTCCTTCTCTGATTCATTTCACTTAGCATCATGCCCCCAAGTTCCATCCACGTTGTTCCACATGGCAAGATTTCATTCCTTTTGTGGCTGAATAGTATTCCACTGTGTGTGTGTGTGTGTGTGTGTGTGTGTGTGTGTACACCACAACGTATTTATTCATTCACCCATTGATGGACAGTTAGTTTATTTCCATATCTTGGCTATTGAAAATAATTCTGCAATGAACATAGGGTGCATATATCTTTTCAAATTAGTTTTTATTTTCTTTGGGTAAATACCCAGAAATGGAATTGCTGGATTGTATGGTAGTTCTGTTTTTAATTCTTTTAAGATTTTATTTTTATTTATTTATTAGACAGAGAGAGGGAGCGTGTACATGCAAGCAGGAGGAGGGCAGAGGGGGAAGGAGAGGGAG
The DNA here is from genome assembly GCF_010015895.1 of Lontra canadensis. Classification (NCBI taxonomy): domain Eukaryota; kingdom Metazoa; phylum Chordata; class Mammalia; order Carnivora; family Mustelidae; genus Lontra; species Lontra canadensis. The sequence goes on from NW_022630995.1 coordinate 6,507,317, forward strand.
AATCTCAAGCAGACTCTGCCCTGAGCGTGGTACCTCACACGGAGCTTGATCTCATGACTCTGAGATCATGACCTTAGCTGAAATTGAGAGTCTGACTCTTAACCAACTAAGCCACTCAGGTGCCCCTATTTTTAATTTTTTGAGGACCCTTATATCATTTTCTGTATATATTTTCTATATATTGTGGCCACACCAATTTACATTGCCACCAGCCGTGCACAAGGATCCCCTTTTCTCTGCATCCTCACCAACACCAGTGGTTTCTTGTGTTGTTGATTTTAGCCATTCTGACAGCTGAGAGGTGATACCTCGTTGTGGTTTTGGTTTGCATTTCCCTGATGATTAATGATGTTGAGCACCTTTTCATGCCATTTGTGTATCTTCTTCGGGAAAAAAGTCTATTCGGATCTTCTGCCCATTTTTAAAATTGGATTGTTTGGATTTTCTTGCTCTTGAATTGCATGAGTTCTTTATATATTTTGGATGGATGTTAACCCTTTACAGGTACATGATTTGCAAGTATTTTCTCCCATTCAGTAGGTTGCCTTTTCATTTTATTGGTGGTTTCCTTTGCTGTGTAAAAGTTTTTTTTAGCTTTATGTAGTCCCATTTGTTTATTTTTGCTTTTGTTGCCTTTGCTTTTGGAGTCAGACCCAAAAAGCCATCACCAAGTCTTATGTCATGGAGCTTACTGCCTATGTTTCCTTCTAGGAGTTTTATGGTTTTGGTCTCACATTCAAGACCTTAATCTGTTTTGAGTGAATTTTTGTGTGTGGTGTAAGATAGTGGTCCAGTGTCATTCTTCTGCATGTGGTTGTCCAGTTTTCCTGACATTTATTGAAGACTCTGTTTTTTCCCCATCATATGTTCTTGGCTTCTTTGTGATAAATTAATTGGCCACATGTGCATGGGTTGTATTTTTGGGTTCTCTATTCTGTTCTAATGATGTACGTTTCTATTTTATGCCAATACTGTACTCTTTTGATTACTATAGCTTTGTAATATAGTTTGAAATCAGAGAGTGTGATATTTCCAGCTTTGTTCTTCTTTGTTAAGATTGCTTTGGCTACTTGGGGGTCTTTTGTGTTTCCACACAGTTTTTAGGATTGTTTATTCTATTTCTGTGAAAAATGCCTTTGGAATTTTTATAACAATTGCATTGAATTTGTAAATTGCTTTTGGATAGTATGGGCATTTTAACAATATTAGTTTTTCCAATCCATGAACATGGAATATCTTTTCCATTTATTTGTGTCTTCTTAAATTTCTCTCCTGTTACAATTTTCAGTGTATAGGTCTTTTACCTCCTTGCTTAGATTTATTCCAAGGTATTTAATTCCTTTTGATGTTATTGTGACTGGGATTGTTTTCTCTTTCTTTATTTTTTCTGATATTTTATTTGTCAGAGAGGAGGGGAGAGAGAGAGAGGAGAGGGAGAGAGAGAGAGAGAGAGAGAACCTAAGTAGGGGGAGGGGTAGAGGAAGAAGCAGGCTCCCAGCTGAGCAGAGAGCCCAATGCGGGGCTCAATCCCAGGACTCTGGGATCGTGATCTGAGCCGAAGGCAGATACTTAACCGACTGAGCCACCCAGGCATCCCTGGGATTATTTTCTTAATTTCTCTTACTGAGAATTCATTATTAGTGTTATAGTAACACAACTGATTTTTATATATTGATTTTTTTTTTTAATCTTGCAACTTTACTGAGTTTGTTTTTTAGTTCCAGCAGTTTTTTGATAAGAGTCTTTGGGGTTTTCTTTTTCTTTTTCTTTTTCCTTTTTTTTTTTTAAGATTTTATTTATTTATTGACAGATCACGAGTAGGCAGAGAGGCAGGCAGAGAGAAGGGGAAGCAGGCTCCCCACTGAGCAGAGAGCCTGATGTTGGGCTCAATCCCAGGACCCTGAGATCATGACCCAAGCTGAAGGCAGAGGCTTAACCCACTGAGCCACCCACGTGCCACCAGTCTTTGGGGTTTTCTACATATGATATTATGTCATCTGCTAATAGTGACAGCTTTACTTCTTTACCAATTTGGATGCCTTTTATTTCTTTATCTTGCCAGAGTAATTACTCTGGCTAGGACTTCCAATACTATGTTGAATAACAGTGGCAAAGATAGGTAACCATCCCTTGTTCCTGATTCTAGAGGAATAGCTTTAAGCTTTTCACTGTTGAGTATGATGTTAGCTGCGGGCTTGTTGTATATGACCTTTATTAGGTTGAGAGATGTTCCCTCTATACCTGCTTTATCATGAGTTTTTATCATAATGGATATTGAATTTTGTCATATTCTTTTTTCTGCATCTGTTGAAATGATCACTGATTTTTATCCTTCACTTTGTTAATGTGGTATACCCTGTTGTTTGCTTTGCAAATATTGCATCATCCTTGCATCCCTGAAGTAAATCCCACTTCATTATGGTGTACAATCCTTGTAAAGTATTGTTGAATTCAGTTTGCTAATATTTTGTTGAGGATTGTTGCATTTATGTTCCTAAGGGATATTGGCCTATAATTTTCTTTTCTTGTGGTATCCTTGTCTGGTTTTGGTATCAGGGTAATGCAGGCCTTGTGAAAATGAGCTTGGAAATGTTCCCTGCCCTTCTATGTTTTAGAATACTTTGAAGGATTGGTATTAATTCTTCTTTGAGTATTTGGTAGAATTCACCACTGAAGCCATCTGATCCTGGACTTTTGTTTGGTAAGAAGCTTTTGATTACTAACTCAATCTCCTTACTAATAATTGATCAATTCAGATTTTCTGTTTCTTCAAGATTCAGTCTTGGAAGGTTATGTTTCTGGGAATTTATACATTTCGTTTAGGTGGTTTGTTGGCATATAATTGTTCATAGTAGTCTCCCATGATCCTTTGTATTTCTGTGGTATTAGTTGTACCATCACTTCTTTCATTTCTGATGTATTAATTTGAGCTCTCTTTTTACTTGAGGAGTCTTAGCAAGAGTTTGTCAATTTTATCTTTTCAAAGAACCAGTTCCTTGCTTCATCGATCTTTCCTATTATCTTTTTAGTCTCTATTTAATTTATTTCCACTCTGATCTTTGTTATTCCCTGCTTCTTCTAACTTTGGGCTTCATTTTTTCTTCTTTTTCAAATAACTTAGCTTATTTGACAATTTCATGTTTCTTGAGATGGGTTACTTACCACTGTGAATTTCTGCCTTAGAATTCCTTTTGCTACATTCCATAAATTTTGATATGTTGTATTTTCACATTCATTCATCTCAAGGCATTCTTTGATTTCTGCTTTGACTTCTTTTTTGACTCATTGGTTACTCGAGATCATGTTTTATAGTTTCCTCATGTGTGAATTTTCCAGCTTTCTTACTATAATTGATTTCTAGTTTTATGCCATTGTGGATAGAAAAAAATGCTTGATGTGATGTCAGTCTTTTTAAATTTTTAAGACTTGTCCTAACATATAATCTGTCCTGGAAAATGTTTCACGTGCACTTGAGAAGAATGTGTATTCTGGTGCTTTTATATAGAATGTTTTTTATGTATCTAAGTTCATCTGGTCTCATGTGTCATTTAAGGCCAATGTTTCCTTTTTGATTTTCTGTCTGGATGACCTGTCTGTTGAGGTGAGTGGAGTGTTACAATCTCCTGCCATTATTGTTTGGCTATCTATTTCTCCTTTTAGGTCTGTTAATATTTATATATTTAGGTGCCCCCTATGTTGGGTGCATAAATATGTACAAATGTTATATCCTGGATGCCTGGGTGGCTCAGTCGTTAAGCATCTGCCTTCAGCTCAGGTCATGATCCCAGGGTCCTGGGATTGAGACTCACATGGGCTCCCTGATCAGCGGAAGGCCTGCTTCTCCTCCCACTCCCCCTGTTTGTGTTCCCTCTCTTGTTATGTCTCTCTCTGTCAAATAAATAAATAAAATCTTTTTTTAAAAATGTTATATCCGGGGCGCCCGGGTGGCTCAGTTGTTGAGCGTCTGCCTTCAGCTTGGGTCATGATCCCAGGGTCCTGGGATTGAGCCCCACATCGGGCTCTCTACTTGGTGCATAGCCTGCTTCTCCCTCTCTCACTCCCCCTGTTTGTGTTCCCTCTCTCGATGTCTCTCTGTCAAATAAATTTTTAAAAAAATCTTTAAAAAAATTTAAAAAAAAATGTTATATCCTTGGGACACCTGGATGGCTCAGTTGGTAAGGCGTCTGCCTTCAGCTCGGGTCATGATCTCAGGGTCCTGGGATCGAGCCCCACATCGGGCTCTCTGCTCTGCAGGGAGCCTGCTTCCTCCTCTCTCTCTCTCTGCCTGCTGCTCTGCCTACTTGTGATCTCTCTCTGTCAAATAAATAAACAAAATCTTTTTAAAAATGTTATATCCTCTTTTTGGACTGATTGTTTTATCATTATATAATGCTCTCCTTTGTCTCTTTTTATAGTGTTTGTTTTAAAGTCTTTTTTGTCTGATGTAACTAAAGCTACCCCAGCTTTCTTTTGATTTCCAATGACATGGAACATTTTTCCTTCCATGTACTTTCAGTCTCTATGTGTCTTTACGTCTGAAGTGAATCTCTTTAGGCAGCATATGGATGGGTCTTGTATTTTTATCCATTTGACCACTCTGCATTTGATTGGATAATTTAGTCCATTTACATTTAAAGTCATTATTGAAGGGCACTTGGGTGGTACAGTCAGGTTAGCATCCAATTCTTGGTTTCGGCTTGGGTCATGATCTCAAGAATGTGAGATTGGTCCCCTTGTCAGGCTCTGGGCACAGTACAGAGTCTCCTTGAGGTTTTGCTCTTCTTCTGCCTCACCTCTGCACACACACGCTCACTGTCTCTAGAATAAGTAAATCTTTAAAAAATAAATAAAGTAATTATTGATAACTATAAACTTATTGCCATTGTGTTCATTGTTTTCTGGCAGTTTTGTAATTCCTCTGCTCCTTTCTTCCTTCTCTTCTGTAATGCTTCTTATTCCTAGAATGTCATGTTGTGTTCTTTCTGGGTGGTAGTTTAGAAGTCTTAATAGTAATGATAGTTCATGTTTACCAAGCACTTATAGTAGTCATTATTCTAAATGGTTTATGTATATACATGTAGTTAATATGTGGAAATTAACTGATTTCATGTTCATAACAATGCTAAACGAGAAAGTGGAGAACTTGGTAATGAGAAAGTACATATCTTGTTAAAAATTTATGATGATTTCAGCATTGGGGAGGGTATGTGATATGGTGAGTGCTGTGAAGTGTGTAAGACTGACGAATCACAGACCTGTACTCCTGAAGCAAATAATACATTATATGTTAATTAAAATAATAAATTAAAAATTTTATGATGATTTCAAAACAGAGGGTTTTTATTAACATATAATGTATTATTTGTTTCAGGGGTACAGGTCTGTGAATCATGAGTCTAACACATTTCACAGCACTCACCATGGCACATACCTTCCCCAATGTCCATAACCCAACCACCCTAACCCTCCCCACCAATCCCCAGCAACCCTCAGTTTGTTTCCTGAGATTAAGAGTCTCTTATGATTTGTCCCCCTCCCCGGTCCCATCCTGTTTGATTTTTCCCTCCCTTCCCCACAAAACCCCCCGCCCTGCCTCTCAAATTCCTCATATCAGAGAGATCATATGGTAATTGTCTTTCTCTGATTGACTTATTTTGCTTAGCATACCTGACTACAAATTTCTCAGTGTCTCTGAATGTCTGAGCTATTCTGCTCCTTTCCATGAATGAGGCAAAATTATTGCTTGTACAACTGACAAAGCATTTTCTTCATCTTGAGAACTAGCTTTAACAATCATATGTTGCATAATTAGTCACAGTGTTCTTACTAGATAGGCATCCAGAGGCCTCTTTTTATAATCATGGAAAGCAAGGCTCAGAGAGGTAAAATGGTTTTTATAAAATTTTTGTCTCTGAGCAAATCCCTGCTAGAACGTAGGGTCTTCTCCTGTCCATGCTGTGGTACGTCTTAGGCCACAATTCCTCTTTAAAGTTTCTTTTGAGAAATTTTGTAACCCCTCTTTCCTAAATAAAGTAATGTGCTAACTTTTGCCCTCTTATCTAATTTGCTTGAAAAAAAAAATCTCCTTTTGGGGTAAGTCTCAAGTCAGCAGTATACCTCCCTATTCCTTCCCTCATGGCACTGGCTCCTAAACCTGGCCTTGCATGGGAATTATCTGAAGAGTCATTAAAAATAGATGTCCCAGAGCCCCCAGAACCTGTATTTTTAACATGAGCTCCAGGTGATTCTCATGAAGGTGGTGCGTACTATTTGGAAACCACTGTGCCCGGGGACATGGCACCCTTCCCTGGAGATAAGACCAAAGTAGATGGGAACAAGTGCCTGCTTCTGACCTCTCCTGCTTCCTTACTAGGTGGATGGTCCTGAAATAGTGCCTTGCCCACTCAGTCCATGTGCTTCTGGCTCAAGGCACAAATGTGGACATATTTTTTTCTCATTGTTTTGCTAACATTCTACTTCCTCAAAAAGTTGATGTCAAGATCAACAAAGATTCTCTCTGGCAAATCACTGTCTTGCTACAGTCCTTTTCCTCATGCCTCTTATGTACTCCCAGTTGTGGACCAAAAAGTTGGTGTCTCTGGAATTATCCTCAGGTGTTTCGAATTTCCCTGGAGAACATTTTGGATAGTGGGATGAGAGAGTGTTCTAGAGTCAGGCAGATCTGGATTTGATTCATATTCTGTCTGTTAGCACATTAGCCAAGTTGATGAAGGAGGTAAAAACCTCAGGGGTGCCTGGGTGGCTCAGTCATTAAGTGTCTGCCTTCAGCTCAGGTCATGATCCCAAGGTCCTGGGATCGAGCCCCGCATTGAGGTCCCTGCTCAGTGGGGAGTCTGCTTCTCCCTCTCCCTGTCCCACTGCTTGTGTTCCCGCTCTCGCTGTGTTTCTTGGTGTTGAATAAAAAAAATCTTAAAAAACGAAAAGAAAAGAAATGGAGGTAGACCTCAGTTTTCTCATCTGTAATATGGGAATTGATGATAACTTCCTTGAAATATTGTGTGAAGGTGAGAGATTATGTATATAAAACACTCAAGACAATATCTGGCCCTTATTAAGTTCCCAATAAATCTTTAAAAATACATTTTAAAGATCACTGTAGATCTCAAATAAGGAAATTATGGCTTTGTGAAACTGTTTAGTGAGTAGTTTCTTCCTAAACAAAACACACGGGCATGACAGATGATACGTGTCTTGAGCATGGCTGGTAGATATTAAGCAAATCTAAATTATTTGGCAATCAGCAAATTTCTCCAGCAATTTCTGGATCCCTCTATCCTCTTCAATAGCACGATCTAGAATAGGTTTCTTTTAATAACTTGTTTCCCTATTTGTTCCTTTCCTAAAAAAATCTTACTAAAGTATATTTGACAATACAGTGTTCTTTAAGCCTCACAGCATAGTGATTTGACAGTTCTGTATATTAACATTCACCATAATAAGTGCAGTCACATCTGTCACCATAAAACATTATTACAATTATTGACTGTCTTCGCTATGCTATGCTATTCATGTCTGTGTGACTTTCTTATTTTATAACTGGAAGTTTGTACCTCTTAATCCCCTCCATTTATTTCACCCAACTCCCCCAGTCACCTACTTTCTAGCAACCACCACATTGATTTCTGTATTTATAGGTCTGTTTCTGTTTTGTTTGTTTTGATTTTAGTTACTACAAGTAACATGTTATTTGTCTTTGTCTGAGGTCTTTCACTTAGCATAATACCCTTTAGGTCCATCTATGTTGTCACAAATGGCAAGACCTCACTCTTTTTTTATGCTTCAGTAATATTCTGTTGTACATAGATGCCACATCTTCTTTATCCATTCAGCTGTCGATGACACTATTGTAAGTAATGCTTCAGTGAATATAGGGCTGTGTGTTTCTTTTCAAATTAGTATTTTCATTATCTTTGGGCAAATACTCAGTGATAGAATTATCAGATCATATGGTATTTCTATTTTTTAATTTTTGGAAGAAACTCTACACTATTTTCCACTGTGGTGGTACTAGTTTACCCACCAACAGTACATGAGGGTTACTTTTTCTCCACGTTCTCATCAACACTTGTTATTCTAATCTCTTTTGATACTAGCCTGAACAACAGGTGTAAAGTGCTAGCTCCTTGTTATTTCAGTTTGCATTTCTCTGATGATGTGTGATGTTGAGTATTTTTTCTTGTGTCTGTCAGCTAACTGGATGTCTTCTTTGGAGAAATGTCTATTCAGGTCCTCTGCCCACTTTATAACAAATTATTTGTTTTTTCAGTGTTGAGTTGTATAAGTTCTTTATATATATTGGATATGAACCCCTTATCTTTTCCCATTCAGTAGGTTGCCTTTTTCTTTTGTTGATGGTTTTCTTTGCTGTGCCAAAGGATTTTATTTTGGTGTGGTCCTGATAGTTTACTTTTGCTTTTGTTTCCCTTGCCAGAGGAGACATATCTATAAATATGTTGTTAAGGCCAATGTCCAAGAGATTATTGCCGTTTTTTTTTTTTCTTTTCCTAGGAGTCTTATGGTTTCAAGGCTCATACTTGGGTCTTTAATCTGTTTTGAGTTTACTTTTGTATATGGTGTAAGAAAGTGGTCCCGTTTCATTTTTTTACATGTAACTGGCCAGTTTCCCCAACACGATTTATTGAAGAGATTGCCTTTCCCTCGTTGTATGTTCTTGCCTCCTTTGTCAGAGATTAATTGACCATACACTTGATTAATAAAGCTTTGTAGCATATCTTGAAATCTGAAACTGCGATGCCTTCAGCTTTGTTCTAATTTCTCAAGATTGCTTTGGCCTATTCGGGGTCTTTGTAGGTTCTTACAAATTTTAGGATTATTTGTACCAGTGCTGTGAAAAATGCTACAGGTATTTCGATGGGTTTGCATTGATTGCAATGTGGATTGTCTTGGCTATTATGGACAGTCTCTATTTGAGTTTTAAAATGAATAGGGAAGAAAATAAAAGAAAAAACAGCAGATCATGTGGGCAAACCTTGAGCTAGTCAAATGCTGGGCAGATAGCATGACCAGGCAAAGTCTTAAAAAATTCTGTATCAACATATTCAGGAGAAGAAAGCCTGTCTTAGGTAAACCAGGAAAAGCAGAAAAACAGAAAAGCAGGCCAAAAAAAAAAAAAAAAGTCCTTTTACTGGTAGAGATTTGCTGTTGAAACAAGTGCTTTCAGATGAGATGTCTTTCATTCAGTTAGAATTCTGCCTTCATCACCTGACAGCTGGATGCCCCGGGATCTGTTTTGTTCTAACTCGTCTGAACTTCACTGTCCTCAAATGCAAAATGAAGTTAATAGGTTTAACTTAATAGGGCTCCTGGGAATGTTAATTAAAATAATGTGTGTAAACCTTTATATTTCATAGATGCAAGAAATACTGAAGAATATGTAATTTAGCTATGACTTCAGTATATATGGTAGAATAAAATAATGTTAGGATCAATGAGATGTCAGCAAATGAGTATAAATCCCAAACTAGAAGGTGTCGGATGGAATTTAACCTGCCCCCTCCCCCACCCGAGGCTACTTATGGATAGAACTTCCCCCTCCATAGGAACCAGGTTTGTGGGCAGGAACTTCCCATTCGTCTTGGACATTCAAGAATCACATCATTCATTTCTGTTTTCCTTAAAACGCAGGTGCACCTATTATTATATCTTTCCCACACTTCTACGAAGCGGACCAGCAGTTCGTTTCCGCCATAGACGGCATGCATCCCAATAAGGACGATCATGAGACATTTGTGGACATAAATCCTGTGAGTGCACATGTCTTCCTGGTAAAAGCTTGCATTTTATTCTGTCCAACACAGTGTTTATTGGCTTAGTCCAGAGCCCGTTAACATTACCGTCGCCTCGCATATACGTATTCAAGGGGAAAAGACTCAGCTCTGTGCACTCGATACCTAGTCTCATGGCCTAACAGGATGAACTGTGTGGCCCTGACAGGCAGAAATAGCGGCAAACCTAACGAAAAAGCACCTGTAAACATTGCATCGCTGGAATAACCGAGATTGGACCCGTAAAACCTGGCCAGTGCTCCGCTGCCAGCCTAGGACTTGAACGTGTACACATTCTCCCACTGGCAGACAGATCAGCAGGGTCGAAGACACATTCTTTTTTTGCTCACTGCCGGGAATATTTTGATTGAAATTTAAATATATGGTTTTTTTTTTTTTTAAAGATTTTATTTATTTACTTGACAGAGACTCAGCGAGAGAGGGAACACAAACGGGGAGAGTGGGAGAGGGAGAAACAAGCTTCCCGCGGATCAGGGAGCCCAATGCAGGGCTCGATCCCAGGACTCTGGGATCAGGACCTGAGCGGAAGGCAGACACTCAATGACTGAGCCACTCAGGCGCCCCGAGCCTCAGTTACTTCTAGCCAGCCTGGTCTGCAGGCACTGTTGAGAGTTTATTGTATGATATTAATTTAAAAGGCATTAGATATACATGTACTTTGATCCTATTTTCAAAGAGGAGATAATCTAAAAACCACGTTAAAAGGAAAGGAATATCGTTTGATGACGTGAGAGCCTCTCAGTGTTGGAACTGAGTTAGAGGTCAGGTATCTTCATTTGGGGGATTTTGAGCACAGGGAACAGTAAAGAAAAAGTAAGAACAGTCTTTCAGCTCCGCAATTTATAGGCACTTTGCTCTTGTGTCTGAGAAATCAATGGTTTTATCTTTTTGTGAAAAATATCCAGTGTTTTTCCCCCTTGCCCCCCTCCCCTGCCTTTTCTCTTCACCTTCAATCAGTTCCTCTTCCTCAGCAGAAAGGTGGGCAGGTGCTTGTCCCCGAGGGCCAGGGCAGTCCCTTAACCCCAGTTCAGAGGCGAAGCGGCCAGGGGCAGACGGCCTTCCCGGCTTTGTGGGCGCCCCGACCATCCCGGGACCGCTCTCTGGCTAGAGCCCCCTCCTGGCAGGGTTGCCCAGGGCTTCGCCATCCAGAGGGGAGCGTCCTGGGTGCTCGCCAGCAGCACCCATGTCAGGCTTCGCCCTAGCCCTGCTGCATCACGGTCTGCACGGCCACCAGGCCCCAGAGCTCGCACGCGCCGTAAAGTTTGGGAGGCACCGGTCCACCAGGCGCCGACCACAGCCTCAGATCTGCCTCTGCCCTGGGGTCCGTGTTCCCTTGTCCCTCCCGTCCTCGCGGACGTGGCAGCGGCCACGCTGCTTGTGAGCTTCGCGTGGAGCTGGTGCTCGGCCGAGAGAAGCTGTTCGTGGTTTTAACAGCCCTCATATTTTCTTCCCACTCCTCTGATCTGCAGTTGACTGGAATTATTCTAAGAGCCGCGAAGAGGTTCCAGATCAACGTTTACGTCAAGAAGCTAGAAGACTTTGCGTAAGTTTCACCCTTTCGTCGAGGCAGTGGGTCGTTTTGCTGCCCTGACTCTCCGGTGGGTCGGTGTCAGCAGACGGATCCCTTTCTAAGTCCGCTCCCTCCTGCCCTTCAGGGATGAGGCATCATCGGCACCCGCAGAGGCTGTCTTGGTTTTGGAATTTACTTACTTTATTTAACCAAACACGTACAGCCTGCTCTCTGTGGATCACACATTGTTCCAAGTATTTTACACACAGGAACTCATGTATTCCTCACGGTTACGCTGTGTTAGCCCCATTTTACAGGTGAAGAAACCAAGGCACAGAGAGGGGACTCAAGGCCACAGAGTCCAGGCCTCCCCACGCCATGCGGCATTACCCTTGCCATGACTCTGGTCACCTCCCTTCCTGTCTTCCCACTGCTCCCACCCAGGGCCACAGGCTCCCAGTTAACAGGCAGTTAACATAGGCTCCTGAGTCCAGCCTCTCCTCCCCACACTCCATCTAAAAGCCACCACTTAACTAGGATTAGTAAGCACAATTTCCTGCTGAGACTTTTCAATGGGAATTTTAGGGGTATGAGAAGATGCTTATGACTTAATGAAAAAACAAATTGTAAAACTGTGCATAATAGTATGTATCTATTCTTTGTTTCTGTCTGTCTACCATCTGTCTATTACAGCACTTGGCTCCCCCATCAGATTTGCAGATTTAACCCCACATGTCATGGATCTCTCTAGAAAATAAATGTGGTTTGCAAGAATGCATTTTGCCACCCCTGTGTATTTTCCTGAGGCAGTGTAAATTAGTAGTTAAGACCTAGAGCCTTAGAATCAAAGTGAAATTACAGTCCTATTGGTCCTGGGCAAATGAATCTGAGCCATAATCCCTGGGACAGTGGTACCTACCACAGGAGACTAGTGAGAGAATTAAATGAGATCAGGTCCCGAAAACAGCAGGTGCAGAGATGGTTCTTGGTAACGGGCTTGAGCAAAGATAATACGTAGGGGCCTGGTCATAAAACATTCTGAGGAGGGGCGCCTGGTGGCTCAGTTGATTAAGCATCCGACTTTTGATCTCGGCTAGGGTCTTGATCTTAGGGTTGTGGAATGCAGCCATACACTGGGCTCTGCACTCAGTGGGGAGCCCTGCTCCCACAGCTTATCCCACAGCTTACCTCTCCAGGCCAGTGTGCTATCATAATGAGGATGTCTATAAAATAATCTCAGACATTGTCTTTTTTTTATTGAGGCACGATTGACAGCCATTATATTAGCTTCAGGTTTACAATATAATGAATCGACATTTATATGTATTACAGAAGGATCAGCAGTCAGTCTAATTACCCATCACCACACTAGGTACAGATTTCTCTTCTTGTGATGACACTTTTCAGATCTTCTCTCTTAGCAGCTCTCCCTGTGGTTACAATATTATTCACTATAGTTGCCGTGTTGTATGTTACATCCCCAGGACTGACTTATTTTAGAACTGGAAATTTTTACCCTTTGACTCCCTCCACCCATTTTGCCCACCCCCAACCCCCAACTCTGGCAGCCACCCATCCGTTCTCTGTGTCCATGGGCTCGGTTTGTTTGCTTTGTTTGTTTTAGATTCCACGTATAAGGGAGAATATATAATATTTGTCCCTCTCTGTCTGATTCGCTTAGTGTAGCGCCCCCAGGGGCCATTCAGGTTGTCACAAATGGCAAGATTGCGTTCTTTTTTATGGCTCAGTAGTATTCCAGTGTGAATATATATCAAGTTTCCTTTATTGATTCATCCGTTGATGGACACTTTGGTGGTTTCCATATCTTGGTTATTAGATAAAAATACTGCAATGAACCTAGGGGTGCATGTGTCTTTTTGAGTTAGTGTTTTCATTTTCTTTGGCTAAATATCCAGAAGTGGAAACGCTGTATGGTACTTCTGTACATTATATGGTACCATATGCCATTATACGGTAGTTCTGTTTTTAATTTTTCGAGGAACCTGCATGCTCTTTTCCAGACTGGCTGCACCAATTTACCTTCCCACCAGCAGGGTAAGGATTCCCTTCATCCACATCCTCACCAACACTCACTACTTTTTGCCTTTTGACGCTAGCCCCTCTAACAGGTATGAGGTGATATCTCATGGTGGTCTTGATTTGTCACCTTTTCTCTTTATAGTGAAACGGGAAACATTAGAACCCTGGTTTTCCCAGTGATGTATATCAATGAGGTAAGTCGTGGGAGGCAGCCACGGGTATGTTTCACTTGTGAAAGTGTGGGAGACTTCCCTTATGACGTCTGCTATTGTAACTGCGTGATGTAAGATGTGAGAAAGGGGGAAAGTGATTTTTAAAAACTTGTTTGTCTTCAGAAAATTTTCTGTTTATATGTTTACATGAGGCTGACTGTGTTTGAGATTTGAAAATATGTTTGAGATTTGAAAAAATTTCCTTTCTCAAGAACATATTTTGGCGGAGACTCTCTTTCTGGGCAGCTGGTTATGTCAGAAACAAAATGCAGAGCTAAATGAAGCAATGTCAAACACTGTGGACATTTTAGTGATACGTGGTTGCCTTATCTTTTATCATAGCCTATAGGGTTTTTTTTAACTTCCTGATAAACAAACATATATCATGAATTATAGGACAAAGACCTGTCATAATTCAAACAAAAAGTATTTCCCTAATGAAATATTTCTTTCTTTCACACTATACTCATAGAAATTTTATCCTAAAATATTAGGTATAAATTAAAGTTTTGCAAGTAAAAACATTTTCAGAAAGCTCAGAAAACACCTGCTATCTCAGACACCTGTGATAAATTCTTTTCTGAATCACATGCATTTACTGTACAAATCTCCTCAATTTCCCTCTTTCTCCCACCCAGTTTGGAGGGGGAACATGTAGGGGTTTTTCCTCTCTAATAAATTCTTGATTGGCTTGCTTCTGTTGTTAACAGCACCATTTTTAAAAGTTTTTGTTATTTTTCTCTGTTCCCTAAAAAATCAATCAATCAATCAATCAATCAATCATAACCTTGCTCTGTATAGAAAATTCAGTAACAGTGATTGGCAAGAAAAAGGAAAGCTAAAATAACTTTCACAAAACCTGGGCAAGATTGATATTATTCTTAACTTGCTTATTTTACTCAACAGCGTGTTGTTAAAGTGTTTCCAATAATAACTTTGTAAAAAATAATTTAATGTCTTACACTTTGTCAAACTAACATGAGCTGTTTATAAAGCTCTTGGAAAATTATAAAATTTATACTTTAGAAGTGAATCACCAAACAAATATTGAATCATTGTATTGTATACCCAAAACTAATCTGTTTATGTCAGTTATACCTCAATTAAAATCTTTAAAAAATATTTGAAAGGCAAATCACTGATAACCTGCCCTTCAGAAACAAGTGCAGCTGACATGGCTCATGTTGCCTCTTAGCATTTTTCTGGTTGTGATATTAGATAGTTGAGACCATTCCATAAATACAGTTTTATAACCTCCTTTTTTCATCTGGCATTACTTTGGTAGCCACATTTATAAACTTTTGAAGGGTTTGTGATTGCAATTCTAAGACAAGACTTTCATTGTTTCCTAAGAAAATGTGGGCAATATTCACCAATTTCTAGGATCTGTTTGCAGTTGCTCCTGAGTTGTCATTGTTACTATTTGCAGAGAAGGACCCAGAAGCAGGGCTTTTTGAAAATGGGGAAGGACCCTGCTCTGCCGGCTTGTGTTCCTAGTTGTGTTCATGTTTGAAGTCCCCTCCAACTCAACGATCGCTTTGCTTTTTTGTTGAAGACTATATTAAGTCCAGGGAATTGTACCTCCTAGAAAGGACTTGACTTTACTCTCGAAAAAGGAAACATTAGACCTTGATATGACCTTGGATACTGCTCTCCCACCTCCTTTTTGGATATTGGCCAGTTACTGGAAGCTCCAGTCCTAGAAACCCATCCTCTGCCTCAGTCTAGTGTAGGTTCAGCCTAAATTAAGCCCAAAGTTCCATTTGTTGCTCATAATTTTTATGAAATTAAGCTCTCCAGACACCTCACCCATTACAATTTAAAGAGATAAGATGTGTGCTCTGCATCCAGAAAGTGTTATTCTAGAACATTTCCTTGGTTATCAATACCCTCTGGAATTCTAGTGAGCCTCAAGACATCTTTAGACAACCTGTTGAGACCTCTGGTCTTTTTAGGAAACTTATTTTTAAGAAACTTTTTTTTAAAAGATTTTATGTTTAAGTAATCTCTACACCTAACATGGGGCTCGAATTCACCACCCAGAGACCAAAAGTTGTACACTCTACCAACGGAGCCAGGCAGGGTCCCAAGACCCCTGGTCTCCATTACTAGAGATTTAACCAAGACAGTAATTATACTTTCCACATATTATTTTTGGAATATTTCATTCAGTCAGTCAACTGGCATTAATTCAGCACCTACTGTTTGTAGAGTACTATTTCTGACATTGAGGTGATTAAGATATAAGTCTTGCCTTTGGAAACCTCACAGTCACAAGGAGACCTACAGATCAACAGACAGTTACTGCACAGAGTGCGCAGTGATGGGGGGTTTTAGGGACTGGTACAGAAGCTTAGTAAAGGGACTTTTAACAGGCCTGAGTTGGCCAGAGAAAACTTCTGGTTGGAAGTTATGCTGAATTAGATATTAGAGGATGAGTTGGAGTTGTCTGATACAAATGATGGTATTATTTTGTTATTTTTTATTACTCTTTCCCTCCTACTTCCAACTTAATTTGAAAGAAAGACATATTTTCGGGGTGCCTGGGTGGCTCAGTGGGTTAAGCCTCTGCCTTTGGCTCAGGTCATGATCTCAGGGTCCTGGGATCGAGCCCCGCATCGGGCTCTCTGCTCGGCAGGGAGCCTGCTTCCTCCTCTCTCTCTGCCTGCCTCTCTGCCTACTTGTGATCTCTCTCTGTCAAATAAATAAATAAAAATCTTAAAAAAAAAAAAGAAAGACATATTTTCAGGAAAAAAAAAAGATGTTAATGAATAAATGCCCCTCTGGTTACTCTAATTTATAAATGAATTTTTAGTCTCTTCAGTTTGCTAATGGGAAGACTTACCCAAATTATGGTTAATGATTTGGAGGAAAGATAGAGCAGAAAACTCTACACCCTGCGTATTTAGTAATCAGGGGATACTATTTTCTTGCCTTCCAGAGTGTTCTCATTGATAAAGAGACTGCAAGTCGACTGAAGTCTGTGATTAACACCACTTTGATCATCACCAACATACCCTACATCGTCATGGCGCTGGGCGTGTTCTTTGGTTTGGTCTTCACCTGGCTTGCGTGCAGAGGACAGGGGTCCATGGATGAGGTGAGCAGTGGCTGGAGGAACGTCTCCCTCACTGGGTAACTTTACCCGACGAGGTCCGCTGTGCTCCACTGCAGGGCTGTCAACGGCTCCATCACCGGAACCCCCAGGTGGATTCTGGGGGTTTGTGCAGGGCGCGGTGATTTCCTGGCCACGTTACTACTGAACCAAAGGAGGCAAAGCAAGTGTGTCAGAGAGGGAGGAGGAATGCAGTGATGCTGTCTAGGATTGGGGGCTGTCTTGGTAGGCCTGGAATCCCTGGGAGTGATCTTCATATTTAGGAAAATAGCCCGAAAGGAGAGGGAGAATATTTAACAGCTAAACGTCTGGACTTTGGTGTCAGATTGGTTCAAATCCCAGTTCTGCCTCTTAATGGTGGCGTGGCACTAAAATGGGCCTCAATTCTTCATCTGTAAAGTGGGATCATGAGAGAACCTGCTTGAAGAGGTTTTTCATGAGGATTAGAGGGTATAGTGAACAGAAAGCACTTGGCCCTGGTGTTAGCATTTCATAGGAGCTCGATAAGCATGAGTTGTGGGATGAAGCAATTCAAAGATTATAAAGTCAAGACAAGCAGAGACCTGCTTGGAAGGAATCAGAGGATGCCGGAAGATGCCTCCCACTGAGTCATCACTGCGTATGAAATGACTGGCGCAGGGGACCAGTAACGTTCCTGCAGAGAAGGGACCCCACCCCCAAAAATGGTTGGGATAAACAGGGTTCTGTTGGCCTAAGTGACCAGCTGGCCCACCCATGACCATGAATGAGCCTTCCCTGTGGGAGCCCTTCTTAAATTCTCAGCAGTGTCCCTTTCTGCACCAAAGGCTTTTCCCTTTCCCTTTTCTCTTCTGCTGTGCCCATCAGGGCAGTGTGACTTAGGTGTGAGGTGATTATCTTGCCATTCCTGTGTCTGAGGTAATTATCTTGCCATTCCTGTGTCTGGGCCTCCCTTCCGGTCTGACGTCGCACAGTCACTGAGATTTTCATGAGCGCAGGTGAAGGCCCAGGTAAATGCTCTCACTACTCCTGCCATTAACCATCTGCGTGTAGTCAACAAGCAAGCGACAACTGGGCACCCACCGCCTCTGAGACATAGTTCCCTGGTAGGTTTTGAACCAGGAAGGAGCAAGTCCATGGAGTGTGCCCATGAGGGTTTTGGGCCCCAGGGGTGCAGGGGAGGGCGTTGCTGCAGAATCAGGAGCCAGGCTGAGGGCCCAAGGGCAAGGCAGCAGCAAGCTGAGTGACAGCCACCCTCCTGTCAGTCTCTCCTCCCATCTTCCCCCACCGCCCTGTCCCCCAGCGTTTCCCCTCCTGGGAGAACTTTCTGAAGGGACCACCTGACGCCGCTGTCCCCTCTCTTCTGAGTCTCAGGGAACCGCAGACGAAAGGGCACCCCTCATACGAACCTAACCGTGGCCCGAGCTGGGCGGAGGAGCCATGTGAGCTGTCCTGACCCGGACCATCCGCGTCTACACGGGCATGTGGCCTGTCCCAGAGAGGAGGGAGGAGACCCCGCGCTGGCGAGTGAGGAGAGCATCCCGGCGGGAGGTTAAACGACTGACTGACTCGGTTGGCCGTCAGGCTTTATAAAATTGTTTGTTTTCCATGTGTCTGGCAGGTATTTAATAAACTCTTGTGTAGTGATTTTTTTTTTTTTAATTGGGTGCTGGTAGCTCCAGAACTGTGTGACCACTGTCGTGGTTAAAATGTGTCCGCGTGGCTTGTTAACGTCCCTCCGTCTAACCTTCTTCAGTGTGTTTCAGTCACCAACTTTGTGCTTGAAATATATAAAGACGATTTTCTGTTGTATTTCACCCCAAAACAGAAGGAAGGAAGAGTTCGGAACCCAGGGTAAAATGGTAGCCTCATAAGTACATCCTTAAAAGGCATCTAATTTCCTCTTTTTAAGAAGTGATATATTGTATTTCATGCTAATCTTCGGTTCATAATTCCTCCAGGAAAATAATTAGATCTTTTGACTCCTTGCAAGCCCAGTGGGGAAGGGATGTGGGGGGTGTGCAGTGGGGGTGAGCCCTGTGAGTTGATTGTGATTAAGCACCTGAGGCATTTTTGCTCGTACTTTTGTGAATTGAAAGGATGTACAGATAATGTTGGTGTGGACAGGTACAGATGTTTCATGTGGAGTAGAAGTAAATGCTAGTTATGACATTTGTGGGTAGTTTGGGAGGTTTTTTTGTTTTTTGTTTTGCTTTTAGTCAAAATAATCTTGGTGTGGAAAGGTGCTTCGGAGAGGTGTCACCAGTAAGTGATTTTTCCCCCAGTCATCCGCGCCAAATATGATACTCTATTAATTACAATATTATTGAGTGATTCTTTGTAAAATTATTTACGAATATGGGAAATCCATCCATTCACAGCCCGAGTTACACACACACTTCAGGAAGTCTGACGGCGCTCACAGGATATTTCTTCCGGGGCAGTCTTCATGGGAACTTTGAAATTGTTTTTGTAAGTTGGCTTTCTGTCTCCAGATTTGGCCCCTTCCAGTGTTCTGTGGTTCACTGTCACTCATGAAGAGAGAAAAATGTGCCCTACACATCCTGTGACAATCATCTTGCTGACAGAATGAATGATGGTGTTTTAAAATATTGCACAGAAAAGGCTTTAAAGAAAGGTCCCTAGGGACCCAGGAGGCAGGGCCACCTCTTTTCAGAAGACCCCTTGGCTTTCAGTGCAATCTAAATCAGAAGATTAGGAACCACCACCTGACACAAATTCAAGCATATTTAAGGGCATTTTCTTGGTTCTCAAAGTTCACTATTCATTTTTGATCGAGAAAACTGTATAGTTATCCAGCAAAGTGCACAGAGAATTTCTTAACAGCTGAATCATCTTACGGGATTTTCTGTCTGAAGCTGGATTTCAGTGTAGCAAATGAAGAGAGAAGGCCATTAAAGTCACAAATACAGCTTCTGATCCCTGTGTGGAGGTGATAATCCCATTGTTTGCCCTAATTTCTTTCTCTCTACACTAACAACACAATATATGACATGCTCCGTTCTTGGAGGGGCTAATTCGTTAAACTCTCAACTTCTCCGTGAATGAAGATAGAACTTAGATATCCCAAATCACCAAAAGGGAAAAAACTAAATTGAAAATATTTTGTCTTCAATAATGCCAGATATCTAGATTTTTTAATTTATCGATATTTAACTATAATCTTTTGTTTATCCACTTATCCACACGAATAAAACTGATGAACCAGTGCATGTTTATTGGTTCATTCTGTTATCAGGGTATAGTCATCTGTGAGGAGGAAATTTCTAAATACTATGAATGATAACAGCCCATGTACGCTTTCAGACTGACTCCCACACAGGCAGGGAGACCAAAACACATTACCGCCTTGCAATTCTTAATAGTTACTTGGCTTAACATCCCATCTGATATTATGTCTCCGAAAAATCTGTGGCAAGCCCATACACTGCAGTCAGAGTTATCAGTTAAGAAGAACAAACGTGCCTATCGGGCTTTAGGTTGAATATAACAGACTTCCTAGCACTGATTCTCTCGGAGCCCTTGTCCTGGAAAAGCCTCCAAAGTCTTTGTGATTGTTGTTATCACAAAATATGTTTGTCTTGTACTATGATACTCAGTTTAGGGAGAAACCAAACAGAGGGAGGTGACTTTGCCTCTCAGGGAAATCTGAGAGTTGAACACAGGACAGGGAATGGGCTTTGCCACTGGTAGCTCAAGGCTTTTCCTAATGGATTTAATTTCTTTATGTTCTGGAAAGATCACTAATGGTCAAGTGCAGTGAGTACTATAGGACTAGCCCCTATTGGGGTTTTTACTGAAGGGAGGTTGGTTTTTGTTTTTTTTATTTAAATTGCTTGAGACACGCGTTCTGCAAAGAGTGACCTTCACGCTTGCCGTCTGGGCATTATTTCTGGAAGTAATTGCTCGTGGCCATCAAACAGAATACTGACCAGAATGCTCTTTGTGTAGCTGAAATAATTGGTTCATTTCATGTGATTCTAGACTTGTTTATTTCTACCCGTAACGCAATGAAGTATTTCACTAATAAAACTGTTTCTATGAAATTGCACTGGAAATTGTATGTGATGTCATCAGATGACTGTTGTCTCTGGAGTTTCATTTGAAAGATGTTCTTTGTCCTCATGACAGATGCAGGCCTGAGTCTCACCTGTTGGGCCACCTTGAGTTCTGCTCAGCTCTGGTGGACGGTTTCAGAGAGCCTGACCCGTTTGAAGCGGGTGCACACCGAGTTTCTCTGCCCACGG
Source organism: Lontra canadensis (assembly GCF_010015895.1). NCBI lineage: Eukaryota > Metazoa > Chordata > Mammalia > Carnivora > Mustelidae > Lontra > Lontra canadensis. The sequence continues at coordinate 6,528,268 of NW_022630995.1, forward strand.
CTTTCTCTAGAGGCCGGAAGCCCCTTAGCAGCACTGGGGGTCAGTAGGCCGACATACTGGCCCTTAACCAAAGGGGGCAGGAGCAGGAAGGAACATGTTTACAAGTGACAGAAAATAGGACATGGCAGGTTTGTTTAGCGAGGCCTGCTCTGGCTACGAGGTGAGTAAACTGGAAGAGTCTACGTGGATACAGGGAGGTCAGTGAGGAGGCTGCCATGTTGGGTGGGTCCCTTTGGGGTCTGCGTTGGCATGTGAGATGGATGTCATGCATCAGACCCCAAGGAGAACTCCACAGAGCTGCGTAGCAGGGGTTAAGTAATTGGTTTTATTGGGGAAAATAAAAATGTATAGGGCCGGAACAGCAAGATAAAAGGCACAGACCCTCCAACCTCCTGTCATCCCACGGAGAGGCCAGCCAAGGGCCAGAGTACTGTTTGGTCTCACTAAAGAGCACAAATCTGCCTTCTGGTCCCCCTTTTGAAGGGACAAGCGTGAAGAAGCGGTCTTGTCCATAAAGGAATGTACAAGCCGTTGAGCAACAAACAGGCAGTTTGGATTGGGGTGAATGCTGTATAGAAATCGGGAGTGCCAGCTGCCAGTGGAGTGTTACAGTCTCCATCACTGGGGAAAAGAAGCCCCTGGTTCCTTGGGACCTGAGCTTGGCTGCAGCCCCTTCTCCCAGCAGAGGGGGGAACTCCCAGCCACAGTTAGCTGGTTCTCTGGGCAACCCAGAATGAGGTCACCAGCTGACTGTCCTGCTCTCCGCACTACAAGGGCTCCTGCAATGTCATGGTCAGGGTTGGCAAACCTTTTCTGTAAAGGGCCTGATGAAAAAGTTTTGGCTTTGCAGACCTCTCCTGTCACAACTATTCAATCTGCTCTTAGATCATAAAAGCAGTCCTAGGCAGCAGGTAAACAAACGGGCGTGTCTGTGTGCCAGTAAAACTGGCCACATTTGGCCATCATTTGCTAATCCCTGGTCTAGGCGAAAGATAATGGTAATTGGAATTGGGGAGATGGCAGGGGAGATGAAGTATTTTAGAAATGTTTAAAAGATAAAATATTTGGGACTTGGAGATGAATATGGGAAAGGCAAGGGAGAGGGACATGTCACAGGACTCATTCATCATTCCACAGTATTGAATAAGGTCTGTTACAGGGGTAAGCCCTCTGCTCGCAGCAGGGATAAAACCAGTAAAAAAAAAAAAAAGTTCCTGCCCTGGTGGAGCTTATATTAAATGCAGGAAGCAATAAACAGGTGGTGATGGTGAGTACTAGGAATATTTAAGAAGCCACAGTGACAGGACTGGAATGGGCTATTTTAGAAAGGGTAGTCAGGGAAGGCTTCCTATGGGAGATAGACTCACCCGTTCTTTTTCATCCCCAATCCTTCTCTCATTCCCTCCATCATTTCTGTGATTGTACTCTGTGGGCTCTCCTAGCTCTCTGACCATGCTCTCTCTCTGGCTCCCTTGGGGGCCGTTTCCTTTCTTCTCAATACCTGCGATCAGCTGCAACATCTTCTGGCTTGATAACTCTTCCTGACCATTCCACTGACTCCCTGACTTCCATTACAACCTGAACAGTTACAGCCGACATGCGGGTTGTTCAACCTCAGCCGCACCTGCCAACACCTGCTGGATATCCTCCGCTAGATCGTCCTCAAATCCAGAAAGCAAAAAAAAAAAAAAAAAAAAAAAAAAAAAAAAAAAAAAAGGAATTCATTTTTCTTGTCTTCATTCCAAATTCCCATGACTGGGGAATGGCACCGCAGTCCACCCAGTCCTACAAGCCAGAAAACAGGGACTCTTGCTACACTCCTCTTTCCCCTTCCCTCCACATCCTGTCAATCAAGTCCATCTGCTCCTGTCTCCCTTCCTGCTGTCCTCTTCCCTTCGTCAGCACTCTCACTGGGACTCCTGCGATTACCACTGTCGGCATGATTTAATTTTTTGAGTAGGTAAACCATTTACATTTTCAAAAAGCCTAAAAGGGGTTTATGGTGAAAAGTCTTCCACCATCTCCCAGACACGCAGTTCATCTTCCCAGGGGTTAACTAATGTCACTCACTTTTTTATATCTATCTTTCCAAGAATATTTTATACAAGAATGTGTATTTGCATATTCTAACCCCCTTTCCCATCACCAAAATCGTAGCATACCAGAGAAGGTTTTCTAATTGTCTTTTATGTAATACTTTTTTTTTAAGATTATTTATTTATTTGACACAGAGAGAGAGATCACAAGTAGGCAGAGAGGCAGGTAGAGAGAGGGGGGTGGGGGGAAGCAGGCTCCCCTCCTAGCAGAGAGACCTATGCGGGGCTCGTTCCCAGGACCCTAAGATCATGACTTGAGATGAAGGCAGAGGCTTTAACCCACAGTGCCACCCAGGCACCCCTTTAATACATCTTTGAGATCTTTTTCTTTTAAGCACATAAAGAGCTTTACTGTTCCCATTCCATGTCTGAATAGTACTCCTTTGTATGAATACAACTGTTTAAGCAAACCCGTGTTTCCAGTCACTCATTATATGCAATGCTCTAACCAACAAACTTGTCGTACAAAATTTTGCCCATTTGTAAAATGAATTCCTAAAAGTAGATGGGTCCAAGGATTTGTCATTTTGATAAACACAATGTGGGTTTTTTTGTTGTTATTTTTATTTTTACAAAAGTATACGAGCACATAGATTTAAGAATCAAATAATTCTATAAGGTTTGTTATATTAAAAAAAAAAAAAGGAACCTAAAGATACCATCCTCAAAGGCATCTCTATTAACCCTTTTTTCCCCCATTTACCCCCCTGACTGGGTAACAGGCTGCTCCGTGAACTTCCGCGAGTTTTAGCATCCTCCATCTACTCTCCGCCACCGAGATGAGGCCGCGGCCTTCCTCTCGGGTCCTCATCACACTCCTACTCAACCTCCCGCACATCCTTCCCACGGGGCCTCCCTACAGCAGCATTTAGGGGCTTTCGCACCGCGCGCCCCGCCGACTCCCAGCACTTGCGGGCGGCTGAGACACCCCCGGCCACGTGGAGCCCCAAAGACCCCGGAAGCCGACGGGGCGTTCCCGCCCCCACCCCCGCCGAGTGCGCCCTTCCGGCGTTCCGGCCTCGTAGGCTGGGCCCGGAAAGAGGCGGAACTCCCTAGTCCAAAGGCGGTTTCCTCGCGGGACTGAAAAGCGGAGTGCACCGGGTGTCGCGGGAGCAGAGTCTCGGTCCCCTGCTCCCGCGACATGGCTTTCAACTTTGGGGCTCCTGCGGGCACCTCCGGCACCGCTGCAGCCACTGCGGCGCCCGCGGGTGAGTGCTCCTCTCGGACCTTCTCCGGGAGAGGAAGGGAGGCCTCCGGTCCACCCTCTCGGTCCGAGATTCTCCGGGTGGCGGATCGAGGGGGAGGGGGATGGAGAGTCTTCGGCCGCTCGGGGGGTTTCGTGCTTCGGGAAAGGGCGGGCGGCGGCAGAGCGGGCCCAGGCGACTCCTGAGGGGGCCGCGGGCGGCTTCGAGGCGTAGCCTGGGGCTCTGGCGCTGCGCGTGGGCCCCCGCAGGGCTCTGTCCTCCCACGGCTCGCTTCCGGCCGCCGGGGAGCCCTCCTGGGAGACCCTGGGGGCGGCTCCTCTCTCCCGCCGCGGGAGACCCGCCCTGTCCTCCTCCCCTCAGCCGCGGGGCCCCCGCTCGGCCCCCGCTGCCGGGCTCGGGGAGATGCGGGCCGGGGGGCCGCGCGCTGTGCGGCGCTGGGGTCCCTGCGGCGGGACGTCGCGCTCCCGCTCCTCTGTCCGGTCCCCGCCTCCGCCTTCCTCACCCGCCCGGAGCCCGGGCCGGGTTTGTCTTCGTCCCCCGGAGCGCCTGCTGACTCCGCTAACCCTGATCTCGCTTTCTCTTCTTTCTCTTCCTTCTCCCTCCCCGGTCTACGTTTCTGTTCGTTTCTCTGCCTCCGCGCCTGTCAGGATTTGGTGGGCTTGAGACTGCCAGCTCCACCGCCAGTGGGTTTAATTTTGGGGGTTTCGGATTAACTGCTAATCCCGCAGTGAACTTTAATATTGGGAACTTCGGTGTTCCGACGACCTCGGCGACTCCGTTCAATTTTGGTAACAGCCTGGCAAGCGCAGGTAGATACTGCGGGTCGTCTGTGTGACGAGCGTCGGGCGCCGGAGTCCAAGAATATTCTGCGATTCCTGGTTTGGGAAGGAACACGACGTGTCTGACGAGGGAGGGAAATTCGTGTCCAGGGGTCGAATCCAAAGCATTTGTATCCAGCTTTGACGGTCTTAAAAGATTGGGGTTTGAGAAGTCTCTCAAGGTATAATGTTCCTTTGTTAAACTTCCATTCGATGGAACAGAACGTACCTTCCAAGTGATAAGGATTTGGAATGGGTGATTCTGAGCAGAAAGTGTTTTCCAAATTGTTAGGATCTCTTCCAAAACAGAAGCCCGGCGGTCAGGCCCACTTCTCTGGGATTCTTGGACTCCTGCAGTCACTCTTTTCCATTTTTCTTGCATCTTTCATTGGAATTTCATTTGAGTGTCCTTGTGTTTCCCGAGAGAAACAAGTCTTATACGAACAGCAGTACCCCGTCTTGTTGTTTTAAGGTGTGTAGCAACCGTAAGGCGTTCCTTGATTCACTCAGCGGATTAGGATACGTTTCTATAAGATACGTAATTATAGAAAGAGCCCCCAGGTTTTCACTGGATTTTTTGAGAAATGAGCAGAGCGATTTAATTTATTGTCACAGAGCGTTGAGTTCTAGTAGGTAGGCTAGACATCTTCGCATAAAAAAAATAATAATGAAGATTTTAGTATCTGTATGGATTGAAGCTCATTGGAAGTTTGCAAAACAAACTATAATGTGTATATATGTGTATATAAATTTACAATACGTCTGTGTACTTTACATACAGTATCCTATGGAAAAGTCTTGTTCCTCTGCTGCTCGTATATGAATTTATTGTCCGTATTCTCTTACATTATGCCACTTACGCCCATGCCAATTATATGCATTTTGTAAACAGTATTCCCTAAGATTTATTTGGGTGTTTGTGCAGTGTTTGTTACTGCAGTGCGAATATCACCTTGGCATTTGATTTGACACGTTTTGAAGAATACTTGAAACCTTGGATTCCAAGGATAAAACTGTCCATTATTGTTAAGGTATATTTAAAGTGATCATGTACCACTGTCATTGGTATCTTTATTTTTCCCTGTTTGCTTAAAATTGGCACTGGGTGAAACGACATTATTTTGAAATTTGTGTTTCCAAACAAAGCCACCCAGCTTGTAATTCAGCAACAATAAATAAGCTTATGGTATTTGCTTGATTTCATGTTCATTTGGAGTTATCACTGTTAATTATTGAGTTGTGATAATATAACTGTATTTTAACCACTTTTATAGATGTTCATTAACTGAGCCTTCAGCAAAGGGATGATAGAAATTCTGGTTTATTTTGTGTCTTTGCAGATCCACTATTACTAATAAACATTTTTAGTATTAGGAAGCATGATAAGATACTAATATTGTGTAGTCAATTCAGAATATAGTATAGTTTTTCTATAGAAGGGAGGAATAATGAAAAAGATTGAGAACACTGTTCTATACAACATACACTGTATTTTTAAGTAATTTTCCAAATCAAAATTATATGATGAATATCAGAGGGTTGGGGTTTTTTCCCTCCTTATACGTTTTATGTAACATGAGTCTGTCTCTTACACTAGAGATGTATGAGATTAAAAGTTAGAATTGCAAAAAACTGTGGCATAACTCCGCACTAATGGTTCAAACCTTTCTCTTAAGATTTTTTGGCACCATATTGGTAATCAGGTAAAAACTGACAGTAAGAAAAAAACAAAACAATATTAGATTGTTTGTATTCCATCCCATTCATACGTCAAGTTACATATGGTTAAGATGAGTTTCATTTCTAAACTTACCTAAAAACGAAATTTGTGTATCTGTCAGTTGCCAGTCCGGGGCAGAGGGCTGTGCTAGTTCCTCTCTTCCCGCTGCCTTCCACTTGCGGGCGTTTTTCCCCCTTATCTCTTCCTTCAAGAAACATGTTCTTGTAAGGAGGTGAGTAGGTTTCCTTTGGGAAGTTGCTAAGTTTTCATGAAGACTAAGTGGACACATAAGCTAAGTGAGCATAGGAGTTCATTCACCAAAGCCAAAGTTGCAAAGTGGCACCACCGTCTGCCAGTATGATGTGTTGGATACACTATTTTAAAAATATTTGAATTTCTTGCCAGAAAAAAAACTAAATTAGGGTTTTAAATTCTGTAAATTTCACATAGAAAATCTAGATCTTGTGTTTCTCTTGGGAAAAATGGGAGTACACAACACTACTAAACTACCATTCTCCCACAGCAGTAATCTGCTGGAATTTAGAAACTGCTGCCACTTTAAAAAATTGTTCACATGGAACAGTTCTACCAGTCAGTAAACACCCAGTCTTTCTCACTCATTACTATTCTCAGCCCAAATCTTGTAGGCATTTGAATTTGCAACACCTGCCCTGAAAGTACATGCATAGTCATTTTCGAGTTTGTTAAGCGTGGTCATAGGCCTAACATGTTTTCTCAGCTGTAAGTGTTCAATCAGCCCTTTTGTCGAAGGGTACGTATTGCATTGTGGTATTTCTGTTTGAAATATTTACTTATTTGTTGCAACATTCTGACTTGATTAGTAGTACAGGTTTTAAAAAATTGAAGTTGAAAGTAGAGAAAGGAAAAATTAGATCAAAATATTTTCTTTTTACGTGGCAATGATGTAAAATAATTTGGAAAAAATTACGTATGCAAAAGATTTTTCCTCTCTGTTTCATTTATCCTTTTTAAATTAGGTGGGTTTGGAGGATTTGGGACAACAACTACAACAGCAGGCTCTGCCTTCAGCTTTTCTGCTCCAGCTAACACAGGCACTACTGGTAAGAGGATATCTGAAGGCATTTGTAGATGTAAATGAGCTAGAGATCAGATTTTTTTTTTAACTTATGCAATTTAAATTTTTCCTTCAAAGGACTCTTTGGTGGTACTCAGAACAAAGGTTTTGGCTTTGGTACTGGTTTTGGCACAACAACTGGAAGTAGTACTGGTTTAGGTACTGGTTTGGGAACTGGACTGGGATTTGGAGGATTTAATACACAGCAGCAGCCACAGCAGACCAGTAAGTATGAGAGGTCTTCATCTTTCTTCAAATATAAAACTGTAACATATAGCCAACATTGAGTGCACTGTTGAGAACACTTTAACAGATATCTTTTTGTGAAGATTTATCAGTATTATGTTCCACAAGACTCCGAAAGCGACTTCTCATGTTTATATGTGATGATAGCAGTTGCGGAGACAGACTGGCATGGTCAGGATTATGAAGCCTCTGTGTGTGATAGCATTCCGTTTATGTTGTTGCTAAAAGTAACCCAAAAAAGAGAACTGCACAGGAGTACAGCTTAATGAGTTGTGTATAAGGTGAGCACCCTTGTAACCACTGCCTGTGTCAGCAGGCGGCCTCTGGCCAGTCACTTGAGCAGCCCCCACATTGCCCGTGCAGTCCCCTCCCTACAGTCAGAGAAACTGTAGTCCTGTCTGTCGTGGTCACCTTTTCTTTACTGTATAGTTTTGTCATTAAGTTTGTAAGCATTATTGTTTAGTTTTATGTGTCTTAAACCTTTGTAAGCTAACCTGTTAGCCCTCCTTTTTTGTTTGTCCAGTTTGTTAAAGAAATGCGATACTTATCCTGTAGGATTTTTCAAGTCAGGACTTACTGTATTGCATTCCTGCGGTGTAGTTTAACATACTTTGTTGTCTTCTGTGTTTCTTGTGAATTGGGCTGGATCTAGGCACTTACTTAACGTGGATAGTTCAGTTTTTGTGGGGTTGCAAGACTGCAGGTGGTACCGCATCCTTTATCAGGAGGTATATATGAGGTCGGTTATGTCTGTTTTCGGTTGTGCTGGCAGCAGCCATGGGCTATGATTACTTAGATCCATCAATTTCTCAGGGGTTGCAAAGTGGTACTCAAACCTCGTGACTTCCTTTTCCGTGTATTGCAATACTTTATAATATTTTTTAATTCACTATTTGGTTGATTCTTTCCATATTTATAATTAGTTTTCAAAAATAAAGAGTTGGTTCCCTGTGATTCTCCAAAGGAGACCAGTTAATTTTTACTTAATATTAGCAACTTAAGTATTTCAACTCTTTGGTATTTTTAATCTGTTGCAGTTATTGATACTTAAATTGTTCCATCTTTGGCCCGAGATACAAGCCTCTTCAGGTTGGCCTCGAGTCCTTTGGTACAAGCTTAGAATTAGTCTTTGATAGCTTCCCTTCCCAGCTGGTACGGCATATGTTCCAGGGCTATCTTTATGGATTAATTCATGTAATTCTCACAAGAATCCTGTGAAATATTACTCTTGTTATCTCCATTTCATAGGTGAAGAGAGAAAACAGAGATTGTGACTCTTCCATAGACCTCCCAAGATGTAGGATAGAAACATAAATTCAAGTTCTTTGACTTCCTGTGTAATGCTGTTTTCACTATTCCAGTCTGCTACCTCTTAAATCACTTTCATTTCATTGTTCTTAGGTAACTTGGTTGATTGGCTAAAATTCATCCTACTCAATCATTGAAGATTATTAGTTTATTAAACATGAATTTCAAGAACTATCTAGCCAGTAGGACAAAGAAAATAGAATAGTAGTCTCAGTTCTTCTTTCTAGTATTTTAGTCATTTCTTTTTTCTGTTATCCTGCAAAAATACAAAATTTGTTGGAAATCTGAGTACTTTAGGAGAAGGAGAAAGTGAATTTTTTTCTTTGTTTCTTGAAAGTCTCCCCAACTCTCAGTTATTATAATTACACTTTCATTAGGAAAAATGGGACTTTGAATTTGGTTTTATTCGTTTGCAGAATAAAGGGACTTACTCAATTGTGTAGCAGCCACTCTGACTGTATATCATATGTCAGGGATTAGGTATCTAAGATTGAAAGCCACAGTTCCTGCTTATAGCCTACAAGGAGACAATAATGAATATCTAATTAGAATAGTAAGCATCCACTTATACAAAATACATATATAATGTGAAAGCACTCAAATGTGTCCCTAGAAGGTGCTGTGGAATACGGAAGAGTTGAATCTTGAAAGAATTAGTTGGATAGAGTCAGAAAGGGGAATTCCAAGTGGAGGGAGGAACTGTCAGACGCATCCTTGCATGGCATAGCATGATGAATTTGGGAGCTGCTGCTGTAAGGAGTTTTGACTTTAATCTGCAAAGACGATGGGGCTGTTGGATTATTCTTAAAACCCCTGCTTGAATGAGATGCATGTTCTCTGGCTGTACCTTCTGTGTGATGTCTAATCTCAGTTAGCTGCTGACTTCTGGATGGTACCTCTTATCCATTGAAAACTTTGGCAACTGGCTGTTAGTCCTCCTTTTCTTTTCAGCTTCTCTCTTTCTGGGTTACTTAAACATCACATGGCTGTATATTCAAACAGCCCTGCCATCTGCCTGTTATTCCAAAGACCTCTTCCATTTCTCTTAAACAATTCTTACCCCGGACCTTGGCAACATCTGAAAATGTTCTAATTTCAAAATCACTAATGTGAACATCCCATAATCTATTGTTTTTTTAGCCTGCCTTTTTAAATACTTCAAATATAGCTGTTCCTAGACCTCATTAGGTCTTTAACCGGTGACATTTTCATTTAGACCGTTAGACCATTAGACCATTTAGACCATTTTCTGTTCTTCCATCAGCTCCTCCTTATCTTCACTGCCCTCCCTAATTAGCTAATTAGTCACTGGTTGCCCATACCCTAAACTTGTCATTGTATCCTGTGCCTGAGGGTTTAAAAAAATCCCAAGCTCGGGAAAGCCCAATTGTCTCTCTAGGTGCACTTGAGAAAATCACACAGTACAAAAGATTGAATAGTACCTCTAAATTCTTAATCACTGACGTAAGTTGGGGCCTCAGCATTGCCTGGTAATCCTTGGAAGTTTATTTAATTTATTCTCCCACCTTCTGTAACAGACTTTTATTCTCTTCAGATCTCAGATTTCTCTGCTCTTTCTTTCAGCAGATGGCCTTGACCTCCACTTCAAAGAAAAGATAAAATCCCTTATTGCACTGCAGTTCCTCAGTCTCCCACTGCCAGATCTGCTCATCTGCCTCCCTCCATACTCCTCCTTTAACCTTCCCTTGTGCTGTGGATCTCTTTCTTCCCAGGGGCACTCGGACTGTGGATTCTTCTAGCAACACTCCTCTCCCCAACACGGTCTTCAGCTTCTTTCCCCAAGGATCCTTCTTACCCATATTTAAACAACCTGAAGTTTCTTTTTTTCTTAAAACAGTGGCCACAAAACAAAACAACTTTAATCTCACAGTCACATTTCAGTTGCTCTTCTCTTCTCTTCATAAACGTGAAACAGGAAAAGGGAGATCTCTATCTCTTGTCTTCTCTTACCTCTCAGCCCGCACTGATCCAGATTCTGTTTTCTGTATTCACATAGTTAAGATCATTAGTCCTCTCAGATCCAATGAATACTTACTGTTCTTTACTTAAATGAGAAATTTAACACAAAAATAGAGTAAAATGACCCCGATTCTACTGAACAGATTCAGCAAAAGTCAGAATTTGCCACACTAATCATCTCCTTCTCTTTGCCCCCCTTTTTTTTGATTGCTGAAGTATTTTTTTTTTAAGATTTTATTTATTTATTTGACAGAGAGAGAAATCACAAGTAGGCAGAGAGGCAGGCAGAGAGAGAGGGGGGAGCAGGCTTCCTGTGGGGCTGGATTCGAGGACCCTGAGATCATGACCTGAGCCGCGAAGGCAGAGGCTTAACCCACTGAGCCACCCAGGCGCCCCTACAGTAAATAGCTTATAGAGCTTACAATAACCAGGATTCAAGTCTTCTGGCTTCTAGTCCAATTCTTTACAATTTTTACATATGCCCATTTGGAAATTAATATTATCTCTCTGGAGGGTAACAAGAGACCCCCGCTAGCCCTGTAGCAGCCCCAGTGACCCTATGGTACTTAGAACCTGTAGACCTGAAAGAACACTTAAATAGCGGCTCATATAGCGGCCCTTAACTCAGAGCATTGTGGTATTCATGGTTTTTCTGTTCTCTCTGTACCATTTGTATTACTAAGAACTTTAAGTCACTTTACTTTTTAACTTTACATATTTATTTTAAGAGGAAGATTTGTACTCCTGCTATAAATGGAAAACCAGTATCATTTGCTATAAAGACAGGATAACTGAAATCAAGTACACAGAAAATGTCATAGTGTTAGTAGATTCCAGCTAATACTTTTGCCTCAAGCTCTGAGCCTTATTCTTTCCCTTGGTAAAATGTGAAATAAGCAGGTGCGAGTCATTAAAGGCAGACTAGCACCAAACTGAGACTTTTAAAATATATTATCAGATCATGAAAAGATAACTGTTGGTCATGTGCATTAGTCCCTTTAGTGACCCAGCTGTTGCCGGACAGCTGTAAGTTCTTGTACTGGGGTTACTTGCCTCCCGCTTTGGAGAATCTGATCTGATCTAGAGTCTTTCTATTGGAGAAATTGTAGCACAGAGAAGTTAAGTGACTTGCCCAAAGCTACGCGGTCTGCTCAAGCTTTTAGCTTAGAATCCTGATGATTAGTTCATTTGTTGTTCTTTTTACTACATGTAAGGAGAAGTGATCACTTTGGTACTGATGAAACACTGGTATAATGATTCTTTTTGCTTATTTCGGGTCCTCCAGTTTGTATTTATTATACACATATAATAGCAATAAAGGCTTAAAAACCCATTCTGCAGCTTCACACACTTTACTTCTCCATATCATATCCGTATGTGCTTTTTTTGATGTGGGTCTGATATGAACCCAGCTGATGTACTGGTGGTGGAATTGCTTGTATTAAGAAGATAATCATTATAAGGATTGTCCTAGTATATTAGTTTCCTAGTGTTGCCATAACCAAGTATCACAGACTTAGTGTATGTATTAAGACAATACAGATTTATTATCTTACAGTTCTGGAGATCAGAAATTCAGAAATGGGTTTCCCTGGGTTGACATCAAGATGTTGGCAGGGCTGTTACTTCTTGAGGCTCTAAGGGAGAATCCGTTCCCTGGCCTTACCCAGCTTTTAGTCTCTCTTCGCATTTTCTGGCTTGTAGCCCCTTCCTTCATCGTCACGTTTCACTTTGACCTCCCTCTTCCCTCTTCAGGACCTTTATGATTGTGTTGAGCCCACTAAGTGCTAATCCAGGATAGTCTGAACTCAGTGTCCTAATTTCATCATATCTACAGAGTTTCTTCTGCTGTGTAAAGTAACATATTTACAGGTTCCGGGGTTTAGGATGTGGACATTGGGGGGAAGGGGCATTATTCTGCCTACTATACCTAGGGTCTGAATTGATTGATTGGTTTTTTGTTTTTGTTTTTGTTTTTTTAAATACTAATTATGGGGTACATTTCTAGCATTAGGTGGTCTCTTCAGTCAGCCCACACAAGCTCCTACACAGTCCAACCAACTGATAAATACTGCAAGTGCTCTTTCTGCTCCAACGCTCTTAGGAGATGAGAGAGATGCTATTTTAGCAAAATGGAATCAACTGCAGGCCTTTTGGGGAACAGGAAAAGGATATTTCAACAATAACATTCCACCAGTGGAGTTCACACAAGAAAATCCCTTTTGCCGATTTAAGGTATTAGTACTCCTTTTGATCCTCACTTGAAGAGTGTGTGTAAGAGAGAATGTGATATTTGGATTAAAATAATATGAAGAAAACAGTTGCTTTGTCTTTAGTACTTTTTGAATATGGTACAATTACACTTTTGTCTTAAGGATACGGAAGTTATTAAGGTGAAGTGCTTTCTTACGTACATGTGATTGAAGGTGACCGAGTATGAATGAAGGGGAAGGGATGATCAGAATGTAATTTAAAATTAAGGAAAACATGTTAGAAGCAGGGTGGTCTGCTTGGCATAGGTGAAGTAGAGACCCCAAACTAGAATTTAGTGAGAATCATCTAACATTCTCCAAGAATGTGTACTCTAGCCAGCAGAGTACTGGCTAGACAGGTTGTATGTTCTATTTGGCAGGTATCATTCTGTTGTCACGATTATAGCTGGATGCTAAAGCCATTAAAACAGTATAATCTTTTTCTTCCTGATTCCATGCCTACCCGACAACCTTCTCCTTTGAATTCGACTTCTCAGAGATTGTTTCGTCAGCCAGTGAGAGTATTTAGGTCAACTTGATGGCATATTTTTCATAAATAATGTATTGCAATCCAGTTTGTACTCCAGCCACTTTTTTAGAAAGACGCGTTTACAGGTTTTTGTGGAGAGCGCGCATGTGTGTGGGGTAAGGGGTAGACAGAGAGAGAGAATCCCGAGGGGATTTCAAGAGACTGAATCTTGAATTCTTCAAGAGAATCCCAAGCAGATTCAGAGGACTGTGGAGCCTGACTTGGGGCTTGATCCCATGACCCTAAGATCCTGACCTGAGCCTAAACCAAGAGTCAGGCGCTCAATCGACTAAGCCACCTGGGCACCCCATCCACTTTTCAGTGGCACAAAAAGAAAACAAAACCAAACCAGTTTTTATTGCCGGTGTCTGTCTCTAATCAGTTCCTATGTAAGCCTCTGTGTGGGGCCGCGAGGCTGAGGGTCGGACCCTTCTCAGTGTGGGTGAACGGCAGAAAGTGACCAGCTTCTCTTACTAAAACATCTGTTATCACTCTAACAAAAGGAAGTTTTCAGTGTAGATAATTGGAATTTTAATACTTTTGTGTAGTGACTAAGAGCTATATAGTGGACATAGATTGGCTATAACTTTTTTTAAAGTTGATACATAACGTACATATGGTAAAATGAGAACTAGTCTAGAATGAATTTCAATTCTTTTTTTAGAAGTTGGATTATGGGGCTCTTGGGTAGCTCAGTTAGTTAAGTATCTGCCTCTTGATTTTGGCTCAGGTCATGGTCTTAGAGTCATGGGATATAGCCCTACAGAGGGCTCTTCCCGCAGCAGGGAGTCTGGTGGAGAGTCTCTGTCCCTCTCTCCTTACCCCTCCCCCACAAATAAATAAATCTTTTTTAAAAAGTTGCATTATAAGTGGTGACAAAAGAAAAGGCTTCTATCTAAAAGGGTAATTCCTTAGGTATAATTTATCATATTTTATATGTTAAAAAGTAACATGCTTCATATAGTTTTGTATTACATGAACCCATAAAATGACGTAGATATTCTTTATAGTGTTATACGTTTGACGGTGTTACTCTACTTTAAAAGTATTTCTATTTAGAAAAAACTATAGTAATCATATCTTCGCTATATCTAAAACTTAGTTTAGGATTCCGTAAGTCAATATAGTAAAATAAAATTAGGTCTCGGTCCATGACTTTTGTGGTCCTTTTTTTTTTTTTTAAGATTTTATTTATTTATTTCACAGAGAGAGATCACAAGTAGGCAGAGAGGCAGGCAGAGAGAGAGATAGAGGAGGAAGCAGGTTCTCCGCTGAGCAGAGAGCCCAGTGTGGGACTCGATCCCAGGACCCTGAGATCATGACCTGAGCCGAAGGCAGAGGCTTAACCCACTGAGCCACCCAGGCGCCCCATTTTGTGGTCCTTTTTATAATGACATGCAGAATTGTTTCATCAGAGTTCAGAAACACCCAACAGTAATGACTATCAAACTTTTTTAGAAGGGAAGGCTATTTGGTAACTCTACTGAAGAGGAAATTCTAATTTCACTCTAAGTTTATATTATTCTTGGGTAAAATAGTTTCTCTTTATCCTTGTGTGATGACCTAGGGCACAGAGTGGTGGCAAGTATAATTATTTCCTTCATTAGCAGGCATTAAACCATTTTCCCTGTTTTAGCAGATACTTAATGTATTAATATTAAACATCTGATGTAAAATCTGTACATAGTTTTGATATTGTTTGTTTTGTCATTCTACAGGCAGTAGGATATAGTTGTATGCCCAATAATAAAGATGAAGATGGGCTGGTGGTTTTAGTTTTCAACAAAAAAGAAACAGATATTCGAAGCCAACAACAGCAGTTGGTAGAATCATTGCATAAAGTTTTGGGAGGAAACCAGACCCTTACTGTAAATGTAGAGGGTATTAAAACATTGCCAGATGATCAGTAAGTATACATTAAATGTACTACTTATTTCTGTGCGCCTTGGTCCAAAGAGAGCGAGCCAACAGCGTTTTTGTTGATAAAGCACAAATTAAATCTTTGAGCAGAATATTATTACTCAGCTAGTTATTATTCAGTATTTATAACAACATTTGTTTAAAAGCTTTTTTGCTTAATCTTGGGAGTTACTTTTTTTTTTTTTTTAAGATTTTATTTACTTATTAGAGAGGTAGAGACCAAAAGTAGGCAGAGCAGCAGGCAGAGGAAGAGGGAGAAGCAGGCTGTCTGCTGAGCAGGGAGCCTGATGTGGGGCTCGATCCCAAGACTCTGGGACCATGACCTGAGCCGAAGGCAGGCGCTTAACCAGCTGAGCCACCCAGGTGCCCCGGGAGTTACTTTTATTTTATATATATTTATGTATCTATCTGTCTATCAGAGGTGGGAGGAGCAGGGTGGGGGAGGTGGGGAGAATCTTGTAGGCTTTACACCCAGTGCAGAGGCCAAGTGATGTCACGACCCTGAGATCATGACCTGAACTGAAATCAGGAGTTGGACATTTAAACCAACTGAGCCACCCGGTGCCCCTTAATCTTGGAGTTCTTAACTTACTGGATACTAATGATTCCTTAGATTTTTCGTTCAGAAACAGGAAGAAACGTTAATCATGGCTGTGTGTGCAAATCAAAGGCCACAAAGATGTTATTAGAAAGTTTTAACTGATAACTGTGCATACTCATTCATGGAGAAATAGGACTCATTTACTTCTTATGTCTTCTGTATAATTTTCATACTTAGTGGTAAAAACATTTACTTTGGGATATGTTGGGTTAGAAGAATTACTATTTTTTTAAAAAGATTTTATTTATTTATTTGACAAAAATCACAAGTAGGCAGGCAGGCAGAGAGAGAGGGGGACGCAGGCTCCCCGCTGAGCAGAGAGCTCCATGCGGGGCTTGATCCCAGGACCCTGAGATCATGACCTGAGCTTAAGGCAGAGGCTTAACCCACTGGGCCACCCAGGCGCCCCTAGAAGAATTAGTGAAATATAATACCTGAGATCAGATAACTTCAACATAATCTCCAAAGTACTTTTCAATTCTGGAAAAGATAGTAACATTTACATAGGACTTTGCAGTGAAGCAAACCTTTTATAAGTATCCTATGTCTCATTTTAACTATCATTTAAGTTGATATACAAGTGAACATAACATTAAGTAAGGGTTCCTTATTTTCCAAGATTTAAGAAAATACTGTTTTCTCTTCTAAAACGTTTTCTGAATTCAGCTAGCGCCTTTCGAAAATCACAAGCTACATTGATGCTGAGCTGTAGCTGTGAGTTTGTGCTGTTTTGTAACTTGGTTATCTGTCTCCCAGGACAGAAGTTGTCATGTACGTTGTTGAACGTTCTCCGAATGGTACTTCAAGAAGAGTTCCAGCCACAACGCTGTACGCCCATTTCGAACAAACGAATATAAAAACCCAGTTGCAGCAACTTGGAGTAACCCTTTCTATGACGAGAACCGAACTTTCTCCTGCGCAAATCAAACAACTCTTACAGAATCCTCCTGCTGGTACGTTTGTAGTCACAGATTTGAGGAAATGAAAGATTTAGAGATAAAAATGCTTCCCCTATTTTGGTAGGTATTAGTTGGTGATTAATAAAACCAGTGTCTATCATATCTTCTAATTCGGGACAAAGTTTTAAATGTTTTCATTGTATTAATTCATTTAGCTTTTATATTTTATAGTTAATATGCTTGTTAGAAATGTTGGGAAATGACAAACTAGAGAAATAATCCATAATCCATCTACCCCAAGGTAATTTACTTTTAATATTTTTATTTTCTTCTAACTTGTGCTGAGAATTCGAGTAAAACCCAAATAAGTGTTCTCACCAAAAAATATGATGTAGACGGCATAACTAGATTGACTGAATTACAGATCCAGTTAATCTCCTTCCCACAGAAATAGCTACTACTAATAATTTATTAGTCCTTTACCTGTGATTTTAATATAGCATATGTACATGTAAATCCTTTAAAAAAAAAAAAAAGGATTCTGCACTGTACATCTACTGCGACTTGCCTTTTTAGTTGTAGTATTTTGTAGCCCTTCCATCCCATACCAGTACACACTGGTAAATATTCTTTTTAAAAATCTACATGGAATACCACGGATGTACCTTACATCACTTCACTTCTATGGCATTTCCACCTTTTCATCATTATAAACTATGCAACAATTAAACAGCCTTGTAAATTCTTTTAGAATAGCTCTCTGGTAATGAAATTTGAGTCGAGATTATGTATATTTTATGTATTGTTAGATACTGCCAGGTTGCTCTCCAAAGAAAGTCGTATACACACTGTGACAGGAATGTGTTCTTTTTCTTGTATTTTTCTTTTTTAATATTTTCTCATATTGATCTGTTTTTGCCAGCAATGAGATTATCACTCTTTTTTAATTTTGCCATTCTGATTGCAAAAATCACTTACTTTCATTAGCATTTCCTGATTTCTAATCATTTGAGCATCTTTAAATATGTTTATTAGCTGTGGTTCTATCTTTTATGAATTAACATTTCATGTCCTTTGCCCATTTTCTATTAGATATTTTTGTTTTCCTTTCTGATTTATAGGAGCTTTTTCTGTTTTTCTGAAGGTTAATCTATTATCCTATAGGTTGTAGATACTTCCTTTCAGTCTACAATTTTTTTCAAAGCTTTATCCTAACAAAAATTTCATTTTTGTCATGGTCATATTGAATAGTCATTTTTCATTACAGCTTCTGGATTTTTAAAAAATCTTATTTTAGGAAGGCCTTTCCCATACAAATACTATAAAAACAGAGAATAGTTTCTTTCAGAAAAAGTATTTCTTCTTTTTGTAGGTGTTGATCCTATTATCTGGGAACAAGCCAAGGTGGACAACCCTGATTCAGAAAAGTGAGTATGCCTTCATCGTATTTCCATATAAGGACTAATATTTGCTGAAGAATGTTGACGCCTGGCTGGTTCAGTTGGTAGAGCAAGGAACTCGTGGTCTCGGGATTGTAAGTTCAAGTCCCACGTTGGTCTGGGAGCCTACTTGTTGACTGACAAGGCTGTACAGTGTGGTGAAATCTGAGTATCATTCCCCTAATTTTGCCTTTAAAAGTATAAATTTTGACTGAACTTTATTTCTTTATTCGTAAAATAAGAAGGTTGAAAAAAATCTGTGATTTAACATTGTTGATTTCATATCATTGATCTGTCTTTGAACCCTAGAAATTTATTGTGAAATTACATGAATGTTATTACAAAAACCCCAATTTCTGGTACTTTGTAATAATAGTGAAAGGCTTAAGATCTGAAAATTGACCACTTGGATTTCTTCAGGTTAATTCCTGTACCCATGGTGGGTTTCAAAGAACTTCTTCGAAGACTGAAGGTTCAAGACCAGATGACTAAGCAGCATCAGACCAGATTAGATGTAAGCATTTAGCTTCATTCTCTGCCTCTGGCAATAGTAAAAGAGATTATAGACACTTTTTACTGTGTGGATTACTATTATGTCTTAGAGTTAAATAATATGGAGTATGCTGTAAAATTAACAACTATAGTTTTGTGCAATTGCTTAGTAGAGAGCCTCCAAAATCATGTAAATCTGATTTGGTATATTTTAACAAAGAATTTAGAATTGTTGGCTTACCATTGCTGTTAGGCTGTTATATCCTTTTGCAGCCAGGGAATGCATATTATTATTATTTTGGGGTGGGGGGACTTTTAAAATTTAAATTCAATTAGTTAACATATAGTATATTATTAATTTCAGAGGTAGAGTTCAGCGATTCATCAGTTGCATGTAACATCATGTGCCCTTCTTAATGCTCATCACCCAGTTACCCATCCCCCCATGCACCACCCTTCCAGAAACAGTTTGTTCCCTGTAGTTAAGAGTCTCTTATGGTTTGTCTCCCTCTCTGTTTTCATCTTACTTTATTTTTCCTGGGTTTGTTTCTTTCACTAACCAGAATCATGCTGTATGTATTGTCCTTTGATGTGCTTGTTGGAGATGTTCTTAGCCTATGACACTCCTTTATCCCATATATATTCAACAGAGTTAGTGTCACTATTTGGGTTGCTTTATTCTATTGCTAAAATTTTGCCCACTTTTGTGCACAGACTTGAGCACAGGGGCTGGAATTTGAGGAGAACAGTGTCAGTTTGAGTCCCTGGCAGTCTGAGGTGAAGGTATGTTAACTTGGCATTGAGCAGGTGGCAGGCTGTGCATGCTGACTTAGGCAGGAGGGCAGCTGGACTATGGATTTGGGGCTCACAGGCCAATGGCATCCGTGTGTGATGGGGACGTGGCTGGTTTGCCGTTAACTTTTGTTTTTCTGGGAAACTCTGTCTCTCTTTCTATTCTGTATAAAAGCCTTGCTGGATAGAGAGTTCTTGGCTCTAGATTTTTTCCTTTTAGCACTTGGAATTTATCATGCTGCTCTCCTATGGCCTGCAAAGTTTCTGCTGAAAAACCCACTGATAGCCATATGGGGTTTCCCTTGTATGTAACTGCTTTCCTTTCTCTTGCTGCTTTTAAAATTCTCTATTACTACTTTTGGCCATCTTATTTACTTTGTGTCTGGGTGCAGCCCTCTTTGTGTTGGTTTTGTGGGGGGCTCTCTGTGCCTCCTGGATCTGGGTTTCTCTTTACTTCCCTAGATTCAGGATTTTTTCAGCTCTTATTCCTTCAGACAAATCTGCCCCCTTTTCTTGCTCTTCTCCTTCTGGGATCCCTATCATGCAACTGTCATGCTTGATAGTGTTGCTGAGTTCCCTGGGTCTGTTCCCATTTTGGGTATTTCCGCCCCCCCCTCATCTGCTCAGCTTGATTACTTTTCATTACTCTGTCTTCCAGGTGGCTGATGTGTTCTTGTGCTTCCTCTTGCTTGCTGTTTATTCCAGGTTGTCTTTTTTTAACTTCATCTAGTGAGTTCATTATCAGTAATTGGTTCTTTTTTATGTCTCATGTCTTGGTGGAAGGTCTCAGGGAAGTCGTGCACTCTTTTCTCAATTTTAGCACATGTCTTTATGAGCATTACTTTAAACTTGCTATCAGATTACTTATCTGCATTTCGTTTAGGTCTCTTGCTCTGACTTTGTTCTGCTCTTTGATTTGGGACATATTCCTCTGTCTCCTCATTTTGTCTATTATTGTGTCTGTTTCTATGTTAGGAAAGTCAGCTATGTCTCCTGCACTTGAAGGTAGTGACTTTATGAAGAGGTCCTGCAGTGCAGTGTCTCCACCAGAAAATGGTGCATCAAGTGTGTCTCCTACGTGTTTTGCTACGGGGGTGTCCTAACGTGACGAGCTGTGTTTGCCTTTGGTACAGCTTGCAATGGCTCTGTGCCTGTTGTGGGCAGAGTCTGGTGCCTGTGGTGTTGGTGGGCCAGTCCAGGGTTGCCTTGGGCTTGAGTTGAGTCAGAGCAGGTGTTTGCCAGAGATGAAGTAGCACCAAACTGCAGACACTTTCCCTGTGTTGTCCCCTGAGAAGCTTTTGTTGGTGGCTGGGGTCTGCAGTCAGACCAGCTGTCTGCCCTAGCCCACTGCTGGACTCATAGCCAGACTGGTATGTGGTTATCTTCCCCTCTCCCTGGAGCAGGACTCACTCTGGAGTGATGCCGGCCCTTGTCTGGGCTGTGTTCACACTGCCAGGCTTGTGACACTGTGTGGTGGATCTCCTTCGCCTGGCCTTTTGTCTGTGTTGGGCTGTGGAGTCTGTCCTGCCAGTTTTCAGGTTGCTTTCAGGGTTATTTATGCCAATGTGGGTGTTCTCTAGGCAGCCACGCGGCAAGAGGTGAGCCCTGGGTCCTCCTACTCTGCCATCTTCCCAGCAGCCTCTTGCGTATTATTTTCTTAATTAAACACTTATTTATAAGGTCTTACCAAAACAAAGGCTAAAGTTGTGATCTTTTTTTTTTATTGTGTTAGTCACCATACAATACATCATTAGTTTTTGATACAGGGTTCAAGATTCATTGTTTACGCATAACACCCAGTGCTCGATGGAATACATGCCCTCCTTAATATCCGCTACCACACTTACCCATCCCCCCACCCCCCTCCCCTCTAAAACCCTCAGTTTCTCAGAGTCCACTCTCTCTTGTGGTTCGTCTCCCCCTCTGATTTCCCCCCCTTCACTTTTCCTTTCCTTCTAATGTCTTCCATGTTATTCCTTATGTTCCACAAGTGAAACCATATGATAATTGACTCTCTCTGCTTGACTTATTTCATTCAGCATCATCTCCTCCAGTCCTATCCATGTTGATGACTGCTGAGTAATATTCCATTGTATATATGGACTATATCTTCTTTATCCATTCGTCTGTTGAAGGGCATCTTGGCTTTCCACAGTTTGGTGATTGTGGACATTGCTGCTATGAACATTGGGGTACATATAGCCCTTCTTTTCACTACATCTGTATATTTGGGGTAAATATCCAGTAGTGCAATTGCTGGGTCATAGAGTAGCTCTATATTTAATTTTTTGTGGACACTCTACACTGTTTTCCAAAGTGGCTGCACCAGCTTGATTCCCACCAACAGTGTAAGAGGGTTGGTTCCCTTTTCTCCACATCGTCTCCAGCATTTATTGTTTCTTGCCTTGTTAATTTTTGCCGTTTTAACTGGTGTAAGGTGGTATCTCAGTATGGTTTTTAATTGTATTTCCCTGATGGCTAATGATGAAGAACATTTTTTCATGTGTCTGCAGGCCATCTGTATATCTTCATTGGAGAAGTGTCTGTTCATGTCTTCTGCCCATTTTTTGACTTGATTATCTGTTTTTTGGGTGTTGAGTTTGAGAAGTTCTTGGGTATCAGCCCTTTGTCTGTAATGTCATTTGTGAATATCTTCTCCCATTCCGTGGGTTTTCTCTTTGTTTTTCTTGTTTGTTTGTTTTTTAAAGATTTTATTTATTTATTTGACAGGCAGAGATCACAAGTAGGCAGAGAGAGAGGAGGAAGCAGGCTCCCCGCGGAGCGGAGAGCCCGATGTGGGGCTCGATCCCAGGACCCTGGGATCATGACCTGAGCTGAAGGCAGAGGCTTAACCCACTGAGCCACCCAGGCGCCCCTCCTCTTTGTTTTATTGACTGTTTCCTTTGCTGTGCAGAAGCTTTTTATCTTGATGAAGTCCCAAAAGTTCATTTTCGCTTGTTTCCTTTGTCTTTGGAGATGTGTCTTTTTAAGAAGTTGCTGTGGCCGATGTCAAAGAGGTTACTGCCTATGTTCCCCTCTAGAATTTTGATGGATTCCTATCTCATATTGAGGTCTTTCATCCATTTTGAGTTTATCTTTGTGTGTGGTGTAAGAGAATAGTCGAGTTTCATTCTTCTACACATAGCTGTCCAGTTTTCCCAGCATCAGTTATTGAAGAAACTTTTTTCCACTGGATATTTTTACCTGCTTTGTCAAAGATTATTTGACCATAGAGTTGCGGGTCCATATCTGGACTCTACTCGGTTCCACTGGTCTATGTGTCTGTTTTTGTGCCAATACCATGCTGTCTTGGTGATCATAACTTTGTAATAAAGGTTGAAATCAGGCTAAGTCCTAACTTTGTTTTTCTTTTTCAACATTTCCTTGGCTATTCGGGGTGTTTTCTGGATTTAGGATTGTTTGTTCCGGCACTCTGAAAAATGCCAATGGTATTTGGGTTGGGATGGCGTTGCACGTATAGGTGGCTCTGGGCAGTGCAGACATTTAACAGTGTTTATTCTTCCATGAGCATGGACTGTTTTCCCATCTCTTTTTGTCTTCTTCAGTTTCTTTCATGAATGTTCTGCAGTTCCTCGAGTATAGATCCTTTACCTCTTCAGTTAGGTTTTTGGTGCTATTGTAACCAGAATCAATTCTCTAATTTCCCTTTCTACAGTTTCATTGTTAGTGTATAAGCAGCTGATTTCTGTGCCTTGATTTTTGTATGCTGCCACGTTACTGAATTGCTGTGTGAGTTCTAGTAATTTGGGGGTGGAGACTTATGGGTTTTCCACATAAAGTGTCATGTCATCTGCAAAGAGAGAGAGAGTTTGACTTACCTTTTGTTTCTTTTTGTTGTCTGATTGCTGTTGCTAGGACTTCCAGTACTGTGTTGAACAAGAGTGGCGAGAGTGGGTATCCTTGTCGTGTTCCTGATCTCAGTGGAAAGACTGTCAGCTTTTCCCCATTGATAATGACATTCACTGTCGGTTTTTCATAGATGAATTTGGTGAAGTTGAAGAATGTTCCCTATACCCTGAAGAGTTTTAATCAGGAAAAGATGCTGTACTTTGTCACATGCCTTTTCTGCATCAGTTGAGAGGACCATGTGGTTCTTCTTTCTTCTCTTAGTGATTTGTTCTGTCACCTTGATTGATTTGCGAATGTTGAACTAACCTTGCATCCCAGGGATAAATCCCACCTGGTCATGGTGGATAATCTTTTTAATGTACTGTTGGATCCTATTAGCTAGGATCTTGTTGAGAATCTTGCCATCCATATTCCTCAGGGATCTTGGTCTGAAATTCTTTTTGATGGGGTCTCTGCCTGGTTTGGAGATTAAGGTAATGCTGGCTTCATAGAAAGAGTTTGGAAGTTTTCCTTCTCTTTCTATTTTTTGAAACGGCTACAGGAGAATAGGTACTCTCCTTTCAATGTTTGGTAGAATTCCCCAGGGAATCCATCAGGTCCTGGGCTCTTGTTTTTTGGGAGGTTTTTGATCACTGCTTCAGTCTCATTACTAGATATTGGTCTATTCAGGTTGTTAGTTTCTTCTGTTTCAGTTTTGGAAGTTTATAGGTTTCCAGGAATGTATCCATTTCTTCTAGGTTGCTTAACTTATTAGCATATAACTGTTGATAATAATTGCTGATGACTGTTTCTATTTCCTTGGTGTTAGTCATGATCTCTCCCCTTTCATTCATAATTTTATTGGTTTGGGTCTTTTCTCTCTTCTTTTGGATTAGTCTGGCCGGTGGTTTATCGATCTTATTCTTTCAAAAAACCAGCTTCTAGTTTTGTTGATGTGTTCTACTATATCTCTGGTTTCTAATTCATTGATCTCTGCTTTAATCTTTATTATTTCCCTTCTTGTGCGTGGGGTAGGCTTAATTTGTTGTTGATTCTCTTGTTCTTTAAGGTGTAAAGAGAGTTTGTGTATTCGGGATTTTTCTTTTTTCTTTTTCTTTCTTTTTTGAGTGAGCCTTGGATGGCTATGTATTTCCCCCCTTAGGACCACCTTTGCCACATCCCATAGGTTTTGGACCAATGTGTCCTCATTCCCATTGGTTTCCATGCATTGTTTAAGTTCTTCTTTGATTTCCTGGTTAAGCCAAACATTCTTGAGCAGGATGGTCTTTAGCTTCTAAGTTTTTGAATTTCTTGCAAACATTTTCTTGAGATTAAGTTCCAGTTTCAAAGCATTGTGGTCTGAGAATATGCAGGGAATAATCTCAGTCTTTTGGTGTCGGTTGAGACCTGATTTGTGACCCAGTATGTGGTCTCTTCTGGAGAAAGTTCTATGTGTGCTCGAGAAAAATGAGTATTCTGTTGTTTTAGGGTGGAATATTCTCTCTATATATGAGGTCCATCTGATCCAATGTGTCCTTCAAAGCTCATTTCTTTGTTGATTTTTCTGCTTAGATGGTCTGTCTATTGCTGAGAGTGGTGTGTTAAGATCACCTACATTTAACGTCTTCTTATCAGTATGTCTTTTTACTTAACAGTTGGCTTATGTAATTGGCTGCTCCCATGTTGGGGCATAAATAATTACAATTGTTAGATCTTGGTGGATCTTGGTGGATTTAAGAATGATGTGTCCTTCTGTATCTCTGTTTACAGTCTTTAGCTTAAAATCTAATTTGTCTGATATGAGGATTGCTACCCCAGCTTTCTTTTCAGGCCCGTTGGCATGAAAGATGCTTCTCCACCCCTTCACTTTAGTCTGGATGTATGCTTAGGTCCAGAATGCTTCTCTTGTAGACAGCATATGGACGGGTCCTGTTTCATTATCCACAACCTGTGCCGTTTTATGGGCCCATTTAGGCCATTCATGTTGGGAATGATTATTGAAAGATATGTTTTATTGTCATCCTGGATCTTGTTTCTATAGATTGTCTCTGTAAATTTCTGTTCTATATCACTCTTGGGGTCTTTGTTCTTTTATAGACCCCCCCGCCTTAGTATTTCTGGTAGTGCCGGCTTGGTGGTCACATAATCTTTTAGTCTTTGCTGGTCTTGGAAGCTCTTTCTCTCTTCTTCCATCCTGAACGTCAGCCTTGCCGGATAAAGTATTCTAGGCTGCATGTTCTTCTCATGTAGTGTCCTGAGTATGTCTTGCCGGCCCTTCCTGACTTGCCAGGTCTCTGTGGACAGGTCTGATGTTATTCTGATGTTCCTTCCACTGTACATAAAGAATCTCTTCCCCTAGCTGCCCTTAAGACAGTTTCTCTAAATTTATGATTCACGAACTTCATGATCACATGTCTGGAGGTCTTTCTGTCCTGTTGATCTTGGGGGTGTCTTCTCTGCCTCTAGGCCAGGAGCAGTGCCTGGTGTGTTGTTTTTCAGTCAGTCCTGCTTGGGTGGAGTTGCCCTGCCCATCAAGGGGCCGGGCTCTGTGGAAACCGGTTTTTCGGGCTTTTGCTCTCTGGGGGTTTTTGTTCTCTGGCAGTTTTTCTGCCTTTTCAGAGGGTGAGAGCAAAGTAAAAACTGTCTGCACCCAGACCTCCACCTCAGAGAGAAGCCACAGTTTGCTCCTCTCTGAATGGTCCAGAACACAGATGCCCCCTCTCTGCAAACTCCATTCAACACCGCAGCCTCCCACAGGCGGCGCACACCCCCAGCCACCGTCTCAGCGGTCGCCCGAGGACCCCCTTGTCTCTGTACTCCCATGCCACCAAAACCGCGAGCGGTACTGGTCCGGGTGAGCCTGGTCCCGGTGGCTGCCAGTTCCCAGGACCGCTGACTCGAGCCCATGCCAAGTGCGCTCAGCCCTGGCAATGGTGGAGGTAGCGGAGGTGGCTGTGGTGGTCGTGGCAGCCGCCAGCCCCAGGGACCATCGACTGGAGCCTGGGCCAGCTCGCTCCGGTGCGGGCAGACGCGGCTGCGGCCGTCCTGTGACCTTGGGCTTCGGTCTGTGCGTGCGGCTGCCCCGTCTCAACAGTTGTCCCTGAAATCCCTGACGTTCTCTTTGAGCGCTGTTATCAGGCCCTTCCCACTTGGGGCCACCAGTCTCCCAAGTTATTGCTGGTCCCCAAGCGCAGGCATTTCCGCGCTGGGGTCTTCCCAGTGGCTCGCTTCTCTGGCGGCTCCCTCCCCCTTCCCTGTACCCTCCCGTAGCTGTCTGCGCACTCCCAGCTCCTCTGTCGCTCTCGCCGATAGTCCTCTGGCCTGTAGAGATCTGGAAGTGTGTGATCTTCGTGTCAGGCTGATGTCACGGTGTTCCGAGCGCGCTGGTAGGCACCTAGCTCCTTTCGGGGAACCGGCTGAAATAGGTCTCCTGCTTCTCTGCCATCTGGCCTCTCCTCCCAGTTCTGATTCTTTTGGTTGGCAGAGAATGGTAGATTAAAGAAGCACTTGAATTACTGAGTGCTGAAATCTAGTTAATATCTTACTAAGTAGACTTTCTAATCAGATACTTACAGGTTCTTAGCGGTTACCTCCAACTCGCTTATGTGGAATTCCTGATAACATACTCAGACAGAAGAGTGAAAAGCGCACTGCTTTACGAAGCAGCGCGTTTCCCGGTCAGCTGATAGAGGTTCTCTTGCGGGGGCACAGCAGGTTCAGCCTCTGCCTTCGGCTCAGGTCATGATCTCAGGGTCCTGGGATCGAGCCCTGCATTGGGCTGTCTGCTCAGCAGGGAGCCCGCTTCCCTCTCCGCCTCTGCCTGCTTCTCTGCCTACTTGTGATCTTTCTCTGTGTCAAATAAATAAAATCTTAAAAAAAAAAAAAAGTTCTCTTGCTTACATGGACCCAGTGTCTGCTTTGGTATAATTTACACCCGTTCTCTCTGGCACTGATTTGTAGGCAATCACTGTGCTTCCTGTGGTAGCCCTACACATATTTGAACGTTGTGATCATTTCTTCCTTTTTATTATTCTCTTCTCTGGCTATAAACTTAAGCATGGCTTTTTATGTGACATGATTTCCAGAGCCTTCATTATCTTTGGGCTGGACACATTGGGTTTATCGGCATCATTTTTTAAATGAGTTGCCACGGTACTATAAATTGGCATGACCACAGTCCTTTAAATGAAGACCAAAGAAGCTGGTCCCTCTGGTTTTTCGTCTTAGTAGAGGTTTGTCAATTTTGTTGATCTCATCAGAGAACCAAGTTTTTGGTTTCGTTAATTTTTCTCTAGTATTCTCTTTATTATTTCATTTCTCTTTTTAACCATTTTCTTCTGCTTGGTTTGGGTTTATTTTTCTCTTTTTCTGGTTCCTGTAGGTAGCAGTTTAGGTTATTAATTTGAGACTTTTTTCCTAGTGTAGCATTTAATGCTAATAATTTCCTTCTCAGCACTGCTTTAAATCCCACAAAATCTGATAATGTCATATTTTCATCTCTGATACATTAAAAATATTTCCTAATTTCACTTGAGAGTGCTATCTTAGTTTTTTTGACTAATAGATTGTCTCATTTCCACATGTTCGGAGATTTTCTGTTTACTTTTGTTGATTTCTAGTCTAGTTCTTTTATGGTCAGAGAATTTTGTAGGATTTCAGTTGTTTTAAGGTTTTTAACCCACATCCCTTTGAAAAGAATGTAGATAATGATGTTCTTGGCTGGAGTTTTCTGTTAGAACTGGTTGGTAGATTGTTCAAGGTCTTGATTTTTGTTGATTTTTCTGTTTACTAGTTCTATTTTGAGAGAATTGGGAGTCTCCAGCTACAGTTGTGGATTTTTTTCTTCTTTCAATTCTGTCAGTTTTTGCTTCATGAATTCTGAAAATACGCTGTTTCCTCTTTTCTGCCTTCATTTGGGTTTTTTGGACACTTTTTAGCATCTGTTTTAATTCTGTAGTCCTTTCAACAATTTTGTTTTGATGGCCAGAGGGCATCTCTCAGCAGGTGTCGGGGTGGTGTTTCGTCCCCAGGGCTCATTTGGCACCGTCTAGGGACTTGTTTGGTTGTTAGAGCCGGGGGAGTGCTACAGGTGTCTGTTGAGTAGAGGCAAGGATGCTGATACACATCCTGGTGTGTACGGAACTGTGCCTCTGCAACAGTTGTCTGGCCCAGATTAATGCAGTAGTTCCCCCTGATGCACGGTTTCACTCTCCGTGGTTTCAGTTACTTGCGGTCAACCACGCTCTGGAAGCAGATGATCCTTCTGATGAATCATCAGAAGGACAACAGTAGCCTAATGCTGTGTCACAATGTCTCCGTCACTCACTTCATCTTACCGGGTAGGCATTTTATCACCTCACATCATCATAAGAACAGCGGTGAGTACAGCACAATAAGTATTTTGAGAGACCACATTCATGTAACTTTTACTACAGTATAATTGTTCTAGTTTATTAATTTCTTAATGTGCCTAATTTATAAATGAGGCTCTATCATATGTATGTCTGTATGTGTAGGAAAAAAACATAGTAAATATATAGGGCTTGGTACTCTCCATGGTTTCAGGCACCCACTGGGGGGTTGTAAAAACATAACCCTCAGGGATGAGGAAGGGCTGCCACAGTACTGGAGTTGAGGGAACCTTCTCAGGTAATACAGTGTATTGCCCGCATCAGTGCTAATATAGGCTTTTCTTGGAGCTGTCAGCATGATGCTCGCTTCTCAGTTTTGGGCTTTGTTGTAACCAGAGTGGGGTATGCCAGAGGTGGGGGCCCGTGGTAACTCACTACCAGGTCAGTGGTACCTTAGATCCATGTCTTCTTCCCCAGGCCTCTTGCCATTCTTTCTTTCTCAGAGTCCTCTCATCGTCGCCCGTGCATTCTGTTCAAGTTTTAAAACCATGTTCCATAGGAGAGACAGAGTGCCATATACTTGAGTCCATCTTGTCCAAAATCAAAATTAATTCCTATCTTTTGCTAGTTTTTCTGTTGCATTTAACTTTTCTTTACTGAATTTCAGGAGTTCACCATTACTCTGGATTTTAATCTCTAGTCTGATTCTATTCAGATATCTCCTACTTTCTCAACTCTTCCAACTGTGCAGTGTCCTGAGTTGAACAGGAAACTTTAGTGCAATAATACTCATAGTATCTTGCCCTGTTTTCTTGGGAATCTGCTCAAGGAATCATTCTTTACCCCAAGAGCTAGAGTCTCCTACATTTTTTTTCGTAATATTTTAGAGTTTAACCTTCCACATTTGGGTCTTTTGTCCTCATGGGTTTCAAGTTTACACAATAAGTAGTGTGAACCCAAGTTTATTTTTCTCAAATGGGTCAGATGTTCCAGTGTCCTCTGTAAAGAACATCCAGTGTTATTTTCCCCCAGTGATTTATCAAAGCATTTAACCAGTCAGGTCACTATATGTAAATATGTAAGTGTGTGTGTGTGTGATGTATTCTGTTCTTTAATTAGTTTCACTTTTATTTTTTTTTTTTACTCTGGCTTTAGTAGTGTATTTCAGTGTGTTGTAGAGTGAACCTCTGATTTTTTCTTTGTTTCAGAGTTGTTGCATCTTTATGGATCTTTACTGTTCTATAATAGTCTTGGAATCAGTTTGTCAAAATGCTAGCGTTTTGGTTGGAATTGCATTAAACATGTTGTTTGTAGAGAATTGAATCTTAATAAATTATTACATCATGAACATGTTCCGTTTCTTTACTCACTGAGGTACCGTCCATTGAAACAGTTTTAAGTACTTTCTTTAAAAACCTTGTACATTCTTTCTAGGGTTAATTCCTAGATTGTTTTAGTGTTTGTGAATAAATACTGAATGGTAACATTTCTATTTTTTCTTAGTTACTGCTGGTTGAGAAAACCACTATATTCTTTTGTGTCTGGAAGCCGCCAACTTTTCAAAACTGGGGTGGGGGAAGTGCCTAAAATACATAGTATAAAACGTGGCTACGTACTTTTGTTCCTTCGGCATGACCTATCACTGGAAAGTTTCCTTAAAAGGTGACCTGTCCAGGTGTACATACTAAAATATGTCTTGCACAATCTTCTTACCTCTTTCTTAAAACCTCTTAATATAAGCCAATGCCATAGAATGATTGATTGTGGTAGGAACAGTTATGGATTAATTCAGGTTGGGTAGCTTTAATGAAATCAGGTTTAGCTCCCATCTGTAAGGTTAAGACTTCGTAAGGCAGAACGCTATGATTTCAAGCCAGGCAAAGAGCAAATCCAAGACACAGAGGCATAAAAGTGTATTTGGTTGTGTGATTAAGATCTTTCCTTTTCCCTTACGCTTGATCACTCCCTCTTAAGTATTTTGTAACAGCTAAGACTGGACTATACTATACCTTCCAGAGTTAGTGGAAATTTAATGGTCTATTAAAGCCACTCCTGGATGTCACTTTATAGCTGTTAACTTTTTCCATTCATGGGCTGGTTGTTAATATTACTACACATTCCTTATTTCTGAAGTATATGTTTTATTTTTCTGTAGGCTTTGTCTCATGACTAAATTTCCTAGAGTTCTTAAGAAACCTTTGAATGGTACTTTTTAATTTTCAGATGCACAAAGGTGAAGAAATATAAAGCAGATTTAAAGATTTTATATTTTGAGAGATGACTCTGTCTCATTTTAGAATTAGGTTTTGCATATAGATAACCCTGATATTTGTGATGTCTCTACTTACCTTCAAAACTTTTTTTAAAAATAGATCATATCTGAAGATATCAGTGAATTACAGAAGAATCAAACTACAACTATGGCCAAAATTGCACAATATAAGAGGAAACTCATGGACCTTTCCCACAGAACCTTACAGGTAGTACTTTGCAAATTTTTTTTTAACATTTTTAAGACTGTATGTGAGACCGTGCTTAATAGAGAATTTTTTTGGAATAGAGAATAAAACATAGTGAAAGGAAGTAATAGTAATTTGAAAATGAAAGTACTGATCTTTTCTCAGTAAAACTTAGGCAATGGAAGAGAGGTCTCAGAGGAGTGGGTGAAGGAAGTAAATCTATTCTAAAATTCACATTTTATTGAGAGGGTAGAACCAGTGAAGAAATAAGTCATCTTGGTGCAAAGAAAGCCTGTATCAGATCACTAATGTTTTCATAAAAGTAGTAGGAAAAATAACACTCGATTTTCAGTGCTAGAAAGGGGAGTATAACCATTAATGAAAAAACAGGATGAAAACAGTAGAACTTCACAATTAACAAAAGGGAATAAAAGCATGAACAACAACAAAAATTGAAATTGTAAACTATCATGAAGACAGAAACATTACCTACCAGAATCAATGGAATACAGGAAGAACTGTAGGCAGAATAAAATTTATAGCCTTTAATAAAGCCTTCGTTTTAAAATTCAAACGCAAAAATAAGGAACCTAGTACTCACAAAGTTAGTCCATCAAGAGAGGTCAGTAAGAGAGAAACAAAAATGTGAAATGAGTGAAACCAGAAAATTAATCATAGTACAGAAAATAAATTGAAAGCTGTATCTTTGAAAAGATCTTTTAAAATAGCTAAATATTTTATGAGTCTGAAGAAGGAAAAGAAGAATTAGCAGTGAGAAAAGAAACATTACTATAGATAGAACAGAATGAGAAGATACTACATGTAATTCATGGCAACAAATTTAGGAGCTAGAGAAAATCGCTAAATTTTGCTGATTTCAATTTTGCTAAAAACTCATCAACGGAGACGCAAACATCTTAAATAGCCTGTAGAAACAATTGAGAAACTTACTAAATATCAACCATGGAAAAATACCAAGGCCAGATAGTTTGATTGCTGAACTCTAACCACTAAAGCGCTAATTCCGAAGTTGTAGGAAAAATATATAGACCATGTCCTCATTTTTTAAAATAACTTTGAGATAAAATTCACCAGCCATACAATACACCCTTTTAAAGTATACAATTTGGTGGGTTTTAGTATATTTAGTCTGTGCAACATTGCTACAATCGATTTTTGAAATTTTCATCGCCCTAAGAAGAAACTCTATCCCTGCTCGCAGTCACTCCCCATTTCATCCAGACCTCCCAGCCCTAGGCAGCCACTTCCTGTCTCTATGGATTTGCCTGTTCTGGACACTTCATATGAATGGAACATGAGATGTGCGATCTTTTGTGACTGACTTCTTTCATGTAGCATAATGTTTTTTCAAGGTTCATCTGTGTTGTAGTATGTAATACTTCTTTTTATTGCTGAATGATACTCCATTTTATAAATATACCATATTTTTAATCTATTCATCAATTGATGAACATTTTGGTTGATTCCCGTTTGGTTATTATGAATGTTGCTGTTAAAATTTGTGTACAAATGTTTGTGTGAATGTATGCTTTCATTTTTCTTGGGTCCATAAGCCTACCATTGGAATTACTTGATCACGTGGTAACTCTGTTTAATGTTTTGAAGAACTGCTAAAAACTGTTTTCCAGAGCAGCCGGGCTATTTTACATCTGTTTTTGGTACCCCAAAATAAAAATCTAGTAACAGATATGTCTAATAAATAGAGATGTAAATTTTGCTAAGTGAAAGCAGCCAGATTTAAAGGCTACATATGACACGATTCTGTTTTTATGGTATTATGCAAAAAGCAAAAGTAGAGATGGATAACCGATCCATCGTTGCTAGGGGCGGGTAGTTAGGGGAGAGGAGTAACTACAAGGAGGTAATGGAAATGTTCTGTGTCTTGATTGTGGCGATGGTAACATGACTTTATCAAGATTCATAGTAACTGTACACCTCAAGTGGGTGGATTTTGTTCTATGTGGATTAGACCCCAGTAAATCTAATCTAAAACAACAGAAGTGCAGTAGTTTTAAATGAAATATAAGCAGAACGATTCCAACTACTTAATCAAATCCTGTAAGAATATACTGTGACTGAGTGAGGTTTATTTCAGGGATGTGGGGTTGGTTTTATAACAGGAAATCTATCAGCATATAATTATCTATCAGCATATAATTTATCACGATCAACACATTTACTACGAAGAAAATATGAAAAAGATTGTTAGCAACAATTCTAAGAAAGCACTAAGATCACATTTCAGAAAGTATTATTGTGTTATCTTGGAGGTTTTCATAAATATATAAAGGTAAGTAACTAACAGACATTGGAAAAGATTTTCTTTTTGCTAATGATGTGATTGTGTATCTAGAAAACTCAAGGAAAAAGACAGTATGGTAAGATGGCTAGATAAAAGGTAAAGGTACAAAAACCAAAATTTCTTTATACTGCTAGTGGAAATAGGAAAATACTCCATTTACTATGATGAAAAAATTATATTTAGGAATAAATTTATGAAGGAAGTAAAAAATGTGAACTAAAGTCTTTACAAGTAGACATATAAACCTCTTAGGTGCGACTTACTATTCATTTTATAAGATTAAAAAATACAACTTTTAAAGCCCTAATTAAAATCTTTGAGTTAATAAAGAATAGGTTTTGGCAGTAGCTTTTGGGGAAACAAAATCGTGAAGGGGACTTGTCAGATTTTAGAACCTGTTTTAAAGCTTCTGTAACAAATCAGTGTGGGATTGGCTTAGGATTGGACAAAAAAGATCAATGGAACAGAACAGAGAATCCAGAAATAGACGGCAGTGTAACTTAAAATTTAGTATGACGAGTGGTAGTATTTCAGTTCCGCAGGTTTATGTAATAAATACTGCTAGAGTAACTGGCCCTCCAGGGGGAAAAATGAACTGCTGTGCTTTACCACAGACAAAAACGAGTGGATGAAAGAGGTTTAACTCGAAGAAATTCATGAAGCTACATGTACAGCCCTAGGGACTGGAGAGATTTTTGGCCAGAAAGCCAGGAACTATAAAACAAAATTGGCTACATAATTAGAAAATTTTCTATAGCAAAAGGTGCCAGAGCCATTTTCAGTGGTCGTGTGACAGATACCAGAAAAAATTAAACTTGCAAATGGCACTAATTATTCATACTGTACAAAGAGATCCTTCAGTTTTGGCCAAAAAACCCAACTGAAATACGGGCAAAGAATGTGTAAAGGCAGTTCACAGAAGAGCAAATGCAACGTAGTTCTTCACTGTTAAAAGATGTCTCTTTAATTTTCGGGCAAGGGCAGATTAAAGAAAAAATGTGGGCTCCATTTATACTCATTTGGGGAAAATTTAAACAACTTATTGCTGATTGGAATGTAGGAAAAGGGCTACTTTCATGTGGCCTATGAATCTGAATTGTTTGTGAAACAGTTTAGCTTCCGTTGGACTATAAACATGCTTTTAAACCCAGCAGTTTCATTCTTGGGGGTGGGGGGACCTATATAAGCGAATCTATAGATACAAAAATATTTATTACAGTATTTATAATATGAAAACTAGAGACAACATATATACCTCTCAGTAAGAGGAATAACTAAATAAATTATTGGTCACTAATGCATGAAACATTATGCAGGCACTGACAACCAGTTAGAGGCATGTGTCCGCATACTAATGCAGACCGCCAAGTAAAAGCGCAAACCTGATTCAAATCTTGAACTTTAAGATTCCCACTATATTGTGAGTGTATTGTTGAGCTGGTTTCTTTCAGCAACTGGCTGCAGTAAAATTACTTGCATGACTAAAGAGAACTGTTGGTATTGCTGGTGGCTTTTCCTCACCCAGGTCCTGATCAAACAGGAAATCCAGAGGAAGAGTGGGTACGCCATCCAGGCGGACGAGGAGCAGCTGCGAGTTCAGCTGGACACAATCCAGTGCGAACTGAGCGCCCCCACCCAGTTTAAGGTAGGCACGTGCGAGCCCGTGAAGCTAGAACTTCGTCTTCAAAAAGAGGAATTTTATATACTGGTGATTACTAAAATATTCTGTCCTCTTTAGTCAAAACTTCCTTACTAAAGTACGTTCTTAAACGTTGTGGCCTGTGTCAGTGCTCACGTAAGCGTGTTAGTGACGGGGAGAAGGAGACCGCTTACCAGAGGAGCGCCGTCCTTTTCAGAAAAGAAGATTCTCTTGGGCTGCCTGGGCGGCTCAGCCAGTCAGATGTCCGCCTCCGGATCTTCCGCTCCTGATCTCAGGGTCGTGAGATTGAGCCCCGCGGCAGGCTCCCTGCTGCGGGCCGGGGGGTCTCCTTGACGTTCTCTCCCTCTCCTGCAACCTCCCCCCAACACGGGCACACGCACACTCTCAAATAGAGAGATCTTGAAACCAACACCAAAACCTGTTGTGAGCAGTTGTAATGGGACTTGGTCTCCCGTTTAGGGCCGACTAAATGAACTGATGTCCCAAATCAGGATGCAGAATCATTTTGGAGCCGTCAAATCTGAGGAGAGATACTACATAGATGCAGATCTGTTACGAGAAATCAAGCAGGTAAGTGCACCAGCGCCTTTTAGAAAGGGGAGTCGCTTCACATCCATTAGGCTTGCTGCTGCCCAAAAGAGAAACAGGTGTTGACAACGATGTGATTAAAACACAATCCCTGCGCATCGCTGCTGGTGATGTGAAATGGTGTGGCTGCTGTGGCAGTTTTTCAAAAATTAAGCCTCTGTGGACCGTATCATCCCGCAGTTCTGCTTCCGGATGTCCCCCTGGAAGGAACCGAGAGCCAGGACTGCGATGCTGCGCTCCTGTGTTCCTGGCAGTACTCCCAGTAGCCACAGTGTGGAAGGGACCAGGTGTCCATAGACCGATGAATAAACCAGATACGGCGTACGTACCTTATAGGATTATCGTTCAGCCTTAAAAGCAAAGGAAATTCTCACACCCCTGCAACATGGATGAATCCTGAAAATGTGAGGGCAAGTGAAATAAGCCAGTTTAAAAGGACACATTGCGGGGCGCCTGGGTGGCTCAGTGGGTTAAAGCCTCTGCCTTCGGCTCAGGTCATGATCCCAGCGTCCTGGGATCGAGCCCCGCATCGGGATCTCTGCTCAGCGGGGAGCCGGCTTCCTCCTCTCTCTACCTGCCTCTCTGCCTACTTGTGATCTCTGTCTGTCAGATAAATAAATAAAATCTTAAAAAAAAAAAGGACACATTGCAGGATACCTAGTGCAGCTCACGGTAGAATGGCGGTCGCCAGGGGCCGCAGGGGAGGGGAGTGAGGAACGTATGTTTATGAGGTACAGATTTACTTGGGAAGATGAAAGTCGTAAAGGTAGAGTTTTATATAACGTGCATATACTTAGTGCTGCTGAACTGTACACTTTGAAGAATGGTTAAAATGGGTATTTCCATGTTTCTTATATTTTATAATAAAAGATGGACTCAGTTAGTAGAGGCAGAAAGTCCCTAGAGCCTGGTATCTCAGCGGTAGGCGGTAGTGGCTGCGGCCCCAGCACTTGAGAAGACATTAGCGCTGCTTCATGTCAGTCCTTACTCTGTACCTGCCTCATCCACACTTCATTTACGGTCGGTGATCTGGATGTACATGGAAGTCTGAGAAGGAAGTGCTCTGTGTCCTGTATTCCCAGCTTGTACGCCACAGAAATTGTGAATAGGTCCAGTCACGGATCCCCTCAGCCCTCAGGGGACCTAGGTGGAGGCTGGGGTGGCCACAGCCGCTCCAATTTTAGGCTCATCTGGTTTGAAAATTGTGGGGAAGTACTGCTCTAGCTTTATTTTCTCCAGTATAAATACAGTCCGTGGTTATTTTTCATTAAATCAAATTATATCTAAAGATAGAAAAACGGTAAATTTTATAGAATGTAGTGGGTGGGACTGTTGGCAGGGCCCTGAGGATTTTAGATGGTTAAAATTGTCATCCACAAGTCCAGTTTTATTATGTGCTTTGGAAT
This sequence comes from Lontra canadensis, assembly GCF_010015895.1. NCBI lineage: Eukaryota > Metazoa > Chordata > Mammalia > Carnivora > Mustelidae > Lontra > Lontra canadensis. The sequence goes on from NW_022630995.1 coordinate 6,565,297, forward strand.
GGATATTGTCATTTTACACAGCTAAAGGCCAGCATCGCAGTCCTGGGTTCTTGGGAACTTGGGTACATACACACTTGATTATATCCCATGGTAAGTATCTACAGTAAAATTAGCTGAGAATGACTTCCGGCTGTTGAGGTGAAGAACTGTATTAGAGTTGATGCGGTAATCTGGAGTAGCAGAAGCACCTACCGGAACCAGCAAAAAGCAGTGTTTGTTTTGGGATCGAATCACATCGCATCACCTAGTTTAGGAAGTTGACCAGGTTTCGTACCTGCATCTCTGTTGTTTTCGCTGCAGCACCACAGGGTGCCTAAAGAATGTTAAGCAACTTATTTAGTAACCTTGAGGCTCTAAAAACTGCCTTAACACCTGGATACTTGAAATGTCAGCAGCTGTGGTTACCACCACTACCGTCATGTACTTGTACTCAAAACCGGAAAACTCCCGTTTACAGAGCGAGGATTGTGCTGGTCATCAGTATTCGGGTACCTACTTGCATTCTATTATAATAGAAAATCTGCGTCTTCTGTAAAATTTCTGTTGCAGAGAGTCATGTGAGCTTGTTTTTCATGGCGCGTTATTCTGGGTCATAGAAGTGTGGTCGCAAAAGACGGAGTGCGGCTGTGTGGTGCGCGTGTGCCCTGGAGAGCGGCAGTTTTAGGGCTGTATTGCCAGTAAAAGAGTGAAAAAAAGTCCTTATTCCTGTGGGCAGTTTGCAGCTTGATAGATTACTATAATCTATTTTTAAATTTCTTCTAGCATTTGAAACAACAACAGGAGGGCCTCAGCCACCTGATCAGCATCATAAAGGATGACTTGGAAGACATCAAGTTGGTAGAACACGGACTGAACGAAACCATCCACGTCAGAGGTGGGGGCTTTAGCTGACACTGCACCGACCTCCGCTAGCGGCTTGTCAAACTGTCCTCTGTACATCAGACCTTCCTTAGGAAGGAGACTGACCACACGGAGGGGAAAAAAGGGAAACCGTCCTCTCCGGGCTTTTGAGGAGGTTACTGACGATTTACTTTTCATCAGATCTGAAATGACATCCGCTTCACAGCCTTTCAGAGAGAGCCTCTGGCAGATTTACGCCTGAAAGCTGTTCTCCACTATAAAAGAGAAGTACGTGATTACTAAAAATATGTACTATTGTACATTTTGACAACAGCATTGTTCTTAAAACTAATCAGTGTTTAATGATTATTTTCCATTGAGCCTTTACTCTGCTTTCCATAGCAAGTAGATACGAAACACCTGCTTTGCACATAACAACATAAACTACATGGCCACTTGGCTGTTGGAGCTTTGTACCTCACAATGTCAGTGTACATCAGCTTTTATATTTGTGAATTCATCTGTGGGAGGAGTAAAGGAAATCGAAGAGTATTTAATGATTAATGTGGTTTTCTTTTCATTCTATAAAAATTTGAAAATATATTTTTATATTATTTTACTTATTTGAAATTTACAGAACACATTTAAGTGATGAGGATATAGCAAAATTACATTTTATCATTTTTGCAACATTTTTTTTGTTTTTTTAGGCCTTTTTATTTCTAAAGATGAAAACGGAAATAAATTCTTGATTGTAATTCCTTTTATGTAATTCTGTCTGATGCTTTATTTGGCTATGGGACAGTAACCATGTCTTCACAAGTATTAAATCATCCTCACAATTCAAGAATTTCAGTCTTTCCTTGAGTCTGATTTTTCCCACCTAAGGAAAATGTATGTATCAATGCTGACATATTTTGACAAGGTTATGGCAGATAAAACTTATTTCAAGTGTCACCTATGGTAAAGAATTCCCTATCGTTAGTATTTGAAAACACTGGAAAATCTGAATTAGACATCATGTGAAAGTGATTTTTTAAGTCTGGTAATTTTGAACACTTTCTGACTACAGACTTCAACCTGGCCTGTTGACCAGGTTGTAATGCTCTGCCTTTTGTTGCAATGCTCTTGTAATGCTCCAACTGCACTGGCTTGTACCGAGAAGTGTTTTGAGAAGCAGGCCCGTGAACCTTGGCACTGTGTTGACAGGGAAGGTGAGGAGCGCTAAATAGCCAGAGGTCATCCTTTCAGATCCCACTGAACAAATTTGTCCAGTTGCAGAGCAGGAGACTGGTAATTATTAAAAATGATTCTAAGTTAGCTGCTAAAAGTTTGCAGCCACTTTTGCCAGACTTGTCATACCCCCTTCCGTCATACCTTCCTGATCGATTCGTTGCCATTCCAATTGTGCTGGAAGAGGAATTTCTCTTCCCTTGTGTTTTCTCCTTGGCCCAGAAAACAGCCAATCTCACTCTTCTCTTCCATGTAGCAGAGTATAGGAGGAATTTCTGTCCTAGACACCCTCGTATTAGGACTTGATCCAACCAACGAGCAGTTTTATTCATTGAGCCGTAAATGCTAGTGCACAGACTGCTAATCACGCATGCCATGTTCACTTCTCTAGCCTTTCATTTTTCATGCTCTGATGTTCTTGGGCTGATATTTTCACAAGATAAATACTCCTAGGCAGGGCCCAGGATCTGCCTTTTAAAGACCGGCCCAGCCGGCCTCGTAAGTTTCAAGCCCACGGCTGCATGTGTGCAGGTGGGTCTGTCCTCTGCTCCCGTGGCCTTTCGGAGAATGGGACTCGGTAGAGGTGCTGTCAGAGCAAGTACAGGACAGATTCTTGTGTGCTGCGTAGGAGGGGCAAGGACCCATTTTGGCCTGAGGACTAAGTTGTGTTCTCCAGCATAGTTTCTAGAAGTTCTAATAGTCCACTCAAGATTGTGAACGCGAGGAGAGGTGAGCAGCACTGCATCGCACCGAGTCTGCAGGGAACATGGTGGCATGGGAGGGTGCTGGGCTCTCCTCCCGCCACAGAGACACTGAAGATGCAGCCAACTCTGAAAATGACCTCAGCACTAACAGCCCAGCTCTTCCACAGCTACAGACACAAACACTCAGAAAGGCAGGGGCCGCAAAAACGCAGCTGAGAATTAGCCAGCGTGCCGGTCACCCCGGAGGCAGAGGGATGCACAGGCATGGAGGGCTTCCCGGAGGAGGGGGTCAGATTCCAAGTAGGGCACTCCCGACCCTGGAGGTCACTGAGGAGAAGAGCCACAATAACCTCTGGCTTGCGAATCAACTGGCACTTTTCACTGGGAGACTTGGAGGGCAACAGAGAAGAGACTCCACTCTTAAAGGGCCAGAACCCTATATAACTGGGTTCACGAACCAGCACCGAGGCAGCAGTTCAGTGTCTGGCCTAGATGGGAAGATGTATTGACTCATTGTAAGGGTGAGTGCTGGAGGAGTAAGATCTGTCGATGCTCCACAGAAAGACCTGCCGGTGTACACAGTTGTTCTTGACCTCCGTCCTCGAGCTTCACTGGCCAGAGCTGGCGGGAAGCCACGGACACTCCGTCTACCTTGCTGTCACCCCTCACCCAGCCCTGGTGTTCCCCTGTGGACCTGTCCCCAGCGGGCTCCCCTCCAGAGCAGCTCCCGGCACGCCAGGCCCAGCAGGCAGCCTCTCCCTTGCACCTCGCCCCGCCCCGCCCCGCCCTCCCAGAACAAATCCTGCCCCAGCGAGCGGGGGAGAGGGACCAGCCCTGCCCTCCAGCACACACCACAGTGGCCGCAGGCCTCCCAGCACCGGCAGAGGAACTGACCGCGCCCCCGTCAGCACACCCAGAGCAGCTACAGCCACGCCTGGCAGCCGGCCGAGCAGGGGCCGAGCCGCGCACTCCGGGGTGCCCACAGCAGTCGCGACCGTCACTGCAGCCAGCCCTGCCCACCAGTGTGCGTGCAGCCGCGGCAGCCAAGTCTCACACCTGTGCCGGGGGCCGGCTCTACCCTCCAGCGCATCCTTAGCAGTCATGGCCCAGTCTCAACAGGAGGGTGCGTGCAGCCCGCACGTGACCCCCCTCCCCGGAGTGCTGGGTCTTGGTGACCAAAGGGGCTACGCTACTGGGCCCCACAGGATGACTTCCACATAAGGCCACTACTTTCAAGACTAGGAGATGTAACTGACCTACCCAATACATAGAAACAGACAAAACGAGACAACGAAAGAAGACAAACCTCAGGGAAAGAGCTAAGCGAAACAGACAAGCAATTTACTTAATAAAAGTTCCAAGTAATGGTCCTAAAGATGCTCAGACTTGCGACCAGAGTGGATACACTGAGAACTCTGGCGGACAAGTAGCAAACAGAGCAAAGAGCCAGTGAGAGCGGAAAAATAACCGAAATGAAAGCTACGCTAGAGAACCAAGAGCATGTCAGATGGCGCAGAACAGCTCACCAAACCAGAAGACGGGGTAGTGGAAACCTCAACTGGAGCAAAAAAGAATTTTAAAAAGAAGGCTAGGGAACTCTGCAATATCAACTGTACCAACATTTGTTTTAGAGGGATCCCAAGAGAAGAGAGAGAGAGGCAGAAAACTCTGCGGAAGGAAATGGGCATCCAGGTCCGGGAAGCCCCAAACAAATGAATCCAAGAAGGTCTACACGGAGACACATACTAATTAAAATATCAAATCAAAGATAAAATCTTAAAAGCATCAAGAGAAAAGCAGCTAGTTCCATACAAGGGGAAACCCCATAAGACTATGAGCTGACTGTGCACCAGAAACTGCGGCCAGATGCGAGTGGCATGATATATTAAAAGTGCTGAAAGGAAAAGACCTAAAACCAAGAATATTCTACCCAGCAAAGTTATTCAGAATTGAAAGATACAGAGTTTCCCAGCAAAATTTTAAAAAGTTCCACTACTAAACCAGCCTTATAAGAAATGTTAAAGAGGGGCACCTGGGTGGCTCAGTGGGTTAAAGCCTCTGCCTTTGGCTCAGGTCATGATCCCAGGGTCCTGGGATCGAGCCCCGCTGCCTACTTGTGATCTCTCTCTGTCAAATAAATAAATAAAATCTTAAAAAAAAAAAAAAAAAAAAGAAATGTTAAAGAGACTTAAGCAGAAAAGGCCGTGACTAGAATAAAACCATGAAAGAAAAATTTCACTGGTGAAAGCAAAATATAGTAAAAGTACAAGATCACTTATAAAGCTAGTATGTAGGTTCAGACACAAAAGTAGTAAAATCAATTATATCTACAATAACTAAAGGATACACAACCATGTAAAATATGACATCATATACATAAAACATAGACAAGGCACATAGAAAATGTGGTTTTAGAATGTGTTTGAACTTAAATGACCATCATCTTACTACAGACTAACATATCATCTACACATTACACACACACACACACACACACACACACACACACACAGGATGTTATATAGGAACATCATGGTAACCACAAACCGAAAACCTGTAAGTGATAAACAATAAAGAAGAATTCAAGCAAAACACTAAAGGATGTCATCAAATCACAAGGAAGGAAAGCAAGATAAGAAACAAGGATGGGTGGCTCAGTCACTTGGGCATACGACTCTTAATTTCGGCTTAGGTCATGATCTCAGGGTTGTGAGATTGAGCCCCACATCAGGCTCCACACCTAGTGGAGTACAGAAAACAACAGCCAAACCAGGAAACTACATTAAACAACCAGGAAACAATAAAATGGCATAAGGACATGCCTATCAACAATTACTTTAAAGAGACTAAATGTTCCAATCAAAAGACAAAAGGTGACTGAATGGATTAAAAAAAAAAAAACCAAGACCCATCTGTATGTTGCCTACCAGATACTCCCTTCAAACCTAAAGACAACACAGACTGAAAGTGAAAGGAAAAAGATGCTCCACGCAAAATGAGGCCAGGGGAAAAAAAAAAAAAAAAAGCCAAGGTAGCGATACAGATGTCAGATGCAGCAGACTTCTAAACGAAAACTGTGTGGCTGGGAAGATCGGGGAGTAAGAGGAGCCTAAGCTCACCCAGTCCCATGGCTACAACTAGACAACACCCAGGTCAGTGTAAATAGCCTGGAAAACAATGCGAGGACTGGCAGGACACACTTCACAACTAAAGGCTAGAAAAGGCCACGGGGAAGAAGGCAGGAAGGGCGAAGGTGCAGCTGCGGGGCCAATCAGACCACGGCGTCCACGGTGGGGAGGGGCTGCTGTGCAGAGAAGGGCGGAAAACGGACTTTCACAGGAGGGAGTCAGTCCACAAACGGGGAAGGCAAATCCCCGTAACACTTGCCTTTGAAAGTGAGAGGCGCTGAATACTTTCTTAAAACCAGCAGGACTTAAAGCCCAGAATTTTAAAAAATTAGCGGGTTCGGCTCAGCCTGGACAGCATTTGAAGTGGGGTCTCCGCCATAAAGAGAAAGCACAACGCACAACCCACAAATACAGCTTAGAACGAGCACTTTGAAAGCCCCAGGGGCAGATGGGAGGGATGATGATTTCCTGGGCTCAGAACGCAGCCCACAGACGGGCATCACAGGGAAACCCTCCAGGAACAAAGGAGCTGGTAGGCACCATTTTTCTCCCCCAAGCCGCAGCATAAACCACGGCCACCTATGAAAAGTAATGTGGTGCTGAAACTCCTTCCCTAACTGGCCGGCACCAAGCCCTTGCTTCAGCGGATCCGCCCTTCCCAGTCATACCGGCCTGAGTCCTGGCTCCGTGGGCCCCTCCCCGAGAAGACCTCTGCAAACCCTGCCGGCACCACCTCCCCTGACCCACCCACTTTACAGGACCTCGGTTCCTCTGGCGGGGGTAGGTCTCATTTTGCAGGCAGACCACTGCACACCGTGCTGCCTACAACAGGCAAAGAGCCTCTGCAGAAACTGGACCAAAGGAAAAAAGAGACAAAGACTCAACAGCAGAGCACACGTGACACACACAGGAGACCCATCCCTGAAGCACTAGGCACTGGGGCCCAGGGGTCGCTGCACTGCAGGGCACTACAGGACCGCTCCTTCGCAACGTTATTATTGTCAAGAGCAAAAGAAGTAGCTGAGTTTCCTAACCTAAAACAGGTACAGAAAGTCAGACAAAATGAGACAGAGAAACATCTCCCAAATGAAAGAACAAGGACCAAAGCCCCGCAAGAGACCAAGTGAAAAGGATATAAATAACATGCCCAGAAGAGAATTAAAGTAATGATCATAAGATACTCACTGGTCTGGAGAAAAGAGTGGAGGACATCAGTGAGACCCTTAACACAGAGATAAAAAAGAACCAATCAGGCAGGAACACAATCAATGACACTAGAATACACCTGACAGAATAAACAGCAGGCTAGGTAAAGTGGAGGAACAAATTAATGACCTGGAAAGCGCAGTAATGAAGAGTAACTAAGCTGAGAAAAAGACAAAATTAGGCAAGCAGTGACTCCATCAAGTGTAATAACATCCACACTACAGGGATCTCAGAAGAAGAGAGAGAAAGGGGAAGAAAATTTATTTGGAAGAAATAATAGCTCCAAACTTTCCTGATCTGGGGAAGGAAAGAGATACCCAGATCCAGGAGGCACAGAGACTCCCCCCCACCCCAAATTTAATCAAAGGAGGTCCAAACCAAGACAGAGGAATTACAATGTCAAAAAGTAGCGATAAAGACAAAATTTTAAAAGCAAGAGAAAAGACAGTTATATGCAAGGGGAAACCCCCGAAGACTATCGGAGGCTTTTCAGCAGAAACTTCGCAGGACAGACGAGAGTGAAATGACACATTCAAAGTGCCGAAAAGGGAAAAATCTGCAACCAAGACTACTCTGTCCAGCAGGACTGTCGTCCAAACTAGGAGAGAGAAACAGTTTCCCCAACAAAAACTAAGGAGCTCACAAGCACTTAACCAGCCCTACAAGAAATACTAAAGGGGAATTTTGAGTAGAAAAACCATTAAGTCAGAGTATGAAAAGTAAAAAACACAAAAGCAGTAAAAATAAATATTTCTGTAAAAATTAGTCAAGGGATTTGTAAGGTAAAAGGAGGTAACCACAGGGAGGGGAGGAGTAGAGAATGGGTTTAAACTTTAGTGACCATCAACTTAATATAGACTGCTCTGTGCAAAAGACATTATATACAAACCTAATAGAAACCACACATTAAAAACCAGTATGCAAAGAATAAAGAGAATAAAGATATGCAAAGAATAAAGAGAAAGGAATCCAAGTATTTCACTAAAGAAAACCAAAAACCATAAAAGCTAGAAAATAATTAGAGGAAATCTATAGAAACCACCACAAAGCAAGTAATAAAATGGCAATAAATACGTATCTATCAGTAACTATTGTGAATGTAAATGGACTAAACATTTCCATCGAAAGACAGGGTGTAGGGCACCTGGGTGGCTCGGTTGGGCGTCTGTTTCGGTTTCAACTTGGGTCATGATCTCAGGGTCGTAGGACTGAGCCCCAAGTTGGGCTCCACACTCAGTGGGGAGTCTCCTCTCCCTCTCCTTCTGCCCCTCCCCGTGCATGCACGTGCTGTCTAAAATGGGTAAATAAATCTTAAAAAAAAGACACAACGTGACAGAGTAGATAAAAAAAGACCCATCTATACGCTGCCTACAAGAGACTCATTTCAGACCAAAAGACACCCGCAGACTGAAAGTGAGGGGATGGTGGGGCGTCTGGGTGGCGCAGTTAAGCCTCTGCCTTTTGGCTCAGGTCACAATCCCAGGATCCCGGGATTGAGCCCCAAGTCAGGCTCTCTGCTCAGCGGGGAGTGCCTCTTCCCCCACCCTTCCCCCCACTCATGTTCCCTCTCTCTCTCAAATAAAAATAAATTTCAAAAAAATAAAGTGAGGAGGCGCCTGGGTGGCTCAGTTGGTTAAGCATCTGCCTTGGGCTTAGCTCAGGTCATGATCTCAGGGTCCTGGGATCGAGCCTTGCATTGGGCTCCCTGCTCAGTAGGGAGTCTGCTTCTCCCTCTAGCCCTCACCCCACTCATGCTCACTCTCTCTGTCTCAAATAATTAAATAAAATCTTTTTTAAAAAAAAGTGAAGAGATAGAGAAACATCATGCAAAGGGACGCTGCGAGAAAGGCAGAGTAACAATACTTACACTGGACAAAATAGACTTTAAAACAAAGACTGTAACAGAAGACAAGTATACTATACAATAATAGAAGGGACAACCCAGTAAAAGGATATAACAAATATTTATGCAACCAACATGGGAGCACCCCAATATATAAAACAGTAACATAAAAGAAATACTGAGTAGTAGTATAGTAGGGGACACCAACACACCCCACTTACATGGGTGGACAAATCATCCAAACAGAAAATCATCAAGGAAACAATCGCTTTGAATGACACACTGGACCAGATGGACTTAACATCCATATTCAGAACATTCCATCTTAAAACAGGAGAATACACATTCTTTGCAAGTGCACATGGAATATTCTCCAGAAAAGATTACATTTTAGGCCACAAAGCAAGCTTCAACCATTTAAAAAAAAAAAAAAGCCACACCATACATCTTCTCTGACCATACCACTACGAAACTAGAAATTAACTACAAGAAAAAAATCTGGGACCACAAATACATGGAGGTTAAATAACATGTTATTAAACAATGAATGAGTCAACTAAGAATACAAAGCAGAAGTTAAAAATTACATGAAAACAAACAGATATGAGAACACAACAGTCCAAAAATCTTTGGGATGCAACAGAAGTGGTTCTCAGAGGGAAGTTTATAGCAATAGAAACCTACATCAAGAACCAGAAAAATCTGAAGTAAACAACCTCATCTTATACCTAAAGGAGCTAGAAAAACAATAAACAAAACCCCGACTCAGCAAAAGGAAGTAAATAATAAAGGGCAGAAATGAATTACACAAAAACTAAAAACACAAAACAAAAACAAAAAAACACCAGATCAATGAAAACAGGAAGCTTATTCTTTGAAAGGATCAACAAAATGGATAAACCTCTAACAAGACTCAAAAAAAAAAAAAAAAAGAAAAAAGAAAAGAAAAGAGAGAGAGAGAGAGAACCCAAAGAAACGAATTCACTAATGAAAAAGGAGAAATAACAACCAGGACTATAGAAATACAAACATTTATAAGAGAATATTATGAAAACATACATCCCAAGAGATTGGATAATTCAGAAGAAATGGATAAATTCCTAGAAATATATAACCTATCAAAACTAAAGCAGAAAGAAATAGAGAATTTGAACAGACCAATTACCAGCAGTGAAACTGAATCAGTCATCAAAAAACTCCCCCAGAATAAAAGTCCGGGACAGATGGCTTCACAGGTGAAGCCTAGCAAACATTTAAAGAAGAGTTAGTACCCATTTTTCTCAAACTATTCCAAAAAACAGAAGAAGGAGGAAAACTTCCAAATTCATCCTATAAGGCTGGTAGCACCCTGATACCAAAACCAGACAGAGACACTACAAAAAAAGAGAACTACAGGGCAATACCTTTCATAAATACAGATGCAAAAATCCTCAACAAAACATTAGCAAACTGAATCCAACGATACATTAAAAAGTCATACAGCACAATGAGATCAGATTTAGCCCTGAGATGTAAGAGTGGTTCAGTGTTCACAAAACAATCAACATGACACATTGTATCAACAGGAGAAAGGATAAAAAATGTACAATCATTCCAATAGCTGCAGAAACAGCAAGTGACAAAGTACAACATCCACTCACGATAAAAACCCTCAACAGAGTAGGTATAGAGGGAATGGTCTAGAGGCAACATGCCTCAACATAATGAAGGCCTGATATGAAAAACCCAACATCATATCCAACAGTGAAAATAGGAGAGCTTTTCCCCTATGGTTAGGAACAAAACAAGGACATATACTCTCCCCAATTTTATTCATTGTAGTACTGGAAGTCCTAGTGGCAACAACCACACAACAAAAAAGAAATAAAAGGCATCCAAACTGGCAAGAAGAAGCCAAACTCTATTTGCAAATGACAAGATACTATAGACAGAAAACCCTAAAGATTCCATCAAAAAACTACTAGAACTGATAAATGAATTAAGTAATGTTGCAGGATACAAAATCAATGTACAGAAATCTGTTGTTGCCTTCTTATACACTAATAATGAAGCATCAGAAAGTGAAATTAAGAAAACTGAGCCTGGGTGGGTCAGTCAGTTAAGCATCTGCCTTCTGCTCAGGTCATGATCCCAGGGCCCTGGGATTAAGCCCCGAATTGGGCTCCACACTTGGTGGGGAGTCTGCTGTCCCTCCCCTTCTGCTCCTTCTCCTGCTTGTGCTCTCTGTCTCTCTCTCTCTCAAATAAATAAATCTTTTAAAAGTAAAAGAAAACAATCCCATTTGCATTTGCACCAAAAACAAAATATCTAGGAAAAAACCAAAGAGATAAGAGATCTGTACTCTAAAAACTATAAAACACTGATGAAAAAAATTCAAGATGATGCAAAGAAATGAAAAACATTCCATGCTCATGGGTTGGAAAAAAACAAATACTGCTAAAATGCCTATAAGTACCCAAAGCAATCTACAGATTTAATTGTAATTCCTGTCAAAACACCAACAGCATTTTTCACAGAGCTAGAACAGTCCTAAAATTTGCATGGAACTACAAAAGATCCTGAATAGCCAAAGAAATCCTGAAAAAGAAAAACAAACCTGGAGGTATCATACTTCCCGATTTCAAGTTATGTTACAAAGCAGTAGTAACTAAAATGGTATGGCATAAAAACAGACACACAGATCAATGGAAAAGAACAGAAACTCCAGAAATCCACAATTATATAGTCAATCGTCATCAAAGAAGGAATGAATACAGGAAAGAGACAGTCTCCTCAGCAAATGGTGCTGAGAAGACTGGACAGCAACAAGCAAAACAATGAAACTAGACCACTTTCTTTCCCCACACACAAAATAAACTCAAAATGGATTAAAGACCTAAATGTGAGACCTGAAATAAAACCCCCTGTAGGGGAGCACAGACAGTAATTTCTCTGGTATCAGCCCTAGCAACATTCCTCTAGGCATGTCTCCCGAGGCAAGGGAAATAAAAGCAAATATAAACTACTGGAAATTCATCAAAATAAAAAACTTCCACACAGCAAAGGAAATGATCAAAACGGAAAGCCAACTTACTGAATGGGAGAAGATACTTGCAAATGACATAACCGATAAATGGTATCCAAAACATATAAACAACTGATCCAACTCAATACCCAAAAACCAAATAATCTGATTTAAAAATGGGCAGAAGAATATGAACAGACATTTCTCCAAAGAACATCCAGATCATCAACAGACACAGGAAAGGATGTTCAACATCACTCAACATCAGAGACATGCAAACCAAAACCACAACGTGGTATCGCCTCACTCCTCAGAAGGGCTAAAATAAAAAACACAAGAAACAAGAGTCAGTTAGGATGTGGAGAAAAAGGAACCCTCTTGTACTGTTGGTGGAAACGCAAATTGGCACAGCCACTGTAATAGTATGGAGATTTCTCAAAAAATTAAAAATAGAACTACCCTATGACCTAGGAATCGCACTACTGGGTATTTACCTAAAGAATACAAAAACACCAATTCAAAGGGATATGTCCACCCCTATGTTTATTGCAGCATTATTTACAATGGCCAAATTATGGAACAGCCTAAGCGTCCATCGATACAGGACCAGATAATGAGGGGGTGTACAGAACAGTGGAGTATCATTCAGACGTAAGAACTAAATCTTGTCATTTGCAACAACATGGATGCATCTAGAGAGTATAATGCTAAGGAAAATAAGTCACTCAGAGAAAGACAAATGCCTTATGACCTCACTCATATGTGGAATTTAAGAAACAAAACAAACGAGCAAAGGAAAATTAAAAAAAAAAAAGAGAGAGAGCACTTGGGTGGCTCAGTTGGTTAAGCATGTGCCTTCTTCAGCTCAGGTCATGATCCTAGCATCCTGAGATCAAGTCCTGCACTGGGCTCCCTGTTCAGCGAGGAGTCTGCTTCTCCCTCTGCCTGACCCCTCTCTGCTCATGCTCTTTCTCTGTCATAAATAAATAAAATCTTAAAAAGAGAGAGAGAGAGACAAACCAAGAAACAGACTCAACTACAGAGAACAAACTGATGGTTACCAGAGAGGAGGTGGGTGAGGGGAGGGAGAAATAAGGGATTGGGATTAAAGAGTGCACTTATCATAATGAAAAAAAAAAAAGAGTAAAAATAAGTAAGTAGATAAAATGAAGACTATAACAGGGGATAAGGGTATTAAAAAATGATAAAGGGATCATTCCAACAAGAGGATATAACGATTACAAATAATTACCCAACATATGAGCACCTAATATATGAAGTAAATATTAACTGATCTAAAGGGAGAAACTAGCCCTGATACAATTAATAGTAGACTTTAAGACCCCACTTACATCAACAGATAATCTAGACAGAAAATGAGTAAGGAAATTGTGACCAGATAGTTTTAACAGATATATACAGAATATTCCATCCCACAACAGAATATACATTCTTTTCAAGTGTACAGGGAACATTTTCCATAAAATATCATGTTAGGTCACAAAACAAATCTCAATAAATTTAAGGTGACTGAAATCATATTAAGGATCTTTTCCAACCATAACATTATGAAACCAGAGCTCTATTACAAGAAAAAACTTGAAAAAACACAACCACATGAAGACTAAACAACATACTATTCAATAAACAATGGGTCAAGAAAGAAATAAAAAAGACAAATGAAAAAAAAACCCTCAAGACAAATGAAAATGGCAACAAAATGGTTCAAAATCTTTGGGGTGTAGCAAAAGAAGTCCTAAGAGGAATGTCAGTAGCACTAAACCTATTTATCAAGAAACAAAAACTTTACACAATCTAATCTTACACCTAAAGGAACCGGAAAAACAACAAAGCCCAAGGTTAGTAGGAGGAAGGAAAATTATAATAAAGTTCAGAGCAGATGGGGCGCCTGGGTGGCTCAGTGAGTTAAGCCTCCGCCTTCGGCTCAGGTCATGGTCTCAGGGTCCTGGGATCGAGCCCTGCGTCGGGCTCTCTGCTCAGCATGAAGCCTGCTTCCCCCTCTCTGCCTGCCTCTCTGCCTAATTGTGATCTCTTTCTCTGTCAAATAAATAAATAAAATCTTAAAAAAAAAGATCAGAGCAGAAATAAATAACATACAGACTAAAAAATATATATAAAAATGATTAATGAAACTATGCTGTTTCTTGAAAAGACAAACAAAACTGATAAACCTTAAACCAAACTCATCAAGACAAAAGAGGACCCAAACAAATCAGAAATAAAAGAAAAGTTACAACGGACACCAAAGGATTATAAGAGACAAGAGACGACTATGAAAAATGCATGTCAACAAATTAGACAATGTAGAAGAAATATATACATTTCCAGAAACATACAATCTTCCAAGATTGCATCAGGAAGAAAGAGAAAAACTGAACAGACCAATTACTGGTAACAAAATTGAATCAGTAATCAAAAAACTCCTAACATCAAAAGTCTAGGACCAGATAGCTTCACAGGTGATTTCTACCCAATATTTATTTTTTTTAAAGATTCTATCCATTCATTTGTCAGAGTGAGAGAAAGCTCACAGCAGAGGGAACAGTAGGCAGAGGGAGAAGCAGGCTCCCCGCTTAGCAAGGAGTCCGATGCAGGACTCTATCTCAGGACCCTGGGGACCATGACCCAAGCTGAAGACACCTGCACTGTCTGAGCCACCTGGGTGTCCTCTAGCCAACATTTAAAGAAGAGTTAATATCTATCCTTCTCAAGCTATTCCAAAAAGTAGAATAGGAAAGAATGCTTCTAAATTCATTCTACCAAGAACATTACTATTCTGATACCAAACCCAGAGAGAAAAAAAAAAAAATTACAGATCAATATCCCGATGAACATAGATGCAAAAATTCTCCAAAAAATATTCACAAACTAAATTCAACAATACATTAATAAAAGGATCATTCACCACAATCCAGTGGAATTTATGTCAGGGATGCAAGGACAGTTCAATATCTACAAATAAATCAACATGATGTATCACATTAACAAAATTAAGCATAAAAATTATATGATCATTTCAATAGATGCAGGAAAAAACACATGACAGAATTCAACATCCATTTATGATAAAAATTCTCAACAGGGTTGGTAGAGAGGAACCGTACCTCAATGTAATAACAGGCCATATATGACAAGCCTACAGCTAACATACTCAGTGGTGAAAAGCTGGAAGCTTTTCTTCTAAGATCAGGAACAAATCAAGGATGTCCACCCTCACCACGTTTACTCAACACAGTACTGGACATCCTAGCCTTGGCAATCAGACAAGAAAAGGAAATAAAAGGCATTCAAATTGGTAAAGAAGAAATGAAACTGTCACTATTTGCAGGTGACATGACACTATATATAGAAAACCCTAAAGACTCCACCAAAAAACTGCCAGAACTAATAAATGATTTAGTAAAGATGCAGGATAAAAAATTAATATACAGAATCTGTTGTGTTTCTATATACTAGTAACTACCAGAAAGATAAATTAACAATCCCATGTACAATGACCTCATAAAGAACAAAATACCTAGGAATAAATGTAAAAGGAGGCAGAAGACCCGTATTCTGGAATGATTAAGATTACAGATGAAAGAACCTAAAGATGACACAGATGAATGGAAAGACATTCTGTGCTAATGAACTGGAAGAAGAATGTTAAAATGTCCAACCAACCAAAGCAATCCACAGAGCCAGTACAATCCCTACAAAATGCTGATAGTATTTTTCATAGAACTAGAATGAATAATGCTATAATTTGTATGGAACCACAAAAGACACCAAATTGACAGCAGTCTTGAGAAAGAACAAAGCTGGAGGTATCATGCTGTTTTATTCAAACTATACTATAAACCTGTCGTGTTCTAAACAATATGGTACCAACACAGAAAAAGACACACGGATCAACTGAACAGACTGGAGAGGCCAGAAATAAACCCATATTTATATGGTGAATTAATCTATGATAAAGAAGGAAGAATATACAACATGGAAAAGGCAGTCTCTTTGATAAATGGTGCCGGGAAAACTGGATAGCTACATTCAAAAGAATGAAATTTGATCACTTTCTTATACCACACACAAGAAAATAAACTCAAAATGAATTAAAGACCTAAATGAGACCTGAAACCATAAAACTCCTAAAAGAAAACATAGAGGTAATAAACTTACGGATATTGGCCCCAGAAATATTTTCCTGGATCTGTCCCCTCAGACAGGGAAAAAAAGCAAAAATAAATACCTGGGAATCTATTAAATAAAAGGCTTTTTGCACAGCAGAGGACCATCAACAAAACAAAAAGGCAACCCTATGGAAACAGGAGAACATATTTGCAAATTATGTATCTCATAAAGGGATGAGGTCTAAAAAATATAAAGAATTCATACAACTAATCAAAAAAATAAACATGGGCAGAAGATCCAAATATGAATTTTTACAAAGAAGACCTACAGATGACCAACAGACACATGAAGAGCTGCTCACCATTACTAATCATTAGGGAAATGCAAACCAAAACAACAGTGAGGTATCACCTCACACCAGTCAGAATGTCTAGTACCAAAGAGACAAGAACTAACAAGTGTTGGTGAGAATGCAGAGAAAAGGGAACACTGGGGCATTGCTGATGGGAATGTAAATTGGTGCAGCCCATACGGAAAATGGAATGGAGGTTCCTCAAAAAATTAAAAATAGAAATATTACATAATCCAGTATTTCCACTACTAGATATTTAGCCAAAGAAAACCAAAACATTAACTCAAAAAAAAATGTATCCCAAGTTCACTGAAGCATAATTTATAATAGCCAAGATATGGAGCAACCCAGTGTCCACTGAAACGAATGGACAAAGAATTTGTGGTATATATCCAGTGGAATATCACTCAGCCATAAAGAGAAGGAAATCTTGTCCTCTGTGATGACACGAACTAGAGGGCATTCTGCTAATTAATTCAGACAGGGAAAGACAAATACCATATGATTTCATTTATAGGTCCTATCTTAAAGAAATAATGAACAAACAAAACACAGAAACAGACCCATAAATACAGAGAATTGGAGCTTGCCAGAGAGGTACAGGGATGGGCAAATGGATGAAGGGGATTAAGAGGTGCGAACAGTTATAAAACAGTAAGCCACAGGGATGAAAAATAAAGCATAGGCAATATCATCAATTCTACTGTAATAACTTTGTATAATGACAGCTGGTAACTGCACTTACTGTGGTCAACATTTCATAACATACAGAATTCTTTAATCACTTTGTATATCGGAAACTAGTATTATATTGCGTGTCAACTATACTTCAATTAAAAAATTTTAAAATAAATATAAGTAGGAACTCCTGGGCGGCTCAGTCCGTTAAGCGTCCACCTTCAGCTCAGGTCATGGTGCCAGGACCCCGTGACTGAGTCCCACATTGGGCTCCTTGCTCAGCAGGGAGCCTGCTTCACCCTCTCCCACTCCCCCTGCTTGTGATCTCTCTCCCTCTCTCTCTGACAAATAAATAAAACCTTCCAAATAAATAAATAAATATAAATAAACCAGATTGGTGGAGGGGGGGGGGAGCGTGCAGACAACGTTTCTAAAAAAGCACATTGAGCCCATAACACCTAAGTCTAGATTTTAAGTAATTTTTCTCTTATCTTTCAAGGTAGACTCACATCCTTTTTTAAAAAATTTTTTTTAAATATTTTATTTATTTATTTATTTATTTGACAGAGAGATGCACAGCGAGAGAGGGAACACAAGCAGGGGGAGTGGGAGAGGGAGAAGCAGGCTTCCTGCCCAGCAGAGAGCCCGATGCAGGGCTCGATCCCAGGACACTGGGATCATGACCTGAGCCAAAGGCAGCCTAATGACTGAGCCCCCCAGGCACCCCAGACTTAAATCCTTTTTGAAACACTGCAAAATTTAAACAAGTGCCAGTTACCAAAGCCCATGCCTAAACCAGTCACTATTCAACTACCACAATACCCTGGGGAAAAGAGTAATATAGTGTATAATCTCATTTTTCCCTTGCTTACTTAGCATATACATTCCTTCACTACTGTCTATTTTTGTCAATTAATATGAGATTTAGGTCAGGGACCATATGTGAAAAACTTGGTAAATAATCATGTTTACAGAAATACAAAGTGTTTATATATCAAGGAAATATGATGAGATTGTTGGATGATAGTATTTGAAGTCAAAGTTTGATCCTTCAAAGATGAGTAAAACTTCCTTAAAATTCTAATTTAGGAATTAAATTCTTGTTAGTCACTAACGGTACTGGGTATTTTAATATCTAGCAATTCTACTGAAATTATATCCAATAAATTAAAGTCTTTTATTGAATTCAATCAGAAGGATACAGGGGTTTTTTTGCAATCATAAATACAGAAATAAATCGAAAATGAATTCTATGATATATCTGGACCAACTGTGAATTTACAAAGTAAATAACAAATATTCAGTTCTCATTTTACCAAATGACTTTGATGAACAAGTGAAAAAATACATCATTCCTGTTGCCGGTTTCCTGTGGGATTCCTTGAGTATATTTTAAGTAAATAAAGAATACATTAGACTACAAAGCAACAAAGAGATCTATAGCAGAAGCAATGATTGAAATGATGAATGTCCCCAGCGGTGGAAGGAGCATTTCGCCAGAGGATGCAGAGGGATGGGTTTTGGGACCGGGAACTGGAACCGGATCTGGAGCTGTTGATGAGAACACACAGTCACTGACACATGTCATTTCTGATAGCCAGCCTCATGCACCTAAACCAGGTACCCTGATGTAGATGATGTTCAAGTTGAACTACAAACTTTCCTCAAACGCTAACCAGAAACAATGTTGGAATAAGTACAGTTCAATACAGATTTCAGGCTGTGTTTTCATGTATATCAGCAGGGTGTGCTGACATAGTTTTTACCTAGGATTCCACAGGTTTTTTTTTTTTTTTAAGATTTTATTTACTTATTTGACAGAGAGTAGGCAGTAGGCAGAGAGGCAGGCAGGGGAGGGGGAAGCAGGCTCCCCGCTGAGCAGAGAGCCCGATGCAGGCCTGGTCCCAGGACCCTGAGATCATGATCTGAGCCAAAGGCAGAGGCTTAATCCACTGAGCCAACCAGGTGCCCTCCACAGCCTTTTTAGTATCTCTGTAGACAAGATACCTTTTGTTGTTCTTCAAGTACTCTAGAATTTCTTAGCAATTTTTTGTCTTCATTTTCTGTATATACATGCAAGGTAGAGTTTGATTCTATTTCAAGACTATATTTCAGATGTATATGCTAATAGTTACCAATATGTGATTAAATACAGCTGCATTTTTAAACACTAAGCCCTGCCAACTGAAAAAAAATGAACTTTTTCCCTCCATACATGGATCACTGGTCTGGAGGAAACAGTTTCCCTTTCACCTGAACTAGTGAAAAGAAACAGTAGAGTCCACTCATGTGAGGATGATCTGTTTCACACAGAATTATGTAACTGAATGATGGCTGTGCTTCGGTTTAGACTATACAAGGGAGGACTGGGAAGTATCCCAATGGAATCACACTCAGACTTCATACACAAAGCCTAGAGAAACAACCAATAAATTTTATAAGTCTTTAACTCCTATTATCAATTTACTCAACCATAATTATAAACATACAGTTGTATGTATACAGATGGGGAAAGGGAAAGACAGGTAGACTCATACATTAGTTTGTTACTATAGACCAGTGGTTCTCAAGGGATCAGTACGGCCCCCTATCAGGCAGTTTGGAGTTTGTCAGGTGTGTGTGTGTGTGTGTGTGTGTGTGTGTGTGTGTGTATTTTAAGAATTAAATCTGTTGGGGCGCCTGGGTGGCTCACTTGGTTAAGAGTCTGCCTTTGGCTCAGGTCATGATCTCAGGGTCCTGGGATCGAGCCCACGTGGTCTCCCTGCTCAGCGGGGAGTCTGCTTCTCTAGCTCCCTCTGCCTCTGCTGCTCCCCCATGCTCATGCTTTCTCTCCTTCTCTCTCTCAAATAAATAAAATAGTTTTTAAAAAGCTAAATTTGTCTTTAATGGGATCATCCCTACTAAAAGTTATCTGCATGTACACTCATGTCAGCATGAGTGTAGGGAAATTGTGAATTAGAATCTTGATCCTGAGTATTTCCTTGTCTTAAACCTTTTCCAAAATTTTGCTCCTTTTATAAATCATTTCCATTTGTAGGTAATCTTCAGGATCTCTAAAAAGAGCATACTGCTTCAAGTTGCTTTTTTTCTTTAATTTTATTTAAATTCAATGAACAAATAACGTATTATTGGTTTCAGAGGTAGAAGTCAATGATTCATTAGTCTTACATAATATCGAGTGCTCATTACATCACATGCCCTCCTTAAATCCAATTTGTATAAGTAAATACAATCATCTGTCAATTATTTCTTTCAGTATAATGTAGACCCTTACATATTGAAATCTATGCAATTTTGTTATAAATTATAGTTATATAAATAAATAACATTATATTGATATTCTTATGGGTGCAAGTAGGTCTTCTTATCTATGAATGCTATTCCAGGACACTATAAAGGCTTTATAAATATTTGTTATAAAAAGGGAGACTGGATTGAGAGGGTTAAGAACCACTGCTCTAAACAAAACACACAGCTGAAAATGATTGCTTAAGAAATTAATTTACTCCCCCCATATCACACTAATAAATATTTGGATATGACATTATATCCCATATAATGATCCCTTAAACTCTTGAAACTTTGTACCTGTTATTGAAAAATAAGTCTGTTACTTTTTCTATATTGCAGATCAGACATTTATCAACTAAGGAAATGAAATATTTCTTACCAGGATTGCCGATATCTTCTTGACTTTTGTCTTCTAAAATATGAACAGATTTTGGGTTAACTATATTGTACATCTATTTACCCAGAAGAGAAAAATCTGATTAAATGATTAGGCAAACTTGGTTGTCTCTGACAATGGGTCTGCAGGGCAGAGTATCACGTTTAGATTTATGCGTGGGGTTGAGGAAGGGTTTAATTTTTTCTCACTTTGCTCTGAATTTTTTTCACCATTATGTATATTTGTTTTCATTAAAAGAAAGATTAAACTTTTATATACAAAAAAAGGTACTTTTTCTGGACACTGTACTAATTCCCAAGTACAACATTAATACCCATCATTGAGTGCTTTCTGTGTGTCATACTTTGTGCTGATGATTTATGTACATCATCACGTTTTTTACAGTCTCAGAAGGTGGATATAGTTATCAGTATTATACAGAAGTTCCTCAAAACTTGCATAAAATCACAGAGGTAGTCAGTCAGTGGCAGCAATGTCTAAATTTAAAGCCTCTGCTCTCAATTACTGTGATATACGACCTCAATTACAATGCTACACTAGCACTGAAATATTACAATATTGCCGTATTTTGACAGCTTTGAAGCCAAATACCAATTCTAGGGGCCCAGGACAGAGGTGTATTTTCTGTAACTACATCTGGTTGGAAGACAAGTGTCATATGACAGAAGGTGAACAAAATTTGAGAAGTCTGAGTCCCAGTTTTCTCTTTCCCGTCTTTAACAGGTTCCTCAAGCTTCCTATATCCCATATCTTCATCTCTAAACTGGCAATAACAATATTTAAGTGGATTAAATGAGATCCTGTGTAAATGTTTTTTGCCACTTCTAAAAAGCCTGCACTACACACATTTGTCTAGGAGAGAGCACAATATGAAACATTCCCAGCAAAACCTAGTGGCCTATTTGTTGGAGGACATGGTGAGCACAGTGAGAACACAGAATGGTCTCATGCCACAGGGTTCCCACGGATGGCTCTTTGACGATGCTGTCCCAATTACTACAGATTCCCTCAACTTGGGAAGCCTACTGTCCTATTCTGGAATAGACCCCCGCAGCTGCAAGCCAGCAGTCTTTTTCTATGCTTAGCCCAGACAGCCGTAATGGCAGCCTGCTGCTCTCCCTGGTTTCTCAGCCTTTTCTCCTTCTGGCTTGCAGATTGCAGTATCAGAAGATGGATAGTCCAGGTGTTTTCCTTTGCCTTCTTAACACTGAACTAACTGAATGATGATGGTAAAGGACCCAGAAAACCATGATACGTCCACCCCCAAAAAAGAATTTATTACCAGGTTTTTCATCCAGTTGTACCACTTTTATTCCTAAATGAGAAAGAATTTCAGATAATAATAAAGACAACCACCATTTACTACTACTTTAAATTACCATTCATTTTGCCAAACTTTATCTCATTAGGACTTCAATCAGTCTTGCTAGACAATGTTTTCTTCACTTTACAGATTCGAAAGCAGAAGCAAAGAAAAGTGAAATAACTTTAATATAAAGTTACCCAGAGGAAAATGGCAGAGAAGAGACTTATTGAAACGGGGTCTGTCTACACAGCCTGTGATCATTTCCCACCCCGCTGGGCAGCTGCCTTCAGATAATCACCGTGCCTGGAAGGAACCCATGAGAACCCTGTGCCAACTCAGGTCACTGAGCTGAAGAGTTGTAGACACACAAGATGGGCCATCGGTGTTGTTAGAGGTTCACTTCGAAGTTGTGAGCAAACAAACACGTGGCCCAACGTGACAAAACCGGGTGAAGGCAGAAGAGCTGCTGGACCTTCTCTCGAGGCCCGTATCTGTGAGTTAGGCGGTTAACTGTGCGTATGCGGTTTCTGCACACAGCGCTGTGCTCTTTCCACAGACAGCGACGTTAGGCAAAGCTCAGCACCGTGCTATTCATTATATAATAATAAGACATATCAAAAATTATTTTCAAAATACTACGTGAACCGAGGAGGAAGGATTTAAGCATTAAATGGGGGCTTGCACCCTGAGATTTTGTGTTTTTCTAGTCCGCAGAGATATCCCCATAAGGTAAGCATGACAAGTATTAGCCTATTTGAAAGATAACAATTCTGAGGCAGAGAAGTGTTACTACTGTCCATAGCTCTCTTGTAAATTATGTCTACTTTTAAAAAATAAACTTCTCTTTGTCCCAGGAGAAAAATTAAGTTTAGGGACCTTTTTCCTCCTCTATAAGCATAAGTTCTGAGCCCCTTCTGAGGAACTTGACAGAAATTACTGTTCAGTCTCTCTGGCCACCGAAGCTCAAGGCCCCTCGGCCTCATCCTCGCCAACAGCCTCACACCGTTTAAATTCTCATTTAGCATTTTCATGGCTGTATCTGATGGGCAGGCTACACCGGCCACGGTAAAATGAAACTGGAAAATCACTTGAAGATCCACAAGTCTCCAGGGATGGGTACTACATCGTAAGTTAAGAGAGGTGGGTCCTTTACTCACTTACCTGATCTTGTGCGAAGTTCTTAGGCTCCCCTGCATCCTCTAATGGTGACAACTATAACTATACCCCCCAGACTGGCAGCTTCCTCTCTCCTATGCCAACTACTGCTTACCTGGTAGTGAAACAGTTTCTGGAATTTTCATTCCTAAGTGAGAAAGAAGTTTTCAGTGACTTACAGTTTGCTCCGGGGAGTCCATTTTCCCAGCTCTTCCCTGATGAGCTTAAGTGATACACGTGCCAAAGCTCCCACTGCGGCGTGGTTTCTGACTACAACTTTGGGCTGTGAGAACCCCCGCCGTGCAAACCTACGTCCGGCTTAGAGGAGCCTTCTGCCTTGGCACTGGGCTGAGCTCGTCCGTATGCCAGAAGACTGTACTTTGTTAGTTGGTAAATTCTAGATGCGGAGTTCCTAGCCAAAGCTAAAAGTCAGCTTTCTGCTGAAGCTGAACTTTCTACTGAGTAACTTCAGCTGTGGAAGCTAGAAAGTGCTGGCTTGCATACCTCCGGGTTCCAGCACCCTTGCCTTCAGCCATGCCCCAAACAGGCTAACTTTCCTGCTCCAGGAACACACGTACACTAGAGAAGAAAGACACTTTTTCCTCTCTATTCTCTTCCCCAGCTAAATCCGAAGAATGGTTAGTAGGCAGCTATAAGGCAAATGTTAATGAATAAGAGTCTCATGATAACATGTTCTTTAATGCCTGGGGGAATTCTTCTCATCTCACACTTGGGCCCAGAGAGTAAAAAGAAAGCCGTCTTACCAGGCATTTGGGTGGCTTCACGGCTTGTCATACCTCAAGACAGAAATGAGTATTAGGGTTAATCAGTTTCCTTGCACTGTGAATGCTCTCTTTTGTCTACATCTCCCCCCTCTCCAACCCTAAAAAAAGGAAGAAGAAAACAGCCAACAACAAAAACACCTTTCAATGGCTCTTTGACAAAGCCCAGTGCTTGGCCTGCACTTTAAGAACTTCCAGGATCTGGCCCCTCTCTCTCCAATCTTATCTTTGCAAGGCAGTCCCAATACAGCAGCTTTTAAACGAAACTGTACTGAGTGGGTACTGGGGAGGGCACGTATTGCATGGAACACTGGGTGTGGTGCATTAACAATGAATCTTGGAACACTGAAAAATAACATAACATAACATAACATAACATAACATAACATAACATAAGAGAGTCTACTTGGTTTAGTTCTATTGTCATCATAATAATCAGCTCTCTGACGGGTCCGGCTTCCGAATCTTTCTGAGCTTCAATTCCTTATTTACGCAAAAGAAATACACTCTAGGCCTGGAGTAAGTGATGATTAAAGGAAATAAGTCGTACAAGTGCTTGGTATACTGCATGGACCATACTAAGTAAGCATGAATTAATGCAGTACCTCTGTTCTGACTTAACTCATTCCTCAAACTCTCCATGTCCAGGAATGTCCTGAGTCCTAGGAGTAAGCCCTTATGTCTCCTCCTAACCCTGCAGCTAGTCTTAGAGGATAAGGAAGAGGTACCTACCAGGTAAGACTGGGGACTCCTGGCTTTTCACTCCTAAAGATGAGAAAAGAAACTCTTCAGTGAAAAATGCAATCAACTTGAAAATTAACCTTGTATTTATATGGCTATTTACAGTGGAAAACGAAAAGCTTTGAGAGACGGCAGGGACCAGGGTAAAAGGGGAGAAATTTAATCCACCAGAGCTTGACTGACTTATGGTGAGAACAACTATGTCTAGCTCTCTCCTAGATTATGCAAAACAGCTCTTATTTTATTTTTTTAAGATTAAATCCAAAGACTCCCACCTACATGTGTCATATTCTTAAAAATAAAACTTCTTGATTACATAATACATTATAATTACTGATAATCTGGAAAAACCCAAGAAATAATTAAAAATTACTCATAATCGGGGCACCTGGGTGGCTCAGTGGGTTAAAGCCTCTGCCTTTGGCTCGGGTCGTGATCCCAGGGTCCTGGGATCGAGTCCCGCATCAGGCTCTCTGCTCAGCAGGGAGCCTGCTTCCTCCTCTCTCTCTGCCTGCCTCTCTGCCTACTTGTGATCTCTGTCTGTTGAATAAATAAATAAAATCTTAAAAAAAAATTACTCAGATTAATCCCAGATCTCAGAGCTTTTCATCCTCAATATTTTGGGTATATCTCCTTTCCATTTCTTTGCTATATATATATATATTCATACCATTTTAAGCATTGTTTCCAGCCTTTCTGAGAAGTAATTGATAGCACTGTATAAATTAAAGGTGTACAGCATAATGATGCAACTTATATATGTTGTGAAATGATCACAGTTAACATCTAGCATCTCATACAGATATTTAAAAAAAGAAAAAAATGGCTTTTTTCCTTGTGGTAAGAACTCTCAAAACCTACTCTCTTAGAAACTTTCCGAAGCGCCACACCCCTGTGCTGCTCTACTCACCCTGCTACATGTTACATCTCCAATACTTGGGTCTCCTATAACCGAAGTTCGTATCTTTTGACATTCAAGATTTACTTATTTTAGAGAGAGAGAGAGAGCACATGAGTGAGCACAAGTGGGGGGAGGGCAAAAGGGGGGCAAGAAAGAGAGACAGACAGATAAGCAGACTCCTGCTAATAAAGCACAGAGCCTGATGCAGGGCTTGATCTCACAACCTTTAGATCATGACCTGAGCTGAAATCAAGAGTCGGATGCCCAACCAACTGAGCCACCCAGGTGCTCCTCTTTTGAAATTTTTAAATAAGCTGCTATTACAGTTCATATGCTTTTTTACACATTTTACTTGCCACTATATTATAAGCATCTTCTCATATTTTTCAAAAATATTATTTTTAGGGGCACCTGGGTGGCTCAGCATGGAGTCAGCTTCTTTTTCCTTTGCCCATCCCCCTGCTCACACGTGTGCATGAGCACTCTCTCTTGAATGGATAAATAAATCTTTAAAAAAATATATTATTTTTAACTTGTTTCGTGTTTCATTATATGGATATTATTTAACAATATCCAACTGTTGAATACTAAGGTTATTCAGAAATTTTGGCTACCACACACTGTAACCATTTTGTACACAAATCTTTATTTCTTTAGTACAAATCTTAATGTGCTGTAACTAGGTTAAAAGGTATGGACATTTTTAAGGCTAATAATACATACCATCAAACCGTCCTTCAGAAAAGTTCCAATTTATAATATTACCATTAATTTATGAGTGTCCCTGTCCCAGAACCCTTGAGGACATTTGAATAATATTATAAAAAAAGATAAAAAACAAAAACTTGGGAATGAGCTGTACTTCAAAATACATGAAATAATCAGATGGATACAGCTAAAAGCATCTATTACTCAGATTGCTGGAAACAGAAATAAACACACAAAATCACTGTAATTTAGAAAAAAACAATGACACTTTACAATGCCTCTGCCAACACCCTAGGTTACAAGAGTCTGTGAAGTCACACCTTCTTCTATCCTGCCACAGCGAACACAAAAGCATAAAATACGCTCTGTAGTATACATGCTGCCACAGCGAGCGCAGGAAGCAGGCCCTTTAGAACCAGCTCCTCGTGTCATGTCTCTAAATGCTCTCTGGTCATCTTGGAGATAAATGGGAGAGTTAAGCAAGAGAGAAGGCAGCTGCGTCATCTTTATAAGGTCGACCTGTAACTCAGGACGGCTCTGATATACCAAACTAGTAAGCTAAAGTGGGTTCTGTCTTCTTCCCACTTTTCCCGACTGTGTTATGCTTACCTGTTTCCATCCCTGAGAGAGCTAGACTACAAATGAAAACCCCTGGAGTTTACAAAAATATCTTACCAGTGTCTTCAATGTTCTGGTCTTTCTCACCTAAGTTATAAGAAGAAACTTATCCGTTTTAATGATAAAACAAAATAACTGAGAATTACTACAGTTACAGCAAACTATTCTCAGATACTAGAACCATAAAGAACCACTTGGTACATCCAATAAACTAGAGCTACTAAATTTAAGTGTCAGCCAGAATCTAAATGCACCACATTGGGCTGGAACCTTCCAGAGGCCCCCTTGGACCCCTTTTCTTAAGAAAAATCACTACAGAGACAAAGTCTCCTGGGGATCTCAATGAGGTAGAAAAACATCCGTCTTGAAGACTGAGCTGAAGCCCCTGTGAAATGACCAGTAAAACTTGCGTCCGCAACGGGCCAGTAAGAAGTGAGGCTATGCAAGCCCTCGGGCTCATGCGAAGCTTCACAAAATGCTTCACCTCGGGACAGAAGTGTCTTCCAAATATCATACTTAAGGAAAACCCAGATGCTTTTCTCTCTTAAGTGAAGAAAAACTTATTATAGCTACAGGGGCCGAACACATAATAAGGAACTTAAATGCAAAAAAGTGATTTGAGTCATATCAACGGAAGTGGAAACTTAGGGGGGAAGCATCCAATCACCCAGGCATCTTATTTAGCCAAATGATAACAAATATCAGCATATTTGACAGATGAAAATGAGTAGCTTTTCCCCTTTCATCTGGATGCGTGGTGCCACATAGGCTAACCTCAGTGATGAATACAGACCTCTCCGTAAGAGGCCCGCATCCCTGTCAAGAGCGACTAGCCCTTCGGGTCCTACCAACCTTACTCCCCAGAATGTTTCCATATTATTCATATCTCCGGAGACCCAACCTTCCATTTACAAAAAGCTAACTTTCCCCCAGAATAAATTCTTTTCTCCCCTTCTCTTATTTCTCAAGTTACACTTTCATATCTGCAAAGTACTCTTTCCTAAGCTAAGAAGTGAATTTGCTAAACAGGAAAGAGCTAGTAAATACTAAACATCCATGTAAGGATTATTTAAAAAAAAAAATTAAAGCCCACTTACCCGGGTTGTAGAGATAGATGGGGAGATGATGTTCTGAAATACAGACATTTTTCATTACCTAGTACTATGCTCAGATGTAAATAAATGTCAGACTCAGTCTATTTTTAAATGCTCATTAATAAAATAGATTTAAGTTGGCTTCCAAAAATATAGTAATATGAGAAATTTAAAATTTCAATCTCAAAAACAAATGGGTATGGATTTATTTTAATTACATGAAGAATTCACAGAAAAACTGGCCAGGAACACAGCTAGAAACAGACCTTTATTCCCAAATCTTTTAACAAGGATATCTTCAAAAGGATCCACCCAAAGCATGCATTAGCCTCAAGCACTTTCTGGAACCTTTGGTTCAAATCTCTTGGGCTTATCTGATAATGCTCTTCCCTCCTAGAATTCCCCTGTATCCTCCCAAATCTTTCCCACCTTCCTCTACGGAAGTTTGTTTTTGTTACCTCCTCCTATCCCCCAAGCCCAGGAAGGTGAGACAGACCCATTATCGTTCCGTCCTCTGTCTCCCCCCTTCAGCTATACGCACTCAATTCCTTCCCTTTTTAGTCTCCCAAATGTTATTTCCTAAGATGTCAAAATACGGGATATGAATCTGGCCCTGTGCACAGGAATTGCGTAGGGGCTTTCAAAAGTCCTTCCCCGCCTACAAGGACAGGCTAGGGTGAGAGTGGCGCAGTCCCTACCCACCCAAGGCGATGTAGTGTCCGCGAGAATGGCCACAGGCATGGCATGGGGTGGAGAGCAGGCAACAGAGGCCCGTGGGCCCTCCACCTGACAAGACGGTGGCCGCTGCACAGCTCAGCCCTGAGAAAACGATGGCTGTAGCAGGACAACATGGTGGCGCGGCTCTGACCCACACCTGGGAGAAGTAACATTCCCCTTACAGAGGAAATATTTTAACAGCGTATCTTACCTGTGTTCTCCACACAATTTTCCGTTTTTAGTCCTGAAATATGAAGATAAAGCTTTATTAGTTAGACACACTCTGCCCTAAGAAAAATTTCAAATTGGTCTTAGAGCTACTGGTAACCTAATGTGTCAGCTTTAATCTATCAGATCTGTAATTTGGCAGGATACAAAATGAGGAACAACTACATTTTTGTGCTCACATTACAGCCATCAAAGAGCAGTATGATCTTTGATAAAACATCTAACATTTCTGGAATTCAGCTTCCTTATCTGCATCTTTTACTGGGAGTTTGCTTCAAATAACCTCCAAATGCCCATCCAAGGCTAACACTTTGATTCTATTCTATGATTAGTCCGCAACCTTAGGAAAAAATTTATCTGTCTGTTCAATCAATCTTCTCTTCAGATACTAAATGTCCTCAACAGAAAATCTAACCTTTCACTATGAGATTTCTTTTTTTTTAGACGAGAATGGGTGCGTGTGTGCACAAGAGCAGGGGACGAGGCAGAGAGAGAATCTTAAGCAGACTCCACGTCCATCCAGCACTGAGCACAACCAGCGCTCCATCTCATACCCTGAGATCCTGACCGGAGCCTGAATCAGGAGTCAGACGCTTACCCGACTGAGCCACCCAGGTGCCCCTATGACAATTCCTATTCATTGGAGAAAAAGAATCGCAATCAGATCTTCAAGATCCTTGGATATAGAAAGATCCTTCACATTCACATAAAGAAACACATTGGTCTGTTCCAGAACACTGATTTATATAGTAAGGAAATCCACAGTTTTTGGAAAGCAAGGATACGGCATAATATGGCATCTACCACTATATCTTTATAAGGCCCCAGACCCTCTTGCTAAGTCTAGGGCCTTATACAAAAATCACCAGAGCTGCGGGATTCCTCTGAGGCAGGACGCACAGGGACAGCGCTGGCCTGCCCCACAGCCAGGAAGGCAGGGACTCCCATGGGAGGATGTTCAGATTTGGTGCCAGCATGGGCCGCGAGGGCTTCCCAGGATGCTGAGAAGGCCTAGGGCTCTGTGGTCTCCTCTCCAGGTCCGGCTGACTCACTGATCCAACCTGGGTATTCAGCTGCCTGAGGATGAATCTCTCCATGTAAAATGGGGGAACCCCTAAGAGGTCTGTCTTCACGACGAGAGATGCGCTTTTCTGTAATCTCTCAAATCCTGCTCTGTGTGTGGAGATTGAACCAAGAATCTCAGTGACTTGGTCCAGTTTCCGCTGGTCCAGGAAATGGTACGGATCCATTAGAATTTGGATGGTGCCCTGAGGCTAACCTCAGGTGTCTAGCTAAGCTAGAAATTAAAAAAAAAAAAAAGGCTAGAGACTAATACAAAATATTGCATTAGCAGGAGATCAAAGAGTGCAAGTTTCACTCAGAAAGCTAAGCTGAGGGTGAGGTAAAGGCAGGGGAAGGGGTGACTTGAGAAAACTATTGGTATAATAGAGAGATTCACCAGGAGATGAGACACTGGGGGGGATTTTAAAGCCTTTACCTTTCATCTGTACCATAAATTAGAGCAGGTTTCTCAAAGTGTAGTCTTCTAATCACATACTTCAGAATCATGTGGGTGTTTACTGAATTTACAAATTTCTGGGCCCTAGCCAGGACTACTGAGAGAGAATTTCTAGGGGTGATGCCTTGTAATCTGCATTTTAAAAAGGATTCCAAGTGATTTTTTTTAATGCACCAAATTTTTTAAAAAATATTTTATTTGTTTGCCAGAGAGAGAGAGAGAGAGAAAAGAGCGAGCGAGCGCACAAGCAGGGGGAGTGGCAGGGATAGGGAGAAGCAGACTCCCCTCTCAGCAAAGAGCCTGATGCAGGACTCGATCTCAGGACCTGGGATCCTGACCTAGGCTGAAGGCAGATGTTTAACTGACTAAGCCACCCAGGCATCGCTATGCACCACATTTTTGAGAGCCTTGTCACTAGTAGAGGATGGATCTCCTTTAATATTTAACACGGATCCATTTCTTCAAGACTGCATTTCTCCTCCCTATTTGACTTTGCATCTAATTTTTCACTAGTGTTTCAGCAGCAGAAAGTAAACTATTTTGGGTTTCTAAAGAAGTAGCAGGGTTAAAATGGAGGACACTGATCCAAAAATAAACAGGAGAAGGCAGAAATAGAATATATAAGGAAAGAAAGAAGAGACTATAAGCACAGATTTGGTAGGTATAAAAAACCAAGAAATACTATGACTAGCTTTAGGCCAATAAGCTTGAAATAGAAGACAAGTACCTTGAAAAGCAGACTTTACCAAAAATAACTCAAGAATAAGTAGAAAACTCGAATGACATTATAACCATGGAATAGCTTACATTTTTTCCACAAAAGAATTACCAAGATAATTTGATTTTTACAGAGTCCTAAAGAGAAGGTAGCTAGCTGCACAGAGAGCTCCGGAGATCTTCAAGTATCGAGCACAATACTGATCAGCTTACACATGCGAGGAAACTTCGGGAGGCCAGGAAAAGAACCCACAGGAAGAAGAGTCGGGTCTGCTCCCACCAGCACACTGGAAAACCTTCTAAGCTGTCATTTTAGCATCGAGCTCTACAGTAAGAAGACTCCAAAACAGTCCAGACAAGTCCTCTCAGGAGCTCCTGATCTGCTTCGGATCCTACGAAATCACAGATGTCTGTGACCAAGCTCGCAGCTGGTTGGAATTTCCAGCAACAAGACTAAGGCGGGTTTGTTGCCCTCCGGGTTTCCACACACAATCACTGCCTCCCTTTGCAGGGCGGCTACTGCCAGCCTGGCACTGCAAGAAAAGTCCGGACTCTCCGACACGCTATCTTATCACGCAATGGATTCTCTCTCAAGTCCCACAGGATAAAACCCTGAAAGTTCCATCACATGGAAATCTGACTTCCAGTTAAGAGCCAAACCAGGCTGCTTAAGCCTTAACCACTTTCACAAACAGGTGCCTGTAGTTTCCAAACAGTGGCCAAAATTCACAGGGCTCCCAAGGGATATTTTAAAATTGTAGGACAAGCACAGATATACGTGGTATCTGTCAGACACAGCAGTTTCAGAGTTTCAGAGTTTCAGAGTTATACCATGCTACATTCTGTTTGATGATATCATGTATTTGCAAGGCTGGGTTTTCAGCAACTGTGATTAAAAAAGCAAATATAAAAATTTTTTTTTTTAAATCTGATCCAAGGTCTGAGAAGCTGTGCAGTGTCTAATAGGCACATACACATCCCATTAGCAAGTTATTGTGGCTAAGAATGAAATAATATATTTTTAAATTTTTGTGTATTACTTTCTCAAAGTTACTAAGATGTACATAATACTTACATGAACATAATACTGAGTTTTTTGACTTCACTTAATAAATGGAACTTTCAGGTATTTCTTTTAGCCTATGGACATACTTAGGACACCACTAGGGACACCATGATCCAAGAAAATCTGAGAACCTCCTCATGAGACACCACAAAAGCTTACTTACTACTTTACCCAAACTACTAGCTCAATGGGGACCTTACCTACAAGACTTCACACCGGGAAAGACAGCAAATTCTCTAATAAAAGAGCTCACCCCAGGTGGGGCAAATTCAACGGAATGCCGTATTCGTCCACTGTAGTAGTAGCTGGTCCATTGCCTTGGATGTTCTGGCGAGGAGAAGAACTTCAAATGTGATCCTGGCAGGGGTCCTCGCACCACTTTGGGACTGACTGAACTCTACGAGTGGCAACGCTAACCCTTTACGGCTGCATGACCGGGCCACTGAGACACTGAGAACTGCACTACTGAAGACAAAACCATGTGCAGTCCCTCTCTATGGAAACAAAACCAGCAAACCCAGCTCATCCAGTCAGTCTTTATGCCATACACCTACCTGCTCGTGTGCACTGACTGCATCTCAGGAAAGGCATCTGGAGTCTGGCCTGACAAATCCAGCCTGTGTGGCCACGGTCTCTACTACAGCTTCTGGCTCTATAAGCAAAGGATTGGGACTTCCAATAACAAATTCTGTCAGCCTCCCCAGTAAAGATGTCTGCAGGGCTGACTGGTCCGGCTGTCTTCCGCTATTTATAAGTCAGCCTTCAACCACGCTAACCTCTCTTGGCTGAGTTCCCAAGCACCAAGGAATTAGATGCTAAAAAATGAGGTGCACTGGGGGACTAGTACACTCGCCTCCTTTTTGTGTAGGCGTACTTGTTCTGACCTCAGTGGATGGACATTTATAGAAAACCTGCTTTTACTTTAGTAAATGAATATATATTCCATATAAGCCCAGCAAACAAATAGATCATACTGATTAGATCAAAACACCAGTATGTGAAACTGTGGGCTGACATTGAGCGGTTCTGTAGCTGGTCTCCTTTGCCAGAGAGGTCACCGTGGAACTCATCATTATGGAAAAAGGAGAGCCAATCTGGGTCATGCCCAAGAGGAAGCGACACTATGTAATGGGTTGGGATTACCGTAGGCAGCTTCTGACATGGTTCCCAATGACCCTGCCTCCTGGTATTCACACCCTTATATAATCCTCTCCTCTTGACAGTGGACTGCACTAGTGACTTGCTTCTAGCAAACAGAATACAGCACAGGTGATGAGATGTTACTTCCGTGATTAGGTTGCAAAAGACTGACTTACTGGCACTCTTTCTTGCTCTCTCTCTTCCTTGCTCTCTGATGAAGCAAGCTCCCATGCTGTGAGATACTCTGTGGAGAGGCCCATGTAGCTGGGAATAAGGGAGGCCTCTGGTCAACAGCCATGAAGAACTGAGGCCTTAGTCAACAAGCTACAAGGAACCGAATCCTACCACCAATCATGTGAGTGAGCTGGGAAGCAGATCTTTCCCAGTCAAGTCTTATGATGACTGTGGCCTCATGAGATGGCAAGATCCCAAAAGACTCAGCTACATTACACCCAGATTCCTGACCCAAGGTAACTGTGAAATAATAAATGTTGTTTTAAGCCACTAAATTCTGGAGTAATTTGTTATGCAGTGATGGATAACTAATGGAGGTGTGAGGGTCAGTTTTATTTATGTCAGATGTCTAGGTTACCGTCCTCTATTACCCAAAGACTAACCTAGCTGTCGCCCTGAAGTATTCTGTAGGTGTGGTAAGAGTCTATAATCCGTTACCTCAGGGAGCTAGCCAAGACCATCAGGTGGGCCTGATTCAATCAACTGAAAGGCCTTCAGAGACTGAGGCTTCCCAGGAGAAGAAATTCTGCCTGGAGACAGCAGCTTCAGCTCGGCCCGAAGTTCCAGCCTGCCCTTCCTGGCAGCCTGACCTACAGATTTCAGACTTGCCTTGTAGCCCCCACAACCACGTAAGCCAATTCTCTGCAGTTAGTGACTTAATACATACATTTCCTATATATTTTCTACGGATTCTGATTCTCTGGGTGAATCCTGATGGATTCATAGGGATGAACAAGTCTGGCGGATGAAAGTCTGGAGGAAGCTGATGGTGAAGAGCTCTCGTTTGCTATAAATACAGATAAACAGTCTGCACAGCCTTCCAAATTGCTCTAGGTATTGACTCACACTGTGAATTTTCCTGGGGATGACTATGTCACGTCCTGTCTGGCCTGTCTACATGAGATCTTATTGATGTCCCAGTACCAGCCAATCTCAGACAGCAGCAACGAAACTTCACTGTTCCCAGAGAAAGCAAAAAAAAAGACTGTTAGAACCAATGAAGATATTTATGTTTAATGAGCCCGCAAGAGTTAGACGTGGGTTTACAAAAATTAAATCTCTAAATCTTCTTTTGCCCTGTAGATCTATCTTCCTTCCCCCTTTGATGGCTTAGCAGAGAGCTGGCTCAACAGGTGAGTAAGAGTAACAAAATCTACTAATACCAGCCACTGGAGTCCAGGGGTTCCTCCTTTCCAAAAGGGCCAAGTCTCCAGCCAGAGAATCTTGCCATTCCCTGCCATGACTGCTAATATGCAGAAATATTTACACATGCGCAGCCTGGCCCCTCTCTATAGAAACACTGGCCAAAATGCCAGATGATCTATGCCCAGCTTGCTCAGTAAAATGATGGGAGTTCAGAGTATGGTGTGTACACTCTACGACTTCATTCTCCAGTAACACCTTACATTGTGTCTGCACTATAAGGTCCAGGGAATCCCAAAGCTATGGCCTTCTACCAGGTATTATAATTCATCTACAGCCTTCCCAAGCCATGTACGTTTTCCAAATGGGGTCTTTTTTAAAAGTAGAGAACACAGCTTGAATATACCACTGACATTCCACCTTTAATCAAGCTTTCTAGAAAATCAGTACAGCAGAAGGTTAACCTGCAGTAATTTCCCCATGAGGAAGGAGACAGGGTTTTGTTGCCATTTACTCACAGTTCTCTCACATATTCTTGGATTAAGAACAAGAGGAGTATTTTTGACCACCAGGAAACTGTATTATCTAATGGGACACTGGTTGTTTTCTCCAGTTCCTAACCAAATGACCTGTTTTTTCAGGTAAAAATTTATTGCTGATCTTTACAAAAATTAGGTATCTTGGAAATCATAAGCAAGTTTAAAACAATTAACAGAGGACTGCGTTAGCACTAAATTTGGTGTAATTTTTTTATCCCCTTTAGAAACAACTTTTTTAATACCCTTTAGAAACAACATCTAGAGTTACATTCAGTCACAATGGAACAAGGCTTTGATTATATCCTCTGGCTTGAATTTTTAAGTACTGGCTTAAGTTTTTAAGTTTTGAGTACTGAGAACAGTCTAGCTTTAACTACTTCTGTGTGTGCCCCTGAGATCCCAAGAGCTGTCTCCAGATGGCAGCAGAGGACACTGGGTAGATCACAGTTTGGGATTAAATCAACGCAATGGCCAGCGGCGGTCTTTGTCGGGACTCCCCAAACAGTGCTTGTGAGTGGCCGCAAAGGTCTCCGCTTGCGGCTGGTTCGGACGTTCACTTGCTGGGACGGCCCCTGCGGACGCTGTGGGCATACCACGGCCGCGTGCACACTCCCTCCTCCCTCACGGGAGCTCATGCGGCGCTTCCTCAGGCAGACCTAAACCCGCTCATTCTCAATCAACCTGATGGCTCCACCCCCTCTGATCACCGTAATCCCACTCACGAACAACTCTGTGGGTTCCACTACCCCTTCTGTCCACCAGCCAGTGACCGATTTGGCCTCTATCTACCGCGGCCGGGGTTCCTGTATAACCAGTGCCTCCACAATGGCATTTGGCTGAATCCATCAGCAGCACCAGAGCGGAAGGATTTTGCCAGCCTGGCTGCCACTGGCTTCCTGGCTGTGATGTGCTAGTTTAGTTGAACGGCTGCTGGGGTGGGTGGTGGGGTCCTGATTTGTACTGTTCCATGATTTCCATGGTAAAGCTCTCAGCCATGGCCAATTTCAAGCTGCGAGGAACTGGGACGAGACGCGTGCCCACAGTCAGCTTCCTTTAACTGGTATGAGTCAGCTCTAACTGGCTTAGGTTTGGGTCAGCTCCACTATATGGCTGGTGAGGGGAATGGGCACTTTTCCTCTTAATACTGATTTACTCGCTTCAGTCTTCATCTGTCCTCCCAACGTGAATAGTTAGTCTCATTTACTTGCAATTCAGGTCCGGACAGGGGCGAGGCAAATGAAGTGCCTATGAGTGGAAAATTTAAAAAGGCACTCACTCTTAGAATCATGCAAATTTGCAGATGGTACAAGTGTATGACCTAACAGTAAGGACCTTCCTGAAGTTTTGTGCCCCAGGCATCTCAGTGGCCACAACACTTCTGCCATTAAATCTCAAGTAGACCAGCCCCGCACCCATGCATGGTATCTCATCAGCACTTTCCTACCTGTTCTCTTTTAATCCCACAGTGCCTTGGTCACAAGCAGTCATGGTCTAAAAGTCTATCCCACTTCTGAGGCACTACTGCGATACCCACCCTGCTTGATCAGGAGCCCTGGTTGTGGGTTCCGCTAGACAGCCACGCTCATGAGACCCCAAAGGCTCTCCTCTCACTTGTTTACTCGGTGTTGCAGAAGAATGAGAGGCAAGAAACACAGCACAGGATTCAGCAGCAGGGCGGAATCAGATATGTCCCTTCAGTGCAAGTCCTCACAGCAATCCAGGCCTGTTCTCCCAAAATGATGGCTCGGGTACAAGGAGACAAGCTTCCACAGGGGATGCAGGAACCACCCTAGCTCAGTAGCCTCGTGCCACATGAGGACAGTATCTCTCATGCGAGTCCGTGAGTGTAGTTCAGGACTCAGCGAGAAAAACATGAGCGTTATGTCACACCACCTTCAGGAATGCCCAAAGCTCTGGCTTCCCCCAGGTATTTATAGTTCATTCACAACCCTCCCAGCTCAGATGCATTTTACCAGTGAAGGGCTGAGTCTGCCATTACGCGGTGTTCTGTGGTTACGCAGCTGTCACTTCACCTTCAGCAGATTAC
Source organism: Lontra canadensis (assembly GCF_010015895.1). NCBI lineage: Eukaryota > Metazoa > Chordata > Mammalia > Carnivora > Mustelidae > Lontra > Lontra canadensis. The sequence continues at coordinate 6,602,759 of NW_022630995.1, forward strand.
AGAGAAAATGCATTAGAAGATCAACGGGGGGCACCTGGCTGAGGTCATGATCTTGGGGTCCTGGGATCGAGCCCCACATCAGGCTCTCTGCTCGGCAGGGAACCTGCTTCCCCCTCTCTCTCTGCCTGCCTCTCTGCCTACTTGTGGTCTCTCTCTCTGTCAAACAAACAAACAAAATCTTAAAAAAAAAAAAAAAAAAAGAAGATCAATGGGAGGCCATTTTTACAGGAGGAAGGAGAAAGGGTTTTATTAACCTTTCGCTCCTAGACACTATGCCAGAACAACATAAAATCTCAGAATGTTGGGGGCAAGGAAAAATTCTAATACCATCCAAAGAAAAAAACAAGGTCTCCTTCAAAGTTTCAGTAATTAGAATGGCTTCACACTTTTCAACAGCAGCACCAGAAACCAGAAGACAATGAAGGAGTATCTCCAAAATTCCAAGGAAAATGAATTCCAAAACAGAAATACAAATCTATGCAAACTATTGTTCAAGCTTACAGGTAGATTTTTCAGACATGCAAAGTCTTAAAAATTTCCCTCAATGTCCCTTTTTCTCAGAAAACTTCTGGAGAACACAAACCCTTGCCAAACAAAGAAAGAGCAAGATTCAAGAAAGAGCAGAAAATCCAAGACACAGGGGATTCCTCACAGGGGAAAAACAAAAGAAAGTCTCTACAGCTATGAGGAGATTTTAGGATATTCAGCAGACCTGAAGAGTACATCATAGATTAGTCTGATGGTGGGAATCCAGAAGGAATATATTTAAAAAGAGAGAGATAGAATCTGATATATTTGAATGTACCAAGTAGAGATTTATATTTTGAAGGAGTTGGAGTGAATTACTGAAGGGATATAAAAAAATAAGGAAACAGAAAAAATCATATAATAATCTAGGATAAAAAAGGTATTTAAAAAGGTACCAGTCTGGGGATGCCTGGGTGGCTCACTCAGTTAAGCACCTGCCTTTGGCTCAGATCATGATCTCAGGGTCCTGGGATGGAGGCCCGCATGGGGCTCCCTGATCAGTGGGGAGTCTGCTTCTCCCTCTCCCTCTGCCATTTCCCCCTGCTTTGTGCTCTCTCTCTCAAATAAAAAAAATAAAATCTTAAATAAACAAATAAATGAGTAAGTAAATAAAAAGGCACCAGTCTTTCTGACTGGGAGGCTAGGAAAGGAGAAATGCCCGAACAGTGAGGAGGAGTGCAGGGTAGGCTATCAGATATATTTGGTTTACTGACATGACAGCAACTCCTAACTCCCTTCTCCTTGCCTCCCTATACTAGAGAGGCTAGAAAAGCTAATTTCCTCTCTTCCGAGCTTTTCTTCAAGTTATGGATTATCAGGTAGGTGTTCTGGTCGATGATATATAATCAGAAATCTACTAGCAATTTCTGGGAAAGCTTTTACTTTCCTGATTAAATAGGCAGATCTAGCTGCCATCCCACTTCCCTTTCTCTCTGTCTCGAACCCGGCTTGATGCCTACAGCTACAACAGTCACACTGCAAACATGAATCAATAAAACCAACAGGTTAAGACTAGTGCAACAGAAATACAAAAGAGTCTGAGTTACTGATGATGTATTTGATGAAGTTTAAAAATTTTTACATCAAGAAATAACATGCTGAAGCATATCATTAAAAACTTTAGCTTAGGGGCAGCTCAGTGGCTCAGTTGGTTTGGTGTCTGCCTTCGGCTCAGGTCATAATCCCAGGGTCCTGGGATCGAGCCTACATCAGGTTCCCTGGTTGGTGGGAAGTCTGCTTCTCACTCTCCTCTACCTCTCACCTTGCTTGTGCTCTCACTCTCATATAATAAAATCTTTTTTTTTAAATTTTAGCTGAAAAATTAAAAATGAATGCCACTGAGGAGTAAAAATTGGAGATCGGGAACAATGGGGCAGGAGCTGCTATTTTTCATTGTAAGCCTTACAAGCAGGGTTATGGGCCAAGTACTTCTTTGTCATGGGGTGCTGTTCTGAGCATTACTGTTTGGCAGGGGCCTTGGCCTCTACCCATTAGATGCTACTAGTAGCAACTTGGGATGACTGTGACATTTAAAAATTCCAGTTATTACCAAATGACCCCAGGGCAAAACTGCCCCAGTTGAGAACCATTGCCTTATAGTGTTTTATTTCTGTAACCTTCCAGAGTGCTACAATGTATTCTTTTGATAAAATTAAATTACGGGGGGGGGGGGGGACTAATGATATGAAAGGAACCAGGGACCATCAATGTCATTTTTCCCCTCAAACAACTGTCCGTTTCTTTCCTGACCCCTCCCTGGGTCTCAGAATCCCGCTCCTTCCCTAGCAGACGAGCACAGACAGAACCGAGACGCTTACCGCCTAGAAAAGCACACTCGTAATGGCTGCAGGTCTTGTTGGTGCTTTGAAGGATAAGGTTATTGCTGGTCCCATCCTGTGACACATGAAAAATCTCATTCAGGGGTATTAAAACAATTCTCTCACTTTCTTTATCAAAAAAGTGTCCCATGGCAACTGCAAAGCACGTGCGGATGGTTAACAGGACGTGCTGGTCGGCGGCGGCTTGCGGTCTGGCGGAGTAGGCCAGCGTGAAGCGGCCGAGCCTGGCGCGGCCGGGCCCTCCGGGCGGGAAGGACACATCGGGGCTTACACTATAGACCGCAGCTCTGTAACTGTCCTCACAAGGTCTTCTCAGCAACTGCAGCGCTCTTGTCAGATAAAAATGAAAAGCTTTGAACTGGAAGTCATAGACGTAGTCTTTCCGAGACAGGCCGGCCGTCTTCACAGCTTCGCTGAACACGCGGTGAAAGGGCGTCTGCGCTCGAGCTTCAGCAGCGAACGCCGTCAGTGCTATTCCGTGGTCATCTGTAAAACTCCTCGGGAGGAAGGGGCGCGTCTTCTGGGCTTGCCATCTGGCTTCTGCGTTTTCCCACACATCCTTCAAGAGCTGATGGCTTGCTTTCTCCTCCTTGAGCAACTGGGGAACATACTTGACCTCCATTCTGTCAGTGCATCTCAGGTACTCGTCGTCGAACGCGCTATCCGCCATGTCTAACGTCTCAGCCGTCGCCTCCAAAAGAAAAGGAAAAGGAAATGAATGCTCTTGAAATGAGATATTTGGTGTATATCATTTTCTCTCCCTTACTGTTCCCATACTCTCATGCCCCGCCTAGCATCGCTCCCTTACTTAGAACAACTCCGGACATGATTTTTTTTTTTTTTTTGGCATGATTTTTATACAGGAAGTCTATTCCACTGTTACTGATAACTTTTCTTAGCTGTGATCTCTTTGTATGAAAAAGTAAATGTTAGCAATGAGAAGTGTGGGAATGATTATGTCTGTAATTCATTCATCTGAACTTTATGGTACAGAGGAAAGAGTAAGTATGAAATTGAAGAAATGGGTGGCAGCCCTGGCTTTGAATATTCTTTTTTTTTTTATTTTTTATAAACATATATTTTTTTCCCCAGGGGTACAGGTCTGTGAATTGCCAGGTTTACACACTTCACAGCACTCACCACAGCATATACCCTCCCCAATGTCCATAACCCCACCCCCCCTTTTGAACAATATTCTTAGCTAGATTTTCTCAACCCCTTAACACTGCCGAATGATTTTGAAATACCATCTGTGAAATACTCTACATGATAAATACATAATAATAAATATTATTCATTTTCCTTGAGGACTCCCCCGCATGGGTGGGGTAGAACTGATCTGCACCTTGCTGCAATGATAAGCAACGATGCAGGGGTCTTTCTTTCTTCCGAGAGAGCAAGCACGCATGCAGGAGAGTGAGTGAGCATGTAAACAGGCAGAGTGGGGAGGGGCACAGGGAGAGGGAAGAATTTTAAGCAGGTTCCACCCTCAGCGGGGCAAAGCCCCATCCATGCAGGGCTCAATCTCACAGCCCTAAGATCATGACCTGAGAAAAAATCAAGAATCAGATGCTTACTACTGGATATTTACCCCAAAGATACAAATGTAGTAATCCGAAGGGGCACCTGTACCCCAATGTATATAGCAGCAATGTCCCCAACAGCCAACTATGGAAAGAGCCCAGATGTCCATCAACAGATGAATGGATAAAGAAGATGCAGTGTATACACACACACACACAATGGAATTTTATACAGCCATCAAAAAATTAAAATCTTGCCTTGTAATTTACAATGATGTGGATGGAACTAGAGGGTATTATGTTAAGTAAGTCAATCAGAGAAAGACATTTGTCATATAATCTCACGGATATGCGGAATTTAAGAAACAAGGCAGAGGATTGTAGGGGAAGAGAGGAAAAAATGAAACAAGATGAAACCGGAGAGGGAAACAAACCATAAGAGACTCTTAATCTCAGGGAACAAACTGAGGGCTACTGGAGGGGAGGGAGGGCGCGAGGGATGGGGTGGCTGGGTGATGGACACTGGGAGGGTATGTGCTATGGGGAGCAGTGTGCATTGTTTAAGACTGATGAACCACAGACATGGACCCCTGAAACAAATAATATATTATACGTTAATAAAAACCAAAAGGAATCAGATGCTTAACTGACTGAACCACCCAGGTGTTCCAGTGATGCAGGTCTAAAAACCAGAGCACTCCTGGGAAGAGGAAAAAAGCTTTCTTCCCCTACAACCATAAGCTCTAAGGGTGATATTGGCTTGGGGCAGCCAATAGTTATCCTTTATAGTTCCATGAAGAATCCTGTCTGTAAATAAAACCAACAAAGGAAGGCTTGCAGTGCTGAAAAGAAGAGAGATGAGGCCTTGATGACATTAGTCAAGGCCCTGAGTTTAGCTGCACCTGAAGACTGTATTCTACCTTGGTCATAAGTATCAAGATTCCTTATTTACTTGAGCTAGTCTGAATTGTGTTTCTGTCACACACAACTGAAAAAAAAGCCTAATGTACCTTTAAATGATACCTGTAACATAGTAAGTGGGATTGTATAATATAATTAGCACTAGCTTGGAGCCAGACAAATCTTAGGTTTAGATTCCGTAACTAGATACTATTTGATATGGGAAAGTTACTTTTTACATTTCTGAGCTTCAATTTTCTCATCTAAAAACGAGGATAAAGGCAATAATATCTTAACTGGAGGACTGTTGTAAAGAATAATGATAAAATGAATATATGCAAAGCCCTTACCTACACTGCCTACCACCTATTAAGCCTTCAACACGCTGGGGTTATTTTCATTATTTCATGATAGGAATATACATATTATACTGGAAGCTCCTCAGGGCAGGATCTGTGTCACATTTGCCTTTTGAATTCCAAGCTTCCAGCATAGTAACTAGCAAAATATTTAAGTGAACTAAATTAATAAAGGATAGTTGGAAGAAAGGCAGGCAGAGATGACCCCTCCCACCCCAGCCACCAAGAGGAGACCATCCTTAAAAGAATTTTACACCACCCGGGAAAGAGCCCTCCACCCTTTCCCACACAAGAGACAGATGACAAAATCTGTTTGGGTGACAGGGGCAGGGAGGGTTAATCAGATTAAAACAGCTTGCCAACAAGCCCATACAAACCTCTAGACATAGAAACTCCCAGGCCAACCCTCTTGGGTCCTCTGCCTCTTCAGGAGTTTGTACTATCACTTTTCTATCACCCAATAAACTTTGCTTTGCCACCCACCACTCTTCATGGGGTCTACCTCTTCATTCTTCGAAGTGGTGTGACCAAAAACTGAGGGCACTAAAGAAAAAGAAATCCTGCAAAATAAGAACCTGTACTCTGGCCTATAGATCAAAACACAGGACAAGAAAATCTGCCCAGGGATGCCACTTAAGGGTTTCTACAAATAAAAGGACAATGCCCTCATCATCTTCCCTTCCCACTATTCTATACATGTAATAGTACATTGGTGACATAAGCTGCAACCTAAGCAGGAGACCGCAGCTAAAAACTTTATAAAGACCCTTAGTCAGGAGCTCTTGAAGTTGCAGCTTCCACATGAACGACTTTTATTTATTTTTTTAACTCACAAATGATTTTTGAAAAGTGTGTGTATGAGTGTGTGAAAGTGTGTATGCCAAGGGTGAGGGGAGGGAGAAGGGAGAAAGAGAGAGAGAATCAACTCAAGAAAGCAAAATAAACATCCCAGGCTAACTATCTGCTTCCTACCATCTCTTTTCTCCCCCTCATAGACCAACTTCTCAAAAGAAACATCTACCCTCTCTATCTCCACTCATTTCCACTCATTCCCACTCATATCTCAGTCCTCTTCAGTCGGCTTCCCACCCCATTCCTCCACCCAATCAGCTCTTGCTGAGGCAACACCTCTTCTTTTGAAGACCCAACATACTCTATCGGCCATTAAATGTTGGGAATTGCTCAAGGCTACTTATTTTTTAACTCTCAACTCTAACCTTAGGCAATTACATACACGCGCATGGTGTCAGTTATCATCTAAATACCTCTGACCTGTCCCTGTAAGTACAGACGCATATTACCACCTGCCTACTTGGTAACTCCACTTGAACTGCGCAAAGACCCATCAACTGTCAATAGTCAAGAGCAAACTCATCTTACCCCCTACAACCACCACCACCAGCCTGGTGCTTACACAGACCCATCTTTCATTTTTGCGTTTTCCTATGTATCTTCTTCTCAGTCACCCTCTGTGGCCACTCCATCACTAAGACCTAGCAAACTTCTCCCAGGTGTCATCTGTATTGCAAGCACTAAGTGTTCCTATATATTAATGAGCTCATTTAATCTTCATGGCAACCCCGTGCGGCAGATACTATTAGTCCCTTTTTAAGGATGAGCAAACTAAGACAGATAAAGTAACTTGTCTGAAATTGAGATATGAAGCCACACAATCTGGCCCCATAGTCTGTCCTCTTAAACAAATGTCCTATTTCCAATGACAAAGACCACTGATATTTACGCAGCACTTTCAGAAGGCTTTAATTTTCTCCTAACACCTGTTACAAAGGTTGGGCAGACAATTCATAACATCATTTTACAAATGAAGAAACTGGGCCAGCATCAGAAACTGTCTTTATTACCAGCCACAGAATATTCTGCTGGGGAAGTCACTGAGTTTCCTGAAGTGGGAATCTGAGCTCTAGGAGATTAAGTCACTACCATCTCCTAGCCAAGAAATGCATTTTTGTCTGCAGCACAGAACGTACCACGGTGTATCTTGGGCACTGATACTGATTCATCTTCAAGGCTTCAATATAAGACATCACAACCCTGAAACCACCTCCCACATTCCTCACATCATATCTGAGTCACATCATATCAGAGTCATATCCTATCCTATCCTGTCCAGTATGTTCCTATCTTTTCCTATGCCTCTAACCAGTCTCCACAGGTCTAATTTTAGACATTAAGTCTTTCTGGCCCAAAGCCACAGTTGATTCTGTGTTCTGTACAGTGAGTGCCTTGAGCACTGAAAAAGTTCACAAATGCCACCACCATTCAGGGTCAACTGAATGGACATTAAGGGACATGTCCAAAAGGCTAGGTGAACACACTGATTATATTTTCTTCCCCTGTTTTATCCACTGAAACAAAAGCCCATATTAATGAAATTCAATTAGCAAAAAGCTAATACAAAAATATTACCAAAAAATGTGGAAATGACCTAAATGCTAATGAAAAGAAACTGGTAAAGCAAATTATGGAACATTCACAGAACATACACGAAAACTGTATTACAAAAGAATGTTAAAAATTCATAGCAAAACCACAGTGACTACCACTGCACACCTGTTAGAATGGCTATAATCAGAAGGGGGGAAAAAGGGGAAAATCAGTGTTGGCAGAGATGTAGAGTACCTGAACCCTCATACACTGCTGGGGAACATAAAATGGTGCAGCCACTACGGAAAACATAAAGTTACTGTATGACCCAGCAATTCCATTCATAGGTGTACACCCAGGAGAACTGAAAACATGTTCACATAAAAATCTGTACTTGAAGGTTCAAAGCAGGATTATTCACCCCTAAGAGCTTTTAAAAAGCGAGAACTGAAATGTTCATCAATTAATAAAGAGATAGGGGTGCCTGGCTGGCTCAGTCGGTGAAGCGCCCACCTTCAGCTCAGGTCCTCATCTCGGGCTGAGTATTATTCAGCTTTAAAAAGTAATGAAGTGGGGCGCCTGGGTGGCTCAGTGGGTTAAGCCGCTGCCTTCGGCTCAGGTCATAATCTCAGGGTCCTGGGATCGAGTCCCGCATTGGGCTCTCTGCTCAGCAGGGAGCCTGCTTCCCTCTCTCTCTCTCTGCCTGCCTCTCTACTTGTGATCTCTGTCTGTCAAATAAATAAATAAAATCTTTAAAAAAAAAAAAGTAATGAAGTACTAGGATATGCTACAACACGAATGAACCTTGAAAACAAAACACTGTAAGTGAAAGAAGCCACACAAAGGGCCAGATCCTGTATGACTGCATTCCGGTGAGACACCCAGAATAGGCAAATCACAGAAACAGAAAGCAGTAACGGTTGTCAATGCATGTAGGGAAGAGGGAATTGGGACTGACTGCTGATAGCTACAGGGCCTTCTTTTAGGGGTGATGGGAATGTTCTGTAAAGAGATAGAAAAGATGGGAATGTTCCGTAAAGAGACAGTGGTGGTGGTTGTACAACACAGTGAATTTATGTTTATAATGTAAAGATTTTATTTATTTATTTGACAGAGAGAAAGATCCTAAGATACTTCCTAAGTAGACAGGAAGGGAGGGGGGAAGCAGGCTCCCTGCTGAGCAGAGAGCCCGATGCTGGGCTTGATCCCAGGACCCTGAGATCATGACCTGAGCCGAAGGCAGGGCTCAATCCACTGAGCCATCCAGGCGCCCCTATAAATACTCATCTTAATGAATTCACATAAATTTATATTTATGAAAGCCACTGAATTATGTACTTTAAAATGGTGGGATTTTTATGGTATGTAAATTAGACCTCAATTTAAAAAATCATACTGTAGTACAGGCAACAGAATACACAATGATTCTACTGACAAGGGATCAGAATATTAAATTCAAAAACAAAATTTTAAGAACTTAACATATCTTAAAGAAGACACTCAACTTCCCCCTCTCTCTCTCTGCCTGCCTCTCTGCCTACTTGTGATCTCTGTCTGTCGGATAAATAAATAAAATCTTTAAAAAAAAAAAGACACTTCAAAACAGTGGAAAAAGATTCAGTAGTGATGTGACAGTTAACATTGCGGGGAAGAAATCAAATGAGATAGCTCGCTCATATCTTACATAAAAATATGTTACAGAACGTTTAAAGATTCAACTGCAACAAATAAAACCATAAAAGTTTTATCAGAAAAAAGGAACACCAGGTGTGAGCAAATGGTCATTATATAGTTCAATAAAACAAACATAACCAAACACTGCAGTGTCATCTTATTTGGACAATATACATATTTTAAGAATACTTAATGACATAGACATATAGTACAGTAGTAACTTAAAAAGCAAAATAATACTTTATACAGTGTGAATCCATCTTTCTAAATTACAAACACACACACACAGAAAAAAGCCAAGAAGACTATACACCAACAGATTAAGAGTCTTTCCTTCTAAGTGGAGGGATTATGGATGATTTTTACTTTCTTCTGTTTGCTTAATTTTAATTTTTCAACTTTCTACAGTTATTATGTATCTAATGTGTAAAATGAAAAGATAAAAGCTACTTGTAAAAAACCAATTTACCTATTCTATCTATTCCAGCCACTCTCATTTCCAATATCAACCCACACAAATGCCTCAAGCAACATTATATCAAGAGTTCCCATTCCAATGACTACATACTTCCCATTCCCAATATTACCTGGAAAATGTCCATTAGAATCAGAGCTGCCAGCAGCATGGTGACCATATCAAAACGTCTTGCCTTCATTTTTCTCTTCTAAATTAAAATGAAGAAATTCCAATTTAGCAGACTTAAAAAAGAGGTTTAGGGAAGGAAAGCAGGATGACACACTGTATGTATTTCATTCAGGGTGAGAGTAGGCACCATGTTGGTCAGGAAGTGATCATCAGTTAATTTCCAATGGCTGAAAGGGTCATTAGATTCTGTCTGGTGGCCTAACACCCTCATTCTACAGATAGGGAAATAAAAGCTCAGAGAACTTCAGAAATTTGCTCAAGATTAAATCTGTCCATTTCTATTCTTTTCCAGCCATGTTTTCTCTCTCACCATAGACAGTCACTGGAAGTCTTATTTTCTTCCAATCTCTGAATTTCCCCCTAGCATACACAGGAAATAACACAAACTAAAAAACAACCACTTCAGACTGGTGGTTTCCTAGCACCCAGTTTCCAAAAATTCCCCAGTAGTTATGGCCCATGCACAGCATCCATTCTTTTATTCTCTGCAAACTGAGTGACACCCATCTGGGTAGGATAGAGGGAATGATAAGACTAGTAATGGTACTCACTGGAGGGCTACCCAAGGGGGGCTCCTTGCCCCAAATACTCAGATTCAAGAGAAGCCCAAGGACAAAACAAGTGTCTTGCATAAATTTCTGACGGCAAGAATGAAAATAAGGAAAAATTAGGTAGGCAGCAATTCTAATAAGATTAAACAACCCTTTTGGCCAAATGCCCAATATTTGTCCCATTATTTAGGAAAACGAAAGGGGTAAATAGGAGCGTGAAAGGCCTTCAGGAGCTGAAGCTATCCCACAGCCATTATCCGATTCAATTCAGTGCTGGTTCCTTCCACATACCTACAACAAGGCTGACACTACTGGAACTGAACTGAGCTCTCTACTTCATCCTACTAAGCACCATGTCCTGGCATGTACAAGCGGAATGAACAGCATAGGGAGTCCTCTCCTTGGTCTCACGTTCCTGTCTTTAGGCACAGCTTCTTTCACTAGAGATACTAAAATATACTACCAAAATGCCATTTTTGTGTTGAACTTTACTTTCTAAAAAAGATTTGAAATATAATACTTTACAGGGGGCACCTGGGGGGCTCAGTCGGTTAAGTGTTTGCTTTCTGCTCAGGTCAGGATCCCAGGGTCCTGGGATCAAGCCCTACACCTCAGGCTCCCTGCTCAGCTGGGAACCTGCTTCTCCATCCCCCTTTGCCTCTCCCCCAGCTTGGGCCTTCTCACTCTCTCTCTTAACTAACTAAATAAAATCTTTAATATATATATATATATAAAACTTGACAGATAACTGTCACAAGGCAATATATGCCAAGCAAGCTCTGAATCAGGGTTTTCCGAAAATCCATGACCTCTCTAGTCTGAGTGTAAATAAGTCAAAATGTTTACCTGGCTTTTCTGCCTGCGGAGGAGGTTTAAATGATGCTAGGTCTCAGACTGTTCCCCACTCTCTCAGTTGTGGTAAGTGTGTCTTCAGGATGGGAGGTTGTTGACAGTGAGCTGAGAAGGGAATGCTTTTCTTTTTATAAACACCCCCAGCAGTAGCTTGGCAGTGGCACATTACCCCATTTGTGTTCTGCTATTTATATCTGGCCCCCACACTATCCTTTGGAATCACTGCTGTTAACACATGAAGTCTCCAGAGGCTTGTAAAGCCACAGCAATGCCCTCTAACCACAGCATGTCCGGTTCCGAGCCCCATTGTAGGCTTCTTGGAGAGCGATCACCTCCTACTCCGGACCCTTTGACTCTGAGATGTCAAACTAAAGCAAAGGAAAAATCCTAACTAGATGGCTCACGGAACTAAGGGAACTTGCCGCGTTCGTCGCTGGCAATGACGACGGCTATCGCCATTCACTCAACCCGCTTACTGTTTTCCAGGGAAGGGCGCCAGCTGCTGGGATACACAAGCAAATAAAACGAAGTAATAAAAAGCACTCACAATCTGAAAAAACACATTAATATTCATACTTAACCAAAATATATGTTAAAAAGCCAAGTGAGTTTTAGAAAAAGTCAGGGAGAACACTAAGGGAAGGATTTGGTAACCTGCGACTACGGTCCCCATCTAAGTACACAGAGTAAATATACAGACTGCTGAGGAACACGTGGGAGTTCTCGGACTGTGGATAAAAAACTGTGAAATGTCCTAGGAAATTTGTGCATATATATCAAAATACATTAATATAGTGTATTAGATAGTGTATGATGTGTAACAGCCCCAAACTGGAAAACATCCAGATGCCCAACAGCAGCAGAATGGATACATTGTTATATTCATACAATGGAATTTTGTGTGGCTTGAGAATAACCATAGGTAAGAAATGTGGATAAATCTTAACAAAATATTCTCCAGCAGAAGAAGAGACCCAAACATGTATACACTGTATGATTTAATTGGGATAGGGAATAAAATCAAACAAAACCCATCTATAACATCGGAATCAGAATACTGGTTGCTCTGAGTAGTAAGTAGACCTGGAAGAGGAACAAGGAGAGCATCTGGGATGCCAGTTAAGTTCTGGTGTGGCTCTGGGTGTTGATTACATTGATATACTCAGTTGTGAATATATTCACCAAGCTATATGCTTATGTATATTTTCCTCTGTATGTGTGCATATGTACATATATTATTATACAACTAAATATTTAAGTATTAAAGTGCACCCATTTTTATAAAACCCACCTCTCATCTTCAGCCTTCAAAGCCTCTAACTTCTTCTTACCCTATGGCTAGGTAGTTCAAAATACAATTTAATACACTAAACAGACTCTGAGCAACAGCACCATTAAAAAAAAAAAAAGTTTGGTCCAAAAGGAAAAAGAGGGTTTGCACAGGTCTTCAGGCATTACTGACCTTCTTTTAAGTTGCAAGCATATGAGCTTTCAGGAGTAGGATTTTCCTGTCTTTGGCACTAAACCCTACCAAATTTGTCTGTATATCACACAAAAGATGGAGTCCACGAAAAAGCATAACAAACACTGCATGAAGTTCAAGGCAAGTCTGGCCTTCCTTATGCCCGATATGCTTTTGCTCCATTCCTGTTTTATTTCACTTTTAAACTTTTAAAAAATCAAAGTATAATTAACATATAAAACATATTAGATTTAGATGCAGAACATGTTTTTATACTTGTGTATATTGCAAAATGATCAGCATAATAAGTCTAGTATTAATGTCTGTCACCATATAATTACAAATTTTTGTGCGTGCTGTAACTTTTAAGACTTACTCTATTGATTTTCAAATATGCAGTATAGTAGTATTACCCACAATTACCATGTTGTACATTATATCCCCATGACATTTATTTTACAACTGAAAATTCGTATCTTTTGACTTCCTTCACCATTTTCATCCACCTTCCCAATACCCAGTATGGCAACCACCAATCTGTTCTCTATATCCATGAGCTTAGTTTTTTTTTGGTTTTTGTTTTTGCTTTTTAGATTCCACGTATAAATGAGGTCATATGACGTTTCTGTCTTAGACTTATCTCATTTTAGCATGCTGTTCTCAAGGTCCATCTATGTTCTCACAAATGGATGGGAGATATTTTACTCTTTTTTATGGCTGATAATATTCCATTTTATTTATATATGTGTATATATGTGTGTGCATATACATATATCCATACACAAACACATTTTCTTTATCCATTCATCCACTGATGGACACTCAGGTTGTTTCTATATCTTGGTTATTGTAAATAATGCTGTAATGACATGGGGGTGATACATGCTTTTTCAAGTTAGTGTTTTTATTTTTATAAAAATAAATAAATAAATAAATAAATACATACATACCCAAACATGAAATTGCTGGATCATATTTTTTCCATAATGGCTACTCCAATATACACTACCACAAACAGTGCACAAAATTCCCCTTTTCCACATCCTTGTCAACACTTGGTATTTTTCCCTTCGCAGTCCTACCCCTTTGTTCTTTTTGATAACAGCCATTCTTCTACCAGATGTACTGTGATAGCCCACTGTGGTTTTTACTTGAATTTCCCTGATTAGTGACTTTGAAGATCTTTTCATATACGCATTGGCCTTCTGTAAGTCTTCTTTGGAAAAATGTCTATTAAGAGCATCTGTTTATTTTTTTAATTGGATTTTTTTTTTTGGCTATTGTCTGAGTTCTTCATATATTTTGGATACTAACCCCTTATCAGATATATGATTTGCAAATATCTTCTCCCATTCAGTAGGTTGCCTTTTCATTTTGTTACTGGTTTCCTCTGCTGTGTAGAAACTTTTTTGTTTGATGTAGTCCCAATTTTTTATTTTTGCTTTTATTGCCTTTGCTTTTGGTGTCAAATCCAAAAACTACTGCCAATTTACGATGTCAAGGAACTTACTCCCTATGTTTCCTCCCACAGATTTTATGGTTTCATGTCTTACCTTCAAGTCTTTAATCCATTTTGAGGGAATTTTTGTAAATGGTCCAGTTTTCCCAATACCATTTATTAGAGACTGTCCTTTGCCTATTGTATATTCTTCGTGTCTTTTCCTAAATTAATTTACCATATACATATGGGTTTATTTCTGGGATCTCTATTCTGTTCCACTGATCTGTGCATCTGGTTTTTTGCTTTTGCTTTTAACTATTTTTCATAAAGATTTATTTATTCATTTGAGAGAGACAGCAAGTGAGAGAACAAGCAGGGGGAAGGGTAGAGGAAGAGGGAGAAGCAGACTCTCTGCTGTGCAGGATGCCCAATGCAGGGCTCAATTCCAGGACCCCAGGATCATGACCTGAGCTAAATAAAGGTGGTCACTTAAACGACAGAGCCACTCAGGTGCCCCAGAAGATGTTGTTTTTTAAAGTAGGCTCCGTGCCCAGCATGGAGCCCAATGTGGGGTTAGAATTCATGACCCCGAGATCAAGTCCTGAGCTGAGATCAAGAGCTGGATGCTCAACTGACTGAGCCACCCAGGTGCCCCTGTGTGTCTATTTTATGCCAATACCATACTAATTTGATTACTTTGGGTTTGTAATATAGTCTGAAATCAGAGAGCCTGATGCTTTGTTGTTCTTTCTCAAGATTGCTTAGACTATTTGCATTCTTTTGTGGTTCTACACAAATTTTAAAATTGCTTGTTCTATTTCTGTGAAAAAAAAAAGCCATTGGAATTTTGATAAAGGTTGCATTAAATCTATAGATTGCTATGGGTAGTGTGAACATTTTAACAATCTTATCTTCTAATCCATAAGCATGGAATATCATTCCATTTATTTTTGTCTCCTTATATTTCTTTCATCAATGCCATACTTCTCAGTATGTTAGTCTTTCTCCTCCTTGGTTAATTCCTAGTATTTTGCTCATTTTAATGCAACTGAAAATGAAGGTTATTTTCTTAATTTTTCTTTTTTTAAAGGTTTATTTATTTCAGAGAGAAAGGGATCATACATGCAAGTGGAGGGAAGGGCAGAGGGAGAGGAGAGAGAGAGAGAATCACAAGCCGACTCCTCACTGAGTCCGGAACCCAGTGTGGGGGCTCGATCTCACAACCCTGAAATCATGACCAGAGCCAAAAATCAAAAGTTGGACGCTTAACCAACTGAGCCACCCAGGTGCCCCCTTAATTTCTCTTTCTGATAGTTTGTTATTGGAATATAGAAATGCAACATATTTCTCTGTATATTGACTTTGAAGGACTTTTTTTTAACAGAGGGTGGGGGAGGGGGAGTCCAAGCAGAGGGAGGGGCAATGGGAGAGGGAGAGAAATCCTTGAGCAGACTCCCCTCTTAGCACAGAGGCCAACTTGGGGCTCAATTCCAGGACCCTGAGATTATCACCTGAGCCGAAATCAAGAGCTGATGCTTAACCAACAGAGCCACCTAGGCAACCCTCTGTATATTGACTCTGTATCCTGCAATTTTACTGAATTTACTAGTTTTAACAGTTTTTTGGTGCAATCTTTAAGGTTTTCTATATACAAAATACCATGTCATCTCAAGAGTGACAATTTTCCTTCTTTCTCTACAATCTGGATGGTTTTCATCTTTTTCTTGCCTAATTGCTGTGGCTACGACTTCAACACTATGTTGAATAAAAGTGGCAAGAGCAGGCATCCTTGGGGCTCCTGGATGGCTCAGTCGGTTATGCAACTGACCTTGGTTTCAGCTCAAGTCATGATCTCAGGGTCCTGAATCCAGCCTTACACTGGGCTCCACACTCAGTGGGGAGTCTGCTTTTCTCCCTCTCCTTCTCCCCATCCCCTGCTCATGCACAGTCTCTAATAAATGAATAAAAAAAAAAAAGTGGGCATCCTTGTCTTTTTCCTAATCTTAGAGAAAAACTTTTCACTTAACCCCACTGGGTTGTAATGTCAGCTGTGGGCTTTTCATAAATGGCCTTCATTATGTTGATGGATGTTCCCTCTATACACACATTATTGCAAGTTTTTATTATAAATGGATATTGAATTTTGTCACATACTTTTTATGCTTCTATTTAAATGATCATGTGATTTTCTCACTTCATTTTATTAATGTGGTGTATCACACTGATTGATTTGTAAATGCTGAATCATCCTTGCACCCTTGGAATAAATTCCACTTGATCACAGGGTATGATCCTATTAATGTATTATTGAATTCGGCTTGCTAATATTTGATGAGGAGTTTTGCATTTATGTTCATTAGAGATATTGGTCTGCCATTTTCTTCTTTTCTTGTCTGGTTTTGATATCATGGTGATGCTGGCCTCATAAAGTGAGTTTAGAATATTCTTTTCTCTTTTATTTTTTGAAGAGTTTGAGAATGATTGGTGTTAATTCTTCTTTGACTGACAGAATTCATCAGTGCAGTTATTTGGTCCTGAAATTTTGTTGGGAGGTTTTAAATTACTGCTTCAATCCCCTTACCAGTAATCAATCTGTTCAGATTTTTCTCCTCCTGATTCAGTTTGAAAAGTTTTTATGTTTCTAGGAATTTATCCATTTTTTTTTCTAGGTGGTCCAATGTGTTTGCGTGTAATTGTTCATAGTGTCTTATGATCCTGTGTATCTCTGTAGTACCAGTTGTAATGAATCTCTGTCATCCTTGATTTTACTTAAGCCCTCTTTTTTTTTCTTTGTTTAGCTAAATATTTTGCAATTTTGTTTATATTTTCTAAGAACGAGCTCTTGTTTCATCGATCTTTTCTATCATCTTTTTGTCTCTATTTCATTTATTTCCCCTCAGACTTTTATTTCCTTCCTTCTCCTAACTTTGGGCTTCATTTGTCCTTTTTCTAGTTTCCTGAGGTGTACATTGGTTGAGATTTTTCTTGTTTCTGAGGTAGGCATTTATTGCTATGAACTTCTCCCCAGAACTCTTTTTTTGCTATATCCCATAATTTTTGGTATAATGGTTTGGTATTTTCGTTTTCATTTGTTTCAAGGTATCTCTTCAGATTTCACTTTCGAATTCTTTCCTGACCTACTGGCTGTTCAGTAATACATTGTTCAATATCCACATAATAAATTTTCAGTTTTCTTTTTTATAATTGATTTCTGGTTTCATACCACTGGGTTTGGAAAAAATTATATGATTCAATCTTCGGTTTGTGCAGACTTGATCTATCCTAGAGTATGTTTCATGTGCACTTGAGAAGAATGTGTATTCTGTTGTTTTTGGATGGTATGTTTTGTATATACCTGTTAGGTCCATCTGCTTAAATGTGTGACTGAAGGTCAATGTTTCCTTTGTTTTTGCAGTCTAATCTATCTATTGATGTAAGTAGGTGGTGTTCAAGTCCCCAGCCTTCTTCTGAGTTCCATTCGCATGGAGTATCTTTTTCCATCTTTTAATTCTCAGTCTGTTTGTGTATTTATGTTTGAAGTGAGTCTCTTGGGGGGTAACATATAGATGGGTCTTATTTTGTTTTGTTTTATCCACTTAGCCACTCTACGTTTTCTGATTAGAGAACTTACTCTATTTACCTTCAAAGAATTATTGATAGGTAAAGACTTATTACTGCCATTTTGTTATTTGCTTTCTGGCTGTTTTGTACTTCCTCTGTTCCTTTCTTCTCTTGTTCTCTTCCATTGTGGTTTGATGACTTTCCTTAGTGGTATGTTTAAGATGCCTTTCTTGCTGCCTTTTGTTCATTCACTACTGGTTTTTGCTTTGTGGTAATCATGAGGCCTAAATATAAAAATTTGTAAGTCTATTTTAAGCTGGTGACAACTCAAGTTTGAATGCATTTTAAAGTATATTTTTATTCTCCCTCTAATGTTTTGTTTCTGATGTTACATTAAACTAATGTGATGTCACATTAACTAATTATTGTAGCAACATTTATTTTTTGTATTTTTTGTGTTGTCTTTTTTGTATTATTTTGTATATTTGTCTTTTTTTTTTAAGATTTTATTTATTTATTTGCCAGAGAGAGAGAGAGAGAGCACAGGCAGGCAGAGTGGCAGCAGAGGGAGAAGCAGGCTCCCTGCCGAGCAAGGAGCCCAATGTGGGACTCGATCCCAGGACGCTGGGATCATGACCTGAGCCGAAGGCAGCGGCTTAACCAACTGAACCATCCAAGCGTCCCTATTTGTCTTTTTTTAAAAGAAGTTTTATTTGAGAGATACAGAAAGCAAGAGAGAGAGAGCACAATGGGGTCAGGGGCAGAGGGAGAAGCAGGCTCCCCACTGAGCAGGGACCCTGATGTGGGGCTCAATCCTGGGACTTTAGGATCATGACATGAGCCAAAGGCAGACGCTTAGCCAACTGAGCCACCCAGATACCCCTATATTTGTCTTTTAACCCTCATACTAGCTTTAAGAGATTATTCTATTCCTTTCAGTAAATATTCACCTCTACCAGAGATACATTTTTGGTATGTTTTCTTGTTACTGTTTGTATTTCTTCTCAAGTTAGTAAGTCGGTTTAGTAGTTCTTTAAGGCCAGTTTGATGGTGATGAACTCCTTTAGCTTTTTTTTTGTCTGGAAAACTCTTTTCTTCACCTTTAATTCTGATTAATAACTTTGCTGGGTAGCATATTCTTGGTTGGAAATTTTTTTCTTCTAGCACTTTGACTATATTGTGTTACTTCCTTCTGGCTTGCAAGGCTTCTGCTGAAAAATACGCTCATAGCCTATTTGAGTTCCATCACATGGTAACAACTTATTTTTCTCTTGTTGCTTTTAAGAGTCTCTCCTTTCCCTTAAATTTTGGCATTTTAATTATAATGTGTCTTGGTGTGGGTCTCTTTGGTATCATCTTATTTGGAATCCTCTCAACTTCCTGGATTTGGAAGTCTGTTTCTTTCCCCAGATTAGGGAAGTTTTCGGTTATTTCTTCAAATAAATGTTTGCCTTCTTCTCTCTTCTCTTTTTTCCCAGATTTCTCTCTTCTCTTCTTTCACCCTATAAGGTGTTCATTAGTCTGTGTGCAGTTGTTCTGTAAGTTCCTTAAACTATCTTTTCATCTTTTAAAATTCTCTTTGCTAAAGTTCTGTGTTCATCCATTCTTCTTCCAAGTTCAGTAAGCATCTTTATAACCATTACTTTGAACTCCTTATCAGGTAAATTACCTACCTCCATTTCACTAAGGTCCCCCCCCCCCCACCCCGGGGTTTCATTTTCTGCTTTCATTTGGAATATATTCCTCTATTTTCTTCATTTTGCTTGACTGCCTACATTGGTTTCCATGCATCAGATGGAACAACTGCCTATCCATCTTGAAGGGCTGGCCTTGCGAAGATAAAACTTACTGTTCAACACTGTTCTTGCTCTTAGCTGTCTCTCAAAAGTTTGTAATTATACAAACAGCGTATTTTATTTTTATTTTTAATAGGTTCCAGTAATTAATCAGACTGGACCCCAGAGCCAGGTGATCTGGAGGTGTCTCCTGGCAAGTAGGCACAAAATTGGGGCTCCAGGCAAGTGTATGATTTCCTTTCCGGGAGGTATGAGTGAGCTAGAGTGCAAACATGGCATTCCCTCGCCCACATTCACTGAGAGCATCTGTACAGCTGCTAAAGGTGTGCCCAGCCTAAAATTTGTCCTTTAGGCTGAAGCTCTAGGACCAGCAAGTAGGCTTCTTTCACAAAAAGACTACGGGTGTGTTTTAATCTGGTCTGTGCAGTCTCCTGGGATCGGTACCTACCAAGGACTCTGTTACAGTCCCATGAGACACAGGAGCACCAGCGCCCCTGGCCACGAGAGCCAAGAGTGATCAAAGGGTATTCCCTGGATGACAGCCACTAAACCAGGCAACAGATATAAAAACTAGGATACCGGCCACATATAAGAACTCTGCTGTGAGAGATGATGGCGCTCTACAGTGTAGCAGAGGGAGAGCATAAAGATAATGCCCACTCTCTGAGGTGTCAGGGAAGGTTTTTGCCCTTACTTGTGTGTAACAGAAGCCTGCCCCTGAGGTTTCAACTTTGACAATAAACTAAGAAGGCTTTTTCACAAAAAGACTTGAGTTCCTGGGTCTACTGGCTCTTGCTGTGGTAGTTCTTGGGATAGCCACTGGGGGTGATACTGCTATGTAAGAATTCTCTGTTGGTGATAGTCCTATCGGCCAGGAGCTGCTACCACCAAATCAGGTGATGGAGAGGTATCTCCTGGCATCAACAATAAAAATCAGGGCACCAGAGAATGGCGTAAGCTCCTCTCCAGATGATACCGGCAAGTGGGAGCAAGGCAAAGGGAGAGCACAAAGCCTGTATCAATCGGCCTCTGTTCCCTAATAGCAGTTTCGTAGGCCTTCCTATCCTCACCAAACCAGTAGCCTTTCTCAGAAAGACTGGGGACGTGTTTCAGTCTGCTATCTGTGCACTGTTCCAGGAGTCCTCAAAATGTCCCAGCACCATTTTAGGTACTGGGGATAGATTAATGAACAAAATAAACAAACATCTTGCCCTTGTTAAATTAATATTCTTGTGACAGGAGGCAGTCAGATAACAAAATAAATAATCAAATGATATCTTAGAATACAGTAATTACTACAGTTTTTTTGTTTGTTTTTTCTGTTTTTTATTTTTAGTACTATGGTTTTCAAAGAAGTATTACAAGGGAAATTGGGAGTACACGCAGAGTTTGCAATTTAAACTGAATGATTAGGGAGTTAAGAGGCCGGAGTAAGAGGAGGGCCCTATGCTTGCCTCACACCTCAAACACAGCTAGATAAATATCAAATCTTTCAGAATGTCAGGAAACCAATCTGAGGACTGAGAGAACAACAGCACAACAAAGAGGCAAAAAAGAGGCCAGGTCATGGAAGGTAGGAGATGCGGAGATGTGATTTGGGGGAGAAAAGAACAGCGAGTGCTAGGGAAGAGAGGGAGTGCTGATCAGGGAGAGAGGAGAGAGAGAGAGAATAGAGTGCAGGGCATTAAATAACAAGAACACTTCTCCAAAACCACTGAGGTTGAAAACGAGAGGGGTTGATTACTGCAAGTTTTTACAAGTGGCTGAGCTCAGAGACTGAGGTTTTAGAAGTCATGCGATCACTGGGTGAAGGCTGGCGACTACAGAGGTGCTCCTGGAGAGAAGTGGGCAGAGGCCTGGGAGCAGATGGTGTCATCTGAAGCTCCCCAGGTCACACTGTGAGAGACAGTTTCCCCTTCTTGCAGTGCATTTGGGAGACGTGGCATCGTCTCCCAAGGACAAAAGAGCCAGTGGGTGCCACTGAGCTATCTGGCTCATTAGCACAGGAGCAGGGATGCCTGCTGCGGGCCGCTAACCGAGACGCTGGCTTTTTGCTACTCTTTGCCATGAACTCCAAGCCCGTGCTCAATGCAACCGCCCTTCTTGAACTCACCACAAGAAAAATTTGGAAAGACCACAAATATAATGGAGGTTAAAGAACATCCTACTAGGGCGCTGGGTGGCTCAGTGGGTTAAAGCCTCTGCCTTCGGCTCAGGTCATGATCTCAGGGTCCTGGGATCGAGCCCCGCATTGGGCTCTCTGCTCAGCAGGGAGCCTGCTTCCTCCTCTCTCTATCTCTCTCTCTGCCTGCCTCTCTGCCTATTTGTGATCTCTGTCTAATAAATAAGTAAATAAAATCTTAAAAAAAAAAAAAAGAACATCTTACTAAAGAATGAATGGCTTAGGGGTGCCTGAGTGGCTCAGTGAGTTAAAGCCTCTGCCTTCAGCTCAGATCATGATCCCAGGGTCCTGGGATTGAGTCCCACATCAGGCTCTCTGCTCAGTGGGGAACCTGCTTCCTCTTCTCTCTCTCTGCGTGTCTGCCTACTTGTAATCTCTATCAGTCAAGTAAATAAATAAATAAATCTTTAAAAGAAAAAATAAAGAATGGCTTAACCAGGAAATTAAAGGAGAAATTTAAAAATGCATGGAAACAAATGAAAATGAGAACATGACAATCCAAAACCTTTAGGACACAGCAAAGAGTACTAAAAGGGAAATATACTGCAATACAATCCTACCTCAAAAAGCAAGAAAAATCTCAAACATACAACTTACCCTTTTATCTAAAGGAACTAGAAAAATTACAGCATAAAGTCGGAAGCCAGCAGAAGAAGGAAAATAATAAAGATTAGAGTAGAAGTAAATGATACAGAAAGAAAAAAAGCCAATAGAGCAGATCAATGAAATTAGGAGCTTTTTCTTGGAAAGAATCAATAAAATTGATAACCTCTAGCCAGACTTAAATAAAGAAAAGAGAAATGACCCAAATAAACAAAATCATGAATGAAAAAGGAGAGAGCACAACCAGTACCACAGATATACAATTTTAAGAGAATATTATGAAAAGTTATATGCCAACGAATTAGGCAATCTGAAAGAACTGGATAAATTCCTGGAAACATACAAACTACCAAAACCGAGACAGAAAGAAATAGAAAATTTGAACAGATCCGTAATCTGCAAAGAAATTGAATCAGTAATCAAAAGTCTCCCAACAAACAAAAAGCCCAGGCCAGGTAGCTTCCCAAGGGAATTCTACCAAACATTTAAAGAAGAGTTAATACCTACTCTTCTTAAACTGTTCCAAAAAGTAGAAATGGAAGAAAAACTTCCAAACTCATTCCGTGAGGCCAGCATTATCTTAATTCCAAAACCAGACAAAGACCCCACTAAAGTGGAGAATTTTAGGCCAATATCCTAGGTGG
This sequence comes from Lontra canadensis, assembly GCF_010015895.1. Lineage (NCBI taxonomy): Eukaryota > Metazoa > Chordata > Mammalia > Carnivora > Mustelidae > Lontra > Lontra canadensis. The sequence goes on from NW_022630995.1 coordinate 6,625,704, forward strand.
TAAAGTTGTGACTGATTTAGCAAAATACTTTGAAATCTATTCACATTGCTGCATTAGTAGTTCTAAAACTGACAGCTATGATGGCTGAAAAATTATGTGAATATACTAAATACCAATACATTGTATCCTCTAAATAAATGATTTATATGGTATCTGAATTGCATTATCAATAAAGCTCTTTTTCTAAAAAAAGGAATGAACTACTGATACATGCAACAACACAGATGAATCTCAAAAGCATTATGCTAAGAAGTCAGTTACAAAAGGCTACATACAGCATAATATTTAAATAACACTCTAGAAAAGGTAAAACTGTCGTGACAAAAAGCAGATCTGTTGGCCAACAGACACGTGAAAAAGTGCTCCATATCACTCGGCATCAGGGAAAAACAAATCAAAACCACAATGAGATACCACCTCACACCAGTCAGAATGGCTAAAATTAACAAGTCAGGAAACAACAGATGTTGGCGAGGATGCGGAGAAAGGGGAGCCCTCCTACACTATTGGTGGGAATGCAAGCTGGTGCAACCACTCTGGAAAACAAGTATGGAGGTTCCTCAAAAAGTTGAAAATGAAGCTACCCTACGACCCAGCAATCGTAGTAGTGGGTATTCACCCTAAAGATCCAAATGCAGTTATCCGAAGGGGCACGTGCACCTCAATGTTTACAGCAGCAATGTCCACAATAGCCAGACTATGGAAAGAACCTAGATGTCCATCAACAGATGACTAGATAAAGATGATGTGGGGTGTGTGTGTGTGTGTGTGTGTGTGTGTGTATATATATAATGAAATACTATGCAGCCATCAAAAGAAATGAAAGCTTGCCATTTGCAATGACGTGGATGGAACTAGAGAGTATTATGTTAAGCAAAATAAGTCAACCAGAGAAAGACAATTACCATATGATCTCTCTGATATGAGGAATTTGAGAGGCAGGGTGGGGAATTGTGGGGGGTCAAGGAAGGAAAAAACAAAACAAGGTGGGATCGGGAGGGAGACAAACCATAAGAGACTCTTAATCTCACAAAACAAACCAAGGGTTGCTGGGGAGTGGGGGGTAGGGATAGGGTGGCTGGGTTATGGACATCGGGGAGGGTATGTGCTATGTGAGTGCTGTGAAGTGTGTAAGCCTGACAGGCAAATAATACATTACATGTTAATTTAAAAAAAAATTAAAAATTCAAATTTTAATTTTAATTAAAAAAAAAAAGCAGATCTGTGATTGCCAAAGGCTTGAGGAGGGAGGACACTGAATGACTATAAGGGGGCATGAAAGAGCTTTTTGTGGTGATGAAATGTTTTACGTCATGATTGTATTAATGGTTATGTGATGGTATACATTTGGCAAAAGTCATAGTGTTGTACTCTTAAAATTAAATTTATATAAATCATAACACAGCTGATTTTTAAAAATTAACAACAAATTTTTCATATTCCTTGGAATGTCTTTGTGTATACCAAGAGTTAAATGTATCCCAATTTGAAAACTACTACTAAAAGGAACTGTAATATTGCAATGGCCCATAGAAAAGGCTGATAAAGAGCTGGGAGGTCCAAAGGAAATTAGGGTTGTGATCAGATAAGTACGCGTATCTTAGAGACCAGAGGCCAAACCAGGACATTACAGCAGTAAATGTAAATTACCATTACCATCATCCAAAGAAAACCAAGCCGGATCAGACACCGGGGACCACTAGAGGTCAGCACTAGAACAAGATGTCTTTCCTCTAATGGCAAGATTTTAGCCTGCTCTTGGGAAGGACAGAAGAGAACAGGAGAAAACAATTCTGAATTTAACTATCCACTCAAAGAAGACTGTTTCAACTTACAAATGACTAAATTTTAATTGGAAAGATTAACGTTTCTACCATTAATGGACTCGAGGGTTTGTGAACAAAGCTGAGTTCCGATATAAAGAAATATAGCTTTGTTTTGCACATTGTTCTCCCTCTACGTTGAGGCACTCTGCTAGTAGGGGAAACAGTCTGTGCCCCGCTGGCTCTAGTGGTTAGGCTGTTCTCTAGCACTGGTGACATTTAACTGCTGGTTCGATAACTACCACTTTTGGGGTCCAGTTGGCATTGGGTATTCTGAAAAATTTCTATGTCCTCCAGCCTCATTATCACAGATGAGCTTCTTTGGCCTTGCTGGGCATCCTCTTAGAATAAAATCACAGCTGGTTTGTGTTCCCTGATATCTTAACTAGTCCCAAAGGCAAACCTAGGAGTTCTTTCACAATAACCTTGATTCTGTAAAAAACTGAAGAGGAAACTTTGTTCTCAACACATTCTGCTGCTTGCTATTTCCAACTTATTGCTTGGGTGGTCCCATGTTTGACTTGGTGCTTTTCTAAGAGACCTTGAAAATGATCCAGTTTGTTCAAGGAGAGTCAAAACAATCCAATTGTTTAAGGATACCCTAAAACTTATCAGCTAGTTTCTGAACTCTTACATCAACCCTTTCCAGGGTTTCAGTCCAAGGAAGCCAGGACACAGGAGTCTAATCTTGTCCCCTTCTCCTTTTCTTTTTGTTCAGGAAACAGCTCTCCATTCCCAATACTTTTTAGAGGTCCTTCCTATAAGCTACTTCTGCTCCTCTATCGTATGATTCCCCCCTATTCTGCTGTATCTGCCTTTTCCTTCCCTTAGACTACTTATGAATTAATATTAAAGGTGACCTGGAGTACGGACATAGAAAACTTTGTAAGAGGAAATAAAAAGGTTATCTACATAGTATTTTCAAAATATTACTCCTATAACATTCCATATACAATGATACAGTGTCTTATTTGTAGACACCGCTCTGTTGGTAGATTTTAAACCTCTAGGCTTTAACTCTCAACTTTTTTTTTTCTCCTGCAGTGAGAAACACATTCTTTTCAAGGACAATGGTCCTTAAAATAAAATTAAATGTGAAAAAAAAAAGGACAACGGGTCTATGGCAATGATTTCCAAGTGTGTATGTATGAATACGTGTGGATTAAGTTATATTAGAGTACAAGACGTGTGGTGTTTAAAAGAAACTCTTTCAAAGATTTCTCACATGTCCCTCATTATATATGTCATCAGCATATCTTTGCATCTCCTATAATGTGTCTTTCATATGTCTTTCATTCTACGAGTAGCTCATACATGTTTATGAAATAAAAAGAGGGATGGAAGAGGGAGTAAAAAATGTCAGGAGCCTTATGAGGTTTAAGATTTCCAGGATAAGGGGCGCCTGGGTGGCTTAGTCATTAGGCGTCTGCCTTTGGCTCATGTCATGACCCCGGGGTCCTGGGATCAAGATCTGCATTGAGCTCCCTGCTCAGCTGGAAGCCTGCTTCTCCCTCTCCCACTCCCCCTCCTGTGCTCCCTCTTTCACGGTCTCTCTGTCAAATAAATAAATAAATCTTAAAAAAAAAAAAAAAAAGACTTCCAGAATAAATATTAGCAGGAACAGTTATCAGAAACCGTAGTCACCAGAAGAAATAATTTAGCTTTTGCAACTAGATCTAATCTATCTACTTCCTTGGGAAGAAATTATACTAATAAGAACTTTTGGTGAAAGTGGTAAGGAGTCCTTTTTCTGGTCACCTGGGCTTATAATTTTGGCCTCACTGAACAGTTACATGAACTAGGACTTGAAACCACAAACCTCAGTGACTCAGCGGTCTTATACTATTGGACCATGTTACACACACAAACTCAGTCACAAGTTCACATGTGTCAAACCATGGAGTTCAATGTCGATGCTACAGTATTTGTAAACTAAATTTATTTTCTTCAGCCTTGTGATAGAAACACTTGTAAGGTAGAAGCACTAAGTTATTCCATGAGTATTTTCCTATACGCTATTGCTGGATGGAGGCTAAAGTCAAGTGAACTGTGAATGTCCTCAGCCAACCTGTTAGGGTCTTACAAATCTCGTTTCCAGCTCCACAATTCACCCCAGAAACTTTTGTACTACCCAGACATCTACCGTCATCTTTTATTATTTAAATCAGGTAATTTGGTTGGTTGTCAAGAAATCTAGATAAGAACCATGAAGTTAGCAATTCACTTTTCTGTGGAGTAAAGCTGCAGGGTCCAATCTACAATTAAACACTCACCACAGAAACAGAGTAACTAAGTCTACTGCAGCAAAATTTTAAGAACAAACTATTTAGAGAATCGTTTTATTGAAAACCAAAAATGTTCCAGGTAGACATCACTCAATGAATACGAATGACCTATAATAAATGTCAAGGATTTGGTTTCTCATATGCCAGTCATTGATTTGGATAATACCCCACCTCTGAGGAAAAGAAATAAGGGCATATGACCATTGCTGCTTGCAGTTCTTCCTTTCGGGATACTCCCAAACTTGCAAACCAAGATTCTGGGACAATGGCTTGTGAATGAAACCTCTTACTGAGAACCATGTTAACACTAAATAAGAAAGAAAACCAAAAACTGAAATATGACATTATTAAAATTAGGGGATCCCAGGACGCCTGGGTGGCTCAGTGGATTAAGCCTCTGTCTTCAGCTCAGGTCATGATCTCAGGGTCCTGGGATCAAGCCCCGCATCGGGCTCTCTGCTCAGCAGGGAGCCTGCTTCCCCCTCTCTCTCTACCTCTCTGCCTACTTGTGATCTCTGTCAAATAAATAAATAAAGTCTTTTAAAAAAATAAAATAAAATAAAATTAGGGGATCCCTTGCACTGACAAGTACTTTAAAAGACAAAATAAAGTATCAATAATTTAGGAACACAGACTTAAAAGGAAAAGGAGATGAGAGAACACAGCACATAGGCATCAACGTCAGGATCTTTCTCCATGCAAGGACCCAATCTTGAGGGACTGACTGGCTACACAAGCAACTCTAGGGGCAGATTTTTGTTGAATTCTTCATAACCATAGGATTCTACAAAGACAGTCACTCATCCATTTATTCTCCACTCTAATACTTAAAAAACCAAAATCTTGAGTTGTCTACTATGTGCCAGACCACAGAGTTTGATGTTGATGCTCTAGTATTTGCAAATTAACTTTATTTTCTTCACTACTGCAATAAGAATACTTATAACGTGGGTTGAACTCAGTTATCTGGTTAGTATTTTCCTAAGTGCTGGACTGAAACTAATGCCATGTGAATGTGACATCTCCATACCTCGCTCTGTCTCAGTAGGGTGACCAGGACCTGAAGTGCACAGAGGGTTACACAAACAACTGAGTTATTTACTGAGTGCTATGTGGTAAGTAAGGTGAGGAATATTAACATTTTTAAGACGGTCTTTGGCCTCAGGATGTTGTTGGAGATGGTAACAGATTTAAGATGAGGAAGTTTGGGTATCATATTGTTAGAAAGGAACAGAGAAGTATTTATTCTTTCTTACAAATGTGTAATTTGGTTTTCTTCCAAAGAATATTGGCTTATAATTACCCTTTCTTCTGAATATATCTATTCCAATTATGTCCATTATCTTGAAATTTTTTATACAAGTAATACTTCCAGCTTAAACACCAACTCTTTCAGAGAGTTTATACTGATAAACAACAGCCCCTGCTCCATTTGTTGCCAGCAATAATCACTTTCAACTATTTTAACTTTTTCTTTTTTTTTAGTATAGTCAACACACATTACATTAGTTTCAGGTGTACAACACAGTGATTTAAATTTATACATTAGTTCATGCTATGCTCACCACACACTAGTACAGTATCAGGGACTAGATGTCTTATGCTGTGCCTTTTATTCTCATGACTTACTCATTACAAAATTAGACGCCTGTATCTCCCACTCCCCTTCACCATTTTGCCCATTTCCCCTTCCATCACTTCTGACAACCATGAGTTTGTTTTCTGTGTTTATAGGTCTGATTCTGCTTTTTGTTAATTCATTTCTTAGATTCCATTTATGAGTGAAATCATATGGTATTTGCCCCTCTCAGTCTGACTTCATTTAGCATAATGCCCTCTAGGTCCATCCATATAGTCACAAATGGCACAGTTTCATCCTTTTTTAAGGCTGTGAAATATTCGTGTGTATACATGCATAGACACGAATAGCATATATGCTGTGTGTGTGTACACATAGTGTATTGTGTATTATGTATGTATATAGTTTGTATACACAACACACATTTTCCTTATCCATTGGTCTATCGATGGACACATGGTGTATATGTACATATAGTGTGTCTGCACACACACACCTTCCTTATCCATTTGTCTATTGATGGACACCTGTGTTTCCGTATCTTGGCTACTGTAAATAATGCTACAACAAACAAAGGGTGCATATATTTTTTTCAAATTAGTGTTTTCACTTTCTTTGGGTAAATACCCAACAGAAGAATTACTGGGATCATGTAATATTTCTAGTTTTAATTTTCTAAGGAAACTGCATACTGTTTTTCACACTGGCTGCACCAATTTACATTCCCCCCAACAGTGCACAAGCGCTCCTTTTTCTCCACATCCTTGCCAGCACTTGTTTTTTCCTGTCTGTTTTATCTGAGCCATTCTGACAGGTATAAGGTGACATCTCACTGGGTTTGATTTGTATTTCCCTGATGAGCGATATTGAGCATCTTTTCATGTGTCTGTTGGCCACTGAATGTCTTCTTTGGAAAAATGTCTATTCAGGTCTTCTATCCATTTTTTAATTGGATTATTTGGCTTTTTGGTGTTGGGTTGCAGATGTTCCTTATATATTTTGGATATTAACCCCTTATCAGATATAACATTTGCAAATATCTTCTCCCATCAGTAGGTTGCTTTTTGTTTTGTTGATGGGTTTCCTTTGCTGTGCAAAAGCTTTTAGTTTGATGTAGCCCCAATAGTTTATTTTTGCTTTTGTTACCCTTGCCTGAGGAGACATAGCTAGAAAAATAATGCTATGGCCTATGTCAGAAATTATTGCCTATGTTCTCTTCTAGGACTTTTATGGTTTCAGGTTTCACATTTAGTTCTTTAATCCATTTTGAGTTTATTTTTGTGTATGGTATTAAAAAATGGCCCAGTTTCATTCTTTCACATGTAGCTGTCCAGTTTTCCCAGCACCATTTACTGAAAAGACTATCTTTTCCCCATTGTATATTTTTGCTTCCTTTGTCACAGATTAATTGACCATACAATCATAAACAGGCTCTCTGCTCTTTTCCTGCAGTACATCTTTAAACCTGCAATTGTGGTATCTGCAGCTTTATCTTTTCCCCCCAATATTGTTCTATTTTTTGTTATACTATTAGTTATTTGCTTATATTACTACTATACCACTAGTATATCAATGTATATTCCAATGTCATGATCATTATCACATTCAAAGCAAAACATTCCTAATATGAAGATCAAATTAATAATCCTTTCTAGCAGAATATATTTCACAAATCATTTGAAATCATGCCCTTTTTTAGTCTGTTTCATATTTGGTCATTACAAATTTTTATTTTTCTTTTGCATTTCTGGAGTTGTCCCTAATGTATTTCTATTTCCAGTTCAATTGTTTAGAACTCATTTTTGTTTGTTCTTAAGGTCTAGTTTTAATCTGGATCAACTGCATTCTAGGTCAACAACCACATAGAAAATCTTTAAAGTATCCCTGGGTACTTTTTCCATTTCTTGTATTATGGAGCTTTTTTCTTCCAGTTTATTTTGTGGGAATAACTTCTGAAATAATTTTCTCATAAAGGATGCATGGAAAAATAAGTATTTTAGTACTTTCATTTTTGAGATGTGAATATGGTTAATAGTTTTGCTAGTATATAACTCTAGGTTCAAAATAATCTTCCCTCACAATTTTGTATAATGGATGATTCTCAAGGATTTGTATAAATTCAACTGTTTAAAAAGCAGTTTTAGTGTGCGTGGGTGGGTCAGTTCATTAAGCATCTGCCTTTAGCTCATGTCGTGAGCTTAGGGTCCTGGGATCCTGAGACTGAGCCCTGCATCAGGCTCCCTGCTCAGCAGGGAGTCTGCTTCTTTCTCTCCTTATGCCCCTTCCCTAGCTTGTGTGCACTGTCTCAGATAAATAAAATCTTTAAAATAGATAGATAGATAGATAGATAGATAGATAAAAGCAGTTTTAGAGCGGCACCTGGATGACTCAGTCAGTTAAGCATCTTGATCTCAGGGTTGTGAGGTCAAGCTCTGCATTGGACTCCACTCTAGACATGGAGCCTTTAAAAAAAAAAAAAGCAATTTTTCATTCACAGCAAAATGAGAGGAAAGTATAGAGATTTTCCACAGACTCCCTGCCTCCAGACATGCATAGTGTCCTCCATTATCAACATCCCCCCACCAGAGATTTGTTACAAGTGATGAACTTATATTAACACAATTACCCAAAGTCCACAGTTTATATTATAGGGCTCAGTCTTGGTGTTGTACATTCCAAGGGTTTGGAAAAATGTCCAATGGCATGTATCCATCACTATAACATCATATAGAGCGCATTAACTGCCCCAAAAATCCTATGTTCCACCTATTAATTGGTCTTCCCTGCCTCAACCTACTTATCTTTTTACTGTCCCCATAGTTTTGCCTTTTCCAGAATGTCATAGAGCTGGAATCATACAATAGATAGCCTTTCCAGATTGTCTTTTTTTGCTCAGTAAAGTAATTTAAGTTTCCCCATGTCTCCTCATGGCTTGACAACTCATTTCTTTTTAGGGCTAAATAATCCCATTCCATTCCATACTAATTTCCATTTAGTGCTAACTACTCCACTGTCTCGATGAGCCACAAGTTTATTTATACACCCACCCACTGAAGGACATACTGATTGTTTCCGTGTTTCGGCAGTCATCAGTAAAGCTACTATAAACGAGCACGTGTATTCCGGCTTTCGTGCGGACATACATTTTCAACTCCTCTGAGTAAACTGGGAGTGCAACTGACGGACTATATATTAAAGAATATATTTCATTCTCTAAGAAACCCCCAAACTATTTCCCAAATGTTGTAGCATTTTGCATTCCACTAGCAATAAATGCTCTACATTTTCATGCCAAAATTTGGTATTGTCCGTGGGCTGGGTTTGGCTCTTCTAATAGATGGATAGTGAAATTTCACTGTTGTTTTTATAGGCATTTCATGATGGCATATGATGTGAAGCACCTTTTCTTAAGTCTTATTTGCCATCCATATATATCATCTTTGGTGAGGCATCGGTTAAGATTTTGGTATTTTAAAATTTAAAATTTAAATTTAAGTTTAAAAACCATTTTAAAATCAGGTTTTCTGTTTTATTAATGTTAACGTCTAAGAATTCTTTGTATATTTTGGACAACAATCCTTTATTCAATGTGTCTTTGGATGTATTTTCTCTCAGTCGATGGCTTGTCTTCTCATTCTCTAACACTATCTTTCACAGGAAAGTTTTTAATTTTAATGAAGCCCAGCTTATCAATTATTCCTTTCATGGGTTGAACAGTGTTGTATCTGAAAAATCATCACCATATTCAAGGTCATCTAGGCTTTCTTTTATGTTATTTTCTAGAACATCTTTTACGGTAACAGAACTTATGTAACTATAACCATAGTTACATGTTTATCTTTTCTGGTTTCTCATTTTACATTTACATCCATGATCCATCTTAAGTTAATTTTTTAAATGGGTTTAAGTTCTGCGACTAGGTTCATTCTTTTGCATGGGGATGTTCAGTTGTTCCAGCACCATTTTTTTTTTTAAGATTTATTTATTTGAGAGAGAAGAAGAAAGCGTGTGTGTGAGGAGTGGGGGAGGAGCATGAGGGAGGGGAAGAGAGTCTTAAGCAGACTTCCCGCTGAGCACAGAGCCTGATGCAGGGCTCAGTCCCTCAACCCAAGATCATGACCCAGGCTGAAACCAAGAATCTAATGCTCAGTCAACTGAGCCACCCAAGCATCCCTCCACCATCATTCTTTTAAAAAGATTTATTTTAGAGAGAGTGTGTGCACAAGTGGAGGGAGGGGGAGACAGAGAGAAGTTGGAGGAAGCCGACTCCCTACTGGGTAGGGAACCCAATGCAGGGTTCAGTCCCACAACCCTGAGATCATAACCTGAGCCAAAACCAAGAGTCAGATACTCAACCGACTGAGCCACTGAGGTGCCCCCAAATCACCATTTCTTAAAAGAATTATATTATCTAAATTCCATTTTTAGAACTGAAATTATTCTCCCTTTCACTGTCATGATGTTAAACTAGTTTTCAATTTTTAATTTCTTAAGGAATCTCCACACTGTTTTCCAAAGTGGCTGCACCAACCTGCATTCCCACCAACCTTTCTTCACATCCTCTCCAACACTTGTTGTTTCTTGTCTTGTTAATTTTGGCCATTCTAACTGGTGTAAGGTGGTATCTCAATGTGGTTTTGATTTGAATCTCTCTGATGGCTACTGATGAACATTTTTCATGTGTCTGTTAGCCATTTCTATTTCTTTGGAGAAATAGTTGTGCATGTCTTCTGCCCAGTTTTTGACATGATTATCTGTTTTATGGGTGTTGAGTTTGAGGAGTTCTTTATAGATCTTGGATAGCAGTCCCTTGTCTGTGGTGTCATTTGTGAATATCTTCTCCCATTCCGTGGGTTGCCTCTTTGTTTTGTTGACTGTTTCCTTTGCCATGCAGAAGCTTTTTATCCTGATAAAGTCCCCAAAGTTCATTTTCACTTTTGTTTCCTCTGCCTTTGGAGACATGTCTGGAAAGAAGTTGCTGTGGCTGATGTCAAACAGTGTGGAGATTACTTAAGAAATTAAAAATAGAGCTTCCCTATGACCCTGCAATTGCACTACTGGGTATTCACCTCACAGATACAGATGTAGTGAAAAGAAGAGCCATATGTACCCTAATGTTCATAGCAGCAATGGCCACAATTGCCAAACTGTGGAAAGAGCCAAGATGCCCTTCAAAAGATGAATGGATAAAGATGTGGTCCATATATACAACAGATATTACGCCTGCATCAGAAAGGATGAATACCCAACTTTTGTATCGACATGGACAGGACTGGAGGGGATTATGCTGAATGAAATAAGTCAAGCAGAGAAAGTCAATTATCATATGGTTTCACTTACTTGGGGAGCATAAGAAATAACGTGGAGGTGATTGGGTGAAGGAAAGGAAAAGTGAGTTGGGGAAAGTCAGAGGGGGAGACGAACCATGAGAGACTGTGGACTCCAAGAAACAAACTGAGGATTTTGGAAGGGGGGGGTAGGGGTATAGGTGAGGCTGGTGGTGGGTATTAAGGAAGGCACATATTGCATGGAGCACTAGGCGTGGTGCATAAACAATGAATCTTGGAACACTGAAAAAATAAAATTAAAAAAAAAACACCTAGTTTTCAAGTGTGAGTTTTATAATATGCTTAGTTTTCCTATTTGTTGTGTTCCCCAAGTCTCCAAATAGTTAATGTTAAACACGTAACTACTTACTAGGAAATTTTCAAAGGGATATATGCAGCACCTCCAAAGTACCTTATTTTAAGTCAATTCTCTATAGTGTTTATAATAGAAAGCAGCATTTTTCATATTTTTCTGCTCTTTTTGTGAATCTTACATAACTAGGTTATATATGCTTTGTTTGTACTCATTTCTTTCTCCACTATTCTCAGCTTAAAACAGTATCAAGTACAGAAAATGTATTCAAGATACATTTAAGAAGGACTTGCTCAATAATACTTTGAACCCTGTGTGAATCATATCCACAGTCTAGTGTATATTCATCATTTCAGATGCGGGCACCTCAGCGGCTCAGTCACTTTGGTGTCGGACTCTTGATTTGGGCTCAGGTCATAATCTTGGGGTCCTGGGATCGAGCCCCATGACAAGTTCCATGCCCAGCAGAGTCTGCTTAAGGATTCTCTCTCTCCCCCTGTGCCCCTCACCCTGCTCACACGTTCTCTCTCTCAAATAAATAAGTCTTTTAAAAAAATAATTTCAGGGCACCTGGATGGCTCAATGGGTTAAGCCTCTGCCTTCAGCTCAGGTCATGATCTCAGACCCCTGGGATCGAGCCCCGCATCGGGCTCTCTGCTCAGTGGGGAGCCTGCTTCCCCTCTCTGTCTCTGCCTGCCTCTCTGCCACTTGTGGCCTCTTACTCTGTCAAATAAATAAATAAAATCTTAAAAAAATTTTTCAGAATGTTTTTTATCATGATTCATGCATTTATAAATTTATTCTAAAAGTTTACTGAGGACATGCTATAGGCCAAGCACTATTCTACATGTTGGGATGTGTCAATGAACGAAACAAAGATCCCTGCCTTCAGGAAGCCTACATCTAGCAGGTAGAAGAAAGGGAGGGAGGCAACTAACAATGAATAATGTTATAAATAACATAAATATAAATATAAATATAAATATAAATAATAAATTAGCAATTATACACCGAAAAGAGATGAAGTAGAGTAAGGCAGATTCAAATTGTGAAGTGTGGGAAGTAAGGTTGTAATATTAAATAGTGGTCAAGGAAGGCCTCACTGAGAGGGTGAGATTTATTTAATCAAAAACCTGAGGAGGTAAGGGAGTTAGCCAAGTGATTATCTGTAGGAAAGCAATCTTTATAGAGAAAGTAAGCTAGAACTACACTGCCCAATTATACCTATGGCTACTGAGCACTTAAAATGTGACTAAATGACAAAGGAACCAAATTTTTTAATTATATCATTTCTTAAATGATACTTGATTTAATAAAAAAATTCAGTATGTTTAAAACTCAAGTATGTCTGTTTCAACTATTTTAAATTTTATAAAATCTAAAAAAAGATCAAGTATCTCTGGTAAAAATTCAGCATCCAAATGAAATGTGTTACCGCAGTATAAAAACACATAGTAAGAAAACTAAAACATCTTATTTAGATATGTTGGGTTATATAAAAGATATACTACTAAAATTAATTTCATTTGTTTCATCTCTTTTTAACATAACTACCAGAAAATTTTAAATTACATATGAGGATTGCTTTATATTTCTTTTGAATACTACTGAGCTAGAACAGGAAGCCTTCCTGCTGTATCTGAAGAAACCCCCAAACCTCTAAACGTAGCTGAACTGAGTGAGTGAACAATATAGTATGAGGTCAAACATGTATAGGTCCTCATAAACTTCTTAAACCTTTCTATGGTAACAATGACAATAACTGAAATTGCAGGGTTGGAGACAGAACTGATATCTGAAACCAGATGTCAGAAATTTCTAGAAAACCATGTGGCCCTATAATCGTGCCCTTATCATAGTGATGCACTACTAAATGACATAAGGTACAATGGTGGGAAGAAAAGAGTTACAGTTAAACCTCATTAAAATCTTGACAGTGAAGAGGACTGGACAGCTTTCAGAGAATGGGCTAACCCAATTCCCATGATGCCAGGCCCACAAACACTCTAGTAGTATCAAATCAGATCTGGCCCATCATTCCTTCATTCTTCACTTCATTACTCTTTCCATCCAATGCTGCTTCTCCTCAAGTAGTAGGAAAACAGCTCTCTGTATTTCCTTTCTCATACCATAATTTAATTATCGCTATCATCTATGCAATAGCCATATGTATTTTTTATTTTTTAAAAGCAGATGAAGCGATATGTATATTCTCATCTTCATTTTTTCTCTATATAAAATTGATTAATTAACAGATTTAGGAAGGACAAAAAAGCTTTTCAATGGAATAAAAAATACGCTATTTTCATTCATTCATCAGCTATAAGATGTCCAGAATTGCATGGGACCTTGTGGATTAAGGAAACAATGTAAGGGTAAACAGGATCTGATTTACTAACTGGAAAGGCCCTGTGGAAGTTATGCCTTCCTAAAAGAGCAGGAAAAAAGGAAGAGTAATTTTTATTTTTTACCCTGTACATTTCCTTTTTAAATATGCATAAAGAACAATATTAAAATGGTGAACATTTTACATAACTTGAAGGATACAGAAAAATTCTGTCTCTGGGCATGACTAATGTGTTTCAAGAGTTTAGTTATTGACTCTCTTCCCAAAGCTGGAAACCCCCATATGAAGAAACTGCTATTAGAATACCATTCAAACTCAAAAGAAAACTGAAGATAACTTAAGCTTGTTAATTTAAGCTTATTCCTTTCCAGAACAAGAAATCCTGCCTTTTTAAAAAAGAGGAAGCAAAACTAAAAGGGGTAGTCCCTTTTGTAGATGAGAAAATGTGGTAGCTTTCTTACATGTGTCTCATCATCCATAACTGCATAACTGCTTTCTCTTCTGAAAGAATTGAGTTCCTGCCTACTCCTAACCCAAACACCAAATTTAAATGCACTCCTGCTAAGCTTTTACATAATACTGACAAAAGACCGCCACTGAGCGATCTCAGAAACTCTGCAGGCTAATACTGTCCTTAGACTGCACAGGGAAAGATACTCTAAAAATTTATGTGGAAACCCACTTTTTCACAATCCTCTACTTTGGAATTCTTATTCACTCTTTAAAGTACATTATTTATTAAGCCCCTAAGTATCAGACACTATAACAGGTGCTTAAGACACAAAAATAAAAGTAAAATCCCCTGTCGTCAAAGAACTTATAGTTTAGAGAGCAGTGATACCACATAAACAAAAAATATAGTATGTGAGGTATGTGCTAGGTCAGAAATATATATGGGGCACTACGGGTCCACAAAGGAGGGCAACTACTTCAGTCTGAAATGGGGAAGAGGTGCTGAAAGAAGTGGCGGTTCAGTTGAAGCCTGGAAACCAAATAGTAGTCAGGAGAAGAAACCAGACAGCATCCAGGCAGATTTAAGAGTGTGGACAAGGCACATAAAACAGTAGCACACACTGAAGAAAATACAAGTTACACAATCTAGCTGGACGGCATGATATGTGTTAAGGAGACTGAAGGCTAGGGAGGTAAGCAGGGGCCAAGATCATAAAAAAGCTTTGTGTGTAGTGCTTAGAAGTTGGGACTTTTCTGAAATGACAATGGAAAACCATGAAGCAAGGGAGAAGTACCCAATTTCAGAAAGGTCCTGTTTCTTCACAGAACGTGAATACAGATTAGCTCTAAATTTTAAATAGAGGCAAGCCAATGTGTTGATAGAATAGAGAAATCCAAGTGAAAAGTGGCAGGAGCCTGACTCTTATCAGTGTCACAAACCTAGAGTCAAAAAGATTTGGTAACGAATGACATGGGGTAGGGATTTATAGAAGGATAGTGTAAAATAGAAGGAGGAGAGTAAGCGGATTCCCAGATTTCTGACCCAGGTAACTGAATGAGTAAGACCAGTAACAATCAAGGTATGAAAGAGGAGCAGGTTTCAGAGGTAAGTTTCATTTCACTGTAATGAGTATGAGGTCCCTACAGGATATCAGAGAAGATAATCCAGTAGGCAACTGAATTTATGGTTCGGAAAGAAATATGAGATAGTGTTTCAAATCTAAGAGTCAATAGTTAGAGTAGTTTTCTATTGTTGCTACAGCAAATTATCACATACTGAATGGCTTAAAACAACACAAATGTATTATCTTGGCGTGCCTAGATCCGAAGCCCAACATAGCTCTCCACAGGTTAGCAGGGCTAATTCCTTTTTAGAGGCTCCAGGGGAGGATCGATTTCTCTACTCATTCAGATAGTTGGCAGTATTCAGCTCCTTGAAGATGTAGAGCTGAGATCCCAGCTTCCCTGCTGACTCTCGGCTTAGAGGAATTTCCAGACTCTAGAGGTGGTCACACCATCCTGCATCTTCCAAACCAACAGCAGCAGGAGGAGCCCCTCTCATACTTGAATCCAGCTCCCTTCTTTTGTTGTGTCCGGCTGTTCGCTTTCACTCCTAAGTGCCCGTGTGATTACACTGGTTCCACTTTATGCATATATGCATCTTAAGATCCACAACCTTAACTCCAGTTGCAAGGCTCCTTCTGCCATACAATATAACATAATCACAGGTTCCAGGGATTAAGGAATGGACACACTTGGGGAGCTGTCATTCTGCCTCCCATATTAGCTCATCGGTGTAGTGGGCTAAGAAGCATAAGACGATGCCCCGGAGAACACGGGCATTTGGGTGCAGATGGAGAGCAGCTATAGAAGGAAATGAGGAAGTAGACTAAGCTTAAGTTGCAAGAAAAGAAATTTTCATGAGGAAGAAAAAAGTTAATTGTGTAAGATCACAAAGAAGTCAAGCTAGATAAGAAACAAAAAGAGTCCTCTGAACCTTGTTTTATAAGAATAACCAGTAGCTCTGGACTGTTCAACAGAAAAAAAAAATCTGGTATCAGTAGGTCAAGGAGAAAGTATAGAGACTATGCAGAGACATTACTGAAAGGATGTGATGACGATGACTATATTAGTCTGCTGTTGCTGCCATAACAAATACTACAAATTGGATGGCTTAACCAATAGAAATGTATTTTTCTCCCAGTTCTGGAGGCTAGAAGTCCAAGATCAAAGTGCCAAGATCAAGGTTTCTCCTAAGGCCTCTCTCCTTGGCCTGCAGATGGCCACATTTTCTCTGTGTCCATACACAGTCTTTGTTCTCTGTGCACATGTCCTGGTGTCTGTTCCTCTTCTAGTAAAGACGCCAGTCCTATTGGATTAGGGCATCACTCTTATGACCTCAATTAACCTTAATTACCTGTTTTAAAGACCCTATCTCCAAGTAAAGTCACACTGGAGTCAGAGCTACAACCTATGAATTGTTAAGTACTGTGTTAAGGGGACACAGTACTATTAAAAACGATGATGATGACGACGACGAGGGTTACAATCACTGCTAACATTTACTGATCATTAAATATGGGCCAGACACATTGCTAAGCACTTCATACATACTGTCATTTGACCCTCAAAGCAACCTTATAAAGAACTATTACTTCTTTCACTTTATCACTTGAAGAGCTGAAGCAAGGTCATACTTGTAGAAGTGGCAGATCTGAAACCTGAATCCTGGTCTTTTAGCTTGAGTCATGTTCTCAAACACTTTGCTCTCTGCTTTCCAGTAGTTGTAATAGAAAAGAAACAAATGGAGAGCAGCCAGATTGATAATAAAGATGAGGGAGTTCTTTTTGTTGTTGTTGTTTTTTGCTTGCTTTTATCTTATTTCTCTAAATCCAAAGCTAAGAAAAGTGCAATGATTAGTATCTTAATTGGGGAAAAAAGCTCACAGAAAGGGAGAGGCTGAAGACTCTACTGTTCCACATTTACTCCTGTGCCAACCTTGATGAAAGCTGAATAAAAAAGTTCCATTGCACAGCTACTTAAAATTATCCCCTCTACAGATAATTCTTATCTATCATGTGATATATCATGTGAACTCTGTAAGAATCTACAGTGAGCAAAAACAGGAAACCGTCTTTCCCTTATAACACTAGTTACATAGTCTAGTGGGGAAGGCAGGTATCAAACACTAATAAAGAAGTATATAATAATAAACTGAGATAAGTGATATGAAAAAGACATTTTATGAAACAATTTAAAAAAATTTTTTTAGATTTTATTTGTCAGAGTGTGAGAGAGAAAGAGCACAAGCAGGAGGAGCAGAAGGCAGAGGGAGAAACAGGCTCCCCACTGAGCAAGAAGCCCAAAGTGGGACTCAATCCCAAGACTCTGAGATCATGACCTGAGCTGAAGTCAGATCCTTAAACAACTGAGCCACCCAGGCATCCCTCTATGAGACTATTTAATAAAGGAAACTGGGGGCACCTGGGTGGCTCAGTCAGTTAAGCATCTGACTCGATCTCAGCTCAGGTCTTAATACCAGGGTCATGGGTGCAAGCCCCATGCATTAGGCTCTACACTGGGTATGCAGCCTACTTTATAATTAATTAATGAATGGAATCTGACCTAGACTAAAGGATCAGGGAAGGCTACTCAAAAAGTTACTACAGAGCTCAAAGCAGAAGAATGAGCAACATGTGTAAGGGGAAGGGGATGTGCAAGACAAAGGCCCTATGGGATGTGTAGGAAGGACTCGGGAGCATTGGAGGAACTGAAAGAAAGTACTGCTGGTGCTGGATAACCAGGGACACAGTGGTGGAGGATGAAGCTGGGGAGGCAGGCAGGGCCGTCATAATTAATTGGTTCTTAATCCTGAAGGCTTTCAGAATGTTTTAAGAATATCACAGAGACACAAGATCGGATCTGCCTTTTAAAAAAGATCCCTCAGGCTCCACTGTGGAGGTCTGATTCAAGAAGGAACAGAACAGATGCAGGATAATCAGTTAAGAAACTACTGCAAACTCCCGTATTTCTGGCTCGCACAACTGGTTGCAACTGGTGGGTGATAGTCCCATATACTCAGACTGGGTATACCATAGGAGGAAAGAATTTATGACATTGGATTTGGATATGTTGAGTTTGAAGTGCCTCCTAAATACGTAAAGGGGGATGCTGACTATATAGTTGTACATCCAGGTCTAGAACTCCAAGAGGTCGGGATTAGAAATATAATTTGGGGGACACCTGGGTGGCTCAGTTGGTTAAGCGGCTGCCTTCAGCTCAGGTCATGATCCCAGCGGCGTGGGATCGAGTCCCACATCAGGATCCTTGCTCGGCAGGGAGCCTGCTTCTCCCTCTGCCTCTGCCTGCCACTCTGTCTGCCCATGCTCACTCACTCTCTCCCCCTCTCTCTCTGACAAATAAATAAATAAAATCTTTAAAAAAAAGAAAGAAATATAATTTGGGAACTAGTGATGCATATGTAATTACTGAAACATTATCATTGACTCTACCGCCTAACACATGGCTAATGACACAGGACAGAAGTTATAGGACAGAAAGTGATAAGATTATCTAGGTCTGAATCACAGAGAGAAAAGAGAAACGGAAAGAGGAAGAAAGAGAGAAAAAGACAGATGGATGGATGACAATTAACAGGGAGGGAAAGATGGGCCTGCAAAGAAGGAACACACAGAAACACACAAGGAAAAACCATGAGTACAATACCACAGAAACCAAAGGAAGAGAATTCCATAAAGAAGGGGTTCAACGGCATGAAATGCTCTGATGAACCACCAATACTCAGACTGTTAGAATTTAAAGGGAACTTAGAAACTGTCTGATTCAGTAGCCCTTTATTTCTCAAATTATGGAATTAAGATTCAGGGAATACTCTAGTTAGTTTGTAGAATCTAAATTAAACCTAAAATTCTTACTGAAGAGGACAATACTCTTTTCATATACTCAGTTGCCTGATGACTAGTGATGACGACAGTACCTGACTCAGCTTTTCCTTCTTAAGTCACCTTTACTCCTTTAGTCTTTCACAGTATTTCACCAAACCTCTGGCTATTTAAGAGTCATAGTTCTAAAGCTTCTCCCAGCCTTTTTTTTTTTTTTTTTTAAGATTTTATCTATTCATTTGAGAAGGAGAGAGAGAGAGCGCCCACGAGCATGGGGAGGGAGAAGCAGAATCCCTGCTAAGCAAGAAGCCCAACTCGGGGCTTGATCCCAGGACCCCAGGATCATGATCCAAGCCAAAGGCAGATGCCCAACTGACTGAGCCACCCAGGCACCCTGCTTTTCCCAGTCCTTAAATCATAATCCATTCTAAGAGTAGCCTTCCCCAACTCTAAATTAAGCTTCAGACCAATATGGATCTATGCTAAGAAAGTAATTTGCCACCCACTCCCTACCTATTCCCACCACCCCTAACCAAAGTTGTTACACATCACAGTTTCAGAATAGCATCCTACACTCTGTATTCAAAGGATTGTTTAACTGGGAAACAACCGGAAGAAACCTCTGGAACACAACTTTGACTGTCAAGCTGGTATCATCCTCTCTTGCTGGGGTATTATAAAAGTTCAGCCCCAGAAAGAGATGACAGAAAAAAGAAATTTAACACAGAAGGGGAAAAATAAAAGGACAGGTGGTAGAAAGGTGGGAACATGGGACACAGTCTCTTTTCTTCTATTGTGTGATTTTTACATGGCAGAAGCAACTAAGCAACCCTATAGTCCACTCTAAATTATCTTTTATATTGAGGTAAACCCATTGCATAGGTAAGCAATCCAATGCTGAACAATTCAAAATTCATTTGTTTTGGGAGTATTATCTCAGTTGGTGGGGTAGTAGTGATATTTCTTTTTTGTCTTTTCAATTTTTTAAATTCAATTAACATATATTATTTGTTTCAGGGGCACAGGTATGTGATTCTTCAGACTTGCCTAACATCCAGCACTCACCACAATACATACCCTCCTCAATGTCCATCACCCAGCCACCCCATCCCCTCACCTCCTTCCCCTAGTAGCAGTATCTTGAAAATAATCTTTACATGTGAATTTGGCTTATGACTAATAACTAGGAACTCATAATACTTTAAAATAAGGAACTATCCTATCAAGACACAATCTCCATAGTCTCTGTACCAAACTCTGCTTCTTACTCCATGTTCCCAATGAATAACATCACCCTTTTATCATTTATTTATTTATTTATTTTCAGCGTAACAGTATTCACTGTTTTTGCACCACACCCAGTGTTCCATGCAATCCGTGCCCTCTCCAATACCCACCACCTGGTTCCCCCAACCTCCCACCCCCTGCCGCTTCAAACCCCTCAGATTGTTTTTCAGAGTCCATAGTCTCTCATGGTTCACCTCCCCTTCCAATTTCCCCCAACTCCCTTCTCCTCTCTAACTCTAACATCACCTTTCAAACTGATGCGCTGTCTCAAAAACAATTTCTGGGGATTTGGGTTTTGTTTTGTAACTGTAGACATCCTAGTTGTTTCATACTGTCTACACCAGTCTCTGGGGTAAATGGTTAATCAAGATTTTTTATTTAAGTGACCTCCTTCCTTAATTTCTACAGTATTCAAAAGAATGCTTTCCAATATAGACATACGTCAGAGATATTGAAGTTTCAGTTCCAGACAACCATAATAAAACACATTATCGCAAAGAAGTCAGTCAAATGAAATTTTTTGGTTTCCCAGTGTTATGAAAATTATGTGTGCACTCTATTATAGTTTATTAAGTGTACAATAGCATTATATATTTTTTAAAATGTGCATGCCTTGTTTTTTAAGTAGGCTCCATGCTGGGCTTGAATGTGGAGCTTGAATTCACAACCCTGAGGTTAAGACCTGAGCTAAGATTAAGAGTCAGACACTTAACTGACCGAGTTACCCAGGAGCCCCAAAAATGCATATACCTAAATTAAAAGATATTTTACTGCTAAAAAATGCTAACCATCAACTGAACTTTTAACAAGTCGTAATCTTTTTGCTGGTAGAAGGTCTTCTCGCCTCAATGTTGACGGCTGCTGACTCATCAGTGTAATAGCTGCTGAAGGCTGGGGCACCTGTAGCAATTCCTTAGTAAAACAATGAAGCTTGCTGCATCGATCAACTCTTCCTTTCACAAACAATTTATCTGTAACATGTGATGCTGTTTGACAACATTTTACTCACAGTAAAACTTCTTTCAAAATTGGAGTAAATCTTCTCAAACCCTGCTGCTGCTTTAAGTTAGCTTAATAACTTAATAAAGCTAGCTTATGTAATATTCTAAGCTCTTTGTTGTTATTTCAACAGTCTTCACAGTGTCTTCACCAGTAATAGATCCCATCTCAAGAAACCACTTTTTTTTAAAAGATCTTATTTATTTGATATATATAGAGAGCGCACAAGCAGAGGAAAAGGAGAAGCAGACTCCCCACTGAGCAGAGAGCCCGATGTGGGTTTTGATCCCAGGAACCTGAGATCATGACCTGAGCCAAAGGTAGACGCTTAACCAACTGAGCTACACAGGTGCCCCAAGAAAGCACTTTTACTCTTCAATAAGAAACAAGTCAGAATCAGTTAGTTTTATCGTGGGATTGCAGCAAATTCAATCCCCTCTTCAGGCTCCCTTTCTGGTTCTCTTGCTATTTCCATCACATCTGAAGTTACTGCCTCCACTAAAGTCTTGAACCCCTCAAAGGAATCCGTGAAGACTGGAATCAATGTCTTCTGAACTCCTGTTAATGTTGACATTTTGACCTCTCCCTATGAATCACTAATATTCTTAATGGCATCCAGAATTGTGAATCCTTTTCAGAAGGTGTCTTTCGTTTTTAATTTTATTTATTTACTTAAGAGCAAAAGAGCAAGTGAGCAAGCAAGCAAGAAAGAGAAAGCATGAGCAGGGTGAGGGACAAGCAGTCTCTCTGCTGAGCAGGGAGTCCAGTGTCGGTCTTGATCCTGGGACTCCAGATCTGAGCTGAAGGCAGATGCTTAACCGACAGAACCACCCAGGTCCCCAGAAGGTTTTTGATCTATTTTGTCAGATTCATCAGAAGAATCACTATTAATGGCAGCAGTAGCCCTACAAAATTTATTTCTTAAATAAGAAAAATTGAAGTTACTCCTTGATGCGTGAGCTGCAAGATGGAAGTTGTGGTGGCAAGCATCAAACAATATTAATCTCACTACATCTCTTCAACAGAGCTCGTGTGACCAGGTGTACTGCCAATGAGCAGAAATATTTTGCAAGGAACCTTTTCTCCCTGAGCATTAGGCCTTAACAGTGGGGTTAAAATACTGTATGGAAGTGCCGAGTCACTATATTGTACACGTGACGCCAATATTACACTGTATGTTAACTACCTAGGATTTAAATGAAAACTTGAAAAAAAATCATTAAACCATTTTGTAAATAGATGTGCTGCTGTTGCCAAGGCTTTGTTGTTCTTTTTACTGTACAGAGTGCAGGCTGAGGAGATGCAACATAAGGACACAAGGAAAAGTGAATTGGGGAAAATCGGGAGGGAGGGACAAACCAATGAGAGACTGTGGACTCTGAGAAACAAACTGAGGGTTTTGGACAGGAGGGGGTGGGGGGGATGGGTGTGCCTGGTGGTAGGTATTAAGGTTGGCACGTATTGTATGGAGCACAGGGTGCAGTGCATAAATAATGAATCTTGGAACAGTGAAAAAATAAAATTTTAAAAATAAAAGATGCATAGATTTATTCATTTATTTTAGAGGGAGGGAGCAAGCGAGAGAACTGGGCTGGGAGGAAGAGGGTATGGGCAGAGGGAAAGGGAGAATCTTAAGCAGACCCCACTGAGCGCAGAGCTCAACATGGGGCTTGGATTTTTGGTATGGTAAATAGACACTGGCCTGAACTTAAATCACCCGCTCCATCCATTCCTAACAAGAGAGTGCGCCTGTCCTTTGAAGCTCTGAAGCCTGGTGGTAACTTCTCCTCTCTGGCCAGGGCAGTCCCAGACAGGATCTTCTTCCCATGGACAAAACAGCTACAGGGAAACTTGGTTTATTTAGCCACTTCATTCATCAGCGCGGCCGGATCTGGCGAATAACTCACTGCAGCCGCTGTACCAGCACCTGCGGCTGCGCTCTGTACTCCGACGCCATGGAGATGCGCTTCCTTCCTTAAACCTCCTAAACCACACGCGCGCGCTTTAAACATGTCCGTAACTCACTCACCTTTCTCAGTCTTTATAGAACTGAAGAGCATTAGGGCCTTGCTCTGGATTAAGCACTGGCTTACAAGACTGTTGTGGCTTGTCTGACCATCTAACCAGACCACTAAAACGTTCTCCGTATCAGCGAGATGCCTGTTTCACTTTCTTGTCATTCGTGTGTTCGCTGTAGCAGCACTTTCCTTCAAGAACTTTTTCTTCGCATTTACAACCTGACGGTTTGATGAAAGAGGTTCAGCTTTCAGCCCATCTCAGCCTTCCTTACTAAACTTAATCATTTCCAGCTTTTGATTTCAAGTGAGAGACATGTGACTCTTCCTTCCACTTCAACACTCAGAGGCCACTGTAGGATTAGCAACTGGCTTATTTTCAATATGTTGTGTCTCAGGGCAAAGAGACGGAAAAGGAGAGAAATGGGAGAACAACAGAGCAGTCAGAACACACAAAACATTTATTAAGTTCACCATCTTATATAATCGGTGACTCCCTTATTATATCTAATATAACTTATGACTCCCTAAAACAAATACAATAGTAATATCAAAGATCACGGATCACAAATCACCAAAACAAATATAATAATAATGAAAAAGCCTGAACTATTACATGAATTACCAGAATGTTACACAAAGACACAAAGTTAGCAAACACTTTTGGAAAAATGGCACTCAACACAATGTTGCCACAAATCTTCAATCTATATAAAAAACACATCTGCAAAGTGCAGTAAAGTGGAGTCAATAAAATGAAGTATTCCCTTTATCAATCAAAAACTTAAGTAGAATATATGACAGTGCACAGGGCACCTGGGTGGCTCAGTGGGTTAAAGCCTCTGCCTTCGGCTCAGGTCATGGTCCCAGTGTCCTGGGATCGAGCCCCGCATCAGGCTCTCTGCTCTGCAGGGAGCCTCCTTCCTCCTCTCTCTCTATCTGTCTGCCTCTCTGCCTACTTGTGATCTCTGTCTGTCAAAAAAAAAAAAAGAATATATGACAGTGGTAATAAAATTAGGAAATAGATATTTGTCTCTGTAACTCAGGGTTCCTCCATGTTTAATCCTAATACACCATTTAGCATAACTGATTATTATATATCCTTCAGCTCTCAGCATCAGCACACTGTTTCACTAACCACAGAGATACTCTTTTCTAAACCAGAAGCACTGCATGAGATTCTGAGGTTTCCTGTTTCCTCATGTCTCCCCTTCTTTGTCTACTGCAAATATCAGGTTTTCCTGAGATCACAGCTGTCCCCAGCCTACTCTTTCTTGTCATAGGATAGATTCAGGTATAGGTCTACAGTGGCTAGTGGCCAGAAAGAGAAAGAAAGTAGAGAAAGAAGTTTCGGCAACATCTTTACAACAGCTCTAAAAGATGCTATTATTATGTAATGGCTAAGTTCTACAGTATTCCTGGGCTTGAATTTCAGGCACCTTAAAAATTAACTAGATTTTGTAAGCCAAGAATTACATAAATATATTTATTAAGACTTTACTAGGGGTACCTGGGTGGCTCAGTAGTTAGGCATCTGCCTTCTGCTCTGGTCATGATCCCAGGGTTCTGGGATCAAGTCCTGCATCAGGCTCCCTGGTGAGCAGGGAGCTCGCTTCTCCCTCTCCCATTCCCCCAGCTTTTGTTCCCGCTCTCACTCTGTCTCTTTCAAATAAATAAATAAAGTCTTTAAAAAAAAAAAAAAGACTTTACTTGACCTCATTTGACATGTGGAAATCTAAAAAGAAAACAACCAAGTTCACAGAGAAATCAGATGGCCAGAGGTGGGGGGTTGGGAGGTTGGTGAAATGATGGAAGGGTGTCAAAAAGTACAATGTTCCAGGAGGAAATGAGTCATGAGGATGTAATATACAGCATGGCAACTCTAGTTAATAATAGTACTGTATTACATGCATGACAGTTGCTAAGAGAGTAGATCTTAAAAGTTCTTATCACAAGAAAAAATTCTGTATGTATTGTGATGGACATTAACGAGATTTGTAGTGATCATTCTGCAACATTTATAAATATCAGATCATGCTGTATATACCTAGAACTAAAATAATATTGTATATCAATTACACCTCAACTTATTCATTCATATATATATATATACACAAATATATTTACTATATATATATATGTACACAAACACACACACACACACACACACACACACACACATATTTGGAAGGAAAAAAGTTTTATGTAAAGCAATTAGGAGAAAATAGCAGATAAATCAAACAAAGTTACAGTCCTGGAGAGACCTCTCAAGTTTAAAAGTTACACCACCGGGACGCCTGGGTGGCTCAGTTGGTTGGGCAGCTGCCTTCGGCTCAGGTCATGATCCCAGCATCTTGGGATCGAGTCCCACATCGGGCTCCAGTCCCACATCGGGCTCCTTGCTCTGCGGGGAGCCTGCTTCTCCCTCTGCCTCTGCCTGCCATTCTGTCTGCCTGTGCTCGCTCTCTCTCTTTCTCTCATAAATAAATAAAATCTTTAAAAAAAATAAATAAAATAAAAATAAAAGTTACACCACCGTTTTAATTAACATCTACAAAAATGTAGGTTCTGATTTCTTAACCCATAACTCCCAGATTTCTTGACCTTATCCCTATAAAAAACCCTTTTGCTTATTTTCTTAGTGTTAGTGCTACACATCCAACTCATTTAGCTGATGGTTTATTCAGTAACCCTCATCTCTCCTCATCAGACATGTAAAAATGTGGGAGTTCTCCAACTAATATTTATATGGATTGCTTGTTTGGGTTTTTTTATGTAAATTCCCCTACCCTTAATGCTAGTGAACTTCACTAATTCATTTTTTAAAATGTCAGAGTTATTTAGTAGTTTTACTCAGTTGTCCACACAATAAGGGACTGCTTGAATATGTAAAGGGAGTACTGAATGGCAAGTCAAAAAACATTTATTTTTCTTCTGAGATACCTACAAGTAGAAAAATCAACTGAGGGGCCATCTGGATGGCTCAGTCAGTTAAGCATCTGCCTTCGGCCCAGGTCATGATCCCAGCTGGGGTCCTGAGACTGAGCCCTGTGAAGGCCCTGCTCAGCAGGGAGTCTGCTTCTTTCTCTCCTGCACTTGCGCATGCCCCCCCAAATAAATAAAATCTTAAAAAAAAAAACACAAAAATCAATTGAGAACAATTGAGAATGTAAGTTAAAAGCCACTTAATTCAAGGTTTTAGATAAAAATTCAAAGGCTCAACTATCAATCTTTTAAACTAAAACCGAGAAATAACCTTTCCTGATCTTTTTCTCACCTTTTAAATAACTAGTTGCTTTTTCTTTTTTTGCTCCTGATGACAGAAAGAAATGAATTTCTCTAAACAAATGCAACGGCAGTGATTAATTCCTAGAATTATAAAGCTCAGTAAACTGTTAATATATGCATTTTATCAACTTTCTCTTTGACTAAAAGATAGTATCTTTCTTGAGAGTAATATGCACCTTGTAGAAACCTCTACCTCTGGCAGTTACAGGAAGTTTGGGTTCGGTCTCTACATTATCTGGTAACCAGACTCAAGTAATTCATTCAAACTCCCAAAGTACTACAAAGTACTACAAGTACTCCATATATCATAATCTCCCTTCATTTTAAAGAATATAAACAAAGCCATTTTTACAATGGCTACCAAGTTGGGTTTAAAATAGGGGCGCCTGGGTGGCTCAGTGGGTTAAGCCTCTGTCTTCGGCTCAGGTCACGATCTCAGAGTCCTGGGATCGAGTCCTTTATCGGGCTCCCTGCTCAGCAGGGAGCCCGCTTCCTCCTCTCTCTCTCTCTCTCTGCCTACTTGTGATCTGTCAAATAAATAAATAAATAAAATCTTTTTAAAAAATAAATAAATAAAATAAATAGGTAATCTCAATATTAAGATGAAAAGGGCATTCATGAGGCACCTGGATGGCTCAACTTGTTAAGTGTCTGACTTTTGTTTTCAGCTCAGATCAAGATCTCAGGGTCATGAGATCAACCCTGAGTCAAGCTCCGTGTTGGGCACAGAGTCTGCTTTTCTCTGCCTCTGCCCCTTCCTCAGCTCACAACTCCGCTTTCTCTCTCTCCAAAACAAATGAATCTTAAAAGAAAAGAAAAGGGCCTTCATATTAATTAAAGTATTCATGAGAGTAACAGCAGAACTTCTTGGCTAAATTCTAAATGAAATGTGATTCTACTTAATTTTATTGTATAGACTGCAACTGTTACTTATGAGAAATTAACACTTTACAAGTAACCCTTGAACAATGCAGGGATTAGGGGAACCGAATCCCCACACAGTTGAAAATTTATGTATAATTTTTGATTCCCCAAAAACGTAATAGCTTGCTGTTGACCAGAAGCCTTACTAATAACATAGTTGATTAACACATATTTTGTATGTTATATACTGTATGCTTATAATAAAATAAGCTAGAGAAAAGAAAATGAAGAAAATCGTAAGAGAAAATGTATTTATAGTACTGTATCAAAATATATCCATATATAACTGGACCCATACAGTTCAAACCCATGTTGTTCAAGTGTCAATTGCACTCATAAAGGCTTCTTTTATCAGACCATCTCAGACGGGATTTCCTAGTTTCCTACACAGTTGCTATCTATGACAGTAAGCATGCCATGAGAAATTTCTGAAAAGAGAATGAAAGAGTGCTCAAGCACAGCTCTGAATATCATGGATGAAAAGCAAAGGGAGCTGCTATCAATGTTCAAGAGTAATTATTCTCTGAAGGATTAAAAACAATAAGTAGTTAACAGAGATTGCCTCAGAAAAGGATAGACCTGTTTTTGGTAACTCTGAATTATTTTTTTATTGAGATAAAATTGGTATATGGCATTATACAAGTTTCAGATGTGTAACATAATTCAGTATCTTTATGTACTACACCAAAAGTCTAGGTGCCATCAATCAGCATATAATAAACCGCCTTCTCCCATTTCACCTACCCTCCAATCCCCTTCCAGTCTGATAAGCAATCTGTTCTCTGTATCTATGAATTTTTGTACTTTTTTTTTTAGATTCCACACGAGTGAAATCATGTGGTATTTGTCCTTCTCCATCTGACTTATTTCACTTAGCACACTATCCTCAAGGTCCATTTATGTCTTCGCAAATAACAAGATCTCATTCTTCTTTATGGAATATGACATATTCCATTGTCCATATATATATACCACAAATTCATTATCCATTATCCATTATCCATTCACCTATCAATGGACATTTGGGTTGTTTCCATATCTTGACTACTGTAAATAATGCTGCAGTGACAGAGGGGTGCATATATCTTTCTGAATTAGTGTTTTCACATTCACTGGATAAATATCTAGAAGTGGAATGGCTCAATCATACTATGAATCTATTCTTAATTTTCTGAGGAATCGGCATTGTTTTCAATAGTGGCTGCACCAAATTACATTCC
Organism: Lontra canadensis; assembly: GCF_010015895.1. NCBI lineage: Eukaryota > Metazoa > Chordata > Mammalia > Carnivora > Mustelidae > Lontra > Lontra canadensis. The sequence goes on from NW_022630995.1 coordinate 6,654,465, forward strand.
CATCAACAGTGTATGAGCGTTCTGTTTTCTCCACATCCTTTCCAACATTTGTTATTTCTTGTCTTTCTGATAACAGCCATTCTAACAGGTGTGAGGTGATATTGTGGTTTTGATTTTCACTTCCTGAATAACTAGTGACGCTGAACGTCTTTCCATGTGACTGTTGGCCATCTGTATACCTTCCTTGGAAAAATGTCTACTCAGATCCTCTGCCCATTCTATCTGACTGCTTTTTTCATTGTTGAGTTGTAGGACTTCTTTATGTATTTTGGCTATTAACCCCTTATTGGCTATATGATTTGCAACGATCTTCTGTATTCAGTAGGTTGCCTTTGAGGATGGTTTTCTTCACTGAACAGAAGCTTTTTAGTTTGATATAGTCTCATTTGTTTGTTTTTGTTTCTCTTGCTTTTGCAGTCAGGCCCACAACACATCATTAAGACCAGTGTCAAGGAGCTTACCATGTTTCCAAGCTTACTTATGTTTTCTTCTAGGAATTTTATGGTTTCAGGTCATTTCTTTAATTAATTTTTGTGTATGAAGATAATGCTCTACTTCTATTCTTTTGTGTGTAGCTATCCAGTTATGCCAGCACCACATACTGGAGAAAATTATCCTTTCTCCATTGTATATTCTTGGCTTCCTGGTCATAAATTAAATATAATTAAATATACATGTGGATTTATTTCTGGCTTCTCAATTCTGTTTCATTCATTTGTGTGTCTGGGCTTTTTAAAAAGATTTTATTTATTTATTTGCCAGACAGAGATCACAAGTAGGCAGAGAGGCAGGCAGAGAGAGGGGGGGGGAAGGAGGCTCCCTGCTGAGCAGAGAGCCTGATGTGGGACTCAATCCTAGGACCCTGGGATCATGACCGGAGCTGAAGGCAGAGGCTTTAACCCACTGAGCCACCCAGGCGCCCTGCGTCTGTTTTTATGTTAACACCATACTGTTTTGAGTACTATAGCTTTATAGTATAGTCTGAAACCAGGAAGCATGATATCTCTGGCTTTATTCTTTCTCAAGACTGCTTTAGGTATTTGGTATTTTTTGTTGTTCTATACAAATTTTTAATTATCTGTTCTAGTTCTATGAAAAATGCCATTGGAATTTTAACAAGAATTACACTGAATCTGTAGATTGCTTTGAGTAACATGGGCATTAACAATATTAATTCTAATCCATAAGCATAGACCATTTATTTGTGTCTTCTTCAATTCCTTTCAAAAACGTCTCACAGTTTCACTATATAGGTCTTTTACCTCCTTGGTTAAATTACTCTGAAGTGTTTTACTCTTTTCAGTGCAACTGTAAAACAGACTGCCTTAATTTCCTTTTCTGATATTTTTTTAAAAAGATTTTATTTATTTATTTGACAGAGAGAGATCACAAGTAGGCAGAGAGGCAGGCAGAGAGAGGGGGAAGCAGGCTCCTTGCTGAGCAGAGAGCCCGATGTGGGGCTCGATCCCAGGACCCTGAGATCATGACCTGAGCTGAAGGGAGAGACTTAACCCACTGAGCCACAGAGGCGCCCCTCCCTTTCTGATAATTTGTTATTATAGTGTACAGAAATGCCACTGATTTCTGTGTATTGATTTTTCACCCTCCAATTTTACTGTATTAGTTTATTCTAATAGTTTTTTAGGAGAAACTAAGGTTTTCTGTATATAGTATCGTATACAAAGAATGACAGTATTAGTTCTTTCTAATCTGGATGACTTTTCTTTCTTTTGCTTGCCATATTGCTGTCACCAAGACTTCCAATACCATATTGAATAAAGTGGTGAGAGTGTACAACCTTGACTTGTTTCTTATCATAAAGGAAAAGCTTTTTTAGCTTTTGACCACTGAGTATGGTAATAGCTGTGGGGTTGTCACATATGGCCTTTATTACATTGAGGTATGTTTCCTCTCTACTACACTGTCAAGAATATTTTTATCATAAATGGATGTTGAATTTTGTTAAATGCTTTTTTAAAAAATCTATTCAGATGACCATATGGTTTTTATCTTTTGTTAATGGGGTGTATTTGTACTGATTGATTTTTTTTGACGTTGAACCATTTTTGCATTCTTGGAATAAATCCCACTTCATTGTGGCATATAATACTTTTAATGTCTTCTAAATTTGATTTTCTCATTTTTGTTGAGAATTTGTGCAGCTATGTTCATCAGGGGCACTGGCCTCTCATTTTCTTTTTTAGTGGTGTCCCTGTATGGTTTTGGTATCCAGGTAATGCCAGCCTCATTAAATGAGTTTAGACACATTCCTTCCTCATTTTAGAAGACTGAGAACAACAGGTAATAAATCCTCTTTTAAAATTTGGTAGAATTCACCAGTGAAATTGTCTGGCTCTGGGATTTTTTGGGGAGGTTTTTGATTATGATTCAATCTTTTTACTAGAACTCTGTCTATTCAGATTTTTTATTTATTCATGATTCAGTCTTGGAAGACTGTGTTTCTAGCAATTTATCCATTTCTTCTAATTTGTCCAATCTGTTGGCATATAAATGTTTATAGTACAGTTGACCTTTGAACAAATATGAGTTTAAATCATGCAGATCCACTTATACATGGATTTTTTTTCAATATGAACATTATGGTACTACAAATGTATTTTCTCTTCCTTATAATTTTCTTAGCATTTTATTTGCTCTAGTTTATTTTAATAAGATAGTATATTATAAATAGGGCATACAAATTATGTTCAATTACTGCTTTTGTTATCAGTAAGGTTTCCAGTCAATAGTAAGCTATTAATAACTTCGGGGAGAGTCAAAAGTTACATGTGGATTTCTGACTGTGCAGGGGGTTGGTTCCCTTAAACCCTGGTGTTTTTCAAGAGTCTACTGTAGTTTGTTATGATCTTATATATTTCTTCATTAATTTCTCTTTCATTTCTGATTTTTTTAACATTTTAATTCTAATATAGTTAACATACAGACTTATATTAGTTTTATTTCATTTCTGATTTTATTTGAACCCTCTCTTTTTTTCTTGGTGCATCGAGCTGAAAGAATATCTCCTTTTTATCTTTTCAAAGTACCAGTTTCACTGATCTATCTTGTCTTTTTGGTCTCTTTCTCATCTAATCTTTATTATTTACTCCATTCTACTAATCTTTGGCCTCATTTGTTCTTTTTTTAGTTCCTTTAGGTGTAAAGTTTGATATTTAATATTTTTTGTGTTTCTTGAGTAGTCCTATAATTCTATGAACTTCCCACTTAGAAATGCTTTTGCTGCATTCAATAGATTTTGGTATATCATATTTGTTTTCATTTATCTCAAGGTAATTTTTGATTTTTCACTTGGTTTCTTCATTGACCCACTGGTTGTTCAGTAGCATGTTGCTTAATATCCACATTTCTGTGGTTTTTCTAGTTTTCTTTCAAGAGTTACATTGAGAAAGAGAAAAAGTGAGGGGAGAGGCAGAGGGATAAAATCAAGCATATCCCTGCCAAGTGGGGAGACCTGTTCAGGGCTTGATCCCACAACCTTGAGGTCATGACCTGAGCTGAAACCAAGAGTTGGATATTTAACTGACTGAGCCACCCAGGTGCCCCTCCAGTTTTCTTTTTTAATTGATTTCCAGTTTTACACCATTGTGGTCAGAAAAGATGCTTGATAGGATTCCAACCTTCCAAATTTATTAAGACTTATTTTGTGTCCTAACATATTATCTATCCTAGAGAATTTTCCCTGTGCACTTGAGAAGAATGCTCAAGTATTCTGCTCCTTTGGGATGGAATGTTCCATACATATCTTTTAAGTCCATCTGGTCTAATTTGCCATGTAAGGATATTTCCTTATTGGTTCTCTGTCTGGCTGATCTATCCAGATCTATCCACTGATGTAAGTGGAGTGTTTAAGTCCCCTACTATCATTGAACTGCTGTCAATTTCTCCCTTTAGGTCTGTAAATATTTGCTTTATATATTTTAGTGCTCCTATGTTAGGTGCATATTTATTTACTGCTCCTACTGGACTGACCCCTTTATCACTATATAATGCCCTTGTCTTTTAGTACAGTGTTTTAAAGTCTATTTTGATAATAATTATTTTTTTTTAAATATATCTTGTCTGATGTAAGTATAGCCATACCAGGTTTCTGTTCATTTCCATGGAATGTCTTTCTCTATCCCTTCACTTCATTCTCTGTGTCCTTACTTCAGAAGTGAATCTCTTATAGGCAGCATATACAGATGGGTCTCATTGTTTTTTAAAGATTTTATTTATTTATTTGACAGAGAGAGAGAGAGAGAGAGAGAGATCACATAGGCAGGCAGAAAGAGAGAAGGGGAAGCAGGCTCCCTGCTGAGCAGAGAGCCCAATTCAGGATTCTATCAGGACCCTGAGATCATGACCTGAGCCAAAGACTGAGGCTTAACCCACTGAGCCACCCAGGCACCCTGGGTCTCATTTTTTTTTATCCATTCAGCCACAATTTATCTTTTGGAGAATTCAGTCCATTTACATTTAATTATTGATAGCTATATAATTATTGCCATTTTGTTAATTGTATCCTGTTGTTTTTTTAAAGATGTATTTATTTGAGTGAGAGAGAGAGAGAGAGAGAGAGAATGAATGAGCAAGCATTGTAGAGGGAGAGAATCTCAAGCAGACTCCATGCTGACTGTGGAGCCCAACATGGGGCTTGATCTCAGGATCATGAGATCTTGACCTGAGCTGAAACCAAGAGCCTGTCACTTAACTAACTGTGCCACCAAGGTGCCCCTTCTGGTTCTTTTTATAGATCCTCTCTGTTCCTTCTTCTTTCTCTCCTTGTGATTTGATGGTACTCTTTAGTGTGATATTTAGAGTCCTTTCTCATTCTCTTTGGTGTATTCACAGTAATTTTTTTTAATCATTTTTAAAATTTATTTTCAGCATAACAGTATTCATTGTTTTTGTACCACACCCAGTGCTCCATGCAGTCCGTGCCCTCTCTAATACCCACCACCTGGTTCCCCCAACCTCCCCACCCCCCACCTCTTCAAACCCTTCAGATAGTTTTTGCTTCTGATTATCATGAGGTTCACATATATTATACATTTAAGAGTTGGTTTTAAGATAAATAGAAACTTTAATTTGAACACATTCCAGAACTTTACATTTTTACTCATCCCTCGTGTTTTATATTCCTGTCACATTTCACATCTTTTTATTTTATGCATCCCTTAACTTATTGTAGTTTTAGTTAATTTTACTACTGACCTTTAACTCTCATATTTCCTTTAAAAGTTATTTATCCACTATCTTTACTATATGTTGACCTTTTCCAGTGATATTTTTACTTTTTTTTTGTTTTCTTGTTATTAATTAATCCCTTTTCACTTTAAAGTCTCTTTAGCATTTCTGTAAGACCAGTTAGTGGTGGTGAACGCCTTTAGTTTTTGTTTATCTGGAAAACTCTTTAGGTCGCCTCTTTAATTCTAAATGATAACATTTCCAGTTAGAAAATTCTTGGTTGGAAGTTTTTTTTCTTCACAGCACTTTGCGTATATGATGCCACTTCTTTCTGGTCTGCAATGTTTCTGCTGAAAAATCCACCAACCGCCTTATGGAATTTCCCTTATATATAACAAGTTGTTTTTCTTTTACTGCTTTTAAGATTCTCTCTTTAACTTTTACAATTTTTATTATAAAGCGTCTTGGTATATATCTTTTGGGGGCTCATCATATTTGGAACTTTTGGGGCTTCCAGAACTTGAATACCTGTTTTCTTTCCCAGATTGGGGAAGTTTTCAGCCATTATTTATTGAAGTAAATTTTCTGGTACTTTCTCTCTCTTCTCTTTCTGGGACCCCTGTAATGCAAATGTTATCCCTCCAGATGTTGTTCCAAAAGAACTTAAGGTAGCTTTACTTTCTAAAACTCTTTTTTCTTGGGCCACCTGGGTGGCTCAGTTGGTTAAGCGTCTGCCTTCAGCTCAGGTAATCATCCCAGGGTCCTGGGATCAAGCCCCACATCAGACTCCCTGCTCATTGCGGAGCCTGATTCTCCCCCTCCCTCTGCATGCTACTCACCTGCTTGTGCTTTCTGTCAAATAAATTAAAAAAAATAAAAAAAATAAAAACCGCCCTTTTTTCTCTTTATTGCTCTGTCTAGGTAAGTTCCACTGCTTTGTCTTCCAGCTCACTGACATGTTCTGCTTCATTCAATCTGCTATTGAAGCCCTCAAGTAAATTAATTTTTCAGTTAAGTTATTGTATTTTTCAGCTAAATTCTGTTTAACAGTTTCTTATACTTCTAATTCTGTTGAAGTTCTTACTGTGTTCACCCACTCTTCTCCCAAGTTCAGTGAGCATCTTTATGACCATTACTTTGAACTAATTATGGGCACATTTCTTAACTCTGTTTCATCAAGGTCTTTTTTTGAACTTCTTTCATTCAGATCATATTCTTCTGTCTCATTTTGCCTGCATCTTTTTTTTTTTTTTAAGATTTTATTTATTTATTCGACAGAGAGAGAGATCACAAGTAGGCAGAGAGACAGAGAGGGGAGGGGAAGCAGGCTCCCCGCTGAACAGAGAGCCTGATGTGGGACTCGATCCCAGGACTCTGGGATCATGACCTGAGCTGAAGGCAGAGGCTTAACCCGCTGAGCCACCCAGGCGCCCCTGCATCTTTGTTTTTATGTATTAGCCAAATCAAGTACATCTCCCATCCCTGAAGGAGTAGTTTTGCCTAAGAAATATACAATGGAACTCAGAAGTGCTATCCCCTCCGGCCACCAATGCCAAGCACTCAAGGGGCATTCCGTGTGGGAGTGGTACACACCTGCCTGCTTTGGTGAGGCCACACATGAGAGTAGGTGGAGCTTTTGTTGGTCTGGCTGTGATGCAAGACTGCAGCGTACGGGTGGGCTGGGCCCTCAGCAGGTTGTGCCCTCCTGTGCCAACAGGCTAGAGGAAGACTTCCAAAATGGCAAATGCTGGTGCAGGCACCAGCACATTAGAATAAGATTGCAAAAGTAGCACCTACCAGTGTCTCCATCCCAGCACAGTCCCAATAAGTTCCTGCTTCTTAGGCAGAAACTTCGAGATTAGTAAGTGTACGTCCTTTGCTTATAATCTAGGTGCTTTCCAAACTGGTATTTCTGTACTGGATCCAATGGCCACAGAGTATGTGTACAAGCCACTCAATAGCAAGTTCTTCTTGGTGTGCCTGAGTGGCTCAGTCAGTTAGGTATCTGACTTCAGCTCAGGTCATGATCTCAGGGTCCTGGGATCGAGCCCTGCATCGGGCTCCCTGCTCAGCAGGGAGCCTGCTTCCCCCCACCCCCGGTCTCTCTCTGCCTCTCTGCCTGCTTGTGACCTCTCTATCAAATAAATAAATAAATAAAATCTTTAAAAAACAAAATGACTGATCAGCATTCCTCCCCCAGAGTCTATATTTCAAGTGCCTTATGAGGTAACTCTATATTAGCAGGCTATCCTAGAAATCTAGCTAACTTAATATGTATTATTTTTTCAGGGGGAAATACACTACTGGTCTCAACTTAAGATGTCAGAATACATCTCTTATTTTTATTTGCTCTGTCCCTAACTTGATGGACAATAGGAACTCTGCCTCTTTCCTGGTATATCAAAATCATTCAATATCTCATTACTCTGCTGCTGTTAAGCAATAATGCTTATTCTTGGCAATTCCCAAGGCTGCTCCCCGTTTACTCTAAAACTTCTTTTTTCTTCTCTTTCCCTAACTCTTGGATTCCTGGCAATGTGAGACCTATTTCTCAGCCCTCAAATTTGGCAATATGTTCACAGCCTCTCTCTAGTTTTCCAGACTCAGCTCTGGACTCTGCACATTCTTCAGATTTGGGGAAGACTCCAGAGCTGTAAGTAAAACTCCTCCTCCACTGGTTCAACTCTTCCAGAACTCCATCTACTAGCTGGGCTGATTCCTGGCATCCTTCCAAATATGTAAATTCAAACTTTTCCAAATATGTAAATTCAAACTTCAAAGGTACAAGAAGGGAAGGGGCCTGGGATGAGGAGACAGGTAGAAACTAGGGCTGCTGGAACTCTAAGAAAGGATCTGGAACACAGGCTAGAGAAAAGGGGGAAGGTAGTGGGATGAAAGGATAACAATAAGGAGCAGCACAGTGACAGGTAACACCGATGTCCTAAGACCGTTTCATCACCTCCTTCTTTATCCTTCCTATTTCCCCTGGAAGATCTAAGGCCTTCATCCAGTATCAATTCCCAAGGAGAGGCACTGACCTGCTGGCTGTCTCTTGCACTGACTTCAACTACTGCCTAAGACCAGTAGCTAGTGGTCCATCTCAGCTAACTGTATAAAGAACACCGGCTTCTTTCCTTTTTCTCTATACCTGGCATAAGCATCAGTTGTTCTGAAGTTTTCCAAGAGTCACTACTGCTAGTCATGATGGGCAAATAGAGGATAAATAATACTAATAAAGGGAAAAGTTTAAGAAGTCTCACAATATAAGTTACATGGTTTCTAGACCTTCTCAAGCTTTCCCAACTGCTCTTTCACCCGGACCCTAAGAGTCTATTTATCCAAAATTGTTCATACTTGGTCTTCTACTCCAATCTTGTTTTGAGTTTTCTATTTTCCAGGAGGCTTCTATCTGGGAGTCACAAAGTCAGACCTCTGAGGTTGCCTTTCATTCCCATTTCATCACAGAAGGGAACTCCAGTGTGCTTATCACTGTCCTAATTCTGTTACTCACTAAAGTGTTACTGAATGTTTTGAAGAAGAGTTACATAATCTTGTGAAGCCTCATTTTAAACAGCTGATGGTGGTGCCTTTCCTTACAGAATTATTGAGGACTAGTGAGACAGGTATGTACAATGGCATATGCCAGCCATCGAACAAATGGTGGCAACTGTGCTCTCTATCACCCATTCTATTACTACCATATATTCAGCCCATGACGGTACAGATGCAAGATGTGCAGTAGGAACTAGCACTAAGGAGTCAGCCAAATTTCCCAACTACAGCTCCTAGTACTTACCTACCCCCACGTTGAAGAATAGGGAATTAAGAATAGGGAAGTAAGAAACACTGAAAGTAAGCTAGGTTGTATATGTGCCTAAGGTGGAACCAGGAAGTTAGGAAAATCTGAGAAATAAGAAAATGAGAATAGAGTTTTGTTGGCTTTTTATTAAAAAGGAAAATAGCACTCAGCATAATGTACAAAGTAAAAATAATACATAGCCAATCTAAATATTTAGAAGTTGTATTTGTTTTGAAACCAAAAGTGTCATTTATTCTAAGTATAAAGATAATACTGTAATTAAGAAAAATCCTTCTAGTCCTTTTGTTTATATTTTCAATTCTATCTCCTATTTAAAACATTACACTGATTAACCTTTAGTTGCAACTGGCAAGTCACATGTACTGAAAGGCTCCTTATAAGCACGTATTTTCTTATCCTATTAAAAATATATATACAAATAAATCCAACGCAGCTTCATACCTTACATACATAGCTGCTCCTCTAACATTCACATGCAGGATTCATCTCTCCAGGCACGATCCTTTTGTGCATTACTTGTTTTCCAACTAGCCCTGAAATAATACCAGCCAGATCTATTTTCCTCTCTCTTCCAATTTCTCTGAATAGCATGGAAGTAAACTAATGATAAGTGAAGTTACTGCATAATTTTCCCTCTTACTGAATGAAACTTCCTTCAACTAGTTGTTTGTAAATGTGCTCATTGCTAATCTCTCACATGCTTCTAACCCCTTACAATAGACATGTTGTTTCCCAACTCAGAAAATTAACATGAATATCCACATTGACCTGGCAGTTGTGGATTACAGTCATTTTCCAGGGGGCCAGTTTAAGGCCTATCCACAAAGCTGCCTTTGTTGTGAGAAAAATGATTTCTCTGAGGTTTATGGTGAGATTGAAGCTACTTTGTACAACCCACTGCTCCTGGCTCAATACATGCTAATGGCAGCATTCTGTGAGGAGTATAGAAGACAGGGAAAAGAGGATTAATCTATTTACTGATGTAACAGAACTTGTTTCTTATTCTGTGTTCTAAATTTTACCATATGAGGTTTTTAAATCTTACCTCAATTTTAAAAAGAAGTAATTAATTTTAAACTCATGTTCTTTTTTTCCTTCTGAATTATTACAAAAACAAATCAAGTAGCTTTCTCTTTGACACTTGTTAATTATAACCTAATAAAATCAATGTGGCAAAAAAGTAACAGGTCAGGGCAAGTAAATTCGGTACTAGATAAAACAAACAATATTTATATGCTATACTTTGCCAGGTTTAAAAAGCAAATAATGTGGGTGCCTATATTGTCAGTTAAGCATCTACCTTTGGCTCAGGTCATAATCCTGACCTGAGGATGGAGCCCTGCATTCGGTTCCCTCCTCAGTAGGGAATCTCCTTCTCCCTCTGCCTCTCCCGCCTCCCCCAGCTTGTGCTTGTTCTCTCTCTCAAATGAGTAAGTATAATCTTTAAAAAAAAAAAAAAAAGCAAATAACGATGGTTGTTATTTTAATTGTTAATTGATAAGTCTCATTCCAAAAGAGTAAGTATTAAGTTTTCTTTTCACAAAAGGAATGGAAGATAAAAATTTCAATTGAGTAATTCTAAGAAAATGAAAAAGCTGTAGTTCAATAAATCACCTGTAGCTTAACTATTACAGAAAACCTTCTCCTTTACAATAAATTTAATTAAGTCAATGGAAAACCATTATTCTACTCCAGGAACAAGAAACAGATAGGCTGTATGTGACCAGCATGAACACACACAGTTAAAAAGCAAAGTAAAATGAACTGTCAGGAACTATTTTTCAAATCTTCAGTCACTGAAAGCTGAAGGCTTGTTTCTTCTCTTTGTGCTCATCTTTCAGATCTTTCCCCTTTAACATCAGAAATTTGGTGGAGTTCAGGGGCTCCTGAGTGGCTTAATAGGTTAAGTGTGTGCCTTCGTCTCAGTTTGTAATCCTGGGGTCCTGGGATTGAGCCCTATATCAGGCTCTGCTCAGCAGGGAGTCTGCTTCTCCCTCTGCCCCTCCCCACCTGTGCTTTCTCTTTCGTTCTCTCTCTCCTCTTTCAAATAAATAAATAATTTTTTTTTTAAGTTTCAGAGACAGGGGCGCCTGGGTGGCTCAGTGGGTTAAACCTCTGCCTTTGGCTCAGGTCATGATCCCAGGATCCTGGATGAGCCCCGCATTGGGCTCTCTGCTTGGCAGGGAGCCTGCTTCCTCCTCTCTCCCTCTCTCTGCCTGCCTCTCTGTCTACTTGTGATCTCTGGCTGTCAAATAAATAAATAAATAAATAAATCTTAAAAAAACACAAAAGTTTCCCAGACAAACCACCATTAAAGGAATTCATGACCACTAAGCCACCCTACAATAAATGTTAAAGGGGACATCTGAGTGTAAAGGAAAGACTACAGTAAGAGTAAGAAAAGTATGAAGCACAAAAGTAGTAAAAAAAAATATATATGTATCTGTTAAAATCATTAACAGGATTCACAAAACAAAAGGGTGCAAACAAAGTATGAGACCACATACTTAAAATGTATGTGTGACAGGGGGAGGAATAAAGAACAGACTTAAACTTAAGTCACCATCAACTTAATATAGACTGCCATATGTAGAAGCTGTTAGAAACAAACCCCAAATCAAAAATCAGTAATAGTGGGATGCCTCGGTGGCTCAGTTGGTTAAATGTCTGCTTTTGGCTCAGGTCATGATTCCACAGCCTTGGGATCAAGTCCCACATCAGGAAATCCTTGCTCAGCGGGGAGCCTGCTTCTCCCCCAGCCTGCTGCTCTCCCTGCTTGTGTGCTCACTTGCCCTCCTCTGACAAATAAATTAAAGTCTTTGGGAAAAAAAAACCAGTGACAGTAATGCAAGAAATAAGGAAAACAGACTGTGAAAGAAGAGAGCAAGGAAAGGAAGGAGAAGAGAAGAACTACAAAAACAACCATAAAATAAGTAACAAAATGGCAATAAATACATACTCTGTCAACAACTACTTTAAATGTAAATGGACTAAACACTCCCATCAAAAGACACAGGGGAGACAGCAGAGTGGCTTATCTGGTTAAGCGTCTGACTCCCGGCTTCAGCTCTGGTTGTGACGCAGGGTTGTTAGTTCGGGCTCCACGGCACTTGGTGCTCAGCATGGAGTCGGCCTGAGATTCTCTCTCCCTCTGCCCCTCTCTCTGCTCCACTTAAGCATTCATTCTCTCTGTGTGTGAAATAAATAAATCTTAAGGAAAAAAAAAAAAGACACAGGGTGATAGAATGGATTAAAAAGAAAAGAAAAAAAGAAAAGAAAAGACCCATCAGGGTAGCAGGGGAAGTGGCAGTGGAGGAGGGCCCTAGGCTCACCTTGTCCCACACACACCACTAAATAACTATCAAATAATCTTCAGTACCCCAGAAATCTACCTAAAGACTCGCAGAACAACTCCACAACTAAAGATAAAGAAGAGGTCACGTGAAAGAAGGTAAGACGTGCAGAGACGGCTTTGAAAGAGAAATGGACCACAGCTGCCCTGGCGGGGAGGGAGTCCCAGTTGTGGAGCAAGGCGAGTGACAGACTGGCACACGGGGGAGCCCACACGCGGAAGATGAATGCCTGCAGCACCTGGCTTGGAAAGTAAGAGGGATTGATTTCATGAGTTCTTGCAACCAGTGGACTTTAAAGCCGAGAATTTTAAAAGGTCAGTAGGCTTGGCTCAGGGAGAGCCCAGAGGACATCGAGATTGCTCTTATACAGAAGGCAGGGCAAAAAGCCTGGGACAGAGAGTGGCAACAGTGATCTGAAGTGTGCCTGGGGCACACAGTGGGGAGGCTATTCGTTCATCTCAGAGAGTATTCCAGAGAGGCAGTGCTCATGGAGGGACCCCTCTGGGAACAAAGGAACTGGCAGGTGCTATTTCCCTCCCCCACCCTTCAACATAACCACAGGACAACCTGCAGCACCAACAGTTGCTACCTAACATGTTTATGTCAAGCCCCAGCCTCCTGCCCTCTGATGGGGCTGCCCTTCAAAGCCACACTTGCCTCAATGGCAATACAGGCCCCACTAACCCCCAGAAGACTTGGCCAAACCCCTGCCAACACCACGTCTCCCAACTCAGGAATTCTGTGAGGCTTTGGTTCTGAGGTGATGGCAACAGTCCTCATTTCACAAGCAAACAAGGGCGCACCCAGTCAAAACTTGCCACATTCAGGTGAGGGAACAAACACAGCCCACAACAGACAAAGAGAGCCTCTGCAGATGACTGGCCTGAAGGATAAAGCAGCCAGTTCAAAAACGCATGCAGCACGTACTAGAGACACTCCCTGAAGTGCCAGGCCTTGCGGAACAGGACACTATACTGTAGGACACATGGGACATTTCTTCATAAGACCATCACCCTCAAAAACAGGAGAGGTAGCTGACTACCTTAAAACACAAACAGGTACAGGAACTTAGACAAAATGAGAAGACAAAGGAATACATCCCAAATGAAATTATAGGACGAGTTCATGGCTAGAGTTCTAAGCAAAAAAAATATAAGGAACATGCCTGATAGAGAATTTTAAGTAACTGATCACAGGGATGCCTGAATGGCTTAGTTGGTTAAGCATCCTACTCTTGATTTCAGTTCAGGTTATGATCTCAGGGTTGAGAGACTGAGCCTCATATCGGACTCCGCACTGGGTTTGGAGCCTGCTATGGATTCTCTCTCTCACTCTCTGTCTGTCTCTGTCTCTCCTGCCCCTGCCCCCACCCCTCTAAATAAAATACATAAGTAAGTAAAATAATGATCATAAATACACTCAGTTGACTTGACAAGAGTAGAAGGAATCAGTAAGACTTTTAACACAGAGATAAGGAATAACCTAGTAGAAACAAAGAGTTCACTGAATGAAATGAGAATCAGGTTTGATGTAATGACCAACAGCAGAGTAATGAATTAATGACCTAGAAAACAGAGTAATGGAAAGTAATCAAGCTGAACAAAAAAGAAAAATTATGTAAAACCAGAAAAGACTTAGGGAACTCAGTGATTCCATCAAATATAATAGCATCTGTAGTATAGGGATCCCAGAAGAAGAGAAAAGGGAACAGAAACATTTATTTTAAGAAAATACAGCTTCCCTATTCTCAGGGAAGGAAACAAATAACCAGATCCAGGAGGCACAGTGAACCTGTAACAAAATCAAAAAGAGATGATCACACCAACACAATCTGTAATTAAAATGACAAAATGTAGTAGAAACAAAAAAATGTTTAAAGAAGCAGGACCAAAGTTACATACAAGAGAAACCTCATAAGTCTACCAGTGTTTTTTCAGCAGAAACTTGGCAAGCCAGAAAAGAGCAGCATGATATATTCAAAGTGCTGAATGGAAAAAATATGCAGCCAAGAATACACTATCCAGTAAGGCATTCAGAATAGATGGAGAGATAAAGTGTTTCCCAGACAAACAAAAATGAAAGGAGTTCATGACCACTAAAACATCCCTGAAAGAAATATTAAAGGGGACTGAGTAGAAAGACCAACAAAAGTGACAATATGAAAACAGGAAACACAAAAGCAGCAAAAATGAGTATTTCTGTAAGAAATCAGTCAAGGAACTCACAAAATTAAAGGATGTAAAATATGACACCATATACCTAAAATGTGGGGAGGCAAGGAGTAAAACTGGATCCAAACTTAAAAGACTGTCTTATAATATAGTCAGCTATATGCAGATGACCTTATATACAACCCTAATGATAACCACAAATCAAAAGCCAGTACTAGGGGCACCTGGGTGGCTCAGTGGGTTAAAGCCTCTGCCTTCGGCTCAGGTCGTGATCCCGGGGTCCTAGGATGGAGCCCCACATCAGGCTCTCTGCTCCGTGGGGAGCCTGCTTCCTCCTCTCTTTCTGCCTACCTCTGCCTACTTGTGATCTCTGTCAAATAAATAAAATCTTAAAAAAAAAAAGCCAGTACTAGATATGCAAAGAATAATGAAAAAGAAATCCAAATATATTGTTAAAGAAAACCTGCAAACCATGAAAGAGAAAGAGAAGAAAGAAGTGATAAAGCAGGCAATTAGACATAAGCTGGAGGCAAAGGCAGTGATGAATAGGTGACACATTAGAAGCCTCAGGGAACAACATCCTGGCTTTGTGGCTTTTAATATCCTGGTCTTGCTGATTTCCAACACCCTGTGGCTGACAGACAAGAGCCACAGGTGCAGGACATGTACTCTCCTCTTCAACTTCTGCCCCAGGTAACTTATAACTTCATTATAATGTATTTACATTGTGGTTTTGACCATCTCCCGCCTACTCCACCCCCACCCCCCGTGGGGGAAGATGGCCATGACAGTTCCAGCAAGAACCCTGTAGGTCCTAAAACTCCCCCTCCCAACCAGCAGAAACAACTTCAGTTTGGACTGCCCTAGCTATGATCCATAACTTCTGCAAACATAAAAAGACATCCCTAACCCCAGTGTGGTTGTTACCTCTAAGCCTTGCCCACTTTCCCACCTTGACTGTGTACTGTAACTAATAAATCACTTTGTGCTTGCTACTTTCCTTCTGGTTGTCTTTATTTGAGTGCGTATCCTCGGGCAAATCTTTTATGGGGAATTCAAGAACTGAAACCTCCATTCACACAATGTAGACTCTCTCATTGGTAACAACTTCAGAGGGAAATTCAGAAACAACCACAAAACAAGTAATATAATGACAATAAATACATGTCTATGCATAATTAAACTCCGAATGTAAATAGACTGAGCACTCCAATCAAAAGACATACAATGACAGAATGGATTAAAAAAAAATAAGACCCATCTATATGCAACCTACAGGAGACTCATTTTAGACCTAAAGACAGTATGTACTTAAAGTGAGAGAATGGAAAAATATCTATCATGCAAATGGATGTCAAAAGAAAGCTGGAATAGCAATTCTTACAATAGAGAAAATAGATGTTAAAACAAAGACTGGGGGCACCTGGGTCGCTCAGTTGGTTAACTGGCTCAGGTCATGATCCTGGAATCCCAGGATCAGACCCTGCATCAGGGATCCTGTTCGAGAAGGAGTCTGCTTCTTCCTCTCCCTCTCACTCACACTCCCTCTCAAATAAATAAAATCTTTAAAATTTTTTTAAAAAATAAAACAAAGACTGTAAGAAAAAACAAGGACACTACAAGGACACTACATATTAATAAAGGATACAACAGAACCAGAAGATGTAACAATTGTAAATATTCATGCACCCAACATAGGAGTCACCCAAATACACAGAACAGTTAATAACAAACATAAAATAACTGACAGTAATACAATAATAGTAGGGGAATTTAACACCTTGCTTACATCAATGGACAGATCATCCAATCAGAAAACCAACAAAAAAGCAAAGGCTTTGAGTGACACATCAAACCATGTAGATTTTAAAAATAGTATATGTATATTTCTTTTACATATCTTATATACACATAAAATATATATTTATAAAACATATATATACATATTTTAACATTCCATCTTAAAACATCAGAATACACATACTTTTTAAGTGCACACAGAACATTCTCCAGAATATTAGGTAACAAACTAAGTCTAAACAAATTCAAAAAGATCCAAGTCATACCATGCATCTTTTCTGACCACAATGCTATGAAACCAGTAATGAACCACAAGAAAAAATCTGGAAAGACCGCAAATACATGGAGGTTAAATAACATGCCGCTAGATGATGTACTGGTTAATCAGGAAATCAAAAAAAGAAATCCAAGGATATAAATAAATGAAAATGAAAACACAACAGTCCCAAAATTTGGGGATGTACCAAAACTGTTCTAAGAGGAAAGTTTATAGCAACAGGGGCCTACTTCGAGAAACAAAAAAAATCTCAGCTAACTTAACCATATACCTAAAAGTGCTAGAAAAAGAACAAAAACCCAAAACCAGTAGAAGGAAGGAAGTATTAATAATTAGAGCAGAAAAAAATAAAATACAAACAACCAAACAAACAAACAAAAAAAAACAAGAGAACAGATCAACAAAACTGATAAGCCTTTTGCCAGACTCAGCCAAAAAAGAAAGAGGACTCAAATAAAGCCAAATCACAAGTGAAAAAAGAAAAAATAACAACAGACAGCACAGAAATACAAAAGCTTGTAAGACAGTATGAAGAAAAATTCTATGCCAACAACTTGCCCACTGAATCAAGGAAGAAACAGAAAATATGGACAGATAGCCAGCAACGAGACTGAATCAGTAATCAAAGAACTTCCAACAAACAAAAGTCCAAGACCAGACAGCTCTGCAGGTGAATGCTACCAAACATTTAAAGAGTTAGTGCCCATTTTTCTCAAACTATTCCACAAAATACAAAAGGAAGGAAAACTTCCAGGTTCATTCTATGAGGCCAGCATTACCCTGATACAAAACAGATAAAGACAGTACAAAAAAGAGAACTGCAGGCCAGTATCTCTAACAAACACAGATGCAAAAATCCTCAACAAAATACTAGCAAACCCAAATCGAACAATATATTAAAAACAATCATTCACCATGAGCAAATGGGATTTATTCCTGGGTTTCAAGGGTAGTTCAATATTAACAAATCAACCAATCTGGTACATTACATCCATAAGAGAAAAGGTAAGAACCATATGATCATTTCAACAGATGCAGAAAAAGCATCTGACAAAGTAAAAGATCCATTTATGACAAAAATCCTCAACAAAGGAGGTGTAGAAGGAACATACCTCAAGATAATAAAGGTCTTATATGAAAAATCCCCAGCCAACATCATATTCAATAAAGAAAAACTAAGAACTTTTCCCCTACAGTCAAGAACAAGAGACAGATACCCATTCTCTCCAATTTTATTCAACATAGTACAGGAAGTCCTAGCCACAGAAATCACAACAAAAAGAAATAAAAGGCATCTAAATTGGCAAGGAAGAAGTAAAACTCTATTTGCAGATAACATGATACTATATAAAGAAATCCTCAAGACTGCACCAATAAACTACTAGAAGTGATAAATGGATTCAGGAAGTCACAGGATACAAAATCAACATACAGAAAACTGTGGCATTTCTGTATACTATATGTGAAGCAGCAGAGAAATTTAAAGAAATAATCTCATTATAATTCCACCAAAAATAATAAAATACCTAGAAATTAAACTTAACCAAGGAGGTGAAAGACCTGTACTATAAAAACATAGAATACTGAAAGAAACTAAAGGCAACAGAAACAAATGGAAAGATATTCCATGTTCATGGACTGGATGAACAAGTATTGTAAAAATGTCCATACTACCCAAAGTAATCTACAGATTTAATGCAATCCCTATCAGTATACCAACAGCATTTTTCACAGAATTAGAACAACCTTAAAATTTGTATAGAACCACAAAGACCCCGAATAGCAAAAGCAATCTGGGAAAAAAAAATCAAAGCTGGAAGTACCATAATTCCAGATTTCAAGTTACATTACAAAGCTATCATATTCAAAACAGTATGGCAATGGCACAAAATAAACACATGGGGGCACCTGGATGGCTAAATTGCTTAAGTGTCTGACTCTTGATTTTGGTTCAGGTCATGATCTCAGGGTTGTAAGATAGAGCATGTTGGGCTCCACATGGGGCATGGAGCCTGCCTAAGATTCTTACTCTCCCTCTCCCCATCTCCAAAAAAATAAGAGACACATAGATCAATGGGACAAAATAAAAAACCCAGAAATAAACCCACAATTATATGGTCAATTAATCTTCAACAAAGGAGGAAAGAATATGCAATGGGAAAAAAACAGCCTCTTCAACAAACGGTGTTGACAAACCTAGAATAGCTACATGCAAAAGAATGAAATTGGCCCGCTTTCTTAACTCATGCACAAAAATAAACTCAAAATGGACTAAAGACCTGAATGTGATACTAGAAACCATAAAAATCCTAGAAGAGAGCATAGTCAGTAATCTTTCTGACATAAATTGTGGCAACATTTTTCTAGATATGTCTCCTGAGGCAAGGGAAACAAAAGCAAACATAAACCAATGGGACTACATCAAAATAAAAAAAACTTCTGCACAAAAAGGAAACAATCAACAAGACTAAAATACAACCTGTGAATGGGAGAAGATACTTGCAAGTAACATATCTGATAGTTAGTATTCAAAATACACAAAGAACTTACACAACTCAACACCAATAAAACAAATACTCCAATGAAAAAATGGGCATAAGACACAAACAGATATTTTTCCAAAGAAAAGAGAGGGCCAACAACCTCATGAAAGATGTCCAACATCACTCATCATCACGGAAATGCAAAACAAAACCACAATAAGATATCACTTCACAACTGTCAGAATGGCCAAAATAAAAAACACAAGACACAATAAATGTTGGTGAGGATATAGAGGAGAAGAAACTTCCATGTACTGTTGGTAGGAAAGCAATCTGGTCCAGCCCCTGTGGAAAAAAGTATGGCAGTTCCTCAAAATATTAAAAATAGAACTACCATATGATCCGGTAATCACATTACTGGGTATTTACACAAAGAATATGAAAACACTAATTCAAAAGGATATGTGCACCCCTGTTTATTGCAGCATTATTTACAATAGCCAAATTATGAATGGAGTCCAAGTGTCCATCCATACATGAATGGATAAAGATGATGTGGTATTCATATACAACAGAGTATTATTTAGCCATAAAAAAGAATGAAATCTTGCCATTTGCAACAACATGGACGGACCAAGAGTGTATAATGTTAAGCAAAAGAAGTCAGAGAAAGACAAATATCATATGATTTCACTCATATGTGGAATTTTAGATACAAACCAAGGAAGAGACAATGCAAAAAAAAGACTTTTAACTATAGAGAACAGAACTTTTAACTATAGAGAATATTTTAACTATAGAGAACAGAACTTTTAACTATAGAGAACAGACAGCTACCAGAGAGGAGGTGGGTGGGTGGATGGGTGAAACAGGTAAAGAGGATTAAGAGTAAACTTATCTTGATGAGCACTAAGTAATATACAGAATTACTGAATCATTGTATTGTACACCTGGAACTAACACAACACTGTATGATAACTATACTGGAATGAAAATAAGGTTTTTGGAATCAGGTATTTTGCAACTTTACTAAAAAAAACACACTGAACTGGAGCACCTGGGTAGCTCAATCAGTTCAAAGTCCAACTCTTGATTTAAACTCAGGGCAGTGAGTTCTAGTCCCATATTGGGCTCCACACTAGGCATGGAGTGTGCTTAAGATTCTCCCTCTCCCTGCCACCTCCCCTCCCCAAGCTCATGCATGTATTCTCTCTGGCTTAAAAAAAAAAAAAAAAAGATAAACTCAAAATGGATAAAAGACCTCAACATGAGACAGGAATCCATCAGAATCCTGGAGGAGAACATAGGAAGTAACCTCTTCAATATCAGCCACAGCAACTTCTTTCAAGATATGTCTCCAAAGGCAAAGGAAACAAAAGCCAAAATAAACTTTTGGGACTTCATCAAAATCAAAAGCTTCTGCACAGCAAAGGAAACAGTCAAGAAAACAAAGAGGCAACCCACGGAATGGGAGAAGATATTTGCAAATGACAATACAGACAAAAGCTTGATATCCAGGATCTATAAAGAATTCCTCAAACTCAAAACACACAAAACAGATAATCGTATCAATAAATGGGCAAAAGATATGAACAGACACTTCTCCAATGAAGACATACAAATGGCTATCAGACACATGAAAAAATGCTCATCATCACTAGCCATCAGGGAGATTCAAATTAAAACCACACTGAGATATCACCTTATACCAGTTAGAATGGCCAAAATTAGCAAGACAGGAAACAACACGTGTTGGAGGGGATGTGGAGAAAGGGGAACCCTCTTACACTGTTGGTGGGAATGCAAGTTGGTGCAGCCTCTTTGGAGAACAGTGTGGAGATTCCTCGAGAAATTAAAAATAGAACTTCCCTATGACCCTGCAATTGCACTACTGGGTATTTACCCCAAAGATACAGATGTAGTGAAAAGAAGGGCCATCTGTACCCCAATGTTTATAGCAGCAATGGCCACGGTCGCCAAACTGTGGAAAGAACCAAGATGCCCTTCAACGGACGAATGGATGAGAAAGATATGATCCATATACACTATGGAGTATGATGCCTCCATCAGAAAGGATGAATACCCAACTTTTGTAGCCACATGGACGGGACTGGAAGAGATTATGCTGAGTGAAATAAGTCAAGCAGAGAAAGTCAATTATCATATGGTTTCACTTATTTGTGGAGCATAACAAATAGCATGGAGGACAGGGGAAGTTAGAGAGGAGAAGGGAGTTGGGGGAAATTGGAAGGGGAGGTGAACAATGAGAGACTATGGACTCTGAAAAACAATCTGAAGGGTATGAAGAGGTGGGGGGGTGGGAGGTTGGGGGAACCAGGTGGTGGGTATTAGAGAGGGCACGGATTGCATGGAGCACTGGGTGTGGTACAAAAACAATGAATACTGTTATGCTGAAAATAAATTTAAAAAATGATTAAAAAAAAAAACTAATGAAATACCATATGGTGACTAACATAACTTAATATAAATAAATAAATATTTAAAAAATTAAATTAAAAAAACCCCAAAAAACAAAAACCACACATTTAACTGCATATTTTAAAAGTGTAAAATTCTTGGTATCTAAATTATATCTCAATTAAAAAGCAAGATTGTGAAAATCTAAGGTTTTAAAAACTTTAGGTTGTTAAAAGAATTTAAATGTGGAATATGTGTAATTAAATACATGATTTCAGGATAAAATTTAAATGTTAATTCTCAAAAGGGTAGTTAAATAATATAAAATAATCATCTGAGAACAGCAGACTACCTATATATCCCAGATTATACAACAGAAGATGGAAATAGGAGGAAATGTGTGATAGTTACAGTGATTTTCTCATCTTACAAAAGAAAGAACCAGAAGATACTATTCATGGTTGATGTAAACAAAGGGAAAATCTTAGATTAAAAAAAAGCTTTATGGATTACTAGCAAAACATAAAACAATGCATTTCTTTCAAGTCATGTAAGAAAAATGTTCAAGAAAAGACATTTAATTTAAAGTGAAAAAGAAATCTAGGTATGCCAACTGCTAGAGTCCCTGTGGGAAAAAGTATGTAGGTTCCTCCAAAAGTTAAAAATAGAACTACCATATAATCTAGTAATCACACTACTGGGTATTTAAGCAAAGAATATGAAAATTCAAATTAAAAAGAATATATGCATTCTTATGTTTATTACAAGTTGATTCACAACAGACAAATCATGGAAACAGCCCGAGTGTCCATCCATAGATGAATGTATAAAGATAAGGTGTGTGTATAAATTTATATATGTAGATATATAGAAATATACACACAATGAAATATTATGCTACCATAAAGAAAGAAATCTTGCCATTTACAACAACTTGGATGGATCTAGAGTATATTACTAAATGAAAGAAGTAATTTAGAGACCATAAAACCATATGGTCTTACCTATATGTGGAATTCAAGAAACAAGCAAAAAAAAAAAAAAAAAGAATAAAGGAAAAAAGAGACAAACCAAAAAACTGACCCTTACCAACAGGGAACAAACTGATGCTGACCAGAGAGGAGGTGACTGGGGGAACAGGTGAAATAGGTGAAGAGAGATCAAGAATACATTTATCATGATGAGCACTAAATAATGTACATCTTTTTTTTTTTTTTATTTAATTTTGCTTTTTCAGTGTTGCAAGACTCACTGTTTAGGCACCACACTCAGTGCTCCATGCAACACATGCCCTTCTTGATACCCACCACCAGGCTCATCTTTTTTAATCACTAGATTGTACACCTGAAACTAACAGAATACTGTATATTAACTATATTGGAATTAAAAAAAAAAAACAGAAAATAGCAAGAAAGCATTTCTAAAAGTTTACGAATTACCAATTACTCTGTAAGTAAATTCACCCATTAAGCATCCTTTAGATACAACATTTAAAATATCTGCACATGTTTCATTTAAAACAAATAGGTCGAGAAAGATTGAGTGGAAAAGGTAAAGATACATAAAAAGAAAATAATGGTTACGTTAAAGTAGAATCCAAGATGTAAAAACATTACGTGAGAAGAAAAGATTTTTTAAAAATCCACAAGTCATACAATTTTATACACTAAATAACATAAAAACTGTTAATCATACAAAAATAAATGGATATTAAATTCAGAATTACAGGGAGACTTATTTATATATAAAATTATAGTCAGTATAAATATAAATAAGGTTAAATAAAAGTCATTTCATGTCAAATAATGTAGGCCTTAGATATTAACAGTTTGGACTTAAAAGCAAAAGGTGACAAAAACTGTTTAAGAATGTTCTTTCAGGAGGAGGAGCCGAGATGGCAGAGGAGTAGCAGCTGAAATCACATAAGGTAGCGGGAGATCAGCTAGATAGCTCATCAATCCATTGCAAACACCTGCAAATCCAACAGGAGATTGAAGAGAAGAGCAGCAGCAATTCTAGAAACAGAATATCGACCACTTTCTGAAAGGCAGAACCTGCAGAGAAGTGAATCCAAACCAACGGGAAAGACAGACCGTGGCAGGAGGGGCCGGCTCCTAGCAAGCAGCAGAGCAACGGAGCACAAAATATGAACTTTAAAAACGCTGCTCCACGGAGGGACATTGCTCCAGAAGCTAAGCTGGAGTGAAGCTCATGCGGGGACAGCGTGGTCTCAGGTCCCACGGGGTGACAGAAGGTGTCTGAGTGTTGCAGAGCTCGCAGGTATTAGAGTGGGGAAGCCGGCTACAGACTCCAAGCCGAGGGATGAGCTCTCAGCTTGGGGTGACCTTAAACTGTGATCTGAGGCACAATCAGGCCATTGCTCTTTGAGCAGGGAACCAACAAGGTCCAGGGAGACACCTGGAAGAGCGCAGGGATCTGCTGGGTTTGGAGACTTCAGGCAGGGCCGTGTGCCAGAGACAGAGACGCTTGGTCACAGGCTGGGTGAGCTCAGAGCATGGCTGGAGACCAGGGAGATGGGAGGGATTGAGCGCTTTTCTCCAAGGGAGCATTGAGGAGTGGAACCCTGAGCTTTCCGCTGCTCTGGCCAGAGATTGGGAGGCCGCCATTTTCATGCCTGTCCTCAGGAAATCTACGGAAAGCGTTCAGGGAACAAAAACCCCTGAAAGCCAACCCAAGCCAATTACTTAGTCTGGCCCAGGGTAATGGCGGTGCAATTCCACCTCAAGCAAAGACATTCGAGAATCACTACGGCAGGCCCCTCCCCAAGAAGATCAGCAAGAAACCCAGCCAACACCCAGTTCACTTAACCAAGGAGAACAGCGGAATTCCAGAGGAGGAGAAAGCAAAGCATGGAATTCATGGCTTTCTCCCCATGATTCTTTAGTCTTGCAAAGTTATTTTTTTTATTTTTTTCTTATGCTAAAATTTTTAACTCTCTTTCCTCTTTTAACATTTTTTAACTAGTTTATATTAACAACACCTTTCATTAAAAAAATCTTTTTGAAACTTCATTATTATAGACATATTTTATCCTTCATTGTATCTAACTTTATTTTTTGTATACACAGAGGATTTCTTCTTCTAAAAAAATTTGGGATTCAACTTCGTCTAACAGATCAAAATATACCCTAAATCCAGCACAGGCCTTTGTTCTAGTCTCCGGCATAAGCAAATTCTCTCCACTTCCATTTTCTTTATTCTCCCAACCAACTTATCTTATCAATTCCTT
Organism: Lontra canadensis; assembly: GCF_010015895.1. Lineage (NCBI taxonomy): Eukaryota > Metazoa > Chordata > Mammalia > Carnivora > Mustelidae > Lontra > Lontra canadensis. The sequence goes on from NW_022630995.1 coordinate 6,679,224, forward strand.
TTTTTAGAAATTTTTAAAAATATTTTTTTCATCATATTTCATCCCTTCATCGTGTTTACCCTTATTATTTGGGGTGTGTGTGTGTATTTTTGATTTTTTAAAATTTGGGGAGTTAGTTTCTTCTAAGAGACCGAAATATTCCCAAAATTAAGTGGGTGACTCTGTTCTATGTACCAGTCTAATATATATTTTTTCTTTTTTATATTTTTTCTTTATTTTTTTTTAAATTTTTATTTCCTGAACTTCTTTTTACCCCTTACTTCCCCCTACAATTTGGGGTCTCTTCTGATTTTGTTAAAGCACATTTTCCTGGGGTCTTTGCCACCCTTTTCATATTTTATTTGCTCCTTCAGATATTCTTACCTGCATAACAACAGAATATACATTCTTCTCTAGTGCACATGGAACATTCTCCAGAATAGACCACATCCTGGGTCATAAATCAGGTCTCAACTGGTATCAAAAGATTGGAATCATTCCCTGCATATTTTCAGACCACAATGCTCTGAATCTAGAACTCAACCACAAGAGGAAATTTGAAAAGAACTGAAATACATGGAGACTAAAGAGCATCCTTCTAAAGAATGAATGGGTCAACCAGGAAATTAAAGAAGAATTGAAAAAATTCATGGAAGCAAATGATAATCAAAATACAACGGTTCAAAATCTGTGGGATACAGTAAAGGCAGTCCTGAGAGGAAAATATGTAGCAATGCAAGCCTTTCTCAAGAAACAAGAAAGTTCTCAAATACACAACCTAACCCTAGACCTAAAAGAGCTCGAGAAAGAACAACAAAAAAAGCCTAAACCCAGCAGGAGAAGAGAAATAATAAAAACCAGAGCAGAAATAAATGAAATAGAAACCAAAAAAAACAATAGAACAAATCAACAAAATGAGGAGCTGATTCTCTGAAAGAATAAGATTGATGAACCACTGGCCAGACTTATCAAAAAGAAAAGAGAAAGGACCCACATAAATAAAATCATGAATAAAAGAGGAGAGATCACAACCAACACCAAAGAAATACAAACAATAAAAGAACATAATATGAGCAACTCTACACCAGCAAATCTGACAATCTGGAAGAAATGAATACATTGCTAGGGACATATAAACTACCAAAACTGAACCAGGAAGAAACAGAAAACCTGAACAGACCCATAACCACTAACGAGATTGAAACAGTCATCAAAAATCTCCAAACAAACAAGAGCACAGGGCCAGATGGTTTCCCAGGGGAATTCTACCAAACATTTAAAGAAGAATTAATTCCATGGGGCACCTGGGTGGCTCAGTGGGTTAAGCCTCTGCCTTCAGCTCAGGTCAAGATCTCAGGGTCCTGGGATCGAGTCCCATATTGGGCTCTCTGCTCAGCAGGGAGCCTGCTTCCCCCCCCCCCCCGCCCCTGCCTGCCTCTCTGCCTACTTGTGATCTCTGTCAAATAAATAAATAACATCTTTTTTAAAAAAAAGAAGAATTAATTCCTATTCTCCTGAAATTGTTCCAAAAAATAAAAAAGGAAGAAAAACTTCCAAACTCATTTTATGAGGCCAGCATCACCTTGATCCCAAAACCAGACAAGGATCCCATCAAAAAAGAGAACTACAGACCAATATCCTTGATGAACACAGATGCAAAAATTCTCACCAAAATACTAGCCAATAGGATCCAACAGTACATTAAAATGATTATTCACAATGACCAAGTGGGATTTATTCCAGGGCTGCAAGTTTGGTTCAACAACCGCAAATCAATCAATGTGATACAATACATTAAGAAAAGAAAGAGCAAGAACCACATGATACTCTCAATAGATGCTGAAAAATCATTTGACAAAGTACAGCATCCTTTCCTGATCAAAACTCTGCAAAGTGTAGGGATGGAGGGTACATACCTCAATATCATCAAAGGCATCTATGAAAAACCCACCGCAAATATCATTCTCAATGGAGAAAAACTGAGAGCTTTTCTGCTAAGGTCAGGAACACGGCAGGGCTGTCCATTATCACCGCTATTCAACGTAGTACTAGAAGTCCTAGCCTCAGCAATCAGACAAACAAAAAGAAATTAAAGGCATCCAAATCAGCAAAGTCATCTTCAAACTCTCACTCTTTGCAGATGATATGTTACTTTATGTACAAAACCCAAAAGACTCCACTCCAAATCTGCTAGAACTTGTACAGGAATTCAGTAAAGTGTCAGGATATAAAATCAATGCACAGAAATCAGTTGCATTTCTATACACCAACAACAAGGCAGAAGAAAGAGAAATTAAGGAGTCAATCCCATTTACAATTGCACCCAAAACCATAAGATACCTAGGAATAAACCTAACCAAAGAGGCTAAGAATCTATACCCAGAAAACTATAAAGTACTCATGAAAGAAATTGAGGAAGACACAAAGAAATGGAAAAAGTTCCATGCTCATGGATTGAAAGAACAAATGTTGTGAAAATGTCTATGCTACCTAAAGCAATCTACACATTTAATGCAATCCCTATCAAAATCCCATCCTTTTTTTTTTTTTTTTTTCAAAAAAATGGAACAAATAATCCTAAAATTTATATGGAACCAGAAAAGACCTCGAATAAGCCAGAGAAATACTGAAAAAGAAAGCCAAAGTTGGTGGCATCACAATTTCAGACTTCAAGCTCTATTTCAAAGCTGTCATCAAGACAGTATGGTACTGGCACAAAAACAGACACATAGATCAATGGAACAGAATTGAGAGCCCAGAAATAGACCCTCAACTCTATGGTCAACTAATCTTTGACAAAGCAGGAAAGAATGTCCAATGGAAAAAAGACAGTCTCTTCAACAACTGTCGTTGAGAATATTGGAAAGCCACATGCAGAAAAATGAAATTGGGCCATTTCTTTACACCAGACTCAAAATGGATGAAGGACCTCAGTGTGAGATAGGAATACATCAAAATCCTTGAGGAGAACACGGACAACCTCTTCGACCTCAACCACAGCAACTTCTTCCTAGGAACACTGCCAAAGGCAAAGGAAGCTAGGGCAAAAGTGAACTATTGGGACTTCATCAAGATCAAAAGCTTTTGCACAGCAAAGGAAACAGTTAACAAAACCAAAAGACAACTGACAGAATGGGAGAAGATATTTGCAAACGACATATCAGATAAAGGGCTACTATCCAAAATCTATAAAGAACTTAACAAACTCAACATCCAAAGAAGAAATGATCCAATCAAGAAATGGGCAGAGGACATGAACAGACATTTCTGCAAAGACGACATCCAGATGGCCAACAGACACATGAAAAAATGCTCCACATCAGTTGGCATCAGGGAAATATAAATCAAAACCACAATGAGATACCACTTCACACCAGTCAGAATGGCTAAAATTAACAAGTCAGGAAATGACAGATGCTGGCGAGGATGCAGAGAAAGGGGAACCCTCCTACACTGTTGGTGGGAATGCAAGCTGGTGCAGCCACTCTGGGAAACCATATGGAGGTTCCTCAAAAAGTTGAAAATAAAGCTACCCTATGACCCAGCAGTCGCAGTACCGGGTATTTAGCCTAAAGTATTTAGCTTAAAGTATTTAGCCAAATGTAGTGATCCGAAGGGGCACGTGCACCCGAATGTTTGTAGCAGCAATGTCCACAATAGCCAAACTATGAAAAGAACCCAGATGTCCATCAACAGATGAATGGATAAAGAAGATGTGGTGTATATATATGCAATGGAATACTATGCAGCCATCAAAAGAAATGAAATCTTGCCATTTGCGATAATGTGGATGGAACCAGAGGGTATTATGCTTAGCAAAATAAGTCAGTTAGAGAAAGACAATTATCATATGATCTCCCTGATATGAGGAAGTTGAGAGGCAACATGGGGGGGTTGGGGGGTAGGAAAAGAATAAATGAAACAAGATGGCATCGGGAGGGAGACAAACCATAAGAGTCTCTTAATCTCACAAAACAAACTGAGGGTTGCTGGGGTGAGGGGGGTAGGGAGAAGGTGGTTGGGTCATGGACATTGGGGAGGGTATGGGCTATGGTGAGTGCTGTGAAGTGTGTAAGCCTGGCGATTCACAGACCTGTACCCCTGGGGCTAATAATACATTATATGTTAATAAAAAATAAAAAATTTTAGTAACAAAATGTTTTGTTTATACTGATGTGAAGGATGGAGGGTGAACAGAGTAGGAAGACAATCTTCCTGAATGAAAGAATGAATGGCAAAAAAACAAAAGAAAGAAAAAGAAAGAATGAATGAATGAATGGCAATCAGAATTCATTGCCCATGGTCAATCCCATAATGAAATACATTTCTAGGAAATGCTGCTTTGAGGAGGCTGGTTGCCATTTGGGTGTACCTTATTCTATGTTTATATAGCTCTTTGCTCTTTACAAAGTGCTTTCACATTCCTAATACTCGCAGCACTGTAACAAACAGGAAAGGACAGTGTCATGTAGATGAGAACAAAATAGAAACTCTTGGAAGCAAAAGAGCATGACTCAAGAAGGGGAATTCCTGTTGTCCTAAGAGGACTGTAGGTGTATAAAAATGCCTTACATATGCCAGTCAAGAACCTTCTTTCACATTCAGCGTTTCTACTCCCTCCAAGAAGAGTATCAACACTGAAGCAGCAGCAACAGCAGTGAAAGACAAACATGAGTGTGAAGGGCATGGTTATAGCCTTGACTGTGATAGTCTGTGCTACAGTTGTTCAAGGTATATGGTAACTTATTTCTTAGCTTATAAATTCATTTTCTAATGCTTCAAATGTCTTTGTTTCCATCTTTTCTTAAAAGATTTAGTAAATTTTTATTTAATCTCACACATTAGAAGTTACTACTGCTTTGACAGACAATGTTTGAAGTGTTTAAGTTACTAGAAATGATTACTGAAACTGGAATTGATAAACTTCATGGAGTTTTTGATTTGGCTACAATATCTGGCAAGAGCCTTTAGCAATGGTTTTAAATGTCTGTTAAGAAGATTTTATGTGAGATAATATTATTAGGTTTCTGGATATATTCTTGAGCATGGAAACGAGGAATATTATCTTAATCTCCAGTAACTTTTCATTCTTCCTTTTATTCTTTAGTGGTTTACAAATTTAAAGAGAGAATCAACATGTTACTTATGTTCCTTTCCCAGTAACAGCAGTGTCAAGTGCTATCTGACAGATTGCTATCTTTATCCTTAATGAGAACCCGGCTCACTTTCACCAGAATTATAAACTACAATCATCTGTTGCAATCGGAAGTATTAGTAACTGATGCTGTGATCTGTTCTAGGCTTCCCCATGTTCAAGGGGGGACGCTGTCTTTGCATAGGCCCTGGAGTAAAAGCAGTGAAAGTGGCAGATATTGAGAAAGCAACCATAATTTACCCGAGTAACAGCTGTGACAAAATAGAAGTGATGTAAGTAATGAACTTGCTAAAGAGGACAGTGGTGGGAAGCTTTTTTATGTTTTTGTTTTGCTTATGTTTTTCCAACCAAAGTTTAAAACTATTTTGGATCTTCCCTTAACAGTATCAACCTTAAAGCACATAAAGGACAAAGATGCCTAAATCCCAAATCGAAGCAAGCAAGCATTATAATCAAGGTAGCGTATCAGATTACTGGTATTTTATAATTAATTTTAACCAAGACAGATCTTTTGAGAAAACAGACTTGAAGAAAAGATTGTTCTGCTAGGATTTTGTGTGAAGCATTTTGATAAGAGGGCTTTGATTTCACTAACTTTCCTTTTCTGCCAGAGGTTTTTACATGTCAACTTAATCACTGGGAAACAACAGCACAATGCCAAACAAACCTCTCATTTTCTCATTTCAGAAAATTCAAAGAATGAAGTTTTTAAAACATCAAAATGTATGAAGTCCTGGGGAAAGAGGATTTGAAAACCTAGAACAAGTTTAACTGTGACAACTAAAGTGATAAGAATTCCACAGTAAGGAACGGATTTTCTTCCTGCCTGTTGCAAAGTACATTCATTCACTTCTATCTCAGCAAACCTCAGCAATCTGTTAGAACTATTCTTTTATGTCCAAGACAGTATTTCTGTATCTAGAAGTTATGTGTTTGTACTTGATCTACCCTGCCATATTACAACCTTCACTGACAATGGCGATATTGACATTATTGCTGGAGTCGAGGCTGTAGGAGTTGAATGCATCCATGTGTGTAATAAACATTCCCCAAATAATTTTTAATGCAAATCCACATTTTCCCCCAAAATCACAGCACATATATGTTCTTATATATATTACCATTTTATAAAAAGGCTGTAATTCATGAAATGTACTATGAAATAAATTATAAGCTAAGGAAACAGATAAGACTATAAATATTTCATAACTGAATTAGTATTTCTGGCCTTAATTTTACTTTTTTTAGCAACTTTTTTTTCATTGAGATTTTGTTGTGGAGGCTTGGTTTTATTTATTTATTTTTTAAGTCAGCTCCACACTGGGAGCCTAACACGGGGCTTGTATTCCCAACCCTGAGATCAAGACTTGAGCTGAGACCAAGAGTCGGACACTCAACCGAGCCACCCATGCACCACTTTCATTGAGATGTGCAATAAGGATATGTGTGTTTACTGTGCATTTTGGTTTTATATATACTTAAAAATTGTAGCAATAATTTGGATACATTTTAACTTAAATATAAAACACTTTTGTCTACCAAAAAATGTTGAAAAATGAATATATGCATATGTCTGACAATCACCTCTTTCTGGGGTTTCCTTTTTTTAATTTAAATTCCAGTTATAGTTAATATACAGTGTGATATTAGTTTCAGGTGTAGAATTCAGATGGCTTCAACACTTTCATACAACACCTGGGTGCTCATCATTAAGTATCCTCCTTAATCCCCATCACCTATTTAACCCATTTTTCCTCCCACCTACCTCCCCTTGGTAACTATCAGTTTGTTCTCTATGATTAACACTTTGTTTCTTGGTTTGTCTTTCTTCCCCCATGTTCATCTGTTTTGTTTCTTAAGTTCTACGTATAAGTGGAATTTATGGTACTTGTCTTTCTCTGACTGACTTATTTCACTTAGTGTAATAATACTTTCTAGCTCCATCCGAGTCATTGCAAATGGCAAGATTTCATTCTTTTTTATGGCTGAGTAGTAATTCATTATATATATATATATATATATCACAATATTTCACTGTGTGTGTATGTGTGTATACATCACATCTTCTTTATACTTTCAATAATCAGTGGATATTTAGGCTCTTTCCATAATTTGACATTTGACGAAGTATAACATCCATTCATGATAAAAACCCTCAACAAAGTAGGATTAGCAGGAACATACTTCAACATAATGAAGGCAATAATAAAAAAAACCTATGGCTAATATCATCCTCAATGGGGAAAAACTAAGAGCTTTTCCTCTGTGGTAGGAACAAGCCAGGGATATACACTCTCACCACTACTATATAACATTGTCTTGGAAATGTTAGCCACAGCAGAAAGACAACAAAAAGAAATAAAAGGCATCCAAATTGGCAAGGAGGAAGCCAAACTTTCACTATTTGCAGAGGACATGACACTCTATATAGAAAACCTGAAAGACTTCACCAAAAAATTGCTAAAATTGATACACATATTCAGTGAATTCACAGGGAATAAAATCAATATACAGAAATTTTTTGTTGCATTTCTATACACCAATAATAAAACAGCAGAAAGGGAAATTAGAATATCAATCCCATTTACAATTGCACCAAAAACCGTAAGATCTCTAGGAATAAACCTAACCAAAGAGGTTAAAGATCTGTACTCCAGGATTCTTTTTCTTAGAAAAACACATAATCTACTTTTTAGTCATGCCTACACCATGAAATTTGGTGTTATCTAGATAATTTTAACTTGAAAAAAATCAAAATCATTTTCTTGTAGTAAAATATCACAAATTTTCTTAAAACAGAAACGATATGCTTTCTAAAAATTGAGATGCCTTTAATAATTTTAACTTGTATTTCAAGAAATAAACAGCTACCTGTCATCACACAGAATTGTTTAGAAATTTATTTTAATGGGTAACTGTGAAAGACAGTGGTCTTTTTTTTTTAAAGGGGTCCTCCTAGGTCCAAAACCCCTCTTACTCAGGGAAAATCCCTTATTATGGGAATCTGGGTTGGAGGTCAAAAGAGAAAAACCAAAGGAAGGAAATCCTCCCAGGCAGCCAGAGCAAGGTCTTAGCATGACCACTCCTACCCTACCTAGACTTTGAACTCCAGCTGGCACTACAAAGATGTTATCAGTATTAAAAAAAAAAAAAAAAAAGTATTTAAAGTGGCAGTAGTAGTAGTATAAATCTTAGATTTGTGGCTTCCTAACACACATTCCTGTAGCATGACTATGGCTAGTCCTTCTGGTAACCTAGCTCTCTTGGGGTTTTTTCCATTTTCTAAGCCTGATTTTTCAGTCTTCCTACAGATTCTTCAACTAACAATTAAATTCCTTTTCTCTTGAAGCTAGCCAGTCAGTGTTGGTTTCTCTGTATGTAACCAAAAATCTTAGCTGATTTAGCACTTTATACAGATACCTAGATATTTGTTTATTTAAAAACAAAAAAGAGGGGCACCTACATGGTTCAAATGGTTGGACATCTGCCTTTGGCTCAGTTCATAATCTCCAGGTCTTGGGATCAAGTCCCCCCCGGGCTTCCAGCTCAGTGGGGAGTCTTCTCCCTCTGCCTCTCCCCGATGCTTGTGCTCTCAATCTCTTTCTCAAATGAATAAAATCTTTTCTTAAAAAGCAATTTTAACATATCATTTGTGCATCTTTCCCATTGATATCAGAGCCAGCCATAAAGCAGATCAGAGAACCGACAGATAAGTAAATAGCAGAGCAGGGTATCTGGCTCCAAATAGGCCCTCTTACTGACTGGCTTTCTGACTGGTGCCTATAAGCAATAATGAGATGTCAACTATTATCCAAGGTATTTGTATATAAACCTATATAATTTATATCACAAATTATAGTATGTTATAATATAGATATATATAGTATAAAGACATAGTATAGACATACAGCATAAATATGTATTTTATATATCACTAACTTACATAAACTTCCATACTGAAATGAGACTTCTATATAAATACCTAGGATGGTTTTAAGACCTGGATCTAGTATTTTACTATTGGCAGTCATTTCTTTTTTTAATAATATCTTTAAAAATTCATTGAGTTAGAACTACATGATAAATTTGGTTCTTTTAGAAAAGTAGTATAGACCAGCAATAATCTACTCAATTATTATTGAGTAGATAACATATATTTAAATTTCTTCATGGCAAAATAAGCATATTAAAAAATAAATAAACTTGAGCCAAGATTCTTCCCACCTCGGTACCTTTGCAAATACTATTCCTTCTGCCTATTTTTTCACTAAACTAATGCCTACCAATCACTTAGATCTCAGCTTAAATGACATTTTCAACAGGATGTCATGTGTGAAACCACCCCTTTAATCTCAGACTAGATATCCTATTTATTTCTTTTCATAACACTGTCTTTTTTCTATTACACTATTTATTGCAAATATAACTGTAAAAACTCTTCCTCTGCTTTATATCTACTCCCCCTCCTACAAGTATAAACTCAATAAGAAAGCCATTTTAGTCCTAATCCACAGTAAAGTGCCAGGCACATGAGACTTTCAAAATATTTGAGAATAGAATGACTGGCAACAGAAACTAATTGGTTTGGAGTGAAGGTACAAAGGACTTCAAAAGTCCATCTAAACAACCTTGAGTTTTACTCTTTATAAAGTGGAGATTCAAGAAATGTTCAAGAATAGGAGATTGAGCCATCCAGTTATTCTAAATTATTCTGGGAATAGGACACAAGGTTGACTGGAATTAAGAAAGACTGGGAAAGAAATATTTTTTCATAATTCAAGTCTGTATTTCCTAAACTTCATGTGATTCTAATATCATCTTCATAACTTTTTACCACATTTTCTGATCCATCTTCATTATATTTTGTCAAATCTGTGTTTTATTTTACTTACATTTACGTTAAAAGGCAAATTTTCACTGCTATATGTGAAATCAGTGTCACCTGCTATAGAAATAAAATGTAACAATAAAAGGAAACACAATGAAAAAAACTAAATTCCAGCTAGATGTTATTGTGTGCCAAATTTCAAAACCTCAGGCCTTCTCTGTTTGTCAAAGAGAGATGAACATTGTTGATAAGGTGGTTGAAAGCCATACTAATACCAAATTGAGACTTTCCATGATTTAACAAGGGGTACTAAAATTAAAATGAGACTAATTAAACTAATATTAAATGTTATTATCAGTGAGTCCCCTGGTATTGTCTCACATTTCAGGTAGCACTGGTTTGAAAGTAAGGGGAGTAAGTTGAACAGCATTACCATACAACCCACCAATCCTACTCCTAGGTATGTAACTAAAAGAACTGAAAACAGTTATTCAAACAAAAACTTGCACACAAATGTTCAGACATCACTATTCACAATAGCTGAAAGGTAGAAACACCCAAATATCCATCAAACAATAAATGGATAAAGAAAATGTGGTGTATATTCACAATAGAATATTATTTAGCCATAAAAACAAACGATATACTGACATAGGCTACAATACAGATTAACCCCAAAAATAAGACGCTAAGGGGCTCCTGGGTGGCTCAGTCAGTTAAGTGTTCAACTCTTAATTTTGGCTCAGGCTCCACACGCTCAGCATGGAGTCTGCTTGTCCCTCTCCCTACCCTCCTGCCCCACCACTTGTGCTGTTTGTCTCTCTCACTCTCTTGCTCTCTCTCTAAAATAAACAAAAACTTTGGGGTGGGTGGGAGAAGATGCTAAGGAAAAGAACCAAACACAAAAGGTAACATATGTATGATTCCATTTATATCAATTATCTAGAATAGGCAAATCCATAGAAACAGAAACAGATTAGTGGTTGTCAGGGGCTGAGAGAAGATAATGAGGAGGGACTGCTAAATGGGTACAGAGTTTCTGTCTGGGTAGTAAAAAAGGTTTAGAACTTTAGAGAATAGTGATGATGGTATAACACTGTGAGTGCACTTAAAGCCACTGAATTGTATACTTTTAAGTGGTTAAAATGTTAACCTTTATGTGTGCTTTATCATAGTAGAAAAAATAAGGGCTCAACTGAAGTAATAAGGGTGAAAACAGAAAAATATGATGAAATTAAATTGCTGAAAGAAAATCATTAAGACTTAGTGACAGATTAGATGTGAAGGCTGAAGCTGAGGAAAGGAATCAAGGAAAAAGCTAAGGATCTGAATCTGAAATGAAAGCAAATCAGGGAATCAGGACAAGCTGAGATTTTGATGTTTAAAAGATTAATACTGTCACTAATACAAACGGGGAGATCGGGGAAGATATGGTTTAGCGAAGAAAACTATAGGTTGGAATATATATTTGAGGACAGAGAGAGAGAGCGAGAGAGGAGCAGGGGGAGGGACAGAGGGAGCAGGAGAAGCAGACTCCCCACTGAGTAGGAAGTGGACTTGGGGGTCGAACCTGAGACTCCAGGATGATGACCTGAGCCAAAGGCAGATGCTTAACCAACTGAGCCACCCAGGCACCCCTGTAGGTTGAGTTTTAACTATATATAACCTGAGATACCAAATATTTACAGTGATTTAGAAATTCAGAACTGTTTCCTGTAATTAAAAGGAGCTTATAAATAGATGGGATAATTTTGCATAATAGTACTAGAAAAGATTATAATTATGTTTGGCTTTTGAGTATGTACTAAATATATCCACATAGAATTAATATACTTCTTTATTATATGTTTTTACTGCTTTAAATGTTGTTCAGTTCTGGTTTTCTCTGATACCTTCTAAAATGCAAAGCTGGTATTTTCCTTTTAAAATCTTTCAACCTGGGGCACCTGGGTGGCTCAGTGGGTTAAACCTCTGCCTTCAGCTCAGGTCATGATCTCAGGGTCTTAGGATCAAGCCCCACATCAGGCTCTCTGCTCAGCAGGGAGCCTGCTTCCCTCTCTCTCTGCCTGCCTCTCTGCTACGTGTGATCTCTGTCAAATAAATAAAATCTTTAAAAAAAATCTTCCAACACCTTCTCACTGCCTTCTGAATAAAGTATCCAGGTGTGCACTGTCTTTATAACGGCTCTGCAAAACAAAACGCTGAACACCCTTTCACTTTTCACTTTTTTCCATAAAAGCTAAAATCCTCTTTGGATTCCTTTCAGTTCTCAAAAACAGATACTAATATGTCTTTTGTTAAGAATGAAGTGGCATGCAGCACCTGGGTGGCTCAGTTGGTTAAGTGTCCAACTTCGATTCAGTTCATGATCTCAGACTCCTGGGATGGAACCATGCCTGTCTGGCTCTGTTTGTCCTTCTGCCCCTCACCCCAATCGTACATGCTTGCTCTCTCTTCCTCAACTAAATAAAATCTTTAAAAAAAGAAAGAAAGAAAGGAAGAAAGAAAAAGTGGTGTAACACAAGCTTCCAAAATACAAGGGATACTTGTACACCTTATAAAGTGATCATTTAGAGTAAATGTGATAAATTTAAGATTAAATATGAAATCTTTAAAAAACAGCACAGCCACCTTACACCAGTTAGAATGGCAACAATTAACAGGACAGGAACAACAAATGTTGAAGAAGATGTGGAGAAGGGGGAACCTTCTTACACTATTGGTGGGAATGCAAGTTGGTGCAGTCACTTTGGAAAACAGTGTGGAGATTCCTCAAAAAATTAAAAACAGAGCTACTCTATGACCCAGCAATTGCACTACTGGGTATTTACCTAAAGATACAGATGCCATCTGTACCCCAATGTTCATAGCAGCAATGTCCACAATAGCCAAACTGTGGAAAGAGCTAAGACGCCCTTCAACCCTTGAATGGATAAAGAAGATATGGTCCATATATACAATGGAATATTATTCAGCAGTCAGAAAGGATGAATACCCAACTTTTGCATCAACATGAATGGGACTGGAGGAGATTATGCTGAGTGAAATAAGTCAAGCAGAGAAAGTCAATTATCATATGGTTCACTTACTTGTGGAGCATAAGGAATAACATGGAGGACATGAGGAGAAGGAAACGGGGGGAAATCAGAGGGGGAGACAAACCATAAGAGGCTGTGGACTCTGAGAAACAAACTGAGGGTTTTAGAGGGGAGGAGGGTGTGGGGGATGGGTGAGCCTGGTGGTGGGCATTAAGGAGGGCACATATAGCATGGAACGCTGGGTGCTGTACATAAACAATGAACCCTGGAACACTGCATCAAAAACTAATGATGTATTTTATGGTGACTAACATAACACAATAAAAAAAATTCCAAAAAATATAGCACAGCGTAGCATAAAACATATGGTATTAATTTTGGTATATTATTAATAAAATAAATTCTAACACTAAGTTTATTCAGGCAGTTACTACAAAAATCAGCCATCCTTCAGTTTTCTTATATTAGGAACCATGCAAAACTACAGAGCCCCTGTATTGGGATTCACCAGTATATCTTAAACCACTGTCTTCCAGCCTTCTAGAGCTATGAAGAAAAAGAGACAGAGAAAAATGAAAGAAGTTAAAGAGAAAAATATAGAAAAAGCTTAAAAAAATAGAGACACTAGAGAGAAAGAGAGAGAGGGAAAAGGGAATCAAAAAGGAAACCAATTCCCACCTTCTGTCTTCTTCGCCTATCCCCTAATTTTATCTCACACCAGCACATTTATTCAGTTTACTTTACTAATCATAGTCTTTCCATCTCTCCCTCTTCAGTTCTTTGATGTCTGGATTAACAACTCAATGACCCTCTCCAGATAGGATGTTAATTTGAACACATCAATCACTCTACTAAACCAAAATATTGCCATAATTTAACAGAGATTCTTGGAAACTCCCCAATGCTTAAGATATATAATGACTCAGAAAAGTAGTGGCATAATTATGCCACATTTCTTTGGCTCCTCTTCAAAGGAGAAATAAAGGATCTAAAACTATTTCCCTGAAGTGAGTACTTTTTTTTTTTTTTAAAGATTTTATTTATTTATTTATTTATTTGACAGAGAGATCACAAGCAGGCAGAGAGGCAGGCAGAGAGAGAGGAGGAAGCAGGCACCCCACCGAGCAGAGAGCCCGATGCGGGGCTCAATCCCAGGACTCCGAGATCATGACCCGAGCCGAAGGCAGCGGCTCAACCCACTGAGCCACCCAGGCGCCCCTGAAGTGAGTACTTTATGGTAAATTAATTTTTTAATGAATCTCAGGTGTATAGATTGGATTAATCATCATTTTAGTTGATGATACATACACTGTCTTCTCTGATCCCTGCACGCATATACACACATATATATGTAATACCATGAAGACCCATGAATTCATAAGAACATTCACAATCACTTAAAATAAAGGTATAACCATGTTCCTTCCCTGTCATGTTTCCTTGTCTCCTCCAACTCAGGATATAATAAATATCCCGAGTTCTGTATTAATTATACCCTTGTTTTTTTTAGCTGTGGTAAAAGAAACATAACATTTTGCTATCTTTATCATTTTCAAGCGTATAGTTCAGTGGCATTAACTACATTCATATTGTTATACAACCACTGCTCTCTCATTTTTAAAAAAGATTTCTATAAACATACCTAAACAAAATATTAAACTTTAGTTATACTGAACTTTATAAAAAGGGTAATCACTCTGTATTTAATCTCAACACTATTTTACTTGATGCGATTTTAGAAAAATTCATCTACATTTCCTGTGAACAAACAAGTCTTGCTTGTCTTTTGTCAGTTTTATTCCTGATTATTTCATGTTTTTAAATACCTATTGTTGCTACTATAAATTTTTTCTTTTAAAATGACATTTTAATTATTTGTTACTGATGTAGAAAACATGATACACTGATCTTCTATCTACTTTGATCTGATATTACTTTAACACTCAGTAAATTCTTTTGGGTTTTCTATGTAGATGATCTCTACAAAGTTTTATTTCTTCCTTTCCAATTCTTATGGATTTCTCTTTCTTCTTTTTTGTTTTATTTTTCAGGCTAGGAGTTATAGCACAATGAAAATGAAGTGAAAAACGGCATCATGGTCTTATTTTGTAAATTCCCAGTATACTTTATCATAGCTAAGCCAAGTTATCTAAACAAGGCCTTTCCTAAGAGTAAATACTGCATGATTCCAACCCTCAGCTCTACCCAGAGACTCATACCTACGGCTATTGAGTAACAGAAACATCTGATGACACAAATAACTTCACCATCCAGAGAGAGAATACTATTTGTTGCCCGGAGGGGAAAAACTAAAATCTGGCCAGAGAGCTGGCTATATTTGTGAAAATGCTGGCTGGTAAAAAATTCATTTAGATTTGTTAAAATACCCTTCTAATACTCTGTCATCTTTTAGAACAACCTTAAAGGTATATGGATTAGGTGTTACAATGAGCATCTAAATATAAGAAAACTGAAGCACAGACACAGCTAACATCTAAGATCACAGAGCAAGTGAGAGACACCACTGTATACTGTATCTCTAGATGCCTAGCCCATCCCATCATCCCATAAACTGAAGAAAGCAGAACACTGAATGGTCTAAAATGGATCCAAACAGAAGCTATTCTCGGTTCTCCCAATCATGATGATTTTAAGGGTCTACCACCCACTCTGCACTTGGCTCAGACTGGCTGTGAACGATGAAATTTATCAAAAATTTAAAAGTGTGTAACCAGTATTAACCAAACTTTGGCAGCTAAGGGAGTCTTGTGGGAGTTCAATCAAAACTATGAAAGGAGGGGTGCCTGGGTGGCTCAGTAGGTTAAGCAACCAACTCTTGATCTCAGCTCAGGTCTTGATCTCAGGGTTGTGAATTCAAGCCCTGTGCTGGGCTCTACACTGGGCATGGAGCCTACCTGGGGAAAAAAAAACACACACAAACAAAAAACAAAACAAACAAGAAATCTGTGAAAAGGAAAGTTATGCCCTCCACTCCTACACCCTCCAAGGTACACTGTACATCAACTGAGGGAATTCCCAGTCTACAGAAATCACTGAACTCCTCCTGCTCACTTTTTAGGAAACTTCTTTTAAGCACACTGGTTTCTCGGAAAGCATTTTTTTTCTTGGCCCATAATGAATCAGTCAGGGCAGACTGTTTCTCTTGGCCTGATGCCATAATTAAAAGCTTAAAGATAATCCAGCAGCATCTGAAACTGAAACTAAAGGTGGAATATTTCCTTAACTCTTCTTTCAAAACTAAACTCAGATCAGTGAATACAAAGAAAGGAAGTATGCAAGAGCTTTGAAAAAATTAGAAAATAAGTTTAAGAAGAGTTGTAATTTAGCTTTAGCTTTTTATTCAAATGATTCACCTAGTATTGCCTGCGAATGTAGCAAGTAATAGTTGGCTTGCTATTATCCCTAAAAAGATACCTTTTTTTTTTTTCCAAATTCTTCTCCACATTGATAACATTTACAAAAGTTTCTTCCCTAAAGCAAATTCCCATTTAAAGCAAGAATAGAAGGATCCTTTGTTTTGATTCTATGCTCACCAGACTCAATTTTCCCAATCATTGGGAGGTCCTCATTATAAATGAATAAACTGTCTTTTTTATTTGCATCTTAGTCTCTTGTAGGTTTGGTTAACAGAATTAATTCTTTAAGAACATTAATTCTTTACTCTGGATGATTAGAGAAAAATAAGAGTTTCTGGACTATAAAACTGAGAACCAGACACTACAGAATCCTAAAAAAGCATGACCCATCCCTGGGATACTCTACCAACCTACCTGCCTGGTTGGCTGGCTTCCTCCTATACCATTAGTTATGACACTTCTCTAATTGTATATGCTTTCCCTTCCTGGCCATGTGTCTAATAGACACAACAGTGTTCATCTGAATGCTCCTGGTCTTTATGAGCACATTCTTCTATGAATATATTATTTATTGTCTGAGCCACTCATTTGGCACTGATCATACAGTTCCTTTATTGATAGTCATTGTTTCATAATTTTTGCTATTTCCAATTAGAATACAAGCCATCAAGGACAAACATCAGATCATTTTCCCTGAGACGACTTTGGGTCCCAACACTATTACAAGAACAAGTGCAATTCTCCTCATTCTTCCAACACCATCTATGGCCGTATATGTAATATACACTGAAAAGATTTGCATTCTCTCATTCATTCAATGGATAATTAAAGAGAACTTCCAACAAATAATTAAGAAGCTTTTTAGGAGCATCACCCTTTGTATAGTTACCCTACAGTCCTTGGAATGAAGAGCCTGGACTATACCACACTAAGAAAATATGTATTAATTCTACTTACTTTAATCCATATTAACTCCTCAGGAAATCAGTCTTAAGTTAAACTTGGTTCCTCAATCTAGAAAAATCAGTAATAACCATGTCCTAATGTACAAATACAAGCCAACAGAATTTCTTTTTGAAGATGTACAATTCTTACTTATGCTGTTTCTTCAAATCTGTATAGATTTACCTATCTATCTATCCTCCCCATCCAACATTTACTGAATATTTCCATATGATGAAGTCTTAGAATATAGATAAGGTTCAATGACATAGAGTTCGGAGCCAACGGACAAGAAAGAATTCTTGAGGCGTCTTTGGTGCAAAAAACGGTAGTTTAGAGCTGCTGTCCTGGGGATGTGAGGACTGGTCCATTATATACTTGCAAATTGGGAGGAGATTAGGGATGGTGTAAGTCTCTAAGGAATTTTGGAAGCAAGGTTTCCAAGACCTTGGGCTAGCGATTGTTTGGGAAAAAGGTTATTCATTACCAGTAATAAAACCTTTACGTGAGACCCTTTAGATGTGTATCAGTGGGCCATATGCTTGGGAATGTTTGTCAACGTGTATCTCAGAGGGTTTAGAGATAAAGTTTCCAAAGGAATTGTCAAAGTAGACTTACAGGATCCTGGTTGGGGCTAAGTGTCAGTCAGGCTAGGATTGCCCTTTGCCCTTAGCAAAGCCTCCAGGTGGGGCAACTTAGTCCCTAGAGGAATGTGACTCTGCCTTTTTCCACCGGCTTAGTTTTATACTAACAACTAAAATGTGTAAACAGTTGAGGTGTCCATCAACAAGCGAATGGATAAACCAACTGGTATATTTGTGCAATGGAATACTATGCAGCAATAAAGACAAAATACAGATTCGTGCAACTACACGGATGAATCTAAAACATCTGCTAAGAAAAAGAAGCCTTGCACTGAATAGCACATATTGAAATGGTCCTATTTATACAAAGTTCTAAAAAAGACAAAACAAATCTATAGTTAAAAAAATTCAGAAGAGTAACAGTGTCAGGAGTAGAGAAGATGGCGTGAGGACAGACTGGCAAGTGGCATGAAGGGAGTTTCTGGAGTGTTAGTGATATTCTATAACCTGACAGGGATTTAGATTATACAACTGTATGCACTTGTGAGATTCATTTAATAGTACAATGAAGATTGAAACATTTATACACACACATACACCCACACACACACATTTTACCTCAAAAAAAAAAAAAGAAAGAAAGAAAGAAAAAGAAGAAGAACATAGGGACGACTGGGTGGCTCAGTTGTTAAGCATCTGCCCTCAGCTCAGGTCATGATCCCCGGGTCTTGGGATCAGGTCCCACATTGGGCTCTCTGCTCAGCAGGAAGTCTGTTTCTCCCTCTCCTTCTCCCTCTGCTCATGTATGTGTGCGCTCTCTCACTCTCTATAGAGTCTTAAAAAAAAGGAAAACAAAAAAACTAACTCAATAGAAAGTATACTGGAATGATGGAGTAATGACCTCTGAAAATCTCCTCTGTAAAAGCAAAAAGAGCATTGGGGGAAAAAAAATCTCTCAAAAACAATTTTTTTCAGAACTCTTCAAATTAGCCAAAAGTTTGCAGCAGTATGGAAAACATCTAAGACACAGCTTATCTCAGTAAGAACAGAACTCTGTGGCACTTTTCACTGCCCTGTTCTCATTCCCCTCTCCCACGCTCTACACAGTAGCCTTGAAAAATAACACAACAAAAAACCATAAAACAAGTACCAAAATTTCAATAAATATGCATATATCAATGATTATTTTGAACATAAATGAACATTCAAAAGACTCTGAATGACAAAGTAGATTAAAAAAAACACCTATTTATATACTGTCTACAAGAGAAAGACAACTGCAGATTGCAGTGAGAGGGCAGAGAAACATTGATCATGGAAATGGATGTCAAAAGAAACCCAAAGTATAGGGTGCCTGGGTGGCTCAGTCAGTTAACCATCTGTCTTCAGCTCAGGTCATAATCCCAGGGCCCCGGGATCAAGCCCCACACTGGGTTCCCTCCTCAGCAGGAAGTCGGCTTCTCTCTAACCCTCCCCCATCTCATGCTCTCTCTCTCAAATAAATAAGTAAATGAATCTTTAAAAAGAAAGAAAGAGTAGCAATCCTTATAATAGAACAGATTAAAACAAAAACTGTAACAAGTGACAAAAAAAGTACACTACACAATCAAAAAGAGGACAATCCAGAAAGATGATATAATTTAAAATATTTATGCACCCAGCATGGGAGAACCCAAATACATAAAGTAAATAATAACAAACATAAAGGAAATAATCAATAGTAATACAATAGTTGGGGACTTTAACACCTCACTTACATCAATGGACAGATCATCCAAACAGGAAATCAATAGAGAACATTTGCTCAGAATGACACACTGGACCAGATAAATTTAACATATATATGCGGAACATTCCATCCTAAAACAGCAGAATACATGTTCTTCTCAAATGCATATGGAACATTCTCCAGGAAAGATCACATATTAGGCCACAAAAAAAATCTTAATAAATTAAAAAAATCAAAGTTATAACACACATCTTTTCTGAACACAATGCTTTAAAATTAGAAATAAACCACAAGAAAAAATCTGTAAAGGGCCCAAATACATGGAAGTTAAATAACATGCTACTGAACAATGAATGGGTCTACCAAAAAATCAAAGAAGAAATCAAAAATTACATGGAAACAAATGAAAATGAAAACACAACCATTCAAAAACCTTGGGATGCAGCAAAAGCAGTTCAAAGAGGGAAGTTATTATCAATACAGACCTACATCAAGAAAAAAGAAAAAACTCAAATAAACAACCTGACCTTGTACCTAAAGAATCTAGAAAAATAACAAAATTCAAAGCCAGAAAAAAATAACAAAAATTAGAGCAGAAATAAATGATATAGAAACCAAAAGAAAAAAAAATAGAACAGATCATGAAACCAGCTTGTTCTTTGAACACATCAATAAAATCATTAAACCTGTAGCCACACTCAACAAAAAGAGAGCAGACCCAAATAAACAAAATCACTAATGAAAAAGGAGAAACAACAACCAACACCAAAGAAATATGAACCATTTTAAGAGAATTATGAAAATTTACATGTGAAAAAACTCTACAACCTAAAAGAAATGGTATACCTGGAAACACATAACCTACCAAAACTGAATCAGGAAGAAATAGAAATTTGGACAGATGGGTTACCAGCAATGGAACTGAAGCATAATTTAAAAAAACAAAACAAAACAAAACAAAAAACTCCATTACTGAGCCATCAGAAAGATTAAATCTTACCATTTACATCAAGAGGGATGGAACTGGAGGGTATTATGCTGAGTAAAATATGTCAGAGAAAGACAATTATCATTATGGTTTCACTCATATGAAGAATGTAAGAACCAGCAAAGAGGATCATCGGGGAAGAGAGGGAAAACAAATGGGAAGAAAGCAGAGAGGGAGACAAACCATGAGAGACTCTTAACTATGGGAAAGAAACTTGAGGGTTGCTAGAGGGGAGGTGAGTGGGCGGCTGGGGTAACTGGGTGATGCATATTAAGAAGAGCACGTGATGTGATGAGCACTGGGTTTTAATATGCAACTGATGAATTACTCAACTCTACATCTGAAATTAATGATGTTGGCTAATTGAATTAAAAAAAAAAAAAAACCTCCCAAAAAACAAAACTCTAGGACCAGATGACCTCACAGGCAAGTTCTATCACTTAAAGAAGAGTTAATACTCATTCTTCTGAATACCCAAAAAAAAAAGAAAGAAAAAAGGAGGAAGGAAAACTTCCAAATTCATTCTACGAGATCAGTATCATCCTGATACCAAAAACAGATACACACACCACAAAAAAAGAGAACCATGGGCCATTAACTCTGATGAACATAGATGCAAAAAATCCTCAACAAAACACTAGTAAACCAAATCTAACAATACATTAAAACAATCATTCACCGTGATCAAGCTGGATCTATTCATGAGAGGCAAGTGTGGATCAATATTCACAAATCAGTGCGATTTATCACACATCAATAAAATGAAGGAAAAGAACCATAGGACACAGAACATTCATCGGTAATAAAACCCTCAACAAAAGAGGTCTAGAGGAGACATTACTCGACATAATTCAGGCCTTATATACCGCCAGTGTCAAACTTCTGCCGAAAAACAGAGACAGTTTCCCTAATGTCAGTAACAAGAGGAAAAAAAAAAAAGAAAGAAAACAAGGATGTGTACTCTCACTAATTTTATTCAACAGAGTACTGGAAGTCCTAGTCACAGTAGTCAGACAACAAAAAGAAATACAAGGCATCCAACTTAGCAAGGAAGAAGTAAAGCTTTCACTCTGCAGATGAGATGGTACTAAAGATAGAAAATCCTAAAAACTCCACCAAAAAACTACTAGAGCTGATAAATGAATTCAGGATATAAAAGCACTGTATAGGAGTGCCTGGGTGGCTCAGTGGGCTGGGGCCTCTGCCTTTGGCTCAGGTCGTGATCCCAGGGTTCTGGGATCGAGTCCCGCGTCAGGCTCTCTGCTCAGCGGGAAGCCTGCTTCCCCCTCTCTCTCTGCCTGCCTCTCTGCCTACTTGTGATCTCTGTCTGTCAAATAAATGGATAAAATCTTTAAAAAAAAGCACTATATAGAAATCCATTGCATTCCTGTACACAAATAATGAAGCAGCAGAAAATGAAATTAAGAAAACAATTCCAATTACAATTGTACCAAAAATAAAATTTCTAGAAATAAACTTAAGAGATTAAACACCTGTACTCTGAAAAGTACAAAAACACTGATGAAAGAAATTCAAGACAACAAAAACAAAGACATTTCTGTGTTCATGGACTATTAAAAAAAGTCATTAAAAAGTCTATAGTACCCAAAGCAATCATATAATATACTCCCTATCAGTATTTTTCACAGAACTACAAAATAATAATCCTAAAATTTGTATGGAACCACAAAAGACCCCCAGAGAGTCAAACCAATTTCGAAAAAGCAGAACAAAACTGGCGCCATCACAATTCCAGACTTCAAGTTATGTTACACAGCTGTGGTAACTGAACAGTATAGTACAGCACGAAAACCAGACACATCGATAAATAAAATAGAACACCCAGAAATAAACCAACAATTTTATGGTCAATTACTCTTCAGCAAAGGAGGAAAGAATATGCAATGAGGAAAAAAGTCTTTTCAACAAATGGTGTTGAGGAAATTGGACAGCTACATGCAAAATAAAGTAGGTCAATTTCTTACAAGATACACAAAAAAGAAACTCAAAACAGACTGAGAACCTAAATATGAGATGTGAAACCATAAAAATCCTAGAAGAGAACACAGGCAGTAATTTCTCTGACATTGGCTATAGCAACATTTTTCTACATGTGTCTGCTGAGGCAAGGGAAATAAAAGCAAAAATAAACCATTGGGACTGCATGAAAATAAAAAGCTTCTTCATGGCAAAGGATGCAATCAACAAAACTAAAAGGCAACCTACTAAATGGAAAAATATATTTGTAAATGACATATGTGACAAAAGGGTTAGGATCCCAGGAAGACGAACCATGAGAGACTGGACTCGGAAACAAACTGAGGGTTTTAGAGGGGAGAGGGTGGGGGGATGGGTGAGCCGGGTGGTGGGTCTTAAGGAAGGCACGTATTGCATGGAGCACTGGGTGTGGTGCATTAACAGTGAATCTTAGAACACTGAAAAAAGTAAAATAAAATTAAGATGTTAAAAAAAGAAAAAGAACATGGCCTTTAGAATTAAAATTTCTGGGTTAAATGAGTCATTATTTAAGGAATAACTGAGTCAATAATCATAAAGCACTTCGAACAGAGCCTGGCACAGTTTTTGCTCTGTAATATTTAATTTAAAGGGGCATCTGGGTGGCTCAGTGGGTTAAGCCTCTGCCTTCGGCTCAGGTAATGATCCCAGGGTCCTGGGATCGAGCCCCACATCGGGCTCTCTGCTCTGCAGGGAGCCTGCTTCCCCCTCTCTCTCTCTCTCTGCCTGCCTCTCTGCCTACTTGTCATCTCTGTCAAATAAATAAAATCTTTTAAAAAAATCAATTAAATAAGAAATATTTCCTCATTAATAACATATCTAGTCCACTTTCTAGCTAATCTGCCTCAAACTCTTTGAGAGAGCATCTTAGCTGAGAATTTAAATACAAACAAAAGTAAACTTATCACTTTTTTTTTTTTAACGTTGGAACTGTTCAGAAACTCTTCCATCCTTGATGTGAGACATTTCTCTAAAAATTCTGGCATTTTTACTCACAGTCTAATTTCTTATTCTGCACAAACAGCTATGGGAGTTCCCTTCCATATCACCGTCTCTCTCCTGAGCAGAAGAAAGTCTCTTTGCCATGTGAAAGTCTTCTGGGATCTAGCAGTTCCTGTCTCATTCCCCTTCCTTTTGTCTTTCCAGTTTCCCCCAGCTAGATCCCCTGATTTGCTGACTTGAGAGCTTCGCGCCCTGGAACAGACTGAGCAATTCTGGCCTGCCCCAAGCAACAACTTTGTCATTGTTCTGATGACAAAATTCCTACATTTGAGGTGTCAAGTTTTACGTGTGCCCAGTTTGCAGATATGTGCTCCTCATGGTATCTGTGCCAAGTTCTACACCAGTATCTACCAGCTAAACGAGTTTAATCCGAGGATGAAACTCAGCCTCAAGCTGGCCTATCTCTAGATTGTTGCAACTTAACGGACTATGAAAAGACCTCCCAGATATTTCCCCAGGTTCCAAGTGTTCACCTGCGCAAGATTTCCCATTGAAACATGATGCCTACATTCCGAACAGCATTTGGCCTTGGGTCCCCTACTGCCAATCACTGACAAAAAAACAAAAACAAAAAAAAACTACTATATCCCTTGGATACTGAATTTCCACTGTTAGGCCCAGCATGTGTTACACCATATGGCTATCACCTGCTTCCTACTGATGTTACCTGCTGTGAATAATCAGCCAAGTGCTACTGAATACTAAGAAACTGAGTTTTGCCCCTATTTTGCCCTGTTAAAATTGTGCTAATTTCTTTACCAGTTTAACTGACACTTTTTATCCTCTGCTTTGCATTTGACAGTGTCTTTGAATTGTATCAATGTTAAACCAACCTGTTTCCATCCTGTTCTCCCAGGGTCTCTCTATTCATGCCCCTTTTTAATACTTTTCTCCAGGGGCACCTGGGTGGCTCAGTCAGTTAAGTGTCTGCCTTCAGCTCAGATCATGATACCAGGGTCCTGGGATCGAGCCCCATGTTGTCGCTGTGTTCTCTGTTCTCTGTCTGTGGGAACCCTGCTTCTCCCTCTCCCTTCCCTGCTGCTCTCCCTGCTTGTGCGTGAACGCTCTCCTTCTATCAAACAAATAAATAAATATTTTTAAAAAATAAAATATAAAAATTTTCTTCAAAAAGGAAATCCTTTGTTTTTTGCAATAATCATGGCTATTAATCCTTTTTTTGTGGCATTCTAGACATTCCTTATGATGTTTCATTCAGGGATCTTTCTAAACTACACAAACTTTACTTACCAACACTAACAGAAATCAGATATCCAAACAAGTAGTGTTTTCCCTCAAAATAGTTATATGTAGGAGACTATTCACTTATTCTAATGATGTCATGAGTGTTCAAAACATTCTGGAATTCTTTGAAACTTACCAATTCCAGATCTTTGAACTTGTTCAAGAAGACCAAACCTATTATTTATAGTATTTGATCAAAAGGTAATGTGTGGCTAAACTATTATTTCCAAAAATTAGATTTACATACAAAGGATGAAAATTGTTATTACTAAAGAACATTTAAAACTTTCTTAGGCTCTAAAAGTAACTACAAAAGTTTAAAACAAATATTGAGAAAAAACATCATAAGTAAACTAAATGGATTTCAACCTTTGTATGACCTAACACAAATCTTACCTGAGGTTCTTCTTCCATATATAAAATAAAGATAATTTTCGTATTTTCTTACAGGTTATTGTAGAGATAAAAAGAGAAAATATATGACATCCCTGGAACCCATGAAGTGAACAAATATATTTATATTCATGACTTAATGCTGCAAATTAAAATATATTCAAAACACAGTATTAAGATATACTCATTTTAAAACTGTTACTTAGCTGGGGAGCCTGGGTGACTCAGAGGATTAAGCCTCTGCCTTCAGCTCAGGTCATGGTCTCCTGCTTCCTCCCACTCCCCCGCCTGCCTCTCTGCCTACTTGTGATCATCTCTCTCTCTCTCTCTCTCTCTCTGTCAAATAAATAAATAAAATCTTAAAAAAAAAAAAAAAACCTGTTACTTAGCCATAAAAAAGAATGAAATCTCACCATTTGCAATGGTGTGGACGGAACTAGACAGTATTATACCAGAGAAAGACATACGATTTCACTTACATGCAGAACTTAAGAAACAAAACAAATGGACATGGGGAGAAAAAAGAGAGGCAAAACAAGAAACAGGCTTTTTTAAATGTTTTAATTTTTTTTCAGTGTTCCAAGATTCATTGTTTATGCACGACACCCAGTGCTCCATGCCATATGTGCCCTCTCCAATACCCACCACCAGGCTCACCCAATACCCCACACCCCCTCCTGTCCAAAGCCCTGAGTTTGTTTCTCAAAGTCCACAGTCTCCCATAGTTTGTCTCTCCCTCCAATTTCCCCCAATTCATTTTTCCTCCCCTTTTCCTAATGTCCTCCATGTTATTCCTTATGCTCCATAAGTTAGGGAAACCATATAATTGATTTTCTCTACTTGACTTATTTCACTCAGCATAATGTCCTCCAGTCCTACCCATGCTGATACAAAAGTTGGGGATTCATCTTTCTGACTCTTAACCATAGAAACAACAAACTGAGGGTTGCTAGAGGAGAGGTGGGCAGGGGGTGGGGTGAAATAGGTGATAGAGATTAGGAAGGACACTTGTGATGGGCACTGGGTGTTGTATGTAAGTGATGAATCACTAAATTCTATACCCACAACTACTACTACACTGAATGTTTACTAACTGGAATTTAAACAAAATCGTGAAAAAAAAAAACTGTATTTAGGACTCTGACTTGAGGATTAAGTTGACATCTTTATTTTGCAGGAGGCAAAAGATGAGAAACAAAGTTTCATTTAAAAAGATTCATTAATTTTTTTTTCATTAAAAAAATTACACACAATAAACTGTTTTTCAAGAAACCAGTCATATTTTGGAAAGTGAAACCTAACTCACTCCTAGTGAAAAAAGGAGATGGAGGGAAATTCCACAACTCAAAGTCACAATAAATACTAACAATTCCTTTGATTCTGCAACACGGGACTTCCCCAAGGAACAGGCCACAGGTTTTGCTGAGTCAACTATAATGTTATCCAATCAGAGTTATCGAGGGAAAGTGCCTTTACAAATAAATAGGACATCCTGGCTCCAGATCTTCTGAGACACTCAACTGCTTAGACTTTCTGAGCCCACTGCAGGGGAACCTCCAGTCACAGCATCATGAACCGAAGTGCTGTTCTTATCTTCTGCCTTATCTTTCTGACTCTGAATGGAACTCAAGGTAAGGAACATGAAGAGATACTTAATTTGTAAGATCAGAAATATGAATGGGATAAATTCAATTAATTACGGGAACGGCGTATTTGCAAAAGTTTTACAACCTGCCTATAAATGAAGGGTAAGTAAGAAGAGAGTCCCTCTGGCAACAGAGTGGACAGTCAGAAAAGCAAACGGAATAAAACAGGAGCAGAAGAGGAAGGGTAAAAGGACAGACAGAAAAAATGTAAAAGAATGAGGAAAGAGAGGATGACACAGATACTTCTGTAGTCAACTCGGCTTAATTAACCATAAGAACTGGGCTCAAGGGTATGAATTTACATTTCACAAGTTGCAATTCCATTCTTTCATATAACCAACTAATTAATCATTCAGAGCTGTGTTACAATGGGATTATTCTTTCTCTGACTCAAATGACACGGGGACGTTGGTTCTGCTAAGCACTACCCAATCCACATTAAATGCCTAAAATGAAAACTGCACTAACCTCCCTTGCTGTCTGTACTTCTTTTTCCCACAGGAATACCTTTCTCTAGAACTACACGCTGTACTTGTATCAAGATCAGTGATGGATCTATAAATCCAAGATCCTTAGAAAAACTTGAGGTGATTCCAGCAAGTCAATCTTGTCCACGTGTTGAGATCATGTGAGTGAAATGCCATCTGAATATCACTTCCCTGATTGTAATCATATATTAGAGTAGTATGATCATGAAATCAGTAAAGGGTTTGTAATGATTCTAAGACTTCTGTGTAACAAAGGGAAACAGCTAGAATGAAACATAAATGTCTGATCTAAAAACTATATTCCCATCTATTTTACTGACCCAAGACAGTTTTACATATTTTAACTCTTTCTTACTTCTACAGTGCCACACTGAAAAAGAATGGGGAGAAAAGATGCCTGAATCCTGCGTCTAAGAAAATCAAGATTTTATTGAAAGCGATTAGCAAGGAAAGGTAGGTTTGCTGTTCTTTGCGGAAGAACTGCTTTTTAAGAAATGTCAGTCTGGGGAATTCAGAAATATTTGCATTGAGTTTTCCTGTGGGAACCTTGGCTCGAAAGTGTTTACCACCATGCCTGCCTCTACCTCGATTTACTTTTATACTAAGATGTCATCTTGTGTAGTATCAAAAGTTACCTTACCTATCTAGAACTGTCGACCCTGAGGTAGAGCTTTAACTTTTCAAGCAAAGCTACCGAAATTCCCCCTACCGAATATGGTAAAAAATTACCCACTTTTTTAAGGCCTCTCCTGGCCTTAAAAAAGCAGCTCCTATAGTCTACAATGATGATATAGTAGCAGGAAAGCTCACCAAACACTTTGCCTGGGGGCTCAGAATGTTCCAAGCAGAACCCAGGCTGAAGCCAGAGCCGATTGTAACACACTTTTATACCTCTTTTCTCTTCTTACAGGTCTAAAACATCTCCTTGAACAGAGAAGCATGATCACTATAATGTTGATAAAGATGGACCAGAAAGAGACTACCTCTGCCATCATGTTCCTGCATACGATATATGCAAGCCCTAACTGTTCCTGGATTGCATTTCTCCTAAAAGGTGACCAACCACTGTCACCAATTTAGCTGCTATTACTCCTTGAGGGAGGTGGACAGGTCATCACTCTGTCCTGGTACTATAAGCTATGCTGAGGTACTGTATTTTTAGTGAATGTACCAGGTCCTAGCCCTGCTACTGACACTTTCCTCACCTGTCCTATCTTCTAAACGTTATTAAGAGATATTTCCACGTCTGGACTTCACCAAGTTCTCAGAACTTCACAAAATAGCCATAATACAATCTGCTTTTTTAAGAAAAACTTTTACTCCATGGGCTTCTACTGCTATCCCCTCCCAAGGGGCCTCATATTCTTCTAGCAGTTAGATATATGCAACTCCAAATACACAGAAGAACCTAGAACTACCTGAAAATGTACACGAAAATACTATTATTTAATGAAAAGCTACAAAAGTAGAATTTTAGGTATACATGTTTCCTAATTGTTTTCAGTTTATGGAGTAACTTGTGTAACTAAATACCACATGATTGTACAATGAAAAATGTTTAAATCTAGATATATACTCTGCGTGTTATGTAAAACAAATATGCTAGATGTGTTTCAAAATTAAAACACTGTGTTCTCCTAGAGATGTTAAGAAAAATTATATAATTGTTAACAGATCAAAAAAGTAATAAAATAATAACTAAGACGAAGTGTCTGGTGGGTCATTTGACTGGGACATGTATTTCATAAAAGAATCCAATGGGTAGATGACAAATGAGTTTGACAACTAGGATATTCCTTCCAACCGCAGTGTTCGGAAAGGCCCATCACATAAGACTCCTTTAGACTGATGTGGCCTACCAGTGTGCCAGAGCTTCAGACCCGCACGTGGAGATGTCTCATGGACATCTGAATATCCCACAGAAACATCAAACTCCAAAATACCTCTAATTCCCTTTCCCCAAATCTATTTCTCCTCCTATTTTCGATGTCCTAGTTTAATACCACTAGCAACCACTCAGTTGCCCAAACCAGAAACCCGGAAGTAATTTTATATGACTTCTGCCTCACCTCCTATATCCATTTAGTTGCTAAGGAAATATCTGCAACGCATTTATAGATGGCAAATTAGTAGCATCTAGGGTACCTGGGTGGCTCAGTTGGTTAGGCAACTGCCTTCAGCTTGGGTCATGATCCCGGAGTCCCAGGATTAAGTCCCACATCAGACTCCCATCTCCATGGGGAGTCTACTTCTCCCTCTGACCTCCCCTCTCATGCTCTGTCTCTCTCACTCTCAAATAAATAAAATCTTTTTAAAAAATAGTAGAATCTAGAATATATAAAGAATTCCTATGAATAAAATAGGAAAGGTTAAACAGCTAAATAAAAAATGGAAGATAGAAAAGAAGAAGAAAATGCACAAGTTGAATATAAAAAATACTTAACATCACTAATAATCAGGGACTTCTGCATTCAAATCATTTTGGGATACCATTTGACACCACCAGGGTGACAAAACTCTTTTAAGGTGGATAAATACCAAGTGACAGGAAGGCTGGAGAGCAATGAGGTATACCACTCCACTGCTGGTGAGAGAGGAAACAGCTTTAACTGCTTTGGAAAGCACATTGGTATTATCTTATAAAATTTAACATGTGCAGGGGCGCCTGGGTGGCTCAGTGGGTTAGGGCCTCTGCCTTTGGCTCTGGTCGTGATTCCAGGGTCCTGGGATCGAGCCCTGCATAGGGCCCTCTGCTCAGCAGGGAGCCTGCTTCCCTCTCTCTCTCTGCCTGCCTCTCTGCCTACTGGTGATCTCTGTCAAATAAATAGAAAAAATCTTTAAAAAATAAAATAAAAAATAAAATAAAATAAAAAAACTTATCATGTGCACACTCCATATCCTAGCAGTTCTACTACTGTGTATACACCATAGATATATTCTTGCATATGACATATATCAGAGAAGATCATGGCAACATCGTAACAGCAAAACTCCGGACACAATCCAAACGTCCATAAATCGAACAAATAAATCAAGGTATATGAATTCCAAGGAATACTATACAACAGTGGAAATAAAATATAACTATACACATCAAACATGGATGTATCTCAAAAATAATCCTGCACAAAAGAGGCATGTCACAGAAAACTATATACACCATAATTCCATTTATTATGAAGTTTTAAAACAGGCATTAAACACTGGATTTAGAAATGAAGTCATATATGATGAAAACAAGCAAAAACAAAGGAATGACTTCCATAAAATTCAGGAGGGTAACTACATCAGAAGGTAAGAAACGAATGCAGTTCAGGAGGAACACATAGGAGGCTTCTGAATTATGGTAAAGTTTTATTTTTTATTAGATGGTGAGCTTAGGTGACAAGCTTAGGTGGTACATGAGAATTTGTTCTCTAATCTACAAATTTTTATCTACAAATTTTTAATTTCTTTGAATACATTAAAGATCACAAATTCATGGAGATTACACAACATGCTACCAATGAATAGGCTATAAGAAATAAAAAATAAATGGAAACAAATGAAGATACAACTGTGCAAAACCTCTGGGATGCAGCAAAAGTGGTCCTAAGAGGGAAGTATATAGCAATAGAGGCGTATATCAAGAAGCAAGAAAAACCTCAAATAAAGAGCCTAACCCTACACCTAGAAGAGCTAGAAAAATAACAACAAATGAAGCTTAAAGTCAGTAAAAGGAGAGAAAACAATAGACTAGAGCAGAAATAAATGATATAAGAACTAAAAAAAAAAAAGAACAGATTAATGAAAGGAGATCATTCTTTGAAATTAATAAAACTGATAAACCTCTAACAAGACTTATCAAAAAGAAAAAAGAAAGGACCCAAATAAATAAAATCGCAAAGGAGAGAGGAGAAATAACAACCAACAGAAATACAATTATTAAGAAAATATTATGCAAAACTGTATGCCAATAGGACAACCTAGAAAAAAAATGGATAAATACCTAGAAATGCATACACTACCAAAACTGAAACAGGAAGAAATGGAAAACTTGAAAAAAATCCCATAACCTGTGAAGGAATTGAATCAGTAATCAATAATCTTCCAACTAACAGAAGTCCAGGACCAGAAAGCTTCATAGGCGAATTCTACAAAATATGTAAAGAAGAAGTGGGGTGGGCCTGGGTGGTTCAGTTGGTTAAGCGTGGCCTTCAGCTTAAGCTTTCAGGGCCCTGGGATGGAGTCCCACATGGGTCCCCTACTCAGTGGGAAGCCTGCTTCTCCCTCTCCCTCTGCCTGTCCCTCCCCCTGCTTGTGCACGCGCATATGCGCACATGATCTTTCTCTCTGTCAAATAAATAAATAAAATCTTTAAAAAAAAAATACCTATTCTTCTCAAACTACCCCAAAAAATAGAAAACAAAGGAAAACTTCCAAATTCATTCTGTAAGGCCAACAATATCCCAATACCAAAACCAGATAAAGACATCACTAGAGAGGGCACCTGGGTGGCTCAGCTAATTAACTATCTGCCTTCGGCTCAGGTCATGATCCCAGAGTTCCAAGATCATGCCCCTCATCAGGCTCCCTGTTCAGCGGGGAGTCTGCTTCTCCCTCTGCCCCTCACCCTGCTCTTATGCGCACGTGTGCATTCTCTCCCTCTCTAATACATGAAATCTTAAAAAAAAAAAAAGACTTAACTAAAAAAGAGAATTACAGGTCAATATCCCTGATGAGTGCAAATGCAAAAATTCTCAATAAAAAAAGTAGCAAACCAAATCCAACAATACATTTAAAAAAATAATTCAACACTATCAAATGGGACTTATTCCTGGACTGCAAGGGTGGTTCAATACTTGCAAATCAATCAGGGTCCCTGGGTGGCTTAGTCAGTTAAGCATCCAACTCTTGATCTCAGCTCAGGTCTTGATCTCAGGGTCATGTGTTTAAGCCCCAAAGTGGCCTCCAAGCTGGAGGTGGAGCCTACTTAAAAAATAAAATATGTGCAAATCAATTCCTATGATACACCACATAAATAAAAAGAACCACCATAGGAACATTTTGATGCAGAAAAAGCATTTGACAAAATGCATCTACTCAAGCTAAAAACTCTCAACAAAGTTGCTAAAATACCTCAACATAATAAAGGCCTTATATGAAAAACCCAGAGTTAATATCATCCTCCATGGAGAAAAACTGAAAGCTTTTCCTCTACGGTCAGGAAAAAGACAGGGATGTCCACTCTCACCATTTTTATTCAACATAGTACTGGAAGTCAAGCCACAGCTATCAGACAACAAAAAGAAATAAAAGGCATCCAAATTGACAAAGTCGTCATCAAAATTTCACTCTTTGTAGATAACATAATACTCTACACCAAAACCAGAAAGACTCCATGAAAAAACTGCTAAAACTAATACATGAATTCAATGAAGTCAGAGGATACAAAATCAACACACAGAAATGTTGCATTTTTTTTAAAGATTTTATTTATTTATTTGACAGACAGAGATCACAAGTGGGCAGAGAGGCAGGCAGAGAGAGAGGAGGAAGCAGGCTCCCCACTAAGCAGAGAGCCCGATGTGAGGCTCGATCCCAGGACCCTGAGATCATGACCCTAGCCGAAGGCAGAGGCTTAACCCACTGAGCCACCCAGGCGCCCCAACCTGTTGCATTTTTAAGACTTAATTTATTTGAAAGACAGCACGTGCTCACACACATGAGTTGGGGGAAGGGGCAGAGGAAGAAGGAGAAGCAGAACCTCCCATATCCCTGGCTGAACAGGGAGCCCTATGTGGGTCTCAACCCCAGGACCCTGAGATCATGACCTGAGCCGAAGGCAGACACCTAACCGAATGAGCCACCCAGGCACTCTGATCTGTTGCTGTAATGAAACAACAGAAGAAAAATTAAGGAATCAGTCTCATTTACAATTGCACCAAAAACCATTACGATACTTAGGGAATAAACCAAAGAGGTAAAAGATCTATACTCCAAAAAGTATAAAACCACGATGAAAGAAATTCAAGATTACACAAAGAAATGGAAAGACGTTCCATGCTCATGGATTGGAAGAACAAATATTATTAAAATGTCTGTACCACCCAAAGCAGTTTACACATTTCATCCCTCTCGAAATCCCACCAGCATTTTTCAAAAAACTGTAACAAATAATCCTAAAACATGTATGGAATGACAGAAGACCTCACACAGCCAAAACAACCTTGAAACACAAAAGAAAAGGCATCTGGGTGGCTCAGTCAGTTAAGCATCTGACCTCGGTTCAGGTCATGATTCCAGGATCCTAGGATAGGGTCCCACATAAGGGTCCCTGGTCAGCAAAGGGTCTGCTTCTCCCTCTCCCTCTGCCCCTCCCCCAAGCTCATGCTTTTCCCTCTGTCTCTCAAATAATTAAGTGAAATATTTTTTAAAAATACTGTATAGAGGGTGCCTGGGTGGCTCAGTGGGTTAAGCCTCTGCCTTCAGCTCAGGTCATGATCTCAGGGTACTGGGATCGAGTCCCGCATCAGGCTCTCTGCTCAGCAGGGAGCCTGCTTCCCCCTCTCTCTCTGCCTGCCTCTCTGCTTACTTATGATCTCTCTCTCTCTGTCAAATAAATAAAAATAAATCTTAAAAAAAATTCTGGATTGAGTATTCAAAAGTTGCTAGAAGAATAGATATTAATAATTCTTATCACAAAAAATATTTGTAACTACGGATAATGACTTACTATGGGTAATCATTTCACAACATACATAAACATCAAATTATGTTATACACCTGAAACAAACAATACTTTATATCCATTATATGTCAATTAGAAAAACTTGGGGAAAAAAATTAAAATCTAATGCAATACCAAAAAAAAGAGAAGGGAGAGCATGCGTAAGAGTGCTGCTCTTTGTAGATAACATAATACTCTACACCAAAACATTCTGATATATAATAAAGAAATACAGTACATACATAACCATTACTATGGAACCCTTAACTGAATCATGGGAAAAATATGAAGTGGCAAAATTTCTCCTTCCTGCTCTCTCATTTATTCTTCCTGACCCCTAAGTCTACCCAAAAGGTCCCCTATTTTATTGCCTACAGTCAACTAATTTTCACAAAGGCATTAACCAATAGAGATGTAAAACGCTCTGTTCAAAAAGCATAGCATTAAAAAAAAAAAAGCATAGCATTCATTTAACAAATATCTATTGTATCCACTACATACCAAGTTATAAAAATGAATATATCATGTGTTCCTAAGTTACTATCAGTGAGAGAGATAAAGGTAAATAAATTTGAACAGAAAAAAATGTTGTAGACTGAAAAATTTCCAAATGTATAAGAAAACAGAAAATTAGGAAAGCCTTTCTTGGGAAAGTATAATGGGGATCTGGAATTTAAAAGATGCATTGTATCTAATAGGTAAAAGGAAAAAAGTGAACTCTAGCAGAGGAAAGAATATGATCAAAGACAAGAAAAAATATGTGTTTTCAACCTGAAATAATATAAAATTAGAGATAGTAATACTGCGGAAAATGATGGAGAGACAAGATGTAGATTATGAAAGGTTTTTTTTTTTTTTTTAGATTTTATTTAATTGTCAGAAAGAGAGACTGCGTGCACAAGCAGAGGGAACAGCTGGCAGATGGAGAAGCAGGCTCCCTGCTGAGCAAGGAGCCCGATGTGGGACTTGATCTCAGGACCCTGGGATCATGACCCGAACCACCCAAGTATCCCAGCCTTTTTTTTTTTTTTTTTTTTGGTTAGGCATGCCATCACCATTGTATATTTATAAACTATTTACATGTTATAAAACATACCCAAAAAATAACATATAAGATTGTTAGACTATGCTGTAGTACTAAACCTCCCCAAATATTAAAGACCTAACACAATGAAAGCTTATTTTTTGCTCACACAAAGTTCCACATAGGTTGGCAATGCTTCTATGTTGACTCAGGAATACAGTCTCTCTCTCTGTCTCAGTTGAAGATTGCCATGAAAGGAAATACAAGGATGGAAGTGGCTTACCGGCTTGAAAATGCTGCAGTCCATGCTACCCTGTCCAGCACAAGGTATTGCCTTACCTAATCACAACAAGGGATAGAAATTGTAAGAGAAAGTGTACTTGTCTCTGCCATAGCCAGGTAATTTTTTAAATGAGTTTTTTAATTATAAGGCAAAAAACAAGGCTCAGAAAATCTAGCTCAGAAAAAGAAGTCTACACAGATATTTTTTAAAAAGTCTAAAAATAGAGAAATTAAATCAGAGATGAAGAATTCCTTTTCTAGTTAAAAGATCACGTCTAGATGTAAGTAAAATTTGAGGTACACAGTGAACAAATGGACACATCTACTGTAATATAGTCATGTTATTTTGTTTTTTAAGATTTGTTTTAGGGAGAGGAGGAGAGCACGCATACAAGCAGGGAGAGTGGCAGAGGGAGAGAGAGAATCCCCAAGCAGACACTCCCACCTGCACCTCACTGAGCACAAAGCCCATGTGAGGCTCTATCCCAGGACCCTGGATCATGATCTGAGATGAAATCAAGAGTTGGCCACCCAACCAGCTGAGCCGCCCAGGTGCCCCTCTATAGTCACATTATATATCTGAGGGGCAGAATCTCTTTTTTCTAGGGAAATACACGATGCACAATGATCTCTATATTGCAACATGATCTAAGAACACTGGCCTTAAGGATAAGGAAAAAAATGATTATAATTGTGTCTCTTGATTTTGTCACGGTATACTTAGGTAATTCACTGTTCGTATCTAGAACTTGGCAACTACCATCATTCTCACTCCATTCAGGGGCTAGCTGAGAACCTCAATAAAGCACTAAAAATACGACAATAATTACTCTGATGATTCTCAACAAGTAATTAAAGTCTGCCTGCACCTCTGTCTTCTCACCTATATAACCAGAAATAGAAATCCTCCAGAAATTTGAGCAAAATAACTGTCAAGAATTAGTTAAAATACTGTATCTAGATGATAGAATTATAGGTGATTTTTACTTTTTATTTTCCATATTTTCTACAAAGAACATTTTCACTTTCCAATAAGAAAAAATTTAAAGCAAAAGAAAACCAACTGTCAAAGACAGTAAGTGTTAATCTTAAAGGGCTAGGATTTATGTTCTCAGTGACCATGAAATTATTGAACTCTGAGAAATATCTGAACTGAAAACAGGACTATATATATCATATATATCTCATATGTGCGTGTGTGCGTGTGTATCAAAACTTCTTTGTCCAATGCTAGATTAAAATTTAATTGCTTATATTAAAAAATCATTAAACCACTACTGGATATATTTCAGGTAACTAAGTAATAGTATGTCATTATTAGTCTCCCTGCTCACCCTCTTGCCAGCTATCATTTATTCTCTACACAATGGCTGGTAATACTTTTAAAACACAAACGAGATTATAGATCCCCTGGTCTCAGCGCTTCAACAGTATACAGTCTGTGAAGTTCTACATAACTTTCCCACATCATTCCTACTGGTTCCCTTTCACGTTTCCATTCTAGCTATACAGCCTCCTATTGGTACTCAAGCACAACAAACACAGTCCCATAGAATATTCCTTCACTTTATCCAGGTCTCTGCTCAGATTATCACCTTCTCGGAGAAAGCTTTCCTCGCCGATCTACTGAAAATAGCACTACTGGGACACTTGGGTGGCTCAGTGGGCTAAGCGGCTGCCTTCGGCTCAGGTCATGATCCCAGCATCCTGAGATTGAGTCCCACATCGGGCTCCTTGCTCAGCAGGGAACCTGCTTCTCCCTCTGCCTCTGCCTGCCTCTCTGTCCGCTTGTGCTCACTCGCGCTCTCTCTGACCAAAAAAAAAAAAAAAAAAAAGAAAAGAAAATAGCACTACTTCTATCATTCTTGATCAATCACCATCTGTAAACATAGTATGTATTTTTTCATGTCTTTATTCTCCATCTCCATAAAGGTCTGTAAGAACAGAAACTATACCTATCTTATTTGCTACTTATTGTTGGTACCTACAAGAGTACTAGACACATAATAATGCTCAATACTCACTTAATGAATAAAAAAGGTACTCGCATTTGCGATAGCTAGAATCCTTTGGAAACATACTCGCTCCAAGGACAGGACAACTTTCCAAAGACTTTAGATACTTCTTGAGTCTTAGGAGAAACTAAACTTGGAAATAAAGAGAAGCTTACTAGTCTTGTTGAATCACCACACAAGCAAAGAAGGAATGATGACCTTCTCCCATTACAATATCCAACATGTGCACTGGCAAACTGTTTATTGGACTACAAAGTCCCGTGGGAAGAGAATTAAGGTTTTAAGCAGGGGCTTATCTGACTTTCAAAAATAAAAATGTTTCAAAACTAAGTTTAATGTTTTAATAGCAGCAACAGCTGTTCAGAGGAGGGGAAAGCCTCTCCCACCCTGAATTTCATCCTGTAAGATAATTCTTTCAAAAAAAAAAAAAAAACAAACTTGGTATTTTCACTTGACATAGAGAAGAGCATGTTGTTTACATATTATGCAACATTTTCCCAGGACACTCAAATCTAATTAAAGCCAGAATAGTATGGCTATCTCATTTCCTAGGCACAGATGCAGGAAACTCCCTTAGTTAACTTTAGAATGGGAAAGGGAGAGAAAAGAAAAAGGGGAGTTGAAAAAATCTTAATATCAATCTGAATTTAAGAATTAAAGAATCTGCAATGCTGTTATTCCCAGACCAGATCATCCTGGGATGTGTCATTTTTAGGGATCAGCAACTTCCCTAAAATTATAAGCAAAATGAATACATAAATGAATTCATAGTTTTAACCAGACTCTCAGAGTTCTATAACCTTGACCATATCAGTTTGCAGAGCATTCATCTCAGCCATAGGGTTACCAATATACTACTTTGTATCTGGGAAATCCTGCATGCAAATTATACTGAAAATACTTGAGTCAGTGTGGGGATTTATTTAAGAAACCTAAGCTGACCTCAAAGATCTGGGCCCTGAAGAAGACACTTGTGGTTATTTCCAAGGTATTCCTAAAATTTCCAAGACCATCTGGCCTATTTGATTAATCAAAATACCATCCCCCCTTTTTAACCTCTAGGACCACTCAGGCAAAAACTTTGTGATTAGAAATTAAAGACCTCCTTTAAATTATTATATGAGGTGAGAGGGAAATATTCCTAGAATATTCCCAATTGCAATGAAGTTCAACTTAATAATTACTGTGCACTTACTAATCAAGATCCAATGGCACAAAAACAAGACCTGGTACCTGACCTCAAAATTATAAAAATCTAGCTGAAGAAACAAAACATGTATATAAAACAAATGTCGCCACCAACAAAAGATAAATACTAATACTCAGATTAAGTGGTATTTGTAAATAAAACAGGTGAAAAAGAATTCTATTATGTTGGAAGTAACATGTGTTGAGCATAGTAGAAATATGTATTAAATCAGACAAACATGTAATATCACTAAAATCCTGTAGGGATATAAAACAAGGTAAAGTTTTAAAGATAAAATTAAACAATAGGGGCGCCTGGGTGGCTCAGAGGGTTAAAGCCTCTGCCTTCGGCTCGGGTCATGATCCTGGGATCCTGGGATCGAGCCCCGCATCTCTGCTGAGCAGAGAGCCTGCTTCCTCCTCTCTCTCTGCCTGCTTCTCTGCCTGCTTCTCTGCCTGCATGTGATCTCGGTCTGTCAAGTGGATGGATAAAAATCTTTAAAAAAATAATTAAACAATATTTATATTCTTGCAATCATGAAAGTGAAATGAATAGAAATCAAAATTATAACTTGCCTAAATGGAATAAAGGGTAAAATCAAGACTAAACCATGAATGTGCCACTCTATACTGTGTAGGTAATAGAACTTCTCTTCTTGTCAATGATATTATAAGAAAGTTCCAGGAACATCTGGGTGGCTCAGTCGGTTAAGACTCTGACTTCAACTCAGGTCCTGACCTCAGTGTCCTGGGATGGAGCCCTTCAGCAGGCTCCCAATCAGCAGGCAGTCTGCTTCCCCTCTCCATCTGTCCCTCCCCCTGCTTCCCCCCCCACCTCTCTCTCAAATGAATAAAATTTTTTGGAAAAGGAAAGAAAAAATAAAATTCCATGCAGCAATGAAGTCAACAATAAGTAGGTATGGAATAATATGTGCTCTACCTAGCCTTGCCTTAATAGTTCTAGGGAGGAGCTTGGAAAACTTCTGGGCAATCAACAAGAATAGTCCTGTTAAAAGGCAAATTGAGGAACACTGAAATTGTTAAGAGTTTATTTGAGCATACATCAATTCAAATTGGGTAGCGCCAAACCAAAATGCTTAGGAACATTCCATAGACAAGCTCAGGAAGAAGTTTTTATAAAGATGACGTAGAGGCAAATCAAGGAATTTATCTGATTGGCTATAACTTTTGCAATTGCCTTAATTTGGAAAATCTAGTTGTCTGTCTGTGATTGGTTGTTCTTAAGTTTAATTTTCTGAGATTCAAGTGCATTGGCTCTGGCTCAGACTTTGATTTGCTTGCACAGGCTTCCAAGCAACATCAATGTAACAACCTCCTTGTTTATTTACTTCAATAATCCATAATGAAATCATCAATTACAAGTTATAAAAAAGTATACTAAACATATTGCTCATGAATTTAGGTCTTAAAGAGCAATTATAT
This sequence comes from Lontra canadensis, assembly GCF_010015895.1. Classification (NCBI taxonomy): domain Eukaryota; kingdom Metazoa; phylum Chordata; class Mammalia; order Carnivora; family Mustelidae; genus Lontra; species Lontra canadensis. The sequence continues at coordinate 6,719,292 of NW_022630995.1, forward strand.
CTCCTGATGATGGGTAATCAATACAAATAAATGAAATTTATATGGATTTATGTTGTCTTGTCTAATCTCGTCAATGCTCAATCATTACCCAAAAGGAACACTAATGGGAATAGGGTAAGATGGTCAACATTGTAAATGTTGAAATAAGTGTAAAATTATTCAGGAAAGGGATAGATGACCCAAAATTGTAGTATATTCAGGGAAGATCTGACAAAGGAAGCAGAATGTGTAGCTGTCTGCTCAAAGTAACTTAACTCTAAGTGAACCTCTTATTGAGGAGCATGCAGAACTTCAGCTTAGCCAGGAAGCAAGAATCACAGAATCATCATTACAGATATACATTATCCCTCTACACATACAGACTTCTGTAAACAGTTCAACATACCTATGACACTAAGACAATTATTTAGCTTGAAGAGAAAGGAGGATTGAGGAAAAAAATACTAGAAACATTAAAATCTCAAGTCACAGACATCAGACACTAAAAGTATACCTATATATGTACATAATATATACATGTTTTTGTTTACTTATTCCAAATATATATGTAAACAAAAACTAAATTGGAATTATACATTTTTAGTAAACAGAAATATGAGTATTAGTATCATGTCTACCTCTAGATAAATCACTCAAAATAAACACTTACAAAATAAGAATGAATTATTTTCAACAAACGACATGCAAGAAACCAGAAAGCTTAATTAACAAATACCACAAAACTAAAGAAAAAAGTAAAATAGAACAGATCCACAATGGCAGACATCATAACAGGAGTTGAAAATGTTAGAGCACAATTTTCAACTGGGAGCACAACAATTCCTACCAGAAGTACATTTAATCTTTCAGTGAATGCCAAATGTAGTTTGAAAATGCACATTCAATTCTGTAATTTGAAAAACAGTAACAACTATTATTTTTGTAACTAAGAACTACAAAAAATAAAGCTTATACAATCCTCATGACTGAAAGATTCTCAGAAAGGAAAACAAAAAGTGTTTAGAATAAACTTTGTTACTAATGTTATACATTAACATTCATTTGTTACAAACATAATAGGCACATCTGAACTCAAAAGAAGTACATTTTATTTTTTTAAGATTTTATTTATTTATTTGACAGAGATTACAAGTAGGCGGAGAGGCAGGCAGAGAGAGGAGGAAGCAGGCTCCCCATGGAGCAGAGAGCCCGATGTGGGGCTTGATCCCAGGACCCTGGGATCATGACCTGAGCCGAAGGCAGAACCTTTAAACCACTGAGCCACCCAGGCGCCCCATTTTATTTTTTAAATGCTTTGTTTCATTAAAAAATTTTTTAAAGACTGAATTTATTTATTTAGAGAGTACATGAACACCCGTGTGCGCTCAAGGCAGGGAGGGGCAGAGAAAAAAGGAGAGAGAGAAATCTCCAACAGACTCTGCACTGAGGTCAGAGCCCTATCCAGGGCTCAATCACATGACCCTGAGATCACCAACTGAGCCAAAATCAAGAGTTAGACACTTAACGGACTGAACCACCAAGGCAGCCCTCCTTTATTAAAATTTAAAGAACAAAAATAATATGTGAAACAATGAAAGGATTTATAAAGAAAAAATTCCCTTCTCCTTCTTTCATTGTAACCAATGTTGAGATCCTTCCACTTCTCTTCCCCCAGTCACACTAACATTCTATACATACACACGTGTGAAAGTTAGGATCCTCAATGTCTAAAAAGGTAAGAGTAAGTACAAGAGAAAGTGTCCTACCCACCCCCCCTGACTTTTTTTAATTGCACAGGAAAAAATGTATGAAGTACACGGTTTTATTAGGGTTCTTTCAGTTACAAGATACAAAAACCCACTTAAACCAGTTTAAGCAAAAATGGGGAATTTATCTTGCCTGTAACTAAACTGCAGAAAGCGGGGTGAGGAGGTGGAGAGCCTGTGTCAGGGATGGAGGATTGAAAAGTCCAAACACCCTCAGGTCTTTGACTTTTTCTCTTCTCCTCTTAATTCTGCAGTCTTTCTGTCTCAAGAAGTTAATTTCCTTGAGAAAACTGGAACCATAGCTACTTGCAACTCTACGCAATCTTTCATTAAAGCACTTGAAAAAAATTTTCTTCCAGCTCCGATGAGAAGAAATCCTGTGGCACAAAGTCTGTAACCAGAAAGATTTTAGGGATGAGTGCTAGAGAGCCAAAATAACTGCAAGTCAGGAATGGCTTGAGTGAAATTAAGAAGAGACCTATTTAGTGATCTGGGAAGCCTGATGAGTTAGGAAAATGGTTTAAGGAAGAACTATCACTGATTTTTAACTCTGCTTTTACTAGATGTATGTCCCTGAAAAAAAAATGAATTTGGGGGTCTCACTTTCTTCATCACTAAGGTTATTATCTACTTTCTTTTTTTTTTTAAAGATTTTATTTGAGACACAGTAAGACGGAGAGAGAGCATGCATGGCCTAAGTGTGGGGGAGGGAGAGAGAGAAGCAGACTCCTGCTGACCAGAGAGCCTGACATGGGACCACATCCCGGGACCCTGGGATCATGACCTGAGCCAAAGGCAGATGCTTAAACAGCTGAGACTCAGGCACCCCCAGTATTTGCTTTTGGGGCACGAAGCTTGTGGGGGGTCAAATCAAGTAAGGTAACCATGTAAATACAGGACACAGGTGTGAGATAATATATTTTATTTTAAAATCAAGGTTGGTTTTTTTTTTTGTGGTGCTATAGTACATTACAAAGGGATTTTTAGTTCCCAAAAGCTAACTTTTATTGTATTGCTATTTCCTCTACTTCATGACTTGTAGATCTCCTGGACTCTAAAAGGTAGAAAATAAGCACATTTTCAAAATAATACCATTTAATACTAACCTGAAGTACCACTGAGTGATGAGATTAGAAGGGGATGGTTCCTAGGTTGTAAACATGGATATGTAGAAAAAAGGAACAAAATAGTTCCTTATTTCAGGTATGAATTAAGTATATTTTGCAAAGTCTGAGATGTAATGTCCTAATTTTAAGAGAAGATATACAAAAGTAACATTTGGAATTCAACTTTGATTCAGGTCTCAAAGATAACTACCTGAAACTTATTTCAAATAAATTTTACCCTAACACACATAAGCAGGTTTGTGTGTTGTTCCACTTCTCTTGACCTACATTTATAGAGATATGTCAAGTCATTAGCTGACCACAAAGACATTGAAATGAAAACTTCATTAACCACACAAAACAAGGAATACCTACTTTGCAAAAAAATATTTCGGAAAGTCACCAATAGATGGTTCCAGAGGTCAAAAAGCAAAATCAACAATCCCTGAAGATTGAGAGAATCAGATTTCTAGAGTTACCACAATACTCAATGTCCAGTTTTCAGCAACAAAAACTCACAAAGCATACAATGAAACAAGAAAATACTGCCCAATCAAAGGGAAAAAACTGACGGAAAATCATTCCAGAGGAAGTCCATTCACCGGACCTACCAAAGACATTAAGGCGACTGCCTTAAATATGCTCAAAGAATAGAAGGAAATTGGAAAAATGATGTGTGAACAAAATGAGAACACCAATAAAGAGACACAAATTATAAAAAGGAACCAAACAAAATTCTGGAGCTGGTAAGTAGTAAACTGAAAAAGAAGAATTCTCTAGAGGGATTCGTCAGCACTTGTGAGCCAGCCAAATAAAGAATCAGCAATGTGAAAATAAGACAACTGAAAATATTGAGTCTGAGCAGCAGAAAGAAAAAAAAAATGAAGAAAAGTGAACAGAGCCTAAAGGACTTAGAATACCATCAAATGAACCAATATACTCATAATACAAGGCCCAGAAAGAGAAGAAATAAAAAGGATCTGAGAAAATACCTGCCTAAATGACAGAAAACATCCCAAATATTATGGGCTGGGCTACATGAATCCAAACATCCAAGAAGCTCAATGAACTTCAATGAACCAAGAAGGATAAACCCAAATAGATCTACCCAAGAGTTAAATGATCAAAACTCAGAGACAAAGAATTCTAAAGAGGATTCAAGAGAGAAGGGACTCCTCACATATAAGGGATCTTCAATAAGATTACAGCCAATTTCTCATCAGAAATGATGGAGGCCAGAAAGAATAGGATTACATATTAAAGATGATGGAAGGAAAAAATCTGTCAACCAAAAATTCTGTATCTAGCAAAACTACCTTTTAAGAATGAAAAAGAAATGATGACATTTCCAGATCAACAGAAGCTAAATAAGTTCAATACCATCAGACCTGCCCTACAAGAAACATTAAATGGTGTTCTTTAGGCTAAAATGAAAGGACACTAGAGAGTAAACTGAAGCACTATGAAGAAATACAGAAAAATGGTAAAAGTACATAGTGAAGAAGAAGAGAGAAGAGGAAGAGGAAAAGAAGAAGGAAGGATGGAGGGTAAAAGATGGAGGAGGTAGAGGAGCTGCCACTGCCAAGGATATATTGCTGGTTAGAGAGCCCACATGGAGATTTCTTGGGCCAATTAATACCTGAGCTATACTGCTGGGGAAAGCGGCCACAAGGAGGTGGCCTGTGATACTATTTTAATTGTCCAGCACAGGAAAAGGAAGCAAAAGAAAGTATATCTATACATTACAGAAATAAACAGATATCAATATTATGTAGAAAGGAAAAACTTCTAAACATTCAAGAGCAAAAAATTAAGATAAAAAGAAGGCAATGAGCCTAATGCTATTAAATATAGATGAGAATGGAGGGTTGATGAAATTTTTATTCACTGGTGGTGGAAGCATAAACAGTACACATTGACTATACACACACATTATGAACCAGCAATTCCACTCCTAATAATACACTCAAAAGAAACACATATATATGTGCACCAAAAAGTATGTACAAGAACATTCATAACAGCAACTCTCAGTTTAGCCCAAAAGGGGAAAAATATCAAAATACCCATTAGCTCAATACACACTTTGTGCTAAGTCATACAACAGAATTCAACAGAGCAATTAAAATGAAATCCTCAGGTGCCTGGGTGGCTCCGTTGGTTAAGTGACTGGCTTCAGCTCAGGTCCTAATCCTGGAGTCCCAGGACTGAGTACCACAGTGGGCTCCCTGCTCAGCAGGGAGTCTGTTTCTCCTGCTGACCTCTCTCCTCTCATGCTCTCTCTCACTCTCTCTCTTTCTCTCAAATACATAAAATTTTTTTAAAAATGGAACTCCTCCATCATGACCTGGATGAATCTCAAAAACATTAAGACATAAAGACAAGACACCAAGTAGGACTTACCTAATGCCATTTATATAGTTCAAAAATAGGAAAACTAATTTATGATACATCTTTGGGGAAGAAGGGAATGCTACAGTCAGGCTACTGACAGTGAAAATCCAGAGTCATGATGCTGGTGTATGTTACTGTACACATACATATTTTCCCCCTATATATAGGCTGTATGAGTTACTAAGGCTGTCACACAAAATACCATAGATTGAGCAACCTGAGCAACAAATTTATTTTCCCACAATTCTGGAGACTAGAACTCCAAGATCAAGGAGTCAACAGAGTTGGTCTGTTTGTGAGACATCTCTCCTTGCTTTGTTGATGGCCCTCTTCTCCCTGTGTCTTCACATGGTCTTCTCTGTACATGTCTGTGTCCTAACCGTTCTCATAAGGACATCAGTCATAATGGATTGGGGTCCACTCTAATGACCTCATTTTAACTCAGTTACCTCTTTACAGACCCCGTCTCCAAATACAGTCATTCTGAGGTACTGGTAGTTAGAACTTCAACATATCATTCTGAGAGAACACAATTCAGCTTAGAACATGCAATATACTTCAATAAAAATTATGTAAGAAAAGACAACTAAATTTTAAAAAGCAGAACCTTTAACTGAAAATGAATTAAAGCTTCCTATTCAAAATATGTAAAGAACTGACTTACATTCATAAAGTCAATACTCTGACCCCATTTGACGTGTGATCTTGAGAAGACAGAAGATGCGGGTACCAAGCCAAGACAAACTAAAAGCTCAGTAAGAAACTGAAATAAACACTGATCTCAGGTGCCAAGTTTCACACATTAAATAAACAAAAGTAAATATAAACGACAAAGGAATTGGGAAACTGGTACATCTACATACAGATGGGGGCATTACAAAATTAATCCAATCTTTCTGGCAAGTAATCAGTCAAAATGTTTTAGAAAATATAAAAATGTTTTTATCTCTTGTCTCTATGCCTTCCAAAAAGGAAAATATTCCAAAAAAGTAAAATCTTTGAAAAAATAGGTTTTTTGAATTAATGAAATAGAAACAACTCCAACAGAAGCAACTCCAGTGGTCAGAGAATAGACTACAAATATAAAAAAGCCATTCTTAAAATATATAAACTATGTAAATATAATGAAATGTTTATGTAAAATAAGACTATTTAAATATATTGCTTAGTGACAAGGGTCTGATGTGGATTTAAGTGTACCTATGTGTTTCTGAATCTCCTCACCTCACTCCCTTGGTCAAAATCCTTGAAGGTTTGCTCTCTGCATAGGGATTTACAAGGCCCTTCATCCTCTGGTTGCTGCTATATTCACAGCCTTATTTCTCACCACTTCAGTTTTATCACTGTACCCTTCACCCTTACCATAGTTCCTAACAGTCTCCAGATTTTAGCATCCTTTTCCTCACTCCTCCTGCACAAAGTGCCTCCCCATCACCTTCTTCTAGTAATAAATTCCAACCAACTCTCACTTCCAGACCTAATTCAACCAGAGCTATGACCTTTTCTACACCTCTAATAACTGAGTATAATCCTTTATTATACCACTTCTACGATAATCACTCATTTAAATGCCACTTCCCCCCCACACTCAACTGTGAGCTCTTTGAGGGCAGAGATTATTGTTCATATCCGTGTCCTTAAAAGCTTGGTAAATGAAATAAATGCATGATAAACACTAAATTAAGGGTCTCAGGAATATGGACTTTTTTCTTGTAAAGTTACCTAGAGAAGAAATTTTAATGTAAATCACTTTAAATAAATATGGTTTTTAAAGCAAAATAGTTTCTCCCTCTTCAGATAATTTTTCTTCAAATTAGGCAGCAGCTCCTTAATAACTACGGTAATACATCATCAGACTATCACAGAGCAAAAATGTTGTTACTATCTGCATTCAGCCACAGCTGTCCTTTAAATGGTGTCCTAACGTTCCCTCTCAGCATAGTTTATTAACAGATTTAACCTAGTCCTTCAGCTTTAGAAAAAAGATATAAGCCAGGAGGCCTGATACAAGATCAATAAAAGAAGAAAGTTTCTCCTGTTATCTGAGACGTGGACAGGACTTGCAACCCCACACAACTACGACTTGCCTGCAGACACCTTAGCATAGTTTGGCATGAAGGAAGGACTCTCTGCATGAGGAAAAAAGAAGAAAAAATAAAAATCAGAAGGCTAAGTAGGGGCTTCTGAGACTTTCAAGAAATAAACCCTTTTCAAGTCAGCATCCTTTCATACTAGCAATCGCTGCGGAGAGAAGGGGAAGTCCACCCTGTAAGAAATCCGAACAGGCCTGGGGATTTCATTTTGAAAGAAACTTCCCCTTTCACAAGTAAAAGGAAGACCTATTTTCACTGTGACAGAGTCTGTACAACCGTCCATAATTAAACCGACCACACTAATTCCATAACCAAACAGGGCGAAAGGGGGAAGTCCGGGACACACGGGAAGACACAATCGTGCCTCCGCGAGGCTCTGGAGAGTTACATCAGCGCTGGGTTCCTTGGGGAACACGAACTGCTGGGAGCCAAGCAGGTTCAGGCCATGCCCAAAGGGAAAGTGAGAATTTATCGTTGATTCCAAAGTGCTGATGATCCTTGGCTCCTTTCCCGGACTGTGAGAAACGCCTGCAACATCCCCTCGCTGGGTTTCTGTTTCTCCTAAAAGCCCTATCTGGCCATAAACGCTAATCGACGGGATTTTCTCGGTCCGGCCCAGACAGGAAAGTGTTCTCAGCGCTTTCAGGCGACTTCCAAAGGGCAGCCTGGGAAACGAGCACGGCACGGCCTGGGCTGCGGGCAGCGGCCCCGGCCTCCGTCCGCTCCCACAGGTCACGCCAGCCTGCGCATGCCCGGTACGGAACGGTCCCGGCCACGCAGCGGGGCCTCCAGCACCCACCCCACCCCACCCCCCGTGTACTAAACGAGGTGGGCCTTCCGTGGCTCCCAACTGACCCCAGCACCTCTTTTCTCTTGTCCAAAAGGCCTTCTCCGGTCACTACACACTGTGGTCGAAGGACCCTACGAAGCCTCGCCGGGCGGCCCCTGACCTGATACCCCTGACCCTTCTGGCGTCCACCCAAGCCTCGTGTGGAAACTGCAAAACGGGCCCCGCGCCCAGCGTCGTCCCCCTCCCGCCCAAAGAAACAGCCTCTGGAGCGGGAGACCATGGACCGGACGCGGGCAGAGAGCAGACATCCCGAGGAGCGCGGCCACTACCTTTCTCTCAGGGCGCTCCTCTGGCCGGATCAGCGCGGGCAGCACGAGAACCCGGCAGCACGAGAACCCAGCAGCGGCGCCAGCGGCGTGAGCCGTGCCTGTAGCGTCCCCGCTGAAAGTTCTGGAAGCCGGCTGGCTGGGCATGCGCAGCACGCTCATCCCGGCCCCCAGGGAAGTCAGCTGGGCCGTCCCACCCCGGCGGAATTAAGGAGGGCTACGCACGCGCAGGCGCAGTATCGAGGTAGGCCTGGAGCCTTTGGTCACTCCCGCTCTCTGGTGGTCTTGTGCGCTTGCGTGGATCCTCGAACGCGGTCCCGGTTCTGCTGTGGTGCAGGGACACGAGCGTAGGATCGCAGGCAAAGGCAATGCTCCCTCCGGTGTCAGCACGCGGTGCTGTGGGAGCATATGTGGGATCCTGACCAGGTTTGGGGGTCAGGAACGTCTTCCCAGGGCAAGTGCCAGCCTGGCGCTCCCGGCGGGGAAGCCGCATGAGCAAAATCAGCGCCATCGGAGGGAGGCATGTGTCCCTTTGAGGAACAGAGGGAAGAAAGGGTGTTGGGCCGGAGTTATGCAGGAAGAGTCTGGAAAGGTGGGCAAGGGCAGGCCATGCAGGACCTCAGTATTTATCCTAAGAATTTCCATCTCTTTCTCTGCTGGAAAGAATGATCTCCAGCTTTGTGGTGCTTTGCAGTTGACAATGAACTTTTGCCTTTAATTTTAAAAACCTGTGGGGTCAGTCATAGTTTTATCAGCAGAGGGAACTGAGGCTTGTAGAACTATTTTGGGCAGTCATTAAGTAGCAAAGCTGGGACCTAAACCCAGCTCTGTGCGTGGCCGCAGCCATTACCAAAATCAAGCATAACCAAGCGAACAAGCTGTATCAAAGATCAGCACAAGTTTTCTTTAAAGAGTATTCTGCGCCGGTCCAAAAATGTGCACCATGTTACAGGAAATGCTAACATATGTTCCCCATTATCCTATAGCTTGCATTCTCAGTGGGGTGAGGAAGGCGATTGCCCTCAGGGAACAAAAACTGGTCCTTGAGGAGACTGAAAAATCTTAGATAACACACTAATTGGTGGCCCACTGAAGTTGAACCCTACAAAATCTTATTTCTTAAAATTTAATCATTCTCTTTAGGGAGAAATTTAATTTAGATTTAAGTTAATTTAATTCCGTTTAGTCTCAGGAGACTCAGTAACCCAAAAAAAAAAAAAAGGTTAAGAAATGTTGTCCTGACCTCAAGTGTCTGTTAATTGATAATTAGATAAAGAAAGTGAGTTATATGTATACTACGGAATATAATTTAGCCATAAATAAGAATGAATCTTGCCATTTGCCACAACATGGATGGAACTAGAGAATATAATGCCAACCTAAATAAGTCAGAGAGAGATAAATACCATATGATTTCACTCATTTGTGGAATTTAAACAACAAAACAAATGAGCAAAGGGAGAAAAAAGAGAAGCAAACAGAGAAACAGACCCAACTAGAGAGAATAAACTAATGGTTGCCAGAGGAAAATGGGTAAGGGATGGGGTGGATAGGGGATGGGGGTTAAGGAGTGCATTTAGGATGAGCAGCAGGTGACGTATGGAATAGTTGACTATACACTGGAAATTAATATCACACCATATGTTAATAGGAATTTAACTGAAAACTTTAAAAAAAATGTTTCACAAGTACTGGAACCTCCGAGTCTTAGTTGTTCAACCAGAATAAACACATTTCCTGACTTTGCATGCAGCCAGGTGTGGCCATGTGAATAAGTTCTGGCCCATAGAAGGTGCTGGAAAGTGATGAGTGTGACTTCCAGGATAGGTCTAAAAATGAGGAGCATGCCCTTTTTCTGCCTTCCCACCATCCTGTCCTTGGAAATTAGATATGGTGGAAAGACCCCTTCACCAGCCTAGAGGAGACACCAACCCAGAGGTGGCAATAAAACAAATGATAGAAGGAGCCTGGGAGATTTCCATGAAGCGGAACCACCATGTAAGTCCTAGTCCACCTGCCTTCGTCAGGGAGAAATACACTTCTGGTTTAGTCACCTTTAATTTGGGTGTCCCTTACCTGTAACTGATCCCTTACCCCCTTTTTATTTTATTATTGTGGTTCAAATAAACACATAACTTCAAATTTACCATCTTAACCATTTCAAAGTACACAGTTCGGTAGTGTTTAGTATAGTCACACTGTTGTACAACAGATCTCAAGAACTTTTAAATCTTATAACACTGAAACTCTATACCCACTAAGATTAATTTCAGCTCACTCTTTCCCATAGCCCTTTGCAACCACCTTCTCACTTTCAGTTTCTAAGATTTGACTTCAGATATTTCATATTTGTCCTTTTGTGACTGGCTTATTTCACTTAGCATGATATCCTCAAGGTTCATCCATTTTGTAGCATGTGACAAGGATTCCTTTTTTAAGATAATATAATCTGGGGCACCTGGGTGGTTCAGTCCGTTAAGCGGCTGCCTTTGGCTCAAGTCATGATCTCAGGGTCCTGGGATCGAGCCCCACATCAGGGTCTCTGCTCAGCAGGGAGTCTGCTTCTCCCTCTCCCTCTGTGCTCATGGTCTCTCTCTCACACTCTCTCAAACAAATAAATCTTTTAAAAATCTTTAAAAAGAGAGAACATAAAATACTCTATGTAAATACCACATTTTATTTATCCATTCAGATGCCAAGGACATTTGGGTTGCTGGGCCTTGTAACGATTCTGAATAAGGCCGAGTAAACGTGTGTGCAAACATCTCTTCAAGACCCTGTTATGGATTCCTTTAGACAGTCCCAGTAGTGGGATTGCTGGATCAAATGGTAATAACATTTTTAATTTTTTAAAGAACCTCTGTTTTGTTTTCCATAATGGCTGCACCATTTTACATTCCCACCAACAGTGTCCAAGAGTTCCAACTTCTCTACATCCTTTACAACACTTGTGGTTTTCTGGTTTGGTTTGGTTTTGTTTTTTGATAGTGGCATCCTGATGGGTATGAGGTGACATCAGCTATGCTTTTGATTTGCATTTCTCTAATGACTAATGATGTTGAGCATCTTTTCAAGTGTTTATGGGCCATCTGTAAATTTCATTTAGAGCAATGTCTATTCAAGTCTTTGCCCACTTTTTAATCCAGTTATTTGGGGTTTTGTTGTTGTTGTTGTCATGCCAGTTCCTTATATGTTTTGGATATTAACTCCTTATCAGACAGGCAATTTGAACTTATTTTCTTCCATTCTGTAAGTTCCTTTTTTACCATCTATTGTTCTCTTTGGTGCGTAAAAATTTCTAAGTTTGATGTAGTCCCATTTGTCTTTTTTCAACTGATCCCAGTATTAACTAGTCAAACCACTTAAAAAATAGTAATAAGCTATAGCAGCAGTAATATAAAAAACAAAATGGGGGCTCCTGGGTGGCTCAGTCAGTTGAGCATCTACCTTTGGCTCCGGTCATGATCCCAGGCCCCTGGGATCAAGCCCCATGTCGGGCTCCCTGCTTAGTAGGGCGTCTGCTTCTCCCTCTCCCTCTGCCCCCAGTCATGCGTGCGCATGCACTCTCTCTCTCTCTCTCTCTCAAGTAAATAAATAAAATTTTTTTTTCATGTGCTTACAGTAGGGGCGCCTGGGTGGCTCAGAGGGTTAAGCCTCTGCCTTCAGTTCAGGTGATGATCCCAGGGTCCTGGGATCAAGCCCCGCATCGGGCTCTCTGCTTGGTGGGGAGCCTGCTTCTCCCTCTCTCTGCCTACTTGTGATTTCTGGTCAAATATAAATAAAATCTTTTAAAAATGTGCTTACAGTAGGAAATGACCTGGTCGCTGAGGAAATTAAGATGCTGATTATTTAAGATTATCGGGTAGACAATAGATGAAAAAAATTGTACCTATATATTATACAGAAGGATATTTTGTAAATAGTAAGAAAAGTGGGAAAAAAATGAATTATTTATCTGGACCTTAGTATTTTCCATCCGAAAACAACATCTCTAACCCTTGTTGTATAATATTATATTCATTATATAATGTACTCTTCACCCAGGTGAGTAGGTGTGACTGTGCTAACGGGTGCCAGTGATGCTGGTTTCACATCCTTTCTGTAAACTACCCATTTATGTGAAATGGAAATAAAACATGCAGAAATTCCCTTGGATCTGAAAACAGGGTTTCTCCCAGCACCACTGGGCTTGTGGTCAGTTTAGCAAAGTCAGCTAAAAACAGCCAATCAGAGTTTAGTTTGGGAAATGGATTTCCCAAATAAATATGATTCCCAAGAGCATATTCTCTAAAGAAGTTCTCAGGCGTGAAATCCAATACAGGAGTAATTCAGTAGAACTCCATACTACCACTATGAAGAAAGGTGGTATTCCTCTTTTGTTGAGTATCATCTTCCTGACGCTGATTGGAGGTCAAGGTAAGGGATTCGGAGTAATATTAGGTTAGTAAAGTCAGAAATGTGAATTGCTATAAAAGTCTCATGATTTGCCCAAAAAGTTGATGGCATGCATCAGTAGGTGATATGAGTCATTCATAAAAGCTTCTCAGTGTTGTAGTTCATTATCCAGAGTTCATATCTTAGACTGCTAAGTCAAACATAAATCATCTCAGTCCAGGTATGTGAATTCCTGTCATAAAGTAAGTGTCCAATAAATGTTTGTTGAACTGAGTGGTAATGAGATCAAAGAATTTGTCTCTTAAATTATTTTTGTAACCCTGATACTGTTTCTTAATAAGTATGTCTGTGGCTAACCAATTAAGAGTCTAATAATCAGAGAGGTCCCAAATCTGTTTACTAACCACCTTTGGGCAAGTTAATGAACTTTTCTAGATTTCAGTTTTCTTACCTATAAAATGGAGACTTTATAGTTATGCTTTTTCTACCAACCACACAATGTGTGGCATATAGTAAGCACTGAGTAAATATATGTTGAATGACTTAAAGGATTAAGGAATGAAGATAATGTATTTCAAAGAGTTTTGGAAAGCTTAAAGTATTGTCAAAAAGCAAGGCAGTGGGGAGGATGAGGTTGGTGGTTGTAATTGATTATTATAAGTAGATCTTTCTGCCCAAACCAACACCAACTCCATTCCACTAAGGCCAGATAATAAATGGCTTCTGGAGTTGCCTAAGGAATTGTGGCCCACATCGCACACATGAATCAGATATCTGTGTGTCTGACCTATGATAGGCTTTTATTAAATATTGTGGCTCCTTTGATGGCTCCTTTCCTAAGATTGTAAGATACGGTAATTAAGAGCAGTATCTTTGGACTCAAGAAAATCTGAGGTAGAACCTCTACCTGCCCTGTAAATGCTGAATGACTTTGTTCTTTCTGTAACTTCTTTGAACCTCAGCTGCTTTATCTATAAAATGGAGATAATTCCTCTTTCAAAAGTTTGTGGTAATGATTAACAGTGTAGGTTCACAACTCTCATCTAAAGCCAGCCCTTTTACTCAGAGGGCGGGGAGAGACCAAAAAGAGAGACAGGCCATTCCAGGTTGATAGGTGGCAGTTTTAATAATAGCAATGGAATAATAATAATAATAATAATAATAGCAAAGGAAACTTACATATGGACTCGTCTTGAGCAGCAGCAAGACAAATGGATCCCTATAGCTGCCTACCAGATCTTAAAAACTTAAAAAGCTACCCTAACTGGGCTTAGTCATGTGTTCAGTGTGGGTATTTTCAACCTCATGTCAACCACTTCAAGGCTATGTCCTTGGAGCAGCTTCTGGGAGCCAGAAAGGCAAGTGGAACCCACACTATAAGTACAGGGGAGAGGAAGAGAAGTCTTCAAGGGCCCAGGTTCAGCTCACAGGTCCACTGGTGGTAACTTTATTTTTTTATCACAGTCCCCAACAAACATACTCAGTACGTGACAGTAACAACCATGACCAAGTCAAATGTATCATTTTGATGGATCATCTAAATTGAGACATTCCCTTTAATCAGTGTTTTTTTCTTTTTCTCTCCCTTTTTCTCTACCCTTTTTCTTTCCCTTAGGAACCCCAACAATGAGGAATAGACGCTGTTCCTGCATCACCACCACCCAAGGAACAATCCAGTCAAAATCCTTAAAGGATCTTAAACAATTTGCCCCAAGCTCTTATTGTGAGAAAACTGAAATCATGTAAGTAAAACCTCATCCAACACACATGCACCATATTGGCAGGAACATTAAATTTAGTGTCAGAATTACCCTTAGGACCCTTAGCTGTACAGACACTTAAAATTCAGATGGCTGTCCCTCCATAAGTGTGATCTACTTTTTTTCTTCTAAACAACAAGGAATTTCTGGTAGACATTTAAACCAAGGAGAATATATCACCAAGCATGTAGAAAATATTTAATGCAAATAACTCAAAAGAAGAAAATAAAAATCATTTATACTTCTACAGTGTCACTTCTACAGTGACAAATACTGATCACCTCTTGGCCTATAGTCTTCCAAATTTCCCTCATTTACATTTGTGTACGTCTATAGATACAACATATATATACACATGTACATATTTATTGTATGTAAACATAAAAACAAAATTATATGTTACATACTTTTATAGTCTGCTTTCTCATTAACACTATGTCATGAACATTTCCTCATGTCAGTAAATCTTCTGCAATATCATTTTTTCTATAATGTCATTATTAATGGCCAAATTACATCCCATCATATGGATGTACCATAATCCATATGAGCAATGCCTAAATGTAGATTATTTACAATTCTTTGCTATTGAAATCAAACTTACTATGTCTGTATCATGTCTTTAGTTCTTTCCTATTAATAATAACTTTCACAGGATGTTATACAGAAGTGTGGAATCTCTACATTGTATACCTGATACTAATATTATACTGGATGTTAACTGGAATTTAAATAAAAACATAAAAATAATAACCTTTTTAAAGATTAGAATTGCTAGTTTCAATCTTTTGAAACCTAAATTAAGGCTGATCTATAGAATGACTCTTCTTACTCTCAGATTACATAGAAAAATTCAAGAAAAAATTTTTAAATTATTCCTGGACAGTCTGCCATAAGTGATTTAAAATAGTCAACCAGTCTGTTAGTCATGTCTTTAAAAATTTTATGTTTTAGGGAATTTCATTAGAAAATATAGCAAACTTCATGCTGATTTTCATTGTTTCTGGAAAAAAAATAGCTATATCGACAACTTTTCTATTTTGCTTCTTCATTTAAACAAAAATGGCTATTTTCACCACAACACAACTAACATTATCTTTAGATATAAGCTTCTCTCATTGCATGTACTTATTGGATTTTTTATTTTTTATAATATAAATATTATTTTAACAATTATTTTATAATAATGAAAACTTGATAAACTCTTATTTAGCCTTCCAATGGAATATTATGTAGCCATTAAATATGTATTTTCAAAGAATATTTAATGACACTGGAAATGCTCATATAATTTTTTTAGTTTAAATAATTTAGGGTTGTGTTTCTCCTAGAAATTTATCTAAGTACCCCCACTCATTAAGTAAACAAAAAATTGGGAAGAAAAACTGAAAGTCTTAGATGCTTGTAGTGATGACATAAATACATTCTAACCAGGGAATTGAATTCTGGAGGTAAAATGAGGCATTTAAATTACTGAAAGTAGAAAAAAAAAAAAAACCTCATTGCTATTTCCTTGGCAGTGCAACAATGAAGAATGGATATCAAACGTGTCTAAACCCCGATTTGGCAGTTGTGCAAGAATTGATTAAAGAGTGGGAAAAACAGGTCAGTGACCAGGAGGAACAAAATTTTCTTTCTTTTAGAAATTGACTTTGGAAAACAAAGAATCCATGTAGTTTCTTTAAGGATATATTTAAAAAATTACTGTGTTCCTACTTTGTTCCTAGAATAATGTCATCATTGTAATGTGTAATTGTATTTCTGCATATAACATCACTTGTCTATATCCCCCACTAGAAGTGTTTTCCATGAGGAGAGGGAGCTTACCTTTCTTATTCAATATAATAAATATGTATTGGATTGAAAGGTAGACACTGAAGACAGAGAAAAGCTGTAGTCCCTTCCTGCTGTAGCCGATGTGCTAACAATTAATTATAGTACAATGTGAGAAAAATAAAGATATGTACCAGAATCTTGAGGATTATAGAAGGAGTAATCCTTTTTCTTGCCAGAAGGAGGGGCAGGGAGAGAGTGTTAAGGAAGATTGTTCATATGTCTTCCTTTCATATGTTCCCCAAGAGAATAAGGACAGCATGAAAAAGCATGGACTCAGGAGAGCTTGCTGTGTTCAGGGAGCCTCAGGTAGTGTGGCTGGAGTTTGCGGGAAGGGAGAGAAGAAACTGAGGTAGAAAAGTAGACCAGGACAAAGCCAGGAGCTTGCTTCTGGAGTCTGATGGTGTAGTGGTTCTGCTGAATACTAGCTCTCAACTTCGGGCAAGCCACCTTCTCCAAGCCTCCGTCTCTTCCTCTGTAAAAAGTGGATGATAATAGTGCTAGCCTCAGAAGGTTGTGGGTTGGACAAGCAGAGTTGGAGTAAGGGCAGTAATAAGCCTGGAGAATAGAAGAAAGAAGACCAGTTAGGAGGCTATGGCCTCCTCCTCGAAGTCAGTAGAGTAGAGAGAATCGAAGCCCTTTTGAGAGTGAAGCAAATTTAAACCATTTTTGAAGATTAAAACAAAACAGTCTGGAGAGTCCAAATATAATATAAGGAAGGAAAACTGGTAAGATAAAGGAATATTACTCTCATTTTCTTTCTCCTCACAGGTCAACCAAAAGAAAAAGCAAAAAAAAGGGAAAAGATATCAAAAAAGCAAGAAAGTTTTAAAAGTTAAAAAATCTCAACATCCTCGTCAAAAGAAGACCACATAAACAACCACTTTACCAGCAAGTGTTTTGTGTGAAAATGTTCTTTTTAGTTATACTGAAATAATTCTAAAAGGGGATGGCAACTTAATACATAAACTTTTTTTTTTCTAGAGAAGTTTAAGCATTGTTGTGAAATTGTAATTAAAGCTAGAAAGTTGCTTTTAAAATCCAAATGTAAAGAGTTGTTACAGGCTGTAGTTGGACTTTGTTCTTCTACCACCAACCAACTGACTTTCATCATGCTGAAGATCACAGTCTTAACACCCACATCTGGACAAATGCACGCACAATCACATCCTGTACACGGTCCCATCCCATACGCAGCAGCTTCCTGGAAGAGCAGCCCTGTGCTTCCCAGGCCGCAGATTCCAGCCTCCAGAGGATATTCTGAGGCTCATGCCCGCAAGCCCCAGCCTGTCCACATGTTAGGAAGCCAATGAGTTTGGAACCGAGCTGGACCTCACCAAGCTGCCAGGCCATTTAGCATCTGTACTTGAACCCACCTACAGGTCTCACCATGTTTCTGAGAGACCCATGCTGGTTGTTTCTGGGGACCACCACCGAAGAACACTAGCACTGGGCTTTCAGAAGCTTATGTCCAGCTTCTGAGGACATGGGACCCCATCTTAGCTGCCCAAGCTCACACTGTATGTCTTACTGTTTATCTTTGCTTCCATCAAGCCTGTTCTCACTGTCTCAGCTACACAGGTCATTCACCTGGCTCTACTCCTCATCACTCTTTCCCCAGCGCTCCACAAGAACGCCGCCTTCTCCCTACTGATCCTACTTGGACCAGTCTTTGGCTCGGTTTAATCCTGCCTCTTAAACAAAACCTTCTGGACATTTGAATTCTCTTAAAACTCTCCTTTCACTTGTGTTCAGTACCATACAGTTGAGCACTTGACTGTTCTCTAATTAAATTTTGCATGCTTATTCTATTTCTCCAACCAGATTGCCAGCTCCTTGAGGGCAGCAAACCACAGTTTATTTCCTTGAATCTGTCGCCATGCCTAGTAGACTGTGAACTAGGTTTTGAATAATTTATCAGTTGCAGTTTTGACAGGTAGGAGGGCAACCAGGCCATCTCAGAGCAGAAACTGTCTATACTGGCTACTCCGTGTTGTCTAACCCTTGGTGACATCTTTTATTCCTTATCTTCAGGCCCTTGTCACTGCGGGAATGGGGGTGATGCAACAGTCTTGCCTTAGGACAGGATGTTAACGTGGCCTCTCCAGCAAATAGGAAGACAATGTTTAATCACCGGACATTCTGAACTGTTTTCATGAAATAGTACAGGATACTTAGAATCATAGAATTTACAGTAGGAAGGAGCTTTGTGCAACCTTTCCCCACCCAGTACAAAAATTCCTCCAGTACCATTCCTGACCTGCCTGTTTTCTATGTCTGACAAGAAAGCCACCAAGTGCCTTTTGAAAACTCATTTTAGGTAGCTATAAATGTCATTGTCCGTTTCAGAGTTTGTAGAGTATTGTGATTACCAATTACCATACCAGGTCTCAGAGGAAGGGTGAGAATTAAGACACCAAGAGCTGGAGGGAGCAGGAGATCCTGTTGGCGGAGGCACGGCTGGTGCTCATTTAGCTTCAACAGGTCTTAGAAACCCTCTTGAAGAGCAGGTTCAGTGAATCGTGTAGGAGAGAACATCTCTGGCCAGAATGTAAACTTACACCTACTCTGCCAGACTTTGTCACTTGTAACATTGCAGGAGATTTCTAGTGCTGCCTAGAGGTGATCCCATCCAAACAGCATCGTATCTAATCGTGAAACTCTTCAGCTTCTTCAATATGCAACCCCCGAAAACTCTGAACATTCCATAGTTTGAGAGTTTGGACCCAGTTGCCAGGTGTCTCACAGGTAAAGTGGGTAGTGCAGGGGGCATGGGTGGCTCGGTTGGGTAAGTCACTGCCTTCAGCTCAGGTCATGATCCTGGAGTCCCAGGATCGAGCCCCACATCGGGCTCCCTGCTCATCCGGGAGTCTGCTTCTCCCTCTGACCCTCCCCCATCTCATGCTCTCTCTCTCTCATTCTCCCTCAAATAAATAAAATCTTTTAAAAAATGGATCGTGCATAACAAATAACCAGAGACCACATCTTTAACTAAGTACCTATGACATGTATGACATGATAATCATTCATTACTTATATATACACGTATACTCTCTAAGCAATAATTAAGTTCAAATCAGTTTTGGCATATATAACTTGTACTTTCAAATACTTTCTTTGTTAAAAGATAATAGCATCAATAAAAAGACCATTGATCAGAAAATAAATACAGATTTTATTTTTTTAGTGTCTTGAACATGTACCTCAACTGTTAACACGTTTAACGGTAATTCTCATGTGTCCTTATTCATTTTCTTCCGCATCAGATAGGGTATAATTGAGATAAAGACATGGACTTCTTTGGGGACAGAAAAAAACTTCAACTGAGAGTATGACGACAATGCCTTAAAGCAGCATTGACTTTGAAGAGTTATGTAGAAGGCAGTTTATTTCCTAATCCCGAAAGATAAAGCTATTTCAGTGAGATATACACCTAGGAAACAAAAGATGCCCTCTTTTCCATATCCTGAAAGTATATATATTTAAATACCATAAAGCCTAATTTAGTTTTAGTGGAGATCTAAACATTGGAGAAGTTCTTTAAGGGTACAGAAAACGAAGTTGGAGATGTTATGCAGTGTGGACTAAGAACGTTGAGAATGTACAAGACTGTCAGCCTTGTCCATTTGATGTACATGTGAGAGGAGGCCAGAAGGTGTGATGTTTGGACAGGAAGCAGCCGCTGACAATGGACATGACTCCCCACAAGGGCTTTAAGCTGAGAGACTGCAGGAGGCTGTGGAAGGAGCTATGATTCTGGATTCTGAGATACCTGGGTTAAGATCAGAAGCCCACCACTTACTATCTACATGAGCTTGTTCAAGTATACTGTTTAACCTGCCTGTGCACCAGTTTCCTCATTCAGGATTGTTGTGAGGAATGGGCCCGGCATAGATCTGATGCATAGAAAGTACTTGGAGTCAGTCCCAACCTTCAGTAATGACTCACCTCTGGTGTACCTCCCTTGCACAGAGGGTTCCACATCTCATACACAGAGAAATGTTTCCAGGACTGAAAAAAAAATACGCTGGAAAAGGCCAAAAGCTCATCTGACAAGTTCTCTGTATCTACATTTTTATACACATAGTCCAGGCCACTATTATCCCTTTCCTAGACTGTAATAGACTCCTATTTTCTCACCTGTCTCTCTCTCTCTCTTTCTTTTTTTTTTTTAAGATTTTATTTATTTATTTTACACAGAGAGAGAAATCACAAGTAGGCAGAGAGGCAGGCAAGGGGGGCAGGAGGCAGGCTCCCTGCTGAGCAGAGAGCCTGATGCAGGACTCGATCCCACGACCCTGAGATCACAACCCGAGCCGAAGGCAGAGGCTTCACCCACTGAGCCACCCAGGCACCCTCTCCTGTCTCTTTTGATCAAATTTTCTCTTCCTTACCATTCTAATGGCCAGAATAATCCTTTCAAAGTACAACTCATAGGATATCACCCCTTTGCTTAAAATACTATAATTTATAATTAAATCAAACATACCAGGACCTACAAAACCCTTTGCGTTTAGGCCCTGCCTGCTTTTCTGACCATGCTCCCTCCATCCTGCCCTTCACTAACTGGGCCTCAGCCTCATCTTTCTGTCTCTCAAGCACACTGAGTTCATTGCCTTCTCATGGCCTTGGCACATGCTGTTCCCTGTCATGCTGGGTTGTGCTATACCAGCTTGGTTAACCTGGGAACTCTGTTTCCCAGAATCTCCTTCCCTGTGTGGTTCTAAGTCAGAATTAACCCAAGAGACACTTCTGTGAGATTTGGAAGCTGGGAGTGAGGGAGTGGCCATTACTCTTGATTAGATAAAATGACAAACTTGTCATTGTGACTAACAACCGGCCAACAGCCTCCACCGGATACTTGGAAGTGCACCCACAGAGGCCGTAGTCACACAGAAGCAACCGCTCCCCACAGGCCGCTAGCAGTCCCACTGTGGCACTGGATGGGTTAAGGCCTCTTGGATTTTCGTACAAGATCGGATTTGTCCAGTGGTCCCAGTGCTTCTGAAGGGTTGATCGGTGAACCTTTGTCCAATTCCCTGAATATGCTCCCAGACTTTTACTTCCAAAGGTCCTTCCTCATTGCGTAAGATCTGATTCCTACAGTAAACCCTTTATTCCCGTAATACTCAGATAGCCTCTGCTTCCCTGATATGACTGTGCCTTCTTCTTTGCGTGACTGTTCCTGCCTCATCGTTTGAGTATCAGCTCAAATTTCATGTCCCAGATCTCTGTCCCTTCTCAAGCTTAATGAAATAGCCATCATGTCCCCAAACCCTCTCTACTGTAGTGCTTTCCAAAGTCGGGCATGCATACCCTCTAGAACAGATGAAATGAGAATATTTATAACATTTTTCCTTAAAGAAAATTTTTTTTATAAAGAAAAAGCTGAGGATTTTCTCTAAATCTGAACCCAGCTTCACTCAATGCATTTGTCAGGTGGTCATATCTTGTGGAGCTTTCCTGAGCAAAAAGTGAGACACCCACAACTGGAAGACATTGACACATGCCCCCATCCAGTCACTTCCAGACATTGCAACGATGGATTGCCACTTACGTGGGCACAGCCTTCTCTGGCTACCTCTAAACGAGAACTGGGATTACAAGGATTATAAAATAGAGTGCTAACGGAGACATCCTTCACGAAACGGGCCAGCAGCTTTAAAAGATTCCTACTAAGAAATTCATATGGGAGATAATATTAAGAATGCCAACATAAACTAACCATAGAATAAGACACACATGCAGAGGATGCCTATTATAATTTTATCTAGAAGGACACACAATTTTGAAGATCTGGAAACTATAATGTTTCATTCTCATTTATCACAATCTGATAAATCAATCAAACTTCATCACAATCTGAAATTTTAAATACATTTATATATTTTATATATTTTAAATATTTTAAGAATACTTTTGTGATAATTGCCAGTCTCCCACCCCACCACAAACGCTAATTTAAGTTTCCTGATGCAGAAAACGTCGTCCTCTTCATCCCTGCATCCACAGTGCCTAGACCAGAGCCTGGCAATTTGGAAGGACTTAATATGTATTTTTTTACTTAAATGACGTATGCTTCACCACAAATTTTCTTCTAGGCCTTTCCCAAATCACTCGTAACTACGCTCACCGCTATTATTTAAACTTTCCACGCTCACTTCTGCCTTCAGCTTTGCTAATTCTCTTTTATACATTTGTTCCCCTCACCCTTCACCCCAATCTGACTCCCACCCAATTCATGATTCAAATCTGGCTTTCCCATCCCACCCAGGACTCCATCCCAGAATGCTCCTGGAAACACTGAAATCCTCCCACTATGACCCACTATGACTCCCACTATGACTTTAAGAATCGTTCCCTGATTTAAAATTTAAATTATTTTGCTCTACCAGAAAGCAGTTTGCATCTGAACAAAGTTTTTGTATTAGAACAGCTGGTAAAGAAATCAGTAAAATATTTAGTCAGTAAACTGTGCTTGTGACTTTAAACGTCAGTGATCTCTAGGTCAGTACATTGGGAAAGCTATTTGAGATTTCTTTATCCGTCCTGGGAAAACAGAAAGTTGCTTTCTTCAAAGAAAGGAGGATACAGGGGGAAGTTACAATTACAGATGCTTTCTTTTTTGACCTGTATAGAGAGAAGATGAAATTAAGTGATGGGGGGAAAAGCAACCTTCCCTGCTGATAAGGAGTTAATGAGGTTCTTGGTAGTCACTAAGCCAAGATCACTTGAGGCATTTTGATATGAAGTTATTTAAAAGTTCCCAGGAGGATTTTTGACCCTACATTTTAAGGAAGTAATTAAATCACAAAGAGCCTTAAATCTAAGTCTGTGAATAACATTATGAACTGGACCAAACTGATACAAGATTAGAGGGAAAGATGTCAAATTCTCCATAACTATTTGCTCTCTTTAAAACTTGCTATATGAGGGGCGCCTGGGTGGCCCAGTGAGCATCAGGTTCTTGATTTTAGCTCAGGATAGTGGGTTTGTGGGATCGAGCCCTGTGTCAGGCTCCGCACTCAGAGGGGAGTGTGGAGACCGGGGAGTGCTTCTCTCTCTCTCTCTCTCTCTCTCTCTCTCTCAATCCCTCTCCCTCTGCCCCTCCCCCTGCTCACGCTCTCTCTCTCTCTCTAAAATAAATAAATCTTTTTTAAAAAGCTTGCTATATGAATAAAGAAATTTCATTCTTTAAATATAGTATTTTATTATACTGTTTCAAGTTGACTGTTTTCATAAAGAATTCACTTTGCTTTAGAAAGGATGGGGGGTTGCTGGTATTTCCATCTAGAGGGGACAAAGCCTGGCCTCTGCCTTCTGTGTAGAGCTCAGGACCGATTGGGCTCAGCCTTTCTTAACCATCACACTCACTGAAATTCCTCCAGAGGAGGAACTGAACACCAAAATCTGTAATTATGAGAGAAATGTCAAAAATAAACCATATAACAGGAAATAAGTTTTGTTACTTAAAATTGTGATCAATCATTTCTATAAATTACCAGCAGCAGAATTGACCTCAAGGCAGATCGATATCTCTGGCCTGGAGCCTTAGATTAGGACCAGATTGGCAAAAGAGTTTTTGGGGAATGGAAATTAAAGCAAGAGTGAGCTCAATTTCTCTGAAAAATATAGAAACAGGAATTATCTCTGGCAGCTGGGGAGGGTGTTGGGGATCCTGGAACAGCTAAAAGAGAGGCAGGACGGGGAGATGGGAAGGGGCACAGCAAGCTGGAGTAAAGGTAGAGAGGGGCGGCGGGAGATTCCCTGGGTCGTGATGACCTGCTCTAAAACATTGCTGTGCAACATTCCATGTTGAATGTGAGCCTTCCTGGGACTCTGGAAATACCGGGAAAGCTTTTGGATTTCTCATTGGTGGATAGAGGCTTTCATCACCCTATGTGGATGCTGAAGGTGACTCCAGAAGGCTAGAGCACTTTGGGGCCACTTGGGTTATGTGGCGGCCACGGAGCCGTGCCACTCAGAGCAACAAAGACCCTGCCATTCAGCGGCCAGCAGGCCCGTTAGCCGCAGCCTGGCTCCCGTCCGGTTTCGGGCCATGTTCTTACTGGGCAGCTTCCAGCCAACGACTGAGTACAGAAAGAGCACTAGGGCCTGGCCTTGTTTGCCAAATGCAGGATTCCCCTTCTGGGCAGTCTTTACCGGGGAGCTCCCCACCGGGTCAACTAAGACTTTGTTAGATTTGCCTCACAGTCTGAGGCTATCTCTGCCCAGTTCTGCTGCCTCCCTGTTTCATTTTTGTGAGGGTTACCTCCCGTAAACCTCTGGTACGTCCGATTCTATCTCCATGCCTGCTTCCCAGAGAACCCAAATGACACAGGTTACACACACTTTTCATTTTGATCACTAAGTGTTAGCTGCATTATCTTTATTATTCTCTCCTACATCCCCAAACACAGACTTTTAACACTGGGAGGAAGCTTACAGATGAAAGTACAATGAAGATTCTGGAAATGAAGTGATATTACCTGTCTGCCACACACCGGCCAAGTAGTTCTGGCAAGTCTCCTGGCCTCCCTGAGTAGCAGTTTACTCATCTGTGAACTAAAGCATGAGGGACTAGGACCTCTAAAGTGTCTTGCAAAGCATTCAGTGTTCACTCTTCTTTCCAGTACACCATAGTTTTGACTTAATGGCTACCTGATGGCTTCACCTGGCCACATTTTACAATGATGCTCCCAGTGCTCTTTAACTATGTTTATATTCAAAAATAAACTGCTGTAGGGAACTAATCTAGGACTGCCAAAATGCGAGAAGACTACTTCTCTGGACTTAGGTTATTTTCGGTTATTTTGATAGCAATGAGATAGAAATTAGAAAAGAATTTCTAAGAATTTCATTATTTCTTAATTTCCTATCAAATACAATGCTAAGTAATGTCCAAGTTCTTTCTACATTGTTCCATTCCTCTGCCTGAAAGTGAGAGTTTCCAACCTTTCGTAACTAAGAAGAACATTCTGCGGAAGGTATAGGTTCACAGCTCTCCCTAGAGCATCCTTGGTGTAATCTGAGACCAGCCCCCTGAGACCAGCCCCCTTCACGTAGAAGTCAGGGAGAGACCAATGCATGAGGCAGGCTACTGCTGGTTGGTAGGTAGTGGTTTTAGTAAATAAAGGGAACTTACACACTAGGTTTGTCTTGGGCAGCAGCAAGATGAATGGATCCCCACTAGCCCACGAAATCCTAAAAGTTTATAAAGAGGCCTTGACTGAGTTCAGTCCCATATACTGCGCAGGTGCTCTCAACATCACACCATTATCTCAAGGCTACGTCCTTGGAGCAGCCTCCGGGAGCTGGAAAAGCAAGCGAAACCCACATCGGAATGTGGAGGGGGTTGAGGAGCCTCCGATCTCCCAGGTCCAGCTCCCAGGTCCACTGGCAGTCTCATCTTACAATGACCTTCCTCAACAGGAAAGGAGAAAAGTGTTCTCATCGCTTTGATTTATTTCCTAAAATAAATGTGATCCTTGAGGTTGCAGATCCTTGAGAATATCTCACCACAACCTTCATATCATTTGGGCCACAGAGAGATTTGTTTTTTCCTAATATTGAGAGAAAGAAAAAAAAAAAAGCAAGGATAATTTATCAGCAAAGGAAGAGAATTTATATGTAGGACACCTTCTCTCCCCTTCTAGCAACTTGTCTTCTTGAATGGGACCCCAAAATGTTTGTATACTTTGCTAAAACAAAACAAACAAAAAATTAGCCATAGTCTATTTTATTTCTCATGCAATAGAAGAATTATATAGTGGTATTAGAATATCTTGGGTCCAAGATGGGAATTTTCCTAATGGGCTCCTCTGACAGTGAAAAGCAGGAAGACCCAGACTCAACCACATTAGTAGTATTTACATTTTCTAAATTAATCCAGCAGTAACAGCAGATCTTACAGAATAAGGCAAGGAACAGCACTGGTTTTATCTGGCACACCCAAGATATCTGGCCAAAGGATAAGAGCCAGCTTCTGCTTCTGTACCCTTTATGAGATTAAATATTGATATAATGTGCTGTGGTTTTATCTTCAAAGGAGCTATTCCCCACTATCACAAAATCACTGAGTATCTTCCAAATCCAACTAAAATGTTATCACCCTTTGAAGTCTGAAGTATAAAGACATAAAAAGGAAAGTCACTAGACCGATCTTGAGGAATATTTTGACATGAGAACTTGGCTGTGGTTGTTTCAGAGAAAAAAAAATTATATTAACCTTGAAAAGAAATTTGCTGACACGTTTGCCTGTGGTCATTTTGGCAAATGATAAAATTTTCTTGTTTAAAAAAAAAAGCGTGAGCTCCCTCCAGTGGCTAATCTGATAGTTCTTAAAAACAAGATATTTTCATTAGAAAAGGACTAAACACATGCCTGGCTTTTCTAAACATGATCATTATTACTGGTTTCTAAAAGAGAGACAATAATTAGAATTCACGGTTTAGTTTCTTACTGATCTTGAAGTAAATTTTGCCTGAGGATGTCTAAGATATTTTAAGTTGTTACTTTAGTAAATCAAATCACTCAACTAAAGAGGCGGAAGACACAAGAGACCGTGTATTTTTTCATTCAACAAATATTAAGTGATGACCTACTATGTGCCACATATTGCCCTGAGTGTGGAGGATCGAACAGTGAACAAAACAAAGTCACCGTCATCATACTCTAGTGGCAGACAGTGAGACGACAACGGAGCAAGTGAATATACACTAGGCCAGAGGCTTACAAGAGCAAGAGAACAACAGAGCAGAAGAAGGAAGTGTGGAGTGCCAGGCAGGGTAGGAAATCAGGGAAGGACTCACTAACAAGGTGTCTCTTGAGCAGACATGTGAGGAAAGCGAGGGAGCAAGGGTTGGGGTGCTTACGTCAGAGGAGGCACTTGTGATGAGCACTGGGTATGAGACGTAAGTGAGAAATCACTGAATTCTATACTTGAGACCAGTATTACACTATATATTACCTAACTAGAATTTAAATAAAAACTTGAAATTATAA
This sequence comes from Lontra canadensis, assembly GCF_010015895.1. NCBI lineage: Eukaryota > Metazoa > Chordata > Mammalia > Carnivora > Mustelidae > Lontra > Lontra canadensis. The sequence goes on from NW_022630995.1 coordinate 6,746,738, forward strand.
ATAAATTAATTAATTAAATAAAGCAAATGTATTTCTAACTGAGAATTTTTAAAAAATCTCTTTAAAAATAAATTTAAAGAATCTTTTTAAAAAGCTGGGGGGTGTGCCTGGATGGCTCAGTTGGTTGAACATCTGACTCTTGATTTCTTGGTTTCAGCTCAGGTCATGATCTCAGGGTCATTAAACCCTGTGTTGGGCTCCACGCTCAGCAGGGAGTCTGCTTGAAATTCTTTCTCTCTCTCTCCCTACCTATGCCCCACCCATCATGTGCTCTCTCTCTCTCTCTCTCTCAAAATAAATAAATCTTCAAGAAAAAAAAAAAAAGGAAACAGCAAGTGGAAAGGCCCTGAGGCTTGATGCATTGAAGATGGGAGGCTATTATGTCTGGACGAGTGGGCAAAGGGGAGTGTGATGGGAGAGAAGAGAGGAAGTGTGGGGTCAGACTATGTATACCCTTCTATGCCACTCAAGGACATTAGCTTTAAATCTGAGTGAGGGGGCGCCTGGGTGGCTCAGTGGATTAAGCCTCTGCCTTCGGCTCAGGTCATGATCTCAGGGTCCTGGGATCAAGTCCCGAATTGGGCTCTCTGCTCAGCAGGGAGCCTGCTTCCCCCTCTCTCTCTGCCTGCCTCTCTGCCTACTTGTGATCTCTCTCTGTCAAATAAACAAATAAAATCTTAGAAAAAAATAAATCTGAGTGAGAACAGAAGTTGGGGGGGTAAAAGGGTGCCTCCGACCACCGCTATAAGGACACATATAATGGGGGGGGCAAAGGAAGAAGCAGAGAGACCAGTTAAAGGCCAGTTACCAAACATGTTTCCAGGAGGGAGAGACCAACTGTATCCAATGCTGCAGATAAGATAAAAGGATGAAAATTGACCATTGAATTTAGCAACATCAGGGTGACTGGTGATCTAGATGAAAACAGTTTTAGTGGAATGGAGGAAGCAAAGGACTGGTTGGCAGTTTCTTAAAAAGTTAAATAAAACCTATCATATGATCCAACCATCCACTCCTAGGCATTCACCAAGAGAAATGCAAATGTACACCTGCATAAAGACTTTAACACAAGTATTGATTGCCAGAATCTGGGAATAATTCAAACAGTCAACAGGTAAATGGGCAAACAAATTGCATTATACACATATGATAGAATATTACTAAAGAATTAAAGGAATGACTATTGATATACATACACAGCACGGATGCATTTCAAAATTATTATGCTAGGGGCACCTGAGTGGCTCAGTCGGTTAAGCATCTGCCTTCAGCTCTGGTCATGATCCCAGGGTCTTGAGATTGAGCCCCATGTCCAACTCCCTGCTCAGCAGGGAGTCTGCTTCTCAGTCTCCCTCTGTCTGCCACTCCCCCTACTTGTGCTCATTGTCTCTCTCAAGAAAATAAATAAAATCTAAAAAAAAAAAAAACCAAAAACCTCTCATTAAAAAAATTATCATACTAAATGAAAGAAGTCCGACACACAAGAATAATGTATGGGGCGCCTCGGTGGCTCAGTCAGTTAAGCATCTGCCTTTGGCTTAGGTCGTGATCCCAGAGAGCCCCGTGTAGGGCTCCCTGCTCGGGGGGAGTCCACTTCTCACTCTGCTCCTCTCCCCCGCTCCTTTTCGCTCTCTCTTTCTCTCCCTGTCTCAAATAAATAAATAAAATCTTAAAAAAAAAAGAGAGAGAGAGAAATGTATGATTCCATTCATATAACATTTCTACAAATGCAATCTTATCTATGGTGACAGAAAGCAAATTGCATGTTTGGGGACAATGGAGCACAAGGAAACTTGGGGATAATGGATATATTCATTATCTTGATGGTGATAATGATTTTTTTAAAAGATTTTATTTATTTGACAGAAAGAGATCACAAGTAGGCAGAGAGGCAGGCAGAGAGAGAGGGGGAAGCAGGCTCCCCAATGAGCAGGGAGCCCAATGCAGGGCCCGATCCCAGGACCCTGAGATCATGACCTGAGCTGAAGGCAGAGGCTTTAACCCACTGAGCCACCCAGGCACCCTGGTGATAATGATTTTGTGGGTGCGTACACATATCAAAACTCATCAAGTTGCACACTTTATGGCCAATATCTTGCACACTAATTACCTCTTAATAAATCTGTAAAACAAATACATGTTCATAAAAAAAAAGGTAGATCCCCTGTGGAAGCAGAGGTGTTGGCCTTAGATGGGCTCAAAAAATACCACATCAAGGGACGCCTGGGTGGCTCAGTCGGTTAAGCGGCTGCCTTCAGCTCAGGTCATGATCCCAGCGTCCTGGGATCAAGTCCCACATCAGGCTCCTTGCTCGGCAGGGAGCCTGCTTCTCTCTCTGCCTCTGCTGCCACTCTGCCTGCCTGTGCTCTCTCTTTCTCTCTCTGACAAATAAATAAACAAAACCTTTTAAAAAAAATGTACCAAACTTAAATAAAAAGTTGTAAATCAAACTTCATAATCCTTAAAAAAAAAAAAACCACATCAATCCAATAGCACATCAAACCCATCATTCCCAGGTATTATTGTTTTATTTAAGGTTGAATAAGTAAAGAGAATATATTTAGCATTAGTTTAATGGAAAATTTCCATGGATCATCATATAGATCGTACCTCTAGTTATGAAGCTGGCATGAGAACTGGGTTTGTTCAACATTCTCCTTTTACAAAGAAGGAAATATTCCCTAAGGAGCCTCATGATGTTCTCTTACACAGATGATACTAATAAACTCTTGGGAGGTTACTGCCTGTCTCAATCAAGTTATTATTTGTCGTCTATGTATCCCTCCCCCATAACAAAACTACACGCTTTCAAGACCCAACTGTATACCCATCTTCATGAAACCTTTCCTTATCCTTCAAAACAAACACAATCTCTCCTTCCTTTAGCCAAAGCTTCATTGTACCGGGCCAAAACACCCCTTGGTAGGACTATCCGTCTCACAAAGTTCTGACCAAGGAGATAAATCCATTAGTGTTGCATTGTTCGGAACTCTTAGAAGGCTAGTTCAGCTGGGAGCTGCACCCTTACGCCTTCCCACATCTTCCTTCTTCCTACTGCTTGTAAGAAAGATTTAATGGCTCAAGGCTGGCATTCAAGCTGCTGTCTGGAATATCATATTCCTGCAAAAGGCACCCCAAATAAAGATATGAGAAGAGGGTGCTTCTTATGCAATCAAAATTTAAACTAGCCCCTAGTCTGGGCACCTGTAATACCGAGATTTTTATTCCAGTTGAACCCAGACGATCAGATCCATATTATAATTATTATAGGGTCTCTTTTGCAAAGGTAGAAAGGGGATTTTCTTTCCTAGAATAACTCACTTCAGGTCAAAGTTATTTAGGGATCAGGAAAAGATGGAAAGTTCCTTTGCCAATTCAATATATATATTTCTATAGGTATTTCTAAATATAGAAATGAATACGGAGTTCTCTTGGTGTTGATCTGGCTCATATACTTAAACATGGGGGCGCCTGGGTGGCTCAATCAAGCAGCTGCTCGGCTCTTGATCCGGGGTCCTGGGATGGAGCCCCTCATCGGGCTCCCTGCTCAGTGGGAAGCCTGATTTTCCCTCTCCTGCTCCCCCTGCTTGTGCACACTCTCTCTTTCTCTCTCTTTTTCTCTCTGTCAAATAAACTTTTTTTTTAAATATGTATTCAGTTAGTCACTCTCAGCCTTCGTTTTCTCTTGAGCAGACTTATACGCCCTCTTTAGACGAGCACAAAAACCCTCCCATCAGTAAGACTCCATAACCTCCCCTGACTCATTTTTCTCATCTCCTTCCGGGCTGCACATCCCCCTCCCAACATTTAGTCACACCAAACCTCTGGCCATCCCTTAAATCCACCAGACTTTTTCAAGCCTTTGTACCTCTATACAGGCTTTTTTCTTTGTGTGGAAAGCCTTTCTTCCCCTCCTCCAGAAAAGCTCCTCTTCTTTCAGGATTTCAAGCAAGTAGTACCATAACTACCGGACATTCTGGTTCCTCTAGGCTGCGTTGTTCTTTCCATGGTTTCCACTGCTCTACTGTAAGAACATTTTCATTTTAAAAGTGCTTTTCTATTTGTCTCCCTTTTCAGTCTGTGAGTTCCCCAAGGGCAAATGCCCATGCCTCATTTATTTTTAGATTCCTAGCACCTACCCTAGTTCCTGACATACAGGTGGCAAATAAAAGTTTGTGATATGGCCTGAGTGTTTTATTCATGTCATAGTTTTGCGATGGAAGAGTCATAGTACATAAGCTTGTGATTTTGACAGGAATTCTATTAAATAATTTCAAAAAGTTTTTTAATATATTTCATTTTGAGGATACTTTTTTCCTAATACAACCTATAGACTTATTTTTAATTTAAATCTATGAGTGGGTTTGTTTTTTTTTTAGTTTTTTAAAATTTATTTACTCATGTAAATAATATCTACACCTAGCGTGGGCCTTGAACTCATAACCCGGAGATCAAGAATCGCAGGCTCTACAGATTGAGCCAGCAAGATGCCCTTCTGAATAGGATTTAAAAAATATATATATTTACTGCCTACATTTACTTCTTAATAACGTCACAAGAACCTGACTCAACAATTAATAAACAGAACAGCCATTTTCCAAACCTAGTTGAGAAATTAATGGTGGTTTGCACACAGTCTTGATTTTGTCTGTGCTCAGGTGTGATTACAGTTATCTTGTTTTGGGCTCATTCTATCCAGTTCTGTGATGACCTGAAGTGAAATGAAGTTGCTGTTTTGTGAAATTGATGTTGTTGTTGTTGTTGTTTTAATTTATTTATTTTAGTAATCTCTACCGAAAACGTGGGGCTTGAACTGAGAACCCTGAGATCAAGTGTGGCATGCTCTGGCCTACTAAGGCAGCCGGGTGCACCTGAAATTGTTTCCCTTAAGCGAGAGAATACCACTGTCCCTCTACTAACGCCGGATCGGTTACTAGGTGACAGCTGTGAGGCTCCTTTTTTTCTTTCTCATCTAGTTCCAGCTGAAACTGGACTGAAATCTTCAGCTCCCACACCAGTATGTATGACTTTGGGCAGTCAGTTTGACCGAGCGTGCTTCCTCCTCTGTGCAGCGCAGATAATTACAGAACCTAATTTAGAGGGCTTTTCCGAGGATTAAATGAGTAATGCAAGCGAAGTGCCTGAACGTTGCCTGGCACAGAGTGAGCGATCACGCGTATTTTTGCATGAACAACACCCTAAGTCGTTAATGGATTCATTCATCACACTTGTTTTTGCACACCGTGAAACTGCAGAAACGTATTCTCTCCGAATTACCAGCAACCTGTGCCCGAAGAGTCCCTATAAAGCTTATTAACAAAGGCGGTCCTTTACATACAAATTAATTTGCATTTTAAAAATCAATCAGCACGATTACATTTTATCCAGGCCACACCCCTTTTCCCTTGGGTGACCTTCGGTGGGTTGAAACAACCAAAAACTAAACAAAAACGATTTAAAGTTACAGCGAAAGAGCATCAAGCAACTCATCGCTCTTCCCGCCCCCCCCCCCAAATGGGATAGATAGTGCCCTCTACTCCCAGAGGAAAAAGCTTCTGTCCTTAGGCTGTGGGATTAATTCTTATCTATTTGTTTCATAGGAGTGTCAGAATGGCGATATAAACTAATGTTTCTGGGCGGGGAAATAAAAACCTCGTGTAAACCCCTAATAAGCAGTTTGGCGGTGGGAGTAAATTTGACACTCCGAGGCTCCCGTAGGCTCTCCGGTTTCTGCCTTTTTTTTTTTTTTTTTTTTTTTTTTTTTTTTTTTTAAGAGCCAGCATGGCTCCGCCTACCGGGCGTCTCTTGTGCAGTTTCCGGTCATTCTCGGAAGCAGGAGTCCCCCACGCGGCCGACGCTGTTGGCGGTTGCGGGCGTTGTGGGGTTTCTTGAAACTATTCGTTGCGGAGCCCGTCAGCAGCCGACATGTCTAGCAGAAACAATAACAAGCTGCCCAGCAACCTGCCGCAGTTGCAGAATCTTATAAAGCGGGATCCGCCAGCCTACGTGGAGGAGGTGGGAGTGCGGCGCCGGGGCCCGGGCAGGGGGGAAGGCGTGGAAGGGAGCTGGGTCCTGGCTTGCCCCAAGTTCTTCGGTTAGGTCCAGGGATCCCTCGGGAGGAGACAGGAGGTTGAGGAGGGGACATGTCTCTGGTTTCGTTCCCCACGTCGTGGAAATTGCTGCCCGTCACTATTCTGTAGTCCCTGTTGCCTTAGAGAGTCCCTTAGAGATGATGATGATGATGATTTTGCTTTAAGGTTTCTCTCCCGATCTCATAGAGATGGAGGAACAAATGCCCCCTCCCCATCTCCAACTTCCACGTAGATTTTCAGCCTTTTGTTTTCAGAGACCCCTAAGTTGAGTAAGTCGGTGACCCGGGATGAGCCGTGTGTCGGAAGGCCTGCCAGCGGACGTCTGTGCACCCCCAGACGCAGGATTCAAAGCTGGCCGTGGGGACGGTTAAGGAGCAGGAAGGGGTCCCAGTCCGGAGGGATGTCACTGCTCTAGAAGCAGCACCGACGAACAAAGAGGACACTTGCTGAGCGGAAGAAAACGGGGCCGTAGTGTGTCCGGAGAGAATCAGTTTTCCATGGAGCGTCGGAATGGCTGGGGTGCTTTAAGAAGTATTATGTCCCCGCCGCTCCCAAGAGTCCTTAACTCCTCTGGTCTGGGGATTAGAGAGAGGGGAATAAGGGATGGCCCGGGAGCCCTGGACCTTTGTGGTGACCGATGAACGTTAAGGGGCGTGATGATACCAGTTCTTAACAATCTCAAGGCAGAGAGTGGCGGCTGGACTATGGCTACGAGGGGGAAAAAGTGAGATAAGGATCTTGCCGGGAGCACATGGACTTCTAGGGCCCTCTCCTCACTCCTGTCAGCGGTGATGCGGAGTCAGGAGAGCACAGTCCTATCTGAAGCTTGTAGGGGCTGTAGGTCTTTTTCTTGACTCCTGGTCTTGGAGAAAGCGGAGGCCTAAGAGTTTTGTTGGGGGGAATCAAGAGTTTTGTTTTTTGACCATGCTAGTTTAAGATGGCTATTAACACAGATGCCCGCCAATTGGAGATAATGAATACGGAGTGCACTGGGCCTCTTAGGGCTGCTAATACAAGTAGTCATTCTCAGGGTACCTGGGTGGCTTAGTTAGCACCTGACTCTTGATTTTGGCTCAGGTCATGATCTCCGGGTCCTGGGATAGAGCTCTGTCATGGGCTCCCGTCTCAGTAGGGAGTCTGCTTGAAGAGCCTCTCCCTCTGCCACTCCCCCAACTCATGCTCTCTCTTTTTTTTTTTTTAAATAAGATTTTATTTATTTATTTGACAGAGAGAGAGAGATCACAAGCAGAGAGGCAGGCAGAGAAGGGGGTGGGAGGGCAGACTCCCTGCTGAGCAGAGAGCCTGATGCGGGGCTAGATCCCAGGACCCTGAGATCATGACCTGAGTCGGAGGCAGAAGCTTTAACCCACTAAGCCACCCAGGCGCCCCATCTCTGTCTCTTTCTAAAAATAAGTAAATAAATAAATCTTAAAAAAAAATACTCATTCTCACAGTGTCTCTCATACACTCACACAATTTAAAACTGTGCTCTGGGGCTGGAGAGTAGATACAGGGCATGAAACTGAGGCCTGGTGAGTTCCAACATTAGATTGCTGGGTTGTTAGAATTAAATATAATTAAATGAGATAATGTACATAATGACTTGGCATATAGCAAGTGTTGAGTAAGTGGAACTGTTATTATTTTTGTGTATTGCTTTTGCTGTTGACACATCCTATCTAGAACTCCAGGATAAAATCTTAATCATTATTTGAAGGAAGATGGGGATTTTGACTGGAGAATTTTATATAATTGCGATAAAATTTTACTTTTTCTGACCTATATTTTTCTGCTGCTGTGAGTGTTCTACATATTGAATATGAGTTTTTGATTCTTGCTTTAATGTGCTTTACACCACATCACCAACGTTTCTAATGATAAAGGAAAGGGTCTTTAGATTACCTATGATGTGCTCACATTTTTCAAAACTTATTTTGAAGAATGCGGGTAAGGAAGAGATGTTCCTGCACACTTTTGCCATACCTTTTTCTCCATGCCACTGTCAGAGATGTCTACTAAGTAATTTCTCATTCTTTACTGAGAAAGCCATATAATAGAAGGTGACCAACTTAAATTTTATTTTCCTACAGTTTCTACAGCAGTATAATCACTACAAATCCAATGTGGAGATTTTCAAATTACAACCAAATAAACCTAGCAAAGAACTGGCAGAGCTGGTGATGTTTATGGCACAGGTAAGATAATTTCTGAGTAAAACATAGACCAGTTGTTTTATACAGTTTGCAGAACATTTTTCCAGTAATACCCAACCTTATTCCAGTCAGGAATGGAAATTTAATTAAAAATTTTTTTTTAAGTTTCCCTTTTTGCAAATTTTATTTTCTTCCTAAGTTGAATTAGAAGATTTTGCTGGAGCGTTTCGCAGAACCAGCCAAAGCAAAACTTTGAGGCTGTTTGTTTTTTTTTTTTGTCAAATTCATCATAAGAGCAGATTCTAATTCGTGTCACACATGTTTTACTAAGATTAGAAGAAATATGAAAGAAGTCAGGAAATTGGCATGTAGAATAGAAAAATGATTTGAAACCATCTACTTCTGTGAAACAGCCTTTTTCCTTTTGCAGAGCATCATGTGTATGTGCGTATGAATTATAGGAGAGAAAGAAACTTCAGAAGAACCTTTGCTTTGTTACAGATTGGTCACTGCTATCCAGAACATTTAAGTAATTTTCCTCAAGAGCTGAAAGATCTTCTCTCCTACAATCACACTGTCTTGGACCCAGATCTTCGAATGGTAGGTCCAGTATTTGGATTGATCTATTGTGCTGTGTTTACGTGTGCAAATAATATGTGTTTAAATGAGGACAGCCTCAGCTAAACATCTTCTTAAAATGTAAATCAGAATGTGTCACCTGTTCCTTAAAATCTTTCTGTGGCTTCTCATCTATACTTAGAGTAAAACTCAAAATTACTAACATGGCCTGTAAGTCCCTATATGATCTGCTTCTTGCCAATGTTTTGGTTTTGTTTGTTTGTTTGTTTTTCTTTTAAGATTTTATTTACTTATTTGATAGAGATCACAAGTAGGCAGAGAGGCAGGCAGAGAGAGAGGGGGAAGCAGGCTCCCTGCTGAGCAGAGAGCCCAATGCGGGGCGAGAGCCCAATGCGGGGCTAGAGCCCAATGCGGGGCTCGATCCCAGGACCCTGGGATCATGACGTGGGCAGAAGGCAGAGGCTTTAACCCACTGAGCCACCCAGGTGCCCTTTGGGTTTTTTTTAAAAAAGATTTTATTTTTCATTTTTAAAGATTTTATTTATTTACTTATCAGAGAGAGAGAGCGCGCGCGCACAAGCAGGCAGAGGTGGAGAGAGAAGCAGGCTTCGTGCTGAGCAAGGAGCCTGATGCGGGACTCGATCCCAGGACCCTGGGATCATGACCTGAGCCCAAAGGCAGCAGCTTAACCGACTGAGTCACCCAGGCGCCCCAAGATTTTATTTTTAAGTAATCTCTGTACCTGGTGTGGGGTCCAAACTCACAACCCTGAGATCAAGAGTTGGATGCTCTACCGACTGAGCCAGCCGGGGCGCCTGCCAGTATTTTTGAGCTCATCTCCTTTTTTGCTACAGTCCTCTCTGTCTGATCTTTCTGTTCTTCCAGCAAGCTAACCCTGCCAGGATGTTCCTTTGAATACGTGATTCCTTCTAGTCACTCAAATATCTTATGCATTGAGAACCCAATTACAATGTACAGTGCTTTATGTATTCATTTATTTTTAAATTTTAAGAGTTTGGGGGCGCCTGGGTGGCTCAGTGGGTTAAAGCCTCTGCCTTCAGCTCAGGTCATGATCTCAGGGTTCTGGGATCGAGCCCCGCATCGGGCTCTCTGCTCAGCAGGGAGCCTGCTTCCCCCTCTCTCTCTGCCTGCCTCTCTGCCTACTTGTGATCTCTGTCTGTCAAATAAATATATAAATAAATCTTTAAAATATAAATAAATAAATAAATTTTGAGAGTTTGAATAAAATTCAGTTCGAATTGGGCAGTGCCAAACGAGAATTGATTAGGAGCACTCCTATAATGCTTGATTTTGTAAATTTCTTCATTAACTGGCCAGTTTGAGCATTTAAATATTGTCGCTTTAGTGGTTGATATTTAGTCCTGGCTGAGATCCCCTTTACCAGCCTCGTGCTCCCGTCTCCCTCACCTGTGGTGAATGTTGGCTGTTACTGGCCCCGAGCTATCCTTTCTCCGGTGCCTTGTCTCTGGCTGAGTGACAGCCCTAGCATCTGAGAGGTTGCCCTCTCAGCCTGTCGCTGGTACCTGGCTATCCCAGAGGTACAAAAGCCCAGCCTCTTCTCTCAGTGTGGGTCCAACTTTGTGTTACAGTTTGTGCTCCAAGGCTTCTGTGTGACTGGACTAAAGCTGGTCTCCAGCCGAGGACGTATCCTTGCTCGGCTTTTCTTTGGTCTGCCCTACCCTGCTTCCTTTACTTCTCTTCTACAAGAGACTACCCCTCCACAAATCACTGTAATGAATCAGCCTCTGCTTCTTGGGAACGCAGCCTAAGGCATTTTCAGATTTCATACATCTGCTTTTCAGACACCTCTACAGCAGGTAGAACGGACACAAATATTATGATCACAAACATGTTAATATCTTCTGCCAAAACTTATACTACCTGTGTAGATTCCGTTTTGTTTCTTTCTCTTACATTTTCCCAGACTTTTTATAATTCTACTGTTTTTATACTTCTTTAGGATTTTATTAATTTGATTAGGCCCTAAAGAAGAGATATCATCAGACAAGCCAGAGTTTCAAGGTCTGGTTGGAAACTGAATGACTTTCAGTTGGGATGTGGGACCTGGCAGCACAGCCAAAGAGACTTCAGACTGTTAGTCAAAGGACGTCTACTTACGTCATAAAACTTCCAAGTCCCTATAGGTCATACAGATTGGGATTTTGAGTATGAGACTTACTGTCTTCCCAAGGAATTAGGTTTCCTTTAAGTTTTGTGTGTCTCATAGTACCCAACCAAACCGGTCTGCAGGCATTGTTAAATAAGTAAATGTGTGTGTTTCTTTATAGTTTTTTATCATGATTAATAGGTGTTTAAAAAATAATTAATGGAGATTTCCTTTCCTCGGAAACAAGGGATTGGGTTTGTGTAATTAGCATTCCTCTTTAAAGGATTCATTTTTAAAAAAGCTGGTGGATCCTCCTTTTTTTTTTTTTTTTAAGATTTTATTTATTTATTTATTTATTTATTTGACGCACAGAGCGAGCACAAGCAGGGGGAACAGCAGGCAGGGGGAGAGGGAGAAGCAGGCTCCTCGCTGAGCAGGGAACCTGATGCGGTGCCCCATCCCAGGACCCGGGGATCCAGACCTGAGCAGACACGTGACTGACTGAGCCACCTGGGCGGCCCTAAAACCTGTGGCTCCTCTTTCTAATTCCTGATTGTGATAAGCGCCGGTCCTTAGCAGCTGCTGGACTTTCTGCCTAGTGTTTTGTTATTTTCCCAGGACTTGTGAATTATTCCCAAGTTTTTGTTCACTTTTTCCTACTTATACAGATAGTGCGAGAGTACAGGGGGAGAGACATAGGGAAAGGGAAGGAGAGACTCTAAGCAGTCTCAATGCTGAGCTTGGAGCCCACCGCAGGGTGATCTCCTGACCCTGAGATCATGACCTGACCTGAAACCAAGAGTCAGACACTTAACCAGCATTAACCAAAGATGCCCCTTGTATTCATTTCTTTAAGCGTTATCTATTTTTTTGTTCAAATTATTATCACCTGGCCAGTAAGAGGTTCTCAGTCCTTTTGACTAAGCTCCTCTTTTTTTTTTTTTTTTAATATTTTACTTATTTATTTGAGAGAGAGAGAGATATCACAAGTAGGCAGAGAGAGAGTGGGAAGCAGGCTTCCCACTGAGCAGAGAGCTCGATGCGGGGGCTCAATTCCAGGACCCCGGGATCATGACCTGAGCCGAAGGCAGAGGCTTAACTCACTGAGCCCCCCAGGCGCCCCTAAGCCCCTGGCATCCTTACATTCTGGCAGAAATAATTCTAAAACCTTTTTTACTGCTTTTCCTGCTACAAGACTTGGAATCAACGACTCTCCAAGTATTACTTGTTCCATTAATGCAGAACCGTAGTAGAAGCCAAACCTTGGGCGATAAGGGTACTTGTGAAAGTTGGTGGTAAGCAGGAGGCTGTAAGTGCTGTTGGCTGATTCTTGGTGCTAACAGTACGTCCAAGGACTGTCTTGGAAGGTCACAAATTCAGATTGATGATTCCAGTTTATTCTGTTCTTGTTACCCCACCTTTCTTATCTTTGTGCATTCATGGGTCACAAGGGGGTTGTCATATATTTTTTTAAGATTTTATTTATTTGAGACAGAGCACAAGCAGGGAAGCGTCAGAGGGAGAGGGAGAAGCAGATCTCCCCACCGAACAGGGAGCCCCATGTGGCACTTGACCCCAGGACCCTGAGATCATGACTTGAGCCGAAGGCAGACACCTAAACAACTGAGCCACCCAGGCGCCCCGGGTTTGTCCTGTCTTGACACTTCCTTGACTTCCATGTGTAAAGCAGCCCCCCCCAGTCACTGCGTATCGGTGATATTACCGCTCTCCATGGCACATGTCACTGTCTGAGATACTGTTTATGTGCTTCCTTGCTCCTCTGTCTGCTCTTCGCCTGCTCCCAGTGAAGGTCCCTGGGGGCAGAGACTGTTCTGTTCTAATGCCCAGAATAGTCTCCGATTAGCAGAAGGCAACATGTTCTTTTGGGACATACTTGCTCCCTTTTCTCATCTTTATTTCATCATTATCACATGGTATGTTTTCCTTCCTTAGACATTTTGCAAAGCTTTGATTTTGCTGAGAAATAAGAATCTCATCAACCCATCGAGTTTGCTGGAACTCTTCTTTGAACTTCTGCGTTGCCATGATAAGCTTCTGCGAAAGGTGAGCAGCAAAATTGCTTTATTCCCCCCTTATATTTTCATTTTTCCCTGCAGTGACGTTAAAACTTATAGATTGATTCTTTTTTTCTTTTTTTAAAGATTTATTTATATATTTATTTGACACACAGAGATCACAAGTAGGCAGAGAGGCAGGCAGAGAGAGAGGAGGAAGCAGGCTCCCTGATGAGCAGAGAGCCCGATGCAGGGCTCGATCCCAGGGCCCTGAGCATGACCCAAGTGGAAGGCAGAGGCTTTAACCCACTGAGCCATCCAGGCGCCCCTAAAACTTATAGATTGAATTCTTAATACTTCATGTTGTTGGATGCAGTTAAGAATAATTTTAATAGGAAAAAATCAGTGCTTCTGTGCATACAACGTGGTGCTAATAGCTAACATTTATTGAGTGCTTGGTTTTTCCCAGCTACCATTCAGAGCTTTTTAAATATTTGTTTACTCACAACATGAGATCTGGTTCATTATTACTGTTATTTTACAAATGAAAAGGCTGAGGCACGAGGAGGTAGAGTAAGATGCCCAGAGTCACGGGCCATGTTAGTGGGGAGGCAGGAATATAAACCTGGGCAGTATGGCTCCAGAACCCGTGCCTTTCTCAGCTGTACCTCACCAACGAGCTAAATCAGAGCATGGACTGGACACCACTAACTCTAACAGCCCCCGCCTTATCTCCCAAACACTTCTTTTGTTATTAAGATTTCCCTGTGACTTCGTATTTGCTTGTATAAGTAATACTAGGGCTGAAGGTTTGTGAAAGAAATTGAAGAAAGAAAAATTTAAGTTTGCATTTATTAAAAAACTTTTTTTCCAAGTATTCGAGACTGCCACCATTTGATTTTAGCAATTGTATTTCTGGGCCTAATTGTGAGATAAAAGTTGTCTATGGGAGCATATTTTGGGCACCTGTGGTATTGGTATACCTGTTAGGGGCTAAGTAAATGGAGCAATTTTCCTTTATAAAAATAGCTTTATTGCGATATAATTCACATATGATTCATCTATTGGAAATGTACAGTTCAGTGGTTTTTAGTATATTCACAGAGTTTGCAACCATCACTACAGTCAATTTTGGAGAATTTTTATCCCCCTCAAAAAGAAACCCCATTCCCATTAGCATTCACTAATGGGTAATGGGTATGGGTAACCACTAATCTACTTTTGGTAACCTGGGTAACCACTAATCTACTTTTGGTCTCTATAGATTTGTCTGTCCTGGGTATTTCATACAAATGGAATCACCCAACATACAGTATTTGTGTCTGGCTTCTTTCACGTAGCATCTTGCTTTCAGAGTTCCTCTGTGTTGTTGAATGTGTCAGTACGCCCTTCCTTTTTGTTGCCAGGTAATACTCTGTCGTATAGGTGTACTACATTTTGTTTGTCTTTTCATCAGTTAGTGGACAGTTGGGTTGTTTCCACTTTTTGGCTATTATGGATAATGCTGCTGTGAATGTTTGTGTAAAAATAGATTTCATTTTTCTTGGATTTGTTGGGTTATATGGTAACTCCTTGTTCAACCTTTTTAGGGCAACTTCCCTTTTGCATTTTTGCTGCTGCTTTGTGTTTTGTTTACAGTGCTTATATAATGAAAAGTAGGTAAAATTAAATTCTCCCACACATTTGTACTTTTCTTCAAACTGAGCAACATTAGAAATGTTAGTTAAATGTGTATGTTTTTGTTTCCTTTCCTTAGACTTTATACACACATATTGTCACCGATATCAAGAATATCAATGCAAAACACAAGAACAATAAGGTGAACGTAGTAAGTACCTTTTGTTTCCCATGTTCGCAGTATGTACCAGCAGTGTACAGGTTATACATATTATACATTGTACATGTTATACATATAATACAGTGTTATATTAAGTCTTCTTTCTCCTCTTTTTCTTAAGGTGTTGCAGAATTTCATGTACACCATGCTAAGAGACAGCAATGCAACTGCAGCTAAGATATCTTTGGATGTGATGATTGAGCTCTACAGAAGAAACATCTGGTAACGTATATGTGTTTCTTGAGAAGGAGACTCTCATTCATTTATAATTACTACAAAGTACATAGACAAATATTTTTCTTGTTCTCTGTTACAGATTAAGTTGGAAATTTTTTAAAAACAGCAATCCAAATAACTAATAACATCGGCAACCATTTTTTGAGCCTCCTACGCCTCATATGATCTCTTTCAACCTTTAGAACAACATAATTCAGCTTATCTGGCATTATCCCCATTTTATAGGTGACAAAACTAAAGTTCATGGAGTGTAAGCTTAGTAGTTAGGCAAGGGCAGAGCTGAACTTCAAACCCAGATGTCAGACTGTGAAATCTGTGCTCTTTTTATTCTGCCACTCTGAGGATTTTCAAGTTCGTTAATCCCATGTATGTAAAGTATCAGGCTCTGTAAACTTTGGTTTATTGGTACATTGCTCCCAATTCATGTCTTTTTTACTATAAAAGTAATATTTATTGTAACAAAAAATTAGGAGAAGCTAGAAAGGTTTTTAAATTTTTTTTTGATAGTTTTACCACCCAGAGGTGATCACTGTTAATAGTTAATGATATTTTCTCCTATTTTTTTTCTTTACTGTGATCTTTCTTTAATGTAATCTTTTTTTTAAGATTTATTTATTTATGGGGCTTCTGGGTGGCTCAGTCGTTAAATGGCAGCTCCGGTCATGATCCCAAGGTCGTTGGATCGAGCCCAGCATCGGGCTCCCTACTAGGCGGAAAGCCTGCTTCTCCCTCTCCTACTCCCCTTGTTTGTGTTTCCTCTCTCGCTTTGTCTCTCTCTGTTAAATAAATAAATAAAATCTTCAAAAAATAAAAGATTTATTTATTGTATAAAGAGACCGTATACACACATAAGCAGGGGGAGGGGCAGAGGAGAGGGAGAGATATCCTCAAGCAGACTCCTGTTGAATGTAGAGCCCCACATGGGGCTAGATTCCAGACCCTAAGGTCATGACCTGCTGAAATCAAGAGCCGGCCTCTTAGCCAGTTGAGCGACCCAGACGCCCCCTTTAACATACGAATTTTTAGGTATGGTTGGATTTTGCAGTACTATTAAGTCTTTATTCATTTTTTTTGTTTCTCTTATCTTGACTATGTTCCTGTGTCATTAAAAATTCTTCAAAACAACCCATACTAAATGGCTGCCAAGTTTTCTGACTAAGACTGGGCTAAAGTTTAATTAAATGTTTACCTATGGTTGACAATTTAGCAATCCATGACTTTTTTTTTCCTATTACTATTTATTTTTTTTGCACAACTTTATTTTTTAATTTTTATTTTATTTTTTTAAGATTTTATTTATTTATTTGACAGACAGAGATCACAGGCAGGCAGAGAAGCAGGCAGAGAGAGAGGAAGAAGCAGGTCCCACTAAGCAGAGAGCCTGATGCAGGGCTCGATCCCAGAACCCTGGGATCATGACCTGAGCCGAAGGCAGAGGCTTTAACCCACTGAGCCACCCAGGTGCCCCAACGCACAACTTTTTAAACCGTGGAGTCTAACATGCAGGAATATATATTGTCTGTGTCAATACTTTGAAATGCAAGAGAATGAAAATTTACTTGGAAAACACTCATCTGTCTTACCCCAGGAATGATGCCAAAACGGTCAATGTGATCACAACTGCATGTTTCTCCAAGGTCACCAAGGTGAGCGTCTGCAAGGCTGTGTGAAGGCCGAGAGTAGCAAGGAGACGGGCATCGGAGGCAGAGGTGCCGTATGGGCTCGCAGTTCGCGTTTGGTCATGCTGCTCCCTTTGTGTTTAGTCTGGGTCCCTGGGTCATCTGTGCTTTAGAGGAGGCAAACGAAGTTAGGAGTTTTTTAAATGCTTTGTAGTCAACGATAGCCTTAGTGTTTGTTTTCTCCTATGATTCTTGACTGTTCCTTTGGGCCCTGGGCACAGCTGAAAGAAATTTAAGAATGTGTTTGACTTTTTGTTAGAAAGGCTACAATGTCACTTTTTGGGGTAGGGGCAGGGATGTAGAAATTCCTGGTAGTCTACTTAAAGGGTAACTGCGTAGAGCCTGGCTGTTCTTATCTAAATATATCTTTTTAAAATTATATATACTTTTGGGACAAATAATGTTACAACAACATTATGTTTTAATTGAGAAAAATGGGCCCAAATCCCATCAGTCTGATTTTGTTCCTTCAGATCCTAGTTCTGTGCGAGAATAATGTATAAACACAAGTATTTATTCTTTGTTGTAAGCTGGGGTGAGTAATTGACTTCGTTCTGATTGGTCTTTAGATATTGGTTGCTGCTTTGACATTTTTCCTTGGGAAAGATGAAGAGGAGAAACAGGACAGCGACTCAGAATCTGAGGTTATACGTTCAACCATAGATGCTTCTGAACTTGACCGTAGTCTATCAGATTTCATTGTTGCTCCCAGTACAGATTGTAAAATCCATGACTGCCCAAGTTAGAAAGACGCTTACATATTACCTTTATCTTCGATTGTGTTCTGCCATGCTGAGATTTTATTCTATTTAGAATTTGTCACTTCCATTCACTAAGATTGGGTAAAGAACTAATTGGATTCATTTAGCCTTGTTCTTCGTTGAAAAGCTGTACCTCTAACTCATTATACAAACTTAGAATGAAAATTGCTGCCGTGTAATTTCTGAGATGGTATCCGTATCACAGGGTGTGCAGAGAAGGAGAAGAGTAATATTGTGGCATCTTTTTAAAAGGCAAAATGAAGATATATGTCATGAAATTTTCTTTATTAAAAAATATTTTTTAGTAAAATCAAAAAATTCTAAGAAAAATATCCTTTCTCATATTAGCATTGTGGTAACAGTACGAGACAATGTAATAAGCTCTTTTAATTCATTTTGTCTTTAAATAATGTGTGAATAATATATTCTTTATTTTTTATTTTTTTTTAAGATTTTTTTTAAAGGTTTTATTTATTTATTTGACACAGAGAGAGAGATCACAAGTAGACAGAGAGGCAGGCAGAGAGAGAGGGGGAAGTAGGCTCCCCGCTGAGTGGAGAATCCGATGTGGGGCTCGATCCCAGTACCCTGAGATCATGACCTGAGCCAAAGGCAGTGGCTTAACCCACTGAGTGACCCAGGTGCCCCCAAATAATATATTCTTATTGTAAAAAATTTACAGATACTATAGGTAAAAGTTTTCTTGATCCTGTCTTATTCCCACTTCCCTGTTTCATCTTCACAGATAACCATTTTATTTCCCATGCATTTCCCATGTGTATGTGTTCTATGTATATTAGATCTTTGAAATATATATAAATAATATGTGCCTTAGTCTGCAACCTGCTTTCTTTGTGTTGTATGTATAGATATACCAATGCATTTAGTACATACAGATCTACCTCCTTCTTTTAACCTCCATATATTCCAGAATATGAATGTTTTATAGCTTAAGCATTTTCCTAATGATAGTGTTTCCAGTTTCTTTTTTCAAATAAAAACGAAGTTGTATTTTATACTTGCATAAGAATTAAAAGCAGAATATAAAAACAAAAATCAGTGCTGCAGTGACAGTCTTTATATGTACCTGTTTGTACACATAGGCAAATCTTATTTATTGAATTTTAAGCTGTGCTCATTTTTGATAGCAGTTGCAGAGTATAAATGCAAAGAAGTCTCTGAAAGGCTTACTACTTGCTTCTATGCAGATTTTCCTTGTTTACAAAGTAGTTTCTTCTTCAGGATGAAGGACCAACAGCAAGAGACCTGCTAGTGCAATATGCCACAGGGAAGAAAAGCTCCAAACACAAGAAAAGGTTGGAAAAGGCTATGAAAGTACTCAAGGTGAGACTTGGACCTGGCAAATGAGGTAGGAATCATTAGACTGTAGAATAGGGTTTTTAGCAAAAGCTTTTAAGAATTTGAAATAAATAGAATTTTTTAAAAACTTAGAAATGTGTGATGAATTTTTAAGTACTGGTTTTTTAGATGATGAAATGTTTTCAGCTCTAGCAAGGTCTGTGACTTGAATAAATTTGATTAAACTCACTTTTCACTTGTGATCAAGATGGCCTATATAATAGGGTGTTTTTGCTGGATTCATCTTCTCAGAAGAGTATACCAATGAAATACATTTTGTATTTTGTAATGGTTAGTCTGAAACCTCATTAATTTAGCCCTTCTTTGTCTTTAAATGTCTATATTTCTAAATTCTTTTAAGTCTCACGGGTGCTATTTGCAGGAACATTTCCGAGGTTTAATGTAAAAAGACAAAAACTACCTTTAGTTCTAGTTGAAAGAAAGTTTTTGAAAGAAATTTGTTGTAGGTTCCCCTCCTGCAATAGTGTGGTATAATGTGAATGTTTTTCTTCTCATTTTATTTCAGAAACAAAAAAAGAAGAAGAAACCAGAGGTGTTTAACTTTTCAGCTATTCATTTGATTCATGATCCCCAAGGTACTATAATTATGACTTGCCAAGTTCCTTTCTGGCTTTTTCTCTGGCTGTTACCAAGGAATATAAGCTCCTTGGCATTTAATAAACAGTAATTGTTGTTACTAGTTGGTTGTAGCCTAGGGAATTGTGTTCTAAAGTTGTAATTCCCAGTCCACAGCAAAATAAGAATGTGGAAGAAGAGTTGTTTATGTCTTTAACCAACAGTAGTGGTAGGACATTGTGCTTGACTAAATGAAAACTTGATAATCTCTTACCGGGGCAGATTCTGATTTAGTAGGTCTAGGATGGGGCCTGAGATACTGTATCTCTAACAAGCTACCAGGTAGACCAGCTGCCGGTGGTCTGTGGACCCGACCCCACTTTGGGAAGCAAGGCTCTGAGAACTGTTAAGTGGGGCTCTTATCAAACAGTCAAGATGTGGATGCTCAAAACCTTGGGGATCCTTCAGACTTAACTTTGGGCACCAGTGAAAGTCCATTCCCCTGCGTGTGAATCTTTTCACCTTCTGTGTTGCTGCTATTCGTAACCGTCCTGGTTCAGCAGAGTGATTTCAGGCACAGTCACTGATCTGCCACACTCACTTACACACTCACTACCACAGTCACTGATCTAACGACTGCCTCTCTCTACACCTGTCAGATAATGCTGTACAGACCGTGGACTCACAGTGTACTTCTCTGATCTCCTGCTTTCCAGATTTTGCAGAAAAACTGCTAAAGCAGCTAGAGAGCTCTACGGAGAGGTTTGAGGTGAAAATGATGCTCATGAACCTCATCTCCAGATTGGTGGGAATTCACGAGGTTGGAATTACATTATGTTTCTCATTTTGGTGAGAATATTAGAAATAGAATTATTCCTGGTGAAAGGAAAGCCACTAAGGTAGAAGAGCAGCTTAATTTTATCCCTCAAAACCATTGAAACCCATACAATTTAGAGAAGAGTAAAATCTTCCACTCTGAAAATAGCAATTTTTATCACTTTGTTTTCTTATCAGTAAATATGGATCTTAAATTCTACACATATTTTTATGGACAGACTATTTTGTGTTCTGATTTTCTACTTTATTTGATTGACATGTACGTTTTTCTGAGCCATCATAACCCATGTATTTTTATCAACTATTACTCCATTCTGCAGTTTCTTTATCCCTTTATAGCTTTACTGACTTCCAGACCACTCTGGTGGGAGATTTTCAGTGTTCGCAAGCCTGAATTCTCTGGTCATTTATTTCATGTTGAATTAAATTGTAGGAGCTCCTTGGTGGTATTTTGTATACATATATACGTATATCTGTATAGTGCATACATACGGAAACTTCACACATACTCACAGACCCAACTGCTTTTGTAGAAAATGAGATTTCTAGAAAGTTAGGCCGTGAAGAAATGGCATTGAGGTTGTTCCTGATCATTTCACTCTTGAGATTTGCTGCTGTGTACATCATTGAATGTGTTCCCTTCTTCAGAAAGTTTAAAAAAAAAAAAGTTTATTTTTTAAAGCTCTTTAAATTTATGTATGTATGTATGTATTTTTTTTTTTTTAGATTTTTATTTATTTATTTGACAGATAGAGATCACAGGTAGGCAGAGAGGCAGGCAGAGAAAGAGAGAGAGGAGGAAGCAGGCTCCCCGCTTAGCAGAGAGCCCGATGCGGGGCTCGATCCCAGGATCCTGGGATCATGACCTGAGCCAAAGGCAGAGGCTTTAACCCACTGAGCCACCCAGGCGCCCCTGTATGTATTTATTTTTATGGAATCATACCCAACATGGGGCTTGAACTCGTGACCCTGAGATCAGGAGTTGCATACTCTTGCAACTGAGCCAGCCAGGCACCCCCTTCAAAAAGTTTATTCAAAAAAGAAAAGTAAAACAGCCTTATTTATTGAAAATCTAGCAGTGTCAACATGTATTCAGTTAAAATTTAAAGTACATGTGAGTGAAAGCACTTGTTCCCTTTTTCTAAGAAAAACTTAACATCTTAATGAATAAAATGCCTTTTCTCCATAGGCTCTAGTCCTACAGCAGGATTACCAGATGAATTTATGTTATATTTGTGCAGAAATTTCATGTCAGGCCTTAATTTGAGCTTCATAGGAAAGCAGAAGTGATGTGTAATTTAAGCATGGTTTGATAGAAGTGATACTAGAGTTTCACAACTGACTACAGTTGAACATCCATCTTTATACTGAATCTACATCTTCCTTATTACTGGTCTGGTCCTGGTTTTGCTTTGGGGCTACATAGAAAAAAACTAATTTATTCTGACACGGTGAACTTTGCGTAAGACAAGTCCATGTGCAAAGTTTCTCTCCTTGTAGTTAAAGATTACAGCTGCTTTGGTGAACATTTTATAATGTATGGTAATGTCAAATCACAATGCTGGGCTCCTGAAACTAATAGGATACTGTATGTCAACTACCGTTTTTAAACTACAGTTGCTTTAGTAACTAGACTCTGTCACCTTTATTTAGGTAGACTCCAGACAGCTAGTGTCTTCTCTGTAAAATACAGAGCTCAGAATAGTGTTGAGCTAAATAGTGAGCTTCCTGCAGTGTGATTGGACTGGTATCCAGTAATAAAATGAGAACCATGGGAGTTTGGGTGATTAAATTATACCAGGTACTATTCAGGCTCGAGTTAACTATTTCATCCCTTGCTTTGGAGCCTTAATATCATTGCTGTTCCTTCCTATAATCCTCTTTATCTTTGAAGACTTAAAAAAGTTAGTTCTGCAGCCACACCGATTTTAAAAGTAGAAGAATGTTACATTTTGGTTGCCTTTTTTCCTCCTAGTTTATTGTGCATGTACTTCTTCTTTGACATAATGAGGATGGCAGCAGCATGCCCTCCCTTTCCTTGGGTAACACAGTACATTGAATCATGAATACTTGTTGAGAAAAAACAAAAATAAAAAATGATCCCTAGTTAGTTGAGCGTGGTGAGAAAATGGCGTTAGGGAAAAATAAAACTCTAGAG
Source organism: Lontra canadensis (assembly GCF_010015895.1). NCBI lineage: Eukaryota > Metazoa > Chordata > Mammalia > Carnivora > Mustelidae > Lontra > Lontra canadensis. The sequence continues at coordinate 6,769,149 of NW_022630995.1, forward strand.
CATCAGTTACATAAGTATTAAAGATTATGCTTCTTTCCACAGCTTTTTCTCTTCAATTTCTACCCCTTTCTGCAAAGATTTCTGCAGCCCCATCAAAGAGGTAAGCTTCCCACTTGCCACGTTCCTTTGCTGACCTTGGGTTGGAATAACTACCCATGCCTTTTGTTTTGGAATTATTAAAGGCAAGAGTGAAGAGTAAAGTGTGTTCTGTTTAAGAAAAGGGGAGGGAAACCCTTTTGTTTTCTTTACCCCAGTCTGTCATTGTTAATTATTCTGCCTATCAACTTTAAGAAACAGTTATTTTTAGAAGACAAAAGACTGGATTCTCGAAGCAAGTCTTTTTGTAATATTTTAAACAGGTAGAAAGTTCTAAACAAGAAATCTGGCCTACTGTAACTGTAATAGATATCAGAATTTTATGTTACGTTATCATTGTCCTCACATGTATTCTCAGTTAAAAACAACATAAGGGCAGGAAAGAAGAGATGGTCGCTTTTGCCTTTGACCTTGAACCAAGATAGAAAGGAAGCCAGCATTTATTGAACTTCTAACATGAGCCAGGTGCTGTGCTAAGTGCTTTACATAATCATCTCATCAGATCCTCGCTTCAGTCCTGTGAGGTGTAGAAATAAAAAGACCAGGGTCCCTCGGCAAATAAATGGCAAATTGGGATTCACCTCACTTCTTCCTTTGGCCGGAGGTCTTGTTCCTAATATACGCTTCCCCTTTGAAGGGAGAGCATGCATATATATTTATGTTTTTAGTTATTTATTTAGTGATTTCTAGGCTGGACACTGAGTTAGTCGCTAAGAATTCCACAGAGAACATAAAGGATGTCCTCACCTTTGTAGAGTCTGGAGGGAGGTCCGGAGAGTGCCGTGTATAAAATGTCTACGTGAAGATAAGTATTTTGAGGGAAAGGGAAGAATAAAGACAATGCAGAGTGCTGGGGCAGGTTCTAGGTTAGAATATATCAGGAAAGGCATTTTGAAAAGGCAGTGACTGAGCAGGGACCTGAGGGAAGTGAGATGTGAGCCATGCAGGGCTCTGGGGATTTCGGGTGGAGTTAAGCAGCAGTAACGTCTAAGGTGAGAACGTGCTTGCCGTGTTTAATAGTAGTCCTGAGAGGCAGAGCAGTAAACCGACTGTGATCTTTCTGCTCTCTTACATTTTTAGAAGTAACAAAGATCCTTCTGTATGCTGCCCAAGCATCTCATCACTTAGTACCCCCCGAGGTGAGAACTCTTACCCCTTACTTCTGTCTCCTAGCAGTGCCACTACAAACTATATCATGGTGGCTTTTCCTGCAGGGCCGGTTTTTCTTCAAAATGAGAAGAGACACTAACTCTTAAAGAGATGGACATACAAGTTTAGTTATAGAAACTGAAAAAAAAATTTTTTCTATAGAAAAGTAAAGTTCATTTTAGAAAAGTTGTTGAGAATTCTGACTTTAATTGCTAAATCTTTTGTCAGAGAAGTCAAGAATATCAGTAAATTTAAAAAGAGTACCAGTAAACTTAATTATAGTAATTATTTTTCAACGCTGATAATTCCTTTCTTTGATTAAAATAGCATTAGGTGGCTCAGTTGGTTAAACATCCAACTCTTGATCTCAGGAGGCTCAGGTCTTGATCTCAGGGTCATGAGTTCAAACCCTGTTTTGGGCTCCATCCTGGGTGTAGGGCCTACTTAAAAATAAATAAAATAGAATAAAATAAAGCAAAATCATTGGGTTGTCCTGAGTCAAAGCAATTGTTTAAATCCAACTTGAAAAATAATACTAAAAGAGAGCAGAATTTAATCTAAGGATAGCCAGGAAGACTGCTACCCAAAGTATTTTTATCTGTCTTTCTCAGTCTTGAGTCCTTCCAACTCCCACACTGAGGATGGAAGAGTTTTACGTGAACGGTCTATTGTCCCTTCGTCCTCACAGGTTTGAGTAGATAGAGGCATTTTATCAGCACTCACCTCTTTTCTTTTATTCCCAATTCAGATCATTCAGTCAGTGCTCATGACTGTGGCCAACAATTTTGTCACCGACAAGAACTCTGGGGAGGTCATGACAGTAGGGTATGTAGAATGTACCTGGAGGCAGAGGATATGTTTTTAATGGACTGCTGACCCTTGAAGTCCCCAATTTATATACCTTTTGATTTAGTCTTTTTAGGAAACCTTAGATTAAACCATCTGAGATTGATGTTTGGGCTTTTTAAATTCATTTTCCTTTTCTAGAATCAATGCTATAAAAGAGATAACAGCTCGATGTCCTCTAGCCATGACTGAAGAACTTCTCCAAGACCTGGCTCAGTATAAAACACACAGAGATAAGAGTAAGATGCCTGTTTTTCTCCGTAGATCAAAGAATATCAAGTGACTCTTTTTTATCGATAGACTCTTTGCTCTGGAGTTCCTAATTAAAGGTGTTATTTTACAGATGTGATGATGTCTGCTAGAACTTTGATTCAGCTCTTCCGAACACTGAATCCCAAGATGTTGCAGAAGAAATTCCGGGTGAGTGAGACATGCATATGTTGATCAAAGGTTACAGTCTCAGAAGGTGAGACTAGCTTCCTACAGTTGAGTTTCAGTGTTTTTGAAGCTTCCACTATGAGTACTGGTAATTTTATTCTCAGAACACAATTGAATTAAATCTCGTCGCTTTAACTGTTCTGTGGTCGGCACACTCTCTTTAATGCTGAGTCTTACAGACCCATCAGGCTGTCCTCTTGAAAGCTTGTGACATCATTAACAGATGAGAATTCCAGAGATCAGTCAGTCACTGATGCCAGTATTGAACAGGCTGTTCCCCAGCCAGGTAGGACCTCTTGGGAAGCGGGAAGGAAGAGAAATGTGTGTGTGGAACAGAAAGAGAGCTGGCGATCTCAAGACTTGAGAATTGGAGTAGTTGTTCTCTACTCACTGCCAGTTTCCGGATCATATCAGAGGAGAGCAAGGAAGTAGGAGGCAGAGTCCTGGCTGAGGGATTTACTTTGCCCCAAGGCATAAGTCGACTATTCTGTCGTTTGATTACTTCCATTGTTCATGATTCTCCGTTCTACATTCATCATCTTAGAGAGTCCTTTCTTTTGGAGGCTTAAACTCCCGACCCTAAGTTTTATATCTGAGCTGGGATCAAGAGTGTATGCCTCACTGACGGAGCTACCCAGGTGCCTTAAGAATCCTTTTCATGAATAATGCTGTCTAAGACCCTTATTAAAAACCTTATTTAAAAAACAAACAAACCCTTAATTTAGGGGGTGGAGGAGGTGACTGAGGGCTCAGTCGGTTAAGCATCCGACTCTTGATGCTCATGCTTGGGCTCCGTGCTCCTCAGGGAATCTGCCTGACCTTGTCTCCCTCTGCCTCTACCCCCACGAGCTCGAGCACACGTGCGCACTCTGTCTCTCAAATAAATAAATCTTCAAATCAATGTTCTTTCCTTTAGGGGAAGCCTACAGAGGCCTCCCTAGAAGCAAGAGTGCAAGAATATGGAGAATTGGATGCTAAAGATTACATTCCAGGAGCAGAAGTTCTAGAAGTTGAAAAAGAAGAGGATGCTGAAAACGATGAAGGTTCGTTTTCATTTCACCATTATTGGAGATAAAATCACTCCTATACTGTATTGACCTTGAAATCTTTATGCTGACTGAACATTCATTGAACAGATACTTATTGAGCAGGGACTGTGTGCCAAGCACTGTTAACAGGCACTGGGGATCAAAATGAGCATGGTTCCTGCTCTTAGGGAACTTGCACTGTAGTGTAGAGGTCACGTCCTCAGGACGGCTGCCCCTTATATAGAGCATGCAGGGCATTCGGGAAAAATAATAGTTTTTTTGTTGCCTAGAAAAAATGATGAGGATTAGTCCTGAGCAGTCCCCCAACAAGCAGTCCCCTTGTTGAAGGAGAACACTTGTTGAACGTTATTGAATGCTTGAGAAGACTCCGTTCTGATTTCCAGGATTAGCCTTTATTCCTTGATTACTAGAGTCCTGTCTTCTTCATATTAATTCATTAATTATATCAGCAAAACTTTGTAAAGCATTACCTGTGAGCGAGCCACTGTCAGTGTAAAGATGAATGGTGTCCTATTCTTGAAGACCTTTCTTAGCAATCAAGTGTTACCAGGATTTATGATTGAAATGGGGCCTACGGGCAAGAGAGAAGTCAGGTCTACCTCAGAAGTTCAAAAAAGGTCTCAGAGAGGGGCATCTGGGTGTCTCAGTGAGTTAAGCATCTGACTCTTGGTTTTAGCTAAGGTCGTGATCTCAGGGTCCTGGCATTGAGCCGTGTCAGGCTTCCCAGTCAGCAGAGAGTCTCCTTGAATCCCTCTCTGCCTCTACACCTGCTCGGGTGGCCTGCGTGCTATCTCAAATAAATACATCTTAAAAAAAAAAACCTCAAAGATGCTGACCCATGAGCTATATCTTGCCTAATAAGCATGGAATGGTAGAATAGTGGAGATTTTCCAGGCAAACTGAGCAAAGCCCTGAAGGATATAAGAAACTGTTACAGTGGGGGCGCCTGGGTGGCTCAGTGGGTTAAGCCTCTGCCTTCGGCTCAGGTCATGATCTCAGGGTCCTGGGATCGAGCCCCGCATCTGGCTCTCTGCTCAGCGGGGAGCCTGCTTCCCCCTCTCCCCCTGCCTGCCTCTCTGCCTCCTTGTGATCTCTCTCTCTGTCAAATAAATAAATAAAATCTTCTAAAAAAAAAAAGAAAGAAAGAAAAAAGAAACCATTATAGTGTAGGGTACAGGGTGGAACGTAGCAAGTGACCAGACTAGCGCTAGAGCTGAGGCCTCCGCAGAGGTGGTTGTGTATATGCCATACCAGAAAGATGAACCACTTTCTTGTGGGGAACAACTGAAAAATTGCAAGTATCTGTGATTTCGAAAGCTTACTGTGCCGTGACCCCAGTAAGAACTAATTCCTCCTCACTGAGGTATCTACAAGGTCCTTCCACATCCAGAATCTTCCTCTTCTGTTCTCTGAATGACTGTTTCTAACGAGTTTCTAAAAACATGTATAAATGCGCTTAGACAAGTTGTCAGACCCTCGCTGTGTGGCCAAGAGAAATGTCCGGTTGCTGTTTTGGTGGAAAGAACATTGGCTCTAGATTCAGACATGATTTTTATGATTTCACCGCACGGCCACATTTTCTAGCAATGTGGCTTGGGGTAGGTATCTTAACTTACAGGGCCTCTTCCTCTTCTTTTGAGTCATGAGAGTTTAAAAAAAAAAAAAAGTGATTATAAGGTTTTAGCATATGGTAGACACATGGTCAGTGCTTATTTCCCGTTCTATAAATTAGTTAAATTGATGTGGTTTATTTAACAATAAACATGGTCCAATTCTTGGTCAGTAGAGCTCCATTGACTTTTACCTTACTTTTGCTGAATTTATTTAGACTTACCGTGAGTACAACATAAAGTGACAGCGCTAACAATGTCTTGTGTGTCACACAGACGGATGGGAAAGTACCAGTCTCAGTGAGGAGGCAGATGCCGACGGCGAGTGGGTTGATGTGCTCCACTCTTCTGACGAAGAACAGCAAGAAATAGTAAGTCCTGGAATGTCCTCGTATAGGGCCTCACTCCGATGTTTCTTAAGACCTAATTCGTGCTGGGCAGGGACATGGGGAGGACTTAGCTCTCACTTAAACTAGTAGCTCTTTAAACCTCTCTCGTGTGCTTCAAGTCGCAGAAACTCAACGGCATGCCCGTGGAGGAGCGGAAAGCCAAAGCTGCAGCCGTTAGCACGAGCCGCGTGTTAACTCAGGAAGACTTCCAGAAAATCCGCATGGCCCAAATGAGGAAGGAACTCGATGCTGCCCCAGGGAAAGCCCAGAAGAGGAAATACATTGAAATTGATAGTGATGAGGAGTCCAGGTAAAACGACCCATCCCCGGGGCTGCTCCCGCCCGCTCCTGTGGTGGAGCGTACGGGGAGAAGGGCCTCCACCCTGGTTTCAGACGATACTTGTCCTTCACCGCAGGGGCGAGCTGCTTTCTCTTCGGGACATTGAACGCCTTCATAAGAAACCGAAGTCCGACAAGGAGACACGGCTAGCAACGGCCATGGTAAGTGAAGTACCATTTCAGTCCCTGGTTCTTCAAACAAAAAGCAAATAAGGTGAAAAATGAACTAAAATGAAGAGCAGTATTTTATTCTGATGTTCTAAATAAAGGTATAAATAGCGTAGAAGAAAATGCACAGGCGTTAGTTCTGTTAGATGAGTTTTAACAAATAGCCAGGAAACCACAATCCAAAACCAGATGTAGAACACAGAAAGGGCCTGCACCTGTGCTGGTATCTGGGCTGCTCAGTGCATTTATCCAAGCTATTAGGAAAGCAGGGGGATGTTTATAGTCATTAAAGAAAAGCCTCTGGCAGGTGCTGTGGCCGTATCTGGTTGCACATCTCCAGCCTCCTGTCTTGCCAGCTCCGGTGTCTACACCTTATTTGTTTTGCGCACCATCCCATACTGGTTCCACATCACCCTCTGCATTCCATTGGTACTGGAACCTGTTCAGAGGAGTTTAAAAATCCATGTTCTTCCTTCTCCACCTTCTCATTTTCTGTCTGTACTTCCTGAAAGTCTCTACCCTCCCCCACTTTATTCCCACCGTGCATGCCTTCATCCAGCCAAAAACACTCATTCCTTTCAAGGAAGCTCCTCTGATCTGACTGGCTGAATTATGCCCTTTTCTTCCACTGAGCTCCCTTGCCCCATTTCAATGTACCATGGTCATTTCTCCCCTCAAGCGAGTTACTGGGGAACAAGGACTGAGTTCCATCCTCCTTTTGTCCTTGGCATCCAGTAGAGTGCCTGGCATAGCGGAGATGCATCTGTGGGGGAGGTAACCCTTGAAATGTTCTTTGGTGTGTGCTAATAGGCCGGAAAGACAGACCGAAAAGAATTTGTGAGGAAGAAAACCAAAATGAACCCATTTTCCAGTTCCACAAATAAAGAGAAGAAGAAACAGAAGAACTTTATGATGATGCGATACAGCCATAACGTCCGGTCAAAAAACAAGCGTTCCTTCCGAGAAAAGCAGGTGAGTTCAGTGAAGCTTGATTGGTTAGAGCTCTGTTTTCGTTTTAAGACTTCTTTACTCTTGAGGCAGTTGTGCCTTTAGGACCCTGTGTTATGTGTGTCTTAGGATTAATGGGGAGCATTATTGGAGAGCATGGACAGGGGAAAGTGGTCAGGACATGTAAAACCTACACCTGACTGGGTTGAGTTCACCTGTGTGACCAAAGGGGAGTCCATTTTCTTCCTCTCTAATCAAAGGAGTGGAGGCTAGACGGTCTGTAAGGTCAGCCCTATGCTAACAGTCTCGACACTGCATCTGTGAAATACAGTACGATCCTTCCTTATGTGCCCTTTTGCAAAGCTTTTATGTTTACAGGTTTTAGGGATTTCATTTTATCCATGTACAGGCTTTGCTGTGTAGTCCTGTGCTGCCCAGCTGGCTGGCTTATTTAGTAATTCATTATAATAATAAAACGGATTCATGTTTTCTTACCTTTCTCCACGGGGAATGTACCAGAGCATTCTAAATGTATTCTGAAGGATCGCCAGGAAACCAAGTCAAGAGCAAACCAGTGTTCCTAGATTGCTAGCCAAGGATGAGCCTGCCAGGCCAGAAAGTTAATGGCCTGATTTCAAGGGCAGTGTTCCATCTGTGGGGGCACCAAGGGAGTATTAACTAAATTAAGGTGCCATTTAAAATCTACCTGAGGCTCCTGGGTGGCTCAGCCGGTTAAGTGTCTGCCTTTGGCCCAGGTCATGATCCCAGTATCCTAGGATCAAGCCCTGTGTCAGTGGGGAGCCTGCTTGTCCCTCTCCTTCTGCTGCTCCTCCTGCTTGGGCTCTATCTGTCAAATAAATAAAATACTTAAAAAATAAAATCTATCTGCTTACTTCATTTTTCTGGTTCTAAACTATTCTGGTTCTAAACATCATGTAAATAATACAGTGACAGCATTTTGAAGAGAGGTTGTTAAAATTGAGATGTAAAGAAAGGTACCCTTCCGGATTTTAAATACCTGAGTTGTGGGGTGCCGGGGGGGGGGGCTCAGTCAGTTAGTCCTCTGACTCTGCATCTCAAGGTCATGAGATTGAGCTCACGCGCTCAGCAGGAAGTCTGCCTGAATTCTCTTCTCTCTGCCCCTTCCTCCTGCCTTCACTCTCCCTCCCTCTAAGTAAACAAATCTTAATAAATAAATATCTGGACTTTGCCAATTCAATTTAAGTTCATCGTTGAATTGATTCAGTGTGTTAACTTGTCCTGCAGCAGACCTTTGTAGGATGGTAGGGTTGAAGAACAGTAACCACCCAGTTTTAGCATGGTTTGTTGCTTCCTTTATTACGAAGTTTTTGTGACCGAGGGTGTTCCCCGACTCCCTGCTTCTCTGTTGTTTCAGCAAGATTTTTTCTGGCATGATACGGAAGCCTAGCTTCGTTCCTGGCCAGCACCTCTTGAGTCATGAGGTGAAAGGATTTTTTATTTAAAAGTAAGAGTTCATGGGACATCGGACTTGTTGGTTCAAGAATGTCTTTCCTTTGTTCTCCAGTCTCTTTGTCATTTAGAACCTTAAGAGTAGAATTTCTGTTTATGGATCCTTCCCCCATATTTTCTTCAAGGTCTCTTCATTACAAAATTTGACTCTGGGTTCCTGATTTTCTCTTACTCTCTTCTTCACTCTAGACCAGCCCTTCCCAATAGAAATTCTATACAAATTGCATGAATAATTTTAAAATAAATAAAAAGAAAGAGGTAAAATTAATTTTAGTAATATCTTATTTAACCCAGTATATCCAAAATAGTATCATTTCAATATGTGATCAGTATAAAAGTTTTTAGATACTGTACCTTCTTGTTTTTGAAGTAACTGAAAGCCAGTGTGTTTTACCCTTGTGGCACATCTCAGCTTGGACTAACCATTTTTCCAGTGTCTAATTGCCGCGTGTAACTGGTGGCTACTGGATCGGCCATGCAACTTCAGAGTATCCCCCAAACGGACGCGTGATCTAAAATAGAAGAACCCATTTCAGTCTACCTTTTGTGTATATCTTTTGCTCCTCACACATTACACGTCTGACATTTATGGTCACCCAGCGTGTGAATGTTTTGTCCCTATGCGAGCAATTTTCTATAATACTGGCAAGGTGTCCTACAATTCAGTGCTGACATCGTTTTCCTGGAGGTAGTGTCAGATCCCACAGATTCATTGATCCCACAAGCTCAGTGTCATGAGACTGCACCTGCCACCTTCCCCAGCTCCCCTCCCCGAAAACATACACACACACATACACACACACACACACACACACACCCCACCCCCCCAGAAAGCAGTCGCAAGCCCAGGTGATAACCTGTGTTTCTGACCAGTTACCCACTCTTTCGGTTTGATTAATTTGCTACAGGGGCTTACGGGACTCAGGGCAATGGTTACTTAAGTTTACCAGTTTATTAAAGGGTACAGATGAACAGCCAGGTGAAGAGAAACATATGGCGAGGTCTGGGAGGGTCTTGAATGCAGAACCTTCTGTCCCTGTGGACAGACGTGGGATACATCACCCTCCCGGTGCAGATGTGTTCACTAACCTAGAAGCTCTCAGAGCCTCACACTAAAGGGATTTTTTTTTTTTTTAATTTATTTGACACAGAGACAGACACAGCAAGAGAGGGAACACAAGCAGGGGGAGTGGGACAGGGAGAAACAGGTTTCCTGCTGCACAGAGAGCCTGATGTGGGGCCCCATCCCAGGACGCTGGGATCATGACCCAAGCCGAAGGCAGACGCTTAACAACCGAGCCACCCAGACACCCCTAGAGGGATTTTTTGAAGGCTTCATCACATAGGCATAATCATTTATTAATTCCATTTCCAGCCTCTTTCCCCTCTCTGGAAATCATGTGTGTTCAGGGTGGAGGGTGCCAAAAATTCAAAGGTCTTTCTTAGACCAGCCCATTTCCAGGAACCCATCTGGTTGCCCCAGTACAAAAGATGCTCCTAGTGCTCTTATCACGTGGAATTTACAAGGGTTTGGGGAGCCTTGTGTCAGGGACAGGGTCAAAGACAAATATTAACAGGAGATGCCCTTATCACTTAGGAAATTACCAGTTTTAGGAGCTCTGTGCCAGGAACCAGGGCTAGAGACCAGTGTATGTTTTCTATTATTTCACACACCCGAAGCACCCTCTGGAAAAATCACATTTCATACCCCTTCTACTCCTCCATGATATTTTGTTGTCTTAAATAAAGGGGTCTTCCGTGGCTTGACAAGTGTACATGAGGTCTTTTTTTTTTTTTTTTTTAAAGATTTATTTATTTATTTATTTGGCAGACAGAGATCACAAGTAGGCAGAGAGGCAGGCAGAGAGAGGGGGGGAAGCAGGCTCCCCGCCAGGTGGTGAGCCTGATGTGGGGTTTGATCCCAGGACCCTGGGGTTATGACCTGAGCCGAAAGCAGAGGCTTTAACCCACTGAGCCACCCAGACGCCCGGCATGAGGTCTTGTTATACATTTTTGGAGTATACTCACAGAATATGTGAAAAGGTGGGGCATCTAGGTGGCTCAGTCAGTTAAGTGTCTGCCTTTGGCTCAGGTCATGATCCCAGGGTCCTGGGATTGAGCCTAGCATTGGGCTCCCTGCTCCTGGGGCAGCCTGCTTCTCCCTCTCCCTCTGCCTGCCCTTCCCCCTGCTTGTGTGTGTGTGTGCGCTCTCTCTCTTTCTCTTTCTCTCTCTGTTAAATAAATAAATAAATAATCTTAATTTTAAAAAGAAGAATACGTAAAAAGGCGAGACTAGAAAAGGAAGGTAAAGCTTATGGCAGAGAGAGGAGTATCTTGCAGTGCGGCCTTAAGAAAGGTAAAGGAAGAGGAAGGAGACTATACAGGTTCCTTGTGTTCAAATGGTGGCGGTTGAAGGGGGAAGGGAACTGAGATGTTTATTACAAAGTTTAATGAGCAGAATTAAACCTATGTAACCTTGGGTTATAAAATCATTCTCTAACATACAGTTCTTACCCTGTGCCTTGACTATTCTAAAGCTTTCCATTTTTTAACTAACTCAATCAGTATCCAACAATATGAGTAGGTACTGTGATTCTGTATTTTACAGATGAGAAATTAAGACATGGATGAGTCTGAGAAATGCCTCCTCAGCCATACAAGTTAGGTTAAAATGAACTTAATTTTTCTACCTTAAGTGTCTACCCTTAGCTATTCTGCCTGTCTACAAAGACATACCAAGACCCGGATATGAATAAAGGCAAGGAATCAGTAACTTAAAAATCATAAAATCCAAAAAATTTGAACATTTAGATAGAAAGTCAGGCCAATTCCACCCCCCAAAATTCTTCAAAGTAAACAAATAAAACCACGTATCTATATTGTTAAAATTCAAAAGCTAGGGGTCTTAAAAAATTTCTAGGAATCAAAGAACAGTGCTTGGGAATTCGTGGAATAGCGTCCGTCACACACCTAAGACACACACTTACCTCAGGATGATGTGTTGATTTCGTGATTCCATTCTGCTACACTGCTGTATAAGCAAATTAGTATAACGGGGTACCTAAGACTCCCACGTTTAAATAATTTTTCTTATGTTCCAGCTGGCACTACGAGATGCACTTTTGAAAAAGAGAAAAAGAATGAAGTAACTTCCAAGCAAATTTTCCATCCCAAGAAGAATGCTACATTTGTATCATTATTTTGAAAATTAATCAAGGTTGTCTGTTTACATTAAAGAGTCCTAAAGTACTTTATTGTGAAAAACACAGTAAACTTGGTAGCAGTTTAGTGTTTCTGTTTTGGAGATGGGTAGTGGTGGGAATGCGTGAAGTGGCGCCGGTAGTGGTGGTGTAAAATCATTTTCACTTCGCATTCGTGCAAAGAAGAAAAATGTTGGGTGCCTGCTGATTGGCACTGTGGATACAAGAACGAGTGAGCCATGACCCTCCCAGAAGGCATTCGCAGCCTGTTTGGGAAATGCGAGGGGCCAGAGGTGTGTCGGATGTGTATCTGGAGTGCAGTGTAAATAGTTCTCCAATAGAGGTAGGTCTGTGCTTCGCTGGGGTCGTAGAGGCCTCTGCAGGGCATGGGAGCTCAAGATTTTCTCTTTAAACGGGACAATGTTACAAGAGTAAGAGGTTCTTACTTGTATATAGGCTTGCCCGCTCAGAACAGGTCCCTGCCGTACAGGTTTCTCATAGCCGATTAAGCTCTTTTAGTCCATCCAAAAAGTATTTTTTTGAATGCCAGGTATAGGCTTTTTGGTTACGACCTTGCTTTTTTAATTGCCTTAAGTATAAATAGTAATCGTGGAGTGTCTTTAGTTCGTCATTTGGACCACCATAGAGGATAAAGAAGTCGGATTGGTCTCCCCAGCCTGCCTTCACGCTGTGATATTTTCAGCCCACTGTGTGCTTTGTCTCAATAAAAGGTTCCTAATCTCAGATAGGTCCTGCTGTGTGTCTTGACTGCTGTGCTGGTCTCCCTTCCCTTGGCGTGGCTGAGTGGACTTCAGGGGACACATGGCCGTGGTCAGCCTCTGTTTGCAAGTCATTGATTTGGAAATAGCGGGTGCCTTTGCCTCCGATTTCCTGGGTCATATTGTGGTAGATGAGAAAAGTGTTCTCTGTTACTTTAGAGTAAAAGGCAGTTTTCTGCCCACCAGAATTAGAAAGTAGCTTCTAAAACTTTTCTTGTTCACTCTCTGTTCACTTTTGGTTTTACGTGAAACTTTGGGACCTTCCGCAAAGATGCCTCAGATCACTGGACCTTCGTTGTGAAAATCTTGAAGTTCAGGGATTGAGTCGCCGTGGCCCGGTGAGAGGAGTTCTCAGAGTCAACTTCAGCGGCTTTAGGGTTAAACAGGAAGTGTCCGATGCAAATTTGATATTTCAGACCTGAAACTTCTCTCTCTCTCTCTCTCTCTCTTTTTTTTTTTGTCTGTCTGTACTCTTGAACTGGGTGTCTCCTTGAGGTAAATAAAATTAGAAATGGCATAGCCCCTAGGGTTCACAGCTTTGCCGCATGACTTCTGATGGTTCCTGGAAGTGTCCCCCTTCCTTCCTCAGGACATTGGGACCCCACTTAGAGGCCTGGAGGCCAAAGTCCGTTCTGTGCTCGGACTCCTGTTCTACGGTGGCTTCACCCTGCTCGTAACTGAGCTTTATAGGCAAGATAGAAAAATAGCTCGTTGAGAGGTGAAAGTCTTAACTCTCATTTCTTTAATCACAGTATCTTAATTCTGCCCGATGCCTCTTATTATACAAATCTTCCCTTGAGAATATGTTCTGTAAACCTGAAGATCAGATTCTCACAAAGTTGGATGCTGTCCACAAAGGCAGAGTGATCTTTCACGGTCAAAGAAGGTAAAAATACCTAGAAGAGGTCATCAGAGTCTGAGCTTCAACTTTTCAGTCTCTGCTTTTCTGTCAGTCCAGAGTATGGATCCATTTCAGGGACGAACACCCATTTCCAAGCTCAGAATGATTACAAAGTGATGTATGAACCTGGAATTCTGGCCCATTTTGTACGTGACCCCAGCAGGTTCCACAGAAGGCAGAGTCTGTTCCCTGCCGTATCACTAGTGCTGGTTCAGTGCCCAGGAAGTTAAGGGCTTAGCAAGTATTTGAATACATGATTTATTCCGTTCTCTCTCTGTAAATATAATACCCTCTACCTTGATTGTTTTGAAAATTTTGAGAATGTTCTAAGCACTTACCATGATATTTGCCACAAAGTGAGCATTCAGTAAATTTCGCATCAACGATTAGATACCTGCTTTTATTTTATTTGTTTCATCTTTGTGAAATGAAACAATGATTATAGTTGTAACAATTATTTGTTTTACCCCTCCTCCATTTGGGGGGGATTAGTTTGAAATACAAAAATGTGTATGGAATGCTCAGCGTATCACAGTGTTTGTGCCATATGAACAATGAAGGAGGTAGACTTACAGAATGACTATAACACAAGGCTGCTTATGGAGCTATCAGAAAAGGCATAACATAGGGCTGAGAGCATCCTAAAAAGGGGGAAGTTCAGCTGGCCAGAGAGTAAAACGGCTGTTTGCTAACAAACTGATGCTTGCGATAAGCAGGAACGCAGTAGGAAATATTCCCGAATCATAAAAGTTATGGTTTAAAAAGTGGTAGAATTTCTTAAAAGTTATGTATAAATTGTGTTTTTAATGAAAACATTAAATAGATGTTTATAACCTCATATTCTAATTCTTTGAAAATTTATAATCTGTTTAAAGTGTCACATGACAACTCAGCATTAAATCAGAATGTTTAATTAGAATATTCTGTTCTTCAAACGATCGTAGATAAATACATTTTAAACTGTGTTACCAAGAATAGTACAGTTCTACCAAATGACAGCCTTTTACTGTATAAAAATTAAAACTAAAAATTAACTGTTTATTTTTTAATGTATTTTATGAAATTTTAAAAAGATCTTGAAAATTAATAGAAAAGCAAAGCACTGACATGGCGCTTTTTCTCTTTTATAAGGAAATAAACTTTTCTCTCCTGGTATAGTCTTCAGTTGGTACTTATTTAAAAATGCAGGTAAGAACAGAGCACAGCTAATTCCGTACTGCTTAAACACCGGGTTTGTATGCCTTCATTGTTCCGTCGATCCAACTGTCCATGCAACCTCACTGTGGAAATGGTTAAGTTATGATTTATCCACATGATGGAAGATTTTGAAGCCATAAAAATGTTTACAATAGGAAATGTTTATTATAAATGAAAAGAACAAACTATTTATAGCATAATCAAACTGCACGTTTAAAAAATGAATAATAAAGGCACAAGAGGAAATACTCTATTGTTTATTAAAGATACTGTTTTAACTTGAATTTTAGTGATTACTAGAGAGATGGAGGTCATTTCACATAGATTTTTGCCATTTCGTTCTTTTTTTATAGCTCTTTTTTTAAGTGTTGATTTGTAGGAGATTTTTATATATTCTGGATACCAATTCTTAGTCAGTAACTTATGTTACACATATCTCCACAGATCAGCAGTGCCATCTTTGACAAGTTCCCATATATACTTTTGTCCGGGAATTTTCAAAACCAGTCCTGGATCCTTTTTTAAAAATGAACTTTTTTTTTTTAAATTTTTAAGATTTATTTCTTATTTTAGAGAGAAAGAGCAGGGCTGGGGTGGGCAGAGGGAGAGCGAATCCTGAAGCAGGCTCCCCCTGAGTGCAGTGCCCGATGCACGGTTCTATCCCAGGACCATGGGATCATGACCTGAGCCAAAACCAAGCGTGGACTGCTCAACCGACTGAGCCACCCGGGTGCCTCTGAATAGACTATTTTTTTTTTTTTTAAGAGCAGTTTTAGGATCACAGCAAAGCTAAATGCACCAGAGGGATCCATTTGTTGCAATTAATGAACCTACATCAGTATCACGACAAGTCATAGTTTACATGAGAGTTCACTCTTAGTTTTGTATATTCTATAGGTTTAGACAAGTGTATAATGATGATTATCCACAATTACAGTATACAGGGTAGTTCCACGACCCCTAAAATCCTCCATGGTCTGCCTGTTCACCCCTTTTTACCCCCAACCCCTGGCAACCACTGATCTTTTAGTAGAGTTTGCCTGTTGCCAAATGTCCCAGGGTTGGAGTCATGACACTATCTACCATTTTCCTACCGCTTTTTTTTTTTTTTCACTTAGTAGTATGTATTTATGTTTCCTCCATGTTTTTTCATGGTTTGGATAGTTCATCTCTTTTTAGTGCTATTTAAATAACTTTCCATTCTTTGGATATGCCATGGTGTGTTTATCCATTCACCTACTGAAGGACATCTCGGTTGCTTCTAGGTTTTGGCAATTAGGAACAAAGCTGTTGTAAACATCTATGTGCAGGTATGGACATACGTTTTCACCTCTTTGGATTAATACGAAGGAGAGCAGTTGCCGCTCTCTACGAGGAGTATTCCAGTTTTGTAAGAAACTGCCAAACTCTGTTCCAAAGTGGCTCTACCCCACTTTGCAGGAGGCTTTGCGGCTGTCCTAAGTTTCTCTCACATTTTACTATAAACAGCAAAAAGAATGTGGTAACAATTCAACATTTTGACTGGAAATCTAGCTCGGTCATTCAGTTCTTTCATTACATTTTCTACCTTCCCCATTCCTGTGGGTGACAATGTTGTTAAATGTCTTGCCACTAAGTAACAACCGGTTCACTCCAGTCGCCAATAACTTGTGCCTCGCTTCCCCTGAAGCCACTACTGGCGGTCTCCTTAGGGGCCGTCAGACTTCTCGTGGTCTAGTCCAGGAACTGGAGGCTTTCACTAATACTGCTCGAAGCCCTTCCAGCTTCCACCCACTGCTCAGTTCCAAAGCCGTGCCTACAGCTCGAGGTGGTAGGACGGTAACACTCATGGTACCATGTCTTTATTAGTTATCTACTGCTGCATAACAATTTACCAAAGTTGAGAGGCTAAAACGATGAATGCTGTTCTGTAGTTTCTGGGGATCAGTAATTTGGGGGTGGCCTAGCTGGGCTTAAAGGAGCCGCTTCCAAGACAGTTCATTCCTATGGCTATTAGCAAGAAGACTCTGTTCCTCTTTCCCTCTTGGTAAAAGGTCTCCGTTCCTTAAGACAGGAACTTTTTCACAGGGTGTTTTTAGTGTCCTTAGGGCCTGACAGCTGGCTTCCTGCAGAGTGAGCAATCCAAGAGCGCCAGGAGGAGGCTGCAACGTGTTTTGTGATCTTGTCTTGCAAGTCAGATGCCATCACTAAAGCAGTATTCTGTTCACTAGAAGCAAGTCCTCGAGTACGGCTCACAGTCTCGGAGGGGAAATAGGCTCCACCATTGCATGGATGGGGTGTTGGAGGATATATGTGGCATTTTTTTTGAAACTACCACACTGCTTTGAAACTGAGCAAAATGAGAGAGGAGAGTCCAACATGGCGGAGGAGTAGGAGACCTGAATTTCGTCGGGTCGCAGGACCTCCTCTAGACCGCTACCAAATCTTTCTGAGCACCTGCAGACTCAACAGGAGATCGAAGGAAAGAACAGCTGCAACTCTACGAATAGAAAGGTCACGGTTTTGTGCAAGGTGGGGTGTACAGAGAAGTGAATCCAAGGCGACATATGGGTTAGACCATGGGGCAGGGGCCCTCCGTCAGCCAGCTCCCGGCAAGTAACAGAGCCAGGCAGCACGAAACCAGAACTGTCAGAAGTCAGCTCTGGTGAGGGACATCCCCCGGGTGGCTAAGTGGGGGGTGGTCAGGACCCTCAGGGTCACATAAAGACCCGGGATGTCTGAATGCAGCAGAGCTCCCAGGTGTTGGAGCAGGAAAGCAGGCTGCAAAGAGTGAGCTGAGGAGTGGGCGCTCGGCTCGGCCTTGCCATAGACCTTGATCCGGGCCAGTCGGGCCACCGCTCTTCCTCCCCAGGAGGAGCGGCTCAGGAGTGCACCACAGGAGTCTGCAGGGTTTGGAGACTCCAAACGGGGTCCTGCATCAGACATAGAAACGTTGGGTCACAGACCAGGTGAGCAGAGTGCAGCAGGAGACGGGTGACTGACTGCTTTTCCCCGAGGGCTCGCCGAGGAGTGGGGCCAGGGACTGGGAGGCCGCCATTGTCATTCTCACCCTCTAAAGCTGCACGGAAATCCTTCAGGGAATGAAAGCCACACAGAGCAAACCTGAGCAGATTACTTAGCCTGGCCCCTCGCCAGGGCAGTGCAAGTCCACCTGGGGCAGAGACATTTAAGAATCACTGTTGACAGGTCCCCACCCCCTGCAGAAGATCAGCAAGAACATCCGGCCAAGACCAAGTTTACCAGTCCACAAGGACTGCAAAACGCCCACCCTAGGGGAATACGGCACACAGAACTCGTGGCTTTTTTCTCATGATTCTTTAATCTTTCAAAGATAATTTTTTAAATTTTCATTATTTAAAAAAATTTTTTTTTCAATTTCTTGTTTTATCAACTCCTTTTAAATTTTTTTAATTTTCATTTTTATAGTTGCATTCTATCCATTGTATTTAACCATGTGTGTGTGTGTGTGTGTGTGTGTGTGTGTGTGTGTGTGTATGGTTTTCTTTCTTTAAAATACTGGGATGCAGTTTCTTCTAACAGACCAAAGTATACCCAAAATCTAGTGTGTAGCTCTGTTCTATCCACCTGTCTGATCATATTCTCTCTTTTTTTCTTCTTCCTATTCCTCTTCTTCCTTTCCTCTTCCTCTCTTCCTTTTTTGTTTTTTTGTTTTGTTAAACTCTTTTTTCAATTTCAAAATTAGTTATATTTTATCCCTTCAATGTATTTAATTTTATTTTTGACCACATAAGTTTTTCTTTCTTTACAATTTTGAGATGTAGTTTCCTCTAGCAAACTGACCAAAATACACTCAGGAGGTTGCGTATTACTCTGTTCTGCTCACCTGTCTGTTTATATCCCTTCCCTTTTTGTTGTTCTTGTTGTTGTTGTTGTTTTCTTTCTCTTTTGTTTTTTTCTTGTCTTTTAAATTCCATTTTTACAAACACATTCTACCCTTTCATTGTGTTCAATTTTATTTTTATTCATATATAAGTTTTTTTCCTTTATAATTTTGGAATCTAGTTTTCTAAAAAAAAAAAAAAAACAGACCAAAATGCACACAGAATTCAGTGTATTGCCCTATTCTGCTCACTTGTCTGATTATATTCTCCTTCACCACCACCCCAGGTTTCAGATCTCTTCTGATTTGTTTAGTGTATGTTTCTCTGGCATCGCTGTTGCCATTTTAGTATTTTGTTCTATTTTGTTCTCTTATTTATCTGTTCTTCTCTGGACAGAATGACAAAATGGAAAAACTCACCTCAAAAAAGAGAACAAGATGCAGTACTGACTGCCAGGGACCTAATCATTATGGGTCTAAGTAAGATGTCAGAGCTAGAGTTCAGGGTAACAATTATAAAGATACTTGCTGGGCTTGAAAAAAGCATAGTAGACACTAGAGAATCCTTTTATGGAGGAAATAAAAGAATTAGAATCTAACCAAGTTGAGATTTAAAAAGGCTATTAATGAGATGCAATAAAAAATGGAGGCTCTAGCTGCTAGGATAAATGAGGCAGAAGAGAGAATTAGTGATATAGAAGATCAAATGATGGAGAAGAAAGAAGATAAGAAAAAGAGATAAACAACTACTGGATCACAAGGGGAGAATTTAAGAGATAAGTGATACCATAAAGCAGAACAGTATTAGAATAATTGGGATTTTTAGAAGAAAAGGAAAGAGAGAGAGGGGCAGAAGGTATACTGGAGCAAATCATAGTGGAGAACGTCCCTAATCTGGGAAAGGAAACAGGCATCATAAAGCTGGAGGCACAGAGAACCCTCCTCAGAATCAATAAAAATAGGTCAACATCCCAACATAATACTGAAACTTACAAATCTCACAGACAAAGAGAAAATCCTGAAAGAAGGTTGGGATGAGGTAAGCTACAAGGGTAGAATCATTAAACTGGCAGCAGACCTATTCATGGAGACCTGGCAGGCCAGAATGAATTGGCATGATATATTCAGGGTGCTAAATGAGAAAAAATATGCAGCCAAGAATACTTTATCCAGCTAGGATGTCATTCAAAAGAGAAGGAGTAATAAAAATCTATCAGGATAAGCAGAAACTACAAGAATTTTTGATTACCAAACCAGCCTTATAAGAAATATTAAAAGGCATCCTTTAAGCAAAGAGAGATCCCAAAAGTAACATAAACCAGAAAGAAACAGACAATATACAGTAACACTCACTTTACAGACAATACAGTGGTACTAAATTCATATCTTTCAATAGTTACTCTGAATACAAATGGGCTAAATGCCCCTATCAAAAGACACAGTGTATCAGATTGGATAAAAAAGCAAGGCTCATTGATATGCTGTCTGCAAGAGACACATTTTCCCTGCATATTTTCAGACCACAATGCTTTGAAACTGGAACTCAATCACAAGAGAAAAGTTGGAAAGAACTCAAATACACAGAGGCTAAAGAGAATCTTACTAAAGAATGAACATGTCAACCAGGAAATTAAAGAAGAATAAAACAAATTCATGGAAACAAATGAAAATGAAAACACAACTATTCAAAACCTTTGGGATTCAGCAAAAGAGGTCCTAAGAGGGAAGTATATAGCAGTACAAGACTTTCTCAAGAAATAAGAAAGGTCTCAAATACACAACCTAATCTTACACCAAAAGAAGCTGGAGAGAGAACAGCAAAGAAAGCCTAAACCCAGCAGGAGAAGAGAAATAATAAAGATCAGAGCAGAAATCAATGAAACAGAAACAACAACAACAACAACAACAACAAACAGTAGAACAAGTCAACGAAACTAGGAGCTAGAACTAGGTTCTTTGGAAGAATTAATAGGATTTATAACCCCCTGGCCAGACTTACCAAAAGAAAAGAAAAAGAACCCAAATAAATAAAACCATGAATGAAAAAGGAGAGATCACAATCAGCACTAAAAAAATAAAATTATAAGAACATATTATATGTTCTTATATGTTGACAAATTTGACAATCTGGAAGAAATGGATGCATTCCTAGAGTGTATAAACTACAAAAACTGAACCAGGAAGAAATAGAAAACCTGAACAGACCCATAGCCAGCAAGGAGATTGAAGCAGTCATCAAAAATCTCCCAATAAATAAGAGTCCAGAGCTAGATGGCCTCCCAGGGGAATTCTCCCAACATTTAAAGAAGAATTAATACCTATTCTTCTTTAAAAAAAATTTTTTCCCTAAAGACATTATTTATTTTCATGAGAAAGAGTGAGCGTGATTGGGGAGGGGGAGGGGCAGAGGGAGAAACGACTCCCCACAGAGTGGGGAGCCTGATGCAGGACTTGATCCCAGGACCTAAGACCATGACTTGAGCCAAAGGCAGACACCTAATGGACTGAGCCACCCAGGCACCCAATACCTATTCTCAAGCTGTTTCAAAATCAAAATGGAAGGAAAACTCGCAAACTGTTTCTATGAGACCAGCATTACCTTGATCTCCAAACCAGACAAAGACCCCACCAAAAAGAAGAATTACAGACCAATATCCATGATGAACATGGATGCAAAAATTCTCACCAAAATACCAGCCAACAAGGATCCAACAGTACATTAAAAGGATTATTCACCATGACCAAGTGGGATTTATTCCTGGTCTACAAGGTTGGTTCAACAACTGCAAATCAACGTGATACAATACATTAATAAAAGAAAGAACAAAAACCATATGATACTCTCAACAGTTGCAGAAAAAGCGTTTGACAAAGTACAGCATCGTTTCTTGATCAAAACTCTTCATAGTGTAGGGATAGAGGGCACATATCTCAATATCATCAAAACCATCTATGAAAACCCCACAGCAAATATCATTTTCAATGGGGAAAAACTGAGAGCTTTTCCCCTAAGGTCAGGAACATGACAGAGCTGTCCACTATCACAACTGCTGCTCAATATAGTGCTAGAAGTCCTAGCCTCAGCAGTCAGGCAACAACAACAACAACAACAAAAAGGCATCTGAATTGGCAAAGAAGAAGTCAAACTCACTCCTTGCAGATGATATGATACTCTGTGTGGAAAACAAAAGACTCTACCCCCAGACTGATAGAACTCATACAGCAATTCAGCAAAGTGGCAGGATAAAAAACCAATGCACAGACATCAGTTGCATTTCTATACACCAACAGTATAGACAGAAGAACAAGAAATTAAGGAGTCAATCCTATTTATTTATTTATCTATTTATTTATTTTAAAGATTTTATTTACTTATCTGCCAGAGTGAGAGAGAGAACAAGAGCAAATAAGCAGGGGGAGCGGCAGGCAGAAGGAGAGGGAGAAGCAGGCTCCCCACTAAGCAAGGAGTGCAGTGCGGGACTCAGCACCAGGACCACAGGATCATGACCTGAGCTGAGGGCAGACACTGAACTGATTGAGCCTCCCAGGCGTCCCAGGAGTCGATCCCATTTACAGTTGCTCCCAAGCCATAAGATACCTGGGAATAAACCTAACCAAAGAGGCAAAGAATCTGTAATCAGATAATTATAGAACCCTCATGAAAGAAATTGAGGAAGACACAAAGAAATGGAAAAACCTTCCATGCCATGGATTGGAAGAAAAAATACTGTTAAAATGTCTATGTTACCCAGAACAATATTTATATTCAGTGCAATCCCTTCCTATCAAAATGCCATTGACATTTTTCACAGAACTAGAACAAATAATCCTAAAATTTGGATGGAACCAGAAAAGACCCTGAATAGCCAAAGGAATGTTGAAAAAGAAAACCAAAGTAGGTGGCATCAAAACACCAGACTTCAAGCTCTATTACAAAGCTGAAGTCATCAAGACACAATGGTACTGGCACAAAAAAAGACACATAGATCAGTGCAACAGAATAGAGAGCCCAGAAATGAACCTTCAACTCTATAGTCACTAATCTTCGACAAAGCAGGAAGGAATATGCAATGGAAAAAAGACAGCCTCTTCAACAAATGGTGTTGGGAAAATTGGACAGCCACATGCGAAAAAAAATGAAACTGAACCATTTTCTTACACCACACCTAAATGTGAGACAAGAATCCATCAAAATCCTAGAGAAGAACACGGCAGCAACCTCTTCAGCCTTGGCTGCAGCAACTTCTTTCTAGACACATCTCCAAGGGCAAGAGAAACAAAGGCTAAAATGAACTATTGGGACTTCATCAAGATCAAAGCTTTTGCACAAAGGAAACAGTTGACAAAACCAAAAGACAACCGATAGAATGGGAGAAGATATTTGCAAATGACATAGCAGATAAAGGGCTGGTGTCCAAAATTTATAAAGAACTTATCAAACTCAACACCCAAAGAACAAACAATCCAGTCAAGAAATGTGCAGAGGACATGAACAGACATTTCTGCAAAGAAGACATCCAGATGGCCAACAGACACATGAAAAAGTGCTTAACATTACTTGACATCAGGGAACTATAAATCAAAACCACAGTGAGATACCACCTCACACCAGTCAGAATGGCTAAAATTAACCAGTCAGTAAACAACAGGTGTTGAGAGGATGTGGAGAAAGGGGAACCCTCCTACACTGTTGGTGGGAATGCAAGCTGGTGCAGCCACTCTGGAAAACAGTAGGAGGTTCCTCAAAAAGTTGAAAATAGAGCTACACTACGACCCAGCAATTGTACTACTGGGTATTTACCCCAAAGCTACAAATGTAGTGATCCAAAGGGGCACCTGCATCTCTATGTTCATAGCAGCAATGTCAAACAAGAGCCAAACAATGGAAGGAGCCCAAATATCCACTGACAGATTAATGGTTAAAGAAGATGTGGTATGTATATACAATGGAATATTACGCAGCGATCACAAAATTGAAATCTTTCCATTTGCAATGATGTGGGTGGAACTAGAGGGTATTATGGTAAGGGAAATAAGTCAATCAGAGAAAGACAATTATCATACGAAGAAACAAGGCAGAGGCTCGTAGGAGAAGAGAGGGAAAAAATGAAACAAGATGAAACCAGAGGAAAATAAATCATAAAAGACTCTAAATCATAGGAAACAAATTGAGGGTTGCCTTAGGGGCAGGGGATGGGAGGGATGGGGCCGCTGGGTGATGGACACTGGGGAGGGTATGTATTGTAGTGAACACTAGGTATTATATAAGACTGATGAATCACAGGGGTGCCTGGGTGGCTCAGTGGGTTAAGCCTCTGCCTTCGGCTCGGGTCATGATCTCAGGGTCCTGGGATCGAGTACTGCATCGGGCTCTCTGCTCAGCAGGGAGACTGCGTCCCTCTCTCTCTCTCTCTCTGCCTGCCTCTCTGTCTACTTGTGATCTCTCTCAAATAAATAAATTTTAAAAATCCTTTTTAAAAAAAGTATAAGACTGATGAATCACAGACCTGTACCCCTGAAACAAATAACATATTATATGTTAATTAACTGAATTTAAATTTAGAAAGTTTAAGTGTTACCAAAACAAGAAAAAAATGAAAAAATAAACAACAAAATGAGATACAAGCTATAAAAACATTATATGTCGTGTTTCTGACACAGTATTTACCTTCATGCATTCTCCACCAAAGTGTTTCTTAAACTCTAGGTTCTGATCCGTAGATGAACCATGGAATCAATGTACACCATCTCTGACACCTGCCCAGCACAGAAGCAGCAGAAAGGAGAGGGTTAATAGTTTCTGTAATTACAGATCTCCCTTTTAATGTTTGTTTTAAACTGTCCTATAACTTGTATAACCTCTTAATACTAGAATAATATAATAGAGAAAATTATGTGATCAGCTTAATTGTGAACCTTGACTGTTTAGCCACAATATTGATTTGTTCATCCAATACATTTTATCATGGTTGTCTTACAGATCTCTTTTTTTTTATCTTTTTAATATCAACCTTAAAGTGACAGAAAGTCGCTTTATTTATTTAAATGCAAATACACCTCTTTTTTTAGGTATTTTTCAAAAGATTTTATTTATCAGAGAGAGACAGCGAGAGAGGGAATACAAGCAGGGGGAGAGGGAGAGGGAGAGGCAGGCTTTCCACCCAGAGCAGAGAGCAGATGCGGGGCTAGATCCTAGGACCCTGGGATCATGACCTGAGCGGAAGGCACACGCTTAACCTACTGAGCCACCCAGTCGCCCCCAAATGCACCTCTTTAAACTCAAGTCATCTGTTTACTCTTTATTGATTCTCATGATGCACCTGTGGCTTAAGCACACAGGTGCGGTTGCAAATGAGCAAATTAAAACCAGGGTCTTTATTTAGATTTTATGCCAAACCAGGAAAGAGTGGAAGCAGAGGCTTGAAGCTGTAGCCCAGCGACATACAGGCCATAAAAATGGGGGCGGGGGGGATCAGAGGTACCAGGGGTGTATTCTGTTTGATGGGGGGAGAGGGGAAGTTAAAAATAAACCTGGAAAAAGTGAACTTTCTAAATGTCCTCTACACATTTACTCGACTTACCCAAGCCCTTGTTAACCATTAAGAACCCCCAGCCTGGCTGAGTCCGGTGACTTTCCTTAGACAAGTTTTCTGTCTCCCAGATGCGGGGAACGGAGAGGGGAAGTTCATGGTTATGAGGGTGGTGTTTGGGCTGTGACAGCCTGGCGTGGGGGCCAGCACGCCGGCCAGCAGCGGTGCGACATCCAGCGAATCATTTAGCCCCTCCAAGCCTCACGTCCCTCGTCAGGAAAACGGGCATGAGTTAGCAGAACCTACCTGTGTCTTGGTTTGACGGTTGAACGAGAGCGTCCGCAAAAACACCTGCACATAAATGTTAACTGACTCTTACGCTTTTTTTTTTCTTTTTAACTGAAAAGACGTGGGAGTGTCAAAATAATTCTCCTTGTAAAACCCCAATAAACTTCTGGAGGACTTAAATACAAGGAACGAGGCGTAGCGGGAGGGACGGACCTTCCGACGACAGTAGGTTTCCCGCCACCTCTTCGCTACTGAAAATCGTCTTCACGCCCGTCCGGGCCGCGGCTCACCTCGTGGGGACCCGGGGCAGGGATGGGCGGGGAGCAGCGCGGGAGCCCGCAGCATCCCCCGCAGCGTCCAGCGCCCCCGGGACTCGGGCCGACGGCCCCGGCGGGAGGGCCGCGCCCAGAAGCGCGGGTGCGGGGCTGCGCTCGCCGCGGTCCTCCGGTTCGCGGTCGGAGAGACGGGGCGGGTCCGGCCGCGCCGCGGGCCCCGCCCCCAGCGCCCGGGCTCCGCCTCCGCCAGCCCTGCCCGGGGCTCGGCGCCGCGAGGTCCCAGTCGCGGCCGCGGGAGCCGAGCCATGCGCGCCGCGGGGCCGGGGGCGCGCGCGGGGCCGGCGCTGCTGCTGCTGTGGGCCGCGGCCGGGCTGTCCGCCGCGGCCTCGCCCCCAGCCCCGCCGCTCTTCAACGTGAGCCTGGACGCGGCGCCCGCGCTGCGCTGGCTGCCGGTGCTGCGGCGCTTCGACCTGGACTTCCTGCGCTCGGCGATGGCGCACATCCTCGGGTGAGCGCGGGCGCGGGGCGCGGGGCCGAGCCCCGGGGCACCGCGGGCGGCCCGAGTCCGCGTGCGGGCGGCCCAGACCGTGCTGCCCGCCGGGCTGTCCACTGAGCCGCTTCCCCCGCCCCCGGGACCGTCCTGCCCTCCTCGACCCCAGCGTCCCGACCCGCGGCCTCCGGGGCGTGCGGGCTCGGCTTGTGCCGCCGCTCTGGGAAGCGCCGGGCTCGAGGCTGATCCAGCGGCCAGTTTGACTCCGGAGCTCGGTGTCCCCGGAGGCGCGCCCTTCCCGCAGACAATCTGGGTCAGGGCGGCGTGCAGGTTGTCGCCCGCCCGCTCGGCGCGGAGTCGGGGACGCACCCCACACCCTCGTGGCAGGTCCGGCGAGTCTCGCGAGTCCGCCCCTTGGGGACCACAGTCGCTCGCCCCGCCTCCCTGTCCGAGTGTCCTTCTCTCCGGTCGGGGATGCTGCGGGTCGCGTGGTGCGGCGCCTGGGCTGTCGGTCCTCTGGGAAGGGAGGAGCCCGGCACCCCCGAGGATACGAGCTCTAGGAGCCCCCCGCCACCCAGACACGCGGTCGCGCCCCTTCAGCCCCCGCGCAGATCAGACACCCTCGCGGTTCTTTGTTTCTAGGAATAAGGTCCCCAAGTGGGTCCACGCGTGGGTCGGGAAGGTGGTGGAGGAGCTGGAGCCCTTCCTGCCGCAGCCCTTCGCCGACGAGATCCGCGGCCTGTGCGAGGTCCTCGACTACAGCCTGGCCGACTGTCTGCTGCTCAACCTGGTGTACGAGTCCACCGCGTGAGTGCCCCGCGCCGGCCGGCGTTCACCGGGCCTCCTGCCGCATCTGGCTCGGAGGGGACATACTTCCAGGGTGATTAAAACGGGGTGGATGGAGACCGGGCTGCCCGGAAACCTCCCGCGCTTCCTCTTTGCCTCTCGGGGTAAATCTGAGCCGCAGATCAGGAGCTTTGACAAGGAAAGCAGCTTCTCCGACCTCAGCCTTGAACTTTCCCTCTTGCCCGAAGCCCGCCTCCCTCCCTCCACCTATTCAGGTACTGTCCCACTTTCCAAACGCTAAACTCCACGCGTACTTGAGCAGAAGTTTTTAGAACTCAGCCCACTTGTATGGACCGTCTAGGTATCCCGGGGACCCTGCGCCCTTATAATGCAGGGGGTCATCCCCGCACTCATCTGTCCCCCTGCATTTATACCTCTGTGTCTGCATGGCCGGAGAGCCTGTCTTCCCTTTCAGAGCCTGTACCTTCCAGGGTTGGGGTCACAGGGAACGTCGTCCTGGCTGAGGCAGAGCCAGCATTTGGTAGGCAGGTGGGCAGGATAAAGTGGCACACGGAAGTGAAAGCGGGTAACAGCGCGTAGTTGATCCCATGGAAAGTGCAGGGGAATCTTGTCTTACTGGCTCAGTAGTAGGTCCTGGAGGTAAGAGAGGTTTGACCGGGTTTACTGTTTTGCCCCCAGACCAGCCTTTTCTAATGACATACTTAATAGCTTTTGGCTGCCAGGACATGTTGGGGGGAAAGGGGTTCTTGGGATAAGGCAGCTTTACTGCCCCCCTGGTGTCTTGCCTGAACCCCTGGGCAGTGTAAGAAGCACAGAGTAGGGGCGCCTGGGTGGCTCAGTGGGTTAAAGCCTCTGCCTTCAGCTCAGGTCATGATGCCAGGGTCCTGGGATCGAGCCCCACATGAGGCTCTCTGCTCAGCAGGGAGCCTGCTTCCTCCTCTCTCTCTCTGCCTGCCTCTGCCTACTTGTGATCTCTGTCTGTCAAATAAATAAATAAATAATCTTAAAAAAAAAAGAAGCACTTTTCTCTTTAGGGAAATGTTTAAAGACACAGATAAGACACAAACTTGTTAAATGAACCAAGTTACTTTTGCCATTCCTCTTCTCCCACCTCCATCTTCTTCCTATTCTGACACATGGCTTTCTCAACTGGAAAAAAAAAGGTTTTACTTCCCCTTTTGTTGTTGTTGTTAGACTCTATGTATTCAAGCAGATTTAAGCAAAAGTTCTAGAAAAAACATTCTAGCTTTTGGATTTGATGCTAAAGTATGAGCTGAATTGCCTGACAACCAAAAGTGCCACCAGACGCCGTTAGAATTCACAAGGGGGGTTGCCTGGGGGGCTCAGTCGGTTAGGCAGAGGGAAGCTTCTGCCTTTGGCCTGGGTCATGGTCCTGGGGTCCTGCGATCCCTGCATGGGCAGGGTCCCTGCTCCGCGGGGAGCCTGCTTGTCCCTCTCCTCTGCCGCTTGTACCTCTCTTGCTATCTCTGTCGCTATCTCTGTCTCTCAAATAAATAAAATCTTAAATAAAAAAGAATCAACAAGGGCCATGTTCTGTTCACATTTCCGATGTGAGGCTTTTTGAATCGGAATAATACCAGCTCCCCTTACTGAGCCTGCTGGGCACAGGCCCTGGAGACGGTTATGACCATTTGTGTAGAAAGCAAGCGCCAGAAGGGAAAACTCGCTGAACGTCCTGGGGCCTGGTGAGCCGTCAGAGCCGCTGCATTCAAAGCTCCCGTGTCTCCCCTGAAGCCCTCAGCTCCCCGCTTGTTCCCGTGCTTGTGGGTGCCTCACGCTAAAATGTTTGGCTTAAGGGGTGCCTGGGGGGGCTCAGTCGGTCAGGTATCTGACTCTTGATCACAGCTCGGGTCCTAATCTCAGGGTCGTGAGTTCAGGCCCCGCATTGGGCTCCACGCTGGGCGTGCAGCCTACTTCAAACAAACAAACAAACACTTGGCTTGATATGGAGATATTGTTGTCGTGCCGGTTTTGAAAAATTCTCTGGGAGAGATTTCCACACCCTTTACTTTAACCATTTCCAGGTTTTATCAGCCCCCTTTTGGACATCAACTCTTTGAGGATCAGAAATCTTGGAAAAAATTAAGAACTAACCAGACTTCCTTTTTTGAACAAACACAAAAATTAAGTAACATTCATTTTCTCCTATGATAAAAGTAATATGTAGTCATTATAGGAAATTAGCAAATACAGAAAAGTAGGGAAAAATCAACCACAATTCTTTGCTCGGAAACAGCCAACAGCCCCCTTCAGGATACTGCCTCTCCATTTGGCTTGCCTGACGGACATCTCTTTCCCCAGAACGGGGCATGCTGTGCATAGGTATTTTTCCACAGAACGTTACATATTCTCAGAAGAAACACTTAGATATCGTAACAAACCTCTTCCTCTTTTCCTCAAAATACTTCTCTCCAGCTGGGAGTTCTTTTTTTTTTTTTTTTTTGAGATTTTATTGATATATTTGAAAAATAAGAGCACGAGCAAGAGGGGAGAAGCAGGAGAGGGAAAAGCAGACTCCTTGCTGAGGACAGAACTGGATGGAACAGGACGGACCTGGGTGGAATGGGACAGACCCAGATGGCCCTGGGGCTCGATCCCAGGACCGTGAGATCATGGCTTGAGCTGAAGGCAGATGCTTAACCCACTGAGCCACCCAGGCGCCCCAGCTGGGAGTTTTAAAAGATCTGTTTCTCTTATGAGCTCTATGTAGGGAGCCCTGATGGCGACAGGGAAAGTGCCAAGCCCCTAAGAGTTTACTGTTTTTCCTCAGAGGACAAACTGAAACATTTGGGGGACAGAATGATTTAGTGCCATTATATATGCTCTGAGAAATTCATCAAAGAGAAGTGAATTTGAACTAGCTTTGAATGGTATGTTCTATAGACTACATCCCGCCAAACAGAGGAATAAGCAAAGTTCCGAGGGCTAGCTGAGCTCAGAAGAGTCCGTTTCAGATTTATTTATTTATTTAAAGATTTAACTTATTTATTTGAGAGAGAGATAGCAAGAGAAAGCATGAGAGGGGGCAGAGGGAGAGGGAGAAGCAGGCTCCCCTCTGAGCAGAGAGCCCAATGCAGGGCTCGATCCCAGGACCCTGAGACCATGGCCTGAGCCGAAGGCAGACCCTTAACTGACTGAGCCACCCAGGTGCCCCTCAGTTTTAGATTTAGGATGAAATTCTCTTTCCATACGTTTTCACCACCGTGTGTGCTGAGGGCAACATTCTGGTAGCGCCAAATGAACCCTGATGAGGTGTGTCTGGGTGTGCTTTTCACCTTGAATTGTGGCTCCAGATGCTTGCGCAAGGATCACCTGTCATATGTATCCATTATAAGAATTGTTTTACTGTAAGGATTTATTTTTTAAATGAAACCTCATTCTCCTTTTTCCTATTTTTTCTCATTCATTCATATTGTACTTGTCTATTTTCTCAGATTCTGCACCAGTATCGTGGCTCAAGATTCCAGAGGCCACATTTACCATGGCCGGAATCTGGATTACCCTTTCGGAAATTTCTTACGCAAGTTGACCGTGGATGTGCAGTTCTTAAAGAACGGGCAGGTATGGTTCGCACGCCCTAAGCCTGAGCAGTCAGAGACTGGCCAAGCAAAGCTAGCAGTCGCTAGGACGGATGGTCTGCTGTCAAAGTGTGTTACTGGTTTAAGATATAGAAAACATCAAAGTCCTGGAAAAGCAAAACCTCGGGAGGTTTACGTCCATTACGCTCCTGGAAAGAAGGGTCATTTACAATTACGGAGCACCTACTCATTTCCTTATGGAAATCTCTCTCAGAATGTGACCAGTCATCCACGTCAGCTCTCCCTCTGCTTTCCCGTGCTGAGGAGGCTTCTGGAATAGGGAGGGGCGGCATGGTGTCCCGGCTGGAAACCGCCAACTTTGAGGTCCGACAGTCCTGGGTTTGAGTTCTGTTTCTGTCGCTTGCTTCCTTTGAGAAGGTGGGAAATCCTTGAGACACGTTTTGCAGACTCCAGCTCAGAGAGATTAATAATCACCTTATGGAGGTAGTTGTAAAGGTTACGTGGAGTGATCTATGCAAAGCACGGAACCATGAACCACGATCAGTTGTGGCCACATAATGAACTGTCCTCACTCTGTAAAGTCTGATGGGCTCACAGCACTCTCTAAGTATGATCTTTAAAAAATCTTCCTTAGATCATTTATTTTCATCATAGAAATACAACCTAATATGTACTGTTTTCACATTTCTGTGTAAACATCTGGAGACAGTCTTTTTTCTTTTAAAGATTTTATTTACTTATTTGACAGAGAGAGACACAGCGAGAGAGGGAACACAAGTTCGGTGAGTGGGAGAGAGAGAAGCAGGCTGCCCGAGGAGCAGGGAGCCTGATGCGGGGCTTGATTTCAGGGCCCTGGGATCATGACCTGAGCCGAAGGCAGACGCTTAATAACTGTGCCACCCAGGCGCCCCAGGGATAGTCTTAATCAGTGTTCATTGAGTACACAAAGCACGTTATGGCCAGGAAACAGTGTGCTAAAGCCAGATTTTGGTTTTGGTGGACACTGTTTAAGGACAAGGACTGTATTTCACACGTTCTTTGCATTTAGGAGTTGAGTCACAAATACTATAAACTCATTTATTAAACACTCACTCGGTCATCCGGTTTTACAAACAAAACTTTTTCTTATAAAATCTAAAATAATACATAAATACTTAAAGCAAACATTTCTCATTTTTCTCTTTCATTTCTTTACTTCACCACTGTTAACAATTTGGTTTATAGGGCGCCTGGGAGGCTCAGTCAGTTGGCCGTCTGCCTTTGGCTCGGGTCGTGATCCCAGGGTCCTGGGATCAAGTCCCGCATTGGGCTCCCTGCTCCATCTGGACCCTGCTTCTCCCTCTGCCCCTCTCTCTCTCTCTCATGAATAAATAAATACAATCATAAAAAAAATTTTAAATTTAGTTTATAGTTGAAGAATTACTTCAAAAATGGTTTTAACTGGTAACAATGACAGAACATACATACATACTAATTTCCGAAAGGAAATCTGCTAAAACGTTAGCAATTATTACTGGACAGTGGGACTATATTTTCACTGACTACTTTATGCTTTTCTGCATTATCTACAATAAGCAAGAAATCTTCTAAGTGGACAGAGGAATAAATACAGTAAAAATAAATTATTTCAACAGTTCTCTCTAGAACTCACCCTGTTTTGTTTTGTTTTTTAAAGATTCTACTTATTAGAGAGAGAGAACAAGCAGTAGGGAGGGACAGAGGGAGAGAGAGAGAAACAGACTTTCTGCTGAGCAGGAAGCCCGATGCGGGGCTCGATCCCCGGACCTGGATATCATGACCTGAGCAGAAGGCAGGCGCTTAACCCACTGAGCCACCCAGGCACCCCTACCCTCACCCTAACTGTTAATGCTTCATTTGTTCCTGTTGTCCTGGAGCGCCCGTGAGAACTGGCCAGCAGGCACGGCTTGACTCCTAGTGCTCAGGTTATCATTAGGAAATCTAGCAGTGGACACCAGAGTATTATCTTTCCGCTGAGGGCTCACAGCCAAGAAATTGTCGTGCTAAATGAAGAACAGGTGATCCACAAAATAATTCATCCCTTATTCTCGAATATTGTTCATAATTTTTAAAGGATTTTTACATATAATTCCTCCTTAGATGCTCACCAAAGCCACATTTGTGCCCTCTGAGTGGGCACAGATCAACAGTTTCATGCGCACTTTCCCCGTGAGAGGCAGAGACCTCACCTGGAGAACGTTGTCCCAGCTCCCCTGGGAGGAGGCCCACAGAGGCAGGACCAGAGCCAGGCCTCTGGCCTCCTAGTGGCTTTCTTCCCCCCAGACTCCAACCAGGCTGTGATTTAGAATCTCTTGCTGTAGCCAAGGGTCTGCTTGTGTTAACTGACTCAGCAGGGACAACAGAAACAGGACGTTTAGAAACAAAGACAGGTTTTCAGGATAAAAGAGCTGGCAAATTATATCCCAGAATCATTTATAATTGGGTATGATCCAACCTCTTGGAAACTACAATATGATTCTGCCTTTGAAACTTTAATTTGCTCTTTCCTTCAGGAGTAACCCTGATATGAGTGTCAATGTGTCATTCGAAGAAAGTGACGGTATAATTACTTTTTTCCTTCACATAATTACATTTTGTAAAGGCTTTAGCAGCGAGGTAGAATTATGCCTATTTTACTGCCGTGAATGGAAGTGGGGAGAATTCAGAGAAAGCCCTCGAGGAGCTGGGTGAAGGTCACTCATAAAACTAGGGCCACTGCATTTTTTTCTTTGTAATTTAGCCACCTTAAATTATTTT
Organism: Lontra canadensis; assembly: GCF_010015895.1. Lineage (NCBI taxonomy): Eukaryota > Metazoa > Chordata > Mammalia > Carnivora > Mustelidae > Lontra > Lontra canadensis. The sequence goes on from NW_022630995.1 coordinate 6,802,315, forward strand.
TTACAACCAGATGAGGTAAAACTAAATGATCAAAAAGATTACAGACTTAAGATTCAGCTTTTTTTTTTTTCAAGACTTACTTATTTATTGGGGAGAGCATGAGTGGCAAGGAAGGACAGAGAGAGAGAGAGAGACCACAAGCCGCGGGGAGCAGCAGGCAGAAGGAGAAGCAGACTTCCTGCTGAGCAGGGAGCCCGGCGATGTGGGGCTCCATCCCAGGACTCTGGGACCATGACCCGAGCCAAAGGCTTAACCTACTAATCCAATCACCTGCCCCTGAAATTTAGCTTTTTCAAAGGAAAAATATTCACTCAGGCCCATTCGTTTCTCAAAATAAAAAGAACGGGCACATTCTCTCTTTAAACAATGAAATCTGGTATCTGCAGTAGCTGATCCAATGTAATTTTTCTCCTGGTAGTCAGATGGTGGTCTCCTGCAATCATGGCGCTTGTTACCTTAGGTCACAGTGGAAGTGTTCCCTGTAACTCACGGGATAACCATGAGGATGACATTGGAGATATATGTAAAATAGTTTTTTAAATTTAAAATTTAGGGGGGTCTGGGTGGCTCAGTTGGTTAAGTATCTTCTGCTCAGGTCATGATCCCAGGGTCCTGGGATGGAGTCTCACAACGGGCTCCCTGCTCAGTGGGGAGCCTGCTTCCCCCTCTGCCTGCAGCTTTCCCTGCTGTGCTCTCTCTTTCTGTGAAATAAATAAGTAAAATCTTTTTTAAAAATTTAAAATTTAAATATGATTATGACTGACAAACAGTCTCACTTATTTCCTCTTACCCCATAGAGCTTATAAGATACATGACTTAGGGGGCACCTGGGTGGCTCAGTGGGTTAAACCTCTGCCTTCGGCTCAGGTCATGATCCCAGGGTCCTGGGATTGAGCCCCACATCGGGCTCTCTGCTCAGCAGGGAGCCTGCTTCCTCCTCTCTCTCTGCGGGCTTCTCTGCCTACTTGTGATCTCCATCTGTCAAATAAATAAATAAAATCTTAAAAAAAAAGATGTATGACTTATGATCAAGTCAACACAAGATTTTAGTCAGAGCCCATCTGCTATTTTGAGGATGGAGTTTCTTAATCTTTTGGGGTGCATGGTCCCCTTTGATGAGCCGATGGTCCCATTTCAGAATGTTTTATAATACTTAAAATGCATGGATTACAAAGAAAATCAGTTATGTTGGAATACAGCCATTTCAATGTCATACTTTTTCTCACTATATTAAATAGTAAATTTTAGCTGTGCATCTAATAACTCCCATAATGACAATTATGAATGGTATTTCAGGACAAGTAATGATCCGATGTCAAGGTAGATATGATAGCATTATGTATGTGAAACTATCTGCTATGTCTGTGGTGGCAGAATCATGGGCACTGCTGAGACTACAGGATTTGTCAAGTGTGTCTGTTACGGAAGGAGTGACATTTCAGTTAGAAATGGGTGAAAATAAAGAAGTACCTTTTCTCTCCCATGCAAGATCAGAGACCTACTGATTTCTATCCATGGCACCCCCAGGTCAAACCTTTCAGAAGGCAATTTAGGAGTTTTTATTATGTTGGCACTTATAAGGAAAAAACTCAATGAGGGGGACAAAACAGACGACTTCAATGTGTGTTTGGCGGGAATGGCAAAATGATGCCTGTCTCTTGGTTGCAGGTGGCGTTCACAGGAACCACGTTCATTGGCTATGTAGGAGTGTGGACCGGTCAGAGTCCATACAAGTTTACAGTTTCTGGCGATGAACGAGGTAATCAGAGCAAACTCCTGAGCATTTTGGCTCTGTGCCTGGTCGGTTGTCTCCAGGTACTTCATCGGCTGCCCCAGCTGAACATGCAGACGAATCCCGACTACACCACCAGCTGGGACCCCCGGCCTAGTGGGGGAGGTGGGCGGTGTGCTCCAAGCAGTGAAGATGATTTCAGGGGGTGTGAGTGCTACAGAGAGTGCAAAACAGGGTGCCCGGGTGCTGCAGTCACTTGATTTCAGCTCAGGTCACGGTCTCAGGGGAGTGAGATCAAGCCCCGCGCCGGGCTCCACACTCGGCGTGGAGCCCGCTTCAGACTCCCTCTCCCTCGGCCCCTCCATCGTGCTCTGTCTCTCCCTCTCAAAGAAACAAGTCTTTTATTTATTTTTTTTTAATATTTTATTTATTTATTTGACAGAGATAGATCACAAGTAGGCAGAGAGGCAGGCAGAGAGAGAGAGGGAGAAGCAGGCTCCCTGCTGAGCAGAGAGCCTGATGCGGGGCTCGATCCCAAGACCCTGAGATCATGACCCGAGCCGAAGGCAGAGGCTTAACCCTCTGAGCCACCCAGGTGCCCCAGAAACAAGTCTTTTAAAAAAGAGAGGGAGAGAAAGCAAAACAGGAAGATGTGATGGAGAATGAAGGAGGGGGTGGGGCAGGTACTGCAGGTCACATGATCCAGGAGCCAGAAGCTGGGGGAATTCTAGAAACAGAGCATTCCTGGCTGATTCTAGAAACAAAAGATGGCGGTGTGGTTGTAGCACTGGGAACTGGCGTTACAGGCGGAGAGGAAGGCCGAGGCCGTGGTGAGGGTCAGGATGGGGAGTTTGGATTTTCAGTGTGATGGTGGAATGGAAGCCCTAGGAGGGCTTTAGGCCGGGAAGCGAATCACTCGGGCTGTTCCCTAGAAATCGGTCGTGGGGGGTGACATGGAAGCAGAAGACGGTTAGGGAGCTGCTGCAGTCATGTAGAGGCTACATGATGGCATCCTCCGGGCGACAGCTATAAAGCCTTCCACAGCTTACTGGCACCTTCTGGTCACTTTTCTCAGGGGACCTTCATGACAGTCCTGTCAGACAGACCGGGCTGGTCGTATTGACCCCGCTGGGGAGGCAGAGGAGGAAGCGGAGGCTTGGGGGTGGGGGGTGGCAGCTGGCCGGTGGAAAGGTGGTTCTCAAACTGGTCCCCCAGGTCTGGTGGTTATACGACTGCACCACCGGTCCCCAGGTCTCAGGGGACATGAGTCAGCTCCACAGAGCGTGGGAGACCCAGAGGTCCACAGACACTGTCTCTGTCCTCAGGAACTGGCAGCTGAGCTAAGAAGAAAGTCATAAAGTTGAGTGTTGGTCATTGGATGAACATGACTGACGTCATGTTGCCTGTTCCTTTGGTTAAGTCTGCTCTTACCTTTCTATGCAAGGTTGATGGGAGGACGCTGGCTGAGGACATGTCAGTGTCCGGTGCTCCGTTCTGCATCCTAATGGGTTCCTAAAGCATTTTCTCAAAGTCAGCAATGAGTGAGACTGATTTTCTCTTCTTTTTTGAAAAGATTTATTTCTTTTAGAGAGAGAGAGCAGAGGGCAGGGGCAGAGGGAGAGAGAGAATCCTCAAGCAGACTTCGTGCTGACTAAGGAGCTGGACACGGGGCTGGATCTCAAGACCCCGAGATCATGAGCTGAGTCGAAATCCATAGTCGGCTGCGTCACTGACTGAGCCCCATGGGTGCTCCATTGACTCTTAACCCATGGTGCTCAGACCACAGATGACACTTACTAAGGTTTCACACAGAATGTCTGTCAACAAGTGTGTGTTTCAGGCTGGGCTTTGTTTCCATCATTCTGTGACTCCAAGTGTTTAACAACGGATTAGTAGAACCTAAGGTACGAGCAGTCTAGAAATAACTGAGTTCTTCTGTGATGTGCACATTTAATGAAATACCGTCAGACCGCCTTTTTAATACTTATATTAGTGAAAACTAGTTCTATTTTAGTCTGCTGCAAGGGAGTTAAAATGCCTGAACCATAAGGTAGGATGTCTCTGCCAAGAGAGATAAGATATTCAGCTGAGTTTCTGGATGTTATGGAGACGGCCAACAGCCCCCCACCCCACCCCGGGAAGGGTAGGGCTGGGAGGAGGACCCACAAATGGCGTAGAGTCTGGGGAGGCGTAACCTACCACCTGGCAGGTAACATCTCAGCCTCGAGAGCCAGCCTGCCCGAGGTCTGCGTCGGGCTATCACTCGCTGACTCAGCGACTGCCCCCAGGGTGCTTCAGTGTCTCACCTGGAGAGCGAGGGAGGAGGTCGAGCTGCTTCGTGGATGTGAAGGGGCCGTGTTGTCCTGTGTTGTCTGGCTGTGTTGTCCGGCTGTGCTGTCCTGTGTTGTCCGGCTCCAGCCCGGGAGCACCAGCTGCGGTCTCAGCCCCTCCACGTTAATGGCTGCTGGTGGACGTGCCCCTGCACGCTTCCGCAGAACTCTTGCCCTTCCCTTTTCCCCTCTTCTTCTTCTTCTTTTGTAAATTTTATTTATTTTGCTTTTTCAATGTTCCAAAATTCATTGTTTATGCACCACACCCAGTGCTCCATGCAATACGTGCCCTCCTTAATACCCACCACCAGGCTCCCCCATCCCCCACCTCTTTCCTCTCTAAAACCCTCAGTTTGTTTCAGAGTCCACAGTATCTCATGGTTCAACTCCCCTTCCAATTTCCCCCAACTCTCTTCTCCTCTCCATCTCCCTATGTCCTCCGTGTTATTGCTTATGCTCTACAAGTAAGTGAAACTGTATGATAATTGACTTTCTCTGCTTGACTTATTTCACTCAGCATAATCTCTTCCAGTCCTGTCCATGTTGATACAAAAGTTGGGTACTCATCCTTTCTGATGGAGGCATCATACTCCATAGTGTATATGGACCACATCTTCCTTATCCATTTGTCCATTGAAGGGCATCTTGGTTCTTTCCACAGTTTGGCGATGGTGGCCATTGCTGCTATGAACATTGGTGTACAGATGGACCTTCTTTTCGCTACATCTGTATTTTTGGGATAAATACTCAGTAGTGCAATTGCAGGTCATAGGGAAGCTCTATTTTTAATTTCTTAAGGAATCTCCACACTGTTTTCCAAAGTGGCTGCACCAACTTGCATTCCCACCAACAATGTAAGAGGGTTCCCCTTTCTCCACATCCTCTCCAACACCGGTTGTTTCCTGTATTGTTAATTTTGACCATTCTAACTGGTGTAAGGTGGTATCTCAATGTGGTTTTGATTTGAATCTCCCTGATGGCTAGTGATGATGAACATTTTTTCATGTGTCTGTTAGACATTTGTATGTCTTCTTTGGAGAAGTGTCCTTCATGTCTTCTGCCCATTTTTTGATACGATTATCTGTTTTGAGGAGTTCTTTATAGATCTTGTATATCAGCCCCTTGTCTGCAGTGTCATTTGCGAATATTTTCTCCCATTCTGTGGGTTGCCTCTTTGTTTTGTTGACTGTTTCCTTTGCCATGCAGAAGCTTTTGATCTTGATAAAGTCCCCAAAGTTCATTTTCGCTTTTGTTTCCTTTGCCTTTGGAGACATACCTTGAAAGAAGTTGCTGTGGCCGATGTCAAAGAGGTTACTACCTATGTTCTCCTCTAGGATTCTGATGGATTCCTGTCTCACATTGAGGTCTTTTATCCATTTTGAGTTTATTTTTGTGTATGGTGTAAGAGGATGGTTGAGTTTCATTCTTCTACACATAGCTGTCCAGTTTTCCCAGCACCATTTATTTAAGAGACAGTTTTTTTCCACTGGATGTTTTTTCTTGCTTTGTCGAAGATTATTTGACTGTAGAGTTGAGAGTCCATATCTGGGATCTCTACTCTGTTCCACTGGTCTATGTGTCTGTTTTTGTGCCAGTACCATGCTGTCTTGGTGATCACAGCTGTGTAGTAAAGCTTGAAATCGAGCAACGTGATGCCCCCAGTTTTGTTTTTCTTTTTCAACATTTCTGTAGCAATTTGGGGTCTCTTTTGATTCCACACAAATTTTAGGATTGTTTGCTCCAGGTCTTTGAAAAATACCGGTGGAATTTTGATCGGGATGGTATTGAAAGTATAGATTGCTCTAGGCAGTATAGACATTTTAACTATGTTTATTCTTCCAATCCAAGAGCATGGAGTGGTCTTCCATCTTTTTGTGTCTTCTTCAATTTCTTTCATGAGTGTTCTGTAGTTCCTTGAGTATAGATCCTTTACCTCTTTGGTTAGGTTTATTCCCAGGCATCTTCTTTTTCTTTTTTTTTTTTTTAAGATTTTATTTATTTATTTAACAGAGAGATCACAAGTAGGCAGAGAGTCAGGCAGAGAGAGAGGGGGAAGCAGGCTCTATGCTCAGCAGGGATGCTGAGGCAGATGCAGGGCTCGATCCCAGGACTCTGAGATCATGACCTGAGCCAAAGGCAACAGCTTAATCCACTGAGCCACCCAGGCGCCCTCATCTTATGGTTCTTGGTGCTATAGTAAATGGAATCGATTCTCTAATGTCCCTTTCTATGTTTTCATGGATAGTGTATAAGAAAGCCACTGATTTCTGTACATTGATTTTGTATCCTGCCACATTACTGAATTGCTGTATGAGTTCTAGTAGTTTGGGGGTGGAGTCTTTTGGGTTTTCCATATAAAGAATCATGTCATCTGCGAAGAGAGAGAGTTGGACTACTTCATTGCCAATTTGAGTACATTTTATTTCTCTTTGTTTTCTGATTGCTGTTGCTAGGACTTCTCGCACGATGTTGAACAACAGTTCCTTTTCCTCTCTTCTTGCCCTCACTCGGCCTCCGCCCAAACCTGTTCCTCTCCAGGTTTTCTGTGTCTCAGGATATGATACTTCTTTCTGCTGCACTGATTGTACCAGGAGAATCTTTTGACCCCTCATTCCCGGGTCTTAGTGCCATTGCCCAAACTGGACTGTCTCTTCCAAGTCCTTGGAAATGTGTGTGTACATTTGTTTCTACGGCTGCCATGAAATTTGAGCTTTATCTTTGAAAACTGGATGCCAGTAAAAATCACTCTTCATCCACCAACTCTTCTCTCCCGTCAGCTCATACTCTGGGGAAGAAGTAAGATGGAAGGAGTTAAAATGTGGCACTTGGGCAACAGTTCGTACTTATACATATTGTTCCTTCCTCAACTCGACAGACAAAGGCTGGTGGTGGGAGAATGTGATTGCTGCCCTCTTCCAGAGACACTATCCGGTCAGCTGGCTTCTCCGCGCTGTGAGTACTTGTACTGCTGAGCCCCCCACCCTCACTCCATCTTCCGTGCGGTCGTGTTGTAGTGCTCTATGTCATTTTACGACTTTTACATTGACATTCAACAACTTTTCCATAAACAACATTTACTTCAGGTAAGAAGTTCCTTGAAAGGATGGGCATCTACGGGTTTGCAGAATGCAGAGTGATAAGAAGTATCAAAGAAAACAGAGCTGGACACTAGTTAGAGTAGTTGTTATAAATTATAAATTTCTGGTTATAAACTAAGTCGAGGGCATGTCATGTATGGCATGGCGATTATAGTTAATAATACTGTATTGCGTAAGTGAAAGTTGTTAAGAGTAGATCTTAAAAGTTCTCATGCAAAAAAAAAAAAATTTTGTAACTCCGGGTGGGGACGGATGTTGACTAGACTTATTGTGGTGATCATTTTGCAATATATGCGAATATTGAATCATTATATTGTATGCCTGAAATAATATAATGTTACCTGTCAGTTATACCTCAATAAAAAGAAAAGTCAGTGGTAGAGACAGATTTTAGTCAGTGCCGTGCTGTTGTAATTAGGAATAGTGCCCAGGTGGACAGAATCAACTTTGATTTGTACAGAGGTGACCGGTGTTTTAAAGGGAGAATGTGGGAATAGAGAAGGATGTGAACAGGGGCCCAGTAGAGTTGGAGAAGTGAAAAAGTACGGAAAGTGGAAAAGAGGGCTTGTACATGTAAAGCCTAGCTGGGGTTGCTAACTGGTGCTCATCAAAGTTAGCCTCCTGCCCTCCTGCAGAGACTGGAAAACAGGGGCCCTATCTTTTGTTTTTTAATTTTAAACTTATATCTAAAAATATATTCATTGAACAAAATAAAATCAAATATGCACATAAAACTTTGTACTATCAGATGTACAAATGTTTTGGGGATCAAAATAAATGTTTTATGAAAGTCACTCTAAAATGACAGGATTCTCTGATGAGTAGTTTTTCAAATGAAATACTTCACCATGCTTCATTTTATTTATTTTATTCATCCTGAGAAGTGTACTCCATAACCCCCATCATTTGTTTCACCCGTCACCTGTCCACCTCCACTCTGGTGATCGTTACTTCTCTACAGTTAAGAGTCTGTTTCTCGTTCTCTCTCTCTCGCTCTCTTTCCCCTTTGCTCATTTGTTTTGTTGCTTAAATTCCACATGAGTGAGTGAGTTCATATGGTATGTGTCTTTCTCTGATTTCTTTTGTTTAGCATAAAACTCTCTAGCTCTATCCATGTTGTTGCAAATGGCAAGATTTCATTTTTGATGGCTGAGTAATATTCCTGTGTGTGTGTGTGTGTGTGTGTGTGTGTGTGTGTGTGTGTGTGTGCTGTGTGTACCACATCCTTATCCATTCATCCCTCAATCTGTCAAGGGACACGTGGGCTGCTTCCATAATTTGGTTATTGTAAATAATGCTGCAATAAACTTAAGGGTGCATAGATCTTTTCAAATTAGTGTTACTGGACAGTATAGGGTAGTTCTATTTTTAATTTTTCGAGGAAGCTTTATACCATTTTCCACGGTAGCTGCCCTGGTGTGCACTCCCACCAGCCCTGCCCTGGTGTGCACTCCCACCAGCACTGCAAAGTGGTTCCTTTTTCCCACATCCTCGCCGATACTTCTTTGTTCTTGTATTTCTGACTTAACCTTTCTAATAGGTGTGAGGGGATACCTCACTAAGTGCTGGCTGGGACAAGCAGTCAATTCTTTGGGCCACCTTACTTTCTCAGGCAGGGGCTAGAAGAGAGGCCAGGTCACCTTAGGGATGTAGCCTAGAGCTATTAGAAACTGTTGTTTGTTCAAGTCATTATAGGCCAAGGTAAGGCCTTATCAAGCAAGACTGCTCAGAGGAGCCTAGCCAAAGTTTGGTCAAGGAGGGAATCTTTGTTAGAGGCTACAGTATTAGGCTGCTATAGCCTCCTAATCTTGATAACTGATTGAGATAAGAGAGAACTGTAAACTTTTGGGCAGATAAAAATGTACCCTCCTTTTAGAATCTCCATTTGCAAAGATCAGAATTTAGCAAAACAAAGACATTAGAAAGTAGTTCTGCATACAACAAAAAGAAAGTTTGCTTTAGTGACCTCTTAGACAGCAGAGTTCAGGCCACATATAAATTGTAATTTGAGGACATTTTGCGCAAGGATCTGGCCCTCCCCAGCTTTAGCCTTTTTGGCTCCTATTTGCCTTGCTTTAAATGATCTTTGTCCCTCTGGACCTGGAGGTCTCCTCAACTTCCTACCTGGGTACTTCCTAAAGATGTTAACAAACTGTGTACACTTCATACCTTTTTAAGACGACCTCTAAAACTTTTCATCATAAGATGGAAAGGCTGCAAAAAAAATCCAGAGTATTGCAAATGTTGCCATTTAAAAATAAAACTAGAATTTAAATCTAACCAGTAGACTCTAAACACCAAAATGATTTTTAAATGTTTTGGATAAAATTTACCTACAGTGACAGGCACAGATCTTATGGGTTTAGTTCCATGTCTTGACAGTTGTACACACTCATTTATCCACCCACATAGGCATCAGTAAAACAAGACACAGAACATTTCCAAGTCCCTGGAAATTTCCCTCCAGTTCCCTTCTCACCAATGCCTCACCGCCTCTGACACCCTCCTCCAGTGAAACCACTCTGACCTCTGTCACCACAGACAAGTTTGCCTGTTCTAGAATATGTATAAGAGAAATCCTAGAGTACAGACTCTCTCTCACACTCTGCCGGATACTTTTCTAATTCATCCATGTTCTTTGTATCCCTCGCTCATTCATTTTTATTACTGAAGAATATTCAGTTGTACGGCTATGCCACAATTCATTCATTTTCCCGTTGATAGACATTGGGTTGTTTCCAGTCTTGGGCCGTTGTGAATAAGCCTGTGATAGAATTCCCAGTACAAGGCTTCTAGTCAACATGCATGTCCACTTCAGTTGAGTAAGTGCTTAAGAGCGGAATTGCTGTGTCATAATGTCGGTGTATATATATAAATATTTTTTTAAAGATTTTATTATTTATTTTTTGAGAGGGAGAGAGGGAGAGCACATGCACAAGCAGGGGGAGGAGCAGAGGGGAAACGAGGGAGAAGCAGACTCACCACTGAGCGAGGCGCCCAATGTGGGGCTTGATCCCAGGACTCTGGGATCATGATCTGAGCTGAAGGCAGTTGCTTAACCAAGTGAGCCACCCAGGCACCCCAAGGTCAGCGTTTTTGTAATTGAGGTATAAAGCTGTGCCATTCATGTGTCACACCATTCATCTATTTAAAGTGTACAACTCCCCGGTTTTTAGTATAGTCAGAGTGGTGCAACCATCTCTACAATCAATTTTAGAACATTTTCATTCCCCTGGAAAGAAATCCCGAACCCACGAGCAGTCACGGCCCATTTCCATAATTTCCCCAGCCAGACAGATAAGGTGCTTGTCCCACCCTGACTCTGCCACCCGAAGGAAGCAAGTCACCTCCACCTTCGGGATTTCTTCCTCACGTTCTTTGGCTTTTTTCTCACCGGATTCTGCTGGAGTCAGTGAATTCTTTGATAGTTGTCGTGGGATGGTGTCGGTGACATAAAACAGTGTTCCTGACTCCTCTTGCCTCCCTTTATAATTGTGCTGAGTTCAGAACAAACCACTTTAGCCCTACATACCTCACCCTTCACAGTCCTATGTGTACGGGAGGGGAAGGTCCCAAACCCTGCCCCCGGTGGATGGTTTATGGTGCCGAATGAGGGCGCCTTTGCAGACGCTAATATTTGAATTGTGCTTTTGCTTGACTTTACCACGACCCCTGACACTGTGCCCGGCAGTATTCAGGATGGATGAAGAGAAAACGTCCTTTCCAAGAGCGGTTGTGAAGACACAGGCGGGAAGGGCAGGCTCTTCTGCAGATGAGCTTGAGCAAGGAAGGGAGCCCCTTACCCGCCCATGCCACAGCCCTTGGGAGGCCTTCACGAACCCCGGGGGTTTCTGAACCCCCTGCTCACTGCTCTGATGTAGTGTGCTGTCTTCCGTCTCCAACCTTTGCCAGACTATTCCACTGAGCCAGAACTGTCTTCCCTACCCCCATGCCCAGCCTCACAACCACGACTTGGACCAGCCTCACTTCCCTTTGTCCCTTTGGCCTCAGCTTGTGCAATACCTCCTGGGCTGCTTCCTAAATGCCCTGGGTGACGTTGGGTCCCCTGCTATGACTTTTCCAGCAACTGCTTCTCCCATGTTGACACCCCGTACCCTGTGTCACCACTGCCCATTGTCTTTCCTGTCACTCTTGGAAATCCGGAGTGAACGAGGTTAGGTCAGTCGTAGTCACTGTTCTGTCCCCACGCCGGCACAGTGCCCAGCACGTGGTAGGTATTTAGAAAGGACTTGTTGAAAGATCAAAGGACTGAGGACACGGGGGCAGTCCTGGGTGAAGGTGACCCGCCTAGAAAGCGTGTGGCACATGGTTGGTGAGCTGGGCCTAGAACTTGTCAACAGTTCTTTCCTTTTGTGAGGAAAGTCCCGCTGCTGTCGGCTCCCCATGGAGCCCTCGTGACAGGAGGTTGAAGTTGAGCAATTTAAGGTGGGAGCCATGGCTGAATGCATCAGGAGAGCAGGCTCCGGCCCGTTTGTCCGTCAGGGGCGTGGGTCGCTGCCGCGGGAGGTGAGGCTGATGCAGGCGCGTCTTCTCGTTCAGACCCTGAGTGAGTCGGAAAACTTCGAAGAAGCTGTGATCAAACTGGCTAAGACACCCCTGATCGCTGATGTCTATTACATCGTGGGGGGCACGTCCCCCCGGGAGGGAGTGGTCATCACGAGGAACAGAAACGGCCCAGCAGACGTGTGGCCTCTGGACCCTTTAAATGGAGCGTGAGTAGAATGAAGACCCTGGTCATGTTGTATCCATCATGTTTTTCAACCAGTGAAACTAGAAGTATTTTTTCGTTTTCGCAACTTTTTCTTCTTTGGCTGCACGCCGAATGACCTTGGGTAAGACGAGGTGTTGCGCTCTGTTGTAGGTGGTTCCGGGTTGAGACAAATTACGACCACTGGAAGCCAGTACCCAAGGAGGACGACCGGAGGTAGGCCTCTATACACTTTCCGGTTTCCAGGGTTTCCTCGGGGTCGGGAGAATGGGCCCTTTATAGGACGAGAACTGGAGAGGACTAGAGGCGCTGCCCCTCCCAGAAAATGTACCTGGGTGCCCTCACCCATGGCTTGGCCAGACTGGAAGAGTGTGGGGAGGGCTTCTTGGCGGCTGGGTGTTGGAAGGGAAGGTTGGCCCTGGCCTCAGGGTCAGAAGGCCTGGAGCCACCACTGGCTCTGCTAGTGACTCCCTGGGTGGCTCCTCGAGCCTCCGTTTAATAAGCTGTAAAAGGAAAGGGTAGACCAAGAATCGAAGTTTTCCATGTAAGACTTGTTTGGAAGGAAAACATTTAGTTTAAATAAATACATAAATAAACTAGTTAGGGGCTTTCTTTGGTCCTTCTAAAATTTTTTCTTTAAAGACTTTATTTATTTGACACTCAGAGACAGAGCACAAGCAGGGGGAGCAGCACAGAGACAGGGGGAAGCAGGCTTCCCACAGAGCAGGGAGTCTGACACGGGGCTCGATCCCAGGACCCCAAGATCATGACCTGAGCTGAAGGCAGACGCTTCACCGACTAAGACCCCAGGGACCCCTGGACCTTTTAATTTTAAACGTTTTATAAATCCGTGCGTCCCCAAACAAGAGGCAGTTAGGTATTTCCTCCCGGCTTAACAGCCCCATATGTTTAGTGGCAACTGTTTAATTTCGTAGCAATACATTTCACCTTCCCAGCTTCCCGGTGTGTCCACGGGCCTGACGGTTGAATCAATTTTGCTGCGGTGGTCTGAGACTAGGCAAAAAGCAGGTTTGGGGGCCAGGATCTGCTTTGGTGAAAGGGAGGTAAGGCAGCTGGGCCTCAGGATGAGAGCTGGTGCCCTGCAGGGTTTCCTGAAAGGCCCAGTAACTTTGACCCTTCTCCTTACAGGACACCTGCCATCAAAGCCCTTAATGCCACGGGCCAGGCCAACCTCAGCCTGGAGAAGCTCTTCCAGGTGACTTACCAAGCCGCAACGTCCTCCTCTTACCCAGGATGTTTGCTGTCTTTGTTAACAGTGATTAAAAAAAAAAGAAGAAGAAGAATGTGAAATCTCTGAAATCAAGCAAATGTGGTAGATGACAGTGTTGGAGTCAGAGTTTCACCTGGTTGAAAACTTTTTTAAGAGTTTATTTATTTAGACAGACAGCGGGAGAGGGAACACAAGCAAGGGGAACAGGAGAGGGAGAAGCTGGCTTCCCGATGAGCAAGGAGTCTGATACGGGACTCGATCCCAGGATGCTGGCATCATGACCCGAGCTAAAGGCAGACGCCCAACGACCGAGCCACCCAGGCGCCCCATGAAAAACCTTTTAAAGCGTCCAATGACAATTTGGCATAAAAGATTTTTTTAAAGTTTGCCTTTTGTGACAAACAGAAATCTAAAATGAGAATTACCTTCTTTTTAGGGATTCTCAACTAATGACTTGATAATTATATTTGTTTTTATGTGGTCCACTTTGTTTAACTCATTAAAAATTACAATTCTATTTATAGAATCCTTCAGACTTAACCTAAAAGGTCACCAGGACCCACAAGTTAGTGGGAAATGAAAGTTGAACAGAAAGTATAACTAAATTTTTTTTAAAAGTCTGATGACATTTTGTGAACTGGTTTCAGTGTAGGTCAAAGTATCCCTCTTCACCTCGGTTTTTCTGCCTCTTAGAGACACAGTTGGGTAGATGTTCACTGTTTAAAAGGGGAAAGGATTCAAAAGTCTATAACTCTGTCACCCTAAGACCCACAGGAGTGTTAGGTAGTTTTATGCTTCCCGTAGATTTACCTTTTAATATTTCTTCTACCTCTTAATAGTCTTTGTAATATGATTTTTTTTTCCTTTGCAGGTTTTGTCCGTGTTTCCGGTTTATAACAAGTAAGTGACATGTTCAACGCATCTGTTCTCACATCACCCCAGAAGGGGGGACTCGACTCCCATACTCTGGCTCAGCAGGGTTCTGGGTGCCTGTAGGTTGGGCTTTCTAGGTGCTGTGGGTACAGCAGTGAACCAGGCCGAGTCCCTGCTCTCACGGGGCTCGCGTTCTGCTGGTGGGAGTAGGGAGGAGGCAGGGAGGGGCAGATAGACATATCATAAGTCAGGTGAGAAGCCCATGAAGAAAAACAAAGGTAAGGAGGCTAGAGTGATCCAGAAGGAGGAGGGCCGTGATGTGTTCATCCTAAATCGGTCTGGCGTGGGGGCCACCGGCCCTGCTTTTGAGCGCCTTAATCCCACTGTTAAAACCAAACTTTAGACACCCTTGGCCTCCCTGCAACTTGCTGAGCCATTCTGCTGCCCCCATGCTCCACACACAGATGATTCAGCATCAAAGCTGCTGTTTGTTTTTTGGCCTGAACCCTTGACAGGAGCATTCTGTGGGCAGTGGCTTCTCAGGTGTACAGCCCTCATCGTCCTCTGAGGTGAAGCTCTTAATGAAACCTAAGTGGCAGCCACAAGACTTGGACAGGAAACTCTGAAGGTCCCAGAAAACCTTCAGAGTTTTCTCGGAAGGTCTCTGTCACCAGAAGAGCCAGGCTGACTAGACCAGCAGCTCCTCCTTGTCCTTTCCAGGTGGGGCTTCACGGCCTTATGGGCACCTCGGATTAGCTCCTTGGGGGTGCGGAAACCTTCTCTTGCTTCGTGAGTGGGGCTTGGTTTAATAAAATGAAAGAGGAAGCATCTGCAAGTCAAAGCCGTTTTATCTCCTCCTTTTACTCAGTAAATGCCCAAACCCAGCATCTCCTACCTCCTTGTTCTCACATCTGCTTTCTCCAAGGCACGAATACAAAATGGTCCTCTTCAGGAAACAGCCTAATACCGACAAAATCTGTACAGCAATTTTTAGTTTCAAATACCCAGTTGATTTTTTTTTCCTTTGAAATGATCGTCTCTTACACAAACACAACATAGTTTTCCTGATGGGCTCTGGAAAAACTTCCGCATATAAGTACTTTTAAGATTCCTTAGCTGTTATGACATTTTCAGAACTGGCGGTGGTCTTTCATTTTGTACTGTAATAGGAATATATCTTCAAATTGTTCCTTTGAAAGTTTTTTCTGTAAGTATGGCCTGATAAAAAGATGAACACTAAAAAATTTATTCTATAAACAATATTCTAAGAGCCAATACAGAAAAACAAATCAATCAGTACTTTGCCACTCTAACAAAGGAGCTGTGTGGGTAACGAATGATACCCAGTGCTCTGCGGGGTAGGGGGAACCTAAAAAACAAATTAAAGACCCCCCTCAGTTGTAGCATTTATTGACTTGCGTGTTGTAAACACTCCCAGCTGGGCCTATTTCAACCTCATGACCGATTGGTTTCTGCACTTCCTGGATGTGTGACCGTTGGCTCTCCCCAACCTGTGGCAGCCATCCGCACCACACAACGGACTCGATCCTTTCCAGTCGGGCACAGTTTTGCCCTTCTAATATTCGTTTTAAAGATAAGGATGTTCTTTTCTGTGTGTTCTTATAGTTTAAAAATAATTTTTAAAATGATGATTATATCTTTTTTCTAAAAATTAGCATTCAAATTAAAGAGTTGTTATATTTTTTAAAGATTTCATGTATTTGAGAGAAAGAAAGCATGAGCAGAGGGAAGGGGCAGAGGGAGAGGGAGAAGCAGACTCCCTGTGGTGGAGCAGGGGGCCCACAGGGCTTGAGCCCAGGACCCTGAGATCATGACCTGAGCCAAAGACAGATGCTTGACTGACTAAGCCACCCAGATACCGCAATAGGTGTTATATTTTTCTCTTTTCCTTTTTTTTTTTTAAAGATTTTATTTATTTATTTGACAGAGAGAGATCACAAGTAGGCAGAGAGGCAGGCAGAGAGAGAGGGGGAGGCAGTCTCCCTGCCGAGCAGAGAGCCCAATGCGGGGCTCGATTCCAGGACTCCGGGATCACGACCTGAGCCAAAGGCAAAGGCTTAACCCACTGAGCCACCCAGGCACCCCTAGTTGTTTTATGTTTTAAAGCATTGCCTATGCTGTCAACAGCCCTTATAATTTTAAATAGGTACACCATGGCCAATGGGATATATTGTATAGAGTTAAGCATTCTCCAGTTGTCACTTTTTCCTCTATTAAAACTCTGAAATAAACATATTTGTACATCCCCCCCCACACACACACACAAGCGCCCTGCTTTTGGATTATTTTCCCTGGCTGAATTCCCAGAAGCAGGGTAACTGAGTTAAAGGCTATGACTTTAAATGGCATATGAAATGTTTTGTTGAAGTAGAAATTATAAATAGTTAACCAAGTAATGCTTTTCTCCTTGTATAATTGAAAACCCAGGAGGAGCTGCATTTATTTTTTTTTTTAAGATTTATTTATTTATATTAGAGAGAAGAGTGCATGAGTGGTGGGGGGGTGTTGCAGAGGGAGAGGCAGAGAGGGGAAGCAGCCTCCCCGCTGAGCGGGGCTGGACCCCAGGACCCTGGGATCTTGACCTGAGCTGAAGCCAGGAGGACCCCCGCTCAACCGACTGAGGCACCTGTGTGTCCTGAGGAACCGCATTTAAAGGATGTTCACCACTGAGCCAGAATTAACACGGATTCCCGACTGGCGGGCCCTTTCCTTGCAAGGAAGGCTGTTGGGGTGTGAAGGTCACGGAAAGAAATCGCAGCATAAGCCGCTCAATGCTGCCCCCTTGTGTCACGCTGTAAAATTACACCCACCTGCGGTGGAATTCCAACCTCTGATCAGTCTCTAAGCGGAGAAAATACTACGATAGCGATGGAGAATGATGGCGGGAGGAAACGAACAGCTGAAGTCCTTCTTCAGCGGATCTCCATTACCCTTGGGCGAGCTCTACGTGTCCTTACAGTGCTGTCTTCAGCCCAGTGTACGGTTTGGGCCCCTGTTTCTTCCTAATCCTGAACAACCCACCTCCCCCTCATTGCCACAGTGTGAAACTCTGAGGAGTCCGAGAATTTTACATTTGAACGTGGCCTTCCCCAGTGTTGTCAGGTTAGAAAGGAGGGACCCTGTGCAATCGCTCGAATGAGAAATGTTAAACATTCAGACGTACATAGGCTTCTGTTTGTGTTATTTTCTAGGTCCCAAGGGTTAGGTTGGTATTTTTTTTCCTCTTTGGAATATTAGAGACAATGGCTTGCATATAAAAATCTCTCTCTCTGTTCTCAGCTACACAGTTTATACGACAGTCATGAGCGCTGCCAGCCCAGAGAGGTACACGACGAGGATCAGAAACCTGGGTTAAATGTACGTAAGCGAAAAGCGGGTTCTACTGTGCCATGAAAGTTGTGCTCGTCTGTTGTGTGTTCGTTTGGGCACGTTGCTGGGTGTGGGCTGGCGTTTCCCACGGAAGACGGGAACATCTGTAACATCGACACGTACAGAATATCTTCTGACACACATCTGGCAAATGGTTGTCACTGGTATCAGGTTAATGTCACTATGAGGGACTTATCTTGAATGTTGGTACGAGAGCTCATCTCGTGCCAAGGGCCCTTCGTCCCTCATTCGGACCTGCTCTCAGGGCGAGCTGTTATGTCTTCACGGACACAGAAGGGGACATAATTGGGAAGACTTGCCTGTCCCCAGAATAATAGTGAGGCGGGCCCAGCACCTTTGCAACCTGAGAAGACAGACAACGAAAGCAGGGGACAGCTGTAGGATTGATTTCAGGCGTGGGTGAGCCCATCCTTGAGGGAAGAGCATGAGGAAAAAGCAGGTGTCCTCTTTGCGGTGCCTGAAACCAAACCGAGGCGGTTTTCCCTAGTGCTGGGGTCTTCTGGAAAAGGGTCAACCCGGCCTGATGTTTGGGTCATTTGCTCATCGTGATGGTGTTACAAATCGGTGTTTGAATTAAATCCATTCATTTTTCTACCCTTACAGATGATTTCTTAAAAATGAAGTTCTGGAAGAGCTGTGCTTTAAAGAACAAAACAAAGCGGGAGGATTGAATCATTTTAGGGACGACACAGGTTCCTTCCTCATTAAGCTTTTCAGGCTTGGGAAGCGAGGGAGGGAGGACCACTGTCAGGCACGTGCGTGGCGGGCCTCCTGCGCTCACTTCCCTTCATCGCTTGCCTTGGGCCGCTCTAAGCTCTGTCTCTACCGACTCGAACAACTCAAAGATAATTGGTCTCAGAGGTCAAGCCACTTCTCCCCACAATATGTAGCAATGTTGTCTGACCTCAGCTGATGAAGAAACGAGCTGGCCAGGCCTCTTTGTTCATTACGCAGTGCTTCTGGAAGAGTCGGAGAGAAAAAGGTCCTTCTGAGAAGTGGAGAACTGTAGCTTGGATAGAGCCTGTCTGAGTGTCTGTTAGTCTGAGCTTTGCTCCTTTTTTCCCCTGGGGTGGGATTCTCACTTTACAGAATGTGTCTAACGTTTCTTTATCAAAACCGATGGGCCTCGTTTTTCTAAATAGCTATTTTCTTACTGCTTTTTGAAAACAATGTAAGATGTCGGGAAGGTGAATAAACACTTTTCCAAGATATTTAACGTTGTCGCTGCATTCTTATTCCCGAAGTCGTGTGGCTCTGAGCAGCTGTCCCGCGGAACCAGCTCTCCTAGATGTTGTTCAAATGTCAGCACTCAGAGGAGGGCACGGCTGCGTTGTAGAATTTAATTTTTTTTTTCACATCTACAAGAAAGAAACTTCCGTGAGGATGAAATGAGAAAAGGTTAAAATGCACAAGCAGTGAATCGATGGGATGTTCTTAAATCTTGCTGGTGTACCGGCGAGAACGAAGGAAAATGGGATAAATGGAAGAAAGTGTCAGCCCAGCACCAGTCACCCCTGCCTCACCATAGCCCACACCTCACTGGTGGCCCAGAATATTCGTGTTTCTTCCTGGACAGTGTTGGAGCCACATTGTTAAATTTCCATCATCCACTGTCCTTTTAAAAATCAAACATCAAAAAAAAAAAAAAAAAAAAAAATCAAACATCAAGGGACGCCTGGGTGGCTCAGTCAGTTAAGTGTCTGCCTTCAGCTCAAGTCATGATCTCCGGGTCCTGGGATCGAATCCCACGTTGGGTTTCCTGCTCAGGAGGGCGTCTGCTTCTCCCTCTCCCTCTGCCCCTGCTTATTCTCTCTCTCTCTCACTGGCAAGTAAATAAATACAATTTTTAAAATAGAAAATAATAATAAAGTCAAACACCAAGAGTAGTTTAAGTCTTGCCGGATATGTTAAGCTGTGATGGAGACTAGAAATTTCTACTCCTTTGTCACTGCCGTTCTTGTTTTCTAGACTACAGACTGTGATCTCTGGATGGAAATTTGGGGAGTCGCCTAATTTTAACCAGGCAGCAGGATGGCACTGGGGACTTTTCAGTAGGAGAGTGACTTAAGCAATCTAGATCTCTGGTTGTCTTTAAGACCTGTGTTCCTTGTGCCGTGTGGCTTCACTCTGATGTGTCCACATGGAGATTTCTTATTATTTAGCCTGCTTGGGGTTTGGTAAGCTCGCCAGACTTCAAATGTACTTCTCTGATTCAACTTTGGAAAGTGCTCAGTCACTCTTCTCTTCTCTTGCTATTCTATGTTCTCTTGTGTCTTTTCTCCTGAACTCCCTGGTGTGTGTGTTATCGCACCTGTTCTGCTCTGTCTCAGCAATCTGGGATTTGCAAGGGTCGGGGGGCAGCGTGGGGACAGGGCGCGGAGAGTAGGGGGGTGGATTTCTCTTGCAATGACATATTCCAGGCCATGTCTTTATTTTTTTCTGCAAAATCATAAATATTTCTTTAGTGAATCTACTGAGTTCTTTGTAGCAAGGATAATAAATTTATTATTTTTAAAAAGATTTTATTTTTTTAATTTTTTAATTTTTTAAAAGATTTTATTTATTTATTAGAGAGAGAGAGAGCGAGGGAGCGAGCACAAGCAGGGGGAGAGGGAGAGAGAGGGAGAAGCAGGCTCCCCACAAAGCAGGGAGCCCAATATGGGACTTGATCCCAGGACCCCGGGGTCATGACCTGAGCCAAAGGCAGTGGCTTAACCCACTGAGCCACCCAGGCGCCTCAGATTTATTTATTTTAGAGAGGATGAGCCAGAGGGATAGTGAGAGAGGGAGGTAGAATGTCAAGCAGACTCCCTGCTGAGCACAGAGCCTGATGCAGGGCTTGAGATCACAACCTGAGCCAAAACCAAGGGTAGGACGCTTAACCGACTGAGTTACCCCAGTGTGTCCCTCTTTATTTATTTTTTTTTAAAGATTGTATTTTTAAGTAATCTCTGCACCCTGCCTGGGGCTTAACCTTCCAACCCCAGATCAAGAGTTCATGCTCTACTGACTGAGCCAGCTGGGTGTCCCTTAAGGATAATATTTTATTTTAGATGGGCTATTTGCTACTTTTTCAAACTGCTAGGATCTTTATCGGATAGCATCTGTTTCTTGCTTTGTTTTTGTTGTTGTTGTTAAACTTCTTAACCCCTACTTATTTTATACTCTGCTTCTAAATTTAATCATCGAACCTTCAGGTGTCTAACTTGGCTGTTTGTTTTCACTCACTCTCCCTCATGGAAGTTTCTGTGGTGTTCCATACTTTTGGATTGTGTTCCCTTGGAAATCCTGAGGGCCAGGGTGGACAGTACACTGCCCAGAAAGGACGCGGGTCTGTCCATTTCTCAGCGTGTGATTTCTTAGAACATTCAGTATAAACTGAAGCCTCGGTTTACGTTATGTTAGGGCAAGCCTGCGGGTCCACCTTCACAGAGGAGAGCCAGGCACTGTGCAGGCTTATGTTCTAACTCTATCTTCTGTGCATCTAAGACCGTGTCCCTTTATCTCCTACTTTCCGACGCAAATGTCGAAGAACTCAGGGGTCTAAGTTCCTGGGACCAGCAAACGTCCTTCGGGCCACCATGCCTCCCATGCCAGCTCCCCTACCAAGCTTCTCTTTATTCCCATCCTCCCTATATTCCCTTCATCCCCTCTGATTGCTTGCTAGCTCAAACTAAAATACTTGCTAGCTAAGTATTTGGCTTTTAGGAAAGACGCATGTTTATCATCTTTAGTTTTGTAGTGGGAATGTTTTTTCAGGGTATTTATCCCTCCAAGATACCCAGAAATCAAAGCACTGATGAACGATTTTTTTTTTTTAATTCATTCTGTGTAATTATGGAGAGTACCTTGTTGGGAGCAGATAATGGAAAAGTGAAAATCAGCTAGTGTGACATGTTAGTAGACCAGCTAAAAAGTTAAGATGGATTGCAAGATGTGCAAACAACCTTAATGTTCGTGGGCAGATGGATGAAGAAAACGTGGGTATGTGCACATGATGAAATGTCATCCAGCCTTTACAAAGTAGGCGACAGCATGCATGAACTTGAGGGCGTGATCCTGAGTGAAACGGGCGAGTCACAGAAGGACAAAGACTGCACATTCCGCTTACTTGGGGTCGATGGGGCTCAGGACACACGACCCCAGGATATGGCACGTTGGCACTTTGAATATTTTAAGTGAAGAAATCTGGGAGAATAGCAGAAGCAGGAGGGCCGCTCTGACCTCCTCCCGCAGCTCTTCATTCTGCAAACAGGTCCTAGAACCCTCCTGCGGAGGTGTCCTCCCTGTACCCAGAGGAATAGATCCTTCTTGTCTTTGAAGACAGTGGGACCCAAAAAGAATCCTAACGAGCAGTCCTCACTGAGTTACTAAAATTACCTCATACTCCTTAGCCTACCACAAGCCTCCATGTCTGCCTCCTTGTCATCCAACATCCCATAAAGATGCACAGACCCATCTCTTTGGGTCTTTGTTTCCTTATGAAGGCCCTCGCGTCATGTGAAACTTCTATTGAATAATTTTGTATGTTTTTCTCCTATTAATCTGCCTTTGTCAGTTTAATTCTCAGACCCAGCTAGGGATCCCGAAAGGGTAGGAAAAAAGCTTTTTCCTCCTCTACAAAATATCTAAAGCAGACTCAGAAGCTAGGTGCTAGTCAGAGGTTCTGCAGGTTAGGCAAGATGAATGAGTTCTAGAGACCAGATGTACAACATTGTACCTATCTACTCTATTACAGTCTACTTAACAATCCTGTATCTTACACCTAAAAATTCAGTAAGAGGGCTGAGCTCATGTTAAGTGTTCTTATCACAATAAAACATTTTTAAAAGCCAAAAATATGTTTAATAAAAAATGTTCCTTGGAAATGGACATGGCTTGGCCTACAGTGGTTGTATAGGAGATGGATAGAGTTGATTTTTAAAGTATTTTTTTTTAAGTACACAAGGAACATATGCCTTTTATAAACATAAATCAGGGCTGCCTCAGTGGCTAGGTCAGTTGAACCTCCCACTCTTGGTCTCAACTCAGGTCATGGTCTCAGGGGTGGGATGGAACCCTGCCTCATCAGGCCTCATGCTCCATGGGGAGACTACTTCCCTTCTCCTGCTCCCTCTGTCCTTCCCACCCGCTCACACACTCTCAAATAAATAAAATCCTTAAATAATCAGTAAATAAATCAGGGGAACCTGGGTGACTCAGCTAGTTATGCATCCTACTCTTGGTTTTGGCACAGGTTCTGATCTCAGGGTCATGAGACTGAGCCCCGTGTAGGGCTCCACATTCAGCACAGAGTCTGCTTGAGATTCTGTCCCCCTCTGCCCCTGTCTGCACTCATTCTCTCTCTTTCTCTCTCTAAAATTAAAAATAAATAAAATCTTTCAATCAATCAATCAATCAATCAAATAGTACATACTGGAAATCCTTTGCCTGTCTTCCCCGCTCACAGACTGCTCTCTCCCTGGTAGCATTCCCTAGAGATAACTGCCATCTGTGTTCATGAAGAGGTTTTTTTAGTGCTTATGTGTTTTATTTTTTATTTTATTTTTTTTAAAAGATTTTATTTATTTATTTGACAGACAGATCACAAGTAGGCAGAGAGGCAGGCAGAGAGAGAGGAAGGAAAGCAGGCTCCCTGCCGAGCAGAGAGCCTGATGCGGGGCTCAATCCCAGGACCTTGGGATCATGACCTGAGCCGAAAGCAGAGGCTTAACCCACTGAGCCACCCAGGCGCCCCATGCTTATATGTTTTAAAATGTAGATTTTACTCAGCTCTGTGAGACTAACAGATCAGGGGCCAGTTGCCATTAGAGGAAGGGGACAGAGCAGGTGCCTGCCGTACCACAGGGAAGAATACCAAGATTGGTCACAGGCAGACAGAGCAGGGAACTGTGTGTAAGTTAGAGAATTTTTGTGGTTTTTGAGGGAAGGAACGTGCTGACACAGGGTGAGCAGGCTAGACAGGTCTGCGATCGGCTGGCTTGAATAATTTCATCAGCTCCAGGGCATAGGAACTGCCCTAAGTTGTTGGATAGTGGCCCTGGGTAATGAGGGCAGGGAAACAGTGTCCTTGGGTGTAAAAGCTCCTATAGGCCCGGGTTGGGGGATGTAGACTCTGTATTAGGGGACCTGCATAAGAAAGGGTATTCGCAGTCCTTTGCCATAGGTAGGAATCAGCTAACCTTGGGAAGGGCATTGCCTTGCTAGGGGACAGCAAGGCCCCAAGACGTCAAAGCATCCATACAGAAGCTAGAAGACATGATTGGTAAAATAGAATATTTCTTCAAAATGAGGTTAGATTATATAATTCAGCGAGTTGTCTTGTTCACATAACAAAAAATAGGAACCATCTTTCCATGACAGAGGATCTTGAGCTATATTTTTTTAATGACCTCATAGGACTCTTCTGTAGGTACAATAACTTGGTTAACTGTTCTGCAATTTATGAATTTTTAAGTTGTTTCTAATTTTTCATGATCATGAACAACACAGTAATGAAAATTCTTTTATATTTTTGTGGGGGGGTTGTATAGTTCTAGAAAATATTTAAAAGTCAAATTTCTAGATCAAAAGGCTTACATATTACAAATTTGTAACTGAATTGAAAGCAGCATTTTTCACAAAACTAGAATTCACAATACTAAAATTTTTATGGAACCACAGAAGGCCCCAAGCAGCCAAAGCAATCTTGAAAGAGAAGAACAAAGCTGGAGGTAATCACAACTCCAGACCTCAAGTTACATTACAAAGCTGTAGTAATCAAAAGCAGTATGGTATTGGCACAAAAACAGACACATAGATCAATGGAACAGAAATGAATCCATACTTATTTGGTCAATAAATCTATGACAATAGGCAAGAATATACAAAGGGGAAAAGACATTCTCTTCAATAAATGGTGCAGGGAACACTGGACAGCTACATGCAAAAGAATGAAACTGACCTACTTACTTGAACCATACATAAAAATAAATTAAAAATGGGTTAAAGACCTACATATGAAACCTGAAACCATAAAGATCCTGTAAGAGACCATAGACAGTAACTTCTTTGACATCAGCCATAGCAACTATTTTTCTAGATCTGTCTCTTGAAGCACGACATACAAAAGCAAAAATAAGCTGTTGGCACCACATCAAAATAGACACCTACACAGCAAAGGAAACTATCAACAAAACAACAAAACCAACCACTGAATGGAAGAAGATATTTACACGTGATATATCCAATAAGGGATTCATATCCAAACTATATAAAGAACATTGTATTATATAAAAAGAACATGTATTATACATAAAAAAATGCAACACCAAAATTACAATCCAATTAAAAAATGGGCAGAAGACCTGAACAGACATTTTTCCAAAAAAGACAACGTTGGGCAACACACACACAAAAAGATGCTTGATATCACTAATCATCAGGAAAATGCCCAGTCAAAACGCAATGAGGTGTCACCTCATATCTATCTATCATAATGTCTAAAACCAAAAAGACAAGAAATAACAAGTGTTGGCGAGAATGTGGAGAAAAAGGAACTCATGTATCCCATTGGTGGGAATGTAAATTGGTATGGCAATTGTGGAAAACAGTATGGAGTTTCCTCAAAAGATTAAAAATAGAAATACCATACGATCCAGTAATCCAATAATTCCACTATCAGTACCCCCCCCAGGGCAAAATGAAAACACTAATTTGAAAAGATATATTCACTCCTATGTTCATTGCAGCATTATTAACTATAGTCAAGAAATGGGAGGGAGCAACCTAAGTGCCTATGGACAGATGAATGGGGAAGGAAGATATGGTGTGTATATTTGATGGAATATTACACTGCCATAAAAAAGGATAAGATTGTGCCTTTTGAAACAACATAGATGGACCTAGAGGGTATTATACTAAGTGAAACAAGTCATATTGAGGAAAACAAATACCATATGATTTCATTCATATGTAAAAACAGAATGAATAAACAGCAGAATGAGACCTATAAATATAGAGAACAAACTGATGGTCACCAGAGAGGAAAGGGGTGGGAGGATGGACAAAATAGGTAAAGGGGAGTGGGAGATACAGATTTCCAGTTATAGAATGAATAAGTCATAAGAAGAAAAGGCACAACACAGTCAATGATATTGTAATAGCGTTGTACGGTGACACATGGGAGCTACACTTGCGAGCACAGCATAACATATAGAGCTGTTGAATCTCTATGTTGTAGACATGAAACTAATGTAACATTGTGCATCAGCTCTATTAAAATAAAAAATATTTTAAAAAGAATGTAATGTTTCTCAGCTAAAAATAAGTACATAATTTAATAAATCACAATGAAAAGTTAATCTAGTTTAATTCCAACAAAGTGAAACAATTTACATTCCCATCAGCATGGGGGGAAGATGTTAGTAGTCAACCACTAACAAAAGTGAGTCAATGTGAAAATATCAGTATCAGACAAAAGAGAATTCAAGCCAAAATGGATTTTGGCAGAGTGATATTTTATTTTGATAAATCACCCTCTACCAAGAAAAACAGCCATAAGCCTTCATGTATTACACATATAATCATATAATGGCAATTTTATATGATTCAATATATATTTAATACAGAGCTACAAAACATAATGCAAAGATTCAGGAATCCAAGGGTAAATGGCTAAATCCGTATTTAGAGAAATCTTTCAAACATTTTTTTCTGAGACAAACAGACAAGGAAAAATACATAAGGATCCAGAGGATTTGAATAACAAGCTTGACCTACTAAACAGATGCAAATAAAGTGTAAATTTCTTTGCAGATTCACAGGGCACATTGGGTACCTACCAGCCCAGGCAAGCGCATCTTAGATGAATTGACAAAGTAAGTTATCTGGGAATAGTGATTAATATTTTTATTTATTTTTATTTATTTATTTGACAGAGAGAGATCACAAGTAGGCAGAGAGGCAGGCAGAGAGAGAGAGAGGGGGAAGCAGGCTCCCTGCCGAGCAGAGAGCCGGATGTGGGACTCGACCTCAGGACCCTGAGATCATGACCCGAGCCTAAGGCAGCGGCTTAACCCACCGAGCCACCCAGGCGCCCCATTAGTGATTAATATTTTAACGTGTGATGTCCAAAGAAAAGTAAACAAAAACTATAGGAGAAGTCGGCAAGAAAAGGCAAGATATTTCCATCACGTTTCGCGAACAGAGAAAAGCCAGTGGGGGGAAGGAGAGCTTGGGGTCCTGGGGGCTGCAGGGAGGAGCCCGAGGCCAGAGGAGGCCAGGCGGCTCTGAGCCCCACGCCCTGTGTGCTCATCCCTCTTCTATTTCTGGGTTAAGGAGCTCAGGCTGTGCTGATGTGGCTTGGGAAACACAGTCTCCTAATCCGGGGGAGTAAGAAGGCTTAGACCCCTGGCTAGGGTGGGAGAGAGCCCGGGAGACACTGTCTTCAGGAGTCGGGCCCAGTGGGGAGGGAGACACCCTGACTATGCAGTCTCCCCTTGCGAATCCCCCTCACAGGCCTGATCTGATCAAGGTCAAGGGGGGCCTACTGCCGTGTGATCGGGAGCCCTGACTGCCTGGCCGCGGCTGTGGATGTCCTGGCTGCCTCTGGGGGAAGGTATGCCCGCCTGGGCCGGCACCTTCTGCACCTGCCGTGTAGGTCCGGAAGACACTGCACCAGCCGGGGAGCCCTCAGCCAGCTCGGAAGCCAGGATGGAGGTCACACCTGTGTGTTAAAGAGGCTTCTGCCTCCTTTGTGTCCTAGTAAAGACTACAAAGAAGGTAAGAGCTTGCTTTCTAGCCTCAGTACAGAAAAGAGGGCAATAGACAGAGTTCTTACTCGGGAAGTAAGTACAGGTTTGGTTTGCGGGCGGAGGGCAGAGGAAGCCCCCAGTACTGACTCACCCGGGGAGGTCTTTGCTGTGTGTGTTTTGAGGTTCATTTAGTGGGAAGGTAAATAATTAATGCCATCTTTTTCTTTTTGAAGATTTTGTGTATTTTAGAAAGAGCACAGGGGCACGCGGGCACACAGCAAGCCCAGGGATGGGGAGGCGGGTGGAGGGAGAGAATGCAAAGCAGACTCGGTGCTCAGTGCAGAGCCACGCAGGGCTGCATCTCAAGACCTGGAGATCGTAACCTGAGCAGGAGCCAAGAGTCTGGCGCTCAGCGGTCTGAGCCACCCAGGCACCCGCCGACATTTTTTATTTTTTTTATGAAAATGTCAGATATGGATGATGCTAAGTCAAATCCTAGAAGGGCAGGGGTCTCACTTAGGTGGTGAAGATGTGCTATTTACCTGAAAAGATGGCTGGCTGGGGAATCACCAGCAGGAAAAGCGGTTAGTCATTATGGGAAGGTGTCGATTCAACTACCTGAGACTACAGCAGCCCCCTTTTCCACGTTTGGTTTTATGAACCTTTCACTTTTGCCCTTGGGAAGCATTTTAGTTCTCCTTTCCATTCATTTTTCCTAGTGACTTCTAGAATGTTCTTTACAGATCTGTCGATGTACCAATTTCTTCTGTTAAGGCAACCATATGTGACACCTGTTTAGTCAGAACCTCTTCCTAATTTCTTTCTTATATGGAAACATTTTTAGAAAATATGACTTACTGGGCGCCTGGGTGGCTCAGTGGGTTAAGCTGCTGCCTTCGGCTCAGGTCATGATCTCAGGGTCCTGGGATCGAGTCCCACATCAGGCTCTCTGCTCAGCAGGGACCCTGCTTCCCTCTCTCTCTGCCTGCCTCTCTGTCTACTTGTGATCTCTCTCTGTCAAATAAATAAATAAAATCTTAAAAAAAAAAAAAAGAAAATATGACTTACTGATTTTTAATTATCAAAGTTAAAATAAAACTATGTAAGTTAAAAATGAAAGTTTGTCACATCAGCCCATACCAAACAGTTTGCTATGTGCTATTTGATTTTACATGTACTGACATATTTTTATATAGATGAGATCATAGTAAGCATAGTGATCTGCAATTTGCTTTTCTTCGTGTAATGATTTATCTTGGGGATATTTTCATACCATTACGTAGAGATTTGCCTTGTTCTTTGTCATGGTTGAATTCTTCCATTCAACTTCTAATCTGCCATGATGCATTTTCTCAATTCTGTACTGATAAAATACTTAAACTGGTTACTGTTTTGGGAAGAGAGAGCATGAGCAGGAAGCAGGGGAGGGGCAGAGGGAGAGGGAGAATCCTGAGCACACTCCCCACTGGGCACAGAGCCCCCACTCAGGGCCTCATGTGGGGCTCGATCTCACAACCCCGAGTTCAGGACCTTATAAGGACACTTATCCCATCCTTTGATCACCCCTCTCATGACTTCACCTAAACCTAATGACCTTCCAAAAGCCCCACTTCCAAATACCATCACATTGAGAGGTACGACTTTAATTTGTAAATTTATGGGGGACACATTCAGTTCGTAGCAGTGATGTGTTTAGATAATGTGTCTTTTACTGCCTCCTAAATTTGAGCCAGGAATATGTTTTTGGCTATGATTTTTTTTAAGATCTTATTTATTTATTTGACAGAGAGAGAGATCACAAGTAGGCATAGAGCGGGCAGAGAGAGAGAGAGGGAAACAGGCTTCCCAGTGAGCAGAGAGCCCGATATGGGGCTCGATCCCAGGACCGTGAGATCATGACCTGAGCCAAAGGCAGACACTTTACCAAATGAGCCACACAGGCACCCCTGGCTACTGATATTTTAAAATAAATACATCAAATCCAATCTAACAACATATTGATTCTACCATATACTAAGAACACTTTAAATATCTTATTTATTATTCTCAAATATATATATAGAGAGAGAGAGAGAGTTTACAGGACCTTCATGGACCAAGGCCTAGTGGAAAGCTGAGCTGGATTTCTCACCTGCATCCGTGCACTCCCAAACCCCACCACTTTAGCACACAACGTGTCTCCACAGGCAAGTCACTGATTATCAAAACAAGTTGTAAGTGCATTAGTGAACTCAATCATTGCTGATGCTCCTTTCAGCTCTCAAATTGTTCAGGTATCTGGAGAAAGTTGGCTTGATTTGGTCACGATGGATACTCATTTTGACCCATTACTCAGATTCTGGTTTCATGATTTCTCTTATACCTGGGAATCATTTTGCTTATCCATACAAAAGAGATCATAGTCTTTTTCTCTTTATTTAGTCAAAATAAGTTAACCAACATAAGCAAGGTGAGACTTTTCCTTGATTTTCAAGGGAAAAGATAATAACTCTTTGACAATCCCCATTACATTAACCTTTAAAAATAGAGGAAGTAGAGTGGGGTAGATGTGAGGGAGGGGGAAATAGAGAAGTGGAATCTGCTTTCGACATTAACTCAGTAGGTCTCACGTTGCTTCCTGAAAAGGAGCTAGAGAAGGATTGGTCTTTGTTGTGTAAAAATAAATGTGGTGATAAATAAATATGGTAAAAATAAACAAAAAGTTTATTCAATTAATATTTATTGAATTCCTGCCACATGTCAGACCCATGCTGATTTCTAGACGTATAATGATGAATTTGCTCACACATAGTCTTTGCTCTCAAGGAAATGATAGTCTAATGGTAGAGAGATGCAAAATAGGAAACTATGTTATTGCCAAAATGGGGACGTGAATAGGATATTCAGGAGCTCACAGGAGGCGCCTGTCAAAGTGGCTTCCCTAAGGTGATGCCCAAAGTGAGCCTTAAGGAAATCAGTAAAGTTGGGGTGCCTGGGTGGCTCAGTGGGTTAAAGCTTCTGCCTTTGGCTCAGGTCATGATCTCAGAGTCCTGGGATCGAGCCCCACCTCGGGCTCTCTGCTCAGCAGGGAGCCTGCTTCGCCCTTTCCCTCTGCCTGCCTCTCTGCCTACTTGTGATCTCTCTCTCTCTGTAAAATAAATAAATAAAAATTAAAAAAAAAAAAGGAAGCAGTAAAGTTAGACAAGTTCACCAAGAAGGGTTGGATCGGAGGAGTATTCCAAGTCAGAACAAAAACCATCAGTCATGGTGGTCAAAGAGCAGAGTTTGAAGAAAAGGGAGAAGAGAGATGAGGCTGGCGGGGTAAGCTTTTAGGGAGATGAGTTCTGTTTGTGGTACACGGAGTCTGAGGCAGCCTGGTGAAAGTTTAACAGGAAGGTGAGTATGTGGGGCTGACGTATATGGATAATCTGGGTTGGAGTTACAGATTTGAGAGGTGGGAAGTGGTAGTTGCATATTAATTCACTCATCCAGGGACCATGTTCCAAGTGAGGAGACCTGACAGTTGAGGCTAGAGGACAAATAAAAATGGATATTTAAAAGACAGAGAAAAGTGAGCTCAAGAAGGAGAGAGATAGAGAGGTAGAGCAAAGGCAAGGGTGTCCGGCATTGTGGAAACCCAAGGAATAGAGTTTTGATCAAGGTGGGGCTTGTGGAAACAGATGGTTTTGCTGTTTGGGCAAGGTAAGGACTGAGATGAAGATGAAGGCATTGGAGACAACAGCATGAAAGGTTTTGATCAATAGGTAAGATGAAAAAATGGTCTGGAGAGGATTTAAGGAGAAAATATGTAGTCTACTCGCGAGAGAAGTCTGAATGAGAAGACAAGGGGGACCGGCTGGTAGCTGGAGAGATACAGGAATCCAAGGATGATGAGCCTGAAGAGCTCTGAGATAGGAAGAGAAGAGACTTCAGGATGTTTCTAGACTGAAAAGGAAAAGCTAGCAGAAAGGCTGGAAACATGGGAGAGAGGTGAGAGGACCGGTGGAATTTTCAGGGGGAGGAACACTCATGCACGGACACTGCAGAGGCGGGGAAACTACTCTCAGATGATAGTCTCATGGTTTTTACGATGTGGGAGACAAGGTCCATAGATAACTTGGTCTATCTGAACTAATTCTGTCTGAATTCCCTTCTTTCAGAGTCCCTCTTCCTTTTGTCAGCAAATAACTTGTTCTCCCTCCGACCTGCTATCTGTGTCCCACAGAAGACTTGAACCTACACTATGGGAAGTGGTACCTCAACCCAACATCACTTTGCTTTCCAGAACACAGAGAAAGGTATGTGTTTCCCATTCCCCAAACCAGCTGTGGGTATCCCAAAGCCTACACTGGATAGAGGGGCTTCTCAGAATGGAAGAAGGAACCATTATATTTCTCCTCGGGCAACTCTTGAAAATCAGCTTCTCCTCCTTATGACGAGACCACCAGAATGTCAGCTGAATATCGTAGGAGCTGATGTACTATATTTGACGGAGTTAAATTGTACTGAGGAGTCAGTGTTGTCCTCGAGGGGTTATCCCAAATTATACATGCACCAGTCAATGAAATACCGTTGGGCAATTAGCAGATGAAGGGGCATTTCAGGGGGAGGCTTCGGTATGTACAAGGGTCATGAGGTAGAAAAGGACAGTCATGTTCGAGGAACTGAATGGTCTGATGCAAACGAGAGGGAGGACGGCATGACATGAGGAGTCTGTCAAGGTAGGCAGAGACCAGATCACTCAGGGTCTGTAGGATTTTAACTTCATCCTAAAGGCATGAAGAACCATTGAAGAATTCAAAATAGGGAGTTTAGAGTAACATACACACATTTAAAGATTTAAAGGCCTCCGGCTTCTGTGAAGGAGGGATCAGAGGTAGAAGGGTAGAAGGAGGAACAGTCCACAGGCCACTAAAGTCGTCAAGCGGAAGATGATGATACCTTGGACCAGAGTCTGGGCAGCAGGGATGGAGGGAAGAGGGTGAAACCCAACAACGTCCAGGAGGTCGAAGTGACGAGATCCAACTGTGGGTGTGTGGGCTGAAGGAGAAGGATGGACCAAGAATGACTTCCGCTGGGGCGCCTGGAAGGCTCAGTCGTTAAGCGTCTGCCTTCGGCTCAGGTCATGATCCCAGGGTCCTGGATCAAGCCCCGCATCGGGCTCTCTGCTCAGCGGGAGGCCTGCTTCTCCCTCTCCCACTCCTCCTGCTTGTGTTCCCTCTCTCGCTGTGTCTCTCTCTGTCAAATAAATAATTTTTTTAAATCTTTAAAAAATTAAAAAAAAAAAAAAAAAAGAATGACTTCTGGTTTCCTGGCTAGCAAGACAGGGCAGGAATTAATGCCAGTGACACATCAAGACAGTGGAGGAGAACCAAGTCTGACTAGAGGGAAGATGAGGCTTTCGTCCATGTTAGGGTTGAGGCGTCCACGAGACATGCAGGTAGAAGTACCGAGAAGGTGGTGCCTATTCACATCGGCATTTTGGAGGCAAGTGGGCTGGAAAGATACGGCCTGAAGGCATCAGAATGTTATGTGGTCGCTGAGACCATGGGGCCCCGGAAGCACCCTGGAGGGAGAGTAAAGACAGATCAGAGATCAGAGCTTAGGACAGAGCCATGAAAGGCTCCAGGGCTTGAGCACCAGGTCCAAGAGCATGAGTCAGCGAAGGAGGCCGCGGAGAGGCAGCCAAAGCTGTAGGAGGAAAGCAAGGGGAATAGTGACAACACTTGTTCGTCTTGGCTTCAGCATCTCTGTAAGCTCGTGGCTTCCTTGCTGTCTCGCTTCACAATGTGTCCCGGGGTCATTTTGCACCTTCTTGGCCCCGGGAGTAGCTGCTCCTTTCTTAGGGTGTGGGGTGGTCATTGCTTCCTGGTTGGCCTATACCTTTCTATACCTTCTCAGTGAACAAATCCAGAAAACATGTATTATTTGGAAGAAAAAAACCCACCATGAGCAATTTATACTCAGGAACACAGTATTTTTACTTAACAGCCTCGATATTATATCTATCATTTTATTAAAAATCTTTTTTCCTAGTGACATTAAAATAGTGTTATTTACTCTATCCTACCATGTATAAATAATAGTTTCAGAATACTAACAATGCTATTATAAACAATGTGATCCCTGAAAATTCTTTAAGATTTCTTTGAAGTTCTTTTTGTCCTTTGGATACATTCTAGGGAATGTACAAATTATTGTACTAGGGATGTACAAATTATTGAATTCTCAAGTCGTTTGAAATAACTCTGTCTGTGTTTCTAACTTATGTAAGGTTAGATTCACTTGTTTAACATTCGCTTTTTTTGAGAGAGAGAGAGAGAGAAGGAGAGCGCATGTGTGCATTGTGGGGGAGGAGAAAAGGTGGAGGGAGAGAGAATCTTAAGCAGGCTCAGTGCTCAGCTTGGAGATGGACACCGGCTCAATCTCACCACTCTGAGATTATTACCTGAGCCCAAATCAAGACTTGAATGCTTAACTGACTGAACCACCCAGGCACCCCCTAAACTTTTGTTTTTAATCTTTGGGGATTGATTTACTTTTCACTTTGCTTTGAATTTGTTTTATAACTTTGTAAAGCATTTCTATAACTCCTGTCCCGATTATCTGTTGCTATATAACAAACTATCCCAAAACTTAGTGGCTTAGGATGACCATTTTCTCTGCCCGTGATTTTGTGGGTCTAGAATTTGCAAAGGGCCCAGTTGGGTGGTTTGTCTGTGATTCTCTGGGTAGCTGGGCCTGGAGGCTCTTGTTTTTTTTGTTTTTTTTTTTTTAAGATTTTATTTATTTATTAGAGAAAGAGAACACATGAGCAGGTGGGAGATACAGAGGGAGAGGTAGAAGCAGACTCTCCCTGAGCAGAGACCCTGACATGGGGCTCCATCCCAGGACCCTGAGATCATGACCTGAACCAAAGGCAGATACTTAACTGACTGAGCCACCCAGATGCCCCTAGAGATTTTAATTGTAAAGTAATCTCAGCACCCAGCATGGAGCTCAAACTTCCAGCCCTGAGATCAAGAGTTGCGTGCTCTCGGGGTGCCTGGCTGGCTCAGTTGGTGGAACATGTGACTTTTGATCTCAGGGCTGTGAGTTCAAGCCCCACACTGGGCATGGAGCCTACTTCAAAAAAAAAAAAAAAATGAAGGAAAGAAAAGACAAAAAAAAGAGTCACATGCTCTACTGACTACGCCAGCCAGGCACCCCTAGAGGCTTACTTCTACGACAGCTGTTTATTTGCTGTCCAGTGCCCTGTGGGTCCTGCCTCTCTCCACGTGGTTGCCTCATTCTTAACACGGGGCCTGAACAGCCAGGCCCATCTGTAACTTGTACCCTCGGGTCTAGCACACAAAGCTGGAGCAAGAGGAGCCCCCGTGTGTTAGATTGTTCTATTGGGAAGGAGGGGATGGAGGGTCTTGGACTCTCCTGCACCCCACTGCCCCCGTCTCTCAGTTAAAGGGAGCCCAGCCCCCTGACAGGCCTGGGTGGGAGAGAAAGGTAAGAAGGAGGCATCGCCTGCTCTCTCAGCCCTGAGCAGTCGAGCAAGACGGAGGATAGAAATGCATCTGGTTGGCAGCCCATGCCTACAGACATTGAAGCAAGGTGTTAGCCAAGAATGTTGTCACAGAGCCGGGGTGGCCCCGATACTCTCCGGTATCGCTTCCCCTTCGCTGCATATGAGAATCCTGTGCGGAGCTCGTGAAACCTGG
Organism: Lontra canadensis; assembly: GCF_010015895.1. Lineage (NCBI taxonomy): Eukaryota > Metazoa > Chordata > Mammalia > Carnivora > Mustelidae > Lontra > Lontra canadensis. The sequence goes on from NW_022630995.1 coordinate 6,837,144, forward strand.
AGATCCCTGGGTGCCCTGTGGAGAGTCTAGTGCCGTAGGTCTCGGCGAGGTCCAGGTGGCCGTGCTTCCCTTCAGTTTCTAGAAGGTCTGTAGCACTCACTCCGGACGTTGCCTTCACTGCTCCGAACACGGATTTACAGAGGTCAGTCCGTAGAGCGTCAGCCTCATCTCTTAGGGTTTGGTAAGTGCCTTTCAGAAGTAGCTACGGTTTGACATTTTGGGTCATAGGAAATCACGTTCAGTTCTGCTTACGTTCCTCTCTGGTTCTCCTTTCCCACTCCCCCAGTGACGTTCCTCCTAGAGAAATCAGCCCCAATTCTATTAGCTCCCTAATGCAAGCTAAATATATTAAATCAATCTGTCTACTGCGCACGAGGTTGACCTGAATTAACCTTCAGGGTTTCCTTTTTAATCCTGCTTTATCCACAAATACTCCATTCATCACCGCTGGCACATTCAGGCCCAGGAGCTTAAGAAGAACCTCATTATTTATGTGAACAGCTGCTCTCTTCTCCTGACCCCGGGGCCTGAAGCTCACGGGAAGAAGGAAGCCTCCTCGCGCCACCCTGTGGACGCGGTCACCCAGCACAGGTCGGGGCAGAAGAAGCCCAAAGGCAGATCTGACAGTCAGTGCCGTCCCCCAAGTAGCACTACTGACGGGGACACTGGCAGCCCACGGGTCTGTCACAAGTCTGGGGATAGCAAGCACACAGCCCAGCAAGCACTTGCTGCCACCCAGCATTCTAGGTGGTCATCTGTGTGTTCGTTGTTTGTTTTCCCCAGTCCCCTAGTCCATCCCGCTTTCCAGATGGGGACACTGAGTCCCAAGAAGGTAAAATTCCTGGGAAGCCACATAGCCGATGAGGGCATTTCCAGGCCTAGAACCCAGGACACCTGATATCCAGTCTGTTATTATAATGTCACAGTGTCCCCCCAGTCTGTTATTATAATGTCACAGTGTCCCCCCACCTTCCACCCCCACATTATCTCACTCTTCAAGGATGCCTCGAGCTTGAAACCTCCCCAGGTTGCATTTCTTGAGAATCCTGGCAATCCAACCTTTCCACCTCTACACTTAGCCTTTTCGGCAAAAAGTAGGAATACCACTAAACCTCCAATGGCAGTATGACCGTGAGGTAAGGATGAAGGCGGGGTCGGGGCTGGGAATGGGGAAAGGAACCTCCCAGCCAGTGGTCAGGCAAATCCTCCCTACCGGCAGCAATGGCTGGCTCTTTCCCATCGTCTTGCCCCCACGTTACAGTAGGAGAGGGGCCCTTCGCCTCCCCGCTGGCCGGGGAGTCCCGGCTCACAGGTTCGCTCCTCCTTCCCTGTCACAGCCTTCCGGGCAGCAGCCCTCATCCAGAGATGGTACCGGCGCTACATGGCGCGCCTGGAGATGAGGCGGCACTGCACCTGGCGCATCTTCCAGTCCATAGAGTACGCAGGACAGCAGGACCAGGTCAAGGTGCGCGGGATGGGGGAGCGGAGTCACCGGCGCTCTGTCTTCCAGCCCAGGGGCCCCGGGGGTGCAGCTGATCGGGACCCCCCCCCCCGCTTCTCTTTGCGCTCATCTCTGAAGCCGAGTCTCTGCTTCTCCTGCAGCTCCATGACTTCTTCAGCTACCTTGTGGATCACTTTACCCCCAGCAGCAACCACGAGCGTGAGTAGAGCTGCCATGCAGCACAACCTCTTGTCTCCGGCTTGTAGACATCAGACGGAAGGGGGTGGCAGAGGGTGCACAGACCCGGTGACAGCCAGGGAGTGAGCAGGGAGGTTGACGAATCAGTGGCAGCTTCTGGATTCTCCCAGGAGCACACCTGGATGCAAGAATAGGAATTCAGGGAAGGGAAACCCGGCAATAAAGTGCATGTGGCGGGGAGGGGTGCTACTAAGCCAGCAACTCAGTGTGTCTGGGAAACAGTGCAAAATGCATGCCTTGGAATGATCCCATGGAAGGCGGCAACTGGAGTCTCCATATGTCAACTCCCGAGGCTCCCCGGTTGAAGGCTGCTGGGCAGGAGGGATCGGAAAGGTTGTTAATTCCGCAGCGTTTCTGGCCTGCCGAGCTCCCAGGCCAGAGATGGCAGAGGCTGGAGGTGGACCCTTGCTGGGAGGGCCCTGGAAGTTCTAAGGGCTTCTGCCACACTCACTGTGTGCACCAGAAATGCCTGTGAGCTTGTCACCCCGCCCCAAGGCTTTTCCTTTTGCTTTTTTTTTTTACAAGCCTCAGCTCCTAAATTTCTGTTCTAAGTCTGGCAAATTGCCCTCTTTTAAAATAAAAGTCAAAGGGAATTGCCATAAAAGCATAACCTTTACCTTCCGCCCACCTGAATCTATTGTCACTTTCCCGTCCCTTTCTCCTCTCTGGCGTTGGAGCTGATGCCAGACTGGCGCTCTCCACGTCCAGCATTGTCCAGGGAACGACTGTGTTGCCCATGGACGGCCCATCTGATCACAAGCTGGCCTCGCCTCTCTGTCCTGACCAGGAGACTTCCTGAACCGCATGTTCACTGAGGAGAGATTTCCCCAGGACACTGAGATAGAGAAGCCCAGCGACTATGAATCCATAGAGGTCCCAGACAATTACACAGGGCCACACCTCTCCTTCCCGCTCCTTCCCGACCACGCGACTGCCCTGGTGGAAGCTTTCAGACTGAAACAAGTAAGCTCACTCTGGGGCACCTGCGTCTCCACCAACTCCATGTGGGATGTAGAGGGAGGCCAGACCCAAGGCAAAAGGAGTAGCCCCGGGTTTAGGGTGTTGGTGTCATGGCGCCACTAGAGAGAGTCCGTGCTCCCTTTGCTTGGCCAGGACCTTGTAAAGTCAAGAAGCCAGTTTTTATGCACTGAAAACCTCACCTCTGAATCATGTAATCTTTCTTTGTTCGTACATCCCACAGACAATTACTGAGCACTGCTGTGTGCGGGCCCTGTTCTGGGCATGGGGCATCACAGCAATGAGCAAGACAGAAATTCCCGCCCTCACAGGGCTCAAGTTCCAGGGGGGAGACGGACAACTGATAACAAAATAACAACAAATAAGTAGTCTATTATTTGTAGTATATTAGAAGGCAATTAGAGCTGTATAAAAGAATAAACTAAGTTCTAGGTAGGAGAGATGTCAATTTATAAGGTCATCTTGGAAGGCGCCATGGAAAAGGTGATTTCCAAGCCAAGGTCAAAGGTGGTGAGGAAATGCACTGTGGGGATGTCTCCAGAAAAATGTTCTAGGCAGAGAGAACAGATGGAAAGGCCACGAGGCAAGACCTTGCCTGGATGACTTGGGGACCTCAGGAAGGCCTCTGTGGCTGGTGAGGAGGGGTCAGGGAGGACAGGGAATGGCGGAAGAGAGGAGGGTGTGGGCTCTTCTCAAAGAGATAGGAAGACACTGGGCATCGGAATGACGCAATCTGGTTTGCTTTTGAAGATAATCATTCTGTTTTCTGAATAGAGGGTCGGTAGGGAGCAAGGCGTAGAGGTAGGGAGACCAGTCAAGGTCCTGCCATGCTCTAGGCAGAAGGTGACAGTGGCTTGAAACCCCGGTGGTAGAGGCGGAGGTGGTGAGAAGTGGTCAGATTCTGATTCTACGCCCGATTCCAGCCCTTTCTTCCATGTGAAGGGAGCTCATTGCGGGAGGAGCTGGGATGGTTTTCCCTGTGAGGTCAGGATTACTCGGTACCGTCGACATGCGTGCAGCTGCTCACACCTCACGGAGACAAGGCCTCCCTCCCCAGTGGAAGGCAGAGAGGGCTTTGGTGGAGCTGGCAGGAGGGAGGAAACCAGCTCAGTGTGTGGAGACGACGGAAAGCAGGAAGCGGAGCAGAAGATGGGTGAAGAAGAGAGGACCCAGGCATGGGGCCCCAGGGTCCCTCTTGGGGTCTCGGGTGACTGGAGTCAGCAGGCGGGGAAAGCGAAGCGCAGGTGGCGGCAGGGGTGTCAGCGCCGCTCTGTGCCCCCCGCCCCATCCCCCGGTAGCAGCTGCATGCTCGCTACGTCTTGAACCTTCTGCACGAGGCCAGGAAGCACCTGGTGCAGCTGCCGAACATCAACCGGATCTCCACCCGGTACAGCGAGGAGGTCACCGTGTGCGGTAAGCACGGGCCGGAGCTGGCTGCGCGCGCTGGACGCCAGCCCGAGAGCCCGGGGCCGGGAGGGGTGGGGCGGGAGGGGGGGAGGCTGAAGGGAGGGCTGCGCGGACAGCTCTCGCGCATGCGCCCCAGTGTGCAGAAACATGCGGCGCAGGTGCCGCGAAGGGCTGCGGGCCAGAGGGCCTGTGCTCTGCTTTCCCAGGCGATGCAGCCCCTTCCACCCACAGAGGGTCTCCGGCCAGACGGAAATCCCGTCTGTCGCGATTCTTTCCACGTCCTGAGGTTTTCATTCATGTTGACACACCTGGTGGGGACCGATGTCCCCCGTCGTGGGGGGTGCGGACCATAGGACACCCGATTGTCACCTGGCTCTCCGAGGCCCACACGCAACCTGCACTTGGGTCTTGCTTGCCCTGGAATGTTCTTAAAATTTTAAAATTAATTTCCAACGTTTGAAAATTGGAGGATTTCATGTTAAAATACAGATTTCCAACATCTGTTGAAAACTCTCCTAACCCGGGCCCATAAGTGAGTGACGGTTTCCTGCCTTGGGTCGGGCAGGACGCTCTCCAGGTCTCACTGGAGTGGGCAGCCCCGCCCTGTTTTGTCCTAGCTCTGCTTCCTTCACACTTTATGATAATCACGTAGAAAGCCAGCACTGTGTTTTCTGATTTCAATATTAACTGTCCCCGCAGCAGGGGAAATTAATATTTATCCCTCTCTTACATACGGAAAAATGAGTGACCATCGCTTTGTCAGATTTTTCTGGGTATTTTCCTTTTTGTAGTAAAAATGAGACCCAGTGATAAGGACCCATAGGAACTGATGTTCTCTTTCTGTCTTTGTTAGGAGACTTACATGGCCAGCTGGATGACTTAATATTTATATTTTATAAGGTAGGAATGTTTAAGATCCTGTCTTAATCTGAGGCTTACTCTGGAAGTTCAAATACAGTATCTATGAAACAAATGCTTAAGTATTGCTTGGATTTTTAAAATATTATTTTAAATTATTAAAAAAGAATACATAGTGGCAAATACATAATATAAAAGATAGCACTGTATTATATTTTAGTATGCTTTTGTAAACTGTTTTGAAAATCTAGGGTTAATAGGGGCACCTGGGTGGCTCAGTCATTAAGCGTCTGCCTTCAGCTCAGGTCCTGATCCTGAGGTTCTGGGATCGAGCCCCGCATCAGGCTCCCTGCTCCGTGGGAAGCCTGCTTCTCCCTCTCCTACTCTCCCTGCTTGTATTCCCTTTCTTGCTATATCTCTCTCTGTCAAATAAATAAATAAAATCTTTTTAAAAAAAAGATCTGAGGTTAAAAAAGAGAACAAATCATTATTTAGTGATTGATTTCCTTTTCCCCAAATAAAGAAAATTGGGGCACCTGGGTGACTCCGTCAGTTAAGCGTCTGCCTTCAGCTCAGGTCATGATCTCAGGGTCCTGGGATCGAGTCCCACATCGGACTCCCTGCTCCCTGCTCAGCTGCTTCTTCCTCTGCCTCTCCGCCCTCCCTTCCCCAGCTTGTGCTCTCTCTCTCTTGCTTACTCTCTCTCAAAATATAAACAAAATCTTAAAAAAAAAGGTGATTATCAAAGCACCTGAAAGCTATTTTCTTATCCATTTTTAGTTATAAAATGTAGAACATGTAACAACATAGATGAATGTTCTACTAATGTAATGTCGCTTTATATATACTGTGCTTCCCAAGGCATCTTCCCACTTAATGTTTTGTTTAATCCTGAGGAATCTGACTGCTATTGTTGTTATTACTAAAGATATCGTGGCCAGGAGTCCCTGGGTGACTCAGTAGGTTGAGGGTCTGACTCTTGATTTGGCTCATGTCATGGTTTCTGGGTTATGGGATTGAGCCCCGAGTTGGGTTCTGCACTCAGTGGGGAGTCTGCTTAAGATTCTCTCTCTGCCTCTCCTGTCCCTTCCCCTGCTTATGGGTGTATGTGCTCTCTCTCTCTCTCTCAAATAAATGAAAACATCTTAAAAAAAAAAAAAAGATGCTGTGGCCAAAACTTAAAACTGGCTTTTCAGTCACAAGTTTAGCGTCCTTTGCCCATACCACATGGCAAGACTCTGGCTTTGTAAAAAGCACTTATTTTGATGAGGATGTCAAAACCTCAGCCCTGCTAGAAAGGAACTGTAAAACCAGTAAAAAAATAATTCCAGCTTTAATTGACAATTCACATTTGCAGGAGAGCCAGAAAACACAGATTTGGTGTTCAATTTGACATTAGCTGTCAAATACACACCAGCTCGTCCTGATTTCCTATTCCCTTCCTTTGTTGCTGGCTCTCGGACTTGTTGTCTCATCGGGAAGAATGGCCTCCCATCACCAGAGAGGGCCTATGTCTTCAATGGTGACTTCGTGGACCGAGGCAAGGATTCAGTAGAGATCCTGATGGTTCTTTTCGCCTTCATGTTGGTCTACCCGACAGAGTTCCATCTCAACCGAGGAAACCATGAGGACTATATGGTGAACTTACGGTAACAAACCAAACACGCTTGGGTATTTGATGTTTACTTGTGGTTACATAAAAAGTTATTTTCTTAGAGCTTCTGAGGTGTTAGGTGCCTTTTAAAAGCAGTTTTCCAATTTTATAAAGGAATGCACAATGTCGGACATTTAAAATATTTCTTTAAAACTTACACGTTATCCTACTCCTAATAAAACCATTAAATGTTTTTCACATATCCATACTCTTTAGAAAAGGTAAGAAATACAGATAAGCAAAAGGATGAAAATAAAAATATCCCATAATTTCCTGAACTGAGATAATGCTACAATTGTAAGCATTTTGGCAATTATTCCTCAGTCTCTTTTCTGTATATTTAAGTATATGTATATAGAATATGAATTTTTATAAACATTAAACTATGTTTAAATTAAACTATGTTTAACTAAACTATGTCATATAGCATGACAGTTGTCACTGATACAATATCTGTTTTTTCCTTTTAATCTAGATATGGCTTTACCAAGGAAGTGATGCATAAATATAAGGTAGGCGACCTTTGAAAGCAAAAAATTCTTAGTTCAGATATGTGGAGTGTATCATTCGAAACTTAGTATCTTCCTAATATCATTTTCCAGACACATGGCAAGAAAATACTAAAAACACTGCAAGATGTTTTCTGTTGGCTTCCTCTGGCCACTCTGGTTGATGAGAAAGTCCTGATTCTTCATGGCGGAGTGTCAGACACGACTGACCTGGAGCTTTTGGCTAAACTAGACAGGCACAAGGTACTGATTGAGTAATGAAGTAGTGCGTATTTCACCATAATTTAACCCAGTTAATAATAATAACAACCCAGTTGGTAATAATTTAATCCAGTCTCACAAGGGCGCATAAAACAAATGTTGTCTTTCATGCTGACTCTGGGTGACTATTAAGGGCTGTCAAGAGAAGCCATTAAACCATTCAAAGGAGAAAGATTAAGAATCCACATCTGGGGGCAAGGAGCAAGTATGCTGTGATCCATTATGATGTTTGCTATGGACGTGAGAGTGGGGAGTGGCAATGAGAGCCTTCTATTTGCCATCCCTGATCTAGACAGTTCTAATACCCCTCCAGCACTGCACGTGGAGAGCCTCCATTTCTCAAATAACTCAGTTAAACTCAACCAATGTGTGTGAGTGCCTACTTCATGCTGGGAGGATACTATTGGCAGATAGATGAAGATCAATTCCAAATTAAACCTAACAGATATCGCTTCTCGGCCTTTTGGCTAAGATCAAGTGCAAATTAAACTCAACAGCTATTTTTTTTTTTTAAAGAATTTGTTTATTTAACAGAGAGAGAGAGAGAGAGAGATCACAAGCAGGCAGAGAGGCAGGCAGAGAGAGGGAGGGAAGCAGGCTTCCTGCTGAGCAGAGAGCCTGATGCAGGGACCGATTCGGGGCTCGATCCTAGGACTCTGAGATCATGACCTGAGCCTAAGGCAGAGGCTTAACCCACTGAGCCAGCCAGGCGCCCCAACAACTGTGTTTAAAATGCTTACTTTGTGCAGGGAAAGACGTAGGGGAGATGCAGAGATAACCAGATGCTGCCTCCCGTGGGAGTTCACAAGCACCAGCAGGAGGAGGGAATGAGAGAAGAAATACACTAAACTCCAATATGCACATCTCTATTTTCTGTTCCACTTTGGAAGTAAAAATTTAGAAAACAAAGATTCCATTTTCATTTAATCATAGGCTCTTGTACTTGAATGGTGTCTTATGGTTTCTGGTACTCCAACTGCCCCTTTCCACACGCAGGAATCCCTATTGCAATATCCTTGACAACATTCATCCAAGCAGTTTCAAAGACAGAGAACTCTTCACCACCAAGCCAGTGTGCTTTGGGCAACTCTAATTAATCTAAGTCTGTATTATATGAGACATAAACGAAAGAGCATGGCTTTGGAATTAGACAAACCTGGGTTTGAACCTTGGAGCATGCACGTCGTAGCTGGTAAGGCAGCTTCATTTTACTAGATTATCCGAGAACCAAGCCTTCTTATGTCTTGTTACTCTGCTATCCTTAGGGTGTCTTTTCCCATGCCCTCATCTTTGCAGGCCAAGATGGCTTGCCACCACATCTGTGTTCCAAGCAATAGGGTAGAGGAAGGAAGGGGGTAAAAATTTTCCTGCCCTTTAAGGACACAGGAAAGAAGTTGCATACATCTCTTCTGCTCTCATGCCATTGTTGAGAAAATAGTTCCATGACTACACCTTGTCGGAAGGGAGGCTGGAAATGCAATCTTCTTTCTGGTTGGCCACATGCCTAGCACAAAAGTTGGGGTTTCCATTCCTATGGCAAAGAAGGGGAAAATAGATTTGGGGAAGTGGTATTCTGCCACACAGATACTGAAGTAGGGAAATATGTTCTTTTTTCCTTGAGTAGACGTGGCAAGTGGTAACACCATGGCCCATGCAGTTGGATAGATATGGAAAAAAATTCTGTTTCTCCTACTTACAGAATATTACCTTGAAAAAGTTATTTATTATAACTTCAGTTTCTGAATGTATCCTATAGGAATATGAATGACTATATCCTAGATGTTTGGAGGATTAATGAAAATGTGTGTGCATGTGCTTTACAAAATTTGAACTTAAGTGGAAATGGTATTAACTGCCTTTGGCTGAAGTGACAGAAAACTTCAAATGACAATGGCTTAATGATTATCTCTTCCTTCTGTAAATAAACACTGGAAGCAAGCAGTCCAGGGCTGGTAGAGTAACACCACAAAGTCACTAGCCCTGTTTCCTGCCTTCTTGTTGCTCCCCTGTGTGGCATTATGGCCCACTATGGCTACCTGAGCTCCAGCCATTGTGACCATGTTCCAGCACCATAGATTAGAGAGTAGAAGAAAGGCATGTTTCTTCCCTTTAAGGACATTCAGATGTACACAAAATTTTTGTTCCTATTTCTGTTCAGAATTTTGTCATATGTTAACATTTAGCTGAAAGGCAGGTTGGAAGGTGTATTTTTCATTCCAGGTAGCATCTGTAAGAATCTGGGTTTCTATTTCTAAGGCAGAAGAGTGGACAGGTGTTAGGTAGCCATACTCTGCCTTGGTCTGTCCCTGTTGCTCCCCAAATTTCCATGCACACCCTGCTTTCCACACGTAGAGCCATGTTCATCCCCTCCCCAATGGAGTCCACACTCAGTCTCATCCAATAATTGCATCCAGCCCAGGGTTTCTGGATTCGAGTCCTATCTGTCAAGGTCTGGCTATGGCTTCTTGTGGTCTGGTTACTGTAAGATGAGATGCATGTCCCTGCACCCACAGACTCAGTATTGGAAGGGGAAAGGATAACTCCTTGGCAGAGGCGGAAGAGGGGGTGCCTGCAGCATTTTCAACAGCTTCCTCCAAAAATCCTCATTATAAATCCTGTCTCTGCTTCTCCATAATCTCAACTGTTTCATGTTCTTCATGGAGGAGAGGGGCCCAAGAGACCTAAAACTAGCTCTTTGTACTTCCTTTGTCAATTCTGCATGATGTCTGGTACCTCACTTTTTTTTAAATTCAAACATTCTGTTCTGTATCTATGTCGGAGGGAGAGACAGCAAGTCACAATAAGGCAGATGCTCTCATGGGAGGAATCACATTTAATGCAGACAGGAGAAGTAGGGACTTCGGCAAGTTTTGCTGAAGAATGGTTTCTTTTCTGTAGCTTAGCAAAAAGCTACCTTCCTAGTAGTTGGTTTGCAAAGCTCTGGGGAGGGGAGGTGTCACCATCTCTATTGAGTGCAGGGACAAGCACAAAAGTAGGAGCCCCGGAGTCAGCTATCTGGATTCAAGCCTGATAATGTTTCAGTGATACTGCGCCTCCCATTTCTCATCTGGACTATAAATGAGGATCTCGGGGGTGGGGGGGTGGGGAGGGGGATACTAATCAATGAATTCCTGTAAAACCATGAATAAAGATGCAGTCTCATAGCAGTGGCATGAACCAGTGAATTCATGGTAAGTGCCCAGCATAGCGCCCAATTAAAAAGGGCCCAATACATATAAACACTGTTATTCTCCTTAAATATCATTTATCGATGCCTCTTGACGGCAGATAATAACATCCTTAAAATAAAGTCACCCAACGGTGGACAGGGGTGGGGCTGCTTGTCTGGCCCTCAGTCAGAGTTGCAACAAGGAGAGGAGGAGGGGGTTACCAGTCCATTCACGCTTGGTGGCCTTTCACTCTCCATGCCTGGGGCTCAGCCGCCTAGCAAATCATTAGGGCTTGTCCAGAGTTAGAGAACACCTCTGTTCTGTTCTCTTCTATCTGGTTTCCTCTTGAAACATCATGCAGGTTCGGCTGACCTTCTCTGAGCGTCCTTTGTCCTTGCCCTAGGCCAGTCCACACCAAGACATGGCTTCCTTGGATCACAGTCCTTACATCGATGTACAGAAAGTTCTCGTTCTTTGATCATGCGCGTGCAGAGAGCTCCCGTTGTGGCCCAGACCTCTGTCGTTGATATCCTTGCAATGTTGTGTCCCCTGGTTTCCACTGTGGCACTCAGGCACACCACGAGTGGTTGCCAGATGCCACAGCTCTGCTCTGTGGCCTGACCCCTCTGTTGCCCGTGATCAGAATTCTTTCAGCTCGTGATTCCATAGTCAACCTGGTCCCAGTGCCGTGATGCCTCTGCGTCAGTGACAGGGACCACAGTCTTGTCTCTCTGGCCGAAAGAATCTCTTTCCAGTTAGGCCCAGGCTGAAAAGGGGTGCGCCCACCCACCTCCTTCCTCAACAGGGAAGAGCATTCCTGTGAGAGGCCGAGAAGCGCTGCGTCTCCCCCAGCAACGCACCAAGCGTTTCCTGTTCCAACATTTCTCACCGGCTGCGCGTCCTCTCCTTTGGTTGAAGAACAGGGAGCTCCACGCAGGCTCACCTGCACGGACGCGCCCTTTCCCATCCCGGGCTGAAATTCTCTGGGCTCCTACAGGAAACAGGGGCCGCGCTCGGGATTTCTCGAACTACCTGTGGTGAAGACCAGGTTTTATACATTTCCAGCTGGTCACAGATCAGAACTTTGGCAAAATTCAGTCTGTATGAAATGCTAGAAAGAGGAAATACAAACACAGAAAATGCAGGCCCGCGGATGGCGCCGGACCATCGCAGCGGCGTCCGCCTGCCCCGGCCTTTCCAGAGGCTTCCCGAGCCCTGAGCGCCCGCCGCCGGGGGCCGGGGCCGGCGCCGGAGTGTGGCCCGGCGCGAGGGGCGCTGACCTGGAGGCCGGGGGCGGGGGGAACCCAAGCAGCCTCCTCCGGCGTCGTCCCAGCGTCGGCATCTTCTCTGGACGTTTTCAGATCGTCTCCACCCTGAGGCGCAAAACGAGAGAGGAGAAGGGGAAACCGGCGCCGAAGAAGGCGGGCGCGGCGCGGCCCGCCCCGTGGTTCCTGCCCCTGCGCGCGGGCTCCGGCGGGGCGCCCCGAGCCGGCCGCTCCTCCAGCCTCCCCTGCGGCGGCCCCGCGGCTCCGGAGCCGGTGCGGCGGGCGCGGCGCTCGGTGGACCTGGCGCTGCCCGGGTGCCCGCAGCAGGGGGGCAGCGCGCCGAGCGGGGCGCAGGGGGAGCCGGAGCGAGCCGCGCCGGACGCCGACGCGGAAGCCCGCGAGCAGCCCGAGCCCACCCGGCAGGAGTGGAAGCAGGTGGGTGGGGGCGGGGGCCGCCCCGGGCCGGTGGGGGGGGGCGGGCGGGGCTTTCCGAAACCGGAGCGGGTCTCTTCCCTCCGTGTAAATGAGGGCATTTCCCCACCTCCTGCCCTCCCCCTGGGGCGAGGACACCCCGGAGGGTGTTAGTACTCGCCTCCCAGCTCCCAGCTTTCGGTTTCACAGAGGAGGGGGCGCTGCGCGGGTGGGCTCTGTTGCCCCAGTAAACCTGGTTTAGTGACCCGCCTCCCTGGGGCCGGAGGGTGACCAGGACCTAACTGGAGGCTGTTGTGATGTTTTGTTTTTAATTGGACAGACAGAGATCACACGTAGGCAGAGAGGCAGGCAGAGAGAGAGGGGGAAGCAGGTCCCCGCTGAGCAGGGAGCCCGATGTGGGGCTCGATCCCAGGACCCTGAGAGCATGACCTGAGCCGAAGGCAGAGGCTTAACCCACTGAGCCACCCAGGCGCCCTGTTTGTTTGTTTGTTTGTTTTTTGATTGTTATGTTCGTCACCGTACAGTGCAGCATTAGTATTTGATGCAGTGTCCCACGATTCATTGTTTGCCTATAACTCCCAGTGGTCCCTGCACTCTGTGCCCTCCTTAATACCCATCACCAGGCTCACCCATCCCCACACCCCTCCCTTCTGAAACCCTCAGTTTGTTTCCCGGAGTCCACAGTCTCTCATGTTTCGTCTCCTCCTCCGATTCCACCCCCCTTCATTTTCCCCTTCCTTCTCCTAATGTCCTCCATGCTATTCCTAATGCTCCACAAGTAAGTGAAACCATGATAAGTGACTTTCTCTGCTTGACTTACTTCACTCAGCATAATCTCCTCCAGTCCCGTCCATGTTGCTACAAAAGTTGGGTATTCATCCTTTCTGATGGAGGCATCATACTCCATAGTGTATATGGACCACATCTTCCTCATCCATTCGTCCGTTGAAGGGCATCTCGGCTGTCATTATGGACACGCTGCTTTGTTTTGTTTTTAATGTGTCTGAAAGATGACTACTGTAGCTCCAGGCCAGACGGGTTAGGTGAGCAGCTCCTGTGGACCTCTGTTACCAGGCAATGAAAGGCTTTTCCAGAATCTCCAGACGTGTGTCACAGAGCCGTCCCCCACTGCAGGGGAGACTGGGAAAGCAAGGGTTCAGTGAGGCCCTTCATCGGAGTTCTGTTAGAGGAAGGAAGAGGAAGATGAATACAGAGTAGGCACTCGCAGTGTTCGCCCAACCAGGACCCCGGCAGCTGCATGGAGGGCACGTTTCGGCGGGGGCAAGGCTGCGGGTGGGGGGCTTATAATCCATGTGGGAGATCACGTGGTAAGCTTGCGTTTGTAGCACTATGGGAACTTGCTAGTGTTCAACCATTTCTGACCTAGAATCCTGGCTGTTTTTTTTAATGGTTCATCCAATAAAGAAAAGGAGAGAATTCAGAATTAGGTAAGAGCTAAAATTAGCAGATTGCAGATTGATTGGAAGGTCGGTGGTGAGAAAAAGGAGTTGCAGCTGACTCCGAGGCGGGAAACCTCAAGGAGAAAGATGGCGCACTCCCTGAGCTAGCCATCCTGGGTTTCAACTCAACGTAGAACAAACTTTTAAAATAAATGCAAATCTCTCTTTTTGCAAAATGTGACTCAATAATAATGTTCCCATATTTACGAATCAAATGCATTTTTCCCTCAAAAGTACATTTAGAAAGTATTGAGTGTCAACAACCAAAATACACCCATTATTTCATGTAAGTTATAGAAGATTGGCCATCAGTGTTTTCCTGAATAGTAACAAAAGGGCAGAACCTGAATTGCTAGACATGTTGTTCAGCTCTTCTGCAAATTCTTTTGAGAGAATTCTGTTCTGCGATGACTTGAAGAACAAGCATTTGATCGTACTTTCCCAGGACCACAGCTGGGGCCTTCTGAAGGCTGCGTGAGAGATCATGTTGCCAGGCCCACGACTTCTGCCTTCTCTTTAGGACAACCATCCAGGAGACCAGAGCACTCTTCAGCTAACTGAAGATTTCTCCCAGAGCCTCTCGCTTGTTATGTGGTTTACATGCTGAGCTTTCATTTAAGATTTATCTCCAAGAAAGTGGGTAACATGCTTGTCAAACAGTATGCACATATACACCCTCCTCTGAGTAATAAAAAATTCTGGAACCTCAGGGGTTCAAAATATAAGCATACGTCAGGGCACCTGGGTGGCTCAGTCAGTTAAGTGTCTTTGGCTCAGGTCATGATCTCAGGGTCCTGGGATCGAGTCCTGAGTTGGGCTCCCTGCCCAGTGGGGAGCCTACTTCTCCCTCTCCCTCTGCCTCTCCCCCAGCCTGTGCTCGCTCTCTTTCTCTGACAGATAAATAAAATCTTTTAGGGGCATTGGGGTGCCTCAGTGGATTAAGCCTCTGCCTTCAGCTCAGATCATGATCTCAGGGTCCTGGGATCAAGCCCCGCATTGGGCTCTCTGCTCAGCGGGGAGCCTGCTTCCTCCCCGCCACCCCCGCCACCTGCCTACTTGTGATCTCTGTCAAATAAATAAATGAAATCTTTAAAAAAAAATATATATATATAAGCACATATCAAATATTGATCCCATGGACAATTACTCACTTTTATGCAAATATTTGTATCCTCTTCTTCCTCTCCTCATCCACCTTTCACTCCTCCTCCTTCTCTTCCTGTCTTCATGGAATGACTCTGAATCTCTGTCTAGATTTTAGGGAAGCAACATCTCTTGGTCTCTGCAGGTGGTCGATATCCTGTGGAGCGATCCCATGGCCCAGGACGGCTGCAAGGCCAACACCGTTCGAGGAGGAGGCTGTTATTTTGGACCTAATGTGACAGAACAGTTGCTGCAGAAACACAACCTGCAATTTCTGATCCGCTCCCACGAGTGCAAACCTGAGGGCTACGAGTTCTGCCACAGCCGCAAGGTAGGCGCCCGGTCGGCAGTGGCTCGGGAGTGCTCCCTCCTGCTCCTCCCAGCCTGGGTAAGCTCAGGTGCTCGCTGCTCACAATCAGCCCCGCCCCCCTGCTCAGGGCAACCAGGTCCTTTACAGTCACTTACCCTTGACTTTCACAGCCTCTTTACTTATTTGTTTACTTTATCTTATTTTTTTTATTGGCAAATGCTTTCAAAGTGTGTTGTTTTATTTTTAAATATTTTATTTTTATTTATTTGAGAGAGAGAGAGAGCGGGGGAAGGGGAGAGGGAGAACCAGGATCCCTGCTGAGCAGGGACCCCCCCCCACCGCTGCCCCCAAGGCTGGGCTGGATCCCAGGACCCTGGGATCATAACCCAGCGGAAGGCAGACGAGCAATGACTGAACCGCCCAGGCGCCCCTCGCAGCCTCTTCGAACCTCAGAGTCCGGTTGCTGCTGCCACTCAGCCGTCCCCTGAGAGAACAGAGGGGCAGAGATGATCCCATCTCTGGGACAGAAATACGACCTGGGGTTTTCCCAGCTGCATCTCCGTCCCTGAAGTCACATCGCTCACTGACATGCATTTCAAACAAGACAGGGTGACAGGGTTTCTGCACTGCGCCCCAGCGGGGATGCCGGATGGCTTGTCTTCTCAGGAGCGCGCGCGTTCGATGTCCTGCCTCACCTTCTCGCACCTTCATCATCCAGCGTCTGCCCAGCCCAGTGCCCCTGGGATGAGAGCATGGCCCGGAGAGCTAACGCTGCAGGAGAACAGGCTTCTGTGCGGGGGGTAAAGAGGGAGATCCACTCATCTCCGAAACGTCTGGTTAGTCCAAGTTTGTCTACTGCAGGACTTCGAGAACCTTCATTTTCCTCTCTGTCTTGTAACTCTCCGAGAAGAGACGCAGTATCTACCGTTTCCCGATGTCCGGACAGTGTGGAAGCTTTTCTCACAGGGCATCTTAGGGGACACAGGACTCGGTGGGAAGCTCTGCGACGAGGCCTCACACCAGCTTTCACAACTCGGGTGCTGACTGTAAGATCCAGCTCGCCTCTGGTTGACCTAAATGGAGCGTTGTGTCTGACCCTGGCTGCTGTACTGGAGACAGAAATGGGAAGAAATCCCATTATTTGGGGCACCTGGGTGGCTCAGTTGGTTGAGTGTCACCTTAGGCTCAGGTCATGAACCTGGAGTTGGGGGCTCACGGGGCGGGCTCCCTGCTCAGCAGGGAGTCTGCTTCTCCCTCTGCCTCTGCCTCTCCTGCAGCTGGTGTTCCCCTTCTCGTGCTCACTCTCTCTCTAAATAAATAAAACTTTTTAAAAAAGATACCATGTTGTGGGTGTCCTATCAGAATTCAAATTATTGCTTGAATCACAACTCCTGCCTTACTAGCATTTATGACTTTAAAAAAGTAAAAAGAGCCATAGGTGAGGTCAAGGTGGAGGGGAGCCCCTGAGACTGGGCTGGGCCCTATCAGATCGGGGGTGAAGCATTCTTCAGTGAACCCGAAGGCTTTCTCTCTCTGTTTTGGTCCAGGTCTTAACCATCTTTTCTGCCTCCAACTACTATGAAGTTGGCAGCAACAGGGGGGCCTATGTCAAGCTGGGGCCGGCCCTGAGCCCGCACATCGTGCAGTATCAAGCGAACAAGGCAACCCACATGCTGACTATGAGGCAAAGGTAAGAATTTTAATGAACGATTTACAGAAAAACAGAATTACGGTGTTTATAGAAACTTTGAAGTGTCAAGCGTCCTTACATTCATCCAAATTCTAAGTGACCGTTCAGAATTTACGGAGCACCTAGGTGGCTCAGTGGGTTAAGTGTCTGACTCTTGATCTCAGCTCAGGTCTCCGTCTCAGAGTTGTGGGTTCAAGCCCCACATGGGGCTCTACGCTGGGCATGGAGCCTACTTAGAACAACAACAAAACAACGAAATTCAGCTATGTCAGCAGTGAGGTCTACAACAGACATAGCAGGGGCCTCTTTCTTCTTCTGCATACACTTTAAGATCTGCACCTACCCATCATTAATGGAAGCAACAGATTTGCTTCCTTCAGAAGTTATTCTCAATGGGGGCATCTTGGGTAACCATATACCAGGCCACCGAGTCTTTCCAGGGTCACTCTTATGTTTTCTCTCGTCCTTAAAGGGTTTGTTTTACCCCGTAAGCCACAGCCTATGGTTCTTTGTTTTCTAGGGATTTGACAGATGGGATTCAGTCCACACATTTGTTGACAGTGCCTTTTTCTTCCTGGGGACGGACGTGTATAATATTACTTGCATGGCTTCTGTTGAGATGATTCTGAGTTCTCACCTTCGATGAGAGCTTCCCACCCACGAAGCGCTATTGTAAAGAATTTATACGTAATGTCTCACAATGAACTTGGGAAATACAGACGAATTTCAGTTTTATGGAGGAGATCATTAAGGAACACAGGTTAAATCTGCCGGTCCATGGTCCCACAGCTAATACACAGGGAAGGCAAGCCTGGCCCAGGCCATCTTAGTTCAGAAATCAGACACGTAATGGACATGCAGTACTGCCTCCCACCAAGAAGAGGGTCCCAGGGTACGTAAGCTGCTAACAGATGCAGTTTTAGTGCCACGGAACAAGCTTCTTTAATTATCAGATGAACTAATTAGAAATCAAACCAAAGTTAACAAACCCAGTGGAAAGAGACTGCATTAATATTTAACATCTGCTAGTGTGAGTGCTATAAAAGGCCTTATTTTAAACCACTCTTGAGTTACTAAATATCTGGAGTTATGAAACACTCAACTTGTTAGAAAATCAAAGCTGGCATCACTTAAGAAGATGTTTTATATGAGAATTTAAACTTATTAAGTGATAGTCAGACCTACTGTGCGGAGGCATCCATCACCAAAGGGGAGTTTTGCCAAAACTCAGGCACCTGGACCCCCCACAGCCCCACCAAGCAGGATCTCCGGGCATGGGCCCCGCGCACCTGCAGTGCCCGATTCCACGGGATTTAGGTGTCGTCGCTACGAAAGAAGTCACTGTAGGGAAGCCTATAGGGAATATGTTTTAATAACATGATTAAAGAGCTCTTGGAAATATTCATTGGCTTTATGAAAGCAAGTAAACGTCAGCTAATTTACCCAGCGATCACTTGTCCAACAGCGTCAACTCCCTGGAGCGGGAGTGAGGGGGAAATGTCTCTGACCACCCAGAGTTGATGGCTCGGGGTCCGTAAACTCAGGATTGTGTGTTTTTCTTACAAGAGTACTCATTCGTCGTCCATCTCCTCTGGCTTCACACCCACACCTCACAATAATAGTCTGACCTGCCTAGAGTTCACCTGTCAAGACTGGTTGCTGGTCCCACCCCTTATTAGCTACGGGACCGTGCATTAGTTACTTTGTAAGGGGCGTAATAATAGGACCTTCCTCAGTGGGTTTTGGAGGACTGAGGCAATCCACGCAGAGCTCTGCA
The DNA here is from genome assembly GCF_010015895.1 of Lontra canadensis. Lineage (NCBI taxonomy): Eukaryota > Metazoa > Chordata > Mammalia > Carnivora > Mustelidae > Lontra > Lontra canadensis. The sequence goes on from NW_022630995.1 coordinate 6,855,757, forward strand.
TTTAGCTAGCGGCCACTGTTGGCTGCTTAATGTAGAAACAGAGAGCCTTGTCCGTCTAGACGCGGCCTGAGAGCATCACCACACTACATCCCTGAGTGCTCATGATGGATGATGATAACGTAACAGGAGATGGTTTAAATGCTTTGTCAAACCGGTTGTTTAAAACTTTTGGGAGGAGAAGGAGTCCCGTACTTCTTTTTTTGGTTAAGATTTATTTTTTTTTTTAATTGAAGAGAGAGTGCACACAAACAGGGGAGGGGCAGAGGAAGAGGAAGAGAATCTCTAGCAGACACCCCACAGAGTGTGGAGCCCCATGTGGGACTCGGTCTCATGACCCTGAGATCATGACCTCAGCCGAAACCAAGGGTCCGATGGTTAAGCGACTGAGCCACCCAGGTGCCCCAGGGAGTCCCATACTTCTTTGACTCTTTGATAAAACAATGAACTCCCTCCAGAAAAAGCAAATACACTCACATACCCATACATTTAGGGATGAGTTTTAGGAAGTTCACACTCTCCTAGGGGTCTACGGCGGCTGCTTAAGGATTATTCTGCTAAACGCCTTAAACTGCAAGGACGATTTTCATCAAACATGATTGAAACTCTGTGTGTGTGTGTGTGTGTGTGTGTGTGTGTGTGTGTGTTCATGCACGTGCACGCGCTCATGTGTGTCTGTCACTGTTAGCCCCCAAAACGATAGGTTATCTGGTCATCATTTATAGAATGGCTGGTTCCTCAATGAGGCAGGATAAAGTATATATTTACCTTCATCTCTTTTTTTTCTTTCCCTTTATCTCTTCTTATCTTTTTATTCATTCAACTACACATCTTTATTGAATACTTACTTTGGGCCTCGTGTTGTGCCCAGGATTACTCTTTTGATCCAGTAAGAATGAGAAAACTTAATTAATGTCATTTCATTATTCATAAATCTTGCCTTGTGTCTATATAACATAATAACAAATTATAAGGAAAACATATTAGCATGATAACAGGTACCATTTACTAAGCACTTTCAATGTGCTGGGCTTTCTTCTAAGTGCTTTATATGAACTGACTTTTTTAATCTTCACAATCCTAAGAGGTAGGTACAAGTTTCCTTCCTTCCTTCCTTCCTTCCTTCCTTCCTTCCTTCCTTCCTTCCTTCCTTCCTTCCTTCTTCTTTTGAAGATGGGGAAATTGAGGTGCAGTACAGTAGGATAACATTACCACAAAGGTGGTCTTTTTCCAGACTTTTGCCGTAACTACTGTCCTGCACTGGGAAGGATGGTGGCAGGTCCTGTTTGAGCCCAGCAGGGAGAAGTAGTGGGGAGAAATCAGAGATGGAGCTCTTCCTTCAAAAACCAAGCTCTCTTCCCCCAAACTGAGCTCTAGGGAGGTTGAGGTGTTAAGAGAGAGAGAGAAGTGTGGTAAGAAAAACAAACCTGTGACTGTTTCCTCGATGTGAACTTTTTAAAATGTTTGTTTTCATCCCCTGTCCTAGGATTAGCAGAGTAGAGGAGTCCGCTCTGAAATCTCTGCGGGAAAAGTTATTTGCTCATTCCTCAGATCTTCTTGGTGAATTTAAGAAGCATGACGCAGATAAAACTGGTGAGACCAAACAAGTAAAATATTCCTAAAAAAAAGAAGGCCAAAAAAAAAAAAAAAAAAAAACAACCTGTGCAGCAGAAGTTATCACATCAATATTTGTTGAACTAAGGACCAAAGGACATCTTTGACTACTTTTTTCATTTTATTCAACTTAATGTTCTAGTTATTTTTTCTAAAGTTTAAAATGCCAAACTTTTATTTATTTTTTTGAAGATTGTGTTTATTTATGTGAGAGAGAGCACAATCAGGTTGAAGGGAGAAGCAGACTCCTCGCTGAGCAAGGAGCCTGATGCAGGACTCGATCCTGGGACTCAGGGATCCTGACCTGAGCCAAAGGCAGATGCTTAACTGACTGAGCCACCCAGGTGCCCCTAAAATTCCAAACTTAACAGAATGTGAATTTAGCTAACTATAGAGGGGATGTTACAAAGAAATGGAGTCAAGGGGAGGGTAACAAGGCCAGAACTAAGCAAAAACCAATGGGTGCAGGAAGTTACAAGAATATATAAAAAAATTAGCAAAAGAGCAATGATTTGGCTTCTTATTCTTGCTTAGTGTGTACATATCTGTTCTGTGTTCTATTATCAAAGCTAGGAATTTTGTCTTTGCTCAACTAAATGGAATATTTGTCTAATATACATTGACCACATATATATAGCTCTATTAGAAAATAATGGTAACAATCATAAATCCACAGCAATATCTGCTCATATATGTATCAACAACTAATGCTATATATGCACATATATATATGTATATGGTTTTAGGATATTATTTACAGGAGTGTTATGTGACTTTTCAATACTGTTGCCAGATTTAGCAAACAAAAACAGGATGCCTAATTAAATTTGAATTATAGATAGACCACAAATAATTTTAAAATATAATTATGTCCCATGCACTATCTGGGCCATAAATGCTTATTTAATTGGGCATCGTATATTTTATCTTGCAACCCGCTTCCAGCAAACTCTACCTAACCCACAAAAAGAGTGACAGTGCCCATTAATTCTGTTCCCTGCAGACAGCAGGGGGTATGTCAGGATAAAAAGATCTGCCCTGTGGGGCAGGACACTGGACTTGTAAGTGACAAGTCAGCTCATCATCTCGTTGCTGCAGGTTTCATCTCCTTGAGTGACTGGGCGGAAGCCGTGGAGTCGGTGCTACGGCTGGGACTGCCATGGCGGATGCTGAGGCCACAGCTGGTGAGCAGCTCCATGGATTCCACGTTGGAGTACAAGTCCTGGCTCAAGGACTTGGCCAAGGAACAACTGAGCCGTGAGGTAAATGGTGGGAAGAGGCTGCATGACGCCATTTTGTGGGCCATGAAGCTCCCTGTGGGGAACTTTGAATCGGCAGCAAGTATGGAGAACCCAGAAAAGAAGATGGATGAGAAAAGGGAACTATTTGTTGAGCTTCTGTATGCCAGGTTTTGTGTTAAGTGACTTACATATGTTGCCTCAATTTATCCTCAAAATACCTACCTCATGAGGATGGTATTATCAGCACCATTATACCTACAAGGACGCTGCTCACCAAGCTTCTAGGTTGTAGAACTGGGACTCAAACCCAGGTCTGTCTGACTTCCCGGGCACCATCCTGCTTCCCTCACTTAAAAAAGAAAGAAAGAAAGATAGAAAGAAAGAAAGAAAGAAAGAAAGAAAGAGAGAGAGGGAAAGAAAGAAAGGAAGGAAAAGAAAAGAAGAAAAAAGCTTTATTCAATAAATACTTATTGAATGTATAATGAATGTAAGGCCTTGGGCTAGGTACTTTTTAAAATGGCTTTATTTCAATATAATTCACATACCATACAATTTATCCATTCAAACTGTACAATTCAGTGGTTTTTCATATATTCTCAGATATTTGCAACCATTACCAGAGTCAATTTTAGAACCTTTCCATCCTGGGCTATATGTACTTCTTAAACCCTTAGGTTATTTGGTAGGCTGAAGGGCCTAGGGATAAAATCTCTTCAGGCTGTTTCAACCCTATCTTATTGTCAGGGTTGATTGTGTGTTAATTATATATGAGGACAAGCCTGAACATAAGATATAGAAAGAACGTATATTTTCTTTTGCAGAACATCCAGTCAAGTTTGCTGGAAACACTATATCGGAACCGATCCAACCTGGAGACCATCTTTAGGATCATAGACAGTGACCATTCAGGTAAAGACACTTGTTAGCCTGTCACTTCTGATGTGTAGTATGTACTTGATTTCCCACCTTTCAGTCTCCTTCCTGGTCATTTAACTCTCTACTCAAGCACTTTGGGAGCAAAGTAAATAACACTTAGGCTTATAAATAAATGGCAGAAACTAGAAAAGTATTTTGGCACTAGGAGCAATCCATGTAGATGAGGGGTCGGGCAGAGAACAGTGAAGACAAAAGGGATGAGAACTTCTCATAGGAAAAACCATGATTAGAAGGTGTGCTGTCCCTTATCGTCCTATCAAAGATAGCCATAAAGTACTGAGGAGTGCCTAGAGTAGAAAGGCTTTTACAATCTCATCCCGAAGTATTCTTTTTAAACTTCTTATCTGGAATAACTACAGATTCACAGGATGTTAGCAAAAAATGTACTGGGAGGGGCCCCTGGGTGACTCAGTGGGTTAAGCCTCTGCCTTCGGCTCAGGTCATGATCCCAGGGTCCTGGGATCAAGTTCCGCATCGAGCTCCCTCCTCAGTGGGGAGTCTGCTTCCCCCACTCTCTCTCTGCCTGCCTCTCTGCTTACTTGTGATCTCTCTCTGTCAAATAAATAAATAAAATCTTAAAAAAATATATACAGGGAGGTCTTGTATCCCCTCCTCCTGTTTCCCTACTGGTCCAAAGACCTTTTTCAATGTTACTACACTCTCCCCACCTACTTTTAGGTATAATTCACATACCATATAATTTATCCACTTAAAATGTTCAGTTCACTGGTTCTTAGGATATTCACAAGGTTGTGTAAACATCACCACTATCTAATTATAGAACATTTCATCACCCTAAAAAGAAACCCAGACCTGTTAGCAGTTGCTCTCCATCCCTGTCCCTTCTCCATCAGCCCCTGGAAGCCATTAATCTGCTTTCTGTCTCTAAAGATTTGCCTACTATGGACATTTCGTATAAATGGAATCCTACAATATTATGGCCTTTAGTGTCTGACTTCTACTTTGCATAACGTTTTCACAGTTCTTCCATGTTGCAGCATGTATGAGTTCTTTATTCCTCTTTAGAGCTGGCTAATAATTCCGTCCTATGGATATAAAATATCTACACCATATTTTGTTTATCCACTCCTCGGTTGGTAGATATTTAGATGGTCTCCACTTTTTGGCTGTTATGATGACTCTGTGAATATTTGTGTACAACTTTTTATGTGAACATATGTTTTTTTATTCTCTTGGATGTATTCCTAGGAGTGCAATTGCTGAATCATATCATAAAACTCTGTTTTACTTTTTGAGGAACTGCCAGACTATTTTCTACGGTGGCTATACTCATTTATAATCCTATTAACAAGGTCTGACGGTTCCAGTTTCTCCTTATCCTCCTGTCCTCACAACACTTCCTACCCCTGCCCACCCCCGCCAAAGTCATTCTGCTGGGTGTGCAGTATCTCAAGGCTTTGATTTGCATTTCCTTAATAACCAATGATATTTTGCATCTTTTCATGTGCTTATTGTAAATGTTTATATATTCTCTGGAGAAATGTCAATTCGAATCCTTTGCCTATCTTTTAATTGAGTTATCCATCTTTCTGTTGTTGATTTATGAGAGTTCTTTATATATTCTTGATACTATGCCATGATCAGATATATGATTTGCAAGTATTTTCTCCAACTTTATAGATTGTCTTTTCACTTTCTTGGTGGTTTTCTTTGATTCGCAAAATTTTTTAATTAAAGTCCAATTTATCTTTTTTTCTTGTTTGTGCTTTTGGTGTCATATCTAAGAAACCATGATATAATCCAAGGTGGCAAAGATTTACATCTATGTTTTTTTCCTAAGAGTTTTATACTTTTAGCTCTTCCAATCAGGCCTTTGATTCATTTTGAGTCAATTTTTGTTCATAGTGCAAGGTAGGGGGATAGCTTCATTTTTTACATGAGGATATCCAGTTTTCCACTACCATCTGTTGAAAAAACAATTCTTTCCCCTTTGAATAGTCTTGGAACTCTTGTAAAAAAATCAATTGATCATAGATATATGGGTCCAGAGGCTTTTTATAAGCAAAATAAAATATTTGTTTGGGATGACTTAGTGCCTGGTTTCCCAGCAGGGGCAATATTGACATGTTGGCCTGAACACTTGTTTTTTGGGGGTCCATCCTGTGTACTGTAGGGTATGTAACAGCATTTCTGGCATTTACCCACTAGATTCCAGTAACACCCACCACGGTCATGACAATCAAAAACGTTTCCAAACCTTGGCAAATGTCCCCAGAGGAAGCGAAGCAAAAATGTTCCCAGTTGAGAATCCCTGGTGAACCATTGGTTTTGTGCCACCCTCTTGGTAGTTTAAACTAGATGCAAGGCCTTGGCCATCTTTGTCTGTTCAACGGTAGAGAGCAGGTGTCCCTGCAAGAATGTCAGAGCAAATGGACATGAAAACTAGACTGACTCACTGACCTGAATTCCTCTCTCTGGTAAGGGTTCATCTCACTGGACGAGTTCAGGCAGACTTGGAAGCTGTTCAGCTCTCATATGAACATTGACATCACAGATGACTGCATCTGTGACCTTGCCCGGAGCATTGACTTCAACAAGGATGGCCACATCGACATCAATGAGTTCCTGGAGGCCTTCCGCCTTGTGGAGCAATCCTGCCCAGAGAGCGATGCCTCAGACTGCCCCCAGACCACAGACACTGAGGACAGGGACGGCAGCAAGCCAAGCACACAGTAAGAGCAGCCTGGTGTCCATCTCCTGTGGTGCCTCATAACCAAGACTGAGCTTGTCCCTGCAATAGCTCCCTTATTCTCCAGAGATTTGTGGAATTTTACTCTGAGAAATTGCCTACCAGTGTGCATCAGAATCAGCTCTCTGTGTGTATGTGTGTGTGTGTGTGTGTGTATATATTTAAATATGTAGCTACCCTATCCCTAGCTCAAAAGTTTCACAGGGTAAGACCCAGGTATAAATATTTCAAATTCTCAAGTCTACCCCAGTTAAGAACCACTGATAATTCAATCCCCTCATTGTTTTCATTTTATACCTTTTCATTATTGTTTTGAAAATATCTTATTCGTAAAGGAAAGTTATGAGAAATTTTGCAATCCTGTGACCCAAACATGGATTCTTTTCATTACTTACTTTTTCTTGTTATACTATAGTTTTTATATAATTTAATATTCTTTTTTAAAAAAATAAACTCACATCTACTTGTAAATACTTTCCTGTGTTGCTACATAGTGCTCGTGATTATTAGTTTAATGGCTACGTGATTTCCTTTCAGATGGACACACTGTGATCTGTTCAGCCATTCTCCAGTTGTGAGACATGTGCACTGTTTTTAGCTTTTCATTATTATCCATAACACCATGGTTAATAACTTTGTGCATATAGCTCATTTTACCAGAGTCTTTGGAATTTTACATTTTCTTAAGATAAAAATCCCAGGGATAGATCACTTTGTCACAGAGTGTCACATCAGTCTGTAAGAAGATTTCGAGTAAGGAATTGGCTCACGTGATTGTGGAGGCTGAGAAATCCCAAAACATGCAGTCAGCAAGCAGGAGACCCAGGAGAGCTGACCGTGGTGTGGTCCTGGTCCAAGTCCGCAGGCCCAGTACCAGGAGGGCCGATGGTTTAAGTACTAGTCTGAGCCTGAATCCAAAGGCAGAAGACAGATGTCTCAGCTCAAAGAAATGCAAGCAGAGAGAAGGAATTCTTTTTTATTCAGCCTTCTATTCTATCCAGCCCTACAGTGGATAGGATGAGGCCCACCCACATTTGGAGGGCAATCTACTTTACTCGGTCTACCAATTCAAATGTTAACCTCATCGGGTGTACTCAGAAATAACATCTAACCAAAAATCTGGGGATCCCATGGTCAAGGTGACACAGGTGTGAACATGTTAATGCAGCTTGCTTTTCAGGGCTGAGCACACCCATGAACTCATAAGCAGTGAGTGCAAGCATTTGTAATTTTTGCTAAAGGCGAATGATGGTATTTCCATGCTATTTTAATCTATATTTCTTTTTTTTAAAGATTTTATTTATTTATTTGACAGAAATCACAAGTAGGCAGAGAGACAGGCAGAGAGAGAGGAAGGGAAGCAGACTCCCTGTTGAGCAGAGAGCCCGATGCAGGGCTCGATCCCAGGACCCTGGGATCATGACCCGAGCCGAAGGCAGAGGCTTTAACCCCCTGAGCCACCCAGGCACCCCTTAATCCACATTTCTGACTTAGTGTCTCCCCACCTCATTTTACTTTTAAAGTAAGGAAGTTGAGGTCCAGAACACTAGCTTCGTAAATGATCTAGTTAATGACACAGCCAGGACCAAAACCCGTGATCCCTGCTCCAGCCAGTGTTCTTTCCAGTTTTGCCAGGACTAGACCATCTGGTTGAGTGAGCCCTGGCTCCCCCGGCCCTTTTTCTTACGTGGCAAACAGTCTCTAAAGTGCCCGCAGCCCTTCATGATTTCCTGCTGTTCTTGCCTTTGTGTGATGCTTCCCCGTGAATGCAGCCGGAACCTGTGACTTGCTGCTAATCGACAGAATATGGCGATGGATGGGTGTTGATCCTGTGATCACGTTACATGATATAAAATGTTTGTTGGTGGACTGGAGCAAAAGATGCTCCTACCTGGCCTGATGAAGCGACAGGTGGTCTTCAAGGAACCCACAGGGCAAGGAACTTTGTAGGATCTACACATGGCTTCCAAGGGGAGTCTACACAAAGCCAGGGTCTTCACTCACACAGCTATAAGGAAACACATCTGCAAACAACCCGATTTTGCGCGGAAGCAGATTCTTCCAGATGTGACTGAACTTCCGGAAGGAAACGCAGCCCGGCCAACACCTTGACTGCAGGCGTGTGCGACCTTGAGCTGAGGGTTCGGTGAAGCCATGCCCAGACTCCTGGCCCAAGAAACTGTTAGATAATAAATGTGTGTTGTTCGAAGCCACTAAGTTTGTGGTCATTTGCTCCATAGCATAGAAAATGAACACAACTTCCTTCTTGGAAAATGTTTTATTTTCTTATTCTACTACTCTGGAAAAGTCTGGATTTCCACCGGTGAGTACCATCCAGAGAAGAGTTAAGATATTTTAGTGAATACATATGACCCCTGTATTTATCTTGCCTTATATCTCTATACTTAATCTCTATACTTAAGAGATTAAGTATACTAGTAAACTCATGCTTGTTAAAAAGATTTTATTTATTTTGGAGAGAGAGAGAGACAGCACCACAGTGGGGAGGGGCGGCCGGAGAGGAAGAGAAGGAGACCCCCTGCAGAGCTTGACAGGGGACTCCATCCCAGGACCCTGGGATCATGGCCTGAGCCAAAGACAGATGCTTAACCCGCTGAGCCCCCCAGGAGCCCCTGAACTCATGCTTGTATCGTCTGACGCATCTTCTGCAAACAGCTCAGGCTCAACAAAGTGCTTGTTATTTTCATGTCACTTCATGACATTCCCACTTCGTGGTGATTAAAGGTACACAAATATTCTGAGCCTTCAAAGGCATAGCTCATAAAACGAAGGAATAACTCCGAGTCACTGAGATTGAGCTCTCGGGATCGACTCGCATCTGGGCAAGGGCCCACGAAGACCACCGCTCTCCGAACAAAGGCAAGGGTGGGGCTTATCGAGGCAAAAGCCATGGCGCTTCCCAAGGGATGGCTCAGTTTAACACGTCCTCGGCTTCTCAATCCAGAATTGGGTGTAGTGGAGCTCGGTCGGTTGACCCGTAAACCTGGAGTTCCTTTCTCAACTGTAGACAGCACAGGCACAGATTCCTACCAGGCTGTTCTGCTCGTTCTAACCCATTTTCTGGGAAGAAGTTACTCTGGTGCCTTCTTCAGGGGCGCTCAGTCTTTGCTGTCTTACACCCGTCTGGCTGTGTGTCCCCAGTGGGCAAGTCCTACACGCACACTCAAGACTCAGAAAAGATGTCTTTTCTTGGTTAGCATAGCCAATTAATAGGGAGTTGTTTCAAGGGAGTTGTTTTTTTTAAGATTTTTATTTGTTTGACAGCGAGAGAGCACAAGTAAGCAGAGCGGCAGGCAGAGGGAGAAAGAGAAGCAGGCTCTCCACTGAGTAGGGAGCCCGAAGTGGGGCTGGATCCCAAGACCATGGAATCATGAACTGAGCCAAAGGCAGAGGCTTAACGACTGAGCCATACAGGTGCCCCAAGGGAGTTTTAATTTAAAAGGAATTTTTAATTGTGCGAGGAAGAAATAGCAAAATCATACCTCTAATCCAGTGATGTGGCCTTAAATGCTAATTAAAATCATCTGGGGAGCTTTTAAAACATAGGCTACCTGGGGCGCCTGGGTGGCTCAGTGGGTTAAAGCCTCTGCCTTCGGCTCAGGTCATGATCCCAGGGTCCTGGGATCAAGCCCTGCGTCGGGCTCTCTGCTCCGCAGGGAGACTGCTTCCTCCCCTCTCTCTCTCTGCCTGCCTCTCTGCCTACTTGGGATCTCTCTCTCTGTGTCAAATAAATAAAATCTTACAAAAAAAAAAAAAATAGGCTTCCTGTGGCCCCACTCTAGACAGACTACATAATTGGTGAGAGGCCATGCTAGCGGGTTGTTTTAAATGCTCCCCAGGTGTTTCTGACGAGCGGCCCGGCTTGAGTCCTGCTAAGCTAACTGGGTTACCCTGCAGCAGTGACGGGTGATGACCTGGTAAGACCTTCAGCACTATTTGCTCTGGTTTCACTGTAAATATGAGAGGCCAATTCAGAAACCTAACAATTTGGATTTAAGATGAGGAAAGTGTCAAATACCCCCAAGTAGTATTAACAGATTGACGGAGAGAGATGAAACATGTACACTTCACTTGGAGGTTTTTTTTTTTTTCTTTTTTAAGATTTTATTTGACAGACAGAGGGATCACAAGCAGAGAGGCAGGCAGAGAGAGAGGGGAGGAAGCAGGCTCCCTGCTGAGCAGAGAACCCAATGCATAGCTTGATCCCAGGACCCGGGATCATGACCTGAGCTGAAGGCAGAGGCTTTAACCCACTGAGCCACCCAGGCGACTTCACTTGGAGTTGTAATGGACATTCAAAACTTAACGTTTACAAAATAAGCTCCTATGTTCCTCCAAAAATCTGTTCTCTTGTGATCTGATTACATGTCAATTTCATTTTACCATTTTCCTTGGGCAAAACAAACCAAAAAACACACAAAACCCAAAAAACTTCTCTCTTTTTCATTTCCCACATCCAATCCATCTGCAAATCTTGTGGACTCTACCTTCAAAACACCTGGGATGTAAGGAACCTCTCCTTACTCCTCCATTGCTACCTCCCTAGTCTAAGCCAAAGCATTTCTCACTCTCCGCACTTTGTCCATTACCTATGTCGCTGCGATTCTCAAAGTTTTTGATCACAGGATCCTTTTACACTGTTAAAAATTATTTAGGATCCCAAAGAGCTTTTCCTTATATGGGTTATATCTGTCGATGTTGACTGTATTAAAAATTGAAACTGAGAAATAGTTAAGATACTTATTGTTTAAAAAGAACAAAATGTCTATTAAATGTTAACAATAAATTACATATTTTTAAATTTTTTATTTTGAAATAATTATAGACCATAAGGAGTTAAATAATGCAGAGAGATCCCGTGTTCCCATCACCCTCCCCAACTCACTTCACTACAGTGAATTGTCAAAATCAAGAAATTGATAATAAATAACATATATTAAAGAAAATCAACTATATATCACAGAGCAGAAAAATAGAAGAGTGGCATAGTTTTAATGTCTGGCTTATTGGAAGACAGCTGGATTACTGTATCTGCTTCTACAGGCAATCTGCTGTGATGCGGTTTGTTGGCTGAAGTATGTGAAGGAAATCCAGCCTCTTATAGATATGTAATTGAAAAAGAATAGAGTATTTTAATAACCTTTTCAGATCATTGTGTGTAACCAATCTTCTCTGATACTACACCAGAATTTGACAAATAGTAGTTCTTAAACATTAGTAGAAATGAGTAATTTAAACCATAACCATAAACGTCTCATGCAGGTCACACCATACAGCCAAAGACCACAAGGAACACACCTAAAACTGAACAAAGTTAGGTTTGCTGGATGTTCCAACCCAGCCAGTAGCAGCCCAAGCTGAGAAAACATGGAGCAGAAGAATCACCCAGCCGAGCCCCGTTGACCCACAGAATCATGAACTATAATAAATGGTTATTGATGTCCTAAGCCACTAAGTTTGGGGATAGTTGCATAAATAAACCGAAACACTGACAATTCAGGGAATTAAAATTTAGCCATGTTAATCAAAATGGAAGAATAATTTTAGGAAGTGCTCATACTTACCCAAAACATTGTTTTCTAAAGATATACTGGTTTTCTTTTTCCGTTTTGAGATTTTTGACATGTCTTCAATTTGTAAGTATTTTGGGGCACTGTTGTCTATTAAACAATTATGCCTGCCCCCGGACATAGAATATACATGCAAGTATAATTAATGGTCCATAAATCTTTAACAATCTTTAAATGTGAGTGTTTATTTCTGTAGAACTCAAAACTTCTTTGATCTGTATTTTAATTAATTAATTAATTAATTTTTTTAAATTTTATTTATTTGAGAGAGAGACAGAGAGAGTACAAGCAGGGGCAGGGGCAGAGAGAGAAGCAGACACTCCACCAACCAGCAACCCCAAAGTGGGGCCCAATCCCATAACCCTGAGATCACAACCCAAGCCAAAGTCAGACACCAAACCAACTGAGCCACCCAGGTGCCCCTGTATTTTCATTTTAAAACAAAGGCATTAAATTCTCAATCTGTGGGTTATTGTTTTGAAATATTTCCCAGTTATAGACTCAGAGAGTCTTATGAATTGTAAGGGACTTTAGATACTAAGTACAATCTCAAAACCACTTCTTGGTAGGTGTCTGCTGGGACGCTCCAGGGAGGAGGTCACCGCCCTTAGAGGCTGCCCAGCTCCGTTTGGAGGGAGATGTATGTGTTAAGTTCTCTCTGGTGTCCAACATCAGGCGAGTATGAGGATCTGGAGTCAGAAGGTTTGGACGTCAGTTCTTGGCTATGGGATCTGGGAGGTCACCTGTCTGACTCCCAGAGATCCAGCTCTTTTGGAGGCAGAAAGTAGCCGTAAATACCCACACAGGTGTGTTGAGATTCTGGGGACAAATTAACATAAAAACAGAAGCAGAATTATCATGACATAACCTTCACCTTAGTCTTAAACTAAATGATACAGAGCTGAAACTCCTTATTACTAACTGATTATAAACCATTTTATTTTTTCTCCCCAAAAGAAGATAATTTTAGGCACGCATTTCTTTTTGCAAACAGATTAGAGTCATTAATATATTTCTTTTTATCTTAATTTTAAATAGTTCAAGTGTACTCACTTGGGTTTTTTTTTCTTTCTTTTTCATTAAATTTATTTTTCTGGTATCTTATATATGGGAAATGATATTGGTTCTTCAATTACAGTATTGAGGTAATGTTTTCTTTTAAAAAAAGTGTTCATACTTGGGGGGGGAGCACCTGAGTGGCTCAGTCAGTTAAGCATCTGCCTTCGGTTCAGGTCACGATCCCAGTGTCCTGGGACTGAACCCTGCATCAGGCTCCCTGTTCAGTGGGGAGTCTGCTTCTCCCTCTCCCTCTGCCTTTCCTTGCTCATGTTCTTTCTCTGTCTCTCTCGCTCTCTCTCAAATAAATAAATAAATAATGTTTAAAAAGTATCCATACTTACCTGGTAGGGGAAGCACCATGATCACAAAGGTGGTTTTCCCAGGCGAGACTTATCCATTGCACTATGGATGTGCTGACCCCTGCAATTTCCCCAAATGGAGGAAACGCTGCATAATTTGTGGTAATGGGGGACTGCACTCACACTGTCCCCTAAAAATAAAATAAAATAAAATAAAATAAAATAAAATAAAATAAAATAAAATAAAATAAAATAAAATAAATAAAGCATCCACAGAGTTTGGGAAACACTGGCCTTGCAGAAGAAGTCTAAACTCTATGATCTAGTCTGTGTCCACCTCTGTAATCTCAAAACTGAGCAGCTTCCCCAACCCTTTCTAGCCACTTGGATCTCCATATGATCCCCCAATTATACTCTACCTTTCACAGTGTTTCCTGGATCCTAAATGGCCCATGTACCCTTTGGCCCAGCCTCATTCTTCAAGACCCCCACTCAAATGCCTTCTCCTCTGTGAAGCCTTCTAGTGACCCGTCCCCTCCTCAGTTGCTCACCTTGGGTTCCTTCCGGTGGAGCCGGAATCACACCCTCACAGCAGTGACTGGCTTCCGTCCAGCCTCCACTACCTCCTTAGGAGCACAGGGCAGGTGTCATGTCCTATTTGCCGAACATCGCTGGCAACTGGCCAGGCATGCACTAAGCCCTCCATAAATATCATCTGAGTTAGTGAACATTAATAAAGGCCAAAAATATCCTTGTTTCTGAACTGGAATCCACCACCAGCTTACAAATTCAGCATGAAGTATCTCTGGAAGATTCATGGTCAGAAAAAAAAGAAAAGGATCACACTGAAGTCAACGTAGTCATGGCAACAAAAATTCCTTAAAAAAAAAAAACAAAGATTAAAAAACAGCTACACAAAGATTTTTACTTAGGTGATGATCTGCTGGTGTCATGAGCACACAGGGACACAGGCAATGTAAGGGCCTGCTTAGCCTGAGGGAGTCATTTTGTGTTTATGCAGTGAACTTAGATTGACCCCGCCCCTCCCAGAGGAACTTACTTGCAAAGCCCAGATACAAGGGCGGGTCAGGCCAGGTGGAGACATCCAATCAGTGGGGCACGCATATATCTACTAGGGTAAATTGAAATTCAATTGGCCACCCGTGTGTAACCTACCATGACTGCGCAGTTTTCTCTGTGTATTGCAATCTCATTGGCCACCTGTGTATAGCTGGGCTCAACCACCTCTATAAAAGTTAGTCTGTGAGGCTGGGAGGGGGTCTTCTCTTTGTAACAGATGCCCCCGCCGGTGGGTTTGATTCTCGATGCTTGGCGCGAAATAAAGCTTTGCTCGACCTTCGCTTTGTATCAGTCTCGCTCCTTTGATTACGGACCCTAACAGGCACCCTCCAACATTGTTGGGGAAGGTGTACCCTCCTGAAGAAATGCTCGTTCTCCTGGACTCGTCATCCCACTTGTAGGTGACGACCTCCAGAAACACTCGGTCCTACAGACCCTGCACGAGAGACGCACATGGCAGCATCGCTTGTAACGGAGACACACAGCAAACCTCCCATCTACACCGGAGTCTGTCAATGAGGGAGGGGACAGACAGGTTCTGCGCCCCCTCTGCCTACAGAACCCAGCGCAGCACTGAAGAGAATACTCTGCTGTAATGTTCCCTGTCCCGCTCCAGCGGTGGGTCCCCGGTGAATCCGGGGACCTCACCCGTGCAGTGGCCCAGGAACGTCGTGAGCGACATCCTGCGAGCACTCTTACTGCCAAGGCTGCTATCACTCAGTGTCCTCTGAGGTTTTCTAATCCTCATGGGACAGTTTCGGAATTGAAAAAAATACAATAAAAATACACGTCTAAAAACTAAAAAGGGGCCTCTGTGCCTCAGTAAATCGTGCTTTTCACGCCACCAGGTGTCACTCTGAGCAAATGCCCTGTGTCTCCAACGGGGTGGCCAGAACGTGCTGTGGCTCCTGGTCCTTCCCGAAACCGCCAGATCGGGTCTCGGGGAAGGCGGACATCCGGAAAGCGACCCCGTAGAGCTCCGGGCGCCGAGTGGCTGCGTCTGGAAGGGGAGACAGGGGTGTAGACTGGTGAAGCCAGGACGTCGGGGAGGCCGGGACAAGCTGGGAAAGGGATGCTCGCTCGCCCGCCACCGCCCGCAGCTCCTCGTCCCGTCGGCCGTAATCTCTGTGCGTGTGGGCCGCCCTGACCTCTGGTCTTGTCTCCAAAATGGCTGCCTTCAGGCAAGACCTTCCAGCGCCCAGCAAGGAGTTTTGGAAGAGGGAGAAAATCCAGGTGGAATCTGACCAGAGTCTGACCAAATTTCCAGCACCTACTAAATTACAGGAGCTACGAGGCCCAGCGGAGGGTGCCAAAGGACAGCAGGAGTTACTGTGTAGTCCAGCAAAATCCAGGATGGGGAACGTACCGGACAAACGAAGTGGTTTCTTCAAAAATAATTTACGGGGAGACAAAACAAAAAGAGAGGAAAGGGCGGCCCTCAGATTAAAAGGAGATCAAGGTCCATATCAAGCAGTTGCAATGTACTTGTATTGATCCAATCTACTTGGATCCCTGATCAAATACACTGTAAAAAAAACAAAAATCAGAGATGTGTGAATACTGACCAGGTGTGTGATGATATGAGGGGATTATTATTCATTTTTAGGTATGATAATGATTTTGAGATTATTTTGCTTTCAGGTCCTTAGAGAAACATACTGAAATATTTACTGGGATTTGTTCCCAAATAGGAAGCAGTGGATGAGACTATAGATGAAGTCACACTGGCCCTGAGTTGATCATTATTGAGGCTGGTTGATGATTACACGAAAGTTAATTATACTGTCCTCTTTTAATTATACTGTCCTCTTTACGTTCTTTGTTTGAATTTTTCTGTAATAAATTTGAAATTAGACATCAGTGTTCAGGTAGAGGGAGCAGGTTCCACACTGGCCAAAGCAAACAACCAAACGAGATCTCTAGGGCACAGCTGGAACTAGAGGAGAACCATCAGAGTCATGGAGCTTCAGAGTGGACAGGAGTTGAATAAACACAGTTTATTCATTTTGTGGGAGTGGGGGGAGGGGAATCACCACATCTCATTCAGCCTCAGTTTCCTCATCTATAAGATGGGCATCGTACAACAGTATTTTCCAGGGGAGGAAATGAGAGAAGCATATGAAAGAGTATTCTGAACACGGAGGACCTTGGGAGATGGAGAGGAGAAGGGAGTTGGGGGAAATTGGAGGGGGAGATGAACCATGAGGGACTGTGGACTCTGAGAAACAAATGAGGGTTTTGGAGGGGAGGGGGTTGGGGGATGGGTGAGCCTGGTGGTGGGTATTAAGGAGGGCACATATTGTATGGAGCACTGGGTGTGGTGCATAAACAATGAATCTTGGAACACTGAAAAAATAAAGTTAAAAAAAACAAACTGAAACCCATAGTAAAGTACTACCCAGGTACTAGTAGTCTTTTATGTGATAATCCTAGCTCATTTATTCACACACGTTTTCCATAAATGTTTATGGGATGCCAGAGGCTATGTTAGGCACCACAAATACAAAGATGACAGGTTGCTAGCTCTGCTTTATCTAATTCAGTGTTTCTCAACCCTGGATGTGCACTAAGGATCCCAATGGCTGGGCATCACCCCAGAACAATTGAATCAGAATCTCTAGGTATGGGACCTGGCATAGAGATTTTTAAATTTTTTTAAGTTTCACAGGTGATTGATTCCACTATGCATCCAGGTTAAGAACACTTTGTCTGCTTGATCTTTGATCAAGGAAGAGCAATGAGCAGTCGTTGCGAAGATAGGGTGTTGGTTTATGTGGTTCTCAGACTTTTAATGAACGGAGGCGTCCTCTAGGTGTTCACTTCCTGGAAGGACAGGCTTTGTCCAGCTCTAGAGCCGTGCTGTCCTCTGGCCACATCTGACCTCCTCATTTGACACAGGAGTAAGATAATTTTGGATATTTTCCATGGAATCTAATGTTGGGTTTTTCTTCCTTATGGGGAATTTATCTTCTCTGATTATAAAAGCTTTTGGGTTTTGTAAACTTCCCAGTTTCAGGCGCGAGCAAGAGAGACGGGTCAGAATTCCTGAGTCACATGCCAGGTCAGACCTTCCAGAGTTTGCACCCCTGAGTCATGCTGAACACTGAAACCATGGGACTGGAGGTAGGACAGCAGTGAGCCTGGCCGCACCATTCGACCCAGCACAGAATTCCCCAGCAGCAACTTCCTGTTCCGTCTTCCTCTTTGTTCAGAAGGCTCTGAAAGGAGAGAAGCAGGATCAATGGAAATGCCTAAGAAAGGAAAGAAAATCTTGGTTAAAAAGTAAAACTTCTGGAGAGACAAGATAAAATAATTTTGGGAGAGCAGAGTTCCTAACTCTCCAATCTCTGTCGTAGAGGTAGGAGTTGTAGAAAACCATGGAAATAAAGATTGACTTGCAGTGGTGTCTTACTGGACTTCTTCTCTTTACACATCCAGGCACCTTTCTCCCTCAACACACAGGTTCAAATGCAAGCACCTAGAGGGATCTTTCTGGGCACAGAGGAAGCTGAAGGGGGAAAAAAGCTCACGCTGTGAAATCACAGATGCTAAGTGAAATCCCAGCTCTGACCCTTACCTGCTGTGCGGCCTTGAGTAAAATGCTCAAATGTTTTCCTATCTGTAAAGTAGGGTTCGTGATAGTACCCACTTAATAAGGTTGCTGGAAGATTAAAGAAGATAAAACTTGAATGCGATTAGATGACGTAATGAATGCTCAGCACAATATCCACTGAATAATAAACTATAATTAAGTTTTTCAGAGGATCTACTGCCGGAAGTCCCCTAGACCATTGTTTCTTATACTTGTTTGTGCGTATGAATCACCTGGAGACCTTGTTAGAAGCATATTCGGGGCACAGAGTTCTAGTTTGGGAAGATGGAAAAATTCTGGAATGGGGTGTGAGGTTGCACTACAATGTGAATGTACTTCGTGCCCCTGAACTGTACATTTAAAAATGGGTAAGACGGCAAACTTTATGTACGTTTACAGTATATTAAAAACTTAAAAAAGTAAACAAACCACACATTCAGTAGCATTTCTAGTGAGCTCTCAGGCTGACAATCTGGTTTGAAGACCACACTTTGGGCAGCAAGGTCCCCTAAATAATGAAGCCCTACCGTCCCATTCACGCCGCACTTGACGGTTCACATAAGGCATTTCTATATCCCTGGTCTCTGTGACCCCCACAGTAACAGCACATGCAACAGTAGCTACAGCAAATGTAATTCTTCCTCACCTGCAGACAACACCTTGATCTTGGTAGTAGGGCTTAATATAAAATCAGGGCTGCTTCTTTATATGGGCAGACAGGATCTTGGGGGACTCTCCACTTTTTTCTGTTTTGCTGCATTTTTTAGGCCAAGTCTCCCATGAAAATGCTTTCTACATCAATTTAGGGCTTTTCTTCACCATTTACGTTTGTGCTTCAGACTACAGATGGGCCCTGTGGCCCAAATAGGGAATGTTTGGGTTGCCTGGGTGGCTCAGCCGGTTAAGCCTCTGCCTTCTGCTCAGGTCATGATTGCAGGGTCCTGGGATCCAGTCCTGCATCGGGCAACTTGCTCAGCAGGGAGCCTGCTTCTCTCTCTACCTGCTACTCCCCCTGCTTGTGCGCTCTCTCTCTAACAAATAAATAAATAAAAATCTAGAAAGGAAGGAAGGACGGACAGAAGGAAGAACATTGGCTTCACCCCTTGGATACTTGCCTTCCTCCCAGTCCGGTAGGAAGCATTTCAAACATTTTCTTTGTATTTACCCTTTTACTGATAGGACACATGGAAAAGTGCTGTGTCATATCTCTTGAGCGTTGGGCATGACAGCATTTGCTGAAATTCTTGTCTAGTTGTCTAGACAACTTGTCTGGTTGTCTAGACAACTAAACATTCTGTCTGTTTGTCACTGCTACAGATCTGCAAGTGAAAACAGAGCTGGGATCTCCCCACTACCCTGTGCGAGCTGCACAATCAATGACGCCCCCAAAACATCAGTTCTCCAAGCGTATCCTACTTAAGCTGGCTGGAGTGTCTTCTCCAGAGAGCTACAAATAGGGCCCTAATTAGTGCACTGGCTAACAGCTGTTTTCTGTACCAGACATTCATGCAAATTTAGATTTGGGTCTGTCATTATTGTACATATTTCCTCAGAGTAACCTGCAGTAATGTAACCATTTCCCGAGCCACTGGGAATAAGTACGTGATCCCTGGGCAATCCTCAAATCGACTCAAGAGTAAGTTGTCCTGTCTGCTCTCCCGGTACTAGAAGGAACAGTACTATTGTGGAGGCCGAAGTGCCTGCTGCTGCCCAACCCCCTGCCCATAGTAGGTACCATAGCAACCAGCAGCAGCAGGAATTCTCAGGGATTTCAAATCTTAAATGAAAAGAGGCAGGATAGGCACTTCCAGATTCAAGTCCCTTAGAACAGAGGCTCTTCACTTTAAAATCGTCTGGGAAGGTAA
Source organism: Lontra canadensis (assembly GCF_010015895.1). Classification (NCBI taxonomy): domain Eukaryota; kingdom Metazoa; phylum Chordata; class Mammalia; order Carnivora; family Mustelidae; genus Lontra; species Lontra canadensis. Next base: position 6,875,741 of record NW_022630995.1, read on the forward strand.
TTGTTTTAAAAAAATATGAGGCCTGAGCCCCATCCCAGATCAATTGAACCAGAATGTCTGGAAACTGGGCATCATAATTATTTTAAAAAGCCAGTCTAATGTATGGTCATGTTGAAAACCTCTCCCTCAGAGAATTTCTGCTTTGTTTTGTCTTATTTTTACCTTGTTCAGAGCAAAAATGGTAGTCGAAGACAAAGAGGCTGGAACCATGATCATCAAAACATAAGATGACAAGGTTTTTGTTCTTTTTTTAAGGATTTTATTTATTTATTTGACAGAGAGAGATCACAAGTAGGCAGAAAGGCAGGCAGAGAGAGAGGAGGAAACAGGCTCCCCACTGAGCAGAGAGCCTGATGCGGGGCTTGATCCCAGGACCCTGAGATCATGACCTGAGCCGAAGGCAGAGGCTTTAACCCACTGAGCCACCCAGGCGCCCCCACCAAGGTTTTTTAATAACAAAACAGGAGCCCTTGTGTCTGAGCTAAGCAGCAGTTTGAACCATGGCAGTGATGTTGTAGGTGTGTTTGCCCCCAGAGAGGGGACGATTTGCTCCCAGGTAAGAGTTTGAATTAAGGGCTGCCTGCCACCCGGTGACCCCTGGATTGCTGACCTGTCACTGAGGGGAAGGCCCTGGAGGGAAGGAGGGCCCGGTGAGCCTCACTCAAGGAAGTGGTTACCAAATACTGGCTGACACATTGAATTTTGAAATAAAAAGCATTTTAACTATAAAAGAGATTTCAAAACTTAAGTCTCTTTTCCTGAGAGATCAGTTGGGAATTAACTGTACAATGAAGTATTTGGCCGATATAGCAGAGCTCTGTGATGCGATAATGCATTTACCAAATTCACTTAAAATGAATTTGCCTAAGACTTGATTTCTGGATTTTCTGTACCCTTTTCTGTGCTCAAACTCTCCTCCATCAGGAAGACCATTTGGACATGCTTTAGAAAAATGAGATCCCCAAAGAAAAAGGTAAAACCACACAGCTTACATTCCCTAAATCTATTCTCCTGAGTGGATTTAAAAAAATCTTTTTTTTTAATTTTTTCACTTTGAGAGAGAGAGAGAAGAGCAGGGGGAGGGGCAGAGACAGGGGCAGAAACGGACTCCCTGCTGTGCAGGGAGCTCAACGGTGGGCTCGGTCCCGGGATTCTGGGATCATGACCTGGGCCAAAGCAGACATGTAACCGACTGAGCCACCCAGGCACCAGCTCCTAAATTGATTTAAAGCCATATTTAAAGCTTAGAAGCAGGATTCTCCAAACCTGGACAAATATCAGCCTTGTAAAATATGCTGAATCAGAATCACCAAGGATGGGGCCTCGGAACTTGTAGACAGTGTGCTTACTTCCTCTTGCCGCTGTAGCAAATTACCATACTCGGTGGCTTACAGCGACACAAATAATTGTCTTCCAGTTCCATAGGCCAGAAATCCCATCTGAGTATCGCTGAGTGAAAGTCAAGGTCTTGGCCTGGCTACCTTCCTTTCTGGAGGCTCTGGGGGAGAACTCGTTTCCCTGTCTTTTCCAGTTCTCATTCCAGTTCTCATTCCTTGGCTCATGGCCCCTTCCCCCTGCAGCCAGCAAGGGCAGGACGAGCTCTCCCCCTACCACTTTGCTCTGATCCCTTTTGCCTCCCTCCTGTGCTCCTCCGTGTTTAAAGTCCTTTGTGATTACGTAGAGCCCATCTGGGTAATGCAGGGTAAGCTCAACATCTCAGGGTCCTTAATTTAATCACACCTGCAAACTCCCCTTTGCAACATAAAGTAACACGTTCACAGGTTCAAGGGATTCATGTCTGGACATCTTTGTGGAGGGCCATAATTCTGCCCCCCACTCCCACAGGTGGTTAAAGCTCCCCAGATTAATCTGAGGCAGCCCGTCTGTGGACTGTCACTTGGGAACCACTACTGGAGTCAGACTCTCTCCATGCCACAGCTCTCTGTCCCAGCCTCGATCTCCTTTTGCTGATATTCTCATGGTTCTGCCCCAAATGCATTGTCACTCCTGTCTCCACTCTCCATCTCAGTGGAGAGCAAGACCATCAGGTGATTTTAATTTATTCTCTCACAAATACGTCTTATCTCTGATTCACTTTCCCCATTTTACTTAGAGAACAATTTAGTTCTGAGCCCTTACTAATCAAAAAATGTCTCTTTAGATAGAATTCAGTTGGGGATTAGTTAGTATAATACAATAGTCCCTATAGTTTCTGTCAGAAAGTTTATCAGTAGTCCATATATTTAAGAATTTAAGTTGAATTTTCAAATTAAAAAAAAATATCCTTTTTACCTGGGATCTTTTGGTTGAAAAGAACTAACTCTTGTCCATTCACATAAGCTGGTGAGGGGGGAAGATTTCTTATAAAGATACAGATGAAGCAATTAGAGAGCTGGAATCAAAGGGCAGAAAATGTAGTAGTTTGACATCATTCACCTTGGAATTGGAGAGAAAAGAGATCTCGTGATCCAGTGTCATCCTTAGAATATCAGCATTAGAATGATCTCTACCCTAATGTGGTCCCCTGAGTATTACCCAGCAAATTCTTCTCACTTTGGAATAAATGGTTCTTGCAAGGCTAGTTTAGTGGCGATGAACTCCTTTAGCTTTTCCTTGTCTGGAAACCTCTCGACCTCTCCTTCAATTCTGAACTTTGCTGGGTAGAGTATTCTTGGTTGGAACTTTTTTCTTTGAGCTCTTTGACTGTATTGTGCCATTCCTTTTTATTACCAAATAATATTTCATATTGTGGCTATACCACAAATTCTTTACCTGTTCATCAGTTGACGGGCATTTGGGTTGTTTCCACTTTTTGGTTATCATGAATAATGCTGCTATGAACATCTGTTTACCAGTTTTTATGTAGATACATAATTTTTAATTCTCTTGAATATACAGAGGAGTGAAATTGCTGAAGTGGTGTGCTTTTCTATATAGTCCAAATTTTCTGAGGGGCCTATGTTGGTTTTATGAGATGAAATAATTTTTATTTGAAAAATTAAGTGTGCCCTTATCTTTTCATTTTGAGAACATAGATTAGCAATCTAAAACAGCTTCACCTCCCCCTCCTACTTCTCCAATGCCTCCTCCTTCTTCTTTATTAAGTTTTTTATGAAGTGGCTTCCTGACTTAGTCATACCTACTAAGCTCAGGAAAACCTACCTTTGTGCCAGCCTTGGCAAGTTAGCACCCAGTGGTTTATAACACTAGTCTAAAACCACCAGAAAACACATCAGTGACCCAAGTGTTCTGTACCTTCCACTGCATTTCCCAAGTGGTGGCAGAACAAAACTTCAATCATCCAAGATCATTCTAAATTACACTGATATATCATGCCTGCTTTTCTGAGTGGGTAGAAAATCTTCTCATGATTGAGTTGTCCAGAAAATTAGTTAGAACCCCCATTCTCAGTCCCTGCTTTAGTCTGTTTGCAACTGCTAAGGGTTGGCCCCAGACATTTTCTCTTGTGCTCAAACCTGTCTTCCCACTTAACTATATAAGTCTTGGTGTCCTCTAATCAGCTAAGGGACACTGTTTGCTCAAATGCCCCCTAACTATACGATGTTCTACTGGAACATGATTCTTGGCACACTGGCTTAGAAGCAATGAGGTTCCATAAAAAAAATCAAAAGACACATGCAAAGACCACTGCAATATGTGACAGATAAAATTTTCCATAAACGGGTAAGGAAAATATATGTTACACAGTTCTTAAAATGAACATCAAATACACTGACAGAAATATCATTTGACATATAGACATGTGATAAGGCAAATAGAGTTCATCATTAACAATAGAATACAGTAGGTGTGTGTATGTGGATATCCACTGTATTTTTTCCAAATCGGCCCTATGTTTCAAATTTTCCATAATAAAATATTGAGAGGTGGAGGAGTTGGATTAAGGTGGTCAAAAGGTACAAACTCCTAGCCACAAGAGAAATTAGTACTGGGATGTAATGTACAACATGATGACTATAGTGAACACCATTGTGCGCTACGTTCGAAATTTGTTAAGAGAATGGATCCTAGGAGTTCTCAACACAAGATATTTTTGTATCTATATGAGATGATGGATACTAACTCAACTTGTTGTGTAATTATTTCACAATATATGAAAGTCAAGTTATTACAGAGGTACACCTCAAACTTACTCAATGTTATAATTTCAATTACATCTCAATAAAACTGGAAAAAAGTACTGTATGTAATTTTCCCCATCTTTTTTTTTTTTCACTTAAGATTATATTTTGATGATCACTTCATGGTACTCTATAGAAGTAATCTTTGTGCTTTTTTATAGCTGTGTGAGTTGTAATAGGAAGTTTATCTTATAAATGGGGAGGAGGGAGATTGGCTCAGAGAATCCTGAGAACAGAATCACACAAGGAAATACATAAGGCTTGGCAGAGGGATGCTTTTGCTGAGCTCTTGTGTCCCACAGGGGATGTCACTTCAGACTGAATAACCCAGACTTTGGTAAAAATGCTGCAGACACTGAATTGTTCTGTCTGGAACACGGAAGAAAAACCTACAGATGTGGAAAGTATAGAACTTCTCTGAAAGGAAATAGATTTTTATCTTGTCAGACGGACTACAACAGGAGATGAATGGATTTTTGTTGAAGGAGGGAAGAATTTTCTTCTTCTTCTGGAATTGAGTTAGCTAGGCCTGGACTCTGAGATAAAGAAAATCTGATTTTCTTTGTAGGAACTGAACTGATGTTGAGTAGGTAGAGACAACATAGGGGCTGAATGTGGACTGGACACCAGGGGCCTGACTCTCAGGCTAGTGATCCCTCCATCTACCCAGGTCAGATGTCTCTGCCTCCCCACTGAATGAGATGGCAGAACAAGACATCTTCTGTAAATGCATGATTCATGCAAATTTCAATGGATTTATTTTAAATCTATTAAGTAGAAATCCTCAAGGTCTATCTCCTAACCAGACTAATACATCATGGTACTTTTCTAGTTGTTGCAATTATTCTTCCTCATTGTTCATTAACAAAACCCTAGAGTCTCCTGAAAGAATTATTCATGCCTCTAGAATAACCACAAAAATGTATTGTGGGCACAGACAAGAGTCTTAGCCCCACAAAGAAGGAGATATGGGCCTACAAGGGAAATCCCAGCCCTATGTAAATGAAAATCATCAGAACTCATGTCTTTAATGTGCTGATATTATACGTCATTAGTATCTGCATATATAAATATCTTTTGATTACCCAGATCATGTGAAAAACGAGGCTTCAGGGTAAGCATAGTGATATTGGACATTTCATTTATCCTGGTGTACAAGGTAATACCATTTTAATTATCAATTATATTTTCTTATAAAAGATATGGATGACTGGAGAGGCTGAGAATTAAAGAACTCTATTTAATTTATTGATCATAACATTTTAATTCACTTTTTGAGTCATGGCATATGTTTTTACTGGATTCTGTAAATATGGTCCCATATAGTCACATGTATAGATACTTTAAATATGTTATTCTGATGTTTGTTCTGGGATATAGTAGGACTTTAAAATAGTGACTGAAAACAAATTATAGAAAAATAACAGTGACAAAAATTCTACATAAGTGAACTTTTTAAGGTTATTTTTCAAATGCACATTTTTCTTGTCCTCCTTGATATTTTTAGCAAGGTATATAAGGAAAATGAGGTGACCATGAAGGATGTAAGCCTTCCTAGTAGGCAATAGTATTTACATAAACTTGGGTCTTCATATCATCTTCTTGAAGGCTCTCCCCATTTCAAATGTTTAATGTTTGAAGATGGATTTTTATCAGCTGTTGGCAGTTTTCCTGAGGGTGTACTCTCTTCTGGTATTTTGCAGATCTAAGACTGGTTGGTATATGTTGTTATTTTCTGTCTTGATTTGTTTTAAAATTACATTTATAGCCTTCTTTGTGAAAAGTATTTCAAATGGTAGAATTTTTGTAATAAACACTAAGAATGACATTTCTTACTCCCCAAAATGAATCAGTTTATATATTCTTGATGAAAATTAGAGTATTCTGCTTAATGAGAAATATAGCAACTATGTTTATCTTCAGAAAGCCTGATCTCTCTTCTCTTCCCTCGAAACAATACAAAGAGACATTTTGTATATTATTTTAAAGGCATATTATTAACACTTTAAAAATTTTCTTGCTTTCATAGAAAATGAAAATGATTGAAATGAAAGTTGCCATGATACAGTAGAAAACAGAAAAACCTTGTATTGATGGAAATTTACTAATGCATCAAGTAAAATATCTACATTATAATACAGGGGTGTAGACAGGGCAAATACCCACTTCTAAACTGATATTATACTAATGATATCTACCTATTAGATTCATTGTAAGAATCAAATGAAATGATAAACATTTTAAAATACATTTTAAAAAAGATTTTATTTATTTATCTGAGAGAGAGAGAGTGAGAGAGCATGAGCCAGAGGGAGAGGCAGAGGGATGGAGAAGCAGATTCCCTGCTGAGTGGGGAGCCCAAGGATGTGGGGCTTCATCCCCGACCTGAGCCAAAGGCAGATACTTAACTCGCTAGGCGTCCCTAAGAACTGTATTTTTATAAGCAGTTAATAGAATAGAACAATGTTATTTTTAAATTACTAGGAAAATATTCCTACCAAGCATTAAATGTTTTATAATGTACTTGCATGCATGTGTGTCTGGGGGTGGGGCGTGTATGATGTAGATCTTAAATTAGGGTACATGCCATTCTTGGCATATTTAAATCATGATCTATATTCCAACTGCTTAATGTTCTCCAGGATCTCTCATCTACACATCCTTTGTTTTCCAACTGAACGATCCGTAGCCAAGCTCCTTAGTAACAAGCCTGATCTGCGGTCATGCAACCTGAGCAGGAAAGGGCTTCCTATTTTCTAAGTTAAGAAATAATACTCTTGTTTTACTTGTAGGTAGAGCTGAAAGATGAAGGTGGTGATTCTGATCACTTTCCTTTTGGTCACAGCCCACTGCACATCAGTAAGTAACTTTTTAATATCTCTTCTGCCAATCAGCCTTGGTTTAGGCATTCCAAACTTTTAGCTATACTCATCCGCCCACCCCCCCCCAAAAAGCTATCATTGGAATCAAAACTATAATTTCCATTTCAAGTCTCTCTGGAACTGAAATCAGGTCTTTCAACCAACTTTAAAAGATCCTGTTAGAAAAGCGAGAGACTTGGGTCAAGCACCGTGGGCAGGCTCTCCTGACCCTGAAAGAGGAAGGAGGACAATGATTCTGTCTTGACTGCACTTTGGAATTGCTCGGTAATCTTTAAAAAGTCCTTATACATGCCCCCCAACCCCAACCATCTGACTTCATTGGCGGGGGGCATGAAGCAGGCATGAGGATTATGATAAACGTCTTGGACAATTATGCCCTGGGGCTGGCAAGGCTGGGAAGCAGTGCCCAAGGGAGAGGCCGTGGGGGCAGGTTCAACAGTGGTTGCTCCAGAGAGACCCCAATAGAAGGACGCCATCGGGAGCCGGTTAAGCAAGACTACAGCTCCTATTACTGCAAACAAAGAAGGGAACAGGCTGAGAGAGTTCTCTAAGACAATATTCCTGGTATTAAAAATGTTTCATGATGCGAACACGTGCAAGGTCCATTCACTCATTCTGGAAACAAAATTTTCCTGACCGTCCAGGAGAGCAGGTGACCGCACCAGGTGCTGGGATTGAGCAGTCAGAAGACCGAGCGCCTTCAAGGAACTCAGGGTCCAAACTGCCTGACTTGTTGCTGCTCGTATCGTAACTATGTCCTCAGTCTCCAACTCTGCCTCTTAATTTTCACAGATAGGAGAACTTCATTCTGCAAGGCCCTATCATCCTTTATTATGCTTGAAGGTAATTGTTTTTTATTTTAATATAAATTAAGAATGTTTGCTGTCTCCAGAAAGTTATGATATAGGGAGAAAATATTGGACATTTTGAAGAAGTAACATTTTGGGGAACTTAAAGTATGATTATAAGATTTTTATCCAAGGTAAACACTGAAAACCTTAGGCGGAGAGCACAGGAAAGAACCTGCTTGGCGTAGCTAGGAGTGGGCCGTCTGGAGGCAGTCCCTGCCAACTGGGGTCATCTCCCGTGGGCCTGAGTCAGCTCTGGTCCAGGGGAACAACACCCCCTTCAGTATACGTTTTGTTTAAATTCTTCGGCAAATTAAGGGATAACATAAGTCATGAAAAATTTTCAAGTTTAGCATAATATGATTTCAATAGGAATCAATTAATTAGAGCCCAGAAATTACCAGAACGTTTTGTTTTGCAACGTAATATTATATCTCTACTTTTCAGAGGTTCCATCAAGAATGATCCTATAAACACTATCACTGCTTCCCCAGTAAACTGATTTGCATACATCATTATAATAATTGAAATTCCTCATAAATTTTACATGGGTTCATTCCTTTTTTTTTAATTTTTAAATTTTTTAATAAACATATAATGTATTATTAGCCCCGGGGGTACAGGTCTGTGAATCGCCAGGTTTACACACTTCACAGCACTCACCATAGCACATACCCTCCCCAATGTCCATAACCCCACCCCCCTCTCCCTAACCCCCTCACCCCAGAAACCCTCAGTTTGTTTTGTGAGATTAAGAGTCCCTTATGGTTTGTCTCCCTCCTGATCCCATCTTGTTTCATTTATTCTTTTCCTACCCCCCAAGCCCCCCACGTTTCAACTTCACTTCCTCATATCAGGGAGATCATATCATAATTGTCTTTGTCCAATTGACTTATTTCACTAAGCATAATACCCTCCGCATCCTCACCAGCATCTGTCGTTTCCTGGCTTGTTAATTTTAGCCATTCTGATTGGTGTGAGGTGGTATCTCATTGTGGTTTTGATTTGTATTTCTCTGATGCCAAGTGATGTGGAGCACTTTTTCATGTGTCTGTTGGCCATCTGGATGTCTTCTTTGCAGAAATATCTGTTCATGTCCTCTACCCATTTCTTGATTGGATTATTTGTTCTTTAAGTGTTGAGTTTGCTAAGCTTTTTATAGATTTTGGATACTAGCCCTTTATCTGATATGTCTTTTCTGGTTCCATATAAATTTTAGGATTATTTGTTCCATTTCTTTGGAAAAAATGGATGGGATTTTGATAGGGATTGCATTAAATGTGTAGACTGCTTTAGGTAGCATAGACATTTTCACAATATTTATTCTTCCAATCCAAGAGCATGGAACGTTTTTCCATTTCCTTGTGTCTTCCTTAATTTCGTTCCTGAGTACTTTATAGTTTTCTGAGTATAGATTCTTTGCCTCTTTGGTTAGGTTTATTCCGAAGTATCTTGTGGTTTTGGGTGCAACTGTAAATGGGATTGACTCCTTAATTTCTCTTTCTTCTGTTTTGTTGTTGGTGTATAGAAATGCAACTGATTTCTGTGCATTGATTTTATATCCTGACACTTTACTGAATTCCTGTAAAAGTTCTAGCAGTTTTGGAGTGGAGCCTTTTGGGTTTTCCACATATAGTATCATATCATCCGCAAAGAGTGATAGTTTGACTTCTTCTTTGCCAGTTTGGATGCCTTTAATTTCCTTTTGTTGTCTGATTGCTGAGGCTAGGACTTCTAGTCCTATGTTGAATAGCAGTGGTGATAATGGACATCCCTGCCGTGTTCCCAACCTTAGTGGAAAAGCTCTCAGTTTTTCTCCATTGAATGATATTTGCGGTGGGTTTTTCATAGATGGATTTGATGATATTGAGGTATGTGCCCTCTATCCCTACACTTTGAAGAGTTTTGATCAGGAAGGGATGCTGTACTTTGTCAAATGCTTTTTCAGCATCTATTGAGAGTATCATATGGTTCTTGTTCTTTCTTTTATTAATGTATTGTATCACATTGATTGATTTGCGGATGTTGAACCAACCTTGCAGCCCTGGAATAAATCCCAATTGGTCGTGGTGAATAATCCTTTTAATGTACTGTTGGATCCTATTGGCTAGTATTTTGGTGAGAATTTTCGCATCCGTGTTCATCAAGGATATTGGTCTGTAATTCTCTTTTTTGATGGGATCCTTATCTGGTTTTGGGATCAAGGTGATGCTGGCCTCATAAAATGAGTTTGGAAGTTTTCCTTCCATTTCTATTTTTTGGAACAGTTTCGGGAGAATAGGTATTAATTCTTCTTTAAATGTTTGGTAGAATTCTCCTGGGAAGCCGTCTGGCCCTGGGTTTTTGTTTGTTTGGAGACTTTTGATGACTGTTTCAATCTCCTTACTGGTTATAGGTCTGTCAGGTTTTCTATTTCTTCCTGGTTCAGTTGTGGTAGTTTATATGTCTCTAGGAATGCTTCCATTTCTTCCAGATTGTCAAATTTGGTGGCATAGAGTTGTTCATAATATGTTCTTATAATTGCTTGTGTTTCTTTGGTGTTGGTTGTGATCTCTCCTCTTTTGATTTTATTTTATTTGGGTCCTTTTATTTATTTGGGTCCTTTTATTTTTATTCATGATTTTATTTATCTGTGTCCTTTCTCTTTTCTTTTTGATAAGTCTGGCCAGGGGTTTATCAATCTTATTAATTCTTTCAAAGAACCAGCTCCTAGTTTCATTGATTTGTTCTATTGTTGTTTGTTTTTTTTTTTTTTTTTTTTTTTTTGGTTTCTATTTCATTGATTTCTGCTCTGATCTTTATTATTTCTCTTCTGCTGGGTATAGGCTTTCTTTGTTGTTCTTTCTCTAGCTCTTTAGGTGTGCGGTTAGGTTGTGTATTTGAGACCTTTCTTGTTTCTTGAGAAAGGCTTGTATTACTATATATTTTCCTCTCAGGACTGCCTTTGCTGTGTTCCACAGATTTTGAACTGTTGTGTTTTCATTATCATTTGTTTCCATGAATTTTTTCAATTCTTCTTTAATTTCTTGGTTGACCCATTCATTCTTTAGAAGGATGCTGTTTAGTCTCCATGTATTTGGGTTCTTTCCAAATTTCCTCTTGTGATTGAGTTCTAGCTTCAGAGCATTGTGGTCTGAAAATATACAGCGAATGATCCCAATTTTTTGATACCTGTTGAGACCTGATTTATGACCCAGGATGTGATCTATTCTGGAGAATGTTTCATGTGCACTAGAGAAGAATGTGTATTCTGTTGCTTTGGGATGAAATGTTCTGAATATATCTGTGATGTCCATCTGGTCCAGTGTGTCATTTAAGGCCTTTATTTCCTTGTTGAATTTTTTGCTTGGATGATCTGTCCATTTCAGTGAGGGGAGTGTTAAAGTCCCCTACTATTACTGTATTATTGTCAATGTGTTTCTTTGATTTTGTTACTAATTGGTTTATATAGTTGGCTGCTCCCATGTTAGGGGCATAGATATTTAAAATTGTTAGATCTTCTTGTTGGACAGACCCTTTGAGTATGATATAATGTCCTTCCTCATCTCTTATTATAGTCTTTGGCTTAAAATCTAATTGATCTGATATAAGGATTGGCACCCCAGCCTTCTTCTGATGTCCATTAGCATGGCAAATTGTTTTCCACCCCCTCACTTTAAATCTGGAGGTGTCTTTGGATCTAAAATGAGTTTCTTGTAGGCAGCATATTGATGGGTTTTGTTTTTTTATCCATTCTGATACCCTGTGTCTTTTGATTGGGGCATTTAGCCCAATTCAGAGTAACTATTGAGAGATATGAATTTAGTGCCATTGTATTGCCTGTAAGGTGACTGTTACTGTATATTTTCTGTTCCTTTCTGATCTACTACTTTTAGGCTCTCTCTTTGCTTAGAGGACCCCTTTCAATATTTCCTGTAGAGCTGGTTTGGTGTTTGCAAATTCTTTCAGTTTTTGTTTGTCCTGGAAGCTTTTTATCTCTCCTATTTTCAATGATAGCTTAGCTGGATATAGTATTCTTGGCTGCATGTTTTTCTTGTTTAGTGCTCTGAATATATCATGCCAGTTCTTTCTGGCCTGCCAGGTCTCTGTGGATAAGTCTGCTGCCAATCTAATATTTTTACCATTGTATGTTACAGACTTTTTTTCCCGGGCTGCTTTCAGGATTTTCTCTTTGTCGCTAAGACTTGTAAATTTTACTATTAGGTGATGGGGTGTGGACCTATTCTTATTGATTTTGTGGGGGGTTCTCTGCACCTCCTGGATTTTGATGCTTGTTCCCTTTGCCATATTAGGGAAATTCTTTCCAATAATTCTCTCCAATATACCTTCTGCTCCCCTCTCTCTTTCTTCTTCTTCTGGAATCCCAATTATTCTAATGTTGTTTTGTCTTATGGTATCACTTATCTCTCGAATTCTCCCCTCGTGGTCCAGTATTTTTTGGTCTCTCTTTTGCTCAGCTTCTTTATTCTCTGTCATTTGGTCTACTATATCACTAATTCTTTCTTCTGCCTCATTTATCCTAGCAGTAAGAGCCTCCATTTTTGATTGCACCTCATTAATAGCTTTTTTAATTTCAACTTGGTTAGACTTTAGTTCTTTTATTTCTCCAGAAAGGGCTTTTATCTCTCCAGAGAGGGTTTCTCTAATATCTTCCATGTCTTTTTTGAGCCCAGCTAGAGCCTTGAGAATCATCATTCTGAACTCTAGATCTGACATATTACCCTTGTCCAAATTGATTAGGTCCCTAGCCTTCAGTATTGCCTCTTGTTCTTTTTTTTTGTGGTGAGTTTTTCTGTATTGTCATTTTGTACAGATAAGAATATATGAAGGAGAAAATAAAATACTAAAAGGGTGGCAAAGACCTCAGGAAAATGCACTTTAACCATATCAGAAGAGACCACAAATCATGGAGGGGAGAAAGGGGATAAAAAGAAGTTCAGGAAAAAAAAAATTAAAAAAAAAGAAAACAAATTAAAAAAAATATAAAAAAGAAAAAAATATATATTTATATTAGACTGGTGACTAGAACAGGGTCACCCACTTAATTTTGGGAGCATCTTGGTCTCTTAGAATAAACTAGCTCCCAAAATCTTAAAGAAGGAAAAACATATATAAGGGTAAACACAATGAAGGGATGGAATATGCCTATAAAGATGAAAAAAAATATTTTTTAATTTCTAAAAAAGGAGTTTATAAAGTAAGTTGGTTGGGAGAATAAAGAAAAAGAAAGTGGAGAGATTTTGCTCAGGCTGGAGACTAGAACAAGCCAGGAGCTAGATTTAGGGTATATTTTGATCTATTAGAAGTTGTACCCCAAATTTTTTAGAAGAAAAAACTCTATGTGTATACAAAAACTAAAGTTAGATACAATGAAGGATAAAATATGACAATAATAATGAAGGTTCAAAAAAGATTATTATTATTATTTTTAATGAAAGGTATTGTTAAGATAAACTAGTTAAGAAACGTTAAAAGAAGAAAAGGTAAAAGTTAAAAAAAATTTAGAAGAAGAAAAAAAATTAAATTAAAAAAAATTAAATTAACTGCAAGACTAAGGAATCATGGGGAGAAAGCCATGAGTTCCGTGCTTTGCTTTCTCCTCCTCTGGAATTCCGCTGCTCTCCTTGGTATTGAAACTGCACTCCTTGGTAGGTGAACTTGGTCCCGGCTGGGTTTCTTGTTGATCTTCTGGGGGAGGGGCCTGTTGTAGTGATTCTCAAGTGTCTTTGTCCCAGGCGGAGTCGCACCGCCCTTACCCGGGGCCGGGCTGAGTAATCCGCTCGGGTTCGCTTTCGGGAGCTTTTGTTCCCTGAGCGCTTTCCGTAGAGTCCGGAGGACGGGAATGAAGATGGCGGCCGCCCAGTCTCCGGCCCGGAGGAGCCGAGAGCCCGGGGCCCCACTCCTCAGTGCGCCCTCAGAGAACAGCGCCCCATTACTCCCGTCACCCTGGCCTCCGGCCGCGCTCCGAGCTGACCGAGCCTGCGAGCGGTTCAAGGTAACCCCGAGCTGAGAGTCACTCCTCGGCTCCGTCTCTGTAGCCGGCTTCCCCGTTCCAATACCTGCGAGCTCTGCGACACTCAGACACCCCGATCCTTCTGTGACCCTGCGGGACCTGAGGCCACGCTGACCCCGCGTGGGCTTCACCCCGGTTAAGCCTCTGGAGCGATGTCCCTCAGTGGAGTGTGTTAGGTCCGTTATTAAACGAAACGAGACTGAGACAAAGTGAAAGTTATTTAAAGCTTTATTTTATGATAAGTATTAGAAGTCAGACTGACCGGCCAGGGCCGTCTCCGAAGAGAGCGACCACCCCCAGCTTACAGGCTACCTTTTTTTTTTTTTTTTAAGATTTTATTTATTTATTTGACAGAGATCACAAGTAGGCAGAGAGGCAGAGAGAGAGAAAGGGAGAAGCAGGCTCCCCGCTGAGCAGAGAGCCCGATGTGGGGCTCGATCCCAGGACCCTGAGACCATGACCTGAGCCGAAGGCAGAGGCTTAACCCACTGAGCCGCCCAGGCGCCCCCAGGCTACCTTTTATTGGGTGAAACTGCAACCCGTATCTTGGTATCTCAACCCACAGGGTTTGTGTGTCTCTTGTCGATCGGCTAGTTTCATCCGGTCTGGTGACGTGTTCTTCAAGATTACTCCACGCTAGGACAGTTACAAACAGTACTTTCTGGGAAGGCTTAGTCAGTGAACATACTCAGTGTGAATAATAAGATCGTCGTCGCTTCCCAAGATGGAGTCATTTAGGTTTGGGCAAGACCTTCTCACTGTTACAAGAGTACTTCGAACTGATTAGATGTTTCTATCTGGCCTGAGTCATCCTTGTATTCTGGGTTCTGTTATGAGGAATTAGCCGACTACATTTTACTCGTTTCCCAGACTTGCTTCTAAGTACGTTTCTCTCCGAGGGGAGAGTCAATTTAAGTTTACCGCAGAAACAACAAAATGGCTATTTACCCAAGATGGAGTCGCTCTGGCTGCAGACTTAAAAGTCCTGATTTTGTGCTCCGTGGCTCCGCCGCTTGCCAGGAGCCGGCCCCTCCCCCCATGGTCTATCTTCTGTCACTTTGGATTCATTTCTCCTCCGGTCCTACCTTTCAGAAAGTGGTCGATTTTCTGTTTCTAGAATTGTTGCTCTTCTTGTCTTTGATCTCCTGTTGGATTTGTAGGTGTTCACAGTGGATTGATAAGCTATCTAGCTGATCTCCTGCTACCTGATGTCGTCTCAGCTGCTAATCCTCTGCCATCTTGGCTCCTCCTTCAGGTTCATTCCTTTTAAAGGACTTCATCTCAACTGACAAATTTTGACTTTTTTGCCAAGCAAGCTCAGAGACGAATTTACACTTACTTTCACTAATTGTCTTCAGCATAGGTTTTGTTCTATAGATCATGGCCTCTTGGTGTACTGCTTGCTTCCTAAGATGCTTGGAGTGTCTTTAAAAGCTGGGGGTTTTGCTCAGAGAGAATTGCACACAGCTCTCTGCTCCCCACTTGGGCTTTCCGCTTCCCTTTCCTTTTGTAGTCTGAATATAAAGGCAGATAAATCACTATGTTTCTAGACCTCTGGTTGTTTTTCAACTTGAGTTACTATCTGGAGAAATTTTGTACTCTTACTCATCTCGGCTACCTCCTGTCCTCCCTTCTATGTGGTTACAACAAGCCTCTTTACTGTTCACAGACCTTAAAGCAATTGTGCGAGTTCTTCTTAGCAATGTCTCACTTTTTTTCAGAACATTCAAAAATATATTTGAACTGAAACAAAGTTTCTGAACAATTAAATGCCATGTCACCTTTTATTCTCTTGCAGCTCCTTCAGAGATTATCGAAATACTGGAGCACCTGCGTAAGTTTCCATTTGTGATGTTTCTAGCATTCTCAAGACTTGAAAGAAGAGTGAATGTTCTCGAAAAGAAAGGGAAAGACAGGAAGTGTGAAATGTATTTTGAGGGTTTTGTCATCACAACGCTGGCTGATTTCCCATATATATCTTATTTTTTAAAAGATTTTATTTATTTATTTGACAGAAAGAGATCACAAGTAGGCAGAGAGGCAGGCAGAGAGAGAGGGAGAAACAGGCTCCCCGCTGAGCAGAGAGCCCAATTCGGGGCTCGATCCCAGGATCCTGAGATCATGACCTGAGCTGAAGGCGGAGGCTTAACCCACTGAGCCACCCAGGAGTGCCTGTGTATCTTATTTGTAATTAAGCCTTAAATAATTCCTGGGAAACTAAGAAGGTAACAGAAATGCTAACAGAATTGCTAATTAAGGAAATAACTAAAATTCATGAATCTGTTTGAAAAGTGTTATAATTTCTTGAAAATGTTGAAGGCAGTTATTAACTAACAGTTCTCAAAGCTGCCATTGCCTGTTTCCTACTAAAAATATCTGAGAAGGAAATTAAGAAAGAAAACATTCATTTAAAATCCACATAACTTTGATTTTAAAAATATCTCTAAAACTTTTTTTTTTTTAAATTTCTGTTTTTCAGTAGTCTTACTGTAATGTGTAGTTGTTTGTATTTCTCTTGCTTGGGATTCATGGGGCTTATTCAGTCTTTCACCATTTTTTCCAAATTATGAGCCTTTATCTGATCGTCGATTCTATCTGTGCTCTGCTCTGTGCGCTTCTTAAACTTCGGACACACACCCAACCTTCACATTGACTCTCTATGTCTCTTCTGCTATCTTCTATATTTTCTATCCTTTTGTTTGGCTCAGTATGAATATTTTCTTCTGGTCTATCTTCTGTTCATTAATTCTGTCTGCAGTTGTATTTAATCTGATGTTAAAGCAATTGACTGAATTTTTTTTAAGATTTTATTTATTTATTTGACAGACAGAGATCATAAGTAGGCAGAGAGGCAGGTGGAGGGGGTGGGAAACAGGCTCCCTGCTGAGCAGAGAGCCCGATGCGGGGCTCGATCCCAGGACCCCGAGATCATGACCTGAGCCGGAGGCAGAGGTCTTAACCCTCTGGGCGCCACCCAGGCGCCCCCCAAATTTGAAATTTTATCACCCACAGCTTGTAAGTTTTTCAAAAGTTCTGCTCAGCTTCTCAGCATTTTACTCTACATTTGGCATCATCAATTTCCTTGAGAAGAGCAGAGGAAAATGCCTTCTTAGGATTCTTGCCAATCTTGAGTCTCTAAAGCCTCACTTAGAACTCTGCAACCTTCAGAACTATGCTTTAAAAAATGTCTAGTTTTTCTTCCTGGGAGGATGAGCTGGAACAACGAGGTTGGAAAGACAATACTTGATTTTCTTATTAAAGATCAAATAAAAGCATTTGAAATTCCACCGATTAACTGTCACACACATAGAAAATTAGAGAAAGTTGATAATAAGTTAATGGAACTAAAAAAAAAATGCGATGTTAGCTGAAAATTCTTCCCTCCTTACCTATATAAATTGTAAGGCATTTTTTGTTATATAAGTAACATCTATGTAATATGTATATACTGAGTTTTTATAAATGCATTTTTTTAAAGATTTTATTTATTCATTAGAGAGAGAGACAGTTGCAGCAGGGACAGAAGGAGAGGGAGAAATAGACTCCCCACTGAGCAGGGAGCCTGATGCGGGGCTCAATCCCAGGACCCTGGGATCATGACCTGAGACGAAGGTAGATGCTTAACCGACTGAGCCGCCCAGGTGCCCTTATAAATGCATTTTTGTCTTGACTTTTGTTTTATCAGAGGAAACCACCAATGAGCAGACCAACTACCGTAGTCCCCATGCCACCATTTCCACCAATCACTCCTTTGAATTCCGACAAAACAGTCCCTCATACCCCTGACAGACGTGGAGATTCATGAGTCATAAACTTCTGCAGGAATTTCAAGGCCAAAGACAATGTCTTCTTCCTCCAGCCATCTCGTTTAATACCACAGCTGTAGAGCAAAGAGCTTTGTCTAGCTGCGCCTTTTACCACAGTGTATCCTTTTCTACATTCTGGATAAAATGACAGTGCTTCATTAAAAATGTTTGTATCACTATGTCATTCCCAAGTGAAATGTTATTTTCTATCATTATTGGCATTTTAAATTGGGATCAGGAAAATGAACAAAGGAATTTAGGAAATAAGATCAAAATTTTTTCTTCTCGGAAGTCCTATGCCCAGCTAAAAGTCAGAAGCTCTACAACAAAGGAAGAAAGAAAGCAGTATTGGAGGAGAGTGCACAGGCTTCGGTGTCTGCCAAACTTGGGGAGATGGGAGTGGGGTGTGACAGGAGGATTCTGTCCCCAGCTGTTATCCAAGCCCTTGAAGAGGTTACTGGTATGTTTCCAGCAAGAGGAGACGCTGTCCTGACCTATTTAATTGTGACAGAAACTGATGAAGCCAAGGGGAAATGCACTAAAATTTCCTTTTGTCTTATTTGGGAGCCAAAGTTACAAGTCCCTCCCTCATCTGTCTATGCAGATATGCAAAGCAAAGGGGAACAAGAAAGATTTTACAGATGTTACTCATTCCGCATCTGTGCAAATATGTAGTCTGTTTTCCAGGAAAGAGAACAGTAACCTTCATAATTCCTAATTAAGAACAATGACCACAGTGTATTAGTCCCTTCTGTTCCTCCATGTGGAAAAATCATTGTATGGCATTCCTAGAGGACTTTGCCCTCATCAGGGAGATTTCCCAAAGGTCTCTCCTCACAAATGGTTGCAATAGGGCCACACCTAGAAGGGAAAGGGAGTGGAGTTCTTGTAGGAGAGGACATGTATCTATTTCATAAAAACCTGAGTCTCAGGCTCAGAAATGATTTTGAAGACCACAGAGTTGATATCATCTGGGAGCTTGTTAGAAATGCATAGAGAGCAGTCTCCACTCCAGAGTGGAGTGTTGGCATTTAAATAAGACCCTCAGGGTCCTCCACAATACCATTGACATACAGATGTCCGCCAGAGTAACTTCTAGCCACGGAGAACTCACCCTGTACAGGATAGCCCATTCCATAGTCCTTTCTTGGATAGCTTTGATTGGGGAAAAGTTATTCTTTGTATGGAACTAAAATCTGGTCCTAGCTCAACTCTTTGGGGGTCATATTGAATAAATCTAGCCTGTCTGCCCCATGATAAGCCCTTAGACATATAAAGATAAACCTCACAGTCTCCAGTTTCTCTAAGCAAACATTCCCAAGTCCTTCACCGTCCTCTCTATGACATGGTTCAGTTTCTTACCATATCCCAGGGGTTTTTTCCAAATATACTCTTGTTTTTATAAGGTTCCTACTCTTGATGGTGGGTTTCAGAAGGTCCACGTAATGCTGCAGATGTGATCTAGAAAATGACAAAAAGGAAATGATCACCTCCTACATCCTAGAGCCTACATCTATTAATATGATCTGGGGCTAAAATTGTCTTTTGGGGTAACCACTAAGTCCTTTCATGCATTTCTGAAAATGTGTTTGGTGTCTTCTGTCCCTGCGCCTTGGACTGAAGAACCGGACTTGACATTTACCTCTGCTATCATGTATCTGATTAGACTCCCATCTCATCTCCTCTCACACTCAGAGATGGGTTTCATCCAGATTCTATCATTCAATGTATTTGAGTTCAGGAGCCCAATATATGGTCTTAGTTTTCTCTGTTCAATCATCAACCCATTCGACAAATAATTTTTTTAAAGATTTTATTTATTTATTTGATAGAGAGAGATCAGTAGGCAGAGAGGCAGGCAGGGAGAGAGGAGGAAGCAGGCTCCCCGCTGAGCAGAGAGCCCGATGCGGGGCTTGATCCCAGGACCCTGAGATCATGACCTGAGCCGAAGGCAGAGGCTTAACCCACTGAGCCACTCAGGCGCCCCTGGACAAATAATTTTTTAATGTCTACTTGGTCCTAGTCCCTAGGGAAACAGAAGTGGCCAGACATCCCACACCTCTGTCCTCATGGGATTTCGCTGTTTCGAAGAGGTAGTATTTGCTATACCTGGGAGGGTGTGGTTAATAAGGCACAGTTGAATGTATAGCAGGTACCTTAAAGGCTATGAATTACAGTCTCATGATCAAAGTACTGAGGGCAAATTAAGTACTCAGTAAAGCAAAGATTTACCTGGTTAATGAAGGTTACAGTCACATCCACCTTGACAGCTGGTTCCTGGAAGGAAAAGCCTCCCCAGAACTTCCCAGCCCTGACTCCACCTTAAAGTCATCTAGGAACCTTTAAAAATCACTCCAAATCTTATCCCGGACTGACTGAATGGAAAATTGGGGTTGAGGAAGGAACCAGGACATCAGTATTTTAAAACTGCCCGGGGGGTTCTCATGTGCATCCAGATTTGAGAGCTGTGGCTCTGCATGGCTCTCGGAAGCATGGCTGTGTGCCTCTTCTGGTCGCCGCAGAGGCTGGCTTAGCCAGCGGACCCCATGAGCAGCTCTGGGTGAAGATGGTCTCCCGCCGTGGGGGTGGGTCCGGGGTTCGGGGGCAGCCAGTGTGGGACTCCCTGACCGGAGCTGCCTGTTGCAGCTTGACGGTGTGTTAGAGTGTGCTGGAAAGTCTGCTAAAGTAAGACTGGGCATAAGCTTCCCCGGCTTCCTCTGCTAGCAATCAAAGTACTTCTCATACGTACTTGTGCAAGATACAAGTTTGCACTCTAGAAAATTCTGTTGTATGAACTTCCTTGGCAGGATTTATATGTGTACATGTTCTGGTACATTTTTTTAAAAAGATCTACTTACTTATTTCAGAGAGAGAGAGAGTGCACATAGGGAGAGAGAGAGGAAGAAACAGACTCCTCGCCAAGCAGGGAGCCTGAAAATGCAGGGTGTAATCGGGACTCGACCCAGGATCCTGGGGATCATGACCTGAGCTGAAGGCAGAGGCTTAACTGACTGAGCCACCCAGGCGCCCCACGTTCTGGTGCATTTCTAGGTCTCCACCAAACATAACATTTTGTGTTTTCCTGGCTTTTGCTGGAAGCAGTGTAGGACGGGAGAAGCAAGTATTGTTTACGTCCTGAGCTGGAAGAATTTTTATAACAAAGACTGAGCAGATTTTAGATCTCTGAATAACAAAATGATGTCTGAGACAAAAGCCAGCACAGAAGATGTGATAGAACTGAATGAAGTTTGTTTAATTAGAATTTGGTATCTGCCTTTTATTTTTCTCTGACAACAATTGTAAGTTTTTAACCAATCGATTGAAAAAAATAAAACTGACACGTACAAGATTTCAAATGCTAACCTGTCTACAGGACTGGCTCTGTTTGTCGTAGGGGTTCGCTCGCTGGTGGTTAGGAATCCACTGGTCTGCCCACCATAGACCCTGGCCCCAGCCAGCTCTGGAAGCTTCTATGTAATTACGTGCCAAGGCGGGCAGCGTGGTTGGCTGCAAAGCCAGGGGTAAGCAATTCTCTCAAAACAAATCCGGAAAACAGACTGTGGCGCCCTGACATCATGTGCTGTAAAGTCTCTTACACAGAAACACACAAAACCACAGAATTCTTTGCCAGGAGCATTCCGTGGGGTCAAGGGAACGCCTTGTAGGGGCTGCTTTCTGACAGAATCTTCGGCTTATCTTAGAACACTCCAGTGGCAGCAGGTAAGTCTCGAGGGGTCTGGAGGGAAGTGTCCGCCCTCTAATCCGTGGACTTGCTCTGGGTGTAGTGAACGCTCAGGCCTCACGTGGACCTGGAGCGATTCTGGGGGACATAGCAGATGCGATGGTTGCTAGGGTAAGAGCAGCGTGTTTGTAACCTGAGAGCGGGCAGCCAGCAGAGTAGGAAAAGATTTTTGGAATTTGTGTATTTTAAATCCCTTACTTCAAAACTTGTTTTTTAGTGAGTTCTATAAGGTACATAGTATATATGTCATGGAACATGCTTAAAACTGATAAATAATTAAATGATAAATAAATTTCATCTATATATGTATATGTGGTACGGGCTCAAAGGGTTTCGTAGATTACACATATGGTGGAAACAAACAAAGAAACAAACACCAGGGACCTGAGGTGAGCTGCTTTGTTGATGAGGCCTCCTGGGTTTCCAGTTCCTTCTCCCTCCTGCTCTGCCTTTGCCGTTTTGCCGGAGGGAAAGGGCAGATACAGAAGCAGCAAAGTATGTGGCTAAGAAAGACTTATCCTTACATATCTTGCTGCGTCAAACTCAGAACGATAAGGCAGTAGTCGTAATGTGCGCTTTTCCCTCCGCCGGACTCTGCAGGAGCTCTCAGTTTAATGGAGCAGAAGAGGACAAGACAGTCCCACACCTGCAGATCTGTCTTACAATTTAGGAGCTACTGGATAAAAAGGACATTGTACTCAGATTGTTTACTGTAGCTTTTCTTTTCTTTGTTTGTTAAGATTTTATTTATTTATGTATTTGAGAGTGAGAATGGAAGAGAGCGAGCGAGCCTGAGATGGGGAGGGTCAGAGGACGCAGCAGACTCCGCGCTGACCAGGGAGCCTGGGACTGGACTGGGGGCTCCATCCAGACACTCGGGGATCAGGACCTGAGCCGAAGGCTGCTTCTTAACCAACAGAGCCATCCAGGCGCCCTACTGTAGCTTGTCTAAAGTTGTTCCAGCCAAGCTTTATAAAAAGAAACTATCAGAGGGAGCCTGGATGGTTTAAATGTTAAGCTGCTGCCTTCAGCTCAAGTCATGATCCCCGGGTCCGGGGATCAAGTCCTGCCTCGGGCTCCCAGTTAGCAGGGAGCCTGCTTCTCCCTCTCTCCCTGTCTCTCCCCTGCCTGTGCTCTCTCTGTCTCTTTCTCTCAAATGAACAAATAAAATCTTAAAAAAAAAAAAAAAAAACGAACTATTAACAGAACCGGTAATTTAAACACATGCCAGTTACTTATTTAAAAGTTTACTGTTGTTTAATGGTTCTTAAAACCCATTTTGTAGCACGTTTGCAAAGAGCAAATGAGACTGCCTCATTTGTAATAAGAGTTTAGTAAGGGTTTGTTTGTTATTATTTAATTTGTTATTATTTACTCTTTTTTTTAAGATTTTATTTATTTATTCGACAGAGAGAGATCACAAGTAGGCAGAGAGGCAGGCAGAGAGAGAGAGGAGGAAGCAGGCTCCCCACCAAGGAGAGAGCCCGATGCGGGGCTTGATCCCAGGACCCGGGGATCATGACTTGAGCCGAAGGCAGAGGCTTTAACCCTCTGAGCCACCCAGGCGCCCCTTATTTACTCTTTTTTAAAAAATTTATTATCATGACATAGCTTCTCACTTGGCCTAACTTTCCTGAGATGATTCTCCAGACTTCTGGAAGGTTTTTGGGAGAAATCTCTAGATTTCTGGTCGTTCTTTAGATGTAGGGACCCCGGGGATGTATTACGTCTATTCTCTCTCCAGGCGGGCCTGGTTTCAATTCTCATTGTCCCCGACCCAACGTGGGGGCTTCGTTGTCCCCGATATGCAGCACTCTTACTGAGCAGGTCCCTGGCAACGCGCCCATACCAGCAAGGTTGGTTTTCCTGACTCAGAAGGGACCCGAGGAACTGGCAGACCCGATAAGCCTTCACTATCAAAGATGGTATCTTTCCTTTCTCTGGCCCTGCCGCCTTGCGCCGCGCTCAGTCTGTTTACGGAATTGAATTGATAGGACAGGCAGTGTTAACGCAAAGGAATGGTTCTGTGAAGGCGGAATGTCGGACAATACCCTCGGGAGGGGTGGAGAGGTCACCTTTGGGGGTCCATATCTCTCAGCCAGTACGACAGAGTGGTAGCTTAATCTGTCTCCAGAGAGTCTGTCCAGCTGTCTTTCCTCAATTCAGGTGACTGAGTGGTGGGTGGGGAGTGGCCCCATAAGGGGAGTGCTGGTCAGGAGGATGGCAGAGGACAACTCCAGACCTCATCGGAAAACCAAAACCAAAGTAGTCGTTGTCATAGTTCATGACAGAACATCGGCTCCCAGGGGCGGAGCTGCCCCAGCCCCTGGGACTGCGCCACACACAGAACCAAGGAACCCGAAGAGCAACATGGTGGCCCGTGTCACAGCCTGGGCTCCTCCAGCACAGTGCCATGAGCTGGCTGGATTCAACAGCAGTCGTCCATGTCTCACGGGTCTGGAGGCTGGTGCCACCACGGTTGCGTGCTGGGGAGAGCTCGACTCCCGGGTTGCATACGGCCTCCTTCGTGCTGTATCTTCCCATGGCAGAGAGAGAGTGGGAGCGAGAGCAGGCGGTCTCTCCAGTCTCCTCTGATAAGGCTCATCTGATCATGAGGATCCCGCCCACACCACCTCATCCAAACTTAATTCTCTCCCGAAGGCCCATCTCCAAATATTAGCACGTGGAGGCAGAGGGCTCCAACAGATGAATTTGGGGGGAGCAGAATACAGTCCATAGCAGCCTAAGAACTTGGGCTGGAACTGTGATGTTCATTTCATAGCAAGGACTTGGGGCAAATTATTCAACTGCACTGTGCCTCAATGTCCCCACCTGTCAAATAGAAATAGAAATACTCCCTCCATCAGGGCACTGCTGTGAGGCGCGAACCAATGCAGTTAAAGGAGTTGGCAAGTGTGAGACACAGCAGGAGTTATTTTTATTATTGGCTATTATTCCCCGGGGAAGTGGGGGCCACCAGACACTTGATTTTTTTTTCTTATTAGGATTTTATTTATTTATTTGAAAGAGAGAGAGCACAAGCAGGTGGAAGGAGCAGAGGGAGAGGGAGAAGCAGGCTCCCCACCGAGCAGGGAGCCCGACGCGGGGCTTGATCCCAGGACCCTGAGATCACGACCTGAGCCGAAGGTAGAGGCTTAACCAACCAGGTGCCCCCAAACAGACATTCGATTAGGTGGAAGGCAAGCTCTGCCCTGGACCCACAACGAGCACCCTCTTTAGCAGGGACGACATTTACCAGTGGCCTCAAACAGTCAGCAAATATTCACATCGAAGCCCTTCGGAGGGTGCCTGCTGCCAAAGGAGTGACGCACGGTGTCTTCCCCACACCAGGAGATAAGCTCAGGAGAAGGGCAAGTTGAGGGGGGGGGGTTGTCCTCCATTTTCTTTGCCCTCTGGAACAGGGCTCAATGACTCACCGGGCTCGGTGGGACTCCAGAGGTCCCTGGGGGAGACCACAAAGTTGCCCACTACCCTCCAGAATCAGAATCCCGGGGGGATACCTCCGGGGCCTCTGTGGAGGGCAAATTAAATGTGCTTCCTGCCTGTGATGGGGCTGCGGTGAGGCAGGTCAAGAAGGAACCAAAGATCCCCCAAGGTGGTGGCGTCAAGTTAACAAGAGTCTGATTTTCTAGGAGCCGCACACCCATTAGTTATCTCTGCTTTAGGTTTTTTGTTTTGTTTTGTTTTTGCTTTTGTAAAAAGCAAATTTTTTTGGCTTTTTTGGGGGGAGCAATTTTTTTTTTTTTGGTAAGAAAAATTATCTTCCCACCTAGACAATTGCGCAAGAGTCTGTTCAGGACGGTGTAATTGCCAGCTGTATGCAGTTTATGGATTCTCTCCGCAAACATTTAATGAGCAGCCGCTGTGAGTAAGGAGTAAGGCAGCAAGCAGCGCGGGCAGAAACGCCTTCCTCAGACTTAGTCTCTCCAACAGACTACGAGTTCCTTGACGCCAGACCTTTCCTGTATCTGCCCAGTGCCCAGCTCAGAGCGTGGCAGTAACAGTAACAGCTACACCAGAGGTCCCTTGTGTCCTACGCACTATTTTAATGACCTCATTCAAATTTCCTAACCACTCACAGAATAGCTTTCAATGTTACCCCCACTTTATAGGTGAGGAGAATGAGGTACGAAGAGGTTAGATGACGTGCCTGAGTCGCACAGCGAGCAAGGGTCAACGTCAGGGTTTCAAACTCAGCCTGGGCTCTACTGCTTGCACGGTACACAGTCGGTGCTCAATAAAGACGGACGAGTCAGCATCGGTGCACGTACGTGCCCATGTTTGTCTGCAGGAATAAAAATTTCTCTCGTGCTTTCAGCACCTCAGCATGTCCCGGTGTGTGCGTCTTCTGGTCTTTCTCCACGGAGTTCTCGTGCTTCTGGCGGTGAGTAACCACCGGCGTTTTCCCAATTCTTCCCTTTCCCGGGCTCCGAAATTTACCAGCAGGAACCCCGAGTCCCGCACCACTTGGTCTTCATGGCATCCAGATTCGGATACTCTAGAGACAAGGTTACCCGTGTCACTTGTCCCCCCACCTTCTTACACCCTTTTACACTGATGAGAGAAAGACTCTCCAAAGATCTGATAGGCAAGGGAAGCCATTTTATTTTACTCCCCTTTTTATTTTATTTTATTTTATTTTATTTTATTTTATTTTATTTATGTATTTGAGAGAGCGAGCAAGCAAGAGAGAGAGAGAAAGAGAGCACGATCAGCGGGGCGTGCGGGTTGCAGAGGGAGAGGGAGATGGATTCTCTGCTGAGCAACCATTTTAGGTTTCCTTCTAAGTCGTCATGACTGTAATCCTTGTGCACACCGACAGCCAGACAGCCGGACAGCTGGACAGCCGGCCCGTCCCGCACGCATCATGCACCTGCTTTGCGAATGAGTAGCCTATAGGAAAGCATCTCGTCCTCGAGAGCTCCGTCAGTGCTCCTGCTCTCACATGCCTTTTATGATAAAACTCGGGATTCCTGCCTATATGGTAATGTATAATCTCTTGAGCTTTTACAAGCTGTGAACAAAGTATATGACCCGGTAAAAACTGTTCATCCTGGAACATTTTCTTCCCCGAGAAGGCCGTGTTTCTCAGGCTTGAATAAAACTCTCTTCCTTATGTTTTGAGGTTCTAAAGAGGTTTCTTCACTTTGCTCTGACAATATCTACTCCCTCTTTCAAGAAAGGATCTACATTTATTTTTGGTAAAATGAGGGTGCCTGAAACAACTTAGGAATTAGTGAATTTTCAGAAATGTTGGACTTACTTCCTCTTAAGGTGGGGAGAGAGAGGGAGTCTAAATTAGGCAAGGAGGAAAGGCCCTTCTGCTCGAGAATGTCTCTACAATACATTCTACCTAGGACAATATTAGTTTTTCTTTCTTTTTTTTTTAAGATTTTATTTATTTATTTGACAGATGAGATCACAAGGAGGCAGAGAGGCAGGCAGAGAGAGAGGAGGAAGCAGGCTTCCCGCTGAGCAGAGAGCCCGATTCGGGGCTCGATCCCAGGACCCTGGGATCATGACCTGAGCCGAAGGCAGAGGCTTAACCCACTGAGTTACCCAGGCGCCCCTTTAGTTTTTCATTTAAGTTGCAGAGAAAAGAGCCAATAGGTACAGAGGGAGATGGAAAAGGAGAATGACAGACATGTGAGCATCTGATGTACAGTCTTCAACCTGCTGGCCATTTGCCTGAAATATTTTTTCTTCCACCCCTCCCCCGGATAGGACCCCCGCCCCCACACACACACACATCGTTAATTGCTAGTCATTCTTGACAGCAGAACTTAAATAACCCTTCCCCGTCCTTCCTTCTGCACCTCACCTAAAGTCAGGCCATCTTGCTAGGCCCAGGCCACCTCTTCAGTTCTTTCTGGCTTTCCTGATTGAATGATTCACAGAGCATTGAGCTGTTTGAGGTTTTTCCTCCCTACCAGAACTTAATTCCCCAAGTGCAGGGACTCCACTTGCCTCTTCAAGACGAGCTTCCCAGGGCCCGGCACAAGGTAAGCGCTCAGTAACTACGTGACGCGTGACTGTTGAATGAACTTTCCATTCTCAATGGTTGTGTCCGATGATTTCATGAGCACGTGTGAAGCCTCTTCCTGGGCATCTCTCTACCTTTAGTAGACCCATTCCCCCAAGCCCTGGCCTTTCAAGGCCCTGGAGCCCAGCAGGCAGTGGACACCTTCTGAAACCAAGAGAACTGGGTGCAAATCCCTAAGCGCCACTCACTACATCCACGTGACTTCCGACACGCCTCCAAGTCTCATCCCTTAGAACACGGTTGTTATGAAAATCAGACGTGTTAACACTCAGGAGAGTGCTCTGTGCATGCCAAGGCCCTGGTAAACTTTGTCTTCGTGGGGCTTCTGAGAGGCAGAAACCAAGGTACACGTGAAGATCGGTGCTCCCAGGCTGGGTTGTCAGGTGTCTCGCAAGCAGGAAGGTAGGAATTGGGTGATAAAAAAGGGTCTTCTTGGGGGGGCCCCAAATCACACTGAACTGGCAGCCATTAACCCATAAGTCCTGTCTCAAAGAAAACATCCCAAGGACAAAGGCACCATAAAGAAAAATGGTGGAAGACTTTGCAGTTTGGGAGTGCTCTGGCTAGTTAGAGCACTTGCTTGACCATCTCTCTTCTGGTCTTCAGCTGTTTGAGAACTCTGGAGAAATAGAGGTTATCTTGTACAAACTGATGGTAAAGTAATTAAATCCTGTGTTTAGAAATGCAGTTTGTCTGCTGGGATGCCACTGACCATCACCTTCTGGATACTGATGGGTTTCACAAGTTTTGCAGTCTTCGTAGCTTCATTTCGGCATTCCACTTCCGAGTGTAGGCATGTGGTCCTTCGAGTTGTCTTTTTAAATGGTTGAAATGTCTTTCCAGTTCCCTTATTAATTAGTGAGTTAAATATAATCCTTGGTACTTGTTCCTTTCATATTTGTATAAGAAGTGTGATTATATTCTTGAAAAATACCCTTTAATGGCCAGACTAAAACAAAACACAGACCCCTCTCCTCTTTCCGATAGATGAAGACAGAGGTGAGGTAGTGGGAAAGTTGGAACAGGGTACTGCAGTATCTCCTGTTTCATGGATTCACTCACTAAACCCTTGCCAGCGTCAAGGCGCTGTGAACTTGGCAAGACAGTGAACTTGGCACGTCATTCTAGTCATACCGGGGGATTCAACAGGAAGGGCTTTAGGGACACCGCACAGGGTGTAAGGATGTGGGGAGGCACCAGTATTATCTGACATGCTCCATGCCAGTCTTCACCTCTTTTGGCCATTGCACCCCTTAGGGAATCTGTGAAAACCCTGCATCCTTCACCCATGCATATACATCTTGCATAAAATTTCAAGCAGACCCTTTAGAAATCCATGGACTTCTGGGGTCCAGGACTGTCGCCCTATGGAAAGGCCGCTGCTGTCCACTTCCCTCCATGTGAGACAAACACAAATGCTGCTCATTTCCACACCTCTCTCACTGCCGCGTCTGACCTAGCAGGTGCTGTGGCCTGCAGCCAGCATTCTAGGGGGCCTCACAAAGTCGGCTTTCTCGCTCGCTTTAAATGTCAAAAGTGAGGTGTCTTAGAGCAGCCGGGCGGATGGGATTTCTGCATGAGGATTTCTCTCATGCAGACTTGTGAGGAAGAGGAAGGTGATGGGAAGCAAGGGAGAAAGAAAGGAATGGAGGGAGAGAGAAGCAAGAGGCAGCGGGGGGGGGCATGAAGTCGCCATTGCCCTTGGCTTTCCTGTGGTGTTAGCCACGATGTTCCATACTGTTAGCCCTCCTAGAACCCAACAACTCAGACAATAGCAGACTTCAACGTCACTCTCAAATGGAATGTCTTCCCAATTCCTTGTTCTTCACAAAGACCGCAATATCTGTATCTTTTTGCCATTTATATAAAATGGGCATGTAATATTTATGAAGGAAAAGATACATTATTGATATTTATTGTACACATGTCCTTGTACCGTTTTCTTTCCTTTTTAAAAGTCATAACTATCTGGAATGGCATCCTCTTCTGTTTTCATCTGTGGCACTGACCATGAGGCATTTACAGGATCTAGCTGCACGGTTTCCTCTGAGAAACAGAGCAGTAGGGTGTGTGTTTTCTCCTTCTTTGTGCTTCTGCTTCATTTTTGTCTCCACCGAATACACACTTTCCTTTCTGCTTTTACATTGCTTCTAGCCATCACTACATTCTTAAAAAAACAGCTTTTGGTTTGATTTTATTTTAAATTTTTTATTCATTTTTAATCAAAACAGGTTTTGATTGTCTGTGCTTGCAACCAGGACCCCTCGGTGAAAACACGATCATAATCTCATAGAATATTCAAGTTGGAAAGGAACTTGGAAATTATATTTCCATTTTACTGGTACCAGGGACTCCTTTTTTGGCCTTTTAGCTACAAGCAACTCTTCCCCAGAGCTCTGATGCTTTAAGAACCCTGTCTACTAACCGCATGTCAAATCCTCTATCTCATTCATTATCTTCCCTCTTCTTAATCAAGCAACACCTTAGGGGACATGTCAGTTGGCTCACGGGGACTGGCCTTACAGAGTGTGTCAATTATGTCCCACAGATTTCTGGGTCAGTCCTTACCCAGAGCTGCTGACTCTGAGGAGACCCAACACGCACAAAACATGTAACACAATACACAGTTGGAACACGTCTCTGCTCCCTCCCCCACCGTCGCACACCAACAAGTTCTTTGACTTTGAACTTGAGCTTAGCAACACCGATGGTGGAGCAGGTCACAGTACTGCAGAGGATAGACGGTATTTACAGAGGCCCTAAATCGTCAATAAAATGCAAACTGTGTTCTGTATGCTCGAGTTAAGATAGGCTGGAAGTGAGCAGCCCTTATAGACATTTCCAGACACAAAATGTCTAAGTATTGGTGCTTATCAGAGCCTATAATCTAGGGGAGCCAGGAGGGCTCAGTCAGTAGAGCATGCAACCCCTA
Source organism: Lontra canadensis (assembly GCF_010015895.1). NCBI lineage: Eukaryota > Metazoa > Chordata > Mammalia > Carnivora > Mustelidae > Lontra > Lontra canadensis. Next base: position 6,906,170 of record NW_022630995.1, read on the forward strand.
ATCTCGCAGTCACGAGTTTGAGCCCCACATTGGGTGTCGAGATTACTGAAGTAAATAAACTTTTTTTAAAAGTCTGTAATCTAGATAAGTCATTTACGATTGCCTCATTTCCTGTGTGCGGAGATAGGCGTTTCTATGCCTTACTCCAGAAGTGGGAATGGAGTACTCCCCCTCCTGTTAAGGTGAGGTGCCCTAAGATTTTCAGACGCTTCTAACTAGGGTAGGATGGGAGCGTGTTTCTTCCCTTGGGTTAAACAGTATGTGCCTTATAAAAATATTTCACTGCCATTCACATCTTCTTTGAAGTTATTTTTGGATTCTTAAAATTCACTATAAAGTTATTTTAAAAATTCTTAATTTCAGAGCACCTGGTTGGCTCAGTCCTTAAGCGTCTGCCTTCAGCTCAGGTCATGATCCCAGGGTCCTGGGATCAAGCCCTGCATAGGGCTCTCTGCTCAGCAGGAAGCCTGCTTCACCCTCTCCCACTCCCCCTGCTGTGTTCCCTCTCTCACTGTGCCTCTTTCTGTCAAATAAATAAATAAAATCTTAAAATAGAAAAAAATAAAATTTCCCAATTTCTATATGGACATTTCTATCAAGATAAAACCAGAACACTGGCCTGCCTTAGCAATTACCAAGACTAGGTCACTACTCTTCCTACCCGAAAAAGATACAACAAATTAATATTCTTTGTTTTTTCTATTTTTAAAATAATGTTCATGATATTCACTACAGAATTATTTATAATGGCAAAAAACAATCCCAATATCCACCAATGGGAAATCTCAATACAGTTTGCTTCAAGTGTACAGTGGTTTCCTGCACTAGATACTGCCAGGGACAGCAGTCTGTGATGTATTGCCAGATGAGAAAAGGTAAGTGGAAAGGCAGTATCTACCGTGTGATCTCATGTGCATGAAAACACACACACACTATGTTCTAGAGCATAGATGCAGAAACAGATTGAAGTGATCTGTAGCAAAATGTTAATAAGGATTGTGTCTGGACGAGTAAGGACACTGAATGATTTGAAATGTATATAAGTACGTGTGTGTGTGTGTGGGTGTGTGTGTGTGTGTGTGTGTTTATAAAGCAGAAACAGAAGTGGTTTCACTGGAAAATTAGAGGCCTGGGAGAAGAGGCAAGAGGGGACTTACTTTCCCTATATATCTTTCCCCTTCCCCGCATATCAGTATTTTAATTCATTTTTTCCCTTAAAATCGATTTATAGAGGAACTAACTTTAATTTCTTTCAGATTCTATAGATGCTTTATTAAACAATTTAACTACATATATAAGTATGCATGATCTAGATCTGTGTATGTGTGCATGTTTCCTGACCTACTAAAGGAGAGGAAGGAGGAGAGTGTTTCAAGTTAAAATCTTTCCAAATTAATTTTTCCTGTTTATAAATGTCCTACATGCTCATAGTAGAAATATCAGAAATAAAAAAGGACAAAGGACTAAAAACTACCCATAATATCACCGTATGGTGGGGCGCTTCCATCCAGACCTTTCTCCTGTGCACTTGTTACCTCCCAGTTTGGTGTGTTTCTTTAGAAAACAAGAAACAAAATTAAGATTTAAATTAAATTCTGATGCATCTCATTAAAATCTCTCTCCCAGAGATCCTCCCACAGTATCCTATGTCTGCAGTCATGTCAGAGGTGTCATTGGATGATTTTACTTTATAACTTTTTACTGGTTAAAAATAAAATAACCTATATTTTAACACTACAGTCGTCCTCCCCTTGTCTGAGGGGACACCTTCCAAGACCCCCAGTGGATGTCTGAAACTGCAAACAGTGCAGAAACCTCCATATAGGGTCCTAATAAAAGAGGACAACCGTAATAACTTATTGTACTGAAAGGAATGTGAATGTGGCCTCTCTCTGTCTCTCTCAAAACATCTCATTGCACATGACTCTCCTTGCTTCTGGTGATGACATGAGGTGATAAAACATCCACACGATGAGATGAGGTGCGGTGAGTCACGTAGGGCTGACTGTTGAGCTCTGAGCATTCGTCAGAAGGGTGATCACCTGCTGTCCGGCCACAGCTGACCACAGGTAACTGGAACTGTGGGAAGCAAACTGTGGGAAGTAGGGGGCACCTACTGTAATTGTATTTCATTATCAGGAGGCAAAATCACCATACATTTTCATAGACACTTGTCATTCAAGAACAGCCTAGCAAAAACAAAGGGGGTGATGGTATCCGTGTCCTTGATGAATGTCTTTTCCTACAATCAAGAACACATTCGTAGCTGCTTCTCTTTGTAATTTCAATAACAAACTGAACCCGCTTCTTGCTCGGCAGGTCTTGTAGTAGTGGGTGATGTCAGTTCTAATCCGAAGCCATAGCTGGTGGGGCGGGGGGCTCTGAGAACAAACACGTTAGAAGCTACGTGGTGCATCACAAGAACAAACTTCTTAAATTCCCTTTGATTCACATGGTAAATTTAAATCATCAGGCTAAAGAAACCATTCAAAGGCTGTCACTGCCAATTTGCAGTTTTTGCTTGAAGACCAGCGTAACCCACGTAATGACTCTTCTCTGCTTTGAAACAAGCGTCCCAAGGGAGGAGACACATTATGATTTGAGAAGACACAGCTTGTCAGAGCCACTTTTAATTCTGTTTCCTGCTCTCCACGGAGAGGGTAGCAACTTAATACCCTTTTAGGAATTCTAGGAGAGGATACGTGAAAGAGAGTGAAGCTGAAAAACAAAGGATTGAATTGGGGAAATTCCAGAAACAGGGGTAATTTCAGGCACCCGGCATTCTTCTCCCACTTGAGGGGAGCTTTATCTGTTCTCACTCCCTGACTGAGCGACCTTGACTGAGCGACCTTGACCACCTAATGGAAATTCATGAGGAAAGCGGCCTCTGAATCCATTCAAGGCCATGATCATTATGTTTTCACTGTTTATAAAGTCAGAACATTGACATCCCCTCCAGCACCATGGGCTGCTTATTTTGGTTTTGTTTTCCAATCAGTTCTCTCTCATTAGCCATATTTGAAATGTTTTCCCCTTTTCTAGCATCCTGTGGAACACTTTTCAAAGTTTCCAGCATACAGTGCTAGAGAGTGTCCCATTTTCCTGCTCTTCTAATTACATGTATGGATGTGACCTAATTGTCTACTAGCCTGGTCTAAAAATATGCTGAACTAATTTTCCGAGTCACATTTGCTAATACCAGATGAGCTACACCTTTAAGTTATTTTAAAATACTTCAAAATATATGAAAATATATCATCTGGTGATCTTCACAACTGTTCAACAAACTACTGGATACTGGTACAGAATGGCAACAGACAGTAGGTGAATGTCAAGGTCGAGTGCTCAGCTGAGGCCAGTTACGGAGTCAGACCAAAGTACTCCGAAGCACAAATTATCCAATTTTTATAGGCAAGAATATTTTTCTTGGTCTTCACTCAAATTGGTACATTCTTGTATGGCCTGCACCTGGTCAAAAACACCTCTGATGTTCTCAAGATAAAGATCTACTTGCAAAGCATCTGTGAGGGGAGTTCCAGGCTGTTCACACACTGGACCGAAAACTCACTGTGGCTTTGCCACTTTGCCTAACAACAGTGGTTGAAACTAACTTCCGACTCTATGGCGGGAGCAGGGTTCAAATATTGGGGGTATTATCTTTGGAATTGTAATTTTTGTAGTTCCCGAGCGAATCACTTTCCTAGGACGGCTGTAACGAATTACCACAAAGTCGGTGACTTAAAGCAATAGAAATTCATTCTCCTGGAGGCCAGAGGTGAGGAATGAAGGCTTCAGTGGGGCTATGCTCCCTCCTAAGGCTTTAAGGGAAAATGCTTTCTTGCTTTTTTCCAGCTTCTGGTGGCTCGTAGGGTCCTTGGTTTGCGGCAACAGAATTCCAGTCTCTACTTCCTTCTTCATACAACCTTCTCCCCTGTTTCTCTGTGTCTGAAAACCCTCTCATTGGATTAAATACAAGATGAACTCGTCTGAAGATCCTCAACTTATTTATCTGCAGAGGCCCTATTTCCCAATAAGATCACATTCACAGATACTGAGGGTTAGAACTTGGGCTATCTTTTTAGGGAACACAATCCAACCAGCTATTCAGTGACCACATATTGCGGGCATTATACCCACACTTCTCGTGTATCATAATGTGCTTCCTCAGAGGACCTGCTCGGGGGCTAGGGGTGGGCCACCCCACGAGATGAACATGATATATCTTCTAAGACAATCAGTTTTCTAGATTTTTTTTTTTTCAGAAAAATTTAACTGACAATTTAGAACATGTTAATATTACAATAAATCTACTGTGGTATAAACACACAATTCACACGAATTTTTAAGATGAAATGTGTGAATCCAGCATATTTTTGAGCCAGGCAATATCTGTCTTGCTAGGCCTCTGGAGGAATGGCATTCGCTCTTTTGCTGATGGGGAAGGTCGGAGCAAAGGTTTGGGCTCTACCATCACAGTTTCCATTGTTTGCCTATTCCTTACAGACATCCTAGGAGTCTCTAATATATCATTTGTTTTTGTCAAGGTAGAAATTTCAGTAGTGGAAGCTGTAGGCTGCTTTATGCAAACAAATTACTGACCTAGTGAGTCCATCTGCATGGTCACCCAACTTGACCATCTGGGCTCAGCAACATCGTTCTCTGGTTCTCATCCATTCTGGGGCAGGTATGATCAAACACGAGGTCGTGTGTGATATTTAGAATTTGTACAAGTGATTTATTCAACATATATTTATTGATCCATGGTATGGGGATATAAGAATGATCAAGAAGAAAACCCCACAGACAGTTCTTGCTCTTTCCAAGCAGATGACAGGCAGAGATACAGGCACGTGTCTCCTCTCTGTATCTAGAAGTAATGGCAAATATGAGCATACCTGCCCCTACTGCCCATTTATCTGACCGGGATAGTCGTTGCTAGATGATCTTGGTGCTTCTTCCTGCTGAGCCCTTGTGTCAGTCTGCTCTGGATGCTGTAACAAAATACCATAGTACTGGTGGTTTAACAAACAAGGATTTATTTCTCATAGTTCTGGAGGCGGGGAAGTTCAAGATCAAGGTGCCGCTAGTGTGTTCCTGGTGAGGGCCCTCTTCATGATTTGCAGAGGAACAGCTCCTTGTTGGGTCCTCACATGGCAGAGAGAGAGAGAGAAAGAGAGGAAGCAAGCTCCTGTGTGTCTCATCTTATAAGGGCATCAGCTGCGTTCATGAGGGCACTGCCCTCATGACCTAAGTACGTTCCAAAGGCCCTACTTCCAAGTACCATCACACTAGGGATGAGGGATTCAATATATGAATCTTGGGGTGCCTGGGTGGCTCAGTGGGTTAAAGCCTCTGCCTTCGGCACGGGTCATGATCTCGGCATCCTGGGATCTTGCCCCGCATCAGGCTCTCTGCTCAGCAGGGAGCCTGCTTCCTCCTCTCTCTCTGCCTGCCTCTCTGCCTACTTGTGATCTCTGTCAAATAAATAAATAAAATTAAAAAAAATACATACATATGAATCTTAGGGGGACACAAATACTCAGTTCATAGCAGTCCAGTTATCTAACAAAGGACATTTGTGCTTCCTGTGTACCTTGTTTTTGGGTTGGTATCAGAAACGAGAGCATATTGTTTTAATCACTGACTTCAATAATGGTACACTCGGAGCCATGCTTTTTATTTAGGAATAAGTTGGTTTTTTTCATGAGATATTTTCAGCATCTTTATCCACTTAAATTCATCCAAGGGGCTGAAGACATTTTCAATATTATAAGATGTCACAAAAGGCCCCAGTTTGAAGATTTAAGTGGAAATCCCATTGAGTTCAAAAAAGGAAATTTTTGGCAATATACACACACAAGTCAGTTGAGGGGGGAGAAGATAAAAACCAGGTCAAAACCTGGCTGCTCCTCGAGGCCTGGCTGTGTGTGTGCACGTGTGTGTTGGGAGAGGGTGGTCTAGGGTTATGCACATGGGCTCCTAGACTACCTTGGACTGTCTCTGACATCCCAGAAGGGTAGGGAGCTGGGGCAAGGAGGCTGAGGTTGGCACTGGTGCAGAGTGGGGTACACAGACACAGCAAGAAGGATGTGGACCCACGGCTGTGGTGAGGGATGGCCCTTGACTTGCCCCCAAGTCTGTCTGGAGGGTTCCCATTTTATCCAAGATATTGTATACCTTGGCAGAGCCACTAACTTACAGCAATTACTTTGAGTAGCTCTTCTCCGAGTGTTGAGCAGTATGGACCCATTTGGAAAGGAAGCAACAGACTGAAAGGAAAAGGAGGTTCTAAGACAACTGCATTCTCCTTTTCTAGAAGGGGGTGCTTGGTCTGTCAGATGAGAGCAGTGACAGCAGTCCTGGACCCAGGAAAAGCTACTACATACTTCAGATGCTGGTAAGTCAATGTGGCGTATTGCCTTTCCAAAAAAAATGAATTAAGTTCCTTTGGATCAGGATTCATCAAAGTGGCACTATTGACTTTGGGGCCGGGTAATTAACTGTGTCGTGCTGTCCTGGGCCCTGTAAGATGTTTATAGTAGCATTGCTGGCCTCCTCCAGACAGCACCTCTACTCCCCACACGTGACAACCGACAATGGCTCCAGACGTTGCCAAATCCCCTTGCGTGGCAAAATTGCTCCTGGTTTAAAACATTTGCTTTAGATAATTTGCAAGAGAAGTATGTATTTGAAATGTCGAAACTTAACACAGTGGTCATGTTTGAAGGGCTGGTAAAACTTGAATGTGTCTGAATTCTTCAAACCTCTTGTGTATGGAACCTGAACAGAAATGTTTTGGAGTCTGTGAGAACAGATTTTTTTCCCCCTATAAAATACATCTGTCATACTAGAAAAATTCAGTATTAGGCTAAATATAAAAGACATAAAGTTGAAACACTATCTAATACCATCCTAAAGGAAATCCTAAGACTAAAATAGCACCCACCACCAACAAAAATTAGTCATCTAGGGCATAATGACTAGGATGTTTATAGGATCTAATTCCTGCCTAAAAAGTCTACTGGTTTCCTCAGCCAACAGACCTTGGGCTCAAGAAAATTTTTTACTTATATCTGCATGGGGCGCATATCCTTTTAATTAAATTTTTTAATTTTTTCATTTGAGAGAGAATGAGAATGAGAAAGAGAGAGGCCTGGAGAGGGAGAGAGAAGCAGACTCCTCGCTGAGCAGGGAGCCAGATATGGGGCTCAATCCCAGGGCCCTGACATCATGACCTGAGTCAAAGACAGACACTTAACCAATGGAGCCACCCAGGCACCTCAGCACTTACACGTTGTAACAGGCATGCGACCATGACAATAAATAGGTCAACAGAGAGAAGGAGGTTATATACAAACATTTAGGCCAAGTGAAAGGACACTGAAGAACCCTGGGGTCTCTGTAACGAAGCACAGTGGTGTCCAAAACATTTCTTGGTCGAAACTGCCCTGGTATCAAGGCACCTTTGTGGCTCAGCTGACTGAGTCATGGTCCCAGGGTCTTGAGATGGAGCCTTGTATCGGCTCCCTGCTGGGCGTGGAGGCTGGTGGGATTCTCTCTCTCTCTCTCTCCCCCTTCCCCCCTCCCTGCAGCCCCCCCCCCCCACTCGTGAGAGCTCACTCTCTCTCTAAAAAAAAAAAAAAAGGAAAAGAAAATGTCCTAGCAGCGTGTCGCACTGATAATAAAGGAAAACAGTACAATGAAAGGATAGAAAATATCTAGCCCGTCTTACCTATTGAGTCAAATCACTGGCGTGGAAATCACTCAGGTGGTGGGTGGCGGTGATCAGGATAGTGCCGGGTTCTAAGCATTCGTCAGGACCTGGGTGCGCTGATAGGGACCCATCCCCAGACCTGGGTCCCAGAGCTCTAAGTTTGTATCTGAGAGGACAGATGGCATCGAAATGCAGGTGAATCAAGCAAAAGCCAAACCAGTTCCTGGATTTGTCACCCCAGCCTCAGGGCCCCCCTTCGTTTCATCTCCTGCAGGGGTCCCCTGTGCCCTGCCCCCCACACCCCCTCACATCTTTCAGGCCATAGCTCTGCGCCTTGACATGGGGCCACCTGTGACTTGACCTCTCTGTCCTTCTGTTTGCAGCCAATCCAACAACTGAAAGGGAAGCCGGAGAATGCTGTCGACAGGAAGACAGCTGACTCGCCAGCTCTGTGGCCTTCCAGTGTTTGGGGCGCGACAGATATGGTGAGACCCGTGGTCGGCGCGGTGGCCTGCGTCCAGCTTCAGCCGGCGCCCCTCGAGCCTAGACACGACCCGGACGCTCCCGCTCCTCCCTGGACAGGGAGCACAGCTCAGAGAGGCCCTGTCCCCGCACTCCCCACCCAGGCCAGGCTCCCCGACAGACAAGGAGGGGCCTCTGTACCCAGGAACACGGGGAACCCGGTCACTGTGGCGGCCAGGTTTTCCCCGACGCCCCGAGTTCTGCCTCCTCCAGGTCTCCCCACAGACGGAGCCCCGCAGAGCACCAGCTTCCCCGCCTCCCCCGCCACCCAGGAGCCCAGAGGAGACGTGTAAGCTGATGGCGGTGCCCCCTGCTCTGGGGAGGGCCCAGGCCCGTCTGTGCTGCTGTCTGGGTGTGTGGAGCAGCGGTCAAGGTCACCAGCCCCTCTAGAAATGAAATTCCTCGAGAAAGAGTTTTCGCAGCCCAGGAAAGTCATGTCGGCCGTGCTCTGTGACTCTGAGCAACTTCTCTAATGTTACCTAAAAATAAAACAGTGCAGCTCTTAAATCATTTCTGAACTGTTTAGGATTTTTATGAAAAAGTCAGTTTTGGGTAGCCGAGTGGGTCAAGCGCGGGACACTTGATTTCGGCTCCTGGGGTGACCTCAGGGTTGTGGGATTGAGCCTGTGGTCGGCTGTGCCCAGTGGGGAGTCTACCTGGGATTCTCTCTCCCTCCCCCCTCCCCCACACACCCCCCTTCTCAAATAAATAAAATCTTTTAAAAAGGGAAAAGAAAAGAAAAAGCCAATTTCAGGCAAAATTGGGAAGCCACAGGAATTTGCTATCTGGTGACCTGTCCTTTTTTTTTTTTTTTTTTTCCATTTTTCTTCCTGCCCTGGGAATTAAAATCGCCCATGCTCAAATTGTTTCTACCAAATCTGGAAAGATTCTAAAGTCGGTCATTTACACTTTTAATGCTTACAGTGCTCTTCAGACTATTAACATAATCCTGACATCATTGGTTTCTGGTACTTGAGCTGTGGCCTCCGGAGTGAAAGGGAGTAGCCCAGATGGTAACAAACGGAATAATTCTAGATTGGAAAAATCTTAAAGGAAAAGGTCGGAAAGGGACTGGTTTAGCAGGAAGTATTTAAAAATACGCCAGTTTTCTGCACGTTCAATCAGATTCTCCTTCAAGTGGAAACAGCTGCACTGACGAAATGGCTTCAGAGAGTGGGTGGGGTGGGATGGTAATGGGGGAGAGCGCTCAGGAGAGCCTGAAACCTGAAACCGCAGCCGCCCTGGCTGGCCACCAGCCCCGGCCACCACCGTCAGGGACAAGCTGTCACAACACTCGATTTGACTGGGGCGCAGCTGACACAGATTCACTCAGACTTTTCGTGGCGTCTTGTGCGCAGCCAACGAAACCAGCAACTGAGAGCTGGCTCCAGGGGGGAGGCTAACGCACTTGACAAACGAGCCCGTCTCACCTTCGAGCTAAGACCACCTTGTTTAGATGAGGTTGAAGGGACCAAGCAGGTGACTTGATAAGAACTTTCTATGGATTTGGTTGCATCAGTCTTGACCTTGGAAGAAGAGGAATGATGCAAACATGAGCATTTGGTCACGAAAGTTTCATATGAGCAACATTTTGTGGGCTTAGACAGTGGCGTGCTGGCAAACGGTTAGCAATTTAGCTTCCGGGGCGGTTGGAGAGCTGATGTGTAGTTTCTGCCATGGCATCACTAATGGGGTTAGTCCAGCGACGCCGGACGCAACGTGTCCTCCACGCAGAGAGATATGATGGGCACAGGTGGCCTCGGGAGCATAGATAAGAACAGACATAGCGAGCAATTAGGAACTGGTGAGCTTAGAGTACTTATGACCTTTGTTCTTAATTCAGTTTATTTAATGGTATGTTTATATATTTGAATTTTCATGAGGCCCATGTTTGAACGCCAGCTCACAAAATCCCTAAAAGATTAACCAGCTCCAGCACACCAGTAGGCAGGAAGATGAAATCAGAAGGTACAAAGAGGCAGCCACAAGGGAATCTTGCCGTACCAGGGTGAGTATCTTCCAGTTCTCTTACGTCTATGTAGTATCTTATATTCCTAGACGTGACACAGAAACATTGAGAAAATGTGTAAAATAAAAAGATTATTTTTATGGTGATTACAATTGTATGGTACCTCTGGAACTTTTCTACATTGTCCTTGATGTGGGGAAGTGTGTTCACAAATAAAGAGTCGAGAAGAAAGGGAAAGGAAAAGGAAATATTCGAACAGACAGGGCTGTCGTCACCAAAGCACGTGCTAACACGGGATGAAGAAAATAGGAGAAAAGGAAGAAAAACATCCAGCTGGGCAAAACCAGAGCAACCTGAGAGATTTAATGTGGCCCTTCTCTGATTTGGAATAATCTCTGTCCTTCAGAGTCTCAGACATCACAAAAGCTCTTGTAGCAAGACATAAAATTTAGAAATAGAAGTTTACTCTCTTGAGTTATAGACTTGCTGACTTTCAAGGGAGATGTGACAAGAGAAAACATTTTCAAAATCAGAGGGAAAGGAGCTGGGGAAACAAGTGATTTTCGCTTCTTTGTTACACTGGAATCTTCTACCCTGAAAAATGGGTTAGCATTTGAAGGGGATTAGTATACGTCTCCCTGAAATATGCCACTTTGACATAAGGATAATTTTGAGCTGAAGGCAATTGAGAATTAACATCTTCGGAAGGAGCAGATTCCTACCTTCTCCTTATCTGCCTGAAAGCAGGGCTTGATCTCCCTTATAAAGGTGCCCTCCCACACCCCCTTCTGGGAAGAGAGGGGCACTCTTAGCCTCGGGGAATGGAGACGGAGAATGGGGAGTCAACACTGACGTGAGTTTGCATAAAGAAATTTTACTAAAATAATCCTATCTTCTATTGGCTCTCCCATATATTTCCTACTTCCCCACACTTTCTTGTCTTGTGAACCCCAGATCTACCCCCAGGATGAGCCCTTCCTTTTAGTTTCACTATATATATATATATATATATATATATATATATATATACACACACACACACATACACGCATATATATATGTATATATATATATTTTTTAAAATTTTTAAATTAACATATGATGTATTATTAGCCCCAGGGGTACAGGTCTGTGAATCGCCAGGTTTACACTTCACATAGTTTCACTTTTTTTTGAACTTCTGTGCACATAAAAGAAATTAATAAATTTGTATTCTTTTTATTTTTTTAAAGATTTATTTATTTATTTATTTGACAGACAGAGATCACAAGTAGGCAGAGAGGCAGGCAGAGAGAGAGGAGGAAGCAGGCTTCCTGCTGAGCAGAGAGTCCGATGTGGGGCTCGATGTGGGGCTTGATCCCAGGACCCTGGGATCATGACTGGAGCCGAAGGCAGAGGCTTTAACCCACTGAGCCACCCAGGCGCCCCTGTATTCTTCTTCTATTAATCTGTCTTTTGTTAGTTAAGTTCACAGGCCCCCATTCATTAAACCTAAAAGGGTAGAGGGAAAGTTTTCTTACTGGACATATTAAAGGTAACTTAGTGGTTTTCAAAGCTTGCTTGAAGATTTATTGGGCTTACCTGTGGCAGATGCACAGCCCATCAAAAATATCTATTCTTGCAAATCAAAACTACAATGAGATATCACCTCACATCTGGCAGAATAGCTAAAATAAAACCCACAAGAACAACAAGTATTGGCAAGGATGTAGAGAAAAAGGATCACTCGTGCATGGTGGGAATGCAAACTGGGCAGCCACTGTGGAAAACAGTATGGAGGTTTCTCAAAAAATTAAAAACAGAACTGCCATATGACCCGGTAATTCCAGTACTAGTGTTTACCCAAAGGATACGAAAACACTAATTCTAAAGGACATAGGAACCCCTATGTTTATTGCAGCATTATTTACAGTAGCCAAATTATGGAAGCAGCCCAAATGTCCATCGATAGATGAATAGATAAAGAATATGTGGTATATATACATATATAATATTCTTATATATAAATAAATATATATTTATATGTAAATGAATATCTATAATGGAATATTATTCAACCATGAAAAAGAATGAAATCTTGCCATTTGCAACAACATGGATAGATCCAGAGAATATAATGCTAAGTGAAAAAAAATCAAAGGCAAATATCATATGATTTCACTCATATGTGGAACTTAAGAAACAAAACAAATGAAGAAAAGGAAAAATAAAGAGGCAAACTACAGAGAACAAACTGATGGTCACCAGAGGGGAGGTGGGTGGGGATGGGGCATGGGGAATTAAGAGTACACATGTTATGATGAGTATTGGGTAAAGTAGAGAATTATTGAATCATGATATTGAACACTTGAGACTAATATAGCATGGTATGTTAATTCTACAGGAACTAAAAAAATTTTTTTTCAATATTTTATTTATTTATTTGAGAGATAGAATGAGAGAGAGAGCATGAGAGGGGAGAGGTCAGAGGGAGAAGCAGACCCCCCACCGAGTAGGGAGCACTATGTAGGACTAGATCCTGGGACTCTAGGATCATGACCTGAGCCAAAGGCAGTTGCTTAACCAACTGAGCCACCCAGGCGCCCAGGAGCTAAAAACAAATTTTTTTAAAAGATTTTATTTATTTATTTGACAGGCGGAGATCACAAGTAGGCAGAGAGGCAGGCAGAGAGAGAGAGAGAAGGAAGCAGGCTCCCCGCTGAGCAGAGAGCCCGATGCGGGGCTCAATCCCAGGACCTGGAGATCATGACCTGAGCTGAAGGCAGAGGCTAAAATTTTTTAGGGGCACCTGGGTGGCTCAGTGTAACCCACTGAGCCACCCAGGTGCCCCTAAAAAATTTGTTTTTTAATTTAAAAAATAAAATATCCGGGGGCGCCTGGTTGGCTCAGTGGGTTAAGCCTCTGCCTTCGGCTCAGGTCATGATCCCAGGGTCCTGGGATCGAGCCCCGAATCGGGCTCTCTGCTCAGCGGGGAGCCTGCTTCCCCCCGCCCCCCTCCACCTGCCTCTCTGCCTACTTGTGCTCTCTATCAAGTAAATAAATAAAATCTTTAAAAATAATAAAATAAAATAAAATATCCGTTCTTTTTCTATGGTAGACATGACTAATCGAAGAAAATATTATGTCCCACTGAGCAAAATGTGGCGTCATGATCTCAACTCAGTACACTAGCTGTCATATAGTGAAACCTACCCAGCCAATTCTGGCTAAGGCAAGTCATCAAAAAGGCCAACGAACATTGCCAAAAAAATAAAAAGAGCAAAAATGTCATGTGGTCATAGGAAACCCACGAGGTCCCTTCTCTGCCATTGAAGAAAATACTCAGCTGCTTCAAGGCACACTCGTGGCTGCAGGGAGCTCAGAACCGATAGCATGCTCTATAGATCGCAAAGAATTGTATCTAATACCCAAGGACTTGGAAAAGAGCTTAATGGTTATTTTATCTCCATTAAAGACAATTGGATGAACAGGCCATTAACAGTAGGCTCAGTTTCTGTGCTTGTGCCCAACAGGAATCATCTGCATTTCAAGCCTTTAGAAAAATTACCATCATTTGATTTTAGTCGATAGAGCTTTGAGGAGGTTGAGGCAGTGACCAGTGCTGGATAGATCAGCCATCTGGTCTGTAATTCCTTACTAACAGGGACAGAGTCCAGTGTGCAGGGGTTTATGAGAACCATCCTCCAAGGTCATCTCTAGTCTAATATCCTTTTGACGATGAGTGCAAATGTTTATTCTTGTAGACTTACTCTTCTCTTATAATTTCTTTTTTTAAAGATTTTATTTATTTATTTGACAGACAGAGAACACAAGTAGGCAGAGAGGAAGGCAGAGAGAGGGGGGAAAGCAGACTCCCTGCTGAGCAGAGAGCCTGATATGAGGCTCCATCCCAGGACCCTGAGATCATGACCTGAGCCGAAGGCAGAGGCTTTAACCCACTGAACCACCCAGGCACCCCTCTCACAATTTCTTTAATCAGTTTGGGTAATTTCAATTATACAGAGTAGGAAGGATAGAAAATAGAGAACAAAGCCCAAAACTTTCCTAATTTTTTAAAATGTAAAGAATGATAGAGTCAGATTAGTTGCACAAGAACTCAGTTGCTATGTAATAGGCAGTAATAAAACTTTCAAAGACAGTGACTGACTATGGGTCCATTTTCATCCAAGGTCCTGCAAATCACCTATAAGGATGCTTTCAGAGCAATTTGAACAGAGAGCCCCGGGCTGGCTCCGTTGGCGGAACTTGTGACCCTTGATCTCAGGGTCGTGAGTCAAACCCCATGTTGGGCATGGAGCCAACTTCAAAAAAAAATTAATTTGGGGGCACATGGGTGGCTTAGTTGTTAAGCAGCTGCCTTCGGCTCTGGTCATGATCCCAGGGTCCTGGGATCAAGTCCCACATTGGGCTCCCTGATCGGCGGGCAGCCTATTTCTCCTACCCGGTGCTCCTCCACTTGTGCTCTCTCTCTGTCAATAAATAAATAAAGTATTTTTTTAAAAATTAATTTGAACAAAAGTTGCTTTTTTTCTTGAAGACACGAAAAAGAAAACATAAAATTATCAGGGATTATAGGCATTATCAGATAATATAAAGCAGAGGAAAATCAGAAAGAAAGAAGAAAAAGTATGGAGAGCACAACTCAGCAGCCCATTCATCAGAGGACTTAAAGGAAATGTTTCTTTGCCCAAATAAACATAAATACAATGGAGCACATAAGCCATAGATGCTGTTCATCATTACAAATAAATCCTCTATAAAGCTAAATATAGCAAGATAGGCTTATAAAACTTTGTCAAAGATCCTGCCACATCATTTGAAAATGACTTCTCTAAAAAACCAACAGTTCCTTCCCTATGTCTAACACACACACACACACACACACACACACACACACGAGAAAACTTAAAAATACAAAAAGAAGAAAAGTCTGAGAACAGATGAACATCATCAATACTTTAATTTTAAAAATTTAAGGAGTACTTAAGCTTATTGAATGGCATTTCAGCCCATAGAAAAATGTTTGGTTCAGGAAGGCCAACAACGTCAATGGGCAGCAAACATCAATGAACCATACAGATCCATGTTACTGTTTAAATAGGACAGGAAGTGAGCTCCTTATTAACAAAGATTAAATACCCAACCTGAGAAAAACAGTCATTATGACCAAACCAATTCATCATGAACAAACCTTTGGTGGCTAGCAAGAAAAATTTTTGTTCATCACTATAAGTTGCAGAAAATGCCCAAATTAATATAAGCTACTTATAAAAGACATTTCTTTGAGCATTTTAGAAGAAAAGGGCAATTTCAAGGAAACTTCCTCAATTAATTCATAATTAATGTTCCATGTAAGTCACACACAGACCCCAGCAATTATAGGTCCTAGGATCTCACAGGGAATAGGAACAGGAGACGACCGCCCCCTCTCCTTTTCTTGAAGGCGATCGTCATAACACCAGGATGGCTGGGAGAAATCATCCCAGATCCCCCTACGTAATGGTCCATGAAGCTTCGCCTTCCCGAAGTGTTGCTATAATGCAACTCATTCCGTGCAGTGTAGACTCTTATGATTTTAAAAGTCTCAGGCTTTAAAATTAATCACGGAAAATTATTATTTGGCCAATTGAATGAGCAATAAGACAAAACAGCAAGATCTTTGAAATGATGGCACACAAGTTTTCAGATTTCCGATTTGATTGTGAACAAGTGAACGGGACGCATTTATAGAGTCAGGATTTACGGGGTACCCGCTCCATGCCAGGCATCAGTAGAGGCACTGGGACCCAGGGATGAGGAAGACAACTTTCTTATCCTCATGGTGCTTGCATTCGTTCTTGCAGTTATAGGGACAGAAACAAGTATTAGTAGACAGTGATTGTGTTGTGAGGTGAATAAAATGGCATGATGGGATGGAGGCTGTAGGGTGTTGGGTGGTACGGCGTCCTCCAAGCCCCGTCCCATTCCCACCCCACCTGACCTCCACCTCATACTGCTCTACAGACAAACTTCTCCACTCCCCACCCCCGGTCCCTTGCCTGGGGAAGGCCACTTCCCCTCATCCCTTCGGTTCACATCTTCCTACTGTAGGAAGCCAAAAAAGAATACACAGACAACTTCTGGAGTGGAGAATTTGGCCCGTCTTGGGTCAGGGGTACAACGTTGAGTCCAGTCAACTAAAGCCCAGACAGAAACATTTAGAAAAGGACAGATAAAATTTACTTACAAAGAATGCAAAGGAACAGGCTTCCCAAATTAAAACCAAAACAAACAAACCCCACACAAGTATTTAAAGGAAAAGAAACTCAAATTGTAGTTTATGCAATTTGCCAAGGTTATGACAATTGTATCAGTCTGCTCGTGGTGAGAAAACAGCAACTTTCCCACATGATTAGAATTTTCCCAAAGGTCACTGTGTTTTTAGATATCAGCACAGTTTAAACAGGGATAAAGTTATTTTGGTTAGGGAGTCCGGGTTTACCAGAAATATTCAAGGCTGTGTTATTTCAGAGGTCAGAATGAGTTAGGGTGACTCTAGTCTTTTTGGTTTATCTCAGGGAGCTAAGCTTTGTTTGTCCTGAATTTGATGCGGAAAGTGCTCAGTCATCTTGGAAGCAGGGCCAAGTGTTAGCTTTTGCCCCTGCTGGCTGCTTCTTCCTCTTCCTCCTGTCCCCCTTTTCTTCTCCTTCTCCTCCTCCTTCTTTTTCACCTTCTTCCTCTCCTCCCCCTCCCGCCCTGCCCTCCCTCTCCCATTCACCCTTACCCGCCTTCTCCCTCTCCTCCTTCTTTTTAAGTGAGCTCCATGACCAGCATGGAGCCCAGTGCAGGGCCTGAACTCATGACCCCGAGATCAAGACCGAGCTGAGACCAGAAGCTGGACGCCCAACCGACTGAGCCACCCAGGCGCCCCTCAGCTTTTGCTTCTACAATACACAAGCTATAAGCATAGCTGGGGCCCATCCGCACCTAAAGGAGGCAGCTAAGGGGGTTGCTCTGAAGCAGACAAAATTCTAAAAGAAAATGTTCATGGGACGTGCTAATCCTGGATGATGCTAACCCTGGTTAAGCCTAATTACACAGCCATAGACATCTACACTGCAGGCGCCCGATGTGACCCATGTGACCAGTACTTTCTGTAACGCACATTCATGCCTACCTCAGGCACGTACAGGATCAGCATGTGTAGCCAGTGCTCAGAAGTCTGGGAGAAAAGAATGTTAGTTACGACTTGCTAACACTTCCTCCATGTGCCATCCAGTTATTAAACGTGTATGTACTAAGTTCCAAGCACTGTTCCAACCCCTTCTCTCATATTAACTGGTAATCATGTAATTCCTGCAACATTCCTATGAACATGAGGTAGGATTATTACCTGTTTTATAGGTAATGAAGCCAAGGCACGGGGGGGTTAAGTACTTGGCATCAAGTCACATAGCTAGAATGTGGTGTAGTTGGAATCTGATCCCAAGCAGTCCAGCTGCAGAGTCTATGCTTTATAAAAATATTTTAAAGCAACCTCTAAGCCCAACATGGGACTTGAACTCCTGACACCAAGACCAAGAGCTGCATGCTCTCCTGACAGAGCAGCCAGCCCTGCAGTCTATGCTTTTAACCACTGTTGCTCTAGAAAGGAGTGTTACTCCAATTTTACAGATGAAGAAATAATCAGTGCTGCAAAATTAAGTAACTTGCTCAAAGTGACTCACAGAATGAGTGGATATTTTAAGTCAATCTTTCCAATATGACTGAGCACTTCACATGTCTTTGACTTCAAGCCAAGTTTCTTTTAATAACAGTAACAGCAGAAGCAACAAGTTAACAGTTACATAGTGCCTAGTATGTGCCACACACTGTTGTCGACATGTTACCTACCTGAATGAGCTTAACCCACAGCTCTGTGGCATAGATACTATTATTCCCATTTTACATGGGAGGAAATGGAGGCACAGAGAGGATAAATAACTTGCCCAAGGCCATACAGCTGGAAAATGGCAGAGTCTAGCTTCAGACTCAGACAGTCTGTCTCCAGAGTCAGATCTAACTAGGGTTGGGGGCCGTCATGACAGTGGACCTGATGATGGGATGAGTGCTCTTAAAAGAAGAGACACCAGAGCTTCTCATTCTCTCCTTCCATGTGCAGAAGAGGTCATTATGAGCTCATAGCAAGATGGCCCCTTCCCACAAGCCAAGAAGAGGCCTCGGAAGGAAACCTACCCCTCCCGTGCCTTGATCTTAGATTTCTCCATTTCCAGAAATGAGAAATTCAATTCTATTGCTTAAGCCGTTTAATCTATGTAATTTTGTTATGGTAGCCTGGGATGTTTAAAACACATTGAAATTAAAAAGTGTAGGAGCAAGGGTTTGACCTTAGGGCTGCCTGTTCTTTCTACAACAAGTATTAGGGCATTTGTTCATCTCTATTAAATGCATAGAGTAAGTGGGAAAACAACCTAACATCAGTTCTCACCAGCAGGAGAACATGATGTTTCTAACGAGTTGAGTTTGCAGGTGAGCAAATGCTTGTTAAGAAAGAACCAATGGATAAAAAGAAGTTGTTTAAGAAGACACTGATGTAATGAGTTTTTCACTAATTGTCAGACACTGGTAATTTTACAGTGCTTTATGCATGGTTGGCCATCACAAAAAAATATGTTAAATGAAAATTATT
This sequence comes from Lontra canadensis, assembly GCF_010015895.1. NCBI lineage: Eukaryota > Metazoa > Chordata > Mammalia > Carnivora > Mustelidae > Lontra > Lontra canadensis. The sequence goes on from NW_022630995.1 coordinate 6,925,043, forward strand.
TAATAAGATAGGAATTAGCATTCCAAGTATTTTAAAATAGGTTAAAGTCTATTTAAAACCATAAAATTTGAATTTCATATAATTATGAAGATTATATTAGAAAACTGAGAGGTGGGGTTTAGTGCCTGGTTACATTTGAGAGAGAGACAGTGAGAGAAAGCATCAGCCAGGAGAAGGTCAGAGGGAGAAGCAGACTCCCCATGGAGCTGGGAGCCCAATTCTGGACTCAATCCTGGGACTCTGGGACCAAGACCTGAGCCAAAGGCAGTTGCTTAACCAAGTGAGCCACCCAGGTGCCCGAGAAGATTCTACTTTATCTTTTTAAAAAAAGATTTTATTTATTATCTGGGAGAGGGAGCGTGCAAGCAAAAGCAAGGTGAAGGGAGAGGGAGAAGCAGAATCCCCGCTGAGCAGGGCGCCTGATGCAGGGGCTCGGTCCTGGAACCCCAGGATCATGATCTGAGCCAAAGGCAGATGCTTAACTGACTGAGCCACCAGGCATCCCTAGCTTTCCTACTTAACAGTACTTTAACTCTGTCCAAGTCTTTCCACCCCCACAAAGCTGTGTGCTCTGAGAGGTGCTGCCCAGTCACTCACCGCCCCCCAGGGTGAACTGCGATTAGCTGAGGCAATCTCTGTGGCCTTATTTCCTTTGCTGCTAACTGGTTTGCCAGCAAATGGGTCTGCCAGCCAATTCTGGCCAAGAGACCCAAAGACACAAATCGAGTTAAGGATCTGAAAACCAGTCCTGCTTCAAATGCCATTCCGCCGCCCATCAGCCATTGTCACAGGTTTTGATTGTCAATCAAACTCGTAAGATACAATAGACTTTATTCTAATACTTCATTTTTTAACTTTCCAGAGGGATACAAACAGGAATAGTAACTGGACGGTATCTTTACGCCATCAGGAGGCTCAGGGACTGTCCACATATTCCGCTTCTCGCCCCCATCACCCCCCGGGTCATGCACAGCTGCTCACGAAGTTCAAGGTGCACAGGTTCGCTTGACTGCTTTCTCACTGGTGTCTACCGCTGCCAGCTTACAGCTCGCCCTGTGCAGGTTCTGCAGATCAGGATTTCAAAGCCGGCCAGGCAGAGAGCTGGCTGTCAGATGATTCCTCTCCAGCTTAACGTGGTCATTGCCAAGGAAATAGTGAGGTGAGATGGCAGATCCAGGGTCACCCTCCCCGCAGGCTTAAATCTATCCTGAGATCCAGGCCTGATGTTAACCTTTCCAGGACATTGGCAGGCGGCTTCAAAGGAAAGGTTTCTGGCCTCTTAGAAGACACAAAAGACATGAAGTCTCATTCGTCTGGGCATTTTTGTGTCTGAAGTTGATGCTCAGAACTACATTTTCCTGGGCCTTTCCATTTCCTGAGCTCTACCGTAAAACATCTCTTTTCCCATTTTCTCTGCTTTCCTCAAACCTATTCCACAGCTCCTACTTCCAGCTGATTTCGTGCTTTCTACCAGAGCAAACAGCAGCAAGCAGAAAACTTCTACACATTCCTGTACCACGTTCCAAACAATTTCTCTTCCTACCCCCCTCCCTGTCCCCCGCCTTGTTACTGGGGTTCGCTGTCCACACTCCACTGCAAGGTCACACCCTGCACGTGCGCTTTGGACTTTGTCATTCAGGGACATAATTTCAGCCGCTGAAAGCCTCCTGCTCTCTCGTTGATCATTCCCGCCAGCCACACAGCCTTTAGATTTTCTATTTTAAAATCTCTCTCACTTGACTGCACACCCTAGTCCAGCTATGGCCCATTTCCCTACGGCCATTGTGTCAACACATCTCAGGAGTTTTCCATGTCTGTTGTCCCCAAATCTTCCAGTCTCACTTTTCTGAATCTTCCGTGACTTCGTAACCCATTACCTTAACTATTTTAACTCCATAAACTCCATACATTTTTTCCATTGAACACGGGTAGCTACTATGACCCAAGATTATTCAATTGGGAGAAAGTGCTTCCGTGTGAGGAAGCGAACACTGAAACAGCGGTCCGTTGCAATAACCTTCGAACGTGACTGGACTAAGGTTTAAGAAATGCTCATGCCCAAACTGGAATGGAGCAAGCCCTTGAGAAGAGCCAAGGACTGAATAATGGCAAAATGGAAGAAAATGCAGAGATGAAGACGTTTTCAGTTTTAAAACCATACTTGAGAGGCAGGTTCTAAGGAGGAGTCTGAAACCTCCTTGGTACAATCAGGGAAGAGGATGGGGCCGTTCGGTGGGGACAGGCATGCGAGAGCAGCAGATTTAGGGGAGGGAGGAGCATGGGTTTGGTTTGGGATACGTTGGGTTTGAGGTGCCTTTGTAACGCCAGTCAGAGACAATGAAGGGAATGTGAAGCGGAGAGAAGAGAATCGGCCCGAAGATACGCGTTTCTGACACAAACGTCAAAGCCGTGGGTGGTAAGTTTCACACTGTTGTGTTTACTCCTGACCAATGTGACAGTTACTCTGACCTACGTCACCGTCCATTTGCAAAGCACCCAGCCTGGAATTAATTAAATAAGGTAGGGTTTAACACAAACATTTGCTATTGAATTTACTACCCCCTTCCAACTGTACCACCCCCCCTCCCAGCTTATTTTGAGAATTTCTGCCAGATTAAGAACTAAGGTTCAAGAAGGTAGAAGCATGTGGCATTCCAAGAGCTTCACCTCCCCTTCCTGCCTTTGTGTAATTCCCTCCTACATGCAGGCGGGACCTAACTCGCTTTTAGCCAAAAAAGTATAGCAAGATCATGGAGGTGGCTCTGTGATTATATTACTTTTTGTTTGAGAGAGTGCAAGCGAGCAGAGTAAGAGTGGGAGAGGGAGAAGCAGGCTCCCTCCTGAGCACAGTCCGATGCAGGGCTTGACCTGAGGACCCTGGGATCATGACCTGAGCTAAGGCAGACGCTTACCTGAGCCACCCAGGTGCCCTGATTACATTACTTTTTATTATGCCTCAGCCTAGACCCCTGACCGGGGCTACAAGTGGCCCCTGCTGGTCTCATGAAGTAAGCTAGCGTACTGAAGGACCCCGGGAGGCAAGGAACCAGGGATGACACCAGTTGCTGAGGGCAGACTCCAGCCAAGCACCCAGCAACAAACTGAGGCCTTCAGTTCTACAGCTCTGAAGACATCGATTCTACCGTCAATGTGAATGAGCTCTGGAAGCCTGTTTTCCCCAGGTAAGCCTGCTGATGGGAACACAGCCCGGTTGACCCGTGATTGCAGCCTCACGATGCGGAGCAGAGGGCCCGGTTAAGCTGTGTCCAGACTCCCGACCCAAAGACTATGAGATAATGTGTGTGGTTTTTAAGTCACTAAATTTGTGGGTAGGTTGTAATGTGGTACAGAAACCCATGTAATACTTTAGTTTTCATTCAGCTCATCCTACCCTTAAACCTGTTTTCTTTGCTGCAAAACAGTGGTCTACTTTTTTGTTGTTGTTATTTATTTATTAGAAAGAGGGAGAGAGAGTACAAGCGAGGGGTGGGCAGAGGGAGAAGCAGGCTCCCCACTGAGAAGAGAGCCAGATGTCGGGCTCTATCCCAGGACCCTGGGATCATGACCTGAGCTGAAGACAGACGTTTAATGGCTTAAACTGAGCCACCCAGGTGCCCCTACGTTTTTTGTTTTAAAGGCTTTACTTACGCAAGCACATTTTGGGTTAAGAACAGAAGGATAGGGGCGCCTGGGTGGCTCAGTGGGTTAAAGCCTCTGCCTTCGGCTCAGGTCATGATCCCAAGGTTCTGGGATCGAGCCCCGCATCGGGCTTTCTGCTCAGCGGGGAATCAGCTCCCCACCACCCCCATCTGCCTGCCTCTCTGCCTACTTGTGATCTCTGTCAAATAAATAAATAAAATCTTAAAAAAAAAAAAAGAACACAAGGGTAAAAAAGAATTGGAATGTCCGCCCCATGGTCACCACAGCAGCTAACTCCTATCTGTCTACCATGGCTGTGATGAGGAAACAAGCTGTTTCCAGGGGCGTTAGGCACATGAAATGCCCCAGAGATGTGAAAGCACTTTTTTAAGCAAAGAGCTGTGAAATGGCAAGCTTTGCCACTATAGATATTCCTCTAGACTTAGAGAATAATAAATTTTTGTATGTATGTATGTGTGTTCTAATAATAAATTTATTTAAATAAGTCTAGAATTCAAAGCCAGAACTGGAAAGTGAGTTGCAAACCAGATATTAGAAATTCATGTGTTTACATTCCCATAGGTGGAAAAAGTAATCACAAAATTGTCTCACGTGTTGTAACCAGTGAAGTCAAAAGTAATACATAATTGCAGCAAGGGCAACGTGTAAAGCATTTCAGACTAAAACAACTAGTCACCATTGCTTATGGTGGATATGGAAAAAACCTATGTCTAGACAAAATTAGTTAATTTGCAGGAAGGGAAACCACATCTTAAGATGGGTATGTGTCACATCTTAATGTTTCCCCTCTGGTTAATTTTCATTTTGAAAGATTGCAGAAAATCCTAAAGTTTTTGAGTTGTAGACGGAAAAATTAAAAAATAACTTGTCAGAATTTCTGATAGGGAAGCAAGTCACTAATCCACTAATGGGGCAATTTAATAACTTGCATTTTATTAAAAAAAAAACCCTTTCAAGGGGCGGCTGGGTGGCTCAGTGGGTTAAGCCTCTGCCTTTGGCTCAGATCATGATCTCAGGGTCCTGGGATTGAGCCCCGAATCGGGCTCTCTGCTCAGCAGGGAGCATGCTTCTCTCTCTCTCTCTCTCTCTGCCTGCCTCTCTGCCTACTTGTGATATTTCTCTGTCAAATAAATAAATAAAATCTTTAAAATAAATAAAATTTTTAAAAAAGACTCCCTCCTCAACACTGAAGATCAAGTTGCTCAAAGGCTTAGCTCTTGGCCGCCTTCTCTCCCCACTCATTCCTTACAAGAACTTATCTTGCTGGATAGACTTAAATACCATCTATGTATTTTTCCAGTCCTAATGACTCCCAGTTCTTATACCCACCTGCCTATCAAACATGTCTACTTGCATAAATGTATCTGCTTGGGTCTCAGATTCAGCAAGCCTAAGAACACAGTTGTGGACCGACCACCACCCCAAACGGGCTCTCCCAGTTTTCTTGAGCTCAGCACGAGACACCACTTTCCCCCGGAGTTACTCTTGACTTCTGGCTTCTTACTCCCCTGCTCCCGCGGGACACGAGCAGTTCAAAGAGTCCTCTCAGCTCTACCTGGAAAACCTATGCCCAGTCCTACCACAAGGCACTCCACCCCCACCGCACTGCCTGAACTACCTCTGCCTCCTCCCCATAGGTGTTTGCCACAGAGCAGAGAGTCATCTGTGAACCAGAAATCAGACCTGATCACTCCCCCGGCTTCCCATCAAACTCAGAATAAACGGCGCACTCCTTTCCAGAAGGTACTACCATTTACTCCTCCAGCATGTAAGTTACGTGGGAAAGGGACGTGGTCTTACTCTCTGCTCTATCCCCAGGGCCTGCAGAGGTAGCCACTCAATACTCATGAATGAGTGAGTTTTGCTCTAACAGAGAAGGTGTTGATGAGCACTACGAGGCCCTTACCTAGTTGCAACAAAACTCTGAAACTTAAGGGTTCGATACTCGAACAGTAGACCAGCCTAGTAACTGAATGCTTTCAAATGTGAGCTGCGACTTTACTTTTATAGTAACTTCGGGTGATTATATATTTCTTGCAGAGGGGCTAGAGGTATAAACCATACTTGAATAAAATTCAAATCTTAAGGACAGATGTGTTATGCTTTGTGACAAATGCCCCAGCCCTGCAGCTCTCTGAACGCCGCAGCTGCCTTTTGTGCGGGGCTGGTGTGCGGGTGGGCAGTGAGGAGTGACAAGCGCCTGGGGTGGTCGTCAGACCTGCGCGGAGGCGAAGCTGGAGAGCAGCAGGGCACACAGGGTCTTACCTACCGGGCTGCAGACTCGCAACAGCGGACAACGGCAGTCTCTTCCACTCGCTTGGGAACGCTTCCTGTGGGAGCACACCGGATGGGGCAGGCGGGGCCGAGGCACCAGCCAGGCTGGAGGCAGCCACTTGAGGAGGTTCCAGAAGCAATCCAAGCAGAAGCCTATGGCTACAGTTAGGATGATATCCCTTTGGGCTCCGGTCTACACGGTGTAGCCACAAGGCCTCCATGTGTCTGCTCTACTCCAGGGCTGTCTAGAAGACAGCTTTGGCAAACTATCACTGATTTTGCAGATGCTTTTTCCTGAAGATCTTTGTTATTTCATCATCTGCAGAAGTCTTTTTTTTTTTTTCCCTAAGATTTTATTTATCTGAGACAGTGAGAGAGCGAACGAGCACAAGCTAGGGGGTTGGCAGAGGGAGAGAAACAGACTCCCCACCGAGCAGGGAGCACAACTCGGAACTCGATCCTAGGACCCTGAGATCATGACCTGAGCTGAAGGCAGACGCTTAACCAACTGAGCCAACCACCCCCACCCCTTTTAAAAGTCATCTACAGAAGTCTTATTCATACTTCTGACCTATTTTTCTTTATCCTTGTAACAGCAGCCTGAAATACAGCCATTAGCCATTTGTTCGTTATGTGGTGTCAAGTTTAGGAAGACTTTTACAGAGTCTGAGCTGGTCCAGTAATAGCCATGAGGTTCTCAGGGGACAAGGGGCAGAAGCAGGCCAGAGCCCTCCCGGGTGCTCGGTAACACACAGCCACCTCCCCTTTCAGGACACGTGAAGCTACTTCTCTTTCAGAAGTCTGTACCCCTTAGCGGGCCACTCAAACTATTCCTGAGGTCAGGAGGCAGGTGCTATACATTATCCTCCAACTCTTGCTGTCTTGCATTTAAGTAAACCTCCTTCTTTAAATGGAAATCAATGCTAAGAACTCCAAGGCTCAATTTAGAAACACCAGAGCCCTTCTCCAACCTCTTCTGTTTCTGTTCCAAATTAGACCCTCCAGTCTTATGGAATCCTAATGAGTTTTGAACGATAAGACTGCTTTTAGCAGTCAGTTATAATTATGTACTTTCAGGAAGAGAATTCCTCTTACCACTTCCACTTGCCTCAGCTTTTAGTAAGAATAAAATACTTTCCTCAAAATCTAAAAAAGGGAACCATGACCAGGGATTAAGTGAATATAGTATCTATTTTTATTATGAAACATTAAATTTTGACACATTGCTTCATTTGCTTTTTAAAAATCTATTATCTGACTTAAGCCTATTCAGCAAAAATGCCAATAAATTATATAAATCATAGTTCGGGTCTTTTTAAAACTAGGTCCATAATATGTTTCATGATAATCAAATAACAAAACTAAACCTGAATTGTATGAGCTGTTCATTTGTAATGTTTTAAAGTTTAGCTTAAAATAAAACCAAAGCCAACCACATGCCAATACGGTGTCGCCAAAGTTTCTGGAAACACCCTCCTCATCTCTGTGTGCCAGTATCCTTCCACTTCTTCCCTGACGTACACAATGCAGCCAGATCAGGTGTCAAGGCACTCGTTCTACCCTGTCCTAGCCTGCCCGTCTTAGGAGTCACACCGGCTGGAGGGCTGATGATACACCCCGGTCTGTGTTCTCTTGCCTTTGAGTAAATCCACTTCTTTAAAGGGAAATCATTAGCTAAGAAGCCCAATACTGAATTTAGAAACAGTGATTCCAATACATGTTAAATCAAATGTGTTAGTATTTAAAGTCACATATTCTGAAAAGTGCAATTAATAGACAAATACAGAACTTATGTGAACAACCAGTAAACTAAGATAAACAGCACTGCCACCACACGCTCCAAAATGGTGCGTTTTTACTGTCTGAAGTTCTTTGCAAATTATCTTTTGGGACAATTCAGATGAATTTCAATAAAGGATGTGTGTTCTGCAAGAAGTCAGTTTTAGGGTTTCCAACATGGGTGGCATCATTTAAGAAAAGTACATCAATAGTCTTACTAGTGAGTGTTTTCAACTTGGGTTTCTAAATCTTTATTTTCTGTGGAGGCAAACCAAAGCACTGTCTTAAGACTCCATCTTCAAAGTTACAATACAAACTCTATCACTCCTAGAGGTCTGAAGGCTAGATCGGCCCCTGGTCCTTGCCATCGTCTTCATCTTCATCTTCCTCATCATCCTGGTCTCCGGATTCAAGTTCATCCTCTTCTTCTACCTAAAGGGAATATGCACATTTATCACTATTAACATCTGATCACTTCGCATTCAATGCATACTGACACACAGTCTCTGATAAATTCTTTATTCCTTCCAGTAATTGTCGATTACAAGCCATCTGATTTTCTTGATTTACTGCTCAAGGCTCTCTGCCATTGTTTTTAAAGATTTTATTTATTTATTTATTTATTTATTTGAGAGAGAAAGAGAGAGAGAGAGAGAGAGAGAAGGAGAACACAGAGGGTGAGTGAGAGGGAAAAGCAGACTCCTTGCTGAGCAGAGAGCCCGACTCAGGGCTTGATCCCAGGACCTGGGAGATCATGACCCAAGCCAAAGGCTGACACTTAACCGACTGAGCCACCCAGGCGCCCCCCTCTGCCATCATGAGACGAGATGGACAGGTTGACTTGCTGACAGATGGCCATACCTCTCTACACACAAATGTGGATCAAACATGACAAAAGAGAATGGCACATGTGGATGATGAGAGTCTCGTGACCACAGGAGCCAATCAGTTCACCTGTAGGCTCAAAGCCCAAAAGAGAAGAGTTAACAGATGCTGGAAACGGTGCCTGGGTATCCTAAGTCGACTCACTGAAAACCACAGGAGAAGAGCAGACGATCCTGCATTCATGGACCGACAGTTACGCCCGTGACACGGATATGGAGGTACAACACTGCCACGCTACAGTACAATTCTTGAAAATATACCCTCGATCATTTCTGGGAACATTTCGGTCTTACCGGATGACCAAGCTCCTTGAGTTTATTCTTTAACGAAAATATTTTCTGGTCCTGATCAGCCAACAGCACCAACAGATCGTCCTGTTCTTTTTTGGAATCTGTAACGTCCATCTCGAGCTTGTTTTTCTCATTTTGTAAAATGGCAATGGTGCTGTTAGAGGCGTCCAACTGCTCTTTGATGGCGCTCCGTTCCTCAGACAGAGCTTTAATTTCACTCTGGGAAAAGAAAGGGGAAGATCAACCCATTTAAGATTAGTATTCACTCTCACAAGGTTTTTAACAAACAGGTTCATTCTTTCTCTCTCTTTCTAAGATTTTATTTATTTGACAGACAGAGATCACAAGTAGGCAGAGGCAGGCAGAGAGAGAGGAGGAAACAGGCTCCCTACTGAGCAGAGAGCCCCATGTGGGGCTCGATCCCAGGACCCTGGAATCATGACCCAAGCCCTAAGGCAGAGGCTTTAACTCACTGAGCCACTCAGGCGCCCCTCTTTCTCTCTCTTTTATTTTTAGGTTCATTCTTTCTGTGACAATCTGAGGATTTTGGGGGGGCGTGGAGGTTTTGGGGATAGAACACACACATACACACACACTCATCCAGTAACATGAGCATTTATGTTAGGCTGTATATCAAAGATGGTTATTGTGAAAAACAGAGTTTAACATCCAAAAAATAGTTTTAAGTAGCTATTTTTCAAAAAAACCTAAGAGATAATACCATTTCAGATAACCAGAGGAACAAAATAAAGACACAAAACATTTTACAGGCGAAGCCTGATGGGCATCAGAATTAGAACTCAGGATAAAAACACTTTTTTTTTAACCCAACTTCATGCATACGATCAAATGGGAAAGAAAAACAGCTGCAAATAAAATCCACGGCATAAAGATAAAATAATCTGACTACGCTCCAAAAGACATCATCACACAGGTTGTATTCATGCCTCTTAGTTTTATTACTTTCTCCTCACTCTTCTCTTCATGTTACTTATTCTGATTTCTCTGTCACACAGGCTGGCAGGCTCTTTCATGCCTGTGTCCTCAGCCTAATGGAAAGCCTACATGTGGCCTGTATTTTAGCCAAAGCTATACTCTTTACTTCTTTTTTAAAAATTTTTTTAGATTTATTTCTTTATTTGAGAGAGAGAGAGAGAGAGAGAGAGAACATGAGCAGGAGGGGCAGAGGGAGAGGGAGAGGATCTCCAGCAGACTCTGCGCTGAGCGTGGAGCCCAATGCAGGGCTGGATCTCACGACCCTGAATTCATGACCCGAGGAGAAACCAAGAGTCGGAGGCTTAACCAACTGCACCCCTCAGGTGCCCCTGTACTCTTTATTTCTTACTGTGATTAAAGATTGGCAAGAAAACTTAACTTTCGGGGTGCCTGGGTGGCTCAGTGGGTTAAAGTCTCTGCCTTCAGCTCAGGTCATGATCTCAGGGTCCTGGGATTGAGCCCCGCATCGGGCTCTGTGCTCAGCGGGGAGCCTGCTTCCCCCTCTCTTTCTGCCTGCCTCTCTGCCTACTTGTGATCTCTGTGTCATAAATAAATAAAATCTTAAAAAAAAAAACAAAACAACAACTTTCAATGATTTCTACTTTCAAAGTACATTCGTACCCACTCTTACTTCATGTATGTGGTATTGTTATCTGAAACGGCATTTAAAAACCTTCACTCATGCTATCTTCACTCATCCAAATAGCAATGCACACGTTGTGAGATAAAATTACACCCTACAAATTTGCCTCATAAAGCTAAAGACCTGAGACATCAAATAAGATCAAATTTCCTGAGTTCATTTTATAGGATATGCAATAAATCAAAGTTTCACCACAGCGCAACCTTTAACTCCTTCGTCTCCTGTAACAGCGCCGACAGTCTGCCTTCCACGTCGGTGGTCTTTGCAGCCGTTCCAGCTTCACCCTCTCCTGGTGCAGGAGCTGATTTCGCCTGAAGGTAGAAATTGGAGGGAAAAAAAGTTTCTTTAAAGCATAATCAGTGTGAAATCCCAAAGGTGACTTAATTTTCTCGCTACTTTGAAACTATATTTCCAGTAACAGGAAGCAGAATTCCTTATGTACTGACACATACGCTAGAAAGGACGAGCGGTGCCTATGGTGGAGCGGGAGGCTGAGGCTGAGGCAGGGGTGTCGCAGCATCAGATCTCAGCGGAGCACGAGGAAGGCTGGGTCAAGCAGCCTCAACATCAGACCACAGCTATAACAGCATTTACTAAGCAGAGAATATTTCTCAGAGCCCTCTCCTCACAATACTTCTGCAAGTGAAGTCCACACTGTCATCTCAGAGAAGCAGGTGGGGAAACTGAGCTGAATCCCATTAACTGGTGAAATATAAAGATTCTTTTCTTACTTTTTGTTTTTTTTTAAGATTTTATTTATTTGAGAGAAAGAGGGAAAGAGAGAGCAACCATGGAGGGGAGGAAAAGAGGAAGAAGGAGAGAAACTCAAGTAGATTGAGCAGAGCACGGAGCCCGATGACGTGGGACTCGATCTCATGACCCTGAGATCACGACCTGAGCCAAAACCAAGAGTCAGACACTTAACCAACTGCACCACCCAAACACCCCAAAATGCAAAGATTTTCTTAAGTGCTCCAGGAAATATTCTTAAATCATGGTTTTCCAATCTTCCCTGCCTTTTTTCTACAAAGAACTGGGAAAGAGGGTGTTGACGTAACAAATACCTAAAAATGTGGACAGGATGTCATCTGAGGTACATGTCAGATGAAGCCTAAACTGCCTTGAAGAGACCGTCAGTAGAAACATGGATGATAAAGGCAATTCTGGTGAATGCTCAGAAAAAAAGGGAAATTAGAGAGAAAGCTTCTATGGTCTTGGAGAAAACATATCACCATGGGGCATCTGGGTGGCCCAGTGGGTTAAAGCCTCTGCCTTTGGCTCGGGTCATGGTCTCTGGGTCCTGGGATGGAGCCCCACATCGGGCTCTCAGAGAGCCTGCTTTCCCCCCACCCCCCACCTCTCTCTGCCTGCCTCTCTGTCAAATAAATAAATAAAATCTCAAAAAAAAAAAAAAAAAAAAGGAGAACATCATCATGAATAGAATGTTGGTAGAAATATGGAGGGAAAGGAGGTTTTGGTGAGGCCCCGAATGGAAATGAAGAACACGTTACTGGAAAGTAGAGGATGGAGATCCTGATTATCAGGTGTCAAAGAAACAGGCTGAATTGTGTTTTAGTGCTTTGTAGGAAGTAGAGCTTAAAAGCGACAAACTTGGATATTTCGGTGAGGTGATTTCTTTTTTTTTTTTCTTAAAGATTTTATTTATTTATTTGACAGAGAGAGATCACAAGTAGGCAGAGAGGCAGGCAGAGAGAGAGAGGAGGAAGCAGGCTCCCCGACAAGATGAGAGCCCAATGCGGGACTCGATCCCAGGACCCCAAGATCATGACCCGAGCGGAAGGCAGAGGCCCAACCCACTGAGCCACTCAGGTGCCCTCAGTGTGGTGATTTCTAAACAAAGTGTTAGAGGTGTGGCGTGGTTTCTCCTTGAAGCCTACTGGAAACTGTAACAGGAGAGAAATAACTTGAAGAAGGAACGTTAAGCAAAAGGGAATCAGAACACGAAGATTTAGAAAATTCGCAGCCTATCCCTATCGCAATAAACAACAAAGAGTGTTCTGCTGAAATACCGAGGATGTGGCCAGACCACCTCCATAAAGAAGTTACTCGTGTGGCTCAGGGACCTAGTCAACCACCTCGGCAGAGGCTGGAATAGAGAAAGGATGATCCGGATCTTATCTGGCGACTTGGATCCCTGGGAATGGCATGGGTCACTAAGAAGGTTTTTGACAATTCTAGACCAGCAGAAAACCTGTCAGCTTGGACTGACGGACTGAAGGGGACAGAGATGGGATAAAATCCAAGATACCAGCACAATGAACCATTTAAATCATTGATTACACTGATCTGCTGATTCTGACTCTAATGTGCCTGCCAGCCTGGCCCAGAAGCCTGGATGACCAGAACTGTGGCCAGTGAGTCACCTAAAGGGAAGGTGCTCTCCAACACATTCACTTCTGTTACATTCACTCCTTTTACAGAGTGGCTGAGAAAGAAGCCTTAACCTTGTGTTTACTATCTTGCAGGAATAAGAAAGTAATAATTAACATACAAATGTTTCGGTTTTCCTTAACAGCTCCTGCTTTTCTGTCTGCAGTCTGGTGATCTCCACAGATTGTGAGTTTAACTGAGACTTCAATGTTGCCAGCTCCTAGGAGACAAAAATAATTGCGTTGTAACATGAAACATCATTAATTTCAGCAAGGCAATGTGTATTTACAGGAAGAAATTTAAAATTATTTCCTTTCTTGGTCCCTCTCTCTAAAATCACAACTTCCAGGTTTTAAAATCTAATTCTAAAAAAACTGTCCTTGAACTTTGCATTCAAGATAGAGAATTAAGCAAGTTCCTTATACATATTTTCACCTCTGCTTCTTCCTGAGATCCCGTGTAAAAAAACCGTAAGGTGGGGGAAGAACGGAAAGAGGAAGGAAGGGAGCGTGGGGTGGGGAGAGAAATGCACAAGGACAAAGAGAATAAGAGAAACGAACAAATAAAATTGGGGAATTTCAGAAAGCAAATGTCAGTGGTAAGGGACGGCAGCACACCTGAGAAAGCTAAAAACCTAAAGTGATGTGTGGACTTGCTACCTGACATGCGGTGCCTGCCTACCAAAGGGCTTGGAATCTGGCCCCACCAGGTATCTCTGCAAGTGTGGGTAAAAATGGGGTCAAAAACAGCAGGGTTGGTTGAAGTCTGCTTAGGAAGACCACTGGATCCCTGTTTCAATCTCATGCATGTTCCTCTTCTCTGGCCAAAAACTAGACATTTAGTATTTGGAAAGGGAAAGACAGGACATATTTAGACCATAGGCCTCCTAACATAGATCAAAGTAGTTAGTGCTGTAGGGAAAAGGAGGGAATTAACTGAAAGTTTATATATCATTAATGTTGAAATTCCCAACGTTCTTGCCCTCCCCCCACCAAAACCGCCCAGGGGTAAAAACCAATTATAACTGTGGTTCTACCAGGGGCATCTCCCTCATACAACTTGACCATGTCTGCAGACACTGGGTAAGCGGTGGGTACGGTCATGTAAAAAACTCTTTTGTTCTCTTAAAACTTTCTTTCACATACATATGAGGCTTCCCTTTGATGTTTTATTCAGTTATCTAAATGAGTTACATAGACATCCAGGCTATGGACAATTTTAGTTCTCTTTTTATACAGGATTTTGCTATATAACAAAACAGTCATTTAAAACATCTTTTTAACAATATAAAACTGATAAAAAATAAATTACAGAAAGTAAAAATCCAAAGGCAATGCTCTTTAGAGATATCTAACTTAAAAAAAAAAAAAGAAAGAACTATCTAACTAAAGTTTCACTGGGAAACACAGAGTAAAATTTTTACTTGGGACTTATAAACTAAGCTCATTTATAAAAAACTTAATTCCCTTTAATTTTAGTACAGTTCTCGTGTAGGCAGGCTTCAGAAAACAAAAGTGGCATGTGAATTTTCCTCACACAAACTTGTAACTTAAAAATCCTTCGCGACAAATGATCTTTTTTGAAAAGACCGATTGTAGAATCTACTTTGGGGTTCATGGGCATTATCAAAATGTGACCCAGTTGCTCTGTGTACAGTTATCCCTCTCTCCGATCAGCAATGTCAGCAGGCTAGGATCACGTGCCTAGCGGAGAAGCCAGTCAAGTCCTACGTTTGTGGGGCTGTTCACTTCCTCCTTCAGTATTACTTTTTTTGTTGTTTTTTAAAAGAAACAGAAGAAACACATGTTCCTTTTTATAAGAAAGGAAGAAAGGAGGGTAGGACAGAAGAAAAAGGAAAGGAGGAAAGAAAAAAATTTTATAAGGAAAAAAACACAACTTATTTAGGGATAATATACTAATGAGCATCTGATACTTTTCTACACTTTTCTTCCCAATACTTAATTCTATATGTAAGTGGTTCTTTTCTTCCTTTTCTGGCTCTTTTCTCAAACAAACACATTTAATATTCTCATTGGATAAAGTTAAATTGGCACTACCTAGTTTCACAGGAAATTATAAATATTACAAATAACCAAGTAGGAAAAAGTTTAATTTGCTTTTCTAGATATTATAAATTATTACAGCAGAAAAAGTCTGTTTTGCTTTTTTAAGTAATCATCTAATTGAGATAAACACAAATTTATTCCCTTTTCCAGTTCCAAAAACCAACATTCTTCTGGACAGAATGGTTTAAACACTCAATACCTTTAACCATGCAATTATCATGGTCAATAGTATATGAAAATTAGGCATAAGATTTTCTATCTTCGTATTTGCAACTTATAAATATACTTAAATTTTCCTTAACTGTTAGCTCACTGATAATCTAAAAATAACCCAGGTGAGATGCTCAAATCTGTTAAAAAGAACACAATTAAAAAATAAAAACAGTTAATAAAAAGCAAAATACCATTACCATATAATTAAAAAAGCTTCTGGACTTCCAAATAACTATCTTCACTATCAAGTTTTGCTTACACTAACAAAGCAGTTCTCAATTAATGAAACTACATGGCTATTACTCTATTATAATTAAAACAACAGGAAATAGAACTTGGATCAAGCTGGAAAATTACCTGTTTTAATTCTGCAATTTGTTCAGAATCTCTAGCAGAAGCTGTTGCTGAAGACTGTTCATTTGCGCCAGGCGATGCTTGGGAAGATTTCTACAAATAGCACAGAAATAAAGTATGAAATCAATTCAGTCTAAAGAGACAGGAAATAATAGAAAACTGTACACATATAAGCTATGCCTTATAGAGGTTTACCAAAAATTTCACATCAACATTTTCGTTTTTATATCCAAGATAAAATTTCAACCTAGCACACAATGTCTACAACTTTTCCATAGCTAATAAATTTATACTTATACCAAGTAATTTATTAAATCTAAGCACTTATCTGAGGCCATATGGAGAAAGAGCATCAACACAGGTATTTACTGAGTGATTTCCATGTATTAAAAGAGCTTTCTACAGAGTAGTCATTTAATTCTCACAGTAACAAAACAGGTATGACCACTACCAGTTTATAGATCAGGAAACAAGTTTAAAGAGGTTAACTAAGTTGCTTAAATTCAATTAGTCAGGAAGTGCTGAAGCTTAAGACAGTCTGACACCAAAGCTCATATTCTAATTTTTTTCTTTTTCTTTTTTTTTTTTTTAAAGATTTTATTTATTTATTCGACAGAGATCACAAGTAGACAGAGAGGCAGGCAGAGAGAGAGGGAGAGAGAGAGAGAGAGAGAGAGAAGCAGGCTCCCTGCTGAGCAGAGAGCCCGATGCGGGACTCGATCCCAGGACCCTGAGATCATGACCTGAGCCGAAGGCAGCGGCTTAACCCACTGAGCCACCCAGGCGCCCTCTAATTTTTTTCTTAAGTAAACTCTGTGCTGAACGTGGAGCTCAAACTCATGACCCCGAGATCAAAAGTCACATGCTTTACCGACTGAGCCAGCCAGGTACCCCCAAAAGCTCATATTCTAAAACCTTACTACAACCCTTTGGCTTAAGGGATCCAGGAAAATCAACAAGCAAGATAATGAGAATTCTTCTTCTTTTTTTGTTTTTAAAGATTTTATTTATTTATCACAAGTAGGCAGAGAGGCAGGCAGAGAGGAGAGGGAGGGAGAAGCAGGCTCCCCACTGAGCAAAGAGCCCGATGCGGGGCTCGATCCCAGGACCCCGGGATCATGACCTGAGCCAAAGGCATAGGCCTTAATCCGCTGAGCCACCCAGGTGCCCCATGAGAATTACTCTTGACTTCTTAAACTTTTTTACCATTTACTCACCAAATTCTCAATCAGAGAGTCCTTTTCAGCCAGCTGGCTTTGTAAAAGTTCCTGATTACTTTTTAATTCTTCTATCTCTTCTCGTAACCTACCAACTTCTTCTGGCTGAACGCCATTCACCTGAGTCCCATCACTGTAGGAACCTTGATGCTGATTATCTTTTCCTATGAAGACAGGAACAAAATTTGAAAAGCCAGCATAAAACTTAAGTTTTTCATTTCCTGAATGAGAAGATTTAAATATAAAAATATAAAATTTCCTTAATTCCGCTACTTTGACAGCACTTTTGTAGACACACTTCATTTTTGCAAAACAGTGCATTGATAGAAATGGGAAGTGATGATATTTTCAGGTTTCTGGGAAGAAAAAAGCATAGTCTTACTAAGACTAAACTGCATGGTTTGGTGATCTATAATTAACAATTGCAGTAGTTTCCAGGCACCTGGATGGCTCAGTCAATTAAGCATCCAACTCTTGGTTTCGGCTCAGGTCATGATCTCAGGGTCATGAACTGAGCCCCATGTTGGCCTCTGTGCTCAGTGCAGAGTGCTTGGGATTCTGTCTCTCCCTCTCCCTCTGCCCCTTGCCACCTCTCTAAAATAAATAAATAAATCTTTAAAAAAATTAGAGTAGTTTCAATTCCAATTCGGTCAATTAATATGAGAGAAAACAAAATCCCTCTTAAAATCTTCACAAAGGAACCGCTTTCTGTACATACTAAAATCACTGACAAATTGTTATAAATAAGGAAGTGAAAGAGGTAGTTTTTTCTGAAAATTTTAGTCACCTTCATATAAATAAAACTATTTCTAAATGGCTAGGATTCCAATCATAAGCACTACAGGATGATACTATTTACAAGCATTTGACTCTTACCATGTGCCAGGAAATGAACTAGAATTTAATATATATTATTTCATTTAATTCTCAGACGACACAGATGCTCTTATCAGTTCCATTTTGCAGAGGAGGAGATAGAAAGGTTAGAGAAGTCATTCTCAACTGGCTATACACATCAGAATCACCCGGGAAGCTTGTAATAATTATTGCTTGGCTCCAACACCAACTAATTAAATCAGACCCTTGAGTGGGATCTCTGTATGGGCGGCATTAAAAACAAAACTAAACTAAACAAAACAAAACAAAAAATGGGTCTCAGGATATTCTATCTAACTGCACTCAAGGCTGAGAATCAATGGATCAGACACTGAAACAGGTAGCAAAGAACTTGGACTTCAAACTCTGATTTACAAATTTGTTACAGTGATTAAGGTTAGAAAAAAACTAGTCCACAAGAATAATCTATTTGATTCAGTCCAGCTTTTGGGGACACTATAATAATTATGGCTAGCTATACCTACCTAGCTGTACTTTAAGAAGATTGTACTGATCTTTGTGTTGCTGAATCTGAGATACTTGCTGTGTGACTGCCGTCTGGAGCTGTTCATTTTGACATTTTAACGTAGAAATCTGCTGCTTTAATTCCTCAAGTTGCAGATCCTGGGAAACAACATAATTCAATGTTTTAAATTTTGTACTGATTAGCATTAGGAAAATGAGCAAATTAAAAATCAGAGATTATTTTGGGTCATGATATTTTTAAAGTACTCAACTCTTCCAGAATCACTCAATAATTAAGTAATAATACTTTAATGTATGCACCAAGGTCAATTAACATGCAGCAGAACTGTACAATCACCAGGAAGGCCCCATTAATAAGCACCATGGCATGGCCTACAATCTCACTGCAATTACTGGGGTGGGGGACAGTCAATTTTAAAAACTCCATTTTACGGTTCATCAAACCATTTAAGAAATTTACACCAAACAATTGAAGAAACTTAGTATATAAATATATACATGCATCTATACTACTTTCAACATCAAAGATAATTCTAGAACAGAACATTTAGAAGGCCAAGAAAAGAACCTCCAACTCTCATCACCTTAATATAGCTAGTTGAATTTGATATATTTATTATCTGCTAATTTTTTCTCAATTCAAGTGTTTTCAAATTGTCATACTCAATCCATGTCATTTTATAGCCTTTACTTACTATTCAGTTTTAAGTTCCTCCTGATATTGCTAGTTTTTCACAATCATAACTTTTAATGCTTTCTCAACATCAGTAGATGCAATATAATTTACATTCAAAGGCAACACTGAGGTTGCTTTCCTTGTTTTCTAAATAATAAATATGATTACAATAAATATCATAGTCATATTTTTGTTTTCCTGAATTCTGAAGAATTTCCTTAGGATGTATTCTCAGACGTCATTCAGTTTATATAAATATTTTATAGTTCTCAATGCTTGTTGCCTAATTGTCAAATGGCATTTTAAATGGTGAGACTATTTAAAATTAACATTTCTGAAGCAGAGTCATTATGGTAATTGTGTCAAATCACTCTTTTCTTCTTCTAAATTAACCATATTTATCAGACCCATGTGTAGGCTGTAACATCGCATTCCAAGTATTTCTTTTCCACTGCTCTAAAGATATTACATTTTACCATCTGGAAATGACTCCATATTTGTACTAAAATATAGATGAAAAATCCTAATAACCATGGGTAGTTTAATGATTTAAGTTTGAATCGTTCAAAGATGATTCTAATTTACTGATCTGCTTACAAACTGAAAAGCTCAGACTAAATGCTAAATATACCACTATATTTTTATTCTTAGAATTCCAATCTCAACAATACAGATTGCGGGGAAGAACACAGGCAGCTCGCGTTGAGAGAGCTCTACCCAAGCTCTTACTTGCCACACTTGCCTCAAGCTGTGCATAGTCAGCAGTGGGGGGTGGGGTGGTGGTGGTGGTGGTGGTGGTGGTGGTGGTGGTGGTGGTGGTGCAGTGTGGGGGTGGGGGGCGGAAAGGGGTACAGCCGCCCCCCCCCCATGGACAGCCACCAGTGTATTGTTTTCACTTTAATAGCATTTAAATAACAACAGTAATCTCATTTTCCAGATAATACTGCAGCCCTTTTTAGGATTCCAATCAAAGTATATGCCACGACGAAGAATTAAATGAAAGCAAAAAACAAGAAACACACTTTGCCGAAATGTAATGGGAAATCTAAGGTGCTCACACAACTCAAGTGTGCAGGTTCTCCGGTAGCCTGCCAAGAAAATGTCAGTTGACGATTTTGAGAGGGTAGTTTCACTTTCATCATCATTCTCCACGCTAAGAGACCCCCCGCTGTTCTTAGCATCACCTATTCAGTCCTGCAAGACGGAGATCTCAGGACGGCATCTGACCCTTTATGCCCCTCACACCCACATCCAATCATCACCCACTCCTGCCACTTAAGCCCACTTTGCTTTCCACATTTCGCAGGTCTGCCCTCTCTACAGCTCACTGTGATGAGTTTGAGAGTCCCAGTAACACACGTTTTTGAATACTGTCCCACTGACTACTGGGTGATCCTGGACAAATTCAAATTCTCTCAGTCTCAGATTCCTCATTTATTCTTGGATGGAAATATTAACTACTTTGTAGGGATGCTGTGGAAATTAAACGGAAGTGTCTGAATTTGTTTTGTGAGCATCTAGAACACAATAAACAAAACACCATAGCCATTATCCCCATCAGTGCCCAAGTTCTCTCCCCCAGCCCCTCGCGACCACCTCGACCACCTCCTTCTGGACGGCTCTCTCCCCGGCCTTGCTTCTCAAATTTCTGCTTGGCGCAGCCACCAAGTGTTCTGTGTGCGTCCTGGGAACATGTCCTGCTCCTTCTCTTCCTGATCTTTCCTTCTGCCCAGCTTGTTCCTAGCTATCCGCTGGGCACTCACGTTCTGTTTTCTCCAGCTCCTGCTCTTACTTAGCTAAATCAGCTGCCTCTCTGCAGTAACAGACCCTCCAGTATCCGTATCACTAGACTTCATGTTACGTGTGTCACAATACCCTATTTATAGTTTTCTCTCCCCGGGATTGTGATAGGGGAACATGTCTCATTCATGACTTTATCCACCACATCCTGCACAATGCTTAGCACAATATTAAGCTCTGCTTGTTGAATACTCAGATAGCTTTGAATTATTTAGGAAAATGTGCTCTAATCTCTAATTTCTGTAACTTCTTGCATATGAAATGCCAGGAAAAATTCTGCCCCAAAGTAGAAAAGTATCAGTACATCAGACAGTGTTTACAATTTATCAGTACATACTTGTTCTCGAATCATATTTTTGTAGTGAGTCACAATACTGTCATGTTGTTCTAATGTTTTCTTCACCTCTTCTTCTTTTTTATCCTCTTCACTGGACTTATAAATAGCCTTAGTTATCACACCTATAAAAGAAAGCTTATTAAAATGTATTTTAGGGGCACCTGGGTGGCTCAGTGGGTTAAAGCCTCTGCCTTCAGCTCAGGTCATGATCCCAGGGTCCTGGGATAGAGCCCCGCTTCGGGCTCTCTGCTCAGCGGGGAGCCTGCTTCCTCCTCTCTCTCTGCCTGCCTCTCTGCCTACTTGTGATCTCTCTCTCTGTCAGGTAAATAAATAAAACCAAAAAAAAGAATTGTATTTTAAAATTTAAAATCTGGGGCACCTGGGTGGCTCAGCTGGTTAAACGACCAATGCTTGATTTCAGTTCAGGTCATGGTCTCAGCATTGTGAGATCGAGCCCTCATATTGGGCTCTGTACTCAGTGCAGAGTCTGCTTAAGATTCTCTCCTGCTGGGATGGCTGAGGGGCTCAGTCTGTTAAGCATCTGTCTTCAGCTCAGGTCATGATCCCGAAGTCCTGGGATCCAGTCCCGCATGGGGCGGGGGGGGGGGGGGGGGGGGGGGGGGGGGGAGGTTCCGAGCTTAGCAGGGAGCCTGCTTCTCTCTCTGCCTGCCACTCCCACTACTTGTGCCCTCTCTCGCTCTCTGACAAATAAATAAATAAAATCTAAAAAAAAAAAAAAAATTCTCTCCCGCTCCTCTGTCCCTCCCCCGACTCAAAAGTGTGCATGCATACATGTGTGGGTTCTCTCTTTAAAATCAACAAAATCTTAAAAAAAAAAAAATTTAATCCTATTTTAAGATTTAATCAGCAAAACATATGGCCTAACTGTATGACAGAGAAGATATAGTCTTCCCAATCTTCTTGAATGCCAAAAATCTTTCAATGAACTATAGACCAAGAGCTACTAAAAAAAATAACAACCCACTTTTGGCTTACTATATAATCTACATGTGTCCAAAATATACACATACAAAATAATCATAGGTACTTTAAAAAAAAAAAGATTTTATTTATTTATTTATTTGACAGATGGAGACCATAGGTACTTTTAAATGAAAATCAATACAAACTCTGTCTTACCTTCAAGTTCTTTTACAAGCTTCGTGAACTCATGATCAAATATCATGTATTCTGGACTGGGGAAGTTTGGCTGTGGTTTCTGAGATGCTCTGGAATACAACTCATGTTTGCTGATAAATCCTAGTTTCTCTATGAAGTTTTCTTTGCCAATCCTCTTCTCTATTAGTTGTTTTAATTTCTCTCTACAGAAATAAGCATATTGAAATGCTTTTTAAAAAAAAAAAGTCATAAGAAAACCTAAAACTTGGGTCTACATTATACTTTGGCAGAAAAAATTTATCATTATCAGTTGGATGAAATTAGCAGGTCATTTTTTTCCCCTAGCATTTTCCCCTTACTTACTTCATGTAGCTCTCAAGTGAGTTATCATTGAAGTAAATTGAAATACCCAACAAAAGGGCACATAAGCCTTGGACCAACTGCTCTTCCTCGCCAAGATTTTCTGCAATTTGTCCTGTAAGCTGAAATTTTTGTTAAGGAGACTAATGGCTCATAACATCTAGAGTATTTTCCTTCATAGTCTGAATCTGACATGTATTTCATGTAAGGGTTTCTACAAAGCTTCTATATATAGTCCGAGCAAGCATGGAACAAACAAAGGCACCAGACACACACACACACACACAGCTTAAGCGAGCATCATCTCCACCTTAACAGTTTAAAAAGATGCAACACAGCTTTTTAAATATTATAAATTCAAATATTTAGAACGCAGAACTCCCTCTCGCTTAGAGGAAGAAATAAGAATAAATACTTACACGCATCTTACTAAAACATAAAGGATACAAATGGAACATTGGCCGAATTGTGAAGGAAATGCGTGACTGCAATGGGACAGTTGCTCAGCCAGGTACAGAGCAGCATCAATAATCCAACTCTTGTCTGTATTTTGCTTCCCTGCAGCAAATAGATAAGTTGGCAGAAATCTCATTTTATCTTTTTTCAAACTTAACGTTACCCTAAGATCCCTCTCCATTTGCATTAAAAATTTTTTAATGCCTTACAAAAGATATGTTAGGAATCCACACGTAAAAACAACAAGAGACTGCATTCTTGTGTCCTCTCCAGGCTGTACTTCCCAAAATGAATAGAGAGCAGAAACTGGAATTGATTTCTGTTCATAAACATATACCAAATTATCGAAAATACTGCTAGTGGAAAAACCTGGTCTGCTAAGGCAGATGCACGATGTAGCTGCTTAAAAAAATTATCAATCCGAAAACACTTTACAGTAACATAAAGTTATCCAGATGTTTCAATCAAAATTTTAAAAACAAGTTTCTGATAAAAGGACAAATTCTACCTCCTTCAAAAAATATCAGGAAAAATAAAAGGAAATAATCTCCTGAATTATTTAGTCAAATTCCATCAGAGAATATATTCCCTAACAAGATAATAAATAAACCATGTTGCAAACTCACTGGCAACATGCCAGACAATGAGAATCACAAACATAACGAAGAAAAAGATTTATTGAAATTCGCTAACTGCCCCAAACCACTAACTATACTACTGCCAACCAAACAATATTGAAAACTAGCGCATCCATCAAAATGACACTTTCTTACATTTTAATGAACACATTTATATCTCCTATGGGGATAGTCTCTTAGCTCATACAGCCACTGCCCAATATTATATTACATAACCTATTTTTTGTTTAAGAGTACAAAAGTTGTTTGAAAGAAATAAATGGAATTTAGCACAGTAATGGATTACTTTGAGGTAACTGCAGAAAACATCCAAAATACAATTACTCAAAGCCAAAGAATAGATTTAAAGTAACCATCACCGTGCTTTGAAAAATTACTCAAGACTGTTCCAATTTCATGAACCTTGCGGTCAGTATCTTGGCCTTTCTATAATCTATTTTCAAGTGTATTTCAGATTTAATTAAAGAAATTCAGACTAGACTTCTTCAAAATGATCTGCCAAATAAGCATTAGCTTCTACATGATGCATTATTCTTACTTTTTCCTTGCCTCCATGTCATTACTATGCCTATGGTATATCTTCATGTTACCCAAGTAGATTTGAAAGTTAAAAAATATAGTTATTCCCAATTGACTATGTGCCACAGAGAACTTTCAACTAGTTACTCAAGTAAATAAATAAAATACTTCATTGATTTCCCCTTGTTATATATAAAAAATTTATTATGACTTGGAATTCCATCTGCAAGTACCAACAACACCTACACTGTATATACAGGGCGTTCTATCAAATCATGGGCTGGTGTCTGAATAAAGAGAAATGTAACTATCTTCTAGAAGTATACCCTTTGGGGTCTAACTGAAGAATAAGAAAGCAAAGTTAAACAAAACTAGTTAGAATCAAGAGAGAATGCAACACCCCACTTAAGCTATGGCATCAAAAGAAGATAAAGTATTCAGGAAATGAGCCTAACCCAAACTGTCTAACACCTAAATGAGGCTGGGGCACCTGGGTGGCACAGTCGATTAAGGTTAAGTGGAAGACTCTCTAGATTTCAGCTCAGGTCATGATCTCAGGGTCCTGGGATTGAGCCCTGTTCACCAACCCCATTTGGGTTCTAGGTTCAGCAGGGAGATTCTCTCTCTCTCTCAAATAAATAAATAAAACTTAAAAAAAAAAAAAAACCTAAATGAGGAAAATTTAAAAAACACTCCTAAAGAGAACAAAAGCAGACCTAAATCAGTAGAAAGACACCAGTGATTTCATCATTTTGATGAAAAACTCAAAATCATGGAGATAGTAATGGTACATTGATCTGTAAAATCTAGGTAATCCAAATAAAATATCAAAAGGTTTTTATTCTCTCCACCGAACTAAACAACCTGGTTTTCAAGTTCATATGGAAAAATAAAGAGCAAGAATAACTAAACTTAGTCAAAAAAAAAAAAAAAAAGAAAGAAAAGAAAAGAGAAAGGGGCAATGAGGTGATACTAGGTCATAAACGGACAGGAATCAAGGGACAGAATAGAAGTCCAGAAATGATTTTACAAATGAGAATTCAGTATATGAGAAAAATAGCATATAATCATTAGTGGGATACAGGAGGACTTACAAAATGTTACAATGAGCTAGCTATCTAAAAAAGGTCAGAGGGGGACGCCTGGGTGGCTCAATGGGTTAAAGCCTCTGCCTTGGGCTCAGGTCATGATCCCAGGGTTCTGGGATGGAGCCCCGCATCTGGCTCTCTGATCAGCAGGGAGCCTGCTTCCTCCTCTCTCTCTGCCTGCCTCTCTGCCTACTTGTGATCTCTGTCAAATAAATAAATAAAATCTTTAAAAATAAATAAAAGTAAAAAAAAGAGGAGGCGCCTGGCTGGCTCGTGGGTTAAGCCTCTGCCTTCAGCTCAGGTCATGATCTCAGGGTCCCAGGATCGAGTCCTGCATTGGGCTCTCTGCTCGGCAGGGAGCCTGCTTCCTCCTCTCTCTCTGCCTGCCTCTCCGCCTACTTGTGATCTCTGTCAAATAAATAAATAAAAATAAAAATAAAAATAAAAATAAAAATAAAAAAAGGTCAGAGGATCCATAACTCACATAGTTCATCAAGAAAAATGGAACAAAGATTTAAATAAACACAAAAAATGAAACCAGAAAAAATGAGACGAAAATATAGGCAAGTTTGTTCAAATCATGAAGTGGGGAAGGCCTAAGTATGATATAAAATTCAGAAAAGTGATAAAAGTCTGATACAAAAAAAAAAAAAATCCAAAATAAAACACCAAGGTCAAAAACCAAATGACATATCAGGAAAAACATATTTGTAACTTATGACAGATAAGGGTTGAATTCCTTAATATAAAATGAGTTTCTATAAAATTAGAAATGATTTAGCAACCCAACAGAAAAACGAGCAGATGATATTAACTGTAAGAAATGAGAGTTCACAGAAAAACTTTAAATGGTGTATAAACACATAGAAAACTATTCAACGTTCTGGAAAGAGAAATGGACATTAAAACTCACTAAGATAACATTTTTTCACCTCTCAACAGATTGGCGAAAATACAAGTCTGATAACATACTGTTGGTGAGATTATGGGGAATTACATAATCCAACCTGCGGTAGTCTTATTTGATTTTGCTGGTGGTACAAAATGGTATTAGGTAAGAGGAAAAAAACAAACAGTGGCTCTGCACAAAAAGCACCTGAAGGCAACAGAAGAAATAAATAATAGGAGGCAGGGAACCAGGACCGGGGTGGGAGGGGCCAACACTTCTTATTGTATACTTTTTTTATCATTTTGATTTCTAAATCATATATATACACATATATGCATTTTAAAGTATGTACATGTATTTTTAAAGACTAAATTTAATTCTAAGAGTGGCAGTATGGTATCAGTGAAAACATATGGCTGGAAATTAGAAGAACCAAACCCTCCACTGCCCTACCTTATACAAGTTCAACATGTACCCCAATTTCTTCATTTAGCTAACAGAGGCCTTTGGATTAGATAATCTCAAACACAGAAGTTAAAAGGATAGGCTCTGAATATCCTGGTTCTAAAACTCAACAGCACGAAACCTTATCATCATCCTTCAACAGGTTAGATGGTGAATACCCCCTCATTGAGCTGGGGAGCGGATTAAATGAGTTACTGCAAGAATTTAGAATAGCACGTGGTACACAAGTAAGTGTTCTACGGGTGATATAAACTGCGAATCATCCCCTCTAGTTATGCAATTCTTTGCTCTCTACCTATTAAAAGTAGGACTAATGCCCCCAAATTTAAAATAGACGGCAGAATAAAGTCTGAACTGGGAAAATGAAAAAACAATAAAAATTGCCGGCATAATTTTTTTTTAAAACTCAATGAAATACAGGTGGTCCTTGCTTTGCTACATTCACATAAAGTTATGCATATTGGAAATAGCGTATGCATAACATAAAGTTATGCATATTGGAAACAGCGAGGACTGTGTAAGAATGCTTTTTTGTGCAGACTATATTATTCTGATGTTCATCAAACTGTGATTTATAATAAAGAAAATGGAAGATAATTAAATGTCTGAAAATAAAGAGATGGTTAGCTGACCAATGGTATAGCTGGTGAAATATTATGCAGTCATATAAGGTGACGTTTATTTAGTGTTTAATAACAAAGAAAATATTTGTAAGAAAAGATTCAGGATATAAAATGGAATCTCTTCTTGTACGATCACTCCTATGTAAATAAACAGTATAGAAAAAAAAGACTTGGGAGGGCCTGGCTGGCTCAGTGCGTAGAGCGTGTGGCTCTTGATTTCAGGGTCATGAGTTTAAGCTCCATGTTGGGTGTGGAGCCTACTTTAAAAAAAAAAAAAAACAAACCAACAGCTACTTTTGGGTAGTAGAATTCTTACCTTCTAGTTTTTATTTTTTTTTAATTTTCCAAAATGAAAAGAAAATAAACTATTAATACAAAAATGCTATAGTATGTGTCCAGTGTACAATTACACACTGTCAGAAAGATCCAACAAAATCCTGATCAAGCTACTTCAGCCTCCAAAAAAAAAAGTTAGATATTAGACCTTAAAGGCTATCGAAACACTCTATGTCACTGCATTCTGATCTTCTGATGGATTTTTTACAAGATAAATACCCAAGAATAGCAAAAAAACAAAACAAAACAAAACAAAACCCACATTCCACTTTGCAGAATAATTTCATGGAACTATTCATTTTGTTTATGTTTACATTCGTCTGTATGATTGTTTATAGGTTCAAGTCAAGAAAAAGTACGTACCTCTTCTCAGCCCCCAAGAGTGTATGAACCACTACGAGTTGGAAAAACAAATGGATGCTGAAACTGTCATTTCAGCACATTCTGTGGGTTTAGTTACTAGAAATCACAGATTTTACAGGATGAAAGAGAACCACAAACAAAATAAATGAAGCTGAGTCATCTTACCTTTAACATAGACCATTATGTTTTCCTTTTTATTTTCTAAATAAAAATCCCTCTTATTCCTGGTCTGTGGATTTCAAATTCCGTATTTTGCATTACTTATAAAAATAAAAAAGCTAACATTTTAAACTTCTACCCTTCGAGTATTACAATGAGTTTCTAGAGTATTATGATTAGATTCACTTTCTAGCAGTGGCCTCTGGGAATAGAAAATTAATGGGAAAGGGGCATGATGGAACTTTCTGAGATGATGAGCAAGTTCTACAGCTTATCCTGGGTGGTGGTTAGAGGAATATTCACCCATCAAAAACGATCTGACTGCATACTTGAGGTCTGTACATTTTACTGTGTATAAGTTATACTTCCAAAACATTCCCTTCTAAATGATTGACACACATACTTTTAAAATACCTAATATTAAAAATTCTGGAAGCTAAAGCTGCCAAGTTTGTCTGTGTGTGTTATTAGCAGGCGTTAAATCATACTCCTCCACAAAGATACAGTGCCTAACAGGACTTCAGTTTATTACTACCAACACTGCACAACTGAACGCACGACCAAACGTAAATATTAAGGTACACTCCTTTTTTGCCAAACACTCTGCAAAAAAAAAAAAAAAAAAATCAAAACCAAACACAAATCGCACTCCTTCACACACATCAAAAACTAATCCCCAATGGTAACTATACCATATGGGTTACATCCAGAACTACCCACTGTATTTAATTCAAAAAGCTTTCAAATTACAAGATTACACTTTGTACATTTTCAGTAATCTAAGTAATATAAAAGTCACCATATTCTTTGACGTACTGACTAGCTGAAGACAAAATCCTTCACCCTAAATTTTACTAGCTTCAAAATGGTTTCAGGGGGAAATAAAGAAACAAGCTTAGGTGAAGAAACACACACAAAAAAACCACCAAAAAAACCCAAACCAAGGAATTCCAGAAAGTGCAAGCATACCTGGAGGGAAGCACAGACACAGCTTCAGCCTCATTCCCACAGTTCTTAGTAACACCACTACACGGAGAAAACATCCCACAGAGAAAAACCGGAAGCCATTACGACAGAGAGAAACTTGCTGATGCATGAAAGTGTGAGTAGAATACAACTTCAAACAAGCAGTTAAAAAAACCATCAGCAAAACCGAAGACAAAGAAAAGCCTTGTTGTAAGAGGGAAGTGCCTAAGCTTAAACAAGCGATACATACCCGTCTGTCGATCTTATCACCCTGTAAATTACACATGACAAATTACTCAGAAATATTACTGCGTTAGAAAAATTTAAATCTAGAAAAATCCCTCACAGATGGTCTCTACAAACCCACACCAATACTTTGGGACAGTACAGTTCAAATCCTTTATTATGTAACAGTGCTTCTACATTTTGGAGGAGAAAGGATCATTTGATAGCACTGTGATAACTCAGAGTGGGAAGACACCACTATCCAGAGAATTTGTCGTTACGCGTTAACTGTGAAGACAGTGGTAGAGCAAACTCTCTGCTGGCAGTGGTCAGTTAATTGCTGTTTGGCTTAAGAGAAGCTGTTTTCAACAGACAACATGAGAATGACAAGTAGTAAATACATAAAGATATGGATATTTGGGGGTAGTTTTTTCAAATCACGAAGAAATAAATGATAAATCAAAGATAAAATAAGCTTTCAACCTAAGTAAACAGATTTTAAACAACAAAGGGAGCAGACAACCCCCTTTTCACCACAGTTAATTCTTCATAATTCTTCACCTTTAATTTATAGCTTTCTGTGTATGGCACTGATGTTTCTTTAAAAGCTCACAATAAAACAATTCAATGAGTGTGACAAAATTCAAAATTAAGAAGGACACAGGACCTTATCACAGGGAGGGAGGCAGGAAAATTGGAAAATTTCAGGGGACAGCACAATTTTAGACTTAAGTACATGTTTACGCTGAGTGGTTCTGAGTGGCTGGTGACCGTAATTTCACTGAGGAGTGAACCTGAACTGTTCAACAATAAGGCTGTGCATGGGAACAAATCATCCACGAGTAGTGATACTCCTAAAAAGCTTCTCACCCACACTTCAGTGAAGCTCTGCTGTTCTCACCGGGGTCTAGATGTTCTCATCAGGGGTCTAGAGTTCTGCAAACAGTTACATTTTTGTCTGTCTTACTAGCTAAGTTATTAACTTTAGGATTTTGATGATTTGAGAGCTCACAGACATCAAGGAGTCCAATGCTTAACGGTATCAGCGATGGGCTGGTATCCTACCCTTGCTTCCTACAAGGAAGACTGATTGGTTTGGGAAAAGAAGGAAGCACATAGCTATGAGCCACTTTGTTCCATGCCCTCTTATAAGCTGACCCAAATTTGGCCACAGAGCAGAACGGTAACAACAGTGCAAGAACACCGCGGATGATATAAAAGGAAACAAAGAAAAACAAGTCACCTTTCTGTCCAGAATATGTATTTCTATCATGAAGCAGACCTTATTAACTATTTGACAAAACCACTCATGTAAGGATATTTATTGCTTTCTCTCCACAAACTGTTTCGGGTTACAATGAGCCAATGGGCAGGTAAGTCCACACCTCTTTCCTTTTATAATATCTGCATGTACTAAGGATATCCTTAAATTCCTGTATCGCTGACATACAAATGTGTGGCAGAGACTTTTCCCGCCTTCGAGAGTTCCACTCACCACGTTACCTGTGAAAGGATGTTGGTGCACTGCTGTAATAAAGACACCGGAGGGTTGCCAATACTCGTAGCAAGTTGAACCCTGAGTAACTGTTCCTTCTGGGTAGCGTTTTCTTGCAAAGCGTGGGCAAGGGCCACGGCAGCACACCAGTTTGAAAGCGAATCAGTGGAAAACAGGCCTCCGCACAGTAACTGACCCGCTGAGACCGAGTTACCTGTTGCTACAAAGACAGCAAGCAGAGGGTAATAAAAAATTAAATGTTGCTTTACGCACACATACAAATAGCTCAAAATCCTATTTTAAATTTTGTTAATTAGCAATATTGAGTTACATCTGTAAAAGTCTGCTTTTCAAAACAAAATGAAAGATGACAAAAAAGGACTTTGGAAGAAGTGTGATAGGATACGGAGATGTAGAACATGTTAGCCATCAAACTGATGAGATGATATTCCAGAAAATCACTGTCTTAATTAAAAACTATATTTCTGAAGCAAATTCAAGGAAATGCTGTATTTCAAATGCTCCACTACATCTAGGGTCTTTTATCTTAGGATATGTTTTATCATTAAAAAGTTTAAAAGACTACTTACTTTTTAAAACAGAAATTAGAACAAAATCATTTACCATCAATAGTGGAAGGCAGGAGCGTTGACACAATTTCTCCTTGTCCCTTCTGGTTTTTATATAGGAAACACTGGAAGCAGTAGAGAACAGCGCAGCGCAGTACGAACGGTTGCCTTTCATTGACCATGGACATGAGCAGAACTACGATCGCCGGCCTGTCGCATTCAAAAAGAACAGAACAGAGAGAAACATTGCAACCCGAGTATACGAATCAACAGCCGGTCGCTGCTGCTGACTGAAGAACCATAGTAATAAAATAATATTTCCATCAAGTTAGTATTTCCATCTCCATCTCACAGGAACAGTAACTGCAATGGAGACAAGCGATCTGTTTGCTTAAGGCCCGGAGGAGGGGGTGTGGTATCTGCACCCAAATACCTAAGCTCCAAGGACCACAGACTCTTTTAAAATAGTAACATGCTTATCTTGTCAGATGACTTCTAGTTTCAGAACATATAGTTGAACTTCTTAAGGGAATAAGATGTATATACGATATACTAAAAACCCAAAGGAAGTTTTGACTTCCTCAAAGAAATTGCAAGATTTCCCTTTTCCTACCTTGGTGGGTTTGAAGGTGCATTTACAGAAGCAAAGTAGTCTTGGTTTACTTGGTAGCCTCGAATAACTTCTGATACAGTATTAATGGTCTATTAAGGGGGGAAAAATAAAAATTTAGAGAGAGAACATCAAGGAAGAAAACCTGTTTTCAAAGGAAGAAAATGTTTTATCCTTCTGTGTTTTGCTTTTAAATGCCAAGACTCAGACACCAAAAAAGCAGTGACAGCATTATAATCCTCTAACACTTTTTTGAAATAACATTTTAAAACATTAAGTGCAGGCCTCTAATTAGAAATAATACCTGACTACAAGCATTTAAAATATCAAAAAAATAAAATTAATAGTATTCTCTAAGAGACAGAATCTATTTCTACAAAATAAGGATGCTTTAGGATAAAATCGGAGAAGACATTTAAAATCTAACAAAATTAAATTTCAATTTAAGGATGAAGTTGAAAAGACCTCCAAGAAAATAGAATAAAAAGACAAACTAGGTCCATAGAAAGTCCAACAATCTTTCAATAGAGCTGCAGAAGCAGGACATAAAAAAATTATCAGGAAATATGAAAAACATTCTCAGAACTGAAGAACACATGTCTACAGCTTGAAAGGGCCCAGTGAGTGACAAAAATAATTGAAGAGGGGAAAATAAAGTCTGTGGTACTGTACATCATCAGGATATTTCTGGAAACAAGAAAGAAAGAGAAGATCCCAAAAGTTTCTAGAGAAAAAAAGATTACATAAAAAGGATTAAGCTTAAAAATGGCTTCAGATTTTTTAACGGCAGCACTGAAATAATGTTCTGAAAGTTGAGAGTTATGATTTCCAACTCTGAATGGATACCTAGCCAAACATTTGAACTGAAAGTAGAAGAATGACATCAAAGAGCTAAAACCAAGTTCTCCTGCCATCTACCTTTTTTGGAAAGTTAAGTAAACTAAGATAACGAGCCGAAAGGTTGAGGGGTAAAGACACGGCCTGGTAACTAAGGGATTTCAGTCAAGAGAGAAGTAAAAGGAGATCCTAGGGGGCTGGTCAAAGTCCCAGGACAAGAGATGCGCATAGAAGGAGAGAATAACTAGCCCACATTGGAGCAGGAGGATGGAAGGCTTCCAGAAAGAAAACCGCGTGGAATGGAAATGATGTGTTAAGCATGCGATAGCACTAATATGCAGGCACACAGAAAATCAGCAAGACGAAAAAAGAACACTACTACAACTTAGGGAAGAGAAAGGGATATTTAACAAAAGATATGGGCAACCTGTCAGGACCCCTCTCACTCTTGAGAGCTTTTTCTGTGTCTTCACTTAATAAAACTTCTATCACTTAAAAAAAGAAAGATAATTAGCTCTGTTCCCTGCTCTGGCTTAGCAAGGAACAGTATTTATATAGTCATAAAATTATAAGCCCTGAGTACTGATTTAAACACAAATTACTGGGGGGACAGAAGGAAGTAAAGTGAGAGGGTTATACAATGGGAAGGGTGGAGCGAGGCTAAAGATAGCGGGTTTTGTTACAGAACTTATTATCATCTCTTCTTTTAATGTGCATGTGTTAATTTGAGAACAGTTCAAATAAACTCCACCTTTCTTTCCTTCAAACTAACTGCATTTTCTTAATAGACAGGCAAGAAAAAATGCCAAACATCAGGGAGAAAGAATGCACAATTCTCGGAATATGTAAGACTACTTAAAGTCTCAAGTCTTATTTGACTAAATCATACTGATCTCAAAATTAAAACCATCAATCATACTGGGTATTCCTGCTGAGTACAATAAAATTAATGAAATCCTGTACGCTTTCACATTATTCATATACTATTGAACTTGAGGATGGAGTATACCTTTGGGGCTTAATACTGTCATATTACGCTAAGTAGATTTTAGTAGGACCAGTTAGGAATTTAACATATAAAAGTGGTTCACTTCTACTGCTTTTCCTTTAGCTGACATCTAATTCCTCTTAGGATTCCCGATCTCAACGGCCGCGAGCAGCCCCTGGCCCCACGCGGTTTACCTCGGTCAGGATATCGGCAGGAACGCCCGTGGCCATGAGGATGGTGCAGAGCTGCTGCAGTAAGCCGCACTGGAACATGGCTTTCTGGCAGCTGCTCGTAGCCCCGGGAGGGTTGGTGGGAGAGACCAGCACCCGAACAAGCTGCGAAAGAAAGAGCAAACAAAATGTGTCTTTTAAAGATTTGAAAAGTCTGGAGGGAATTGATCTGTATGAACACGAGTATCTGTGTGAAGGCTTCCTCCCCTCCTCGGCCAGATCTAGGGGCTCTTCCCTTCAAGCTCGCACGGCAACAGCTCTGCTACAGCGCACGGCGCCCTACGCCGTTTGCGCCACTTTGTCGCCTTCAGGGGATTGTGAACTCCCGAGCAGAGACTGCCTCAGTCATTTTTGTTCCAAAGAACAAGCCCAGTATTTTTAACATAGTTTATATTCAACGAGTGAACGGATGAATGGAGTAACAGGGTGGTATATTTTTCATCAAAGTAAAGATGAACTACCTAATTACAGAGCAGATCTGGGAACAGAGTGGCCTGAGGTGTGATCAATTCCCCTTCACTGGGAGCTACTTAGAGACCAGAACTTACAACTGAAGACGTGGTAGAAGATTTACGCATTACGCAAGGGGTTGGCCTCATTGATCATTAATGCTAATTAAATCCTTACGGCTCAATGATTAGTCTGAACTTGAACATGAAATCTGAGAAACAAAAAAATGTCATCCCCAAAATTTTCAGCACCGTTATATCTACAAAATAATTTTATATGCATCTTGTATTTTAAAACTACACTCACAGGTCTGTGTGTGTACAAAGCCTTATATATTAAGATCACATGGGAAATTTGTGATAACACTTTATTAAGAGGGCTGATTAAGGGGTGCCTGGGTGGCTCAGTCAGCTGGACATCTGCCTTTGGCTCAGGTCATGATCCCAGAGTCCTCGGATCAAGGCCCAAGTTGGGCTCCCTGCTCAATGAGGAGTCTGCCTCTCCCTCTCCCCCTGGCCCTCCCCTGCTTGTGCTCTTTCTTTCCTCTCTCAAATAAATAAATAAAATCTTAAAAAAAAAAAAAAGAGGGTTGATTAATACACTGATGTCACCAGAGAGCAACTTTAGGATTACCCATTGGTTTAAATCCTTAAGCCTTTCTAGTTAGGCCTCCGAGGCTTTTGTTTTTTTAATTTATCCTCCTATCCTTACGTGGCTGGGTGGGGGGTGGCAGAGGGAATATATATACACATATATATGTATATATGTGCATATATATGTGTATGTATGTGTATATGTATATGATATATATACATATGTAAAACAAATACCAAGCTAGATGTCATTTCTCCCATAAATATTTCTATACGCATCTCTAACTAAAAGGATTTTAAAAAACATAATCATCATGCTATCACCATACCTAACAAAATCAACAATAATTCCCTAATACAATCTAATCACTTGGATATCTTTACTGATGATGTAAAAAAAAGAAAAAGCAATTATCCATTTTCTAGATGACAGAGAAGTAGGAAAAGGTGACTGAAAAAAGAGGTAATACTTAATATGAGGATAAGAAAATAAGGGAAGACTTAATAACAACATTCAAATGTGTAAAATACTGTAAGGAATGGACTTGTATTTTCCCAGAAAGCAAACCAAGGGGAAGTCTGTAGAAGTTATATCAAGGCAGACTTTAACCCATTATATGGATTAAGTTTTTAATAACTAGAATTACCCCAAAACGAAAAGGATTTTCTCATAAGGTAATGAGCTTTCTGAGAGTTGCTGGCAGTAACTGTTCAAAAATGGTCTACAAGGGTATATATGCCTGTAGGCATAGGAGGCAGAACTAGTCATAACACTATCATTTCAGGACAAAATTAAAATGTTTTATGACTAAAAAATGTTTTGAAAAGATGAGCATCCCCCAAATTTAATCTGTAAAAGCTGAATAAAATATTCTTAAGGACATCAATTTCAACTTACAGAATTTTTAAGATCAATCATGATTTCAACTGCAATGATGAATAAATTCCAGTTAGGATGTTTACTATTCGAACAGGAGCATTTATCACCATTTTTGGTGTATTTTCATTTGGTGCAACATAGAGAACTCAAAGTACAAGCAACCCTACATACAGCTATAAAGAAATAGCACTGGACAGGTTGAAAAGCAGAAGATAACCTGTGACCTGTGAAGTCATGACTGTATCAACTACTCGATTTTTGACATGGAGAATATATTAAAGTGAATTAAACTCAGGCTCTTTATTTTGAAGTTTACGTTCAAGATTTTATTCAGTTTTTTTTTTAAGTCAAGAGTACTTTAAGAACCAATTTACTGTCTACTTAATTTTTGTTGATAGTCAGTATGCTAGTCTACGTTTTTGTTTTTGTTTTTTGGTAAAATAGTACTTTACTTTTTAAACAGCAACACTTTCTTCAAAAATTATTCCTTACATAGTACCCTAAACTACAAAACACGCGTGGACTCCTCCAGCACTTTAAAAGATCACTGCTCGGCAGGACAGACCTAAGTTTTTGCCCATCACCAGACCCTTCACTCTAACCACCTTTTGAAAGGTACTTTTCTAGAGGAAGTTCCTTTATTAAGAAAGTGGTATTAGGCAAAGATATCAAGCTTACTACTTTGGATGCTATTTTGAAAGGATAAAAACTAACACAGTCTTGAAATATGTAATACTGACATATGAAAACAGAAGCGATGAAGGGAGGAGTGTAAAATAGAAAGATTCTACCCAGGCTGTCCTATAAAATATTTTCCTAACCACTCTTATGCATATTCTATATAGGATAACTATAATTTATTATCTAAATTGGGACAGTTTAGAAGTGAAAGAGGGCACTGTTACAGTAATTACAAAATGAATACTATCCAGGCAAAATAGGGCATCTGGTCACCCTAATAATCGATCAACCCTACAGAGTCAACTCCCAGGGTATGCAGCAATATTCAGACTCTAATTATTAGAGAAACTATCCATCTAGTTTTAAGGAAAACAACTTCAGAGATGCAGACATAATGCAGAGATATTCAAAAACCCACAAGAATCACCAAAGAGTCGGTAAGTTGGGAGGCTAGCGTATAAATTTAAGGATTGAGAAGGCATAATAAAGGAATAAGTAAGTAAAATACTTCAAAGAATTTCATATATTCTCTGATGCAGAAATCATTTGGGATCCTACGGTCTTCAATTTTACTACCATCACCACTAAGCTTTCACCATAAAGCTTAAATAAAATTACCCGTAATGTGTCAGTTTAACCTGCATCCGATTATTAATCTTTGGGGGCAGGCACATTAATATTCATTTCCTAGCGGTCAGTGCCTAACTCCCAGTAAATGTTAACTGAATGAATTTATTTGTTGAACATAGTATTCTGAATATTAAAGCCTTAACTGAAGAAATCAGATTTAAAAAATTCAAATTGACAATCTAACCTATTATTCTCTGGGTGCAAAAGGTTCATCAGGACACTATATATTTGGATTTGCTTTAAAATAATGCAGCAGGACAAGAAAGTGGGATAAAAGGTGAAACAAAACTGCCAGGTGTTAATAATTATTGAAGCTGAGTGATGGACGTGGTAATGGGGGCTGGGGGGAGGTCAATGGCAGAGGATCTCTGAACATAACTGCAAATTTATACTAAAAGATTTTTTAAAGCCCATCTGAAACCAACTCAACATCCTAAATTTATCAAACACGAGCAATTTTCTTTGCTTTGAAAGGAACAATGTCAAAATTCTTATCACATTTGTATCTAACTACAGTATACCTGTAGCATTACGTGCAGATTAGTCACTTT
The DNA here is from genome assembly GCF_010015895.1 of Lontra canadensis. Taxonomy (NCBI): domain Eukaryota; kingdom Metazoa; phylum Chordata; class Mammalia; order Carnivora; family Mustelidae; genus Lontra; species Lontra canadensis. Next base: position 6,962,706 of record NW_022630995.1, read on the forward strand.
CTGTGCAGACCAGCCAGAATTTTCATCTCCAACATGAAACCAAGGTTTCATACGTTGAATATATGAGCCTTCTTTAAAAAAATTTTGATTGGAATTGTTGTTTTTTAACAAGTTTTGGAGCAAAATCAGACAATCTTCCACTACTATACCTGGGAAAAGAATGTAAAATGGAAGTGTTAAGGCTAATAAAATCCAAAGGCAAATTCAATCCCCAAACACTTTGCTGCCGGGGTGGGGGTTGGGGGGAATGGGCAGGAGGGTGATGTGCTGAGGGAGGGGGAGAGAATTTTTCTTTTTTTTAAGATTTTATTTATTTGAAAGAGAGAGAGAGAGAGAGAGAGAGAGAGAGGGAATACACGCAGGGGAAGTGGGAGAGGGAGAGGCAGGCTTCCCGAGGAGCAGGGAGCCCGATGTGGGGCCGGATCCCAGGACCCTGAGATCATGACCTGAGCTGAAGGCAGAGGCCCAACCGACTGAGCCACCCAGGTGCCCCGAGAATCTTTTTTTTTAAGATTTTATTTATTTATTTTAGAGAGAGAGAGGCAGAGACATACGTAGGCATGCGTGCAGGGGAGAAGCAAAGAGAGAGGAAGAGGAACCAGCAGATTACGCTCCATGTTGAGCTCATAGCCCCAGGCAAGGCTTGATCTCATAACCCTGAGATCATGACCTGATGACCTAAGCTTGAGCCAAAATCAAGAGTATAAAACTTAACTGACTGAGTCACCCAGACCAAACACCCCCACCACTCTTTAAAAAAAAGACTAATCTCCAAGCTCAGCATTTCTTCAGTTCCGCAAGGTAGAAAACCTGTGCTGACTCCTGACGGCCACAGGCCACAAGCTGTATGCTCTGATTCAGGTCCCCACCGATCTCTTGACCACTGTGTTCAACTATCCACTCAACTCAGTAACTCATATTTTTTCTTCAGATCCCAGATTAAACATCAAGCACTGATGACCGGGCTAGTCTCACCAGCTAAATGCTTCATAAAAGCCTGCTCCTTTTATTATGCAGTTTGTGTCTTGTCCACTAGGTTATAATTCATGAAGACAGGAATGTCAACGTCCTACTAGGATATGTGTCAGCAGAGACAGAGAAAAGATATAGCTATCAGGTTGCTATTAAATATTTGTTGAATGAATCAACCATATCTTAATCTCTAAGAAGCACCTGACATTGTCGTCTTGATGTCTCTTTCTTGAAACTTCCTCTTGCCTTAGTTTCTAAAACACGAATTACTCTCTTCTCATTTTCCTTACATGCCTCTGGCCACTCCTCGGGCTTCCCATGGTTCCTGGCTCCGGTTCTCCATCTACTCCTCTCTCTGCTCACAACATACTGTTCCATGGGGTACTTGCACCCACACCACAGCTTACACTGCTTTCATGGCTTAAAGCTCTCCAATGATCTCCACTTCACCAAGTGCCAGCTTAACCAAGGATCTGTTCCCTCTGTTGACAATATGATTGATACTAGATGCTCACAGCTGATAGGTTCCTCTGTATACTACATCCACACTTTTACCTCTACTAGTTGAACTTTATGTTTACAAAAATCAGTTGCTTTTTTTTTTTTTAATTAATAGACTTTATTTTGGGGGGCACCTTGGTGGCTCAGTCCGAAACCCATAACCACTGTTGATCTTGGGATCGTTTGAGTTCAAGCCCTATGTTGAGTGTCAAGATCACTCAAATAAACAAAACTATAAAAAAAAAAGGGACTATTTCTTAGCGCAGCTTAACAGTGTTTTGTAGAGAAATTTTCAATGTTAATGAAGTCTCATGTACCAATTTTTTCTTTCATGGATCGTGCCTCTATATTGTACCTAAAAGTAAACAACTTTTGTAATTTACAAAGCTACCATGCTATTTGCACTAGTTATTAATTAACTATTATATAAACTGCCAAATAATAGTTCCCTCTTATCTGCAGTTTCACTTACTGAGGTTTCACTTATCTGGAATCAAGTGCAGTCCAGAAACCAGTGATCATCCTGATTTACCGTCAGAAGGTTAATAGCAGCTTAATGCTACATCACAATGCCTACGCCATTCGCCTCACTTCATCACCTAGACACCTTATCATTTCATATTATCATGAGAAGCAACGTGAGTTCAGCACAGTATTTTCAGAGACAGAGGAGGATCACATTCACATAACTTTAACTACAGTATATTGTTACAATTATTCTTTTCTATTATTAGTTGTTGTTAATCTCTTACTGTGCCTAATTTGTAAATTAAATTTTATCATAGGTATGTATGTATAGGAAAAAACACTGTATACATAAGGTTTGGTTACTATCTATGATTTCAGGTATCCACTGGGGGTCTTAGAATGTATTCCTTATAGATAGGGTTTTTAAAAAAACTAAGTCTTTGGCAAAACTCAATGAAAGCAAGTCATTAAGAATAGCTGTTGTTATATACAGGTAATATAAGTCTAAAAAACAAGAAAACTAATTGTAAAAACCCACGAAGATCTTGCATTTCACTGTAAAGAAACCCAAAAGCAAATCCTACATGATGTATTATAGATGTGATATAATAAAGATGCAGAAAGATGATGGAAAAACTCCAATCAGTCGACCCATATTTGAAGGAAAGGGTCTGGCCCTAACTCAAAAGATCATTTTATCAATGCATATTGAAAAAAATTATTACATTTAACTTGAAATAAAAATGTTTAAGTTGCATATTTAAAATATGTTTAAAATCTCTGATTTAACCAGTCCTGCACTCCAAATTAGAGGCTTCCTGACTTCATACTGCTGGACCATGTGGATCCTCACCTCCTGAGGAGGAATCACTGTATCTCTTATGAAGGACCATAAATCTCCATTAAATAAGATCTGCCATTAAGGAGCATCAGAAGGCCCTGGAGGAAAGAGAAATGTCAAAACCCTCACCATCACTGGCGGGCCTTCCCTCCACTGTGCAAAGTTAATTCTAGAGCTTTGAAGGCTACCATCGGTCACAAGGAGCCACTGGAACTTATCTTAGCAATCCTAAAGACTAGCCAATTCTATCTTGTCTTAAAATTCTGTTTTCCTTGGTCGCCTCTGAAAATATATACCTCGCTAATCACCTATGCATCTCCATGTTCTCATCTTAGAATGCTTAATCTCCTTTGAACTCTTTCAAGATGCTACCTCTAACTCCTAAATACTGGTTAATAAAACCTACTATATACCCTCAATCACTTCATGAAATGTTTTGTTTTTTTTTTTTAAGATGTATTTATTTTGTTGAGAGATAGCATGCACAAGCAGGGGAGAGGGGCAAAAGGAGAGGGAGAAGCAGACTGCCCACTGAGCAGGAAGCCTGACGTGGCGCTCGATCCCAGGACCCCCAGATCATGACCTGAGCCGAAGGTAGCCGCTTAACCAACTGAGCCACCCAGGTGCCCCAAAATATTTTTTTCTTTAAAGAAGCTACCTTCGGTGCCTGGGTGGCTCAGTCAGCTACGCGTCTGCCTTCGGTTCATGTCATGATCTCAGGGCCTGGGAGTGAGTCTCACATTGGGCTCCCTGCTCATTAGGGAGCCTGCTTCTCCTTCTCCCTCTGCTGCTCCCCCTGCTTGTGCTCTCTACCTGTTAAATAAATAAAAACAATCCTTATAAAAAAAAAAAAAGCAGCACCTGCCTTTTAACATTCTGAAGGGCAGGCAGTTCATGCTTTTGATTCTATGTACGAGTCAGAATGTGGAATCTATGATCCTCCCAGCCCAGTGTACTTTCCAGAGACCACAGTTCCTCTGCCTTCTCACAAAATCTCCCGTTTCCTTGCGGATCAGGCCATGTGCCCATATGATCTCTTACACTCCTCATTGCTTATGTAACAAAACCATGGTCACTATTCTGTTCACTGACAGCATCACTGGGATCTTGCTCAAAATCTTCTTTCTCTACTTGCCGCTATCACTCTTGATTTCAGTGACAATCCCTCTAATACCTGGACTTCTCAGTTCCCTGACCTCACTGTCAGAATTCTCATTCCATTACAAAACCTCCCATCTTTCCCGCTCCAGTATTTTCAACCTATCTGTTCTACGGCTTCCCTGAGACTTTCAACCCAACAAGTCTTCTTTCTTCCTTTTTAGGAACGCTCTCTACCTTTACTTTCCTCCCTGTCTAGCTTAGATTATACAAATCTTCATTTCTTCACTCTGTAGATAATAAACTAAGTTCTCTTGTCTTACTTTCTTTTCATAGCACCTTCCTCGAAAAAACAAAATCCTGTGAAAAATTAACTGCTTGGTTTTTTTTCTCTATTGCACCTAGGCATCAGAGTACTGGAAGGGAGTGGGGAGACAGAATCACCTAATCAATATATCTGCAGTGCTGTAAAATCCCAGTGAAAACGCTCAATGGGGCTTTTATCCCTGCCTGGAAATCTTCCTAATTACAACAGTCAACTAGCTCTCTTATTCTCCAAAAGACTTTTTACCTCCCCCATAATTCTCAGCTGGGTCCTCCTCTTTCCCTCTCAGCATGACTCTATTTTCATTTCAGTTCAACTTCCTACCACCAAATCTGCAAAAGGACCTACCTCTCCACCTGTGCACTCAACATTATGATGGGAGATGTGCTTCTTTTCCTGTCTTAAAAGCCAACTCCAAACCCTACTCTGGATTCCAATCCTTCCTCCTTTTTTAGGTATTCTGAATCAATGATTGATCATCCTCTTTCTCTCATATCCTCCCTCTTCTCAACTTGCTTATATTGGTTGTAGTCTCTCTCATTTTAAAGAAAAGACCCTCATAGATTAAAGAAGAATAATCTGTATCTCCAAAGATACAGAAAAAAAATTCACTAAAATTCAAGATTCAAGGGCACCTGGGTCGCTCAGCTGGTTAAGCAACTGCCTTCAGCTCAGGTCATGATCCTAAGGTCCTGGGATTGATCCCCACATCAGACTCCCTGCTCTGTGGGGCAGCCTGCTTCTCCCCCTCCATATCCCTGCCGCTCCCCCTGCTTCTGCTCTCTCTTGCTCTGTCAAATAAATAAAATCTTAAAAAAAAAAAAAGAGTTAAAAAAAATAGAATCAAGATTCATTCGTGATAAAAACTTAGCAAAAATAAAACTTAATGGCGAGACATCAGTACTCTTAATAAAGTCAGCAACATTCAACAGTGTATTAAAGATTGTAATTAGTCCAATGAGATGAAAAAGAAAAGTGGTGTAAGAACTGAAAATGAAGAAAAAATTATTAATTTTATGAGTAGAAAATATGATTATCTACACAGAAAGCCCAATTAGAACCAAGGGTTTAAGAAGGTGGTTGGACACAAGATTAACATACAAAAATCAAGTAATGACCAGTTTGAGAATGTAAAAGAAAAAGATCACATTTATATGGTAACAAAACGAAATGCTTAGGAATCAATTTAATAAAAAAAGATGTTACAGGGGCGCTGGGTGGCTCAGTGGATTGGAGCTTCTGTCTTCAGCTCAGGTCATGATCTCAGGGTCCTGGGATTGAGCCCCATGTCGGGCTCTCTGCTCAGCGAGGAGCCTGCCTCCCTTCCTCTCTCTCCCTGCCTCTCTGCCTGCTTGTGATCTCTGTCAGATAAATAAATAAAATCTTAAAAAAAAAAAAAAAATGTAACATTCTTTGGCTCAAAATTTTGAAACATGACTCAAAGATCTAAAAGAAGATTTGGGTTAAGAGACTTGGGTTATGAATGGGAAGTCAATACATGAAGATGATAATTCTCCTTAAATTAATCTGTAAACCCAATATATTTCCAATCAAAATTCCAACAGGGGGGCGGTGCCTGGCTGGCTCATCAGTAGAGCATGTGACTCCTGATCTTGGGGTTGTAAGTTTGAGATCCATATATATATATATTGTTATTGTTATTATAGATATATTTAACATATAGAACTTGATTAGCAAACGCATTTCATTCAAATGAACAAAAAAAGGAAAAGGTGTGTTAAGGCAATTAAGAAGAGGGTTTCACAATTCATTAGATGAATAAATTGTGAAAATTCATTCACAAGTGTACAAAATTCACAAGTGTACAAATTCACAAATTCACTCACAAATTCACAAGTGTACAAAAATACACTTCTCAGATATAATTGATCTTTATCCACAGTTCCTGAAAACCCTTCAGAGCCACAAAGGCGAAATGGGGATCTTGCTATTTATTAATGAAGGTGATTTTGGGATGCCACCCAAGGGCAGGCACTAGTTGCCAGTAAGACCAACCACGTGACTATAGGTTGGAACTTTTCAGTGCCCCCAAGAAATCTCCCCACCTCCAGGGATGGGGAAGGGCATAGAGGTTCAATTAGCTAACGGCCAGTGACTTAGTCAATTGTGAATTTTTAATGAAGACTCCATAAAAAACCAAGAGGACAGTTTTTTCCCCTTTTTCAGAGAGCCTCCACACCTGGCGAACCAAAATGTTTCCATGTGTCATTGAGCTGGGACCCAAGCTTCGTGAGGACAGAAGCTCCTTTGTTCAGGACCTCCCCCTATGTATCTCTTTATCTGGCTATTGATTCATATCCTTTAATAAACCAGTAAACATAAGTGTTTCCCTGAATTCTGTGAGGTAGGTCAGAAGCACAGTTAACAGCCTGGGGCTTGTGACTGGCATGTGAAGGGGGAGCGGGGAGGGAAGTCTTATGGGACTAAACCTTCTACCTATGGAATCTGATGCTATCTGTGGGTAGACAGGGTCAGAACTGAGTTGAATTCTCAAATACCTTGCTGGTATCTAACAATGGAATTGGATGTGGGAACCAACCAATATAAAAGATTTTTCCTCTATTCTAATAGATAAGATATTATTATGAGGTTTAGTAATTAATAAAGTGTAGTTTTAGTGCAGAGTGAGACAAATGGAATGAAACAGAGAACTAAGAAACAGAACGTCACATGTATAGATGTTTGATTACAAATCTCATACCATCATTCAAATGCAAGATCCTACTAATTAAATGTAAAAGACAGTTGCAAAGCCTTTAGTAGAAGAAAATGATGAAAACTCTCTTTACAACCTTGAGGTAGAGAGAAATTTTTAGAATAAAACACAAAAGAACACACTATTTTTTAAAAATTCAATATATGAGGGTGCCTGTGTGGCTCAGTTAAGCATCTGACTTCAGTTCAGGTCATGATCTCAGCGTCCTGGAGCCCCCATAGCAGGCTCTGTGCTCAGTGGGGAGTCTGCTTGTCCCTCTGCCCCTCCCCCTGCTATATTCTCTCTCTCTCAAATAAATAATAAAAGAAAAGAAAAGAAAAGAAAAAGAAAATGCAATCTTAAAAAAAAAAGCCAATATATGTGATTGTTAAAATTTTAAACATTAATAGAAACACTACAAATAAATAGGATAAATAAAAAGAAACCCATACTCCACAAACCATAATGAAAGTAAGAATATAAAGTATGAGTCCTCATTTCTCCAAGTGCATTCCCTAAAAGTTAACAATTCAGTGAATACAAAAGGAAATCTCTTTCAATCAATCTCCTCATACTATACCTCCATCACTGTTCCCCTCCTCTGTAATAATGTCCAGTAGTCTCTCAAAGGCATTTTCAAAAGCAACAATTTTTTGGATTGCTCCATTGCTTCGTGTTAGTGCCTGCAGTAGTAACACACCCTTATGGAGGAAAAAAGACAACGTTTAGTAGAGAACAACTTCTACAAGACATTTCAAAATCACAGAATTTTAGAAGTGCAGGAATTTTGCAAGTTTAACTCTTTCACTTTATAGACAGGGGAAAAAAAGGAAGATAAGGTGAGCAATATGCCTCCCTAAAATTATAGATCTCAAAGGGACGGAACCTAGACTAGAATCCATGTCTACTAACTCCTAATTCATTCTCTTTTCACTGCACAATATAATATACAACAATTCTTACATTTTCATCAATCATTACTTGGCTTTAATTGTGGCCTAAGAGACCTGGGCATAATTCTATGTCTCAGGGATGATTCTGTTTCGGCTTCACAATAGTAATGGTATGAAATTATGAATTAAATAATATAAATCTTCAAACATCATCACATTCTAGCAGAGAAAGTTCACATTTTCCTGTAATTATCTGGCCCCTAAATTCCCAAGACTTGATTCTAAGTCAATAGAAAAGATGCATAAAACAATTCACAGTAGTCTTTGCTTCTGATTCTTAGTTTTTCTCAGCTAACCTGGATTTAGTTTATATATTCTGCAACCTCTTCATTATCATTCAAGAAAAACTCAGTTGCCCACTTCTGCTTATTTCACCATTAAATAACAAGTATTTTGTAACAATAGCATTTGCTATTTCTTTGAAATAGGATTTTTTATGAAAAAATTTTTTTAGGAAAAAAGCAGGTATTACTTAAGAGAAAGAAGAATTGCAAAGGGGTAGTTCAAAAGTCCTAAAAAAGGCAAATTAGCTTACTGAGTAGGTATTCACATAAGACCAAAAGAAAAAAAAATTGCCCCTGGACTTTATCTATTTATTTATTTGACAGAGCAAGAGAAGAACACAAGCAGGGGGAGTGGAAGAAGGAGAAGCAGGCTTCCCTCTGAGCAGGAAGCCCCATGCAGGGTTTGATCCCAGGACCCTGAGAACATAACTGGAGCCAAAGACACTCGATTAACTAGTTGAGCCACCCAGGCGCCCTGCCCACATTCTTTAAACTAGACTTGTTCTACTCATTTTCCTAACTGACAAGTTTCAACACTGAGATAAGAGAAAGGCAAAAGTATATTTCTTTTAGGTGTCAAATTCTCCCACTTAATGCTGTCCGGTTTAACTGCTACGAAAGTGGGGAAGGAATACAGTAGAAAGAACACTAAAGCTCTGAGTTAGATAAAAGTGGATTTTAAAAATGATTGTCCTATGTACTAGCTGTGCAACCTTAAGCAAATTACATAAATTTTTAGTATACCCATGTGTAAACTAAGGATAATATTTTTGTTATAGGATTTTTATTAAAAGTAAAGGAGATAAAATAACTTCTATGGAAGCTACCAGGTTTCTATGTACATAGTACTTATATTTTAAGTTCTTAACACATGTTCATTTATTTTTCCTGACTATAAAGAGATATATCGCTCTAATCAAACATATCCACTGGGATGCCTGGGTGGCTCAGTGGGTTACTCCTCTGCCTTCGGCTCCGGTCATGATCTCAGGGTTCTGGGATCGAGTCCCGCATGGGGCTCTCAGCGGGGAGCCTGCTTCCCATCTCTCTCTGCCTGTCTCTCTGTCTACTTGTGATCTCTCTCTCTGTCAAATAAATAAATAAAATCTTAAAACAACAACAACAACAACAACATATCCACTAAATGCTATTAAGAATGGAAGTATACTCACTAGTTATTTAAAGTAAGTGGATACCAAGCCCTTACTTTAAAAACCGGTAATTAAAGGCATTTATTCATTTATTATTCATTAATTCTACTTTTCAAGTATGTACTATATTTCAGGGTAACAAATTAGACTACTTGATGAAGTAAAGTTGTTCTTTGCAGGAGATTATAGCTTAATACATGTGAAATAATGACAGAATTATAGAAATCATCATTTTGGAACTCTTAACAAAATAACCGATTAAAGCAATGATCATTAACGGAGGATCCGATGTACCTGATGAATCTGATGTAAGGAAGGCTGGTAGAGAATTTACAGTGGAGAGGTCCAAATCAAACCCACTGATCACTAAATGTGAGACAGCCAGATATTACCTGTCTCCTCATGTGTTGTAAAATTAAGTTTGCTGTATCATTAGGAAATATCCTAGCAAACAGGTGAACCAAAACATAATCAAGCCCTTTAGATAAGTTAACAGACATAACAATCAAATGTAATAAGAGAACCTTCTCTGGAAAACAACCATAAAGGATATCTTTGGGGGAAAAAAAAAAGGTATCTTTGAGACAAATGGAAAATCTGAATATGGAATGGTAATCTTATTGAAACTGAGGGCTAAGACATCATTGTTAACTTGTTAAATGTGATAATGGCATTATAGTTATATCAGGATATATCCTGATATACTACATACTTTAGTATATATACCGTATCTATATCTATATATATATATCCTGATATATTTTACTATATATAAATACCTTACATACTTTAGTATACATACCATATATGTATAGTATGTGTGTACATGTATGTATGGATACACACATACTATACATACACAGTATGTATACTAAAGTGTGTAATGGTGAAATTATATTGATTGTTTCAATGTTTTTAAATGTCCCAGTCAAAAATAAATGACGGTGGTGAGAGGAGAGACAGATGAAACAAGTATAACAAAATTTTGAAAACTGATGGTTTGTATTCTCTTCTTTCTCATAATAATTTCTTATAATAAAAAATTAAAGGGGGGCCTGGGTGGCTCAGTGGGTTAATAAGCCTCTGCCTTCAGCTCAAGTCACGATCTCAGGATCCTGGAATCAAGCCCCACATCAGGCTCTCTGCTCAGCGGGGAGCCTGCCCCCCCCACCTGCCTCTCTGCCTGCTTGTGATCTTTGTCTGTCAAATAAATAAACAAAATCTTTAAAAAAGAAAGAATATTAAAAAAAAATTAAAGATGGAATTACAGTCTATCACTTAGGAGTGAGCAGGTAGTTAACTCCTAGAGTTTTTCAACTTTTCTTGCTAATTTTTAAGCACGGTAACACAAATAAAGAGGATCATGTCAGTACACCTATGGTAAATGACCAACTAATTCTCTAATCCAGATCAAAATTAATGTTTCAAATATAAAACAAATTGGGGCTAAAAATCTTTACAGATATGCACCCTAGGAAGCTAGTCAATGTTGACAACTATTACTGAGTACAATTAGAAAGTTGATTAAAAAGAAGAAAGGAAAGAATTTTTAAAGAAGAATTAAAAAAAGAGAAGACACAAGAGGAAGAAAAGAGTAGTAGACTGTTCCACACGATCACAGTGCCAATAAGAACTACCAGAGCTGCTATTTAGTTGCCCCTGGGGGCTGGTGTCAACTGAGGTGTATTGTGGTGTGTTATATCACAAATGTTACAATAGTAATTAGCCAAAAAAAATTCAAATGAATCAGTTTACTAACCTCAAGAAAGGATGGCTGTAAAACATAAAAGCCAAGAATCTAGATGTTAAAAATATATAACTTAATCCCTAATCATAAAATTAATGAAAAGCAACATAAACAGAGAATCATTTTATCTGTCTCAAATAAAAACTGAGAAAAGGATGGGGTTCCTGGGTGGCTCAGTCAGTTAAGCGTCTGACTTTCTATCTCAGCTCAGGTCTTGATCTTAGGGTCATGAGTGCTGTGCTTGGAGCCTACCTTAAAAAATACCAACAAAAAAACAAAACAAAACAAAACCCAAAAAACAAAAGAAAAATTGAGAAAAAGGTTAAGAGCAGGAAAGAAGTAAGTGTTAAAGGAAATGGTATATTTAAGAATGAAGCTGATGCAGTTATACACACACAAACACAAATTCTACGTGCAAATGAAAATAAATGGTAATGATACTAATAGAAATCTATGAAGAATTTCCTTATTAAATGGCTTAAATGGTGGGGTGCCTGGTGGGCGCAGTCAGTGGAGCATGTGACTCTTGATCTCAGGGTTGTAAGTCTGAGCCCCATGTTGGATGTAGAGATTTCTTAAAAATAAAATCTTAAAAAAAAAAAAAGTAAACAAATAAATAATAAAATAAAATAGAATGGAAAATATTTTTTAAAAAGGTTTGTATGGTATCATTTTATTTATATTGAGGGCCAAGAGAACAAAACAACATCAAATTTAAGATATATGGTAATATTTTAGTGAACGGAAGATTCTCAAAATTCCTAAGTAGATGAATACCCATCTAAATAAGAAAATTCTTAAAAGAATAATAGAGATTTGGGAGATGCCTGGGTGGCTCAGTTGCTTAAGCATCTGCCTTTGGCTCAGGTCATGATCCCAGGGTGCTGGGATCCAGTCCTTTATCATGCTCCTTGCTCAGCGGGGACCCTGCTTCTCCCTCTACCTGCCGCTGCCTCTGCTTGTAAACGTGTACTCTCTTTTTCTCTCTCTCTGACAAACAAATAAATAAAATCTTAAAAAAAAAATTTTTTTTAATGTCCCTCTTATGAGTTACATTACTATATTATTTTACTCCTTACAATACATACTACAAAATGTTAAATACAAAGTTAAACAACTGTGTATGTGAACCAGAAGTCAAGAGCACTTCACTTGTGTCTCTGCTTTGCTACTAACCAGCTGTGAAGCTAAGAACAATCCAAATGGTATTTACTGGCAGTTAGGATGAGAAAGGCACGGGCCAGTTACTATACATACAAAGATGAACAGACATCACTAACAACAAATCACTTGGCTTCTGTGAGTCTTGGGCTTCTCAGTGTTAATATGGAGAATGAATTAACTTGATATGCTCTCCTAGCTCTAGAATCTGATTTTAAAAGATTTTTCCAATTGTTGTCTCAAGTATTACATTTTGGGGGTGCCTCTCTGGCTCAACTGGTGGAGCGTAAGACTCTTGACTTCAGGGTTGTGAGTTTGGGCCCCATACTGGGTGTCAAGATGACTTAAAAATAAAATCTTTAGGGGCACCTGGGTGGCTCAGTGGGTTAAAGCCTCTGCCTTCGGCTCAGGTCATGATCCCAGGGTCCTGGGATAGAGCCCCACATTGGGCTCTCTGCTCAGCGGGGAGCCTGCTTCCTCCTCTCTCCCTGCCTGCCTCTCTGCCTACTTGTAATCTCTATCAAATAAATAAAATCTTTTAAAAAAATAATTAAAATCTTTAAAAACACTTAAAAAATAAAAAAAAAAGGTACTACAGTCTTGACTAAATTGTAGCTAACGACCAGAAAAATGTTCAAACAGTAACAAAAAAATACCATATCAATACAAAATACTCAAACTAATATGCAAGTAATAAAATAAATCAGAATGGAAAATAACCCCAGAGCAAATCATGCTCTACAGTTAGATGAAGATTACAAGGAAAATCCTTTGAAATGCATATTCAGTCAGATGAGGGTGAGGATTCCAAATGCAATGCTTTAAGTTTACACAGTCTGGGGATATTTCCTTTACTCTTCCTAGAGGCAGAGTTTGGTGTCCAAAAGAAAATGAAATCCTAAACTTGTAGAAAGCATAAATTTGAATATGAAAATCATCTGTCTACACCAAAATACTCAAAATACTGGACAGGCAGGAAACAAAGAAATAACATGGCCTTGTATAGGACTTAAAAAGGTCTAAAAGATGGCCAACATCCTTAAGTTCCAAAGCTAACTTCTTACGACACTGAGTAAGGATCGACAAAGATTTCATGCAAAGACAGGGAGAAAAAGTTGCATATTCTTAGATTTCTTTTTCAAAATTAACTTACATCATTACGTATAACTTCCCTGGAATCCGCTAATAAGTCCATCAATCTTGAAACACCTAGAACATATAACCATGTGAAATACAATGGTTTAATCAAAATACAAATGATTTAAATTATACAATTTATTAACACATCAATTTCAGTTCCCCTCTTTAGGTATGAGGCTCACTTTTAAATCAAAATTATTTAAGGAAGATGAGTCACTTACCCATGGGACTGACTAAAATAATTTGCTGCACCTGAGGTCCTAGTTGTTTTAAAAGAGAAGTAAGAAGCTTCACACCAGGCCAGCGCACATGGAAATCAAATTCCTGCAATGTAAGAATTTAAAATATTTAAAATCTGTAATTTACATATTTAAGAAAAACATTTTTTCAACTAATAGTGGTGCCAAAAACTACAAACATAGTTTAACAAACTTTAAAAAAGTAACTTGAAAAATAAATAGAAAACAGTTAATATAAATTGATTAAACTTTTCCTGACTAGGTAAAATAAAAATACATATAAGCAGACAATATTTTAACAAATTATACAGTCCTTAAAACATGCATGTGAATCTCTTGCAATGATACAACAAATTTCATGACCTTAAAAAGGTATAGTATATGTTGCTTCCTCAACACCCAAAAAGACAAAAAAAAAAAAAAAAGCTTATTAAGATGACAAAAATAGCAAGATTCTTTATTTACCTCCAACAAAGATAACAGCAGAGTGACATTTTCCGGCTGCTTAATAAAAATTTCTGTAAACTGGCTTCCCAAATCCTCACTCTGTCTTGTGGAATTTTCTTCTGTAATATTCAAAGATAAAGTACTTCAATATGATGCTGTTATTATAAAGTATCCTTTTTGTTGAGGGGCTAAGCAGAAATGAGAATTTTCTTAGAATAGTATGGCTGGTAATAATAGCACAGTTATGCTGAAAAGATTATCCTTAAAATAACTTTCAATATCATTTAAATAAATAGTTATTCTTTAAATGCTTAAATATGGGGCACCTGGGTGGCTCAGTGGGTTAAGCCTCTGCCTTTGGCTCAGGTCGTGATCCCAGAGTCCTGGGATCAAGGCCCACATCGGGCTCTCTGCTAGCCAGGGAGCCTGCTTCTTCCTCTTTCTGTGCCTGCCTCTCTGCCTACTTGTGATCTCTGTCAAATAAATAAATAAAATCTTTAAAAAAAAAATGCTTAAATATGATATTCAGGGGCGCCTGGGTGGCTCAGTGGGTTAAAGCCTCTCTGCCTTTGGCTCAGGTCATGATCTTGGGGTCCTGTGATCAAGCCCTGCATTGGGTTCTCTGCTCAGCAGGGAGCCTTCTTACCCCTCTATCTCTGCCTGCCTCTCTGCCTACTTGCGATCTCTCTCTGTCAAATAAATAAATAAAATCTTAAAAAAATAAAAAAAATATGATAGTCAAAGAAAAGACATCTAAATTTTCACATCTTTTCAAAGACATTTTTAGGTTAAACTTCTAATTAGGGTACAAAGGAGCTTAGTAGGGGGTATAGCTCAGTGGTAGAGCATTTGACTGCAAAGGAGCTTAGTAGAGTGATGGAGATATTCTACCTCAAATACGATAGTGATCACACTATGGCATACATATGCCAAAACACACAGGATTATATAACCACACAGAGTAAATTTCACTGTGTATAAATTATACCCAAAACCAGCCTCCCCCCAAAATATTATTGAACACAAAGTCCTTGTTGACTGTTAGTGTTGCTGTGTTAAATGATTTAATTACAAAATTAAACCAATCATCTGCATATTATTATTTTCTCAAAAATATCAACATATATATACTATAAATTGTCAATAAAATCAGAATTTGATATTTACTTTTACATTTACTCCTTAAAAGATTTTATAATTGTCCTTAAGACTCAACAGTCTTTAGATTAAACTATACATTGTTTCAATATCAAAAAAATGTAAAGGACCACTAAAAACTGAAGCGATGATCACCAAAACAAATTACCATTTAAAATCTGCCTATGCTATATATTCAACTTAGAGACGGCAAATACACTACTCCCCATACCCTCCCCCATGCCACACAACCAACCCTTTCCTACATATTGTTCCTGGGCAGTGACTATAAACCAATGGAGCTGGCAGTCAAGCTTCCTCTAACAGTCCTTTTCTAATGTGAGATTTTTAATATTAACATACTTTAGAAATGGAAAAAACCCAGCAGATGATAGGAAAAGCAAAGCAATCCAACAGTGACAGTGATAATCACATCTAATTATTTGTAGAAAAAAGGAGAGCAAAAGTAGAAGTGTTTTTCCATCCTAAGTACCCACATATGCCAGTTTACCGTTCAGAAACTCTAGGAAATATTTCTCTTATCATCTCGTGTCAGTAAAGAACTAAATGCTTTTGGGCCTTGAAATTACATTGCTTACAAAATACTTCAGCTTTAAAAGGATTATTCTGGCAGCTGTGCTGAGAACAGAATGTCAGGGGAACAAGGAAAATAGGGAGACAATAATCAACATGACAAAAGGGAAGCAACGATCAAAGAAAGCAGTAAAGATGGCTTAGACCTCAGTGGTGGTAATTTTTATGAAATTTACTGTTTATTGAGATGAAAAACACTGTGAAGAAGCAAGCTAAGAGTACAGAGGGAGTTTCATTTTGACATAAAGATTTGAGCGGCGATATCAAGTAAGCAGTTGGACAAACAAGCAGTTTGGATTGGAGATACATAAGAGTGGTAAACATAAATGATATTTAAAGTCACAAAACTGGATGATAAAGAGCATTTATAAAGTACTCCCAGCTAACATCGCACTTAATGGTGAAAGACTGAATGCTTTCCACCTGAGATCAGTGAAGAGGCAAGAATACCCATTTGACCACTTCCAGTCAACTCTGTACTGGTCATCTTTGTGCCATAAGGCAGAAAAAAGACAAAAAAAGGCATACAGATTGGAAAGGAAGAAATAAAACTGTCTTTATTTACAGGTGACGTATTTATGTAAAAAATCCTATGAACTCTATAAAAAAGCTATTAGAACTAGTAAGTGAGGTTAGCCAAATTATGGGATAAAAGGTCAGTATACAAAATTAACTGATTTCTATATATTAGCATATACAGAAATTGGCATATATTAGAAACTGAAATTTTTTAAAAAGTACCACTTAATTTTTTTTTAAAAGATTTTATTTATTTATTTGACAGACAGAGATCACAAGTAGGCAAAGAGGCAGGCATAGAGAGAGGAGGAAGCAATCTCCCTGCTGAGCAGAGAGCCAGATACAGGGCTCGATCCCATGACCGTGTGATCATGACCCGAGCCAAAGGCAGAGGCTTTAACCCACTGAGCCACTCAGGCGCCCCAACAGTACCACTTAAAACAGCACCAAAAATTATTAAAGATTTAGGGATAAATTTGACGAGATATATAAGAATTATGCTTTGAGGGAGCACCTGGGTGGCTCAGTCGGTTAAGCATCTGCCCAGGCTCAGAGTCCTGGGATTAAGCCCTGCATCCGGCTCAGAAGGGAGCCTGCTTCTCCTTTTCCCTCTGCCTGCTGCTCCCCTTACTTGTGCATGCTCGCTCTCTCTCTCAAATAAATAAATAAAATCTTAAAAAAAAAAAAAGAATTGCTTTGGAAACTCCAAAATGGTACTGAAAGACATTAAAGGAAGGCCTAAATAAATATATCACTGTGTTCTGATATTAGAAGGCGCAACAGTGTTAAGATGTCAGTTTTCCCCAGATCAATCAACAGGCTGAACAGAATCTGAATCAAAATCTCAGTCAGCCTTTTTTGTTAGAAATTGACAAACTGATTCTAAGATTGATAAGGGAATGCAAAGAACCTAAAAGAGCCAAAAGAACTTTGAAAAACAACAAAGCTGGAGGACTTACATTTCAAAATTTCAAGAGTATAAAGCTACAGTAGCAAGACAGTATCCTATTGGATTGGCAAAATGACAGACATACAGACCAATAAAATACAAAGTCCAGAAACAGACCTATTAGTTCAAAATGGATCACAGACCTAAGTGTAAACTAGAAACCACAGACCTAATCACAGAAGTTAGAACTACAAAACTTTTAAAAGAAAACACAGGAGAGAATCTTAGTGATTTTAGGTTTGGCAAAGATTTCATAAATAGGAAACAGTCTAAATTACAAAAGAAAAAATTAATAAAGTGGATTAAAATTTAAAACTTTTGCTTTTCAAAATACCATGTTAGGAAAATCACAGACCAGAAGAAAATATTTGTGAAACAAACACGGCAAAGGATTTATATTTAGAATATATAAGGAATCCTTACAACTCAAGTATAAGATAAAAAAAAGAACAGTAAAAATGAACAGAAGATTTGAATAAACACTTCACCAGAAGAAAGTTATATGGAAGACCAAAAGAAAAAAAACACATGAAAAGTTGTTCAATATTATTATTCATTACAAAATTACAAATTAAAACTAATGTGAGATACTATCTCACACCTATTGGAATGGCTAACATTTTAAAAGACTGACTGTATCAGGTACTGGAGAGGATGTGGAGAGCCTGGAACTCTCACATATTCTCACACACATCCCAGTGGGCATGTAAAATGATACAACTACTTCGAAAAAAGTCTGGCAATTTCTAATAAAGCTAAACACATGCCTATTATATCCCTTAGACATTCTGCTCCTGGGTATTTACTGAAGAGAAATGAAAACACAGATCCGCACAAAGACTTGCATATGAATGTTTACAAAAGCTTTATATGTAATAGCTGAAAACTAGAAACAACCCCAAATGCCCTCCAAGGGAGCAATGAACTACAGAATACCACTCAACAATTTTTGAAAAATGAACTGTTGACATAAATGGGGCACCTGGGTGCCTCAGTGGGTTATGAATCTAACTCTTGATTTCGGCTCAGGTCATGATCTTGGCGTCGTGAGATGGAGCCCCACCTTGGGCTTGGAATTTTCTGCCTCTCCCTCCCCTTCTGCCCACCACCCCCATCCCCCTCTCCACCCCACTTAAACTCTCTCACATGCATGTGTGCTCTCTCAAATAAATATATAAAATAAAATCTTTAAAAAAAAAAGAAAGCTGTTGTGAAGGAGAAATCCGAATCAGGTTTTTATTAGAGTGGTGTAAATATGGTGGAGAATAAAAACTCAACCATAGGGGCCAGGCAGTAATATATGAGTGAAGCGGGCTGGGTGTGAGACAACAGGAAGGCTGGAGAGTGTATGCCCTACCGAAGGGAAACAGCAACCGACTGCCAAGTGTGAATGCAGGCCCAGCTGTCATCGGTCCTCGGGTTTTTTAGAAAAAATCTAAAATCCAAAATCTCATGTGAAAGCTCCCAATTTGTAATACCAGCAACTTATTTAAATTATTTTAAATATTAAGTGGGTCAAACAACCTTGCTTCTAAGACAGACAATGCCCTTGGGGCAAAAGATCGTGACCTCTAGAGAAAAGCTCAAAATAAAAGTATTGACATTTAGGAGAATATTATTAAAACTAATCTAAAAGAGAAAGGGAAAAAAATACACAGACTTAGTGAATTCTTCCTATGAAATGTTTTTTAAAATGCTGAAAAGTTTTTATATGGATAAACGTAAATAACTGAACTATGGGTTTAAGCTTTGGTCAGTATTTCTCAAAATGCCGGACAGTGTGGCATGTTAGTAAGTATCTGATGAAATCAAGAGCCTTTGTCCAAATGTATGTGGATTAAACAAAGCTGAACAGGTTTCTTTACGGCAGAATTCTCAGCACTTAATGTACTAATGTATATCTTGTGATGCTTCAGAGGGGAATATATAATGTTTTGTTTATTTAACTATGGGCTCTTTTAATATAGAGGACTCTGGGACTTTTGTGCCACACTTTAAGGAATGCAGGTTTAACCCAAGAAAATATTTAATTTAATGTCTGCATTGAGCACAAGCTAATAACTTGGCAAGAATAAGAATTAATACATCTGATTTGTTCTGTAGTTAAACTATATCAAATACTGTAGCTTAACAGGATATAATTAAGATCTATGTTTTGAATCGAACTAGTAAAATATGATCCTGTTCCAACGATCTATGATTCCTTCTGTTTTAATATTGTTGATTTTAAAAAAGTGTTAGTAAGATAAACTCCACTTCCTTTAAGTTATAGTCATAACATAGCACTTCTGAACTTTATTGTAGAGCCCTGTAAAAAATTAGCTAAGCAATTAAAGTAACATACAAAACTATTTTGATATAGCAGTAAATTAAGCTATTTATAGTAATTTACATATAAGCAGTTTACATAAGCCAACTACTATACTAATTACACCTAAAAGCTATAAACCAAAATTAAATTCATGAGAAATTATATTTATTTAAATGTAAGCTGAGGTATGAGACAAGTAAACCATCCTCTCTTATCCAATATACTTATTTTAAAACTCCTAGAGCTAAGTCTAGTTTTTTTACATTGTATAGATTATATTATGTACTATATGTTACACTTATATAGGCTGTAAAAGTATTGGCTCTTTAGTATAAGATAAATGAAAATGTAAGAACGTAATGGTCCTTTGTTACTATAGTGAAAATAAGTCTAAGATAGTTATATCAAATTCAAGATTGCTTTTTTAAAGTCCTTATTATATACACCTCTGGAAACATTTTAGGCCTATTTATATGATTGGCTTTCAAAACACATGTATATGTATTTTTATTCTTCAAATGTTTATTTATAATATCTCTAGAAATTGTAAATTTTTAATTTCTCAAGAGGTATAAACAATATTCAAAAAGATTTCTGAGAGACACCTGGGTGGCTCAGTCAAGACTGACTCTTGATTTTGCCTCAGGTTATAATCTCAAGGTTTCGAGACTGAGCCTGGCATTGGGCTCCAGGGTGGGCTCTGTGCTGGGCCTGCAGGCTGCTTAAAATTCTCTCTTCCCCTTTGCCTCTCTTCCCCTCCTCCTATAGTCACACATGCACTCTCATGTGCTCTCTTTCTCTCTCTCAAAAACAAAAACAAAAAACAACACAAAGAAAAGCCACAAAAAACAAAAAAATATTTCTGGACCTTCTCTTCGGAATTCCATTCCATATCAAGGTCATAAACCATATTACAGAGGACAAAACTGCTCCACAGAGAAAGATATTCTAGTAAAAGTTGTCCTAACTCACAGTGAAGGAATATCACTGTGAATATTTTGCACTGTGCTCAATTAAACAAGGACACCTGTATTTTTTAATGTTTCTCTAAATCCTCTTTAAACTAGTTATGTAAATTACAAGATTAATGAAAGATAATCTGGTCAGAAAAACAACTACAATTTATTAAATCAGAAATTTAACAAACCAGAATTTAAATAACAACTTGAAACCCAAAAAACCAAACCAAACCAAACCAAACAAACAAAACCTATGGGATACTTAGAAAAAAGTATATTAAAAAATACTATTGGGGCACCTGGGTGGCACCATCGGTTGAGCATCCAACTCTTGGTTTCAGCTCAGGTTGTGATCTCAGGGTTGTGAGATCGAGCCCCGTGTCAGGCTCTGCACTCAGTGCAGAGTCTACTTGGGAGTCTCTCTCCCTCTGCCCCTACTGCTCATGTTCTCTCTCTCTAAAATAAATAAATAAATCTAAAAAAAAAATGCTGTTATCCTACTTGCTAGATGATATTATGTAAGTTACATGTTTCTGGGCTTCTATTTTCTCACCATTAATTAGTTAATTAATTAATTAATTTTTCTCATATTTACAAAAGAGAAAAATACCACCTACCTCACAAGATGCTATGAGGCTCAAATAAGACAGTGGACATGAAAGCACTGTAAATTTTAAAGCTTTATACAAACATGATGAAATAATAATAGAAACAACAATGACTAATCTCTATCACCCAGCAAGGAAACCAGCTTATTATCACAAGAGTAAAGGCATCATGATTTGGTATTTTCTGCTTTCAAACAAGGGTTTCAAACATCACAAAGGTAAGGCTATCCATTTTAGTGAGTGAGTTAGCTTCTCGTTAAGTACAGTTAATTTTGTTATGCACCATTTTAAACCTACTTTAGATAAGACTATTCCCCTCCTCATTTTTAAAAAGTTAAGGGGATCTCAGGAAAAATGGCAAAACAAAATAAAGTTGGTTACTTTAATTATGAGGAAAAGAAATACTAATGTTAAAAATAAATGAAACTTAAAACAGACCACCAGAAAAAGTTAAGACAATATATTGGTGAGTTCTATGAATTAATACAAGAAATGTCATTAACCAGACATTATCGTGCTTGCATTATTTTAAAGGGACAATATCAACATGTAAGTATTCTCTAAACTGGAATATCTTCCAGTTCTTGCTGAATACATGTAAAATGTATACGTATACATACAGATGTATACATATTCAAATATTTTATATAAACCGCCTCAAAAGTTTTCTCCAAGAAGGACACAAAAAGTAATTTGTATGGACTGTCCTGCTAGAGAAAAAGCTTGAACATTGTTAAAAAATATACTAGAATATTTTCTGTGTTCTGGATAATGAACAGACTTAGTAACCATGGAAAAAATAAATAGCAATACAAGATTATCAAATATTTCCCTTTAATTAGGGAATTCTTACACAGTGAAACAAATCTCTACATTTTTTACCAGCCAGAAGAAACATCACTTGACAGTGTCCTTTTATATTACCAGAAATTATGCCTAAAAGCATCATGCATAAATGCAATCTTTTACCTTCAACATCATCTGAAAAGGTAGACAAAAATAAATAAATAAAAAGTAGGTGATGAAGAAAATAGTTTCTATGTAGTAGTATTCACAATAAAATAAATAAGAGCTTAAAAATGTCAAATAATATAATCTCTTAGAAGAAAAGGCTCATTCATTTTATTCAAAATCTGAGATAGCTTAAAAGAGATACAGCAAGCATATACTATATATTCAGGATTATGAGAGAGATTTATCATTAAATTAATGGATTATAAATATCCCCAAGGTAAAAAACTCTAAAATAAAGTTCATAATATCAGCTAAGAATTACCTTTTGATGAAGCAATAGAGAAAAAGTATTAATAATAGAAATGAAGGGCATATTTCTCAATATCTAGATTTTTTTTAAAATTGTTCCTTCAGAATAAATAAATTTTCAGAACAAAGTTTAAGTTCCTATTTTAATCTTCCCTGGAAAAAGTGATCCTACTACTGTTTCCCCAAGAACTGTTTATCTTGTTTTATCCAAAGAATCTTTTTTGGATGCTGAATTAAAAATAAAGAGCCCAAACACATAGAGACAAACAAAAAATTGGACTCTAACTATAATTATAAAATTATAATGAAGAAAAACCACATAACTAAAAATATTGCTGCTAAATGAGTCTTTAAAACACAAAAGTAAAAGAGCTATATTTCTAATATTAAACAAACAAAAAAGAAATATCTTTTATTGTAATGTGTTCTAACAAGTGTGTTGCACCTGGTTTTCTCATCTGAGAAATAACTAGAAGATAAATGTCTTTTTCTTCAGAGTGCGTTCTTGTGTGCATTGTATTTAAGTGTTGTTCAGTGAGTGACAGCATCTTATTCCATGGGTACCAAATCATGTTTACTAAAGATTTTTTTCAGGGTACGTGGGTGACTCAGTCAGTTTAGCATCTGCCTTCCCCTCAGGTCATGATGCCGGGGTCCTGGGGGTCCTGGGGATCAAGCCGCATTTCAGGCTCCCTGCTCAGCAGGAAGTCTGCTTCTCCCTCTCTCTGTGACCCTCCTCCCCACTTGTGCTTGCTCTCTCACATAAATAAATAAAATCTTAAAAAAAAAATATTTTCTGACCTCTGAGAAATAAAGTTGTTAGCTATCACAGAGAAAGAAAAATTTAAGAAAAATGGTATTTAAGTCCAAGAAATTGTGACCATTCGACACGACCCAGTTTCAAATGTTCCTATTACTGGTATTCTGTGAAGTTAGGACCTATATATATTTCCTCTCTATTTTTATCATAATAAAGTATACACAAACTTATAATTATCTATATTTCCTTATAATTTGTCTACTTAGAATTTTGAAAGATCTTATAATCTAAATTAAACTTCTAAAATGCAAATACGCCCACCTTTTCTGGCTGTCTAGAATAATGAAACACCCACTATGTCCTTCAACAGCCAATCTGGTGTGAAGAATGCATTCTTCAACGGCATTGTCAAATGTTACTTAATGAGTATGTTTTTATAATATATAGAAAGAAATGTATATAGATTTCTAGTTAAGTATTTCACATACTGACAATAAAGATGACAGACCACCTTATTTTATATATGCAAGTAAAGTGAAACAAAAATAGGAAAATTCACACCAAAGTGTGTGAATTTTGAACTTACTTCTATCATTTCACATCAGACTAATGTAAAAAAACTTCCTAAATTTAATAAGTTGTTGCTCTTTATAAGTTAACAAAAGTCCTATGTTAAAAGTTTAAGTATTTATTAAGAAAAACCCCCTCTAATTTCACATTGTTCACCAGATAGTAACATATAAATAAAAGTTTGTTTTTTAATAGGCAAAAATGATTCATTTAATATGAAATTACTAATATTCATACTACCTAACTAAAATCAAATACAAAAAGAGAACAAAATATTTTATAGAGGCGCGTGGGTGGCTCACTCAGTTAAGCTTCTGCCTCTAGTTCAGGTCATGATCCCAGGATCCTGGGATCGAGCCCCACTTTAGGGCTCCCTGCTCAGCGGGAGGTCTGCTTCTCCCATTCCCTCTGCCTGCTCATGCTCCCTCTGTCGCTCTCCCACTCAAATAAATAAAATCTAAAAAAGGAGTACCTAGGTGGTTTTATAAAAAAGGGGTGCCTGGGTGGTTCAGTCAATTAAGTGTTTTTTTTTTTTAAAGTAGGCTTGACGCCCAGCATGGAGACTCATGTAGGGCTTGAACTCACGACCCTGAGATCAAGACCTGAGCTGAGATCAAGAGTTGGATGATTAACTGACTGAGCCACCTAGGTGCTCTGTTAAGTATCCAACTCAAAGAGAGAAAGAAAGAAAGAAATGGAATTTTATAAAAAAGAACACTCTAATTCTACCTCCAAATAACATACAAAGCAATCATTTTAAATATATTTTTCTGGAACTAAGCCTATATCTTTCCTTACTACTTAAAGAAGAAAAATACCCTTATAAATAAATTTATAAAATAAATTCAATTTTAAAACCAGCAAAACTGGCACAACTCCAGGATATACAGCACATGCTATTTTATGTACAGAAACACCATAAAAGAAAAAAAAAAAGAAGACATAATAAAAGAAACTTACCTACTTCTTCTTCTTCATCATTAGATATTATATTGTACAGTGTGTCCAAAGCATAACCTATTATTTCAGAATCCGAACTGGAAAAAAGAAATTATTACACTTACATGTTGCTAGAGTGTAGATGGTTACGATCATTTTTAGACAGTTGTTATTTAGCAAGACTGTATAAAACATTAATCTAAAATCTATGCTAAGAAAATATCAGAGTGCAAGCTTAAAGAACATATAAAGGTTATTTATAATAGTGGAAACTTAGAAGCAACCTAAATGTGTAATATTTTAAAAAGTATAGTAGCAATGAAAAACAGTATTTTTAAAGAATGTTTAATGACACAGTAATTAAAACACCCTTGATATAATGCCAGTAGAAAAATTAAATAAAAAAATTAATATACAGGAGTGCCTGGGTGGCTCAGTGGGTTAAAGGCCTCTGCCTTCGGCTCAGGTCATGATCCCAGGGTCCTGGGATCGAGCCCCACATCGGGCTCTCTGCTCAGCAGGGAGCCTGCTTCCTCTTCTCTCTCTGCCTGCCTCTCTGCCTACTTGTGATCTCTGTCAAATAAGTAAATAAAATCTTAAAAAAAAAAAAAAAGTGGGGCGCCTGGGTGGCTCAGTGGGTTAAAGCCTCTGCCTTCGGCTCAGGTCGTGATCCCAGGGTCCTGGGATCGAGCCCGGCATCGGGCTCTCTGCTCCGCGGGGAGCCTGCTTCCTCCTCTATCTCTGCCTGCCTCTCTGCCTACTTGTGATCTCTCTCCCTGACAAATAAATAAATAAATAAAATCTTAAAAAAAAAGGTAATATATAGAATGACCCCATTTAGCAAAAAATACATATATATTCCTGTGTGTGACTATACATATATATTTTAAAAACAACTTATAAATAAATTTGTAAAGTAAATTCAACTTTAAAACCAGCAAAGTTAGTATAACCCAGGTAATTTTATGGGTATGTGTTTATGTTTATATACATGTTTTTGTTTTTGTTTTTTAGATTTTATTTATTTGACACAGAGAGAGAGAAATCACAAGTAGGCAGAGAGGCAGGCAGGGGGCGGGGGTGGGGGGAGCAGGCTCCCTGCTGAGCAGAGAGCCGGATCAGGGACTCGATCCCAAGACCCTGAGATCATGACCTGAGCCAAAGGCTGAGGCCTAACCCACTGAGCCACCCAGGTGCCCTATATATATGTTTTGTCATAGCAATCTTTAACCGTGGTATCCCTAATCGGACTACTAGAATTTGTTTTCCTGCTCTGTACTTTATTTTCTAAAAACACACAAACAGAACAAGAAACTTACGGTAAAGATAATACTATTTATAAAATCAGGGAGTATGAGGCTGTAGCTGTTGATAGACAAATTTTGTTTTTGGGGTTTTTTTTTTTTTTTAGATTTTGTTTGTTTGAGAGAGAGAGAGAGGGAGTGAGAGAGAGAGCACAAGTGAGGAGAGCGACAGAGGAAGAGACAGGCTTTCTGCCAAGCAGCGAGCCCGATGCAGGGCTCGATCCCAGGACCCTGAGACCATGACCTGAAGTGAAGGCAGACGCTTAACCCACTGAGCCACCCAGGCATCCCTAGATATTCCTGAGATAAAGGTTAAGAAACAGATTTTTAAAAACATTTGCCACACATGTACGATGCTTGGCAGGAGGTGTACCAGGGGCCAGCGAATGTGTGAACTCCCAGCCATACCAGGTAGGGGCTGCTTTGGTGTTTTATTGTGCCTCTTAGACAACAAAGCTAAGCATCTAAGCATCTATGAGTCCTCTTGCATTTCATTCCTTTTCTTGTGCTAAATTAAATTCCCTTTCCGTTTGCCTCTAATACTTATTTATTGCTTTTTCTTTCCCAAGTGTTCCAAGTGATTTTTTTAACCTCATGGAATGCGAAGAAAGGTCTGTGTTCTGCAGCCATCTCCTTCCATAGCTCCTCTTCATTAATGTTTTTTCGTTTGTTTGCTTTGTTGTTGTTGCTGTTTTAAGTAAACTCTATGCCCAACCTTGGGCTCGAACTCACGACCCCGGAGACCAAGAGACGTATGCGCTATGGACTGAGCCAGCCAGGCGCCCCTCTTCATTACTGTTTTACGCTTCTTCTCCGGGCCTTTGCAGCTAACACTCTCGGACGCATCCACTGAATCCCCTTCGTCCTTGGCTACATCCCAGAAAACTCTGCTCCCTTTCGTGACAAAGCTTGAAACCCTCCCTCTGTCGGCGGGTCTGCTTCTTTGACCGTCACATTGAAGAGAGATTGCTCATTTTCCTAAGTCCTACACTCAGAGCCCGAAAGTGGTCTAATTTCTCACTGTTTCCAAACCATGACACCTAGATAGTAATTTTAATAACTGAGATAATTTGTATACCATAAAGTTCACCCTTTTAAAGTGTTCACCTCCATGGGTTTAGTATATCCACAGAGCTGCGCAACCATCACCACTATCTGAGTCCAGAACATTTTCTTTTTGCCTTTTTCTAAAGCTTTTTTTTTTTTTTTTGAAGATTTTACTTATTTATTTGTCAGAGAGAAAGAGAGAGAGAGCATAAGCAGGGGGAGCTGCAGGCAGAGGCAGAAGCAGGCTCCCTGCTGAGCAGGCAGCCCAATATGGGCCCTGATTCCAGGACCCTGGGATCACAACCTGAACTGAAGGCAGACGCTTACTCACTCAGCCACTGAGGCATCCCTAAAGCTTTTATTTATAAGAAATCTCTATGCCCAGTATGGGGCTTGAACTCATAACCCTGAGATCAAGAGCTGCACACTCCACTGAGCCAACCAGGGGCCCCAAAACTCAGAACATTTCATCACATCATAAGAAATCCTGTATCCATTAGCCATCATTCCTATCCTCCTCCCCCCAGTGCCTGGCAAACACTAATCCACTTTCTGTGTCTATAGATTTTTGGTTTGTTTTTTTTTTTTTAAGAGGGAGGGAGAGGGATGGATGGAGACAGACAAGAGAATTTTCAGAGGCTCTATGCCCAGCACAAGCCCAACTTGTTCTAATCATTGCACATACATCAAACCGTTGAAGCCTCAGAACAATCCAACAAGACAGGTGCTATTGTTACCCCCATTTTATTTTATTTTATTCCTTAGAGAGAGAGAGAGAGGGCATGAGCAGCTGGGAGGGCAGGAAGGGGCAGAGGGAGAGGCAGAGAGAGAATCCTAGCAGATTCCAATAGCTATTGTGGCTCTTATGAACAACGCTGCTATGAATTTTCACGTACTAGCTTTTGTGTCAGGCCATGTGGCAACCCCATGTTTGACTTTCTGAGGAACTGTCACACTTCCACAGAAGCTGCACCATCTTCTAATCCCACCAGCCATGTTTGAAGGTCCAGTTTCTCCTCAGCAACATTTGTTATCGTCCTTCTCTGTCCCTCCCTTAACAGCCATCCTAATGAGTTCAAGCTGGTGTTTCATTTTGGTTTTGATTAGTGTTTCCTTAATGACTATTTTGAGCATCTTTTAATGTGTTTATCTACCATTTGTATCCTTTTTTGGGAGAAATTTGTATTCAAACCCTTTGCCTGTTTCCCCCCCCCTCAAGATTTCATTTATTTATTTATTTGAGAGCGAGAGCGAGAGTGAGAGACGCAGCTAGAGAGAGCTGGGAGCCTGACTCAGGGCCTAAACCCAGGACCCCAGGATCATGACCCAAGCCAAAGGCAGATGCTCAGACACCCAGGCACCCCATCTGCCTGTCTCTATTTGGGTTACTTATCTTTTTATTGTTGAATTGTGTATGTATTCTTAATGTAAGTCCCTTATCAGACATATGATTTGCATATACTTTCTCCCATCCTTTGGGTTGTCTTTTTACTTTCTTGATAGGGTCCTTTGAAGCATAAAAGTTTTTAATTTTAACAAAGTCCAGTTTATCTCTTTTGTCTTTTCTTGGTCATGCTTTTAGTGTCATATGTAAGGAACCATTGCCTAAGCCAAGGTTTTGACAAATTACGCCTGTGGTTTTTCTAAGGGTTTTAGCTTTAGCTCTTACATTTAGGTCTTTGATCCCTTTTGAGCTAATTTTTGTGTACGGTGTGAAGTGAGTATTTAGTTGTCCCCACACCATTTGTTGAAGAAACTGTTCTTTCTCCATTGTGGTCTTTAACACCTTGCCAAAAATCAGTTTAAATGAATGTTGGGTTTTGTCTCTAGCTTTTTTATTTTTGTTGATCTATACGTCTGTCCTTAATGCCACTGCCACAAAGTCTTGTTTACTATCATTTTGTGGCAAGTATTAAAATCAGGAAATATGAGCCCTTCAACTTTGTTCTTTTTCAAGGTAGTTGGGATCTACTGTGGATCCTGTGCAATCCCATACAAATTTTATGATCAGCTTGTTAATTTCTACAGAAGCGGCAACTAGGATTTCCATAGTGATTATGTGAATCTGTAAATCAAGTTGGAGTGTATTACCGTCTTAAAAATATATTCCTTCTTTCTGTCCATGAAGGACACAGAATGTATTTTCATTTATTTGAATCTCAGGTAATTTCTTTCAATAATGTGTTGTGGTTTCCAGTGTACACTTCTTACGCCTTTTTTATAAAATTTATTCCAAAGTATTTTAATCTTTTTTACGTTACTTAAATGGAACTGTTTTCTTAATTCTGTTTACTGATTATTCATTGCTAGTATACAGAAATATAATTTTTTAAATTTTTTAACTTAATTTTTTTTTTTTTTTTTTTTTAAGATTTTATTTATTTTTCAGCGACAGAGGGAGAGCGAGCGAGCACAGGCAGACAGAGGCAGAGGGAGAGGGAGAAGCAGGCTCCCCGCCGAGCAAGGAGCCCGATGTGGGACTCGATCCCAGGGTGCTGGGATCATGACCTGAGCCGAAGGCAGCCGCTTAACCAACTGAGCCACCCAGGCGTCCCTTTAACTTAATTTTTAAAAAATTTTTATTTATTTATTTGAGAGAGAGAGAGTGTGTGTGTGTGAGAGAGAGAGCATGAGAGGGGAGAAGGTCAGAGGGAGAAGCAGACTCCCCAAGGAGCTGGAAGTCTGATGTGGGACTCAATCATAGGACTCTGGGATCATGACCTGAGCCGAAGGCAGTTGCTTAACCAACTGAACCACCCAGGCACCCTAGAAATATATATTTTTTTATATTGAGCTTATATCCTTCAACTTTCCTGTATTTATTAGTTCTGATAGCTTTTTAGTGGATTCCTAAGGATCTTCTATATACAAGATCATATCGCCTATGAATATGTGTAATTTTACTTCTTCCTCTCCAATCAGTATACCTTTTATTTCCTTTCCTTGCCCAATTGCTTTAGCTAGAGCTTCCATTTCAGTGTTGGACAGAGGTGGTTAAAGGGAACATCATGATCTTGTTCCCGATCTTACGTGGAAAGCGCTCAGTTCTTCACCATTGCATCTGATGATCTGGGATTTTCATAGATTCTCTTTATTATTTTGAAGAAATTTCTTTCTATTCCCAGTTCCTTAATACTCTCTTAAAAGATGCTCCTCAGGGGTGCCTGGGTGGCTCAATTGCTAAGTATCCACCTTTGGTTCGGGTCATGATCCCAGGGTCCTGGGATCAAGCCCTGCACTGGGTGCCCCATCTGGCAGGAAGCCTGCTTCTCCCTCTCCCACTCCCCCAGCTTGTGTTCCCTCTCTTGCTGTGTCTCTCTCAAGTGAACAAATAAAAATCTTAAAAAAAAAAAAAAAAAAGATGCTCTTCAAAATTTCTCAAAAACAAAATGATAAATATTTTTATAAATAAAATTTTTAAAGCCTACTTTACTTGAGATTTATATTTTTTTAAAGATTTTACTTATTTGAGAGAGAGAGAGAGAGAGCGAGCATGAGAGGGGAGATGGTCAGAGGGAGAAGCAGACTCCCCGTGAAGCTGGGAGCCCAATGCGGGAGTTGACCTGAGCTGAAGGCAGTCGCTTAACCAACTGAGCCACCCAGGCGCTCTCCCTTGAGATTTATATCTGGTTGTGATCCACTTTGCCTATCATCTTATTTCATTTACCACTCCTAACCACTTCTTCATATTCACTGAATCTTTGTGTCCTGTGTCTCACTCTTGCTTTCCACTCTAAATGCCATCGTCATCCATCATGCTTTCACAATCTGTCTATTGGGGTGCCTGGGTGGCTCAGTGGGTTAAGCGTCTGCCTTTGGCTCAGGTCATGATCCTGGGGTCCTGGGATCAAGTCCCTCATCGGGCTCTCTGCTCAATGGAGAACCTGCTTCTCCCTCTCACAAATAAATAGGTAAACTCTTAAAAAAAAAAAAAAAAAAAAGAAAGAGCGAATACCTAAGATCTACACATCCATTTTCAGCTATGCACTTAAAATGTCAGTAACATTCACTTTATATAATAGGCAGCATTCTATTTTCCATACTGAGATATTAGTGATTTCATTAGTAACTTTGAAAGACTAAGTGAGAAAAGGTATACATGGAGTAAAAAAGAAAACTTATAGATTATATGTATGTATAATCATCACACTAAAGTTTTTTTGATCTAGGATCCATTTTCTCTAACCTGGACTATTACTGAAAGCACAAAACTAACGTTAGTTTACTGCAATCGTTTTCAACTGATGCTATAACAAATTACCACAAACTCAGTGGCTTAAACAATACAAATATATTATCTTAAAGTTCTAGATGTCAGAATCCGAAATGGGTCTCCTGCACCAAAATCAAGGTTTCAGTAGGGCCGCCTTCCTGTCTACAGGCTCTAGGGGGGAAATCTGCTTCTGTGCCTTCTACAGGTCTCTAGAGACCCCCTTCCTCCATCTTCAAAACTAGCAACGATAGGTCCAGATCTTCCATATCACCTCATTCTGACCTCCTCTTGTGCATTCCTGTTCCACTTTTAAGAAACCTCGGGATTACACTGGGCCCACCGGGATAACGCAGGATAATCTCTCCATCTCAAAGTCCTTAATCATACCTGCAAGTGTCTTTTGCCCTCCAGGGTAGCATTCATAGGTTGTGGTAATAAGTATGTAAACATACTTGGGGGGCTATTATTCTGCCTGTGGTAGGCAGATGTCATTAAACAGATAATTTTAACACATCCAATGCATTTATTCAAATGCATTAGAATTAGTTGGCTTTGAAGAGGTAGCCAATGTGGGGTGTACTGTCGGAGAAAAGGAAAGGTCCTAACTGGTGCAAACAAGCAATTGGGCATTGCTGGTACATAACTGAAACACAGGCTCTGAGGTTAGGCAATACCAAGACCTTTAAAAAGCTTATACGCATCACTTTGTTTAAGAACTTGGGACTTCAGGGGTGCCTGGGTGGCTGAGTTGTTTGGGCGTCTTGGGCTCACATCATGACCTCAGGGTTCAATCCCAGGATCTTGGGATCAAGCCCCGAGTCGGGCTCTCTGCTCAGTGGGAAGTCTGCTTCTCCCTCTCCCCCTCCCCCTGCTGTGTTCTTTCTTTCAAATAAATAAATGAAATCTTTAAACAAAAACAAAAACAAAAACTTAGACTTCACATTGCACTGAGCTGCTGAAATTCATTAAATAAAAAAAGGTTTATACATCAGACTTACAGCGCATAGACTGGAGGGACAAAAAGATCAGAGGCAAAGAATACAGTTTGGAAATAGTCGTGGTTTTAAGCTATGTTCAAAAACTCTTTGATACAGATCCCGTCAAGGGATGGAACCAAATTCTCCTCCTCTTAGGTGTATGCTGTATTTATAAGCTTGCTTCTAACAAACAGAATGTGATAGGCTTAATGGTGTGTGACTTGTGACACTAAGCCCTAAAAGGCCTTATGGTTTTCTCCTTGTCTCTAGGCTTGCTTGCTCTAGGAGAAGCCAGTTACCGCATCCTAAGGATGCTCAAGCCGCCTTACAGGGAGAGCAACATGGTGAGGTAGTGAAGCCTCCTGCCATTAGCAAAGTGATCGCGCCATCTTGGAATTGGATCTTTCCAACTGAGCCTTCAGATGACTGCAGTCCTGGCTAAAATCTTGACTGCAACTTGGAGAGAGACCCTGAGCCAGAACCACCTAGCTAAGTCACTGCTGGATCTCTGATCCACAGAAAGTATGAGATAATAAATACTGACCACTGTGAGCCACTAAGTTCTGAGGTAACTTGTTACACAGCAAAAAGTAATAATATGGGCGCCTGAGTGGCTCAGTGGGTTAGGCCGCTGCCTTCGGCTCAGGTCATGATCTCGGAATCCTGGGATCGAGTCCCGCATCGGGCTCTCTGATCAGTGGGGAGCCTGCTTCCCTCTCTCTCTCTCTGCCTGCCTCTCTGCCTACTTGTGATCTCTCTCTGTCAAATAAATAATAAATAAAAATCTTTAAAAAAAAAAGTAATAATAATAATAACAATAAAGATAACTAATACAGCAGCTCTGAAAATCATTTCCATGACTAATACTGAGCCAGAACTAAAGATTAACAAAGGAAATTGGGAGAACTTCATGAATTCCAGCGGGGTTTTGGTCTAGATAAGCATAATGGGTTAAGGAGAGGGCCAAGTTCAGCAAGAATCCTATAGTTTCTTGCTTAAATGGAAAGGCACTATCAACTAGGTTGGACTTGGGTCAAAAGGCAGTTGAAGGAGATGGTGGGGGGAGGCAGTTGGGAGCAGGAAAACAAGATATAAATTAACTCATGAACATTCTGAATTGGAGATATCAGCGAGAGATCTTGATATGGTAGAAGCGTTCACTACGCAGTTAAAGGTTGTAATACATACTCACTTAGAGGTAAGATGTTTGAAAGCTATCGACGCACAGTTGTTAATTAAAACCAAAGGTGCAGGGCATTCGGGTGGCACAGTCAGTTAAGTGCCTGACTCTTGATTTTCACTCAGGTGGTGATCTCGGGGTCCTGGGATTGAGCCCTGCATTGGGCTCTCTGCTCAGCATGGAGCCTGCTTCCCCCTCTCTCTCTGCCTGCCTCTCTGCCTACTTATGATCTCTCTCTCTGTCAAATAAATAAAATCTTAACAAAAATAAATAAAAGAATCACTCTTCTTCTCCCTCTGCCCTTCCCTCCCCCATGAGCACTCACTCTCTCTATAAAATAAATACATCTTAAAAAAAAAAAAGATGCAGATAAAATCTCTTAAAAGGGAAACTAAAAGAGATAAAAATAGGCTGAGTGACCTTTCTTTTAGAACATGCTCAGATCTAACACTTAGTCCAGTTTATTTCTCCAAAAAAGCAAGTCTGGATAACTGATATACAATAATATGTATATTATACTATAGAATAGCATATTACAACTAAGTGAATATCAAAACATCCAATTGCCCAAATCAAACCCCAAATCTTCACCTTTTAATGATAAGTCACTTCATTTCATTTTTATGTAATGGAAAGATTTCAAACCCTGAGATTATGCCTGTCTTAATGCTTATTAGCACAGTGGTTTGCACCTTGTGTCCAATATTTATTGAAATAAGATTATTAAGTTTAATGATCTTAATAAGTTAATCATTTCTAGAATAGTGACTCTAAAACAAATTAATTAAAATTGCAAGAAAAATTAGGGAGAAAAATCATTAAAAAGAGACTTACCGATCTGTTTGTAATACATGGATAAGATGTTCCATAGCTTGTATACCCACTTCCAAGCGGTATTTCTGCATAAAAGAAAAATGCTATTAAAGTAACTAATGTCCAACTTAGTAAACTTAGTAAGTGATACAGCATTACTGACCTTAGATAATGATTTGAGAGCACGCACAGCATTTCTTCGATCATCTAGTAAAGTAGATGAAGCCACTCTGTCACAAAGCTTTTGAATCTGTCATGGGAAAATGAAACAGCATTAACAGAATCCACAAAACAAAATAGAAACATGAAGTTCTCCCCTAAATTTATACCATCTAATTTTGAAAAAAAAAAAAAAAAGCAATAAATGGGATGTCATGGAAATGGTCTTTCACGAATCTAAATATTCAGGTGGTTTTATAAGCTTATTATAGAGAAACAAGATTTTTCACACTCTTGACAATGAGAAGTGGTGGAAGAAAAGTAAGTCACATAAATTGAGGAATTAAGAGAAATCATTAGTAGAATCTGAGTGTTCTAAACATGCTGTTTACAACTGTTTGAGCCAAGAGGGAAACAGGGTTATGGTAGAAGATGTGAAGTTATTTAAAAAGAAATTTTTAAAAAAGATTTTATTTATTTGACAGAGAGACAGCAAGAGAGGGAACACGAGCAAGGGGAGTGGGAGAGGGAGAAGCAGGCTTCCCGCTGAGCAGGGAACCCCATGTGGGGCTCGAACCTAGGACCCTAAGATCATGACCTGAACTAAAGGCAGACACTTAATGACTGAACCATCCAGGCACCCCTGAAAAATTTTTTTTAAATACTTGTTTACATTAAAACTTCACCCTAATGTTTCCACTAAGTATTTGAACAAGAAAAGCCAGAACTGATATGTCAAAAATTTTAAGTGTGCCTCAAGATTTATAAAGATTAAATGTTTCTATTAGAAAAGCTTTTAATAAATTTGCAGGAATTAAAGTTCAAGCTGAATTTTAAAATAAACCTTTGGGCATTATTTATAATAGAAAAAAACTGGAAACAACTGTTCATCAAAAGAAGAAAAACTACGAAAACTGTCATACATTCTTTGGTAGAACACTATGCAACTACTCAAAACAATTAATTGTACTGATATGAAAATACTATATAATAAACAGTGGGAAAAAAAGAAAAGGAAGTTATAAAACAACTAGATGTAAATTATGAAGCCACTGAAGCAAAAGTACCAAACTGTATACGTAAAATTGCATTAGAAAAAATCTGGAGGGGCGCCTAGGTGGCTCAGTTGATTAAGCCTCCAACTCTTCTTCTTCTTTTTTTTTTTTAAAGATTTTATTTATTTATTTGACAGAGAGATAGATCACAAGTAGGCACAGAGGCAGGCAGAGAGAGGGGGAAGAAGGCTCCCTGCCGAGCAGAGAGCCAAATGCAGGGCTCGATCTCAGGACTCTGAGATCATGACCTAAGCTGAAGGCAGAGGCTTAACCCACTGAGCCACTCAGGCACCCAAGCCTCCAACTCTTGATACCATCTCAGGTCATGATCTCAGGTCATGAGATGGACCCCTGCATCTGACTCCATGCTGACCGTGGAGCCCATTTAAGATTCTCTCTCAGGATGCCTGGATGGCTCAGTTGGTTAAGCATCTGTTTTCGGATCCAGTCGTGATCTCGGGATTAAGGATTGAGTCATAGTGGGGCTCCTTGCTCAGCACGGAGCATGCTTCTCCCTCTGCCTGCCACTCTCCCTGCTTGTGCTCTCTCTTTCTCAAATAAATAAATAAATTTTTTAATAAAGAAAATCTTTCTTTTTTAAAGATTTTATTTATTTATTTGAGAGATAAAGAGAGCATGAACACAAACAGGGAGAGAGGCACATAGAGGGAGAGAGAAGTCTGATGCAGGGCTCCATCCCAGGACCCTAGGATCATGAACCAAGCTAGGATCATGTACCGAGCCGAAGGCAGATGCTTAACCAACTGAGCCACCCAGGTACCCCTGAATAAATAAAATCTTAAAATAAATAAATAAATAAAATCTTAAAAAAAAAAAAAAAGAAAAAAAAAAGATTATCTCTCTCTGCCCTCCCACCTCCACACCCTGTGGCCACCCCCCCCATCTTGCTCAAAAAAATATAAATTAAAAAAAAAAAATTTGTAACAGACATAAGAATTAACTGCATGTCTTAAGATTAAAAAAAAAAAAAGAGTGAACAGATAAGCCACAGACTGGATGAATATATTTGTTTGCTTGTCTTTTAAATATTTTATTTATTTATTTATTTGAGAGAGAGGGAAAGCAAGAGAGCAAGAGCACGCAGGGAGTCTGGCAGAGGGAGTGGGGGAGCAAAGGGAGAAGCAGATTCCCTGCCAAGCAGCGAACCAGATGTGGGGACTCAATCCAAGGACTCTGGGATCATGACCTCAGCCAAAGGAAGACACTTAACTGACTGAGTGACACAGGCACCCTGGATGAAAATATTTGAAAACAATTGATAAAGAATAGTTTTTAGGGCGCCTGGGTGGCTCAGTGGGTTAAGCCGCTGCCTTCGGCTCAGGTCATGATCTCAGGGTCCTGGGATCAAGTCCCGCATCAGGCTCTCTGCTCAGCAGGGAGCCTGCTTCCCTCTCTCTCTCTCTCTCTCTGCCTGCCTCTCTGTCTACTTGTGATCTCTGTCAAATAAATAAATAAAAATATTAAAAAAAAAACAATAGTTTTTAAAACCATGATACTCAGGTCCTTTAAAGCTCTAACAGTTACTATTTTAAGTTACTATTCACTCTTTAATGACAGTTTCTTACTAAGAGTCTAAAAATAATACTTTGGCCTATCACTCACATTTCTGCATCCTATGTATCTGAATTAGTGGTGTTTAAATACACATAGTATGTGCCAAATTATGTTCTGCAGACTTCTAGTGTCCCAGAAGATATTAATAGATTTCTAATGATCATAGAAGCAGCAGGAAACACAAGGTCATACAAAATTAAATAGGTTTCTGCACTGCAGGATTTCTAAGTCTTTACTATGCTGATTTGCATTTCTTCATACAGCAGATATAGTATGATAACCAAGCCTAGCCTCGCTTTTTGATTTTATTCATCTAACTGCTCACATTTAGAAATTCCTACCTTAAACTGCATTTACTTTCATAATAATTACACTGACTTTCCTAAGTGCAAACAACACAACTTTCTCTTTATTAAACAACTGGTTGATTTTTTTTCTACCACAATTTTTCTTTTTTTACCATTAGAAAAACTACATAATTATCTCTTGAAAACATGAAGCATGTTACTCTCCATTTAAGGAATATCTTGGGCCAAAAATAGTTTTCCTAAGTATGACTGTAATTTCCTTTGCTTGGGTCTTATACAACTTTCGTTAGTTTTTTCTAGGTAGTTTATAACTGACAGTATGAATAGGAAATCGTATATAGGCATTTTCTGCTTTTTCCTACCCCCAAATCGCAAGCACTGGTTCTAGATCTGGGATTCTTCTCTCATGGAACACTGAGTCCCAGGACCACGCAGAGCTTGAACTTCAGCCGCAGCCTCAGTCTCATCTCTGTTAGTGTATACAAAGATATGTGTCAAAATAGGATCTTCCATGTCGAGAAACTCTTCAGTATTTGTTGAATCTGGACACTTGAAATCTACCTGATGCTGATGGAGAAACTTAGCTTTAGAAATACTGGCCCAAGACGATGGTAATCCTGGAGTTTGGGAGTTTGCTTTTGTTTTTATTCTCAGTCCTTTCTATGCTCTAAATATGCTAATATTTGAGCCTTGTTGATTTTTTTTTTTTAAAGATTTTATTTATTTATTTGACAGACAGAGATCACAAGTAGGCAGAGAGGCAGGCAGAGAGAGAGAGAGGAAGGGAAGCAGGCGCCCCGCTGAGCAGAGAGCCCGATGTGGGGCTCGATCCCAGGACCCTGGGATCATGACCCGAGCCGAAGGCAGCGGCTTAACCCACTGAGCCACCCAGGCGCCCCATGAGCCTTGTTGATTTTTTTAAAAAGCTTTGAAATATACACAAAGATAATCTTAGTTAAGATAAATACAAGTTAAAATAGCAATGAGGTTATTTTTACCTATGACTCACTAAGATTAAAATTAAATAATAGTACCAAATATAAATACTGTATGATTTCATTTTTATAAAATAAAAAAAAAGGCAAAGCTAATCTGTGCTATTAGAAGTCAGAACAGTGGTTACTCATGGAGTCGGGCAGAGACTGACTAGGAGCACAAAGCTGACTTTGGGTCCTGGTAATGTTCTGTTCCTTGATCTGGTTGCTGGTTACAAAGTTGTGTACAGGTTGTGAGGTTTATGCATATTTGAAATGCATATTTTCCTATACACTTTAAAAAATGATTTTTATTTCTTTTTTAAGATTTGATTTTGAAGCAATCTCTACATCCAATGTGGAACTTGAACTCACAACCCTGAGATGGAGAGTCACATGCTCTAGAGACTGAGCTAGCCAGGCGCCCCAATAAAATGATTTTTTAAACAGAACGACTGGGTTACCTGGGTGGCTCAGTTGTTTAAGCGCCCAAGTCTTGATTTCCACTAAGGTTGTGATCTCAGGTTGTGAGGTCGAGCCCTGTGGAGCCTTGCGTCGGCCCTGCACTCATTGTGGAGTCTGCTTGAGATTCTCTCTCTTCCTCTGCCTGCCCCCCACTAGCACTCTCTCTCTCTCTAAATAAAAAAATAAAATCTTGGGCACCTGGGTGGCTCAGTGGGTTGAGCCTCTGCCTTCGGCTCAGGTCATGATCTCAGGGTCCTGGTATGGAACCCCACGTTGGACTCTCTGCTCAGCATGGAGTCTGCTTCCCCCTCTTTCTCTCTGCCTGCCTCTCTGCCTACTTGTGATCTCTGTCAAATAAATAAATAAATAAAATCTTTTAAAATCTTTAAAAAAAAAAGAAAAGTAGTCTAGGTAGACAGTCGTGTGCCCAGCTAAACACTGGAGGTTCTAACAACTGAAAGGAGAAAATGGAAAGTGAGGGACAATTATACTGCATTAAGTTGGTTTTTCAAGTAAGGAGTAAATGGCACTAACAGTCTTAAGATCTGTAATTTCTGAATGTAAGTTAAGCATTCTTGTACTACAAAATTTTTGGTTGGTAACTATCAACTAAAAAATATAGACAGTGTTTGGCCTAAAACATGGCAAATCTTTGTAAGGTTTGGGACATATATGTTTTCCTTTCATTTGGTTTCAGTTGTCTGTAAAGAGTAGTAATGTAGCACTTCATTATAGAGAGATCACTTATTAGAAACCTCAGCCATCTGAAATATTAACAGGAGGTAGTACGCTTTCCTGTAGCAAAAGTAGAAGTTACAAGGTCCATGTACTCAATCTTGACTTCAGCCTGAGATGTTTGTTAAAGAAAAATTATATTAGTACCTAGCTTAACTATCAAATTCTCACTCAGTAGCAAATTAAAATCTGCAAAATCTGAATGGTCTGTTAGAAACATATAAAAAGTCATAAGAAGCTTGGAAATAATAGAGTTTGTTAGTATTTATTGATCATTATTAGGTACTGAGTACTAGGCAAAACCTTTTATATTCATTACTTCATTTAACATCTAAGAGATCCCCATATGTGATTTTGAAGAGGACTTAGGTTTAAATGCTAAGAAAGCTTATAATTATGTTCTTTGTTTAAAAAGACAGGGAAGTGGGGCTCCTGGTGGCTCAGTGGGTTAAGCCTCTGCCTTCAGCTCAGGTATTGGGCTCTCTGCTCAGCAGGGAGCTGCTCCCCACCTCCCTCTCTCTCTGCCTGCCTCTCTGCCTGATTGTGATCTCTCTCTCTGTCAAATAAATAAAGTCTTAAAAAAAAAAAAAAGACAGGGAAGCTTGTAATTAATTTTAGATTACTATTAGAAATAACTAAAATGAGGTGCACCTGGTGGCTCAGTGGGTTAAGCCTCTGCCTTTGGTCATGATCTCAGGGTCTTGGGATCGAGCCCTGCATCGGGCTCCCTGCTCAACAGGGAGCCTGTTTCCCCCTCTCTCTCTGCCTGTCTCTTTGCCTACTTGTGATCTCTGTCTATCAAATAAATAAATAAATAAAATCTTAAAAAAAAAAAAAAAAGAACTAAATGAAAAGACCATTTCCATGCCTGACCAAAGGTATCTGAGATAGTTCAATCTTACGGCTCTAGATAAATAAGTTGTTCCTATATTCACCTTGATTCTCATTGGCTTGCAGTATGATTGACTGCTTTGAGTTTATCTTAAGTTGCAACAGAGAAAGTTCTGATTAAAATCCCCAGTTTGGTGTGCCTGGGTGTCTCAGTCGTTAAGATGCAGACTTCAGCTCAGGTTATAATCCCAGGGTCCTGGGATTGAGGCCCACATCGGGCTCCCTGCTCAGCAGGAAGCCTGCTTCTCCCTCTCCCGCTTACCCTGCTTGTGCTCTCTCTCTGCCAAATAAATAAATAAATAAATGTTAAAATAAAATAAAATTCCCAGTTTGGAAGAATATGTACTTGGCATTAAAATCCAGGTTTAATAGATGAAAAGCATGTTTATGTTCTTAAAAATTGTCTTGATAGGTATTTACCAAAACTCAAGAATGGATTTTACTTCTGTAAGTAGAAATAGTACACTTCAAAATAGTGATTAATTTTAATATATTTTTTAAAAGATTTTATTTATTTATTTAAGGAGAGACAGCATAAGAAGGGGAGAAAGGGAGAGGGAGAAGCAGGCTCCCCACTGAGCAGAGAGCCCCCTGGAGGGCTCCATCCCAAGACCCTGAGATCTTGACCTGAGCCAAAGGCAGATACTTAAACGACTGAACCACTCAAGTGCCCCAGTTTTGATATTTTTAAGTTACATTTTGCAACTACCTAAAAATTATGATTTGCTCATTAATCAGAGCTTATTGAAACAGGTACTTTGAACTCATTAGAAAAGAAATATTTTTAGCTAGCAATCTAATCTTACATATTTTTCCCCATGTTATTTTAGATCAGTCATCATTCCCAGAAATGGCAAATTATGTAAAAGGGGAAGTTTTCATATTTTAGAATGCCTCCTTTGGTGTATTATTTTAATAGAACAAGTATATATGTTTGTATGTATGTGATATGAAAATAATTTTTTTGGTTCATAGATGTATAAAATTTAAAAAATTAAACCAATTTTATTATTGTGAATATGAAATGCTATTTTTTACATTAAGTGCAGTTATAAAGCAGTAATTTTCTGTGCCTGAAATTCCTTCCCCATATTGTCTGATGAACTGCTTATCCTTTAATTCTTGACTCAAGCATGGTATCCTTAATATACCATTCTTTTTTGTTGTTAAGATTTTACTTATTTGTCAGAGGAGAGGAAGAGCACAAACGCGGAGCAGCCAGCAGATCAGGCAGAGGGAGAAGCAGACTCCCCACTGATCAAGGAGCCCAAGGTGGGACTCCATCCCAGGACCCTGGGATCATGACCTGAGCCGAAGATAGGTGCTTACCTGACTGAGCCACCCGGGAGTCCCTTTAATATACCATTCTTAAGCAGTATCTGTCAATCTGTTTGGGCTGCTATAACAAAAACAGTACAGTCTGGGTGGCTTAAACAACAAACATTTATTTCTCATGGTTCTGGACTCTGGGATGTCCCAACATCAAGGCATTGTGTCTGCTGAAGGCCTGTGTTCTGGTTCATACATGGCCATCTTCTCCCTGTGTCCTCACTTGGCAAAAGAGGAGAGGGAACCTTCTGGGGTCTTCTTTATAAGGGCATTAATCCCATTCATGAGGGCTCCACCCTCATTACCTAATCACCTTCCAAAGCCCCATCTCCTAATATTTAGGGGTTAGGATTTCTAAATTTGCATTTTGAGGGGACAGCAACATTCAGTAGCCATTTCAATTTCAGGTAGAGTTGACTACATTTTCTTTTGTGCCCCACTTTATTCAGCACATACTTACATATCTTTAACTCGTTATTAGACTTTATTTATGTGACTGTCTTCCTCTGCAAGCTTGTAGCCAGACCATATCTTCTTTTGGTTACAACAGATACATGTTTGCTGTGCATTCTAGTTTAAAAAATTTGTACCTCATAATCAACAGAGAACCACTTGGTATTTTTTATTATGGTAGTTTATTTTTATCATTTAAGAGCTGATTTCATAGTATTTTGATTAGAGTGAAAATAGTAGCTTTAAAAGATGAGTTTAGTCAGTCATGAAAATATCCTAGAAATTCCAATAAAATGTAAACCATTTCATTTTACTCCATTCTTGTTCTTTTATGTTTATAAAGGTAATACCTGTTCTTCAAAATTCAAACATGAAAAATAATGTTTAAAAATGAGCATTTTCAACAGTTTACAAAAAGACAATATGCTACAGTCTTAATTGTTTCTATATATATTTACATTGTTTATTAATGGTATCATTTTAAACCAAAATGAACTAATGCCAAACATACTGTTTAAAGTTTTCTTTTTTCTTTTTTTTCACTGAATGTATCTTGGACACTTTTTCATATAAGTAAAAATGGATGTGCTTCATTCATTTGCTCAACCTCATAGTCTGTGTGTACTATATGTTAATTAACTGTTCTTGGATTGGTGGATGAACTTTTGTATTCTCCCCACACACACTTTTTTTTTTCCCCCCAATAAATAGCAGAAATTTATTGCTCACAGTTCTGGAGGCTGGAAGTCTGAGATCAGGGTGCCAGGTCTCAGACTTCTTATTATATTCTTATGTGATGAAAGCTGGATTTCCTTTTTAGCTATTAAAAGTACCGCCACAAAGAACATCCTAGTATAAAACATTGCGTAATTGTGGGGGTGTTTTTAAGTGGTAAATTCCTAGAAGTAGGAATGCCTGGCTAAAAAAAGGGTATGAACATCTTAAGTTGTAGTAGTTTTTGTCGTATTGCCACTTTTTTAGGTTACTTTTCCTATGATAGAACATAAGCAAGTTAATCTATATCTCTACCTATCATGGATAATTGTTCTATTTTTTTTTTAGGATTTTTTTGTTCTTTTTTTTTTTTAAGATTTTATTTATTTATTTGACAGAGATCATGACCTAAGCTGAAGGCAGAGGCTTTAACCCACTGAGCCACCCCGGTGCCCCCTAGACTACTTTTCAAGTCTTCCTTGCATCTAGGCATACACAGTGACTATACTCTGGCCAACGAGTTGTTAGTACCTTCCAGGTCATGTCCTTGTGTTTAAAAGGAAGCTATGCGGGGCACCTGGGTGGCTCAACTGGTTAAGCATCTGCCTTTAGCTCAGATCCTGATCCCAGCGTCCCGGGATCAAGTCCTGCGTTGGGCTCCCTGCTTGCACAGAGCAACCCCCCACCCCCGGCTCGTA
The DNA here is from genome assembly GCF_010015895.1 of Lontra canadensis. Taxonomy (NCBI): domain Eukaryota; kingdom Metazoa; phylum Chordata; class Mammalia; order Carnivora; family Mustelidae; genus Lontra; species Lontra canadensis. Next base: position 7,006,248 of record NW_022630995.1, read on the forward strand.
CTCGTGCTCTCTCGTTCTATCTCAAATAAATAATCTTTTTTTAAAGGAAGTTATTTGTGCTTCAGCCCTCTTTCTTTTTCCCTCAACGTGGAACTTGAACCTGGTGGTAATGAGGCAACTTTAACAACGTGAACAGGATAGCATCCCAGGGGATGGCAGAACAAGAGGAAAAGCAGCAGGTGGGTCCCGGGACCACAGTGAGGGGCAGAACTACCCTATCCTAGGGACTGCCTTCTAATTAGGACTTTAGCTGCAGAAAGATGTAAACTTTTATTTTGGTTAGACCCATTTTCAGGCCTCTGTTGTAGCAGCTGATGTAACATTTAAGCTAATAAACTCATTTTACAGAAGAAACTAAGACTCAGAAACAGAGCAATGCACCCCAAAATACACTGCCAGTTTGGTGGCACAGTTCAGATTCCTTCTACCCAAGCAGTAGATGTCTCACTCCAAAGCCCACACTCTAACAGCCTAGATACTGCCTCCTGTGCAGAAAAATGTGAATCTGAGTTACTGTTGCAAACGACATGGACAGCAAGATTTTTTTTTCTTTTTATAAATAGGAGGAGATTGAAATGCAGTTCTGATGAATAGGTTTTACTTACACCACAGCCCACTAAGGACCCTGATAAGCATTTGACTTAACTGCTCAGCCAGGATAGTCCCTTGTTCTCAGGGAGTTGGGAGTTTTACTTTGGGAAAGCTACAATCAGAAGCTACCAAAAAAAAAAAAAAAAAAAAAAAAAAAATCAGGGGGCACTTGGGTGGCTCAGTGGGTTAAAGCCTCTGCCTTCGGCCCAGGTCATAATCCCAGGGTCCTGGGATAGAGCCCCGCATCAGGCTCTCTGCTCAGTGGGGAGCCTGCTTCCTCCTCTCTCTCTGTGCCTGCCTCTCTGCCTACTTGTGATTTCTGTCAAATTAAAAAAAACAAAAACAGGACTCTTGTAACTACTTCAGAAAAACTACAAAAGTTAATATACTCGTACTTTTTAAAAAAAGATTTTACTTTAAAGTAATCTCTACACCAAACATGAGGCTCAAACCCACGACCCTGAGATCAAGAGTCACAGCCTCCATCAACGGGGCCAGCCAGGCACCCCAATACATGCTCACTTTTTTAGAATTAACTAGGCTGCGATAATAAGGACAAACTGGTGTGGAGAAATAAGGACAAACTGGAGATGAGAGAAAGAAAAGATGTCAGCTCATTATAACAGACAAGGAATAAGGTTAAGAAAAAAGTATTTGGGAAGTGGTAATGGGCAAAGAGCTAAAGGGATAAATAAGGCAAAAGAGTAACTGAAAGAACTGAATTTAAGCAGCTGGGGCTGTAAGGAATAAAATGTCTGGGAGAGCCACTGCTTGGGATTCGACCACAGCTCTTCCTCAAATAGACATAAAGTCAAATATTGTTTTTTAAAAGATATAATTAGAAAATCAAAAAAAGCAGTAGTGATTAAGCTAGCTGAAGTCTGATATCATGAATCAGCAATCACTTTTCTCGATCTCAGCAAATACTCTGGGTCTTAGCAAGGTAAAGGTCAAAGGAGCAATATATCTGAAGAACTCAGTACCATCATCCTAAGTGGGTGATTTCATTCATTCACTCAACAATATTAGAGTGCTGGGTGCCTGGGTGGCTCGGTCATTAAGCGTCTGCCTTCGGCTCAGGTCATGATCCCAGGGTCTTGGGATCAAGCCCTGCATTGGGCTCCATGCTCAGAGGGAGGCTTGCTTCACCGTCTCCCACTCCCCCTGCTTGTGTTCCCTCTCTCGATGTCTTTCTCTGTCAAATAAATAAATAAAATCTTAAACAAAACAAATATTAGAATGCTAACACCCTCACAGGAGCTATTATCAGGGCAAACAAAAAGGAGTGGTCTGTGACAAGTTCAGTTCAGAAACTGGGGCTAAGCATTTAGAAACTTCTACAACTGAATAATTATTTATATCTATTTAATAAAAAAACCCACGGTTTAATGTTTTTATGCACATGAGTATGTGTATGTATACTGTCATTCCACTTTTCCAGCCATTCATTTTTATTGTATTTTACAGAAGTATTGGTCTGTGATCAATTACATAAAACAAAACAAAACGAAACCAAAAACTAACAACTAAAGCAACTGGTCTTTCACCACAGACAGTTTGAGAAATATTAAAGTGCTTAACATTTTGAAAGACCCACAAAATTCTAGTCTGCAGGAATAGCAGTGAGCCACGATAGAAGGTACTTATTTTAATGAAAAGGTAATTGCAAAGAGACTACAAAATAAATTTTAATAAGTAAAACAAAAAGATAAAGTGATGAGTGTGACGAAGGAAATAACCAGGGAAATGAGGCAGTACTAGGTGGAGAGTGCTACTTCACATAACCTAGCTGGTCGGAGGGCCCCAAGTTAAGCACTGATTTGGATCGCAAGTGTGGTCCCAAGTGTGGGTAACGGGCAGCAAGGGCAAAGCGAATGGAAAAGTAGGAAGCACAGTGAATGATTATGTCATACCTTCACAAGGGAAAAGGCAGTATTTTAGAGTTGAAGGATAAATTTATGTAGTGTTCCAAATGGGATCCTGAGGCGAGGGGCTTTGTTACTCGCAATTCACTATCTCAGAAACCACCCAAGGAAGCCACCTTACAGTTTAAAGAAAAATTCACAAATGTACTGGGTATTTGAAGTCACAAACTTTTTTTTTTTAAAGATTTTATTTATTTATTTGACAGACAGAGATCACAAGTAGGCAGAGGCAGGCAGAGAAAGAGGAAGAAGCAAGCTCCCTGCTGAGCAGAGAGCCCCATGCGGAACTCGATCCCAGGACCCTAGGATCATGACCTAAGCCGAAGGCAGAGGCTTTAACCCACTGAGCCACCCATGCGCCCCTGAAGTCACAAACTCTTGTCTGAGTCCTTAACACTCTCATTGACATGATGGCAGGGGTGCCTGGGTGGCTAAGTCGGTTAAGCGTCTGCCTTTGGCTCAGGTACTGATTCTAGGGATTGGGCTCTCTGCTCAGCAGGGAGCCTGCTTCTCCCTCTGCCTCTGCCTGCTACTCCCCCTCTGCCTGCTGCTCCCCATGCCTGTGTTCTCTCTCTCACTCTAATAAATAAAATCTTAAAAAAAAAAATTTACAGATGTTTTTAAAACTCTATGGGGAGAGGCATATGGGTGGCTCAGTCGGTTAAGTAGCTGCCTTTGGCTCAGGTCCATGATCTCAGGGTCCTGGGATCCACCCCCATATGATGGGTCCCTGCTCAGTGGGAATCTGCTTCTCCCTCTCCCTCTGTGCTCCCCCTGCTTGTGCTCTCTTGCTTACATGCTCTCTCTCAAATAAATAAAAATTTTAAAAGTAAACTCTGTGGGGAAAAAAAACCTGTTTACTAATTAGTGAACAGAAATATCCTACTGCCTACTATTAAAATGTTAAAGGTTTATTTATTTATTTATTTATTTATTTGTGCAAGGGAGGGCACGGGGAGATAGAATCTCAAGCAGACTCCCAATGAGTGCAGAGCCTGATGCAGGGCTCTGTCTCACGTCCCTGATAACATGATCTGAGCCAAAACCAAGAGTCAGATGCTTAATCAACTGTGCCAACCAGGTACCCCTATTAAAATTTTTTAAAAAACAAGTATAACCTTGTTTTATGCATGTTTCTTTTTTTTTATGAGTATTTCTTTAAAGACATGTCTTTCAATACATGTCCTTGATTCATTAACACTGAACTTGACAGCCAGCAGCACAATTACTCATGCCTGAAGGAAGCTTATCTAGAACACACATTGTTTCTGTGAAAACACCACAGCCTTCTTGTTCTTAGGAACACTAGAGAACACTTCCACATTAAACTTGGGGGTCATTTTTAAGAGTGAAATCACAAACAACAAGCACAAAAATTCAAAAAACATAAAACACGACACTAAATAAGCCTGTGAAAAGGACGTTGGTTTAATATGAGAGTTTAAACAAGAAGGCAGAGTATCTTTTTCTTTGACCTCAATTGGGGACATACACATCAGGTAACTCAAATTTGTCACTACCCTACACAACTCCACAAATGACCTAAAAGCGCTACATGTACTGATTTTGCAGTTACAAATAAATTTTAGCACAGAGATGAATTTGTAAATATGGAATCCATGAATAACAAGGACTGACTGAACCTAAAATATAATCCGCAGGATGGAAGAACAGACTAGGTGAACTCTAAAGCTACTTAGTACCAAAAACTCAAAAGAAGTTAAAAATATTCAATTTTACCTAATAAGTAATAATGTATTTGTTTGGTATACTATTTGAAAAATCTATCCTGTCTATGACACAGTTTGAAATAATTTTTAAGCCAACATTTCAAAATTGAAAGTTTTCATATCAAAATCCAGATTTCGGGGGTGCCTGGGTGGCTCAGTCGTTAAGCATCTGCCTTCAGCTCAGGTCATGATCCCAGGGTCCTGGGACTGAGCCCCGCATTGAGCTCCCAGCTCAGTGGGAAGCCTGCTTCTCCCTCTCCCACTACCCCTGCTGTGTTCCCTCTCTCGCTGCGTTGCTCTCTGTCAAATAAATAAATAAAATCTTAAAAAAAAATCCAGATTTCCACCATTTCTAGACAAAAATTAACCTAATGCTAATGAGAGCTAATACTGCATTTCACACAAGTTAAGAAGCTACCAATTGTAAGGTTCATCGTTTTTGAAAAATAATCTCTACGCCCAACATAGGGCTCAAACTCACAAACACATTGAGAGTCATACGCTCTACTGACTAAGCCAGCCAGGCGCCCCAACATTCACCAGTTTTTAAAGTAACACCAAGAAAAAAGAAACACTGCCAGTTATAATTACACGAAGCAACCTGAATTCAGAGATTTGCACGCTAATGTGCATCTCAGAATTGTTAGAATATGGCAATATACAGCACTCAGTATGTGCCAGTCTGTTCTAAAGATCTATATATTTTAAAATTCATCTAACCAGGGTGCCTGGGTGGCTCAGTGGGTTAAAGCCTCTGCCTTTGGTCCAGGTCATGATCTCAGGATCCTGGGATCGAGACCCTCATCAGGCTCTCTGCTCAGCAGGGAGCCTGCTTCCTCCTCTCTCTCTCTGCCTGCCTCCTTGTGATCTCTGTCTGTCAAATAAGTAAATAAAATCTTTAAAAAATTAAAATAAAATTCATCTGACCTATGCAAAAACTCTATACAGCAGGCACTATTATTATCCACATTTTAGAGGTGAGGAAAGAGAGGCACAGTGGGTAGGTCCAAGTCACCCACTTACTGGTTGGCTGGAATTCAAAGCCAAGCAGTTTGAGTGCTTAACTATTACATTAAGTTGGCTCTTAGAGCCTACATTTCTGGCGGCAACGACTGGCTGGAGCTGAGTTCCATCTCCACAGTCAAGTCAGGAAGTGCAGGCTCCGGCTTCATCCAGGGCTCTCTTCTAACCTGACCTGCTGGACTGAACAACGATGTTACCCAGCTGACACTTGGGATTGGATTAAACAGCAGAATACTATTTATTAACAAAAAACACTTCTATAGAGAAAAAACATATTTGAATAAAATTTGACGCAGAGTTAGTTTTATCTAGAAGGACCAGAAAGGGGTAATGAGGAAAAACTCGACGACAGTAGTTCTTCCATAAGTTTATATTATGTGAAGTATTAGGTGCTCTGAGAGATAAATAAAATGATGAAATGAACATGTATCCTGTTATCAAGATGCTTTTATAGTCTGCGTATAGTGTAGTTAACAAAGTAACTGAAAATCCGGTATTTTAAATAATTCTATAAAGTGGCTCCATGTTTTAATATGCAAAGAGCTCTAAGACATATCAATGAAAAAGGTAAGCTGCGAAAACTATAAACAGTATATTTGTTTATGAATAAAAAATATGTTCCTACAAATACATAATTCTATATTGTACAAACTCATAATTATTCAGAAAACTCTGGAAGGATTTATATCACATTAAGAATCACGGTTACGCGAGGCGCCTGGGTGGCTCAGTGGGTTAAGCCTCTGCCTTCGGCTCAGGTCATGATCCCAGGGTCCTTGGATCAAACCCTGCATTGGGCTCTCTGCTCAGCAGGGAGCCTGCATCCCCCTCTCCCTCTGCCTGCCTCTCTGCCTGTTTGTGATCTCTCTGTCAAATAAATAAATAAAATCTTAAAAAAAAAAGAATCATGGCTACTTCTGGGGGCACCTGGGTGGTGCAGTTGGTTAAGTGTTGGCTCAGGTCGTGACTCACAGTTGAGGGACTGAGCCCCAGGAAGGGCTCCATGCTCAGCATGGAGTGCGTGGAGTTAGCTTGTGATTCCCTCTCCTTCTCCTATGCCCTGCTCACACGGATGCTCTCTCTCACTCTCTCTCTCTCTATATTAAATAAATAAATCTAAAAAAAAAAAAAAATCATGATTCTTTCTGAAATGAGAACTGAAACTAAAGATGGTAGTCAAAGGGGCTTTAAACTTTACTAGCACTGTTTGCCACTTTGTGTCATAAAAAAAATTAAAAAGCGGGGCACCTAGGTGGCTCAGTAGTTAAGCCTCTGCCTTTGGCTCACGTCATGATCTCAGGGTCCTGGGATCGAGCCCTGCATAGGGCCCTCTGCTCAGTGGGGAGCCTGTTTCCCTCTCTCTCTGAGGCCTGCCTCTCTGCCTACTTGTGATTTTTCTCTCTGACAAAAAAATAAAATCTTTAAAAAACTTAAAAAGCTAATTAACAAAATAATATGTACAATATAATGCAACCCATAGAGGTGATTATGTATCAGAACTCTTCATTTTCAGTAACTGCCACATGACATTCACAATTTTACCAAGAAAAACCTGAAAAGGACAAATAATCTACTAACAATTGGTAAACGGAGCATAATCAGAATGACAGCCTAATAATCCTAATTTAATATTTGTTTTGATAACCAATAGTCCTATTTATTTTTATTCAGATATACACAAAGGAGACCAAAAAAAGAAGCACTGGGAATAGGAGTGACTAGGAAAGAAATAAGTGAGATGAGGCATGTGAAACTGAAAAACCACTGAAAAGTAAAAAGGGAAAAAAGGAAGGTGGCATAAAACTAGCATGCTGAAGGTGCGTTTACAGCTTAAAGACACTGACATAATGTAGTCTGCCATATTTCCTCACCATTCCCAATAGAAACCCCTATTTTTTTTAAAGTATTCAGTAACTACTTAACTGACCTGCAAAAATGGAGAAAAGGATGACAGTTCAAAAAATCTAATTCGACCATTCATTTATTCAATAAATACTTACCAAGCATCTAATACCAACATATTTGATCATATAATTGTCTTCATGAAGCTTAAAACATAGTTACAGGTTCCCTGGAGAGAACTTCCCCAACCATGACTATTTACTATAGAACTAAAATAATTCATGTTAACCAATAATCAATTCATTTACATTGTTTTAATGGAACAAAAAAAATTAGTGTTTTAGAACACTAAAAGAACCAGAAATTTATCTTAAATTGAACTCTACAGCTCAGAAGATTTTTAAAGAAAAGCAAAGGTCAGTTTTATCTTCAGATGACCTAAATTATCATGATCTAAAAAGAATGTAGGAACATTATGAAGTCAAACACCAGTCTCTTTGCAAAATAAATCCAATGAATCTAACACACTCTATTTCCATTACAATTAACAATAAGTCAGCCAAGGTAATATGCTGCCTCATTTATTCTCCATGTTTTCTCTAAGAAATGAACAATGCTTTCCAAAAATACATTCTTTCCAAGCAAGGCATCATTACGAAACTTGTCTACCAACTAACCTAACACAAATGCTAGCATCTCAAAGTCTTAACATCATAAATGTTTTCAAGTTAAAGGTAACTTTTTGTACAAAAATGTGGATAGCATTTCTGCCTGAGGTATAAAAATATAAGCAGGCCTTTTCTAGGATCTCCACACAAACCAAACCAAACCAAAACAAAAAAAAAACAGTATAAACAACAGAAGGTAAATGTGTAAAAAGAGAAAAATGGTACTTCCTATCAGCAAATTTACCGAATTCTTCTCTTCTAAAAGATAATCAGATTCAAGAGTGATTATAACTAATTCTCAAACCATAAAGCACTGGACTTAATTTACCTTTTAGGTATTTAAATGGGTTACTTCAAAAACTACATAAAACAGATGCTAATGAAAGAGTTCTTAAGGGATGCCTGGGTGGCTCAGTCGGTTAAGCCACTGCCTTCAGCTCAGGTCATGATCCCCAAGTCCTGGGATCGAGTCCCACATCGGGCTCCTTGCTCGGCGGGGAGCCTGCTTTGCTCTCCGCCTCCGCCTGCTTGTGCGTGCTCTCTCTCTCTCTGACAAATAAATAAATAAAATCCTTAAAAAAAAAAAAAAAGACTTCTTAAACGTAGCATTCCTTTAAAAAATACATTCTCTAGGATGTTTTCCCAAGATACGTTCTTCAGAACACAGATCTATACGGTTTCCTGAGGAAAAAAGGGATCTGGTCAAAAAAAATTGGCAAGGGGTGCCTGGGTGGCTCAGTGGGTTAAGCCTCTGCCTTCGGCTCAGGTCATGATCCCAGGGTGTTGGGATCGGGCCCCACATCGGGCTCTCTGCTCAGCAGGGAGCCTGCTTCTCTCTCTCTCTCTCTGCCTGCCTCTGCCTGAGATCTCTGTCTGTCATATAAAAAAAAAATTGGCAAACACAACTTATTTTATATCTCCATCTTGAAAATATCTGTGAACTGCTTAATAAACCTTGAATAAATATTAAGATTTTGTTTTGTTTTTGATCATCACCCAGCACATTTCTTTGGCAACCAATTTAAATACATCCGTTCACGTTTTTGGGAACACACATTGGTACCAGTAGGGTGCATAATATTTAAATGACTCTAGTTTTTTAAAATTGCCCTTAATAATCTACATGAGCAGGGAGCCTGCTTCCCCCTCTCTCTCTGCCTTCCTCTCTGCCTACTTGTAATCTCTGTCAAATAAATAAATAAAATCTTTAAAAAATAATAGTAATCTACAATAACCTTCAGAAAAGCCATATAGTTTTAAAAAGAAAATGAGACATCCTTCGTTGGATATAGAAGTGATCAAAACACCAATCATTGTTATGGTTTTCTCTGACACTGTCACTGCCAAACAGCCAAGAGAGAAAACACATTCCAGTTATGACACTGACCTGGTTATTAATGTAGAATATGAAACTTGAACCCAAATAGGAGTTTCAGACTATACATTTATAGTAACGTGGTATAAAATGCTTGATCAAACCAAAACTATGTCTAAATTTAAGCACACATTCCTTAATAACAATTTTATAATAAGAAAGTACAGCTGTCTCTTTATTGTTAGCCTTTTTGCTTTCTAAGCCAGCTATGATCAAAGTCTGATTTAAAAAGTGATGACTTTGAGGCACCTGGCTGGCTCAGTCAGTACAGTATGTGGCTCCTAATCTTGGTGTTGTGAGTTCAAGCCCCATGAAGGGCCTGGAGCTTACTTTAAAAAATAATAATAAAGGGGCTCCTGGTGGCTCAGTCCATTAAGCAGCTGCCTTCGGCTCAGGTCATGATCCCAGAGTCCTGAGATCGCCCCGAGTCAGGCTCCCTACTCAGTGGGGAGCCTACTTCTCTCTCTCCCTCTGCTGCTCGCTCTGCCTACTTGTGCTCTATCAAATAAATACATATAATCTTTAAAAAATAACAATAATAATAGTATAAAAAATAAAAAGAGATGACTTATGAATACAGTAATTCCACACACTTTTTCAGGACTTAAGCAACTCTCATGCCTTGGGATACAGCTTAAGAAAAGAAACCCTCGCCATGATTTACCATCAAATGTTGTTAACACTTGGGATTTTTTTTTTTAAAGATTTTATTTATTTATTTGAGAGATAATGAGATAATGAAAGAGGGAAGTGAGCAGCAAAGGGAGAAGTAGACTCTCCACTGAGCAGGGAACCCAATGAGGGGCTTGATCCCGGGACTCCAGGATGATGACCTGAGCCGAAGACAGTCTTTTAAACGAGCCACCCACACACCCCAACACATGAAATTTTCAAGACACTAGGTTTTAAAAAGAAGTTATTAGGGGCATCTGGGTGGCTCAGTCAGTTAAGCGGCCGCCTTGGTCTCAAGTCATGATCTCAGGGTCCTAGGATGGAGCCCCATGCCAGGCTCTCTGCTCAGCAAGGAGTCTGCTTCTCCCTCCCCCTCTGCCTGCTTGTGTTCTCTCTGTCAAATAAATAAATAAAATCTAAAAAAAAGTTATTAGTTGAAAGGTAGATGGAAAATTAAATATGTATGAGCATTCAAAAAAATAAGTAGGAGTTTTAGTATAATTAGTGTTTATTTGCACCCAGCAAAGTATGTCCAGACTAAAGAAGCTCCAATCATCAGAAATCAGTGCCTTTAAGGCAAAAAGGAGAAATCAAATTTAAAAGTATTTGACTCTAAGTGGCACCTGGCTGCCTCAGTTGGAAAAGCATGCGAACTCTTGATCTCAAGGTCATGGGTTCAAGCCCCACAATGGGTGTAGACATTACTTAAATAAAAATATTTTTTTAAAAGTATTTGACTCTTAGGGGTGCCTGGGTGGCTCAGTGAGTTAAAGTCTCTACCTTCCGCTCAGGTCATGATCCCAGGGTCCTGGGATCGAGCCACGCATCGGACTCTCTGCTCAGCAGGGAGCCTGCTTCCTCCTCTCTCTCTGCCTGCCTCTCTGCCTACTTGTGATCTCGCTCTGTCAAATAAGTAAATAAAAATCTTTAGAAAAAAAAAATAAATAAAATATATATATTTTACAAATAAATATTATAATTTTTATAATTATAAATAAATATTATATATTTAAAATAAAATAAAAAAAATAAACCAGAAATTATTAAAAAAAGTATTTGACTCTAAAATATGCAGAGTTTAATGAGGATGAAATTCTAGACTTAAAATATTTAAAATTTTATAGAATTATTCATTATCATATAAGTATAACAATCCAAAGTTACTCTTAACTGACAGTATGAAAAGTTAGGTTATATAAAATCATTAACAGGGGCACCTGGCTGGCTCAGTCAGTAAAGCTTGTTAACTACTGATCTTGGGGTGGTAAGCTTGAGCCCCATGATGGATGTAGAGATTACTTAAAAATGAAATCTTTTAAAAAAAGATCAATAATGTGACTCTAATACATCCAGGAGATATTTAAGTTCACTAAGTGAAAAGAGGAAAACATGGGGCGCCTGGGTGGCTCAGTGGGTTGGGCCTCTGCCTTTGGCTCGGGTCATGATCTCAGGGTCCTGGGATCGAGCCCTGCGTTGGGCTCCTTGCTCGGTAGGGAGCCTGCTTCCTCCTCTCTCTCTGCCTGCCTCTCTGCCTGCTTGTGATCTCTCTGTCAACTAAATAAATAAAATCTTTGAAAAAAAAAAAAAAAGAAAAGAAAAGAGGAAAACAGGGCAATCCTCTCGGGTCCCCTCCCTCTTGGAGAGCTTTGTATTATCACCCAATATCGCTCAATAACGTTTGCTTTGCTGCCCGCCAAAAAAAAAGAAAGAAAAGGAAAACAGGAAAGCAATAAAAGCACAGTAATTTTGAAAAATCCCTTAAGTAAAAAGTTTGACAAAATGGGGCGCCTGGGTGGCTCAGTGGGTTAAGCCACTGCCTTCGGCTCAGGTAATGGGATCTCAGGGTCCTGGGATCGAGCCCCGCATTGGGCTCTCTGCTCAGCAGGGAGCCTGCTTCCTCCTCTCTCTCTCTGCCTGCCTCTCTGCCTACTTGTGATCTCTGTCAAATAAATAAATAAATATCTTTAAAAAAAAAAGTTTGACAAAATGGACATCAATCGTTCTAGAACTTTGATTCCTACAGTCTTTAAAAAGATTTGGTCTAGGGGCACCTGGGTGGCTCAGTGCAATAAGCCTCTGCCTTTGGCTCCAGTCATGATCTCAGGGTCCTGGGATTGAGCCCTGAGCTGGGATCGAGCCCTGAGCCGGGCTCTCTGCTCAGCGGGGAGCCTGCCTCTCTGCCTACTTGTGATCTCTGTCTGTCAAATAAATAAAATCTTTAAAAAAAAACATGTATTGGTCTAGCACCTAGTAATTTGTAAGCTGCTATGATTATAGATCTGGGATTTCATTCATATAACACTATAATTCATTCTTTTACTGAAGATTTATTTTTTTTAGAGCCAGAGAGCCCGAGAGTGAGCAAGCACAAGTGGGGGGAGAGGCAGAGGACGAAGGAGAGGGAGAGGATCTCAAACAGACTGCTCACTGAGCCTGGAACCCAACACGGGGCTTCATCTCATGACCCAAAGATCACGACCTGAGCTGAAATCAAGAGTCGGACAATTAACTGATTGAGCTACCCAGCCACCCCTATAATTCATTCAACAAATACTTATTGAATATCTACTACTATGGAAAAACAAAGACTGAAATATTTTAAAACTCTTCCCTAAAGACATTTAAAAGTCTAGAAGAGATGGGGTGCCTGGGTGGCTTAGTGGGTTAAAGCCTCTGCCTTCAACTCAGGTCATGATCCCAGGGTCCTGGGATCGAGCCCCACATCAAGCTCCCTGCTGAGTGGGGAGGCTGCTACACCCTCTCTCTCTGCCTGTCTCTCTGCCTACTTGTGATCTCTGTCTGTCAAATAAATAAATAAAATCTTGGGGGGAAAAAAAGTCTAGAAGAAATGATACAAATAGTAGAAAGCATAAGAAATGTACCATCTAGTTAAAATGTGAAGATTGCTCAGAGGAGACAGAAATTATCTGCAATTTGGTGGGGGTAAACAATAAGCGTGGATTTAAAGGACAGTGATGGGTACCTGCGTGGCTCAGTTGGTTAAGCATCTGACTCTCGATTTTGGCTCAGGTCACAACCTCAGTGTCCTGAGATGGAGCCAACATCAGGTTCTGCGCTGGTCATGGAGCCTGCTTAGCATTATCTGTCTCTCTCTCTCCGTCTGCCTCTGCCCACCCCCCACCCCCACCACCAGGCACAGGCTTGTGCTCTCTCTCTTAAAAAAAAAAATTTTTAAAAGACAGGTAGACTTTAGGGGTGTCTGTCTGAATGACTCAGCTGCTAAAGCAAGCAACTCCATCTCAGGGTTGTAAGCTCAAACCCCATGTTCAGTGTATAGATCAAGTAAAATTTTTTTAAAAGATTTTATTTATTTATTTGACAGACATAGATCACAAGTAGGCAGAGAGGCAGGCAGAGAGAGAGAGGGGGAAGCAGGCTCCCCGCCGAGCAGAGAGCCTGATGCGGGGCCCGATCCCAGGACCCTGGGATCATGATCTGAGCCGAAGGCAGAGGCTTTAACTCCCTGAGCCACCCAGGCATCCCAAATCATGTAAAATTTTTAAAAATCTTTAACCAAAAATAAATAAATAAAGTAAAATAAAGGACAGGCAGACCTTAGACAAAGAGGCTTTCTGCTGAAGAAAAGCACAAAAGATGGAAAGTCACAATGAAAATAATTTAATTTTACAGAAATGGAAAAAATTGCAAAATAGTAAACAATAATGTGTAGTTGGGAGGTTCCCAATTCTGGCAACTTAAATATCCAGACCAGATCAAATCACCAATTAAAACATCTAAAATTGTACCACTCATTCTACTGCTGCTCTACAAATACTTTAAAATTAGTGACCCATGACCCCTTTTACCCGTTATATTTCCTAATGGAATGAGATGATGAAACAAATTTTATTCACACTGTAAACTGGAGCAAACTTTTAGTTCTCTTCATAAGACAAATTACTTTTCCAATTTTGAGTATACATGCTCAAAGTTAGGCAAGAACAAGAACCTTCATTTTCCTTCCAATTTATATAAACAACATACACAAGTGATACTCGAGCTTCATCTTGACATCACAGTGCAAAAATTAAGTTGTTCCATTCACTATGGAAGATCAGTGTTCTAGTCTCAGTTCTTTAATACTGTGCAAGCTGCTTTAGTGATCTGTGCTTCAGTTTCTTAACTTGTAAAATGAAGTGGTTCAACCTGGATGATCAGCAAAGGACCTTCTAACTTCAAAATCCTATACTTGATGCTACACCATCTTTCCCACAGAAGTCATTGTGATAAGGCCAACTATTAAAAAAAAGGGGGGGGTCTTCCTCCAAAAACATGTAATAAAAAACTACCCTTTATTGAGCACATACTAAATGCCAGGCTCTATTTCTTTCTTTCTTTTTTTTTTTTTAAGATTTTATTTGAGAGAGACAGAGAGCTAGCTAGAGAGCATGAGCATGGTGGAGGGGCAGAGAGGGAGGAAGAAGCAGACTCCCCACTGAGCAGGGAGCCCAGAGCAGGGGGCTAGATGCAAGGACCCTGGGATCATGACCTGAGCCAAAGAGACGCTTAACCGACTGAGCCACCCAGGCACCCCGCCAGGCTCTATTTTTTATTTCACTTAATCCTCATTTATAACCATAAAAGCAGGTGGTTCCCCTACTTTACTCACAAGGTGTTATCCATCTCTTGACTGGTCCAATCAAATTAGGGGTGAAAGACAAGGATTCAAATCAGGTCTAAATCCAAACCAAGCTCCATAAACCATACCTGCTGCCTCAAACAAAAAAATATCAGAAATAGGGGGGCGCTGGATGGCTCAGTCGTTAAGTGTCTGCTTTCGGCTCAGGGCACGATCCAAGGATCGGGCCCCAAGTAGGGCTCCCTGCTTGGTGGGAAGCCTGCTTCTCCCTCTCCCACTCCCTCTCCTTGTATTCCCTCTCTCACTGTGTCTCTCCCTGCCAAATAAGTGAATAAAATCTTTAAAAATATATATATCAGAAACAAAACAAAACCTGAAGACGTACGCTGTGACTTTGGTAATCTGGAGAGAGTATGGTATTAGAATAGGTCAGTTTGAGTGCCTTGTAACCATGTGGGAGCAGAGAGAAGGCAAACATGGGGAGAGTGTGTGTGTGTGTGTGCGTGCCCCCCCCCACACGCACGCGCGGGTGAAGTCTCCTAATTTTCAAATGGAGGAAAACAGATTCACCAGCTTTCAACTTTTGCTTTAAACAGTTCTAATCCAGGTCTGAGAGGTTAATTTTAATATTACCTAAATTTCCAAAATTCCCAGATAAGTATTAAAATATGGGCATCAGCAAGAAAACTTCCTCGAAGAAGGCAAACCATGGTTGAATCCTGACCCTACTACTAACAGTGCGACGTTGGTCAAGTTACTTCGTCTCTCGAAACCTCATTTCTTCATTTGTAAAGTGAAGATACTATCACCCATCTTGTAAGGTGGTTAGATTAATGGAGAATACAGATTATAGAGAGCTCAGCATAGCACCTTCCTCAAGGTAAGAGCTTGACAAACAAAAGGTATTATTATCCTTCCAGATCCGGGTAACACAGAACATAGGGCCTATGTTCATAGACATCCCAATTATGTCTATGAATACGACACAAAGTTTACCTTTAAAATGTCATACTTTGTCGCTTTTCTGTAGATCTAAAATTATTCTCGGGGTGCCTGAGTGTCTCAGTCGTTAAGCCTCTGCCAAGCGTGGCCTCAGGTCCTGATCCCAGGATTGTGGGATCGAGACCAGCACTGGGCTCCCGGCTCAGGGGAGGAACTACTTCTCCCTCTCCCACCCACCCTGCTTGTGTTCCCTCTCTCGCTGTCTCTCCCTCTCTGTCAAATAAATAACTAAAATCTTAAAAATTATTCTCAAATAGTTTATTTTTAAAATGCCGCACACACTAATTTCTAATAGAAACTAACCAAACTTCAAAGTAAGTTTATCCTAAACCTAACGTTGAACCAACGATCAAACAGCTTTCAATGGCTAACAAGTTTTTAAAGTGACGCTGCAAATCATGTTTGCACCGAGGGTTCAGACTTCTGAATGGGGTGAGCGTAAGGGAAAGCCACGGAGGTGTCCCAGAGCGGTGTGAGCACGAAGTACCCCTACACGTTCAAGCGAGCATTTCCCAAAAGGCACAGAGTTGGAGGAGCCCGAAAAACGAGGTCTGAACTAGTAACACCTGCCAGAACGACCTTCCTGCAGTTGAAGGGGCAGGAGCAGGTGGCTCTGTGCCCCCAAACTATCTTTTTATTCTCAGCCACATGCTCGGGTCAACAGCTGGGTTTTAAACCTCGCAGTCCCCCCATGCCCCATTCCAGGCTGCGACGGAGGCAGCAGCACTTCAGGTTCCTCTCGAGACAGGCGAAGGAGGCAAGGGCCCGCAGCCCCCGGGGGCACAGGGGACAGGTCGAGTCACCTGTGCGCTGGATCGAGCCATTCCCGGGCGGCACCGGCTGAGGACCACCCCCCACGCCGGGCCTGCGGAGCTTTGGGGCGCGGCTCCTGTCAGCCCGGCCGAAACGCCGCGGTGGGGGCTACGCGGGGGGCGTAAGGGAATAACTCCGGGGTTTCAGCAGAGAAAGGGAGGCAAAGGGAGAGGCGGCATGTGGACCCCCAGCCCACGGCGGGGCGCGGGAAGTCACCTCCAGGCCCCCGAATCCTCCGTCCCGTTCCTGCCCGAACCCTTCCCAAGTCCCGGACCCATCGCGCTCCTCTCACCGTCTCGGCTTCTGTGTGCTGGGGTCCGGCGCTCTGACCCCCCATTACCCCGCGGAGGAAATTCATCTTGTCGCTCAGCCACCGGCTCTACCGGCCCCTTCGGGAAAGAAAAGGTAACTTTCCCTGCCTTCGGCCGGGCCTGGCCCCCAAGCCCGCACCCTGCACTCCCCAGCCGCGGCCACCAACGCCTCCTACTCGGCGGCCGCTCCAGCCCCCTAAGCCCGGAAACAGCCGCCACCACTAGTGAAGATGCGCATGCGCGGAGACGTGGCATTACGTGGCGGCTCGAAGGGCGAAGGCAAAGGGGAAAAGTAGGCGAGCGGAGGCCGGTAGCCTGTACCCGCCCAAGTCCCGCCCACTGCGCTGGCCCCTCCTCCCTCGGCAGGGACACGCCTCCTGCTCCCGCCCTCCGCGGGTAGCTACCGCTGGCCGCAATCACCCACGTGGTCGAAGCCCGGCCCTGCCGGCTGGAGAGAATCCCGGTAGTGTACGTGTTTTGGCTTGCGGGGTGTTTAATTGTCGCCGGAGGGGACTTACTGTCAGCTGTCGAGTCTGGGGTCGTATTTTGTGGAGTCGAAAGTGAAATTTTACTTCGGCCGACGTGACAGGTAAGGGGTCCCGGCCCCTGGGAGGGTTCCTTCGGGTTTGCGGTTTAGGAGTAGGAGCCTTGGGGCCTTCGGATCCTTGTAAATTACATTTCTTCACAGGGCTTTGTTTGGTGGTAAAAAGAGTGGTAGAGCCCCCTCATTCCACGGCCACCGGAGGGCGCGTTTCTCGGCGCTTGCTCTCCAAACCTGTTACAAAAGGAATTCCTAGATCCTAACGCCAGGTACGCCGCTGTTTTCAAGTGGTGTGAGGTGGTCGAACCCTGCATTTAGTTTGAGAAAAAAGGCACGGATCTGCGGTGTCAGTTGGGCAGCTAGTAGCATCCTAATTTGTTATTAACTCTCAACCCCTGCATTTTCAGTGCTTTTTCTTTTTAAACGTGAAAAATGTCATTTTTCTCAAAATGGAATGCCCTGTTCCTTTCGAAATGAGATTCCCCAGGTAGGTACACATGCTTCTGGAGTAGTCTTGTCGATTTCTTGAGCCTGAAAAGCGCAGGGTCGAGTTAGCTTACTGATTCATACACCTCTGCACTTGGATCCCTGCAGGTCTCAAATTCGTCGTTTAAAATTGAACTCATCATTTCCCCCAGGCTCCACTGAAGGAAAAAAAAAAGATAGACAGACATCAATATGCTTCTTTGTGCCTTGCCACCCTCAGCAGTACCACTAGCCAAATAATTGCCTAAGCTAGGAAGACACTGGGAGGAATCTTATGTTCTGGATTTTCACCCCCACATGCCCAGTATTCGAGTCCTTTCATTTCTATTTCTAGAATATTTCTCGAACAAGTCCTATGTTCTTCATCCTCTCTGCCTCTGACATAGTTTATGTTCTCATTATTTTTCACCAAGATTATAGCAGTAGCTTCCTAACCAGTTTGTCTGCATTCAAGCCCTGGCTTCTGTCCAGTCCAGTCACCCTTCCATGGGTCTAACAATGACAAAACATCTGTCCATGTTGATACTCTTCTTAAAATCCTCCGGTGGTTGTCCATCTGCTCCATAATAAAACCCAGTCTCTGTAGCTTGCTGTACAGGCCTGTTACGTTCTGGCTTCTATCTTTCCAGCTGATGCCTCCCCCACATACTCTGGAATTAGGCCTGGATATGCCCTTCCCCTCCCACTTCCTCATCCAGGAAACTCCTACTGGTTCCTTAAGACTTAACTCTGGCATCATCTGAAAGCTTTCCCCGAAATCCGGATACATATGTCTATGCTAGCACTTGGCCGTGGTTAATATGTGGAAAACACTCAGTAAATGCTTGGGAAGCCAAACTGTTAAGGGCAGGATTATGTTACTCGTTTCTGTATCTCTGTGTGGTTGGCACTATCATAAAAGATGAGACTGATGGGTAAATGAAGCAGACATTGTGGATATGTGAATATTATGCTGAGGAGGAGGGTCCTTTTTTCCTCTGTGGGGTGGAATGGTAGATAACACATATCGTGGAGGTTATGGTGAAAGTTCCTTTCCTACTGCCAAGGTTTTAAGCTTGGGTGACTTGGAGAATGGTTGGGATCATACTGCCCAAAATACTGTGCACTAAGCATTCATTGTCTTCTGCTTTAAAACTGGACACTTGACATTTGCTTCAGACATTTTCCATGGGTGCATTTTGTTGCAGCCTAAAAAAAGTGACCAATAAATGCTCAGCATTGCTATTACCAAGTAAAGTATGCAAAAAACCTCACTCAGTCCCTAAGCCCCAGCCTTTGGGGAGCCTCTCTTCCCCTTCTTCCTGTGCCTCACTCTACCCCATCATCTGGAGTGGGGCCCATGGATATCTACTGCATGTATTCTTTCATAGTAAAAAAACAGTGCCTTGACATTTTAGCTAAATTCTTTTAAGCACCGACCTTGTCAAAGTGTCCTGCTTTGTTTTAACCTGGTGAGTATTGTAGGTCAGTAACAGCATACAGTGAGTTTTCCCTCCAGTTGACCTGTTTTCTTTCCTAACAGCATCCCCTGGGCTGGAAGGACTATGGGCAGGAGGGATGGACAGTGGGTCCAGAGGAGGTAACGGTCGAGCCCCCATTCTCCCCCCAGCCTCAGAATTTTGCCTCTGTCTTAGTGTCTGGCAAGGGGTGGAGCAGCTCACCACTCCCAGTCTCAAGAGGAAGTAGAGAGGGTACCGTGGCTAATTTGTCCCTCATTTGGGGTCTGAAAGAGGACCACAGACATCATGATTGCAGAACAGCCATGATACGGACTTCTTATTTAAGAGAAAGGGAGTTACATATGAATGTACTTCCACCAATTTCATAGAGAAAAATCAGGGACCTTGTCTTGTTCCTGTCTGTGCCCTTTAATCACCCAGTATAATTTCTTTAATGTGGTAGATGTTCAAGGACTGTTTCTTCAATAAAGGAAGAGAAAACATGAAAAAATTGTGACTACCTGACTTACGCTTCAGACTTCCATAAATCTAAATATTCAGGATAAGAGTGCCACAAATCTTTAAAATACACATAATCAGGGGCGCCTGGGTGGCTCAGTTGGTTAAACGGCTGCCTTCGGTTCAGGGATCAAGCCCCACACCGGGCTCCCTGCACAGTGGAGAGCCTGCTTCTCCCTCCCCCTTGCCTGCCACTCTGCCTACTTATGCTCTCTCTCTCTCTCTCTGTCAAATAAATAAATCTTAAAAAAATAAAATCAGATACACATAATCAAAAATTTTAACTTGGGTGAATAAAAGTGGTTTTTCTTTAAACCAAACCTGATAACAAAGCAACAACAAAAATTAACTGGTGCAAAACTCATGATTTAAATTGCCTCCTTACAATCCCCTACTTCAGTGTCTCTTCAGTGGCCCCCTTTCCCCATCCTAACTTTCTCGTGGCAAACTCAACTAAGCAATGAAACGTAATTGCACAAAATTGTTTTTTGGTTGGGGGGATGGTGGTGTGGTGGAGTATTGTCTATACCTGCTTAGAAAGATGAAATGATAATTTGTACTTGAAATACACCATACACAGGTGTTCAGAGACTAATTACTGCAGAAGCAGTGTCCAAAAACTTTGTTTTGTTTTGCTTTTTTTTAAGCCAACTCTGCACAATGTGGGGCTCGAACTCATGACCCAGAGGTCAAGAGTTGCATACCAGCCAAGGGCCCCCTCAAAGCATTGTTGATACAATTATGCATTACTAGCCATTAACGAAACAACAGAGAGAAAAATAAATTACTAAGGATGAGACAGCTGTCAAAATTCATAACCAGTCAATAATAACAATATTAAACACATAGGTGGTATGCCTTATTTACCAGGCTCTGTCTATCCAAAGTGTTTTACATAAAATACTTCACTTAATCCTCACAGCAACCTCATGAGGTAGGTAGTGACAGTAGCCCCATTTTACAGATGGTGAAGCAGGAAGAGAGTAATTTGCCTGATGTCATATAGCTAGGAAGTGGCAAATGTAGGGCATAAATCCAAGATCTGGCTCCAAAGCCTGCACTCTTCACTGCAAGGCTACCCAGCCTCTTGTACACTAAAGGCAATGATCAAGTCCCTATGTAGTCTGGCCCCCTCTTATCCCCTGACCTCTCCTCCTGCTACATTCCCTCCACTCCCGCCACACTAGCCCGTTGTGTTTCTGAAACTTACTCTCCCCTCCCCCCTGGTTCTTTCCCCGTATTGGGGATGCTGTTCCACCCAGACAGAGGAAGGAATGGCTTGCTCCTTCACCTGTTTAATTCTGCTCAAATGTTACCCAGGTCTCTCCCGACCGTTGTAAGTTGCAGTTTCCTTATACTCTTTCTCCCTCTGCTCTGCTTATTTTTCTCTGTAGCACTTGTCAGTCTGGGACGGTATTCTCCCATCTGTAGTATTTTCCTGCATTTCATCAGATCTAAGACACCATTAAGTACCCCTCAGAGAAAGAAAAAAATTTAGCCCTGCCAGCTGCCACATGCATCTACCGAAAGATACATCCCACTTTCAGGTTTCATAAAACGTGAAAAAAATATTCATTGTAGCACTAATGGAGTACAGTATGTATTTTACATCTTTATCTTGTTGATTGTCTCTATGCTCATTGCCAGCAAGATGTAAGTCCATTTGGGCAGTGATTTTAGTCCTTTCGTGAAATGCTTTATCCTCAGCGCTTAGCACAGTATCTGACATGTACTGAGCACTTGGTAACTCTGGGTGAATGAGTTCCCGAGGCGAGGAAATTCCTGCTTTCAGCCTGGGTGCCTCGGAGCAGAAATTCTGCAGCGTTGCTCAGCATTGTGTGGCAGCCGGACTCCCTCAGCAGAGTCTGCATCGGGGTCCCCAGAAAATGTTATTAACGTGCTCATTTTTTACTTGATGAGTATTTTGTTGGCCTTTAATCACTATCTTAATAGCTCATGTCTACTCACATATGAAGGTAAATGTTCTGTGGGAGAAAGAATTTATATTTTTAGGACTAGATCTCGGCCCACTGGGAGAACCATCTTGACCTCCCAGTGGCCAGCTTACCTTGCTTGCATATTCACACTAATAACTGGTTTTCTTCTCCTCCCTGTTCTCCTTCTCCTCTTCCTCTTCCTCCTTCTCCTTCTCCTTCCCTTCCTCCTCCTTTTTCTAAGACAGGTGATACATTCACATGGTTAAAATAAAAAGCACAGTAGGGCATATAGTAAAAAGTTGCCCTACTGTATTCCTTGGCTACACAGGCAATCAGTGAAAACAGTTCTTGTTTATCTTTCTAGATATTCAAATATCCCTCTTTCTCTTTTTAAAAATAACATAAATTAATGTAGCACATTGTATATGCTGTTCTACATCTTTTTCCCATTTAATATATTTTGGAGATTGTTCCGTGTGGGTACATCCTTCATCCTTATTGGGTCCATGAAGTGCTTTTCAAAATATTTTTTTTTTAATTGTATTTATTTATGAGACAGAGAGAGAGAGAGAGTGTGAGCAGGGGGAGGGGCAGAGGGAGAAGCAGACTCCCTGCCGAGCAGGGAGACTGATGGGGGGTGGGGGGGCTCAGTCCCAGGACTCCGGGGTCATAACCTGAAGGCAGAGGCTTAAGGGACTGAACCACCCAGGCGCCCCTCAAAATATTTTTTCAAAGTCCTAAGAATTCCTTAGGAGAGGAGGATGCAAGAAAGAAGGTTCTGGGCCCCCATCCTGTTCCACTCTATCGATTTCATTTGTTTACATTGCCTATTTCATTTGAACAAAAAGATTGAGAGGCTCAAATTTTGGGCAGCCAAGTCCCTTAGGAGAGGAGAAATGTAGCCAAGGCATGGACTCACAATAGTCAAGCAGCCTCATGTGCTCTGGAGTCTAGGGTTCAAATTCCTGCTCTACCTGTTTAGAAAGGAAGTAAAGGTGGTTGTTAGGATTTTATTAGAGAATATCTTTAACGTGCTTAATACTTAATACCCGAGGGGCCCCTGGGTGGCGCCCTCAGTGGAGCGGCCAGCTCTTGCTTTCAGCTCAGGTAGTGATCTCGGGGTCATGAGATTGAGCCCTGACTTGAGATCTGCTAAAGTTCCTCTCTCCCACTTCCTCTGCTCACCCCCACCCCACCCCTGCACGCACTCACCTGTGCGTACTCTTTCTCTCCAAAATACGTAAATCCTTTTTTTTTTTTTTAAGATTTTATTTATTTTTTGACAGAGAGAGACACAGTGAGAAACAGAATAAAAGCAGGGAGAGTGGGAGAGGGAGAAGCAGACTTCCTGCTGAGCGGGGCGCCTAATGCAGAGCTCAATCCCAGGACCCTGGGATCATGACCTGAGCTGAAGGCAGACCCTTAACTGCTGAGCCATCCAGGCGCCCCTAAAATACATAAATCTTTCAGAAAAAATACTTCAATACCTGAAACATAGTGAGAACTCAGTAAAGATTAGAGTAGAGAGCCAGATCCCAGATCGTCTTTGGTGTACGCTATCATTTTCTTAAAAACTGAACATATAAAGATATTACTCTGTAATTGTGCTTAACTGAAACTATATTGACTGATGTTACTAGAAAGACTGTTAGTTTAGATATGGTTTAATCTGGGGCATCAAGACAATGTCCTCAGGATCTGGGCTTTCTCTATTTCTGGGCTCTGCTCTTTTTTTTCTTTTTTTAAAGATTTTATTCATTTATTTGACAGAGAGAGATCACAAGTAGGCAGAGATGTAGGCAGAGAAAGAGAGAGGAGGAAGCAGGCTCCCCGCTGAGCAGAGAGCCCGATGTGGGACTCGATCCCAGGACCCTGAGATCATGACCTGAGCTAAAGGCAGAGGCCTAACCCACTGAGCCACCCAGGCGCCCCTGGGCTCTGCTCTTTTATCAGTTTTTTTCTCTGGCTCCACACAGGGGCAAGACGGCTGTCAGTCCTATAATCTCCCAGGTCCAAGTTTATCAGGGAAGACTCCTAAGCTCTCTCATGACTCGTGGCATCTGGCTGAGTCATGTGCCCATGTGTTGGGTCAAGTTGTGTAGCCCAGTGTGTGAGATACACTGATTGACCTTGATTCATGTGCCCACCTCCAAAGCCAGCAGTGGGTCCTCAGTTCATCTCAAAGCAGAAGGCATAAGAGCAGGAACAGGGACTTTCTTCAAAGGAATTCTGGAATACCGTGCCAGGGGAAATTTTATGAGGATAGGAAAAACAATAGATGCTCACTATGCCCTAATGGACTTGACTGCTGGCCAATTTTTTTGGAAAAATATTTTTCCAGCAGTGCTACTAGCCTATTGCTAGCCTCAGTTCTGTTGCTCTGTAAAAGGTTCAAAGATCATGTTGCATTATGTAATAAAAGCAATTTCACTTTGCATTGTGTTTCTGTCGACAAGCAAAGCTGTATCTTTACCCTTAAAAAAAAAAAAACCAACAAAACAAAAGTGCAGTCCAGCTGTGTTTCCATTTTTGAGAAAATACCATAAACGGAATTGATTACTTAGGAGACATCTACGTTGGGAAATCCCATTTTCAGTTCCAAAAGGACTTTTTATTAAACTATTTATTGGGGGACGGATTTATCGGATCCAAGCCCCGGTGCTCTTGCCCACCCTGGAGAAGTTGCAGTCACTTCCCTACCACACCCACCATCTCCCCCCAAACCTCTGGCTAGCCGAACAGGCAGGTCTAGAACAGCTAGGATGCGGTTTTTTACTGCCACAGCCCATAGCGAGACCAAATCCTTTGAAGTTCACGATACTAGCTGATGCCAAGATCCCAGGGAAGCTTCAGATGGTTTATTGTGGAGTCACTGCCACCTCCCAGCAATCCAGGATCCCGGAGCAAGTTGCAGCTGACCTAATTCATTTGCCTGAGTCTGCGGCCCAAGTGAGTACATGTGTGGGGACAGGATGCCAGGGGACTCTGTAGGGTGACTCTTCAGATTGGAAAACAGTCTGTGAAGGTAGACTGGGCCTCCAGGCCAGCAGGATGGTTAGCTGACCTGGACCAGAATTTCTCAAAAGCCAGCCCACACCTCCAAAGTCCATTCTCTCCCCATTTCCAGACCTTCAGTGAAGTTGACCATAAGGTGCCAATGGCCTGTGGTTGTTGAATACAGCACACATAATTGGGGGTGGGCTCAGTCACTTGCAGATATGAGCTGAAGAGCCCAGAACTGACATAGGCAGACGATTTGAGAAAAGAAGGGAGAGTTGGGTGAGGATCCAATTCTCTGCCAGGGGCTCAGGTGTCCATTGCAGAGAAATGGGCAATTAGAAGATCGGGAGCACAGAGAGGCAAAGAAAAGTCTCCTCTTTGGCCTGACCATTCCCTGACGCTGCCTCGCTGGGATCTCATGAACAGCACACTAGCTGTAGGTAGTATGAAGAGTTAGAAGGGCTGTGGCTTGTTCTCCCCACTGTCCCCTCCCCACCTCCAGTTCTCCCATACACATGTGGTTTTCCAGCGCAGGACCACACCCAGCCGCACCCAAGCGCCCCAGACCCAGGTCCCAAAACCGCTCCCTCTCTCCCAGGTATGTGAATAGCGACTCCTAAGTAGCTCAGAGTCCAAGGTCCCAATAGGTCCTTGCACAGCCATTCTCCTTCCTGGGAGGGCCCGGCTATCTAGGTGTGGTTCTAGTATCTGGGTCAGAACAAAATGACTCTCCTGGTACTTTGGTACTTATGTCATGGTATAGTACGTCTCAAGATCTTTGTTTTTAAAAAGTTCACAATTCAGACCTTTTCAAACCAGTCCAAAGTACACATTTAACACATTTGCTTGCAATAGAAATGAGCGATTCCAAGCCCGGCTGTGTCCTTGCAAGTCTGGCGAGGAATCAGTACCTTTCTGCAGCTTTAGCTCCCTTGCCTGGAGCTTTTAGCATCTGCTCCTCTGGACTGCTGCTCAGCTCCCTGTTTTTGATTTTTCCCTGCCGGTCTGGAAAGGATGGCCCCTCACGTGGGCTTACTCCTCTCTTCCCCAGCAGAATGAGCCGCTTCATTCATAGAGCTTTTCTCGCAGAATCCATATGCCCCGGCCCCCTTTTTGGGGGGTGGGCTGGGGTAGGGAGCTGGGCTTGCAGGAGCCCACTGGTGAGATGAGAAGGCTTCTATGAAGGAGAGAGGAGGCAGAGAAGAGGAGGGGGACAGAGCAGCGAGAGAGCTGAGAAACTCAATGAAACTGCTGACTAATTTCTGCAGCTAGAGTAGTACACCCACAGAAACAGTTGGTTGTTGGTTGTTGGGTTTTTTTTTTTTTTTCCCCTCAGCACTTAAAATAGCTCTGTAGAGCTGAATACGGAAAACAGTTGTACTTGGGTCCTTGAACTCCTGACTCAGCAAATACTGGGTGTCCGTCCTCGGTGACAGGTGCTGCTCTAAGTACCCTCCTGTGTGTGTATCTCCCTGGAAGGTTAGAAATCCTTCTTCTTACTTCCCAGAGAGAGAAGCCTGGGCTTCAGCATGGCAGAGGCCAGAAAGGCAAGTTTTTTTTGCAGACCGAGACACACCTAGGTTTTCATTCTCGTCTTGCCACTTCTGGACAGTGTCGCCTTGGGGAAGTGACTTCAGTTGGCTGTGCCAGTTGGGATGGCTGTGCGCGACAGCGGGAAACCCAGGAGTGTCTTAGACAAGTTAAGAGGAAGGAAGAGCGGCGCTGGCACAGAGTAGCTCCGAGAAGTCATCTGCAGTCTAACCCGGACGCTTTCTGCTCGGCCATCCCTGGCTTGAGCCTTTGGTCTTTGTGGTGACAAGATGGCTTCATCTCAGCATGGCATCCTCATTCCAGGAAGAAGGGCAAAGGTGAAGGGCCAGAGAATAAAAGATTCTTACAGTAAAGAAAGAAGAAAAAACACGGAGTAAGCAACTTGCCAACCCAGGAGCATCATTGTAAGGATTAAATAATGCTTGAAAAACATCCCCCAAGAAGCCAGTAGCTTGGCTGGTACTTAAAAGTACCCCTCCCCTAGCGGTGCCTGGGTGGCTCAGTGGGTTAAGCCTCTGCCTTGGGCTCAGGTCATGATCTCAGGGTCCTGGGATCGAGCCCCGCATCAGGCTCTCTGTTCCGCCGAAGCCTGCTTCTCTGTCTCTGTCTCTCTCTCTCTCTCTCTCTCTCTCTCTGACTGCCTCTCTTCCTACTTGTGATCTCTCTCTGTCAAATAAATAAATAAAATCTTTTAAAAAAAAATACCCCTCCCCAACTTGTGGGGAAAAGTTTTTATTCATTTGTTTGGTTTTTAATCATTTGTAGTCACACAGGTGATAAATAGAACAGGTAATAAATTGTCCCTACACCTTAGTTACCTTTTACTGATTTGGAAATTCTGTATTTCTGGCATCCCTTCAGCTATACAACTAAAACTACCTCTGTGCTGTATTAATCTACACGACTGTAGAGTGGTTGGTCCTAGGACCATTTACTAGGACAGCATTACGTGTATATTAAATAAGAACTCGATTCAAATTTATTTATATTTGTGCTGATCACCTTCTTAGAGTCTAAAACATTTGTTCTTCTCTGGGGCAATGGCTCTTCATTCCCCCAGTGATGATAATTTGGGAAGCCCTGGGAGGGGAAAATGGTTCGAGAATAATGGCGTTTGTTCAGTCTTATAAATAAACACAACTGTATGTTTTATTGATTCCTTGCAGCTCTTAAAATATTTAACAGAGAGAGGGAAACTTTTCCCCCTCTGCCAATGATAAGACTTGGAATTTTAAAATTCCCTTGTCACAGAATCAGTATGTAAGATTATGAAAATTTAATACCAATGGGCAGCAAAGTCTCACTTCATTTAACTGAGGATTTTACACTGAACATCAGGGAATATCATCAGTAAAGAACAAAAAAAGTGATGGTAGAAAAAAATAAAACAGGATTAAATTATATATACTGAATGATCATAGCTAAGTTTAAAATATAAGATAGGGAGGCACCTAGGTGGCTCAGTGGGTTAAGCAACTGATTCTTCATTTTGGCTCAGGCCATGATCTCAGGGTCCTGAGATCAAGCCCTGAGTAGGGTTCCAAGCTCAAGCAAGAGTCTGCTCCAGATTCTTTCTCTCCCTCTTCCTCTCTCCCTACTCGTGCACATGCTCCCTCTCTTTCAGATAAATAAATAAAAATCTTCTAAAAATAATAAAAATATAAGCATAGGAAGACGCCTAGAAGAAGATGTAGCAAGGTGTGAATTCAGAGTGGTTGTATTTTGGTAGGAAGATCCTATGTAATGTTTTCTTTCAACTGTTCCATAATTTCCACTGGATAATTTTTTTAATAAGCATGCTTTTTAAAAAAAATCACAAATAGGGCGCCTGGGCGGCTCAGTCAGTTGAGTATCTGCCTTGGGCTCAGGTCATGATCCCAGGGTTCCTGGGATGGAGCCCCGCATCGAGCTCTCTGCTCAATGGGGAGCCTGCTTCTGCCCCTCCCACTCCCCCTGCTTATGCTCGCTCTCTCTGTCAAATAATTAAATAAAGTCTTTAAAAAAATAAAAGTCTAAAAAATAAAATTAAAAATTAAAAAAAATTACAAATAATAAGAAACTTAGGAAAGATAATAAATAATAAAATAAATAAAGATAATAAATAAATAATAAAGATAAATAAAAAAATCTCTTCCATTTTGGAAGAGAAACATCTGGAGCCCTGAGAAAACTATCGATTTGCTTGGAAGAAGCAGCCCAGCGGGCCCCATATTGCAGCTAATGTCTGAGCCTGTATTTCATTTTATCTATTTTGATGCCATCTCTCTTATTCCTTTCCTTTATTTCTCTTCTCTTTTCCTCTTAAGACAAGGTAGGTGACAAGATACATTATAAGAAAAAGACCATTTTATATAGTAGAATGAACATTATACTGTAAAGCCAGACAGACTTGGATTTGAATCCTGATATCACCATTTATTCAGTCCAAGTCCAGCTTTAAAGATTCAACAGTGATTAGAGACAGACAACAATGTCTGCCTTTACACAATGTATATTCTAGTAGGGGAAGACCATGTGAGGCCCTGGAAAGACTCTGGATCAAAAAATACCTGCCCAGTAGTATGATTTCAGTGCACAAAATTATGCTATGAAGGACTTGGCCTTTTGGATCAAAAAATATCGGGGCACCTGGGAGGCCCAGCGGGTTAAGCCTCTGCCTTCGGCTCAGGTCATGATCTCAGGGTCCTGGGATTGAGCCCCGCATCAGGCTCTCTGCTCGGCAAAGAGCCTGCTTCCCCCTCTCTCTCTGCCTGCCTCTCTGCATACTTGTGATGTCTCTCTCTGTCAAATAAATAAACAAAATCTTAAGAAAAAGTCTTTTAAAGTGCAAATGTCAAAAAAATAAAATACAATAAAGTGCAAATGTTGGAGACACCTGGGTGGCTCAGTCCGTTAAGCATCTGTCTTCAGCTCGGGTCATGATACCAGAGTCCTGAGATCAAGTCTCACATCAGGCTCTCTGCTCTGCAGGGAGTCTCCTTCTTCCTCTGTCCCTCCTCCCACTCATTCTCCTCTCTCTCTAGAAAAAAAAAAATGCAAATATCAGTGGGTAGAGTACATCATCTATTAGACTAAACAGTCCGTTATATATTAGCATAAATTAATCCATCTTTTTTTCTATCATATATCTTAAGTGCTAAATTAGAGTCATGCTTTGCAAGAATAAACATTTTAATTACAGAGAGGACCAGTAGCTAATATTCAGGAAGGGTAGACTTCAGTGGGTTTCAGAGTAGGCAGGATGCCTGTCCTGTGGCAACAGTAACTTAGGAAGGACACACTGAGAAAAGAACAATGATAAGATTCTGGAAACAAATCTTACCCCTAATACAAGAGTTTGTCTTGGGGAAAGATCCAACAGTCTTCCCAAGTTTAGGAACAACATTTCTTCCTTCTCTTTGCACCCAAGTCTTTTTGAGAGTCCTTATAACCTGGATATTCCAGATTCTGGAACATAGAGGGATATGTCTGTGGTCTTCCCAAATACTTCTCATTCTCAAATACTCCTTTTTTTTTTTTTTTTTAGCTCTTTTAAGTATATATATATATATATATTTTTTTTTTTATTAATAAATTTTATTATTTTTTTAAACATATATTTTTATCCCCAGGGGTACAGGCCTGTGAATCGCCAGGTTTACACATTTCACAGCACTCACCATAGCACATACCCTCCCCAATGTCCATAACCCCACCCCCTCTCTCCCAACCCCCCTCCCCCCATCAACCCTCAGTTTGTTTTGTGAGATTAAGAGTCACTTATGGTTTGTCTCCCTCCCAATCCCATCTTGTTTCATTTACTCTTCTCCTACCCCCTTAACCCCCCATATTGCATCTCCTCTCCCTCATATCAGGGAGATCATATGATAATTGTCTTTCTCTGATTGACTTACTTCACTAAGCATGATACCCTCTAGTTCCATCCACGTCGTCTCAAATGGCAAGATTTCATTTCTTTTGATGGCTGCATAGTATTCCATTGTGTATGTATACCACATCTTCTTTATCCATTCGTCTGTTGATGGACATCTAGGTTCTTTCCATAGTTTGGCTATTGTAGACACTGCTGCTACAAACATTCGGGTGCACGTGCCCCTTCGGATCACTACGTTTGTATCTTTAGGGTAAATACCCAGCAGTGCAATTGCTGGGTCATAGGGTAGTTCTATTTTCAGCACTTTGAGGAACCTCCATGCTGTTTTCCAGAGTGGTTGCACCAGCTTGCATTCCCACCAACAGTGTAGGAGGGTTCCCCTTTCTCCGCATCCTCGCCAGCATCTGTCATTTCCTGACTTGTTAATTTTAGCCATTCTGACTGGTGTGAGGTGATATCTCATTGTGGTTTTGATTTGTATTTCCCTGATGCTGAGTGATATGGAGCACTTTTTCATGTGTCTATTGGCCATCTGGATGTCTTCTTTGCAGAAATGTCTATTCATGTCCTCTGCCCATTTCTTGATTGGATTATTTGTTCTTTGGGTGTTGAGTTTGCTAAGTTCTTTATAGATTTTGGACACTAGCCCTTTATCTGATATGTTGTTTGCAAATATCTTCTCCCATTCTGTCAGTTGTCTTTTGGTTTTGTTTACTGTTTCCTTTGCTGTGCAAAAGCTTTTGATCTTGATAAAATCCCAATAGTCATTTTTGCCCTTACTTCCCTTGACGTTGCTGTGGCTGAGGTCGAAGAGGTTGCTGCCTGTGTTCTCCTCAAGGATTTTGATGGATTCCTTTCTCACATTGAGGTCCTTCATCCATTTTGAGTCTATTTTCGTGTGTGGTGTAAGGAAATGATCCAATTTCATTTTTCTGCATGTGGCTGTCCAATTTTCCCAACACCATTTATTGAAGAGGCTGTCTTTTTTCCATTGGACATTCTTTCCTCCTTTGTCGAAGATTAGTTGACCATAGAGTTGAGGGTCTATTTCTGGGCTCTCTATTCTGTTCCATTGATCTATGTGTCTGTTTTTGTGCCAGTACCATGCTGTCTTGATGATGACAGCTTTGTAATAGAGCTTGAAGTCTGGGATTGTGATGCCACCAACTTTGGCTTTCTTTCTCAATATTCCTTTGGCTATTCGAGGTCTTCTCTGGTTCCATATAAATTTTAGGATTATTTGTTCCATTTCTTTGAAAAAAATGGATGGTACTTTGATAGGAATTGCATTAAATGTGTAGATTGCTTTAGGTAGCATAGACATTTTCACAATATTTATTCTTCCAATCCAGGAGCATGGAACATTTTTCCATTTCTTTGTGTCTTCCTCAATTTCTTTCATGAGTACTTTATAGTTTTCTGTGTATAGATTCTTAGTCTCTTTAGTTAGGTTTATTCCCAGGTATCTTATAGTTTTGGGTGCAATTGTAAATGGGATGGACTCCTTAATTTCTCTTTCTTCTGTCTTGTTGTTGGTGTAGAGAAATGCGACTGATTTCTGTGCATTGATTTTATATCCTGACACTTTACTGAATTCCTGTACAAGTTCAAGCAGTTTTGGAGTGGAGTCTTGGGTTTTCCACATATAGTATCATATCATCTGCAAAGAGTGATAGTTTGACTTCTTCTTTGCTGATTTGGATGCCTTTAATTTCCTTTTGTTGTCTGATTGCTGAGGCTAGGACTTCTAGTACTATGTTGAATAGCAGTGGTGATAACGGACATCCCTGCCGTGTTCCTGACCTTAGCGGAAAAGCTTTCAGTTTTTCTCCATTGAGAATGATACTTGCAGTGGGTTTTTCATAGATGGCTTTGATAATATTGAGGTATGTGCCCTCTATCCCTACACTTTGAAGAGTTTTGATCAGGAAGGGATGCTGTACTTTGTCAAATGCTTTTTCAGCATCTATTGAGACTATCATATGGTTCTTGATCTTTCTTTTATTAATGTGTTGTATCACCTTGATTGATTTGCGGATGTTGAACCAACCTTGCAGCCCTGGAATAAATCCCACTTGGTCGTGGTGAATAATCCTTTTAATGTACTGTTGAATCCTATTGGCTAGTATTTTGGTGAGAATTTTTGCATCTGTGTTCATCAAGGATATTGGTCTGTAGTTCTCTTTTTTGATGGGATCCTTGTCCGGTTTTGGGATCAAGGTGATGCTGGCCTCATAAAATGAGTTTGGAAGTTTTCCTTCCATTTGTATTTTTTGGAACAGTTTCAGGAGAATAGGAATTAGTTCTTTAAATGTTTGGTAGAATTCCCCCGGGAAGCCGTCTGGCCCTGGGCTTTTGTTTGTTTGGAGGTTTTTGATGACTGTTTCAATCTCCTTACTGGTTATGGGTCTGTTCAGGCTTTCTATTTCTTCCTGGTTCAGTTGTGGTAGTTTATATGTCTCTAGGAATGCATCCATTTCTTCCAGATTGTCAAATTTGTTGGCGTAGAGTTGCTCATAGTATGTTCTTATAATTCTATTTCTTTGGTATTCGTTGTGATCTCCTCTTTCATTCATAATTTTATTTATTTGGGTCCTTTCTCTTTTCTTTTTGATAAGTCTGGCCAGGGGTTTATCAATCTTATTAATTCTTTCAAAGAACCAGCTCCTAGTTTCGTTGATTTGTTCTATTGTTTTTTTGGTTTCTATTTCATTGATTTCTGCTCTGATCTTTATGATTTCTCTTCTCCTGCTGGGTTTAGGGTTTCTTTCTTGTTCTTTCTCCAGCTCCTTTAGGTGTAGGGTTAGGTTGTGTACCTAAGACCTTTCTTGTTTCTTGAGAAAGGCTTGTACCGCTATATATTTTCCTCTCAGGACTGCCTTTACTGTGTCCCACAGATTTTGAACTGTTGTGTTTTCATTATCATTTGTTTCCATGAATTTTTTCAATTCTTCTTTAATTTCCTGGTTGAACCATTCATTCTTTAGAAGGATGCTGTTTAGTCTCCATGTATTTGGGTTCTTTCCAAATTTCCTCTTGTGATTGAGTTCTAGCTTCAGAGCATTGTGGTCTGAAAATATGCAGGGAATGATCCCGATCTTTTGATACAGGTTGAGACCTGATTTAGGACCGAGGATGTGATCTATTCTGGAGAATGTTCCATGTGCACTAGAGAAGAATGTGTATTCTGTTGCTTTGGGATGAAATGTTCTGAATATATCTGTGATGTCCATCTGGTCCAGTGTGTCATTTAAGGCCTTTATTTCCTTGTTGATCTTTTGCTTAGATGATCTGTCCATTTCAGTGAGGGGAGTGTTAAAGTCCCCTATTATTGTATTATTGTTGATGTGTTTCTTTGATTTTGTTATTAATTGGTTTATATAGTTGGCTGCTCCCACGTTAGGGGCATAGATATTTAAAATTGTTAGATCTTCTTGTTGGACAGATCCTTTGAGTATGATATAGTGTCCTTCCTCATCTCTTATTATAGATTTTGGCTTAAAATCTAATTGATCTGATATAAGGATTGCCACTCCTGCTTTCTTCTGATGTCCATTAGCATGGTAAATTCTTTTCCACCCCCTCACTTTAAATCTGGAGGTGTCTTCGGGTTTAAAATGAGTTTCTTGTAGGCAACATATAGATGGGTTTTGTTTTTTTATCCATTCTGATACCCTGTGTCTTTTGATTGGGGCATTTAGCCCACTTACATTCAGGGTAACTATTGAGAGATATGAATTTAGTGCCATTGTATTGCCTGTAAGGTGACTGTTACTGTATATTGTCTCCGTTCCTTTCTGATCTACTACTTTTAGGCTCTCTCTTTGCTTAGAGGACCGCTTTCAATATTTCCTGTAGAGCTGGTTTGGTGTTTGCAAATTCTTTCAGTTTTTGTTTGTCCTGGAAGCTTTTTATCTCTCCTTCTATTTTCAGTGATAGCCTACCTGGATATAGTATTCTTGGCTGCATGTTTTTCTCGTTTAGTGCTCTGAATATATCATGCCAGCTCTTTCTGGCCTGCCAGGTCTCTGTGGATAAGTCTGCTGCCAATCTAATGTTTTTACCATTGTATGTCACAGACTTCTTTTCCCGGGCTGCTTTCAGGATTTTCTCTTTGTCACTAAGACTTGTAAATCTGACTATTAGGTGGCGGGGTGTGGACCTATTCTTATTGATTTTGAGGGGGGTTCTCTGCACCTCTTGGATTTTGATGCTTGTTCCCTTTGCCATATTGGGGAAATTCTCTCCAATAATTCTCTCCAATATACCTTCTGCTCCCCTCTCTGTTTCCTCTTCTTCTGTAATCCCAATTATTCTAATGTTGTTTCGTTTTATGGTGTCACTTATCTCTTGAATTCTCCCCTCATGGTCCAGTAGCTGTTTGTCCCTCTTTTGCTCAGCTTCTTTATTCTCTGTCATTTGGTCTTCTATATCGCTAATTCTCTCTTCTGCCTCATTTATCCTAGCAGTGAGAGCCTCCATTTTTTGATTACACCTCATTAATAGCTTTTTTGATTTCAACTTGGCTAGATTTTAGTTCTTTTATTTCTCCAGAAAGGGCTTTTATATCTCCCGAGAGGGTTTCTCTAATATCTTCCATGCCTTTTTCAAGCCCAGCTAGAACCTTGAGAATCGTTATTCTGAACTCTAGATCTGACATATTACCAATGTCTGTATTGATTAGGTCCCTAGCCTTTGGTACTGCCTCTTGTTCTTTTTTTTGTGGTGAATTTTTTCGCCGTGTCATCTTGTCCAGATAAGAGTATATGAAGGAGCAAGTAAAATACTAAAAGGGTGGCAACAACCTCAGGAAAATATGCTTTAACCAAATCAGAAGAGTTCCCAAATCGTGAGGGGGGAGAAAGGGGATAAAAAGAGGTTCAGAAAGAAAAAAAAAATTAAACAATTAAAAGAAGAAAACAAATAAAGAAAAAATATAAAAAGGAAAAAAATATATATGTATTAGATAAACTAGTTAAAAAACGTTAAAAAAGAAAAGGGTAAAAGTTTAAAAAAATTTAGCAGAAGAAGAGAAAAAAAATTGAAAAAGAAAAAAAAAATTAAATTAACTACAAGGCTAAAGAATCATGGGGAGAAATCCATGAGTTCCGTGCTTTGCTTTCTCCTCCTCTGGGATTCCACTGCTCTCCTTGGTATTGAACCTGCACTCCTTGGTAGGTGAACTTGGTCCCGGCTGGGTTTCTTGTTGATCTTCTGGGGGAGGGGCCTGTTGTAGTGATTCTCAAGTGTCTTTGCCCCCGGCGGAGTCGCACCGCCCTTACCTGGGGCCGGGCTGAGTAATCCGCTCGGGTTCGCTTTCGGGAGCTTTTGTTCCCTGAGCGCTTTCCGTAGAGTCCGGAGGACGGGAATGAAGATGGCGGCCTCCAGGTCTCCGGCCCGGAGAAGCCGAGAGCCCGGGGCCCCACTCCTCAGTGCGCCCTCAGGGAACAGCGCCCAGTTGCTCCCGTCACCCTGGCCTCCGGCCGCGCTCTGAGCTGACCGAGCCTGAGACCGGTTCAAGGTAACCCCGAGCTGAGAGTCACTCCTCGGCTCCGTCTCTGTAGCCGGCTTCCCCGTTCTAATACCTGCGAGCTCTGCGACACTCAGCCACCCCGATCCTTCTGTGACCCTGCGGGACCTGAGGCCACAATGACCCCGCGTGGGCTTCACCCCGGTTTAGCCTCTGGAGCGATGTCCCTCAGCGGAACAGACTTTTAAAAGTCCCGATTTTGTGCTCCGTGGCTCCGCCGCTTGCCGGGAGCCGGCCCCTCCCCCCGCGGTCTATCTTCCCGTCGCTTTGGATTCACTTCTCCGCCAGTCCTACCTTTCAGAAAGTGGTTGATTTTCTGTTTCTAGAATTGCTGTTCTTCTTCTCTTCGATCTCTCGTTGGATTTGTACGTGTTTGCAATCTTTAGATAAGCTATCTAGCTGATCTCCGGCTACCTGATGTAGTCTCAGCTGCTACTTCTCCGACATCTTGACTCCTCCTCCCTTTTTTTTTTTTTTTAAAGATTTTATTTATTTATTTGACAGACGGAGATCACAAGTAGGCAGAAAGCAGGCAGAGAGAGGAGGAAGTAGTCTCCTTGTTGAGCAGAGAGCCTGATGCTGGGCTCTATCCCAGGGCCCTGGGATCATGACCTGAGCCAAAGGCAGAACCTTTAACCCACTGAGTCACCCAGGCGCCCCTGTCAAATACTCTTACTAGAGTATACCATCTCCCCCACAAATGAGTAAGGTATAAATAAAGAAATAGTAAGGGGCACCTTACTCTTTATTTATTTTAGATAGAAAGAGAACAAGAGTGTGTGTGGGGTATGGGGAGTGGTCTGGAGAGGAAAGGAGAGGCAGAGGGGGAGAGAGAATCCTAAGCCAACTCTGTGCCCAGCTAGAGCCCCCCATGGGGCTCGATCTCACGACCCTGAGATTGTGACCTCACCAAAACCAGAGTTGGGCATTTAACTAACTGAGCCACCCCATGCACCCCAATAAATAAATCTTAAAAAAAAAAGAAATAAAAAGAATAGCAGCCCCCTTGAGGTACAAATGCCAGACCTCTGCCTATTCAGTAGCTTGCCTCTTGCTCGCATATTTAAGTGAAAGTTCACTAAGGAAATTTGAGCTCTGCAGGTGTCAGTATTCTGTCAGTTACACTCGCGTCTCCACATCCTCCCTCTGGTTCAGCCTTCCCTTCATCCACAGCGACCCCGCTGTTCCTCTTTTTCTGAAATTGCACAATGCAAGGTTGTAAAGGTTGAGTTCTAGGACAGTCCACGGCCCCTCCTGTTTAAGGAGCAACAACAATAAAAAAGAATTCAGGTCAAAGAAAGGTCTACTGTAAGGACAGAGGGGATTTTTTTTAACTTTTTTTTTTTAAGATTATATTTATTTATTTGACAGAGAGCCAGCAAGAGAGGGAGCACAAGCAGGGGGAGGGGGAGAGGGGGAAGCAGGCTTCCCAGTGGAGCAGGGAGTCCAGTGCGGGGCTTGAGCCCAGGACCCTGGGATCATGACCTGAGCCAGTGGCAGCCGATACTGAGCCACCCAGGTGCCCCAGGACATAGAGGAGTCTTAAAGGAAATACTCAAGAAGTACAGCCCAGCCTCATGAGAACTGGGGAGTCAGTTCTCTGAAAGGGTACTACTCTGTGTGTGTGTGTGTTGCAGTCCAGGTCTGTCTTTCATATTCTCTTTTCTGGGCTTTTTTTCCATGAGTCCGATCCACTGTCTTGCATCTTTCCTCCTCCATGCTTTCTCTGCTGACTCATGGCCCCTCTGCTGCCGTTATGTTCAGCTTGCAAGTGGCATTAGCTCGCTGCTGCCCCAGCCTTGGCCCAGACTCAACAGAACCTCAGGGCCCCGCTCCTTGTAGCTGACTCATTAAGACTCTGGAAGTCTGAGTGGCTCAGCTTGCGTCAGGTGTTTCTTGTGGCCCAGGTAGGACCTGTCCTTAATCAGTGTTTCATTATTACCTGTGTTCTCCATTACCTGGGCTTACAGAGTGCACGTGGGGTGGGAGGAGAAAGATTCTGTGTATCTTGTGAAGACTCACCGAGCTTCGATTTTACCTGAGGGTAGTATAGTTGGTCTTACCTCCTAACACCAGCACTTACTACCAACAAGTCCTTGTGCTAAGCACTGTGTATATTGTCTCCGTTAACTCTTTTTTCTGATACTTTTTTTTTTTAAGATTTTATTTATTTGGCAGAGACAGCAGGAGAGGGAACACAAGCAGTAGGAGTGGGAGAGGGGGGAAGTAGGCTTCCTGCAGAGCAGGTAACCCAATGCAGGGCTCGATCCCAGGACCCTGATGTTGTGATCTGAGCCAAAGGCAGAGGCCCAACCCACTGAGCCACCCAGGTGCCCCTTAATATCGCTATTCTCATCCCCTTTTTGCGAGAGGAAACTCGAAGGAGGGAGGTAAAGTCATTTGCTGAAGATCACAAAACTCAATGGCCGGGCTTTGATCCGAGGTTCCTGACTGCAGAGCCTGTGCCTTCTCCTGCTTACCCACACCAGTCTAATCGTTTCATCAGCCATTCCTGACAACTGCCATAAATTAACCCTGCTACTTACTTCCCCAGGCTAAGCTCTCTTATTTTGGGGTAATAGATTGTTTTTTGTTTTTTGTTTTTTTTTTTTAAGATTTTTATTGACTTGAGAGCGAGAGAGAGAACGGGAGAGAGAGCACAGAGGCAGTGGGGGAGAAGCAGACTCTCCTCTGAGCAGGGAGCCGGATGCAGGACTCGATTCCAGGTCCCTGGGATCATGACCTGAGCCGAAGGCAGACACTTAAACGACCGATCCACCCAGGCGCCTGGGGAAGTAGATCATTTGCAGGAAGGGGGAATACTAACCAGTGGGTTACAAAGTCCACCCAGTAACATTGTTGCCCAGTTGTTTCCAGTCTGTGACAAAGCAGTGTTCTTCCTAGAACACGTGGAGATAAAGGGAATTTGCGCTCTCTCTCTCTCTCGTGTGGAGCCGTCCTCCAAATCCAGAAGAACGGACACTACACTTTGCCATTTATATAAGCTATTGTTAGTGTTCAGAATAGCTCGGTGCTTAGCACCTGGCACAGTACCTGGTGTGTGGTGGGATGATCAAGAAGCTTTCTCGCTGCCGTGAGACTGAGCTGGCCGACTCTAGCTTATAGCCTGTCATAAAATCGAAGCCAAGGGTGAGCAGAGCTGGTTTACTATTACCCAAGTGTCTTACTCCATTTGAGTGGCTATAACAGAATGCCAGAGGCTGGGTGGCTTAAAACCAACAAACAATTTATTTCTTACAGTCCCGGAGGCTGGGAAGTCCAAGATCAAGGTGCTGGCAGATTCCTCTCTGGTAAGGACCCACTTCCTGGTTCACAGAGGGCTGGCTTCTTGCTGTGTCCTCACATGGCAGAAGGAACAAAAGTGCTTTCTTGGGTTGCCTTTGTAAGGACACAAATCCCATTTAGAGCCCTCATGGCCTAATAACGTCTTAAAGGCGTCATCTATAGTATCACATTGGGGGTTAGGATTTCAGCATATGATTTGGGGGGGTTGGAGGGTGGTGACACAAATATTCAGACTTTTTAAAAAAGATTTTATTCATTTGAGAGTGTGGGAAAGAGAAAGATCGTGAGCAGGGGTGAAAGGTAGAGGGAGAAGCTGTCTCCCCACGGAGCAGGGAGCCCCATGTGGGACTTGATCCCAGGACTCTGGGATCATGACCTGAGTGGAAGGCAGACACTTAACCGACTGAGCCACTTAGACGCCCACAAATATTCAGACGTTAGATCCAAGTTACTGTTGAAGGGAATCATAATTAACAGGCTAGCAACCTTTGGAATACGTGATTCTGTTAAAAAAAAATTTTAATGGGAGTAAGTAGCATTATTAAGACAGTTAATGGAGGGGCACTTGGGTAGCTCAGTCAGTTAAGCATCTGCCTTTGGCTCGGGTCATGATCTCAGTCATGATCTCCAGGTCCAAAGATCAAGTCCTGTGTAGGGCTCTGTGTTCTGTGCTCTGTGCTCAGCGGGGAATCTCTCTCTGCCCCTTCCCCCGCTCAGGCATCCTCTCTCT
The DNA here is from genome assembly GCF_010015895.1 of Lontra canadensis. Classification (NCBI taxonomy): domain Eukaryota; kingdom Metazoa; phylum Chordata; class Mammalia; order Carnivora; family Mustelidae; genus Lontra; species Lontra canadensis. The sequence continues at coordinate 7,045,713 of NW_022630995.1, forward strand.
CTCTGTCTTAAATAAATCTTAAATAAAATTTTAAAGACAATTTTAAATAAAAATAAGCCTTCCAAACTTTAAAGGTTTTTTTTTTTTTGTTTTGTTTTGTTTAAGATTTTATTTATTTATTTGACAGACAGAGATCACAAGTAGTCAGAGAGCCAGGCAGAGGGAGAAGCAGGCTCCCTGTTAAGCAGAGAGCCCAATGCGGGGCTCCGATCCCAGGACCCTGGGATCATGACCTGAACCGAAGGCAGAGGCTTTAACCCACTGAGCCACCCACGCGACCCAAGCCTTCCAGACTTTAAGCTTAAAGACGATCCCAGCGGAGATGATCACCTGGACCATTACATCTATTCCCCAGGGTGTATCTTTTCAGGTCCCTAACACATTACTGCTGCCACTGGCATGTTGGCCTCTAAGAGGCACTGTTTCCCCTCCAAGGCTGGGGACCAGTGGCTGTGAATCCGGTACACAGCTTAGCCTAACTAAAGCTATTTGCTAGGAGATGCCACAGTGAAACATACAGAGAGTAAGAGTGATGTCAACCAGTAAACTGGTTATTAGGAAAGTTTGTTGATCCTCTGCCTGCAGTTCACGGGGGGTCCTGAATTCCTGGCTCGTGGACTGTTGATGCAGATGGGGCCCTCCTTACTCCCAACATCCAGCAATCATTTATTGGGCTTGGTGCTAGGAGCTGGGGCAGAAGAAAATGCAAGACCCTTCTCAGAGCCAAGTCTAGTGAGAGAGGGGTAGTCATCTAGATTCCTCAATACCCGGCCAAGAGTCAGGGCAGAGGAGAGGTCCTGACAACCTTCCTGAAACCCACCCTCACAGAGCATAGTTTTTGGTTTAAAATCAAGGATACTTCCCTTCAGAGGTATCTGGCTGGCTTAGTCAAGAGAGCATGCAACTCGTTGTCAGGGTCGTGAGTTCAAGCTCCACATTGGGCCTGGAGCTTAATTTAGAAAAAAAAATTATATTTCCATTCAAACAGCACCTGTTCCCCCCACAGCAAGGGGCAGCATTTCAGCACACAGCATGGTCCTAACTTAATTCTCTCGATGCCCATACTCAATAATAGAGGGTCCGTTTGTGTTACATACACATTTACCTTTATTATGAAATAATTTCTGTTTTAGATACACATTGGCCAAAAAGCATCTATCCATAGTAATAGTAATAGCTAATTCTCTACATTTTTATTCTCAAGACTTATTCACACTTCAGTATTTAATATTAGAGTCTACTTTCATTAAATCCAATTCCACTTGAAACAAATGCCAATAAGCCTGAAAAAAACAAATTTATTTTAATTTTATGAAATTAATATCTGACAAGACTAAGGAAGGCCCAATCCAACATTTTCCTAAATTGATTTGTTAGACTATAGGATTAGAATTAAGCTAACCTAGGGGTGCCTGGGGAACTCAGCCAGTTAAGTGGCTGCCTTTGGCTCAGGTCATGATCCTGGGATCAAGGTCCTGGGATCAAGGCCCAAGTTAGGCTCCCTGCTCAGTGGGGAGCCTGCTTCTGATCCTCCTCCCCACTTGTACTCTCTCTCTCTCTCTCAAGTAAGGAAATAAAATCTTTTTTTTTTTTTTAGTTTTTTTTTTTTTTAAGAGTTTATTTATTTGACAGAGACAGCGAGAGAGGGAACACAGAAGGGAGAGGGGCAGAGGGAGAGGGAGAGGCAGGCTTTCTGCTGAGCTGGCAGCCCGACGCAGGGCTCAATCCGATGACCCCAGGATCATGACCGGAGCCCAAGGCCAACACCCAACCTACTGAACCACGCTGACGCCCCTAAATAAAATCTTCATTAAAAAAAAAAATATATATATATATATCTGCAGGGAATTAAGCCGACTGTGGCTCTTTGTCTGTGGGGGCCCAATGTGCCATGGCCGCAAACAGTAGCCTCCTCGGTGCTGTATGCAGCCTGTCAATTGTATGGGTTTCCGTAAGGGACCTTGGAGACCCCTTTCAGTGGATGCTGAGGTCTGACCTCATGGCCATCTCCAGTTTAGGCTGCAGACAGGTATGTGGGGTGCCTTTGGAAAGCCCCAGGGCACAGTAGCCAGGGTCCACATTCGCCAAGTCATCATGTCCATCCGTACCAAGCTGCAGAACAAGGAGCCTGTGATCGAGGCCCTATGGAGGGCCAAGTTCAAGTTCCCTGGCTGCCAGAAGATCCACATCTCCAAGAAGTGGGGCTTTACTAAGTTCAGTGCAGATGAATTTGAAGACATGGTGGCTAAAAAGCGACTTATCCCAGCTGGCTATGGGGTAAAATACATCCCTAACCATGGCCCCTTGGACAAATGGAGGGCTCTGCACTCATGAGAACCTGGGCACTATCCCATCCTGTCATATTCATGCCCACCAATAAATCCGACTTCCTGTCAAAAAAAAAAAGGGGGGGGGGAGCACCTGGATGGCTCAGTTGTTAAGTGGCTCAGGTCATGGTCCCAGGGTCCAGGGATCAAGCCCTACATTGGGCTCCCTGCTCAATGGGAAGCCTGCTTCCCCCTCTTCCACTCCCCCTGCTTGTGTTCCCTCTCTCGCTGTGTCTCTCTCTGCCAAATAAATCAATAAAATCTTAACAACAACAACAAAAGAATTTTGCTAACCTATGATGATGCTTTATTGAAGAAATGTGAAAGACATCTTCATTCTTCAGTTTGGTAATTGTCTTACATGTCACAGATTTTTAAAAAAAATGTTATAGACATTATCCCAGGTCCATTCCTTCACCCTAACCTGGTTATTATGAGTGTGTGATGTTATCTGGGGACCGGAGGGTCATATGTTATATACATACTTATGTTACGTATATAACATATTGTTGTTATTATGCTCTTCTCCCATCAAATACATTTCCACTTACGTGCTTGGGTGTTTTCCACATTTCCCTTTTGCTGTGAAGGTTATTAGCTTTCAGTTTCCATTGCTGTACGTAATAGTCCTTCCACTCTTACCTTGTTACTTGTGATCTAATGTAGGTCTTTAGTAGTGGCCAACTTTTATTGAGCACTTACTGTGTTCTAGGCACCATGCCCAGGACTTTGCATATTAGCTAATACAGCCTCATACGCATTCTGTGGGGCAGGCACTATTTTTATGCCTATTCTGTGACCATTTGGCCAAAGAGAGTTTGGGATTCAAACCCAGTCTGGCTCCAGAGTTTATAACACTAGAGAAGAATAAAAATACTGCCTCAAATATCCAGGTTTATTAGAGTAGCTTAAGTTTAAGAGGAAGTGGGATCTTCAGAGAATGTCCAAAGTACTCACCTGCAAATTATATTTTGCTGCTTATATAACCTCTTGGAGATCATTTCCTCCAACAGAAAATAGAAATAATGGAACTGACCTGGTCAGACTTCTTTGAAAAGCCAGTGAGTGAGATGTGTTTGTATCATGTATATGTGTGCTTGTGTGTGTGTGTGTGTGTGCGCGTGCACTTTGTGTGTGTGTGTGCTTGTATGTGTGTGTGTGCGTGCGTGTTCGCGTGTGTGTGGAAAACCGGACACAGTGCCTGACATATATGGAGTGTTCGCTTTTCTAAGCACTATTCCTGTGCTCAGTTAATGGTAATTATTGCTACTATTATCCACGGATTCTAAAGACAGCAGAACTTCTGATACCTAATGCTCTGTGGATGTGGAGAACCCTTTATACTCATCTGGTCCTCACAACCCTCTTCCAGAGGACTTGTCCACTGTCTTTCTAAGGACCCTGCCCGTGCTCCTTCAGGAGCTCCTTAAGTGGTAGTAGAAGCAACTTTCTAAGGGCTTTCCACTCTGAGCCCCGGGGCCTCCCTCCTCCGCAACCAGACTCCTTTCTTCCCAGCCTGCTCTCTGCACCCTCCACTCTGGCCAGAGGGCCTCTCCCCCCAGGCCTCTGCTGGGCAGAATACACTCCCCCAACCTGGCAGTCCTGACCAGCCCAAGCTGGATTTTTTTTTTTTTTTTAATGAGCTTTACAGCTAATCAGCGCAGGGAAACAGACTGGGCACAATTCATAGGAAAATTCACAGGGAAGTACAAAGGTGACTTAACTTGACTCTGGTCTGTAATTCCTGATTTCCGTTGAAACGGTAAACAGAATGCCTGTGGGGCTCTGCCTTCGGGCTTCCACTCTGAGAATAAAAAAATTTACATCACACTTCCGCCTCCAGCTTTCTTGGGGTGGGCCTTGACCCCCCCAGGGAGCCTGAACGTGCAAGCCCAGAATTTTGTGGGTGTTGATTCCTCCAGTGGGCTGTTTGCATCTCTGAAGAACTCCAGGTGGGGACATCAGGCATTTAAATGTGCTACCCAAGACCCTCCCCTCCCTCCTGGGGGATTAGCCCCTCTGGGCACTTCCTCCCCCAATTTTAGAGAGTTTTGGAGATCTCAGTGTAAGACTAGAGATAAAATACAAATAAAATTTTAAAAATCATTAAGAAACTAGAGGGAGGGTGTGCCTAGCTGGCTCAGTCAGTAGAACATGGCACTCTTGATCTTGGGGTTGTGAATTCAAATCCCACATTGGATGGAGAGATTAACAACAACAACAAACTTAAAAAAAAAATTACAGAGGGGTATGCGTTTTGACTAAGATTCAAAATTTACTTATTAAGAGAAGCATTTACTCCGAAATGGACAAAAGATAGTTGCCAACAAATGAAAATATATTTAGGTTAAAATTATCTTTAAAAGTCAGAAGAAAATGAAATGACCTTGAAAACATTTTATGAATCAAATGAATAGCAAAAGAGGGGAAGAAATTATGAATTAAAGGTAAGTTATTATGCCAGCTGCCTAAGTTGTTAAAGAGACTCCCTGCTTTCTGTCTCCCTCCTGCCTCTTCCTTTCTTCTTGCTGTGGCTGGTGAAATTTTTAAGAAGACTTCATCTGGTTTCTCTGGGCTAACACACCTCGGTACCTACCCCTTGCCCCAATTGCCCTGAGGATAAAATTCAGAATATCTGATTTATGACAGCCCCTCAGACTTCAAAATTGGCCTTGTCCCTCCCCAACCCCACAGTCCTCTGCTCTTCCCCAGTGCCTTTCCTAAACTCTGGCTTCTAGACTAGCTAACAGTTCCTAAATGTTGTTCTTACCTCCAGAAGTCTGCCTCTGCTTACCCTCCACCTGGACCACTTCCCATCCACAAAATTGGCTCCTGCTTCTCCTTCGGGTTTCAATTTAGAAGACCCCTCCCCCGCCCACTGCATCTGGCGCTCCTCTGTCCCTCTCCCACAGATCTCACCCCCACAGTATTACATGGGCCTGTTTGCTAAGCTGTACACCCAGTGAAGCGGACCTCGGGAGGGCTCAGTCTTCAGGAGGCCGAGAACCTGTTTTGTCTGTTTCATGGGCCTACACACAGTTCAATGTTTGGCCCTTGTGGACATTTAGTTAATATTGTTGAATGAAAGGATGGAGGGCTGAGGAGACCAAGGGAAACTGCTTACCCAGCAAGTGCTGTGGGTGGACGGCTGAGAGGTGTTGTCTTTTGGGCTGCTGGCTGCTTCCTCACACCTAAGTGCCCCCAGAGCCTGGTTTCCATTACTGGTCCACAAATTGCTTGAAATGCTGAGAAACCGGCTTCTGCCCACTGAACCTTGCACCCCCCTCAAGTTTGCTCCTTTGTTGATATATAAGAAGAAATACTAAATGTCAGGAGGAAAAGAGACTCCTTGCCAACACTTTTTAGGGGGAATCCATATTACAATCGGGAGGTTGCATGTAGGAACCTCCCCCCAGAGGAGGATCCCAGGACCTCCTCTGGAACAAGGAGGAAACTCACTCCTTTCTTCCTTCCACTTATTAAGTGCCTACTCTGTTGGAACAAAAAAAAATGAGTGACTTTCAGGACTCTGGATAATGCTGGAATTGCCCCCCAAGGTTGTTCCCTGGGCTCCTTTCTTTTAATCCTTTCAGGGTTGATCAACAACCCTATTCACTTTCTTCTGAGTCTATAGGAATATTTACATATTCAGTATGGCTGTGGTCTAGCTTTACCTCATGGAATCGTTTTACATCATGGAAGTCTCTTTGGGGTGACTTGAGTTATTGCTGCTCTGTCTGATGCCAATCTGATTTCTAAATTACAGGGTGGGCGGGTGCCCAGGGACATACAGGACATTAATTACGTTGCTGCAGCTTCCATATATAGTCCTACTAATGAATCCATACATCACGCTTTCCCTTATGGTAGGGCACACAGGAAGTTTTAAAATTCAGCATTTGCAAAGAAATATTGGAAATGCTAGATCATAAGGTTGTCGGGGAGAAAAAAAAACTTTTCTTCTACTCTCTTAGATTCAGTTGTTGGGAGTCTTTGAACTAAACTGACAAAAGACAGATGGGCAAGAAAAAAAACCCCAAAATTAATCACATGTTTTTATTAATGTATGTACAGAACTTCACAGAAAATGTGCATCAAAGGGGCAGTTAGAATTTGAGGTTTGTCCTATACCATCCAAATGGAGGAAGGGCACTTACTGGAAAACAAAAGACTTCGTAATAAGGGAAGGGGAGGAGCAAAGAGGGCATTTGTGGGAGAACAAATGAGTTTTGGGGAAGATTCATGGGCCCATACGAGTACAGACGGGAGAGACGGTAGTTTTGTGACAATGTCTGTTTTGGTGTGTTGACTACTTCTCAATGTCTCTGGTGATGAGACTCAATCTAACCTCATTGTTCTGTGACAATTTGGGTTTGAGTTCTTTTGGGAGGCTCTGCTTTTAGACTGATAAAAGATTTCAGAAAGTCACATGCCTTCTGCTAAAATAATTTTTATGCCACAGTGGCATATTCTGGACCCCTTCATGGTCTTCTTTTTTTCTCTAGAATGTTCTAGTGGGTAGAAGATGATTGGATAAAATTGTTCTCCAAAATTATATCAGCATTTGTATTCGAGTCCAGAAACTTTGTAACAAGTGGCTAGAAATGCACAACAAATGTAAACAAACACAATGACTAGGGTATTTTTTACTGTATCCATGTTTAGAATATTGTTTACTCAATAAGATCCCTTTTAGCAAATGAAGGGGCATAAGAAAAATATTGGAACCAAATGGTTTGAAATTATCAGTCCAGGGGCACCTGGGTGGCTCAGTGGGTGAAAGCCTCTGCCTTTGGCTCAGGTGATTAACCCCCCGGGTCCTGGGATCTAGGCCAGCATAGGTCTCTGCTCAGCAGGGAGCCTGCTTCCCCCTCTCTCTCTGCCACCTCTCTGCCTACTTGTGATTTCTGTCAAATAAATAAGTAAAATCTTTAAAATTATTAGTCCAATTTTATTTAATCTCCCCCCCCCTTTTTAAGTGTGCCTTTAATAAACTCTAATAGCATATTTTTAGCATGCTTCTTTGGACAATGAAAAGAAATAATCTTGGGGCTCCTGGCTGATCGAGGGGTCATGAGTTCAAGCTCCACATTGAGTGTAGAGAGTACCTTTAAAAAAAAAGAAAAACGAAAGACAGAATCTCATTCAAAAAATACTTACTGTACCAACACTATTTTATTTGCTGGGAGTTTTATTTTTAGGCCTGATTTTGTGAGATACCGAAAGTGGAAAAGAGAACCAAATACAGGCTTAAAAAGACAATTGCTTGCTCTCCCAAGGGAGAAGAAGTGAATGAAAACTCTGGCAAAGCAGCCATCAAAACAGAAAGGGACAGGCCGAGGGTGAAGCTCTGATTCCCCAGACCTGGTGACTTGCGGCTGCAGAGGCCGTGAGGTCCATCAGGGAGGCGTACCGAACAGCTGCAAACCAGTGCAGCAGAGCTCATTTTTGTGAGAAACGGGACACAGAGCTAGTGGTAGCTAAGTTTCCACGGTAGCTCTTGGGTGCACAGAATAACCTCATCTCAATGAAGCCTAAAAATGGAAATTCTGGAATTGTGGAACCAGGTTAGAGAACTTTGCCTGAGCTGGAAACAGCTGAATTAGAGAATTCAGGGTTGAGGAGATAAGCGGAGGGAAAAGTAACATGCTCTTTGAGCCGTTATCTGTTCTTTATATACTCTGCGCTCTCCATACATTATCTAATTTAATTCTTACAACGCAATGAAGTACTAGCATCATGTTGGCTCTGCAGAGGAGGAAACAAATTACGTAACTATTCTTTTTTTTAGATATTATTTATTTATTCATAAGAGACAGAGAGAGAGGCAGGCAGAGGTAGAGGGAAAAACAGGCTGCCGTGGAGGAGGGAGCCTGATGTGGAACTAGATCCCAGGACTGTGGGATCATGACCTAAACCGAAGGCAGACGCTCAACCGACTGAGCCACCCAGGCTCCCTGTAACTATTGTTTTATTGAACACTGATATCCTGTTTTTGTCTATGGTGAATTAAACATCTCCCATTCTTAGTATACATGTTTTTGTTTATGTTGATTTATTTGCATATTTTAATAGATAATGCAAGATTGCTTTTCTGTATTTGCTATGAGTATGACTAGGAAAAAAAAAAAAAAACAAAACCACACATGAAAACTTGGAAAGAGGGGCGCCTAGGTGGCTCAGATGGTTGGGCATCTGCCTTTGGCTCAGGTCACGATCTCCAGGTCCTGGGATCAGGCCCCGAGTTGGGCTCCCAGCTCAGTGTCCCCATGGGAGTCTGCTTCTCCCTCTCCCTTTGCCTCTCTGCCTGCTTGTGCTCTCTCTGTCTCTGTCTCTCTCTCAAGTGTATGAATAAAATCTTTTAAAAGAGAAGAAAAGAAAACTTGGAAAGAAAGAAAAGTGCTAACAGTATTTGCCTTTGGTCATGTGATGTGGCTCATCTATTTGCTTCCCATTTCCTACATTTCCATATGGAGCATGGATTAGCTAAAATAATAAATTTATGAATAAAATGATACAGCATAGATCGTAGTAACATAGCCTCATAGCTTAAGGAAATATTCATGAGATTCTTTCCTAAAAGCAGTAACTACAAGAGAAAACATCTCTATGTAAGCCATGACACGGACATAAAATCTAAAATATTATGTATTATGTTGTAGTCCATAAAGTAATTGGAATTACATCTTTATCATAATGATAAATGCTTTATCAGCATTTATAAGCCAATGTTATAGGAGGCTGGCTGCGCGGTCCAACGTACAGGAGAAAATGAGAAAGTTGGCGAGCCAGGCCGGAGCAGTGACTGGGACCGGCCGCCGTCATAGTCAGCTGGGTGCTTTTTTTTTTTTTTAAGATTTTATTTATTTATTCGACAGACAGAGATCACAAGTAGGCAGAGGGGCAGGCAGAGAGAGAGGGGGAGGCAGGCTCCCAGCTGAGCAGAGAGCCCGATTTGGGGCTTGATCCCAGGAGCCTGGGATCATGACCTGTGCCAAAGGCAGAGGCTTTAACCCACTGAGCCACCCAGGCGCCCTATGATGGGTAGTTTTGAACAACCTGCCGGCATCTCTGAGACTCTGTTTCCTCTTCTGTAAATGGAAATAATGATTCCCATTGTGCAGTTCTTTGCGGAGGACGGGTTAACAACCAATTGGAGAGGGTTCAAAAAGGATAGGGGGCACCTGGGTGGCTCAGTGGGTTAAAGCCTCTGCCTTTGGCTCCGGTCATGATCCCAGGGACCTGGGATGGAGCCCGCATCCTGCTCTTTGCTCTGCAGGGAGCCTGCTTCCCTTCCACTCTCTGTCTGCCTCTCTGCCTACTTGTGATCTCTGTCAAATAAATAAATAAAATCTTTAAAAAAAAATAAAAAGATAGAGGAGAAACTAGAGATAGCAGACATAGACAACTCTTGAGTTTTTACTCTGAGGAAAAGCAGAGGAATGGGAATGTAGCTAGAGGGAAACATGGTGGGGAAAGTTTTTACTGCTTTTCAGGGAGGCTAGTTTAAAGCATGTTTCTATGCTGATGGGACCTATCCCTGGAGAGGGAAAAACTGGTGATGATGGACAGGGGCAGGAGCGATGTTCCTGAGTAGGTGGGAGGGGATGCTTGGCCTGTGAAAGGAGCACAGTATATGGAAAGCAACAGGAAGGACGGAGAAGTGGAGGATGCAGAGGCAGGAGAATGAGAAAGCACCCTGATTGCTCTACTGGGTTGTGGGCACATGGCGAGTCCCTCCCTCCAGCAAACTGCAGAGAGGACAGGAATGCATTGGGAGAAGTGGGGAGAGGTTGTCTGCAAAGGAGGAGAGCAGAAAAGCTGTGACATAGTTACCGGGGAGAGGAAATAGACGAGAACTAGTGCGAATTGCAGTGCTCCTGGAGGTAGAGCACCCCCCCACCCCCACCCCCACCCCCGGGAGCCAGTACGCTGGAATTTGAAGTGATCAGAAGGCAGTGCTGTGTTTTCCTCCAGGCACAGTGATTGGGCTACAGACAAGGTGTCAGCAGGGCTGCTCCCTTCTGGAGGCTCTCAGGGAGAATCGGTTTCCTTGCCTTTGCCAGCTTCTAGAGGCCACCTGCACTTCCTGGCTCACAGTCCCTCCTAATCCTCAAAGCTGGCAGCCTGGCCTTACTGAATCTCCTATAGAGATTCTGCTTCTCTCCCCAGGTCGCCTTCTCTCTATGCCTCCCTCTCAAGAGGACCCATGTGATTCTTGGAGCCTATCAGGATAATCCAGGATCACCTCCCCATCCCCACATCTGTGATCAACATCTGCAAAGTCCCTTTTTGCCATGTACAGTGGCATTCACAGGTCTGTGGATTAGGACATGACATCCTTGGGGAGGGGGGGGACCATTCTTCTCTCTTCCATAATTAGTGGAGTTGGATATGTTTTCGTATGATTATTAGCTTTTTGTATCTCTTCTTTTGTGAATTACCCATTCCTGACATTTTTTCTATTCGCTATTAAGTCTTCCTAATTCATTTGTAAGAACTGTTTCTCACTTGAGGATACAAACCCTTACAGGATAGCATTTTGCATATTTCCTTTCAATTTTGTTTGCAAGATATTATCTAACTTACAAAAGCACAGTACTTTTTAAAAACATTATGTTGGGGCACCTGGGTGGCTCAGTTGGTTAAAAGCCTCTGCCTTAGGCTCAGGTCATGGTCTCAGGGTCCTGGAATCGAGCCCCGCATCGGGCTCTCTGCTCAGCAGGAAGCCTGCTCCCCCCCCCACCCCCGCCCTCTGCCTGCTTCTCTGTCTACTTGTGATCTCTGTCGAATAAATGAATAAAATCTTTAAAAAAAGAATAATAATTTAAAAAATAAAAATAAAAACATTATGTTGTGGAAAATGTCAAACAAATGAAAGTGGGGAGAATACTATATTAAATCTCTACATATTCATTGCCAAGTTTAAATAATTATCGATTTAAGGCTAATCTTATCTTATCTATATATACCCTTACCGAAATCCCCTAAATTATTTATCATTTTGAAGCAAATCCCAGACATCATATTTCATCCATAAATATTTCAGTGAAATACATTTATTTCATGATTTAGATTTTCTTTTCTTTTTTTTTTTTAAGATTTTATTTGTTTATTTGACAGAGATCACAAGTAGGCAGAGAGGCAGGCAGAGAGAGGAGGAAGTAGGCTCCCTGCTGAGCAGAGAGCCCGATGTGGGGCTCATCCCAGGACCCTGAGATCATGACCTGAGCAGAAGGCAGAGGCTTTGACCCAATGAGCCACCCACGCGCCCCCATGATTTAGATTTTCTTAAATTATTTTCTCTAAGGTTTCTGTTTTCGGTGCCATGTATAAGAAAACCCAATTCACTTGACTTTTTAAAGGGGATGTGAGATATAGTCTGAATATATGGGTTTGTACTTTTCAAGGAAGTTCTGTTTCCTTTATTTTTATTAGCAAGGACCATTTTCTGACTGCTTAAAAACAAGTATATTTGAACACCTACCCTGCGGAAAATGCAGTGAATTGAATTTTGCTGCCCTTGCGTGCCTGTGAACAGGGAACTGTAGAAAAGGATTATAATTATAAAATTAGCGGGCTGCCCACTGGTGTCTGCACTCCTGATTTAGTCTTCTTTCCGTGACAACACTGATGATTGGGAACAACTGCTACAAGGTTGGCAATTGTCTGTTGTGCCTACATCATTTACAGGTCGAAATGTTTCTGTTTTCATTTTGCCAAGGCCACTGGGCACTTGTGTGGAAGTAAAAACAAATACAACCAAGGCAAGAACATACTCCCTCCTGCTTAGTCAGTCTGCCGCTTGGTGACCCCTCCACGTTCCCAGAGGGATGAGCCCCATCGTCCTTCACGTAACGCGGCCCAGACTGTGAGGGACCGTTGGCAACCACAGACGGAACTGGAGAGCTGTTGGCTTCCATTTTGAAAAAGCAGACATGTAACAAGTACGGAACTAAGTCAGCATAGATGATCTAGGAGATTTCTTAGTTCTTTCCTGACATAGAAGGGGGTGGCCTGGCAGGAATTCAGTGTGCACTTGTCATAGCCTAGCAACTCCACAGCCAAAACAAACACAACTCAAACTTGACTACCATAAATACCAACGGGTCGGTTGGCACCCACGAATTTCCTATTCTTAACCCCTTGCAATCTGGCTACCACCCCTTTCCGTGCAAACTCTTCTTCTGAAGGTTACCAACCAGATCCTGGACATATTTCAGTCTCCGTCCTATGTGTCCTTTCTTCAGTAAATGCCCATTAACAGCCACCCCCCCTTTATTTAAAATTGTTTAAAAAGTTATTTAAATTCAGTTAATTACCATATAATGTATTGGTTTCAGAGCTACAGGCAGGACTCATCAGTCTTATATAACACCCGGTGCTTATTACATCACATGCCCTCCTTAATGCCCATCACCCAGTTACCCCATCCCTCCACTCCCCTCCCCTCCAACTACCCTGTTTATTTCCTATGATTAAGAGTTTCTGATCAGCTCCCCCCTTTTAAACTCCTTGCTCTCTTAGCTGATGATGTCAAACGATTCTGTTCTATTCAGGTTTTTCCTGTGTGAATCTTTGACGACTATGGTGGGGGGGTTCTTTCCTATCCCTTTATCTCTTAAATGTGAATGCTTTGAGGGTGACTCCCTTAGCACTGACCTCTCAGCATTCCCCCCAAATTTCAATTACCACCCTTCTTTTCTGAGCTCCCGACTGACGCATGCTTCTAGCTAATTTCTGTGGATATCCAAGACTTCTTAGCTGTGCTCCCATGCCAGTGTCCATCCCCTCCAGGCTCAGACCTGCCGAGTTCAGGAGACACCATGGCAGGAACTGAAGGATCACAGTCTGGTGAACTTAGAATTGAGTCTGATTGGTGGGACTGTGAGGGGCCGTTTTGACACAGCCTCCTTTCCTGAGGACCTGAATGACGCTTGTCCTGCCTTCCCGAGAATGTCATGCTCCCCGTAAGGGTGAGGCCTGTTTTGCTGAAGCCCTGAAGTGTTGATTAGTTTTACCAGGTCTCTTCGCAGACAATCATATCCTGTTTTATTTTATTTTTTTCCAGTCCCACTAGTGCGATGCCCTCTACCTTCACTGACAGAATCTTCTGGGAACTGGGCCTTGAGCCATATGGCCATTCCCCTGGACATTCATTAGGTCTTGACCATTACCCCTTCTTCTCTGTCCTCCTGCCCCAAATTCCTTCATGGCTTTATTACGTCAAGTTCAAAATGACTGAAAATCCCCCTGACTGTTGTTTCTGGATGAGATGCCTCACGCTTCAACTTCCTGCCATCTTAACTCCTTCCTGGAGCTTGGTGAGAGATAAAAATATACTTACCTCAGAAGTAGATTTTAAAAAATCATTCATTTTATTAGCATTCTTTTCATTATTTATTTTTGACTGTGCATCATATGTAAAGTCGGAGAGCCTAATTTTACTAGTGTTCCATGAAGTCAGGCAAGCATTCCTCTGACAGATGTGCTAGCTAAAGTTGGACATAACATATTTTCAGGCTCTCACTTGATCATGTTGCTATGTGGGAAAATGCCTTCAGGTGACTTCACCCCCTGCCACAGTCCACACTTAAATTGGTGTGCTATTTGAGGTCTTCTAGAGTTACTCTCTTCAGTATTATTTTTTCTCCCCCCCCAGATTTATTGAGATATAAGTGATACATAATAGTCTCGAAGTTTAAGGTATACAGTGTGAGCATTTGATATAACTCTTTGATATGAATGGGGGGACTCTCTTTCCTTCTTTTCTTCCTCTCTCCTTCCCATTTTTTTTTAAAGGTTTTATTTATTTGTTTGTCAGAGAGAGAGTGCACAAGCGGGTCAGACAGCAGAGAGGGAGAAGCAGGCTACCCCCTGAGCGGGGAGCCCGATGGGGGGACTTGATCCCACGACCTTGGGTTCATGACCTGAGCTGGAGTCAGACGCTTAACCAACCCAGCCACCCGGGCTTCCCATCTCTCCCTCCATTCTAATTGATTCACTAAGCAGATAATTACTGAGCACTAAAGAGACAGGCCGGCAAATGAAGAGGGGAAGCTGGCGGGTGGTGAAGGCTGCCCCAAAGTGGAGAGAGGATGCCCCACCCTGAGGGGGCAGGAGCTGCTGATCTTCCCGTGGTTCCCATGTGGAGTGTGTGTCCAGTGCTGTCAAATCATCATCTTTTTCAAGGAAAGCTGGGCATCTGGATTTTGATATGAAATCTCCCAATTTTAAATATGAGCAATCAATTCAAAAAACCTCTCAGACACTGCGAGGGCTAAGCTGAACGACTGTGAGCTGGATCCGGCCTGCAGGCCCCAGTTACAGTCTCTCTAGAAACCCCTCAAAGGCCCTCTTTGTTCCCTGATACTTTGTGCCTTCATGGCTCTTCTTTTTGTTTGTCTTGTCCCGTTATCTGGACTGCCCAACCGCATTCTCTCCATTGATCCAAATCCTAATTCTTACCTGATCTTTTTTTTATTTTAAGTTTTATTTATTTGAGTGAGAGAGAGAGAGAGAGAGCATGAGCAGGAAGGGGAGAGGGAGAGGAAGGGAGAGGATCTGAGGCAGACTCCATGCTCAGCACTGAGCCTGGCACAGGACACCATCTTGTGACCCTGAGTTCAGGACCCGAACCCAAACCAAGAGTCAGGCACTTAAGCAACTGTGCCACCCAGGCACCCCAACACTTACCTGACCTTGAAGATCAAACTCAAAGATTGCTCTGTGGCATGCTGGGCTTTTCAGCAGCAATAAAGACAGAGCAAGTAAGGGAAGCCAAGATCAGAAATGGGTTGACAGGTGGTCCAGATGACAAATCCTGTGAGGTCAGCTAAGGCAAGGATCGGGTTCCCAATCTACAAGTCTAGCGAACAGAGAGCCAGAGGACAAGAGGTTCAGTAAGTTGGGTTAAGAAGCCTGAGCAAGTACTAGGCATACAGGACACAGAACATCAGAATAGAACTTGATAATAGTCACGAGACAACAGCTTTTTAAATTTTATTTTATTTGTTTTTTAAGATTTTTATTTATTTGTCAGAGAAAGTGCACAAGCAGGGGGAGTGCGTGGCAGAGGGAGAAGCAGGCTCCTAGCTCAGTGAGGAGCCCCATGCGGGACTTGATCCCAAGACCCTGGGATCATGACCTGAGTCGAAAGCAGACGTTTAACTGACTGAGCTCCCAGGCGTCCTGACAACAGCTTTTTTTTTTTTTTTAGAGAGATTTTGTTTATTTCCAGACAGAGATCAAAAGCAGGCAGAGAGAAAGAGAGGAGGAAGCAGGCTCTCCACTGAGCAGAGAGCCCGATGTGGGGGCTCGATCCCAGGACCCTGGAATCATGACCCGAGCCGAAGGCAGCTTTAACCCACTGAGCCACCCAGGTGCCCCAATGACAACAGCTTTTTTTAAAAAATAGACTGCTCTAGGATTTTTCTTTTTTTCTCCCATTTTTGAAAAACTTTGTTTTTTACTAGAATTTTCTGGTTTTTAAAAGGGAAAAAAAAGGAAAGGCAAGGGCACCTGACTGGCTCAGTCAGTGAAGCTCAGGATGCTTGATCTCAGGGTCAGTGAGTTTGAGCCCCATGTTGTATATAGCTTACTTAAAAGAAAATGTTGGTTGCCTTTCCCTTTTTTTTTTTTTTAAAACTCTGTGCCCAGTGCCCAATGCGGGACTTGAACTCACCCCAAGATCAAGCGTCACGTGCTTCACTGACTAAGCCAGCCAGGCCCTCTTCAACTAACATTTTTTAAAAACCTACTGTGTACTCTGTAGGTCTGTCTCAAAGTCATCCCTGAAGTTCAGAGAGATCAAATAGTTTATTCATGTCATATAGCTAATAAATGGCAGAGTGAGAATTTAGATTTTCAACTCTTTGTGGAAACCACTATACCAGTGGTTCTCAGTATCAGCTGTATATTAGAAGCGCCTGCGGGGAGAGAGCGTGTGCGTGTTTTGTGTGTGTGTGTGTGTGTGTGTGTGTGTGTGCACGTGCATACGTGGGTGTATGTTTAGGCAGTGTATCAGTGTGTCCAGATTTTGGTGCCTAGGGAACTTTAAAAAAAAATTCACATGCGTAGGTGGCAACATTGAAATCGGATCTGTAGGCATGGGGCTTGGGCATCAGGGGTTTTCAAAGTTCCCCCGGTGATCCCGGTGTGAAGGCAAGGTTGAAAACCACGGAGTCCTTCCCATAATATTGACTGCTGCTGAGCGTTGCTCACAGAGAGAAGGGAAGCAGTGAATAATAAACAGGTAGATGTCAGGGAGGCCAGTGGAACTCCAGCAGTGTTATTTTAATTATCTGACTTCAAGTTGAAATATATATCTGTACTCATTCCACAACCAGATAACCCAGTCTGGGAGTCTAGGAAGTACATAGGGACCAGCCAGTGGAACTAAGCCATGAAGAGTATAACTAATAGTTCTTCAGGGCTCCTGGCTGGCTCATTTGGTGGAGTAGGTGACTCTTGACCTCAAGGCTGTGAGTTCAAGTCCCACACTGGGTATAAAGATTACTTAAAAATAAGATCTTAAAAAAATAACAATAGTTCTCCAAATATTGGTTTTGGTTTTGTTTTTTTAAAGTGTACAGCTCAATGTTTTTTGTTTGTTTGTTTGTTTTACCAAATACAGAGAGTTGTGCTACCCTCACTACAGTCATTTTTAGAATGTTTTCATCAACTCAAAAAGAAACTCTGTCCCCTTTAGCCATTAACTTCCAGTCCTAAGCAACCACTAATCTACTTCTCCATAGATTTCCCTGTTCTGGAGTCAAAGGTTGGTTTTTAACCCTGGTGCTTCATCGATGCAGGATCCATGATGCTCTTTGTTGTTGTTGTTTTTAATTAATTTCTTACTTGTGTGCAGGAAAAAAGACAGAAACCATAAGTATACAACTCTGAAATTTTGCAAATCAAGTCACATGAAGCCAGCACCTGGGTTCAAAAAACCAAACCTTTTTAGCATCTTTCAAGCTTCCTGTATGCCGCCCTCTTTCAGGGGTAGCCACTCTTCTGACTTCTACAAACAGATTACTTTTGCCGTTTTAAAAACTTTGTACCAATAGAATTATAGAATATGTCCTTTCTTGTGTCTGCCTTTTATTCGACATTATGTTTGTGAGTTTCACCCATATTATTGCCCATAGCCATGATGATCTTTTTTTTTTTTTTTTAAAGACTTTATTTATTTATTTGACAGAGAGAGATCACAAGTAGCAGAGAAGCAGGCAGGGGAAGGGCGGGGGGAGCAGGCTCCCTGCTGAGCAGAGAGCCTGATGCGGGGCTGGATCCCAGGACCCTGAGATCATGACCTGAGCTGAAGGCAGAGGCTTTAACCCACTGAGCCACCCAGGCGCCCTCATGATGATCTTTTGATGTTAACCTCACTTAATTTCCCTCAGAATAAATTACTTGGAAAGGTCCGTTGAGACTCCTAAATATTCTTCTCATGATTTATTGAATAAGCCACCTCCCTTGGTCAGTGTGAAAATAATCCTTACCTGAAGGATTTGTTTTGGAATTTTAATTCAGAAGATTGACATTGTTAAAGCCAAATGATAGAATCTTGGTCTTGCAGAGTTAGTTGGCCAAGTCATTAAATTTGAGCTAAATAAATTTTTGTTTTTTTTTTAAGATTTTGTTTGTAAGTAATCTCCATATCCATTGTGGGGCTTGAACTCACAATCCTGAGATCAAGAGTCATGTGCTCTATTGACTGATCCAGCCAGGCTCCTCCTGAACGGAATAAATTTAAATGCTTATAACATTTAACAAACATAAGAGATTGAGTTCCTTATCTAGGTCTTTCTTTCAGGCATTTTCTTTCTGGGATCTTTTTATTTGAGGAACTGCTTATGATTTTTCCTCCTATTTAAACTTTTTTTTTCCTCTTTCATGTCTACTATCCAATCCTGTAGACCAACCCCTTTCTTCCTCTAAGAATGTCTAAGTATAAGACCAAACATATAGCTAAGGATGAAGTAGTGCTTTTATACCTACAAGTGTTAGAAAGTGCCTAGTTTCCTGGGCAATTTCTTCTCCCCCTGCACACTCAAACAAACTAGTGGAATGCTTGCTAAACATGGCAAAGTACTTTGCACAGAAATTTGTTCTCTGGAATTTCTTTTTATGGACCAGCAAGATTTGCCTTTCATAGTAAAGCAGGAGAAAGGTCTTTGTGAATCAGGCCTTCCCTAATGTATTTGAATGTTCAAGTATCTTGCCTCAGCTCCCAAAGTGGGGGAGGGCGCAGGTCTCCTGCTGTGCTCTCTTCCCCAAAATAAGCCTCACAGAGTAACTAGGGTATGAGGTCAGTGTCTTGGTTTGAGGCCAACCAGATCAGAAGCATTGATAAGGGAGGCGCTGAGATTTAAAATACACACAACAAACATAATAACCAATAAATGTGCTTCTTTCACTAGATAACTACTCCTTTGTGCCCATAAAATTAGCGATGATGTTTAGTTCTTAGATCAGAAATCTCTAAAAATGATTTGTTTGAAAAATGTATCCCCAAGCAAACAGTCCAGCAGAAACCAATTAGTTCTGCGGATTTCTATGACTTAAGTGGGGCACTGGCTTCCTCTGTGATTCCCTTAAGATCCCACATTGTATGGGAAAGGTCATCAGACCCCGAAAGTTCCAAGGGGGGAAAAAGTATTGCTTTTAAATGCTTAAAAACTGTACATTTTCTCAGTTCACAGAGGAAAATAGAGAGGAAATATAGAATTTGTTCATGGAAATTAAGCCCAGGGGTGCCTGGGTGGCTCAGTTGATTAAGCAGCTGCCTTTGGCTTGGGTTGTGATCCTAGGGTCCTGGGATGGAACCCCTCGTTGCATCCGGCTCCCTGTTCAGCAGAAGCCTGCTACTCCCTCTCCCTCTACTTGCTGCTCCCCGACTCATGCTCTATCTGTCAAATAAATAAATAAATAAATCTTAAAAAAAAAAAAAGGAAATTAAGCCCAGCTTTTCCGAGATGTACATCTTGTTCTTGCTCATCACAGAAATAAGCATTCTGTGATGAAAGGGTTTGCACAACTTATTTTTTTCTAATATTTATATACAGTGGGAAAACTTGAAGAAAATTTCTGTGACATGCCAGTTACTCGCCCCACCTGCCTCCTGAGATGTCCTGCCCCATCTTGAACTCGATGTTGTCGGGAGAAGGACTGTTGTACTTCCCAGCACGGGTCCCGTCGCCTCGGCTTTGCTGTTCCTTCTGCCTGGGGCAGCCCCTGTAAACCCTTCCACTTTCTTCCGTGGCTCTCTCTCCCTTCACCCTCCAGACTCCGCTTAGGTGTCATCTCCTGCCTGGATGTGAACCTCTGGTTTGACGTCACTGCCTCTTCTCTCCTTTCTCACAGCGCCCTGTGCCGATCTGTCTTAAACCTTATTCTGTTGCAGTGACATTAAAATTCTTGGTACGCATCTCTCCCTTCAGCATAGACACTCCTTGAAAGCAAGTTGCTAATAAAAAATGATTAATTACGTGACCCTTCTTTTAGCTTTCTTTCCAATATCATAATATCAGCTCATTTCTAAACTTTAGGTGTAGTTAAATAATCCTTCATGGAAAACATATCCAGCTTTGTGAAAAGCATATTATCCTTATTTTTGTCTATTAGATAGAAACCATTTACATTTTTTCAAATTAAACAAAATGTTTTATTTTATTTTTTAAAATATTTTAATTACTTAATTAGAGAGAGCAGGGAAGGGTAGAGGGAGAGAGAGCGTCTCAAGTGGGCCCTGTGCCGAACGTGGAGAGAGCGCGCTCTCCCTCTGCCCCTCCCCCGGCTCAAGCATGGCGCACGCCTGCGCTCTCAAAAAATAAATAAAATCTAAAAAAAGAAAAGAAAAAAGAGCATTCTTTATACTATAAAACCTTCTTCTTCTTCTTCCTCCTCTTCCTCCTCTTCTTCTTCTTCTTCTTCCTTCTCCTTCTCCTTCTCCTTCTTCTTCTTCTTCTTCTTCTTCTTCTTCTTCTTCTTCCTTTTCTTTTTCTCCTTCTTCTTCTTCTAAGTAAACTCTACCCCCAATGTGAGGCTCGAATTTACCACCTCGAAATGGAGAGTTGTATGCTCTACTGACTGAACCAGCCAGGCACCCGTAAAGCCTTCATTTTAAGAAACCAACTCATTATTGCCTTGATAGACATTGAAGAATATGGTTCAGATCGCTGGTTTTTAATCTTTTTGGATATAGACGAATTTTAGAAGACAATGAAGCATGGACTTTTTCAGGAAAAAAATAGATACAGTTGACCCTTGAACAACACAGTTTAATCTGCATAGATCCACTTATATTCAGTTTTTTTCAATAAATACAGTACCGTACTATAAAGGTATTTGCTCTTCCTTAATGATTTTTAAATAACATTTTCTTTTCTCTGGCTTACTTTATTGTCAGAATATAGTACAGAATTCATATAACGGACAACATATGTATTGATCTACTGTTGATGTTGCTGGTGAGGCTTCCAGTCAGCAGTAGGCTATGAGTAGTTAAGTTTTCAGGGAGTCAAACATTATATGCAGATTTTCCACTGCCGGCAGGTCAGCACCCCAATCCCCCCGCTGTTCATGGGTCAGCTGGACACACATATGTACAAAATGTACATGATTTTATGAGTATCTGCTATCTCTGTCCCCTGAAAATGTGCATAGAGCTCAGGTTAATAACTGGTGTAGAGGGGTGCCTAGGTGGCTCACTGGGTTAGAGCCTCCGCCTTCCGCTCAGGTCATGATCCCAGAGTCCTGGGATTGAGCCCCACATCAGGCTCTCTGCTTGGCAGGGAACCTGCGTCCTCCTCTCTCTTTCTGCCTGCCTCTCTGCCTACTTGTGATCTCTGTCAAATAAATAAAATCTTAAAAAAAAATAACTGGTTTAGAACAACATATAAGGAATACATTAAGGAAAATCCTAAAGGAAATAAATAGATCTAAAACGCTCAACAATTCTTAAGAGTCCTTTTTTTTTTTTTTTAAATCTTTTCCTAACTCTGCTTATACAAAGCCCCCAAATTCTCTCATAACTCTTTTACTTACAGGCTGAAAGTTCCTTGCATTTTCTACAGTTCTTGGTTACTTAGGAAAAAAACCATCTGCTTCCAACATTATTGCCCTGTGAACACACTTTATCTGGGACTGCTTTCTTGCATGCAAAAGGTCTTTGGTCACTAACTTTCAGTGGTCTTTCCCTATTCAGGTCACCACAAGAACTTGGGTAACTGTGGGCCATGGCTCTGGTATTAGAGATCAGGCTGGGATCCCTGAGGCCCAGCTAGATGTGGGAATGTAACCGGGAGTTGCTGTTTTGAGCCAGCTCATAGGAGCCAGAAATTTCCACGGTCAGGGCTCACCCAGAGAGTGTGAGTCAACAAGGCATATGTCAGAGTGGCAATCCAAAAGAAGAAAGATAGAGATACTTTTAAAAGCCAGGCATTTGGTCTGACCAGAAGGGTAGATAGGACAAATCTTGATTCTGAGGAGGATTCGTGCCTTCGTCATAAACCTCATATATGCCTCCTGCTGAGGTGAAGCCTAGAGAAGAATTCTGTTGCCATGGGGTGAGAATCCAGAGGTTAGCTAGCCTAGAACCTGTAAGAAGTGGTTACACCTGGAAACCTGTGGGTGGAAAAGAAGGCCTGATGCTGACGCTCAGTGTTTTGCTCTCAAGTGGGCAAGGTAGAAGAAAGCCAAAATGCTTTCACTGAGTGTCAGCTGTATAAATTTTTTTAAAGATTTTATTTATTTATTTGACGGACAGAGATCACAAGTAGAGAGGCAGGCAGAGAGAGAGGAGGAAGCAGGCTCCCCACTGGGCAGAGAGCCCGATGTGGGGCTCAATTCCAGGACCCTGAGATCATGACCTGAATTGAAGGCAGAGGCTTAACCCACTGAGCCACCCAGGTGCCCCTAATTTTTTTTTAAGATTTTATTGAAACTTATTAAAATAAAAAATAGTTTTTAATTTATTAAAATAAGTTTTATCTATTTATTTATGAGATTATTTTTCAATAGATAGATTCTCTGCTGACCGAGGCCCCTCCCCTCGGTCGGAATGCTTGGTGAGCATTAAAAGGAGAGAATTGGATGACCTCAAGGCATCTCGTATCCAGACTATAGGGCTTGAAAAAATAAACACACCCTGTAACCCAGTAGTGACTAGAATATTCATGTCTGCCAAATGTAATCTACTTGGGACAGTGCAAGATAAACACTAATGAAATTTTGCCTCCTTCCAAAGTCATCATTTTTTTTGGACTCTGGGCAATGACTCTTTTATTTACATTATCTTTAGTTATTGTACTTCCCAGGATTAGTGTTTCTTTTAGATCACTCAGCCTGAGGTGCTTTTACCTGTCATCACAGCTTCATGAGCATTGGATAGAATCCATTAGAATTTACAAACCCTTAATCAGATGGGTCACTTTTGTAATCCCGTAACCTAATTCTTTGGGTTGATTTTTTTTTTTTTAAGTCTATTTATTTATTTATTTATTTTGGAATCTCTACACCCAACGTGAGGCTTGAACTCACCACCTAGAGATCAAGAGTTACATGCCTTTCTGACTGAAATCAACTTTGGGTTGATTTTTTTTTTTTTTAAGATTTTATTTATTTATTTGACAGACAGAGATCACAAGTAGGCATAGAGGCAGGCAGAGAGAGAGGCGGAAGCAGGCTCCCCACTGAGCAGAGAGCCCGATGGGGGGCTCAATCCCAGGACCCTGAGATCATGACCTGAGCCCAAGGCAGAGGCTTAATCCACTGAGCCACCCAAGCACCCCTTTGGGTTGATTTTTGATGAAATTTTCATCTCTAAATGCTGAAGCAGTGGGCACCTGGGTGGCTCAGTTGGCTGCGCAGCTGCCTTTGTTTCGGGTCAGGATCCTGGGATCAAGCCCGGTAGCGGGCTCCCTGCTCAGCAGGGAAGCTGTTTCTCTCTCTTCTGCTCCCCCTGCCTGTACTCTCTCTCAAAAAAATAAATGGAATCTTTGGAAAAATTAATTAAATAAATAAATAAATTCTGAAGAAGTGACCTCCCTCAAGTCTGCAGCCTTTTTTTCTCCCAAGCCAGTAGTGCTTAGAATCTCCCCTGCTTGAAGACTTTAGTAGTACAATCAAACCCAGTTAGGTAACTAACACCCACCATCTACTGCCGGCAGCCATATTGTTAGATTTTATACTTAACAAATGGGTAGGTAACTCAAATGTTTTATGCACCTTTCTGGACAGGTGACGTATTTTAACACAATGATCAAATGGAGAGGAAGAACATTTCTTTGGACCCTAGCCTGTCCCAGGCTTTATAAGGATAATGGATGGAAAGATTTCAGAGGAAATTAACGTTTGATTCATTCATCAAGCCATAATAGCCTTTCTCCTATTCTCTTCTAAAAGGAATGGACTCATCCTACTCCTGGGAACAGGTTTCTCTTTGCATCAGAAAGCTTTGCGAAGGAGCTAGCTTCCCCAAGAGGGCCCTGAAATTCCCAAATAACATGTTTTCCATCAGGAAGGTTTGTTCCGAGGCTGCTGAGGTTCATCACTGAACAGTGAGATATTAAACAGCAGCAGGAACCCGGGGAGGTTCTGGGGTCTCTTTCTAAATTGACCACTTAATTTAGCCTCGCGCAGCTTGCCTACTTTGTTAATTGTTTGTGAAACTGAAGTGAATTGTGTTTGAAAGTGTTTTGAGAGGTGCCTGGGTGGCTCAGTGGGTTAAAGCCTCTGCCTTCAGCTTGGTCATGATCCCAGGGTCTTGGGATCAAGCCCCACATCCGGCTCTCTGCTTAGCTTCCTCCCCTCTCTCTCTCTCTCTGCCTGCCTCTGCCTACTTGTGATCTCTGTCAAATAAATAAATTTTTTAAAAAAGTGTTTTGGAAACTGTGGAGTGCTACACAAATGTAAGTTTTACACCCAAGCAAATCCATGAGCAGTCACGGAAGAAGGAATCCGTTGAAAGCAATTGGTGCATATGCTTTTTTAAGCACCAAACATTCAATGCTCATGTTTACTGAGGCTTTACCTATGGGCCAGGCATGGTAGAAGTTTTATGTCTGATCTTCACAGTACGCTAATAAGGTAAATATTATTGTTCCCATTTTGCAGATGAGAAACACTGAAGCACAGAAAAGTTAAGCCTCCTGCCAGAAGTAAAATATCTAGGTAATTTACCTAGGGAGTGATGAAGAGAAGCTAGGATGCAGATCCAGGCGGCCTGGCTCCAAAGCCCGGACTGAGCTCCTGGCATCCTAACCCTTACTAGCTGAATTGGTTTCCAGCCCAAGACATTTGTTATGCCTGTCCCAAAAGGTTAAGTGTCATGTTAAGTGCTGGAATGCTAAAATTGTGATGAATAAAGCTACTTTCCAAGAAAAACGAGTATCTTTTCAGGATTTGGATTTGACACCCCCCCCCCAGTGCCATATTTTGGGGTCCTACAGCCTTGAAACATGCTTGAAAAGTCATCTCTTACTCACTTCATCAGCAAAATGGTGATGATGGTGTTTTAAGATCCAGTTAGGTTGGGGCTCCTGGGTGGCTCAATTGATTCAGCGCCTGCCTTTGGGTCAGGTCATGATCTCAGGGTCCTGGGATTGAGCTCTCTGCTCAGCGGGGAGCCTGCTTCCCGCTCTCTCTGCCTGCCTCTCTGCCTACTTGTGATCTCTGTCTGTCAAATAAATAAATAAAATCTTTAAAAAAAAACAATCAAAAAGCATGTAAAGGATGTCCAATTCATAGAAAAAAAGTTCATAGCATTAAACACATATGAAGAGCTGTTAAAATGAAACAAGGGCAAACCATAAATACATGTAAATTTTTGTAAATGCAAACATCCAATATGCAAAACCAAGCCTCTTTGTACACTTCTGTTGCAGGTAAATGTTAATTCACCCTTTAAAAAAAGTAATTTGGCAAGATATATCAAAAACTTTAAAATGTTTGTACTTCTTAAATCAATAGTTCCACTTCTAAGTATATATCCCTCTTAGAATATGCACCAAGAAGTTCACTATGGGGCTGCCCGGCTGGCTCAGTTGGCGGAGCATGTGACTTATGAGTTCAAGCCCCACACTGGGTGTAGAGATTACTTAAAAATAAAATCTTAAGAAAAAAAAGTTCATTGTGATGTTATTTATCACCATTTAAAAACTTGAGGCATCTTAAAAATAAATTTATTTATTTATTTCACAGATAGAGATCACAAGTAGGCAGAGAGAGGGAGAAGCAGGCTCCCCGCTGAGCAGAGAGCCCGATGCGGGGCTCAGTCCCAGGACCCTGGGATCATGACCTGAGCTGAAGGCAGAGGCTTAACCCAGTGAGCCACCCAGGTGCCCCAGGTTGTTTTTGTTTTTTTTTTAAGATTTTATTTATTTATTTGAGAGAGAGAGTGAGCGAACGAGAGAGCAGAAGCTGGGAAGGAGCAGAGGGAGGAGAAGCAGACGCCCTGCTGAGCAAGGAGCCTGATGCAATGCTCAATCCAGGGATTCCCAGATCATGACCCGAGCCAAAGGTAGATGCTTAATCAGCTGGGCCACCCAGATGCCCCTTGACTAGGTTTTTGTATTGATTTCTTATCAAATTTTATTAGCCCTTTGAATCAAATTTGTGACAGAAGTGTACAAGTACATAGCTCATATTTATTTTGGTTATATCCTCATAATTTTCTTTATAATTGATTCTCCTGCCTCTAAGCTTAAAAAGTCATTCCTCATCTATGTAACCACTTGGGGGGAAAAACGCTAAGCAGACAAATGTACTAACATAAAAGGATGCCCAAATTATACTGTCAGGAACGAAGTCATATCCTGCAAAATAATGTTTAATTATGATCCCACTTCTCTCCATCTGTCTTTACATATATCACACACACACACACACACACACACACATTTATTTATTCACTATTTTTTTTTTAATGTCTCCTTTGTGGCAGAGATACATCTTTGAACAAAACAGACCAAATTTGAGCCCTTATGGAACTAAAGTTTATTGGGGAGGCCAACAATTATTAAAAACCACCAAATTTGGGTTATGGACATTGGGGAGGGTGTGTGCTATGGTGAGTGCTGTGAAGTGTGTAAACTTGGCGATTCACAGACCTATTCCCCTGGGGCTAATAATACATTATATATGTTAATAAAAAACTTTTAAAAATTAATTAAAAAAAAACACCAAATGATACATGTCAGGTAATGAGAAGTGCTGTGAACAAAAATAGAGCAGGCTAAGAGATGAAGAATGAAGGGTTTCCTCTTGATTCAGTGTTCAGAGAAGACCTAAGCTGGCCATCAGTTCAGTCAGAAAGTATTGAATTAAGTAACTAATATAATATTTTCTATAAAAGTATGAATAGAGCCACCCGGATGGCTCAGTTGGTTAAGTTTCCAACTCTTGATTTTGGCTCAGGTCCTGATCTCAGGGTCATGGGATCAGACCCCACCTTGGCTCCACACTCAGCGGGGAGTCTGCTTGTCCTTCTCCCCCCTGCCCCCCCTTCATGCTCTGTCTCAAATAAATAAATAAATAAAATCTAGGGACGCCTGGGTGGCTCAGTTGGTTAAGCCACTGCCTTTGGCTCAGGTCACGATCCCAGGGTCCTGGGATTGAGTCCCACATCAGGCTCCTTGCTTGGCAGGGAGCCTGCTTCTCTCTCCGCCTCTGCCTGCCACTCTGCCTGCTTGTGCACTTACGCGTGGGCTCTCTCTCTCTCTCTCTCTAACAAATAAATTTATAAAAAGAAAATATTTGGAAGAATATTCAAGTCTCAGTGAATATTACCTATGGCTCTCTCATCACCCAGAAATAGCAAAGCCTCCTATGCTAGAATTCTCTCTTACTTCTCATATCTAGTTATCATATTTTTTGCCACTTATACCCTCCTCAAATTTCTTTTCTCTTTGCCACTGTTTTCTCTTAAGTCCTTCTCACTTTTTGAAAGAAATGTATTATTTCATTTTTACATGCTAAATTATGTCAAATGAACATGTTTCATGCACAGGCTCTAACTTCGTGGGGATTCCCCTCACCAGATTGGGGACAATATGAGCATGAAAAGAAATGTTGATATTAGATTGTGCAATAGGAATCCATGAGTTCACATTGATAGAAATAAAAAAATTAAAAAATAAATGAGAAAGAAGGAAAGGTCTTCCTTATAGTAGATCTGCAGCTAATAAATGTAGAAAGAATGATGGAATTAGAAAAGTCACAATTTGGCAGCCACCATAACAAAAGTTGATTCAGCCAAGAATCATAATTGTCAATGGATGTTAAAACCAGCGGGGTCATAGGATGATGAGAAATGGGATATGTACATAATCTCCAAGTAGTACCCTACACAAGACACTTATTAATTACAAATAGTAACTGTGTGGTGGGGAATCCTGGGAGAGACTACTTCAACCAGGTGATGAAAGCTGACGTCATCATCATGGGGCAAATGGACATCAGATGCCTCCTGATGTGATGAACTGAGAAGGGCAGAGCAGTACTTCTCTGGTACTTTTGCCAAAAAGACACAATGTATAAGGATATATATATAGAGAGAGAGACAGACAGACAGGCACTAGAGGTTACCAAATTCAGCAGCGTTCTTCAAAATAATTGTCCTGGACTCTAAAACTATCATTGTCATAAAAAACAAAGACTGAGAAGTGATTCCAGACTACAGAAGACAAAGGTGACATGGCAACTACATGGCTTTGTATTTTTTTAGGATTTATTTATTTTAGAGAAATAAAGAGAGAGAATGGGCAGGAGGGGCAGAGGGTGAGGCAGAGAGGATCTCAAGCAGACTCTGCGCCGAGTGAGGAGCCTGACATGGGGCTCGACCTCACAATATTCACATCATGACCTGGGCCAAAACCAAGAGTTGCAAGCTTAACCGAATTCGCCACCCAGGTGCCCCTGTAATCCTGGATTGTATCTGGGACCAGAAAACAATTTTTTCTTTTTCTATAAAGAGTATTAGTTGGACAATGGATGAAATTTGAATGTCTATAGATTATAGAATTGTATCAATGTTCATTTCTGATTTTGATCATTGTGTTACAGTTTTGTAAGAGAATGTCTTTGTCTTTTAAGAAATACACACCGGAGGGGATGCCTGGATGGCTCAGTGGGTTAAGCCTCTGCCTTCGGCTTGAGTCATGATCTCAGGGTCCTGGGATTGAGTCCTGCATCGGGCTCTCAGCTCAGCAGGGAGCCTGCTTCTCCCTCTCTCTCTCTGCCTGCCTCTCTTCCTACTTGTGATCTCGCTCTCTGTCAAATAAATAAGTAAAATTTAAAAAAAATAAAAGAAAAATACACACTGAAGTGTTTTGCAGTAAAGGGACATCGTGTCAGAAAAAAATTTAGAGTTTCTTCATAGATGCTCTTTTGTAGACGGTGATTACATGACTATCTACCAATTGTCTGACAGTGTCCATAATAACCATTTACAGGTTTCTTCAAAATTCCTGGATTTGTTCACTCAGTAGCTACCATGGAGTGCCAGTGTATCGAGCACAGTACCGGACACAGAATGAGGCAAAAACAATTGCAAGGTAGTGTCTTCGGGGAATTGACAGACTACAGGAGATGAGCAGATTCAGAAAGTAAGAGAACAAGGGGGAGAAAGAGAGACAATGAGAATGATAAAGGAAGTGTAGTAAAAACTAACGTTTGAGGAATGTAAGTGAAGGGCATATGAGAATTCATTTATTATTTTTGCAATTTTTCAGAACCTATGAAATTATTTCATTCTTCTTTTTTAAAAGATTTTATTTATTTATTTGACAGAGATCACAAGTAGGCCCAGAGGCAGGCAGAGAGAGAGAGTGGGGGGAGAAGCAGGCTCCTCACAGAGCAGAGAGCCTAATGTGGGGTTTGATCCCAGGACCCTGAGATCATGACCTGAGCTGAAGGCAGAGCCTCAACCCACTGAGCCCCCCAAGTGCCCCTATGTAATTATTTCAAAATAAAAAGTTAAAAGTGTAAAAACCACTAGGAAGAGAAAAGGATATTAAGAGGCAGTAAAAGTAGATGTTTTCGATAGACTAGAGTGTTATAGACAACTTGCAAAACTTGTTACCTGTATTAGGCCACAAAGAAAAATCTCAACAATTCCACAAAGCACAGAAATGTACATGTCATACTCAAACCAAAACAAGTAAAAACTAAAAAATTAAATTTAAAAATTGAAAGTATTTAGGGGTGCCTGATTTTGTTGTTGGGCAACAACAGTTGTTGGGCACCTGCCTTTGCCTCAGGTCATGGTCCCGGGGTCCTGGGATAGAGCCCCATGTTGGGGCTCCCTGCTCAGCGGGGAGCCTGCTTCTCTCTCTCCCACTCCCCCGACTGTGTTCCCTCTCTCGCTGTGTCTCTGTCAAAGAAATAAATAAAATCTTAAAAAATAAAATAAAAAATAAAATAAATTAAAATTAAAACTATTTGGACATTCTTAATTACATCTGTTTCAACAGTAACTGAATGAAAAAAGTGAATGTAAACTACATTTCCAAACTACTTAGAATAACAATAGTATTGAATAGAACCTATGGGATGTGGCCTAAACTATAAGCACGGGAAAATCTAGAGTCTTCAAATTACTATTATTATTTATCAAGAAAGAACAGAAATCTACAAATCATATACTATTTCAGAAGTTAGGGCAAAAACATCATAAATACCAGGTGCCCAGGACAAAGACTATTGTGCCCTCTGCTTTCAAATGGTCACTCGGCCAATTCATGGAGACTAGGGCAGCCCTTTTTTTTTTTTTAAGATTTTATTTATTCATTTAAGACAGAGCAATACAGAGAGAACAAAAGCAAGAGGAGAGGGAGAGGCAGACTCCTTGCTGAGCCCGGAGTGCGCCATGGGGCTCGATCCCAGGACCCTGGGATCATGACCAGAGCTGAAGGCAGACACTCCGGTCAGGCGCCCTGAGGGCAGCACTTTTACTCAGCCAGTACCACGTGCTGGATTGCAGAGGCAAACGACAGATCCTCCGTCGTGGAACTTACAGGGCATGTGTATATACAAGGAGGGAAACATCAGATATTAAATTATAAATTGAAAAATTCAGTGTTGTGTACAAGTACAAAGTGCTGTTCGGTATCCGTAGCACAGTATCACTTAACAGTACCCTCTGTGGTCATTGTCTCCCTACTGCCTTTCTCCGAGTCTCCCTCTTTTACGGTGTCTCTCCGGCTGTCTTGTTCTATTTTTCTCTCTTTCCTCCTCTTGCTCTCTCTTTTCTCTCCCTCCTCCCTCTCCCCAGTCCCTGAAGACACTGTTTCAATTATTTTTGCCTTATGCCCAGCCTAGTGCCCTGCCTGATGCATTGGCACACAGCGGTGGCTGTGGAATGAATGAATCCCAGGACTGAAAGAATCCTGTTTGTTAATTAAGTGGACATTCTGCCAGGCAACCCGTAGATCACCGTTTGAACACATGTATGTACACATTTTTTAGGTTTTATTTTATTTATTTATTTAAGAGAAAGAGCATGTGAGTGGGAGAGGGACGGAGCAAATCTCGAGTAGACTCCCTGCCCAGTGCAGAGCCTGACAGGGGAGTTGATGCCATGACTACGAGACCATGTCCCCAGCCCAAACCAAGAGCACTATGCCACCCAGGTGCCCCATACATTTCCATTTGACTTCTGTTTATTTAGGAAAAAGTCTAGAATAGACTCTAGGAACTACAGAATATATAGAGAATACAAAATAACCACAAGATACAGCTTAGACAAGCTGGTAGACTGTTTAAGCAGCATTAGGTCAACTTAAATTCTAAGAAGGATAGTTTGTGGAGGGGAAAATCACACCTACCTCATCATTAGAATGCTTGAGTGTGATTTTTCAGGAGGAGTAATTGGAGAAATCGATAGATGCGATTGACTTTGATCTTTCACAGACGTTTCATAAAGGTTCGCATCCAAGATCCACCCCTGGGGCAGGAAATATGACCGAATTGTCAAAATGGAGAGTGGTTGTAGAAGAGGAAAACTGGTTAGGAGAAGAGGGGGAAGTAACATAAGGACTAGATCAGGTAGGTCTTGTTTGCCAGTCAGGACTTGGAATTTTATTTTACTTATTATTTTTTAAAGATTTTATTTATGTATTTGACAGAGAGGGAGTGAGCAGAAGTTGGGGGAACAGCAGGCAGAGCAGGGAGCCTGATGCATGGGGGTGCTCAATCCCAGGACCCTGGGGATCATGACCCTCACCAAAGGCAGATGCTTAACGACTGAGCCATCCAGGCACCCCAGGACTTGGGGTTTTTTTTTATTGTGTTGCCTTTGGAAGATTTGGAAAATGTCATCTGATTGTAGCTATAAAGGATCTGGTTGCTGCGTCTGTGAGACTAGACTGTAGAGGTATAAGTATGGAAGCATCAGGACCAAATGGGGGGGCGCCTGGGTGGCTCAGTGGGTTAAGCCTCTGCCTTCGGCTCAGGTCATGATCTCAGGGTCCTGGGATCGAGCCTCGAATCGGGCTCTCTGCTCAGCAGGGAGCCTGCTTCCCGCTCTCTGCCTGCTGCTCTGCCTACTTGTGATCTGTCAAATAAATAAAATCTTAAGAAAAAAACAAAAAGACCAAATGGACGGCTGTTGCAGTAGGCGTTGGTGGCCTGGACCGTGATAATAGTAGTGATAGTGATGAGAAGTGTTTGATCCAGATTAAATATCAATCGATGGTAGAGGGAATAGAAGTTTATGATGATTAGCCGTGGGGTGCGAGAGTCAAGAGTGACTTAAGGATTTTTGGCTTGAGCCACTGAATGAATGCAATTCATACTGCTTTCCCTGGCTTACAGTCTATTAGGGGAGAGAGTGTTTCATGGAGGTTGCATTTGAAGGGCAGGGATATTAGGAGGCTACTGGAATCATTCTGGAGAGATGAAAGGGTCCTGAACCTGGGCAGAGGCTGTAAGTGTGGAGAGGCATTCAAATGGCACAGACTTGAAAGATATTTAGGAAGTAAAAATCACTACTTTCGAAAACAGTTTATGGTTTTTTACTAAAATTGAGGATAGCTGAATCTTTTTTCCCCAATAATTCACTTACTGGTATTTATGCTAGAGCAGGGGTTGCCTGAGGCCTGTTCTTGGATAGCCATAGAGCTAGGTGAAAAATGTTTCTTTTGATTTATTTATTTGAAAGAGAGAATGAGAAGTATTTCTTGTTTTTCTTTTCCAAGAGAGAGCATGGAGGGAGGGGCAAAGGGAGAGAATTTATTTATTTATTTATTAAGATTTATTTATTTTAGTGGGGCTTGGGTGGCTCAGTCAGTTAAACACCTGTCTTTGGCTCAGGTCATGATCTCTAGGTCCTGGGATTGAGCTCCATGTTCGGTTCCCAGCTCATTCAGGGATCTGCTTCTTCCTCTTTCTGCCTCTCCCGGTTTGTGCTCTGTCTCTCTCTCTCTCAAATGTATGTAAAATCTTTTTAAAAATATTTATTTATTTTAGAGAGAGCTTGCACCCGAGTGGAGGGAAGAGCAAAGGGAGAGGGAGAGAGAGAACCTCAAGCAGACTCCCCGTTGAGTGCGGAGCCCAAGGCCAGGCTCCATCTCACAACCCTGAGATCATGACCTGAGCCGAAACCAAGAGTCTGATGCTCAACTGACTGAGCCACCCAGATGGCCCTGTTTCTTTATATTTTTAAAGGATTTTATTTTTACTTATTTTTTAATATTTTATTTTTAAATCAGAGTGAGAGTGAGCATAAGCAGTGGGAGTGGCAGGAAAAAGGAGAACCAGACTCCCTGCTGAGCAAGGAGCCAGATGCAGGACTGGATTCTAGGACCCTAGGATCATGACCTGATCGGAAGGCAGCCGTTTAACTGACTGAGCCACCCAGGCGTCCCACATTTTTAAAGGATTTTAAAGGGGTAGGGTGGCATATGTAATAAAGACCATTTGTGGGCCTTAAAACCCAAGATATTCACTCTCTGGCACTTTACAATGTAAGTTTGCCAACTCATGCCATAGGTCAGTGTTTTGTTTTTTTTTTTAAGATTTTATTTATTTGACAGAGAGAAAGAGAAGGAAGCAGGCTCCCTACTGAGCAGATAGCGCCATGCGGGGCTTGATCCCAGAACCCTGAGATCCTGACCTGAGCCGAAGGCAGAGGCTTAACCCACTGAGCCACCCAGGCACCCCCCGTTTTTTTTTTTTTTAAGATTTTTAAGTAATCTCTAAACCCAACATGGGGCTTGAACTCCCAGCCCTGACATCGAGTTGAGTGCTTCACTGACTGAGCCACCCAGGTGGTTTTTAAAGTGTGGCTAAGAGAGCAGCAATAGCATCATCACTTGGGAACTTGTTAGAAATGTAAATTCTCAGGCCTCAACACAGACTTGATGAATCAGAAACCCTGGGAATGGGGCTCAGCAGTCTGTGGTTTAACAAGCACTCCAGGTGATTTTGATGTAAGTTAATTTCTGAGAAACTTTTTTATCTATGCACCAGGATCCATTATCAGGAAGAACAACAATGGTTGTGAGTAAGAACCCCAAACTAGGGGGCACCTGGGTGGGTCAGTGGGTTAAGCCTCTGCCTTTGGCTCAGGTCATGATCTCAGGGTCCTGGGATGGACCCCTTCATCTGGCTCTGTGCTAAGCAGGGAGCCTGCTTCCTCCTCTCTCTCTGCCTGCCTCTCTGTTTACTTGTGATCTCTGTCTGTCAAATAAATAAATAAAATCTTTTAAAAAAAGAACCCCAATCTGGAAACAATCAAAATATCAATCAACAGTAGAGGAGATAAATAAATCGTGGCAATTAATACTGTGACAGTATTCTGCAGCCTTTGGTTAGGGGCATGGAGTGCGATGGCGACTGCATGTATTTGAATCCCAGCTCCACCCAGATGTAGCTGTGTGACCTTGGCAAGTTATTTGATCTGTCTAAACTTCAGCTTCCTCATCTGTAAAATGGGCATAAAATAGTAACTACTCTTTAAGGTTATTGTTATGCTTAAACAATTACATAATTTGAAGAGTGCCTGGTACAGAAGTATTAAAGGGAAACCTTCATGCTATGCTTCAAAGGAAAAAAAAAAAGTCAAAGTTCATTTCATAAAAGTTATGGTCTGCTGAAATATTCTTCATGTAACAAAATTATTAAGCAAACTAAGGTAAAAACAGTGCAGTTTTTGGAGGTTCAGATGTTGTCAGTGTGTCTGTAAACCTCGGTTTTCACACGTGGAAAATACCTTATAACGGTTCTTGAAACTGATGAAATGTCTATTCCCCCCATCATGTTTGGTACATGGGCATGTAATAAATGTGTTTTCCTTTTCTAATTGCCCTTTCATTTCTTCCATCATTTTCTCAGCCCTTCCTTCCAAAACTGCCTCTGCTGTCTTGGTATTCTTGAGAGCAACATTGCCAGAACGAAGGTGCGAAGCGGCTTCCTTGACTGTCAGGAGATTTGGCTTTTTCCATGAATCAAGGTCACGGGAGTCAGTGTCTAGTGTTTTCCCAGCTATGCTCTGGGGCCAAGTGTGGGCCTAGATCTAGGACAGGGCTGTAATCCTGATATCTCCTGGGATTTCAGCCTTTTAGCAGCCTTAGCATGTAAAACGCTTAGTATGTATTTAGCCACAGCTAAATACAAAACACGCACACAAAGAAATAGATTTCTTCCCCCTCTGTCCAGGCCGCCTCCTGTTCCCCTATATCCCAGGGCCTAGCACCTAGCAGGCTCCAGGACATACACTGCACTCAGCTGTTAGGGTGAATTTGACCTGCTGGGTGGAGTTTAATACCTCCATTTCCCAGGATGGGTTCATACACAGTGTAGGTGAGTTGAGGGTGCAAACAGCTGAAGCCACTGGCTGCGTTTTCTGGTCTCGAGCAGCAACCTGCAGACACCTGGTTCAGAGAGAAAATGACCGAGGTCCTTCCCTCTTAACATTAATAACCGAAAGGGACCAGAAACCTCGCTCTCCAGCAGACGCAGCCAAAGACACGGCGCTGCGGTCAACCGGTTTCTGTCGGGTCGCAGTCTCGAAGGGCGGCGAGGCCAGCGCCGTAGGGCAGCAGAAAGGCAGCCTCCTTGTGACGTCAAATCAGCGGACTCTCGCCGCGGCTTCAGACCGGTTCCGGTTCCCCGGCTTTCTGGGCGCGAGAGTACGTGAGCGCGGCGGCGTTCTGCGCGTGCTCCGCCGAGAAACGCGAGAGGGTTGGGTCCGGCTCGCGAAGGAGATGCGTGATTGGCTGAAGCCGTGCTGGGGGGTTCCCCAGCCCTTTCGGCAGGGGTAAAACAATAAGAGGGGGCGGCGGCAAAGGGGGCGGGACGTCCGTGTTCCTTGTCGCTCGCCGCAGCGCCTGGCGCCCGGGAAGAGGTGGTTGTAAGGGAGACAAGCTCGCGGCTCTCCGGCTTCCGAGGCTTGAGATTCGTCGGAGGGAGGGGGCGGCGAGCGAGAAGAATCCGCTGCGGCCGGTCCTCGGCGACTCTCCTGCTGACCTCCGCGCGACGTACCCGCCGCCGCTGTTGGTTGGAGGTGTGTACGGGGGCCGGGAAGGGAGGTCGGTGTGGTGGTCGGAAGGGGACATTCCGTGCGCGCGCCGCGGCTCGAGGCAACCGTCCTGTGCGTGAGCCGTAGTGTCGGAGGTGGTCGCGGCGGAGAGAGACATTGTTCTCGCCGGCTGCCTGCGCTGCCGTGTGTGCGCGGTAGGAGCCAAACCTTTCCTCTCAGGTGAGGATGGGAGGCCGCGTGGGAAGGGAGGTGAGCGGCGCGCGTCCTGCGGACGGAGGGCCCGGAGGGCACAGGTGGGGCCCGGATTTGTGGGAGATGAAGTGGCGCGCCGGGAACGGGGCCGCAGCCGCTCCCGGAGGCGCGCTGGTGCAGGCTGAATGCGGGACGTGGAGGAGCAGGCTTTCCGTAGAGGGGGTCTTAGGGTGGGAGCCCACCAGCCTGGTCTCCGAGTCGTCTGCGTCTCTCGTTCCCGGTTTCAGGGGAGCGGGGAGGCCGTCGCCGCCCCGCCCGTGGGGGAGGGGAAAATAGGCTGTGTCGGCGGAGGCAGAAGCGACGCAGATGCGAAAGTAGCGGCCTCCGGGCACCATTTCTGTGCACCGACACAGAATCCGGGTTTGAAGACGGCCGCCGCTTTGCTTACCCGGTACATGGAATTCCGCGGTCTTTGGACGACCCCCTCCCCCCGGGGGGGTTATCCCTAACGTGTTCAAAAACCCAGGCTGTATCCAACATACACCTTCTTCCTGCTCTTTTTATGCAGACAATTCCGTATTGACCCAGGAATAGGAAAGATGTTTGAGTGCTTTGGGAAATGGGTTTCTTCCTGTTCCCCCACTTTGGCGGGGGGCGGTGGGAAGGATGGTCAACGGGAAGACCGTGAGCTTCCTAGATGGTGTTGATTTTTGTTTGTCGAATCTGATAGAATTTTATCTGCGTCTTTAAAAGCAGATTTAAAGATGGCTCTGTGCCGATTTGGAGCGAATATAGATTTGCATCTAGTTTTCCGCAGAGATCCATTTTTTTCCCCCAAGGCATACCTGATTTCTTAACAGATTATTTATTTATTTATTTTTTGAGGGTAGGTGCCTTTGCTCCCTTTAAAAAACAACGACAACAAAACTCGTGGACCGAAGCTGCGGTGATAGCAGAGTTGACCCCCCTCCCCCCAAGTTAAGATTTCAACTTGGGTTAAAATACTGTTTTTAGGTTCAAGGCTCTACACACCGTGCTAGTCCTCCAATTGCTAGCATTGCCTGTACCTGGAACCGGGAACCATCAGCTGCACTTAGGGAGCCCCGTATGTTAGAGGGAAAGAAGATGGGAATTCTTGCCTAGCTCCATATTTGGCAGTTAATATAGCCTTGGACATGTGAACAAAGTTTCTAAGTAAACGCTTGGCCCTGTTAGTATCCAGTGGTCCTTTTGATGTCCAGAATTCCTGATTTTCAAAGATACGCGGTATGATTAGTTTTTAATTTCTTAGAACTGGATTATGTTTAGTTTCTTTGGTGGTATTACTTTCCCGTTTTCTTAAATTTGGGGGATTAGTCACGTGTATTCCTGTGTTATGATTTAGTCTCTAGAGGCTGTTTAATTCTGAAAGGCTATAAGGAATTGGGAGGATAAGGACTTCAAATGGGTTGTTTATTAAGAGTTGTTATGGTTCCGGTTTTTAAACATTTCGGGTTGAAATATTAGTGGTGAACAAGTCTTAAGAGTGGAGAGAACCAGAATATTTGTGGGGGTACTTAAGAATCAGAAGTAGAAGAAAGGAGAAGAAATAAAGTCTTTAAATAATTTGATATTCTAATTTAGTGTTCACTAGTAGTTTGATTTTTGAGTTTCAGTGATATTGGCCCTGTTGGTAGCAGGAAATACTCTATCCATATTTTGCTTATGAGAAATCAAAAACGAAAACTTCTATATCAGTGGCTGAAAATCTGTAAACACTAATGGTGTGTTTAGATTTTTTTTTTTTTTTTTTGGTGTGTTTAGATTCTTAACAGTTTTCTTTATCCTGCGAAATTGTTGTTGATTACTCATTATCAGGATTGAACATTAATTCTCTCTCAGGTTACTTTAAGACTTCCCACATTTTACACTGAGTTGATACAGAGGTGGAGAATGACCCCTTTTCAAGGCGGTTTCGTAGGTACAAACTTAAAGGTTGCTTTTGAATTTAAATTCAGTAGAATTTAATTGACAAACAGGACTTACTCTCTATTGATTGACACTTGTTTAAGAGCTGCTAGGACAGATTTGGTTTTTATCCCAGAACTCTGGACTGGCTTCAGAAGCAATAGAAGTTGTTTCTTGACGGCTGTTAATATCCTCAGTTTATTCATATCTTTTAATTTCTAGATAGTTTACCTTATTTTGGTACATCACCGTAGATATTTTGGGATGACTCTTGGATTTTTTTTTTTTTTTTGTATTATGTTACTGCCCTCTCCTTTTTCAATTATCCCAACAGTATCAAATAAGCTAGCAGTTGGACTTCAGAAGATTTTTATATTTGCATCCATAGCTGTTCTTTTTAAATGTTTGTTCTTAACCAGGTGTACGGAAAATACCACTAGAGACAGGAGACCTGATTTTAAATCCTCTTATAACTCTGAGGGACCTTCTAAACTCCTTTCCTTAGGCTTTCTAACCATCAGTTTCCTTTTCTCCAAATGAAGTTAAATATCCTATCTATTTCAAGGAGATAAAGGAATATGTAGGTTACTTGTTAAACTTTAAAGGGTAATATAAATATATGCTTTTATTTTCGTGGCACAGCTTTTCCTTTTCATAATGCTTGGTCAATTTTAAGAGCTTCTGAGCTTCAAAGTTTGCCTCCTTCACTTTGGGGTCTGAGAAGAGTCTTACTTAATCTACAGCTACCTTTTATTTATTTCTACCACTGGTGCTTAGATCTTGTTTTGTGATATTTTCATTCTATGGTCTGCCACAACAAATTAAAGGTTTCTGCTTTTTTTTTTTTTTAAGATTTTATTTATTTGACAGACAGAGATCACAAGTAGGCAGAGAGGCAGGCAGAGAGAGAGGAGGAAGCAGGCTCCCTGCTGAGCAGAGAGCCCAGACATTGGGCTCCATTGGAACACCCTGAGATCAGGAAGCCAAAGGCAGAGCCCCAGCCCACTGAGCCACCCAGGTGCTCTGAAGGTTTTAGCTTTAAATAGCTATTCATCGTTGGGGGTGACTGGTTGGTTCAGTTGGTAGAACATGGGACTCTTGATCTCACAGTTCTGAATTCCAGCCCCATGTTGGGTGTAGGGATTACTTAAAAATAAAAAATCTTACGGGGTGCCTCCGTGGCTCAGTCGTTAAGTATCTGCCTTCAGTTCAGGTCATGTGGGATTCAGCCCAGCATTGGGCTCCCTGCTTGGTGGGGAGACTCCTTCTCCCTCTCCTACTCCCCCTGTGTGTGTTCCCTCCCTCTCTCTCTATTTCTCTCTCAAATAAATGGATAAAATCTTTTTTTTAAAAATCTTAAAAAGGTTCATTGCTGTTTTGATTGGTGAAGAGCTCTGTAGTTTCAGAAAGTTCCAGTTTTAATATGTGGTTAGGTGTGGAGATTGGGAATAGTCCGTGGCTCAGTGAGAAATGGCCTGACTAGTGTGACCCCCAGCTCTGAGTAAGGGACTCTACAGGGGAAAGGGAGTTAAGTATCCAATAGTAGAGATAAGCTGTGTCCTAGCATAGACCATAGCCTTTGGTAACATAGCTTCTTTATTATAAAGAAATGCATCCTGGGGCGCCTGGGTGGCTCAGTGGGTTAAGCCTCTGCCTTCAGCTCAGGTAATGATCCTGGGATCGAGCCCCACATCGGGCTCTCTGCTCGGCAGGGACCCTGCCTCCACCTCTCTCTCTGCCTGCCTCTCTGCCTACTTGTGATCTCTGTCTGTCAAATAAATAAATAAAATCTTAAAAAAAAAAAAAAGGAAATGCATCCTGTTCCTAGAGATCTTACTTTTTTTATAGAAATCAAGATATAGTACATGTAACTTTACAGTGCTGAAACAAGACTTTTGTAGATTTAAAATTTTTTGTAATTTTATTTTTATTTTCTGTTTTTTGTTGTTTTTGTTTTGTAAGGTGACATACTATCTCAGCTTCTCAGCAATTTTCATTTTGGCTATTTTTTCAAAACATTGAAATGGCCATCAAAATAAGACATGAAATTTCGCATCAGTAATTTGCCCTGAGTGAAATTCCTGTCTCGATTCCCCCACCCCCAACTGCTTGACCAAAGATGCTACAGTTATCACTCTTTATAAATGATGGTCAGGACACTCCAGGCTCCTCAAAGAGTGAGTTTTTGACTGTGCGTTTTGATGTTTATATATTGTGGTTGCAGCCAGGTGTTTGAAGTTAACAGTAATAGATTTTTTGATTTATATTGATCTAGTCATTTTATCAATGTATGGAGAAGTTCCTTTTCCTTTAATGAGAATGGAGATGCCATTGCAGAGATCCCCAAGATTAAAGAGAACTGATGGAATATGACATTATTTTGCTTGTATTACCACGTCTTTTTAATTATAATTTGCTCTGAAAACTATTTTGCTATAGTAGATCTAAAAAATTAATTCATTTTCTTGCCCAAGTGTATACATAGCCTTTACTACATTATTGAAATCATACCTTGTAAATTTTATACTGTGTTTAGTGTTTTCTTCGATGGTTTTAATGTCTTTGATAGTATTTTAATGACTGCATATGAATTGATGTTTTATATTATAGTCTGGGCTCAGTTTATTATATTTTTGTTTCTAAGACCATTAATACCAGGTTACAAAAAAATTATATCAAATAAGCATATCAGATGTTTTTAAATCAGCTTTTGGAAACCTTGGACAGTGTACCTTAGAATCCTAGGCAATAAGCTTTTCTTTTATCTTTTACTTTTTTTTTTCCAGTGAGTTTTTCTTTACTACTCATTCTGTAATTGCTCAGTTTTAATTCCAGCATGGTATTGGTCTGTTTTCCCCATCTCTCAGCCTCCTCAGTCCCATCTTCAATTAGTTGGTAATATTTAAACACACTTAAACTTGAACCATAAATTGTCACTAATGTAGGCATAATGTCAGGGATTGCCTTTTTGTTTTACTACTAGTGGTGAATGAATTCTCACACTCTTGGCCTTTATTCTAGAGTCATGTTTTTCTTTCTTTCTTTTTTTTTTTTTTTTTAAGTTTAATTATTTCTTTTGGTAATCTCTACACGTGTGTGGGCTCATACTCAAAATCCCCAGATTAAGAGTTGCTTGTTCTACTGACTGAGCCAACCAGGCACCCCTAGAGCCATGTTTTCAACCAGTAACATACATGTATCTGTTAGAAGGTTATCAGAAATTAAATGAAAATTTTAGAGTAGGATTTAATGTTTTACCAGGGTGTTAAGAATTGGTATATAGCTTGCACTGTTTTCTTTTTCCTCTAGACCCATGAGGTTTTTTTTGTTTGTTTTGTTTTTTTAAAATCATGCTTTTTTCCAAAGATGGGGTTTGTAAATTATTCTGCAGTTTGATTATT
Organism: Lontra canadensis; assembly: GCF_010015895.1. Classification (NCBI taxonomy): domain Eukaryota; kingdom Metazoa; phylum Chordata; class Mammalia; order Carnivora; family Mustelidae; genus Lontra; species Lontra canadensis. Next base: position 7,087,064 of record NW_022630995.1, read on the forward strand.
ACTTTTACGGACTGTATTTTGTCCACATTTATAACTTTCTTATTTTCCCCTATTTTAAATGAGTGCATAATTTTCTATTTTACAGCTTTCCATTTTCCTGTTGATGGACATTTAGCTTTTTTTATTTATTTATTTATTTTTTTTTTTTAAATTTGACAGACAGAGATCACAAGTAGGCAGAGAGGCAGGCAGAGAGAGAGAGAGGAGGAAGCAGGCTCCCTGCAGAGCAGAGAGCCTGATGCGGGGCTTGATCCCAGGACCCTGGGATCATGACCTGAGCCACCCAGGCGCCCCTGTTGATGGACATTTAGACTGCTTTATTTTCTTTTGTGGCAGTGAAACAACTTTGAATATACATCTTTGTAAAATTGCATGTCTGTTTCTTTGTAGTGTATCTTAGAAGTGGAATTATTGGTTATATGCTTTCATTTTTAATGAATTTTATTAAAACCATAAAATTATATCTCCAAAAGGTTATAACAGTTTATATTTTCACCAACACTGTGAAAGAGCCCTTTAACCCACACCCTTAACAGTACTGGATATTACCAGTAATTTTCAGTTTTGTTAATTTATAAGTAAAAGGTGTCAACTTTGAATAAATTGCCTTTTTTTGAACTGGATATTCTTGATTTCAGGGTATCCTGGTTCCCTTACATTGCGTTAAGGAGTTTTCCATAAATGTTCATGAAATGATTGACATAATGAAGCATGATTGTATTGCTAAATTTAAAATTTGAGGAATAATTTTACTAGTAGAGATCACTCTTCTTGTGCAGTTTAATGACTTTAGACAGACCTAGAGTCATGGAACCATGACCAGCCACAATCAAGATAGTAAGATAGTCCCATTACCCCGGAAGTTCTCTCCTGTTCCTTTATAGTCCTTTCTACCTCCAGCCTTTGATCTGATTTAACCCTATAGTTTTGCATTTTACAGAATGTTCTATCAGAATCAGGTAATACCAACTTTAGCTTTCAGTAATGCTTTTTTTTTTTTTTTTATGCGAGCGGGGTTTTTTTCTGGATACAAATCCTTTATCAGATATGTATTCTACAGATGCTTTTTTCAGACTGGCTTGTCTTTTCATTTTCTAAATGATGACTTTAAATGAAAGGTTATACATTTTGATGGAGGTCCAATTTGCAGGGGTTTTTTTTTCCTTTCTTTTTGTGTCTTATCTAAAATCTTTACTTAACCTAAGGCTAGAAAAGTTTTCTTCTAGAAACCTAGAGTTTTAGGTTTTACATTTGTCTGTGGTCCCATTTCAAAATAATTTTTTTTTTTTTTTAAAGAGAAGGAACTTTTTTTTTTAATTTTTTTTTAAAGATTTTATTTATTTATTTGTCAGAGACAGAGGGAGAGAGAGTGAGCAAGCACAGGCAGACAGAGAGGCAGGCAGAGGCAGAGGGAGAAGCAGGCTCCCCGCCGAGCAAGGAGCCCGATGTGGGACTCGATCCCAGGACGCTGGGATCATGACCTGAGCCGAAGGCAGCCGCTTAACCAACTGAGCCACCCAGGCGTCCCTCAAAATAATTTTTGTACGTGGGTGCCAAGTATGAGTCAGACTTCCTTTTGTTTTTAATGTGCGGATGTCAGGTTGTCCCCAAATCATTTGTTGAAAAGATAAAATTACCTTTCAAAAGAAATTGGCTATATTGTGTGGGTCTGTTGTAATCCTCATTTTGGGGGGGATTTCTAAAATTTCTAAAAGTTCTTAAAATTATTTGTGCCAAAACTGCTATACTTTATTTGTTTGGACCTTCAATCGCAAAGCTCTCTGACTTCATATTACAGTAGTAGTAAGTATTCTTGTAGATGACTGTGTACGAATATGCATTTACATATAAATAAGCACAGGACTGTAGCTGATGGACTTTATTTTTTATTTTAAAAGATTTTATTCATTTGAGAGAGAGACAGAGCACAGGCAGGGGGAAGGGCAGAGGGAAAGGGAGAAGCAGACTCCCAGCTGAGCTCGGAGCCTGACATGGGGCTCTATCCCAGATCCAGGAGATCATGACCTGGGCTGAAGGCAGACAGCTAACCATCTAAGCCACCCAAGTGCCCCAATGATTGACTTTAAAGATAGCTTGAGGGGACCTGGGTAGCTCAGTCATTAAGCGTCTGCCTTCTGCTCAGGTCATGATCCCAGGGTCCTGGGGATTGAGCCCCGCATCTGGCTCCCTGCTCGGGGGGAAGCCTGTTTCTCCCTCTCCCACTCCCCCTGCTTGTGTTGCCTCTCTCGCTGTGTCTGTCTCTGTCAAATAAATAAATAAAATCTTAAAAAAAAATAAAGATCATTTGAAATTGCATGCTTAATGTGTTTATTCATTAACTTCTTTCGTAGTTTTATTCATTAGCTATTGAAGTATCTTCGTAGTTTAGTTGTTGCTTCTCTTAGGGCTTTAGTATCAGAATTGTTGAGCAGATTTTTTTAATCCTATTAAATGTACAGCAATGGTGGATGCTGCAAAGATTATGTCTTGAGTATCTCCTGGAAGCATAACACTGCTGAGCTTACGCTTCTAGCATTAGCATGGAGGAGTCTTCGGAATAGGAATAAGAGCTAAAGAAGACATCTACCATACTAAGAAGAAGAAATGGTTAATCCTTCTTGGTGGACCCTAGTTAGGAAAACCAGAGGTAGAATTGGAATGAGATCTTGAGCAGATTTTTGAAGAGTAAACAGGGGCAGGATTTGGTGGCGTGAGGTTTTGAGGAGATAGTCATCCCCTAAAATTTTCTTTTAGCTTTGGCTTGAGATACTTATTCATTCTTTGCATGTCCAGTTTTTATGCCTGTTCCAATTTTCAAATGGTATATTCTTTGTGATAGGGCTGTAGCATTTATCACATAGTTGTGTGTAGGAATTTTGTCTCCCACTGGACTTTAAATTTCTCTGGAGCAGCAGATCAAGTCCTTCAAGTTCATCATTGTTTTTTCTTGAGTAGTTTCTGATACATATATAGTAGACATTCATTGAATATTGGAAGAATTTGTGTTTCCCACCTATTCATCCATCTTAGGTTGAATGAAATACGACAGTGGCCTAAAGAATGAAAATTGCAGGTTCGGGGAATGGTGGATAGTGGCATAGTGTTTTTTGAACACAGAATTTGTTACAGAGGTGAAAAGTGTGATGGGAAATAAATTGGCAGAATTTATCAGGACCATGAATGTCAGACTGGATCTGTGGCGTAACTTATACTTCAAATTAAATGCAGGTGTTTGAATTTTACTCTGTTAATGTATTCTGCACATGATAAAGAGGCTTGGAAGATTAGAGGAAGGTGTAGAGTATAAATTCAGTGGGAGTGGAAAGAATGGGGCAAATTCTGAGAGACTTTTGAGTTGTCAGGATTTCACAGCTTGAAGCTTAAAGAAGGAAAGTCACTTAGGACTGAGCATTCTACCCAGGAAGATGGTGGCATCATTAACAGAAATACCGAAAGCATTTTGAGGGATGCATATATTGGTACCCTGTGAGGGCGTGTATGGATATTCAGCGTGGGGTTAAAATGTAAAATTTGAGTTCATGGTAGAGACTAGATTTGCATTTAGGTAGATAAGAGCTAAAGCCATTAGACTCTGAAATTGCCAGGTTAGAAGACAGAACTTTGAGAACTTCTGCATTTTGGTGAGAAGTTGCCTTGTGGTAGAAATCTAGAAGCATTAGGAGGAGGTTATCAACAATGCTAATGCAGACAAGTGGAAGACTGGGAAGTCACTGGATTTTTTAAGAATTGTGATTTTTCCAGCTTTCCGTGCCAGTAGTGCTCTTGCAGACATGAAAACCCGCTGGACTTTGTGCACAAAGTGTGGCAAGCACCAACCCCAGAAAGTGACACAGTACAAGAAAGGCAAAGATTTTCTTTATGCCTAGGGAAAGTGGCGTTATGACAGGAAGCAGCGTGGCTGTGGTGGGCAGACTAAGAGGATTTTCTGGAAAAAGGCTAAAACTGCAAAGAAGATTGTCTTGTGGCTTGAATGTGTTGAGCCCATTTACAGATCTAAGAGAATGCTGGCTATTAAAAGATGCAAGCATTTTGAACTAGAAGGAGATAAGAGAAAAGCTTTTAAGATGGAAATAAAGTAGTGGCCATCAATTTTAAAAAATTGTGAGTTTTCAGAGAATGATATTTAAGGGAGAGCTCAGATTATATTTGAGAGGAGAGTTGAGGAAGATTAATGCAGTTAGTAATTTAGGGAACAGTGTGATTATTAAAATGCCATGAAGACGACTCAAAGTACTTTGAGAATTCAAAGGAAAGACAGTTATAGTTTATAGAAGAACCAAGAAAGATTTTCAGGGGTACCCAAAAATGCATAGAATTTCAGTCATTACAGATAGGAAGTTATGGAATGAGTATTGGAGTGGGAATCAAAGGTCTTGGTTTAATAGACTTTTTTAGAATCCTAGTGTTGGAACAACCTAATCTAATGTTGTTAGACATAGATTATTATACTATATTTCTGCTAAATTATTTAGTCAGTCTCTGGAATAAATACTTACAATAACTGGCTATTTATGAAGTAGCTCTATTCTGGTTATTTCTGCATTAAGTTGAACCTCAGTCTACCCTTTGGACCTAACTACTGTTCAGCCAGTATTTAGCTTTTACAAAGAAGAATTGTCAGTTCATTTTAGACATTACATCTATGTTGTAGCCTGAGATTATTGGCTTTGTGGGCAGCTCCATTATACTAGTGACTCACCAAATTTTAACCAGGAAGTTAATTTTAACCAGGAAGTAAGCAAAAAAACCTAAGTACTTAACTAAAAGCTGAAGTTTTATTAGTCAAAGAAGGAACCAAAAATTCCTTTGGTTGATGACAGGTTTTTTTTTTTTTTTTAAGTTATTTGAAATCACAGTATATTGTAGGATGAAGTGACTTTTTTTCTTTCTTGTGTATATGTTTACTTTTCTTTCTCTCCTCCACTTCCCTCTCAATGGTACTAAGAGATTCAGAAAAGATAGTGGCAATTGATAGCAATTTCCGATGAGAGCTGGAGTAGATATGTTTCAGGTATTAGTCTAGGCAAACAGAGAGGAATCATTTTAAGAAACGAGAATGAATTAAAAGGGAGCACCTGGGTGGCTCAGTGGGTTAAAGCCTCTGCCTTCGCTCAGGTCACAGTCCCAGGGTCCTGGGATCGAGCCCCACATCGGGCTCTCTGTTCAGTAGGGAACCTGCTTCCTCCTCTCTCTCTCTGCCTACTTGTAATCTCTTTCTGTCAAACAAATAAATAAGATCCTTAAAAAAAAAAAAAAGAACGAATTAAAGGATGTTGAAGATACACGATATATGGGGATTTTAAGTGGGATAAAGGTGGAAAGTAGAATGATGATATTTGAAGTAGTTGAGACTCTAAATAGTGAGGGAAACCAGATATAATCATGTTGGTATCTGGATGAATAAAAAGGACTGATTGTTTTTAATTAACAAGGAAAGTACATTTTACAGTATGCATCCTAGTGTGACAGAATTCTCCAGATTTTCAAGTGTTCATGGAAAAAGTGGGGTTTAATACATGAAATTTTACTTTATCTAAAAAGATTTTAGGAGATAATTGCTCTTTAAAAAAAAAAAGATTTTATTATTTATTTGACAGACCACAACTAGGCAGAGAGGCGGGGGAAGAGAGCCGATGCAGGGCTCCATCCCAGGACCCTGAGATCGTGACCTGAGTGGAAGGCAGAGGCTTAACCCACTGAGCCACCCAGGCACCCCATTAATTGCTCTTATTTTTGAAGGTGCTAGAGCTAACAACCAAATGAAGAAGATTCTTTTTGCACATAAGTATCTTTTAATCTTGGCTGTCTTTGTTGTATTGTATAGTCTTGTAGGTTTGACCAGAGATCATATCTCAATTTGTAAATTGGAAAATTAAGATCCAAGTAGGTCATAACTTTTTCATGGCCTTAGAGAGTTAAAATCTTTTTCTGTCCCATGTTCAGTGTAGTGTGGGGGGCATCTGGGTGGCTCAGTTGGTTAAGTGTCTGCCTGCAGCTCAGTCATGATCCTAGGATCCTGGGATCGAGCCCTGCATCTGGTGTTGGGCTCCCTGAGCCTGCTTCTCCCTCTCCCTCCACCTCTCCCTGCCCCCTCGTGCTCTCTTTCAAAGAAATAAAGATCTTTTTAAAAATGGTTTTAATTTTTAAAAATTAAAAACATTTTAGGGGTTCCTAGGTGGCTCAATCAGTTAGGTGTCAGCCTTCCGCTCAGGTCATGATCCCAGAGTCCCAGGATTGAGCCTACATCCAGTTCCCTGCTGAGCAGGGAGCCTGCTTTTCCCTCTGCCTCTCCCTCTCCTCATGGCCTCTCTCAAATAAAATCTAAAAAAGAAAGAGAAAAGAAAAGAAAAGAGAGAGAGAGAGAGAGAAAGAAAGAAAAAAAAGAAAAAAGAAAAAAGAAAGAAAACAGGGAATTATTTAAAAAAAAGAAGGGGAAGGACCCACATCCCAGAATTTGCTTATCTAAGAGTTGGGTAATTTGCTGTGAATAATAAAAACAGCATAGTTGTTCCTGTAATCATATTTATTCTGAATGTGTAATTTGGATCTTTTGTTTTTCCTCCTAACCAGATTCTTGTATACATGGCTGTGTGTGAATTATAAATGCACACTTTATAGTACTAAATTTTCCAATCTTAACTTCCTGTAGCTACCCAAACTACCTATTGGTGGTTCATTTATAATTTTTTTTAAGATTTTATTTTTATTTATTTGGCACAGAGAGATCACAAGTAGGCAGAGGCAAGCAGAGAGTGAGGGGGAAGCAGGCTTCCTGCTGAGCAGAGAGCCCCATGAGGGGCTCGATCCCAGGACCCTGAGACCATGACCTGAGCCCAAGGCAGAGGCTTAATCCACTGAGCCACCCAGGCCCCCGGTTCATTTATAATTTCATCCTAATGCTTCTTTGATGCCTTATGTATTGCACTGTTAATTTTCCTACTCAAAGGGAGAAAATGGGAAGATGGGCAAGATGCAGATGTTTGTGTAGAACAAATAAATCAATGTGTCATTAAAAAATAGATAAGTCAGGTTACTTTTTTCCCTTTTGCCTCTAATATCTTTATTTTCTGGTTGATGTGATTAATTTCCACCACTTACACTTTAGCCCACTAAATTCTGACTCACTTTAAATCAGTTAGTAGTGAAGAAGTAACTGCTTTGTAAGTAAATTGTAGCACCATCCATTAGTAACTTCTTTTCGTTTTGTCATTCCCCGTGGAAGCCTCTCTGTGCCTAAAGATGGACTCTGCATAGACTCTGTATAGCTTTTTGTTTAGCCTTTTACCAGATTAAGTATTGCCTTACCTCATCCACCATTTGAGGTTCACTTTTTTCTTTTCCCTTTAAAAAAAAAAAAAAAAGTTTGTTTATTTATTTATTTATTTATTTGACAGAGAGAGAGAGAACACAGGGGAAGTTGGCAGGGGTTGGGGGGCGGGATGTAGGCTTCCCGCTGAGCAGGGAGCCTGCTGCCTCGCTAGATCCCGATCAGGACCTGAGCCCTGAGCCACAGACGCTTAAACCTACTGAGTGACCCACACACCCCTGAGGTTCACTTTTCAAGTTACCTCCTTTGGATAATTTATTGAATAATAATCTTGTAAAAGTTGCCTTCACTGTGTGTCTACCTTTCCTGTCTTTCTGATGTGTATTGATGATGTGACCACCACACTTTCATGATTGTATATATACAACATATATATAGGGGTGGGCATTTGAAAGCCTCTCAGATGTTTTTACAATAAGTCTTTAGTGTATTTTGACCTTTCTTTGATACTGATACATGTATTCACTGCGTTTTGTTTTGTTTTGTTCTTTACTTTGGTTATATGTATGTGACAAAAATGTTAAGTAAATCTATCCTTTATAAATGTGATGGAGGATTTGGGATAAATGACAAAGTGTCATTGTAGAAAATCTGGAAATAAGGAAGAGAAGGAAGAAAAACATGGGAATCTCCAAATCCATAGCCAGTCCCTAAGAGCATATCTATTATTCACCATTTGAACAAAACTGTTTTGTATGTAGCTATTTTATTTAGAGGATAAGTTAGTGTCTTCCCACGTCTTAGTGTTATTTTCGCATCAGTTACAGTATTAAAGCATGTATTCGTTTTCAGATTTTTTTATTATGAAAAATTTTACTAGATAAGTCTACTGTTCTTCACACTTCACCATCATTCAAAATAAAAATACTATGTTGTTGAGCTTTGTTACTTTAAATGTAGCAAATGAGAATTCATTTATGCATTAGGATTTGTTAGTCTTTATTGGAAGTTTTTAGGTTTGCTGGGGAACTAATGGCCCCTGAAATGACACTATCTGATTCTGCTTTGTGAATTAAATTTTTCTTTTCTTTTTTAAAAAAAAAGTTTAATTGTAGGTGGTACAGAATTCAAGGTAGAACAAAGACTGCAAAGCAAACTGGCAGGATTCTCGGCTGGGTTTACTCTTACCTTAACAGCTAAGGTAGCAATGGCTGAGTAAGAGGGAGTAAAGACTAGATGATGAGTCCCACCGTATGGATTTTTTTTTTTTTTTCCTTTTTTTCTTTTCCGAAGTTTATTCTTGAATGTATAACAGCTCCGACACAACACTTCATTCTGGCCATAGGTGGCAACAGATGTAAATGGCAGAGAATCCAGATGTTTTTAAACAGCAGCGGAAGTAGGGGGTCACCATCTCCTGATGGAGACACAAGGAGCTGCTTGCTTTTTGCCAGATTTCTCAGTTTCCCCTGTGGCCTGGGCACCCTTCCACATAGCCTTTCCTTGAGCTTCTCCAGCTTCTTCATTTCTGTTGGAAAGCGATCTCTTCCTCGTCTATCTCCTTGAACTGCTTCAAAGGCTTCTTGCCACTGCCTCATCCCCAGACGCTGCCACTGAAAGCAGTAAATTAACTATTTTTGAAAGCAAGTGAGGCATAAAAATTTTAACAGATTTGTGGGTTTTGTATATTGTTTCAAGACTTTTTTAAAAGGAGAGAAAACCTAATAGAGCATTATGTGAAAGTTGAATTGGGAATTGTTCGAATTCTGTAGAGCTACAATCTTGCCTGTAGGCTCTGCCATGGTTTATTTATACACACTTTATTTATTTACATGAGAGAGAGAGAGAGAACGCAAGAGCCGGGGTGGGGGCAGAAGGAGAGGGACAGGCAGACTCCCCACTGAGTGTGGAGCCCTCCCCCCAACTCAGGGCTTGATTCCAGGACTCTGAGATCATAACCTGAGCTGAAGTCAGCTGAGCCACCCTGGTGGCCCTCCTAATTTTTATTTAAAAACATTATCACAGTTGTAATGATTCTGGCAGGTTATCTTTGGCTATAAAATTTTTTGTTTAAGGGAAACCTAGGGTAGGGCTCCTGGGTGGCTCAGCTGTTCAGGTTGTGATCCCAGGGTCCCACATCGCTCTCCCTGCTCTGTGGGAGGCCTGCTTCCCCCTACCCCCGACCCCTGTGTTCCTTCTCCCGCTGTGTCTGTGTCAAATAAATAAAATCTTTTTTAAAAAAATAAAGGAAGGAAGCCTAGGGGCACCTGAGTGACTCAGTCGGTTAAGTGGGACTCTCGGTTTTGGCCCAAGTCATGATCTCAGGGTTGCGATTGAGTCCTGTGTCTTCTGTGCTGATCATGGAGCCTATTGAGGATTCTCTCTCTCTCTCTACCCCTTCCCTCTCCCCCTACCTCTCTTACAAAAAAACCCAAACAAACCTACATTGAGATTATTTGTTAAGCGGGAATTTAAACTGTATGCCAGTTTGCCCAGTAAATACACGCAGATACTGAGGTTGTTTTTTTTTTCCAGTACTTTTAAGTGTAATAAGAAAGGATATTTGATTATAAATATATATATTTAAACAAGTAATATTTAACTTTCTCTTTTTTCCCTCCCTTTTCCAGTTCCTAATGTTGTAATTTTAACTGTTCGGGGTCTATAACCATGTGTAAGTCACTTACTTTAAATGATTGTGTTTCTATTTATATCTTGTATTTGTTTTTCTTATTTTTAAGCCTCCTCCCTGTCAACATAGACCCTCCTTCCCCCTGCCTTGACTCATCTGTTTTTCTTGATCTTACCTTTGAGATTTGCGCTTAGCAGTACTTTATCATAGCGCCTAACCTGTTCTGTTTCCTATGTCCTTGTTTCCAATCCATGACGGATTATATAAACTTTTCAGTTTTATTTTAATTCCAGGTAACATACAGTTAACAGTTAGTTTCAGGTGTACAGCATATGGATTCAGCACTTGCATCCATCACCCTGTGTCATTCACCTATTTACTCCGTCCCCCAACCCGCCTCCCCTCTGGTAACCATCAGTTTGTTCTCGAGTTAAGGGTCTGTTTCTTGATTTGTCTCTTTAATTTTTTTTTTCCTTTTGCTTGTTTGTTTTGTTTCTTAAATTCCAAAATATTATAAACTTCTTGAGGACTGAAGTCTTAATCTTCTTCCCCAGGCTGTTCCCTTTATTAAAAAGAGCACCTGGCAATGTATTGATGCTTTTTACTTAGTTAATGAAAAGAAATACTGGACATACACCAAATGTAAAAAAAAAAAAAAATATTCTCTTGAGTACTCAGGTTATTGCTGATTTTTAATGGTAATTATTATCATTTTGAAGCAGTGAAATAATTCTAAAGGAGAGTGAATACAGAGAAGATGTAAGTTGGTACTTTCCCATAGTAAGTCTAATCTCCAGGTCCTGACATGTGCCTTCTGCCTAGTTTTTCCAAAATAAACCATTGGAATCCAGGGACATAGATTATAGTCCCTAGAGGAAAGAGGTACTGTGACTGGAAAAGACTTGGTTATGGTGTTCATACTGTGAGGCAGGGGTACTTTCTTGGGAATAAGAAACAGAACTGACTGTGTGGAGGTTGGGAAGGGGGAAGGCATTGAGGAATAGAGACAAAGAGGAACTTCAGATGTTGGAAGTTACCATAGTTGTTGGGAATTTATTATTTTGTTGTTGCAAATTGTTTTTCAATAAATACATTACTTTTCTTTATTCCTGTTTGTATGGCTAAGAAAACTTACTTCCTGGAAATTTACAAAGATGACTTTTTAATAGTTACCATTCTTGTGTTTGCTCCCTTAGCATTTGACATTGTGCAGCAAAGAAATGGTTATGGAGAAGCCCAGTCCGCTGCTTGTAGGGCGGGAGTTTGTGAGGCAATATTATACTTTGCTGAATAAAGCTCCAGAATATTTACACAGGTAAATTTTAAATGGATTATTTAGTGTTTTTATTTAGTTTTGTTTTCTTGAATAGGACTACATAGTATTTTTGTCTTTCTTGTTTCATGTTCTGATTGTTTCTTTGCAAACCATAACCAATACTTTATCTAACGGCTAAAACCATTTTTTCAAGTTTTTTAAAAAATGAGATCTCAGCGGTTCCTGGGTAGCTCAGTCAGTTAAGTGTCCAGTTCTTGATCTCAGGGTTTTGAGTTCAAGCCCTGTTTGGAGCTCCACAAAAAAAGTGAAATCCGTGGTGAAAAGATGCTTCACGTTTTATCCCATTATATAACATATGCATATCTATGTACACAATTATATCCTTCAGTATTTTGTATTTCATTTAAATAAACCTTGGGCCTGACCGTAGGCTAATGGGTTCTAATCTGCAATTTGAAATCATAGTCATTAGTGAACTTTTTTTTTTTTTTTTTAAGTTCCCTTTGGCAGTGTTAGAAAATGAATCCTATAAGTGGTTATACTTGTGGAAATTTCTTCTGATTGATCTTCAAAATAGTGTTCCTTGGTAAAACAGCAGTAGTAGCCTTGTTTACTATTTTGGCAGGAGTTGGACATCTGTAAGCTTACTTTTTCCAGAAGTTGAAATGAAATTGATTTATATTGTGAGTAGCATTTACAATTTTTGTTCTTCTGGTGTATTTTAGCAGGTGAAAGATAAGTGAGACTTTTATAAGGATTAGTTTTTGCAAGTATTTGTAGAACACACCACCATGTAAGCTAAGGCATAAATCATTGCCACTTCATATGGAAAAAGCTGCTAAAAAGACTTATTTATGTTCCTTTAGCTGGGTCCTCTTTTGCAAGTGTGCTGGGCATTCTAAAGTTAGATTTTGTAGTATGTCTTGTATTTCATGACGTTTTTCTGTAACAAAACCCCTCCTCAAAAAAAAAAAAAATCCAAAAGTGAATACCTGTGCATTTTTCTAATTATAGAAATAAAAGATGTTCTTGTAGGCAGTGTATGTAAAGGAGTTTTTGGGTGGAGAGGGGAGAATGGAATTAATAAGGCCTTTCCTTGTCTGAAATTTAGTCTTTATATAATGTAGGTATTAGCATTTTTTTTTTTGTAGTGACAGTAAGGGTCTCCACAATCATTAAAAAAAAAACAAAAACCCATAAACTTGTTTTAAACTTAGCTTGTGTAACCAGTTTACCTATAAATGAAAATCAGTAATTTTTCACTTGTTAACAAACTGTGATTAGTATCCTTTTTTGTGCATCTTTTTGCACCTTTCTAGTTATTTTCTTAAGGTCCTAGAAGTAGAATTGTTAAATCAAAGGTATAATTATTTCTAAGGCTTTTCCTACACTTAACAGTCAAGTTGTCCTCCAAAGAAATGGTAGAAGTTCACATATTTGCCAGTGGTACATGTGAGAAAATAGTGTAAACTTAAAATTACAGGTAGTAGTTAAAAATGTGAACTGTGGAGCTAGACTGTCTGGGGTCATGTCTTAGCAACCCCACTTGATTTCTGTGTGGCCTTAGGAGAGTTAATTTAATTTTTTCTGAACTTCAGTTTGCTCATTTACATAATAGTGCTTATTTCATGAGGTTGTTAGGGGAGGGGTAAATAAATAATATGTAATGCATTGAGAGCATTGCTTGGCATAGAGGAAGTCTTACATACGTGTTTCAGTAACAATAGGAGCTGAGTTCTCTTTATGAAAAAAATTAATTTTGCATGTTTGGTAACCTTAATTTAGAAATATATTAATTCTAATTACTTTAGGTAATGCAGAGAAATACTAATTTATCATGAACTTAAAAGCAGTATAAAATATTAATGAGATATCAGAAACTGAAATAATGTAGATTTTCTTATTTAGTCTCTGAATTATTTCACTTATTGTAAATCTTACTAAACTGTTTTAATCTAAGATTTTGGAATTAGTAATCATTTGGAACTTTGAATAGAATGTTAAACAGCAGCTGATTCCAAAACAAATCTAGATAACTTGAGTTTTTTATCTAAAGGGAAAAACTGGGTCAATTACTACAGCACCAGTATTTAGAATGTATTTTGAATATCTCATTCTTCCACCTCAAAAAATAGATATAATAGGAATTAGATGAGAATTGCAAGCTATTGAATGTATTTCCAGTGTGCCAGGCCGGAATTCTGTCGTTGCTTATTTAATCCTTACAACAACCCTGTGGAGTAGTTACTATTACTGCGTTTGATAACCAAGGAAACTGCTTAAGGGCTATAAGTAACTTTATCAGGATTATGCCACTCCTGAATGACAAAGCCAGACATAGAAGCTATGTCTGTTTTATACCAGAACTCTGCTGCCGCTCAGGCCTCTCTTGACAATTGAATGTTAATGAATTCTCATTGGCTTTATAGGTTTTATGGCAGGAATTCTTCCTACGTCCATGGTGGAGTAGACGCTAGTGGGAAGCCCCAGGAGGCGGTTTATGGCCAAAATGTAAGTACCATTTCATATACATTTTAAGTTTTTTCCCTTTTTTCTTGTGTTAAGATAGTTGGAAACAGTCTTTTTGTGCCGATGGATTGGATTTCTTCCCGAATGTACTCATCAGTTGTAACTAGAAGTTGTGTTACAATAGTTGTTAAATGAGCTTTCAGTTCTTATAAATATCCATTTTGTTTGAAACAAGGTACTACATTGGGTTGGATACCAAGGAGAAGATAGGAAATTATCTACCCTTGATGTATTTTATTCATGAAACGGTTGAGAACAATAAGTTTATACAGATACGGGCTAAACCTTATGTTCTAGGAGTGCACAGAAGTATATGTGCTTTATGACATTATATAGAGGATATGGGACTTTAGCTAGATGCTGAATTACAGAATTTGGCCTTACCGTACAAAAGGAAAATAAAAGTAGAAGAAATGGTACAGCAAACCCAGTAAAGTAAAATCAGCTGTGAGGCCAAGGAATAGTCAACATAGTTTGTATGAATGATTAAAAACATAATACAGGAGTGCCTGGGTGGCTCTGTCAGTTAGGTGATTGCCTTCGACTCAGGTTATGATCCTAGCGTCCTGAGATCGAGCCCCACATCGGGCTCACTGTTTAGCCGGGGGCCTGCTTCTCCCTCTCCTTTTGCCGCTCCCCCTACCTGTTCTCTCCTGCTGTCTCTCTGTCGAATAAATAAATAAAATCTTAAAAAAAAAACAACAACAACCCAAAACCCAAAAAAAAATACAGAATAGTGAGAGAGAGCTATATAAAGCCTGTATTATTGCTTAATATGAGATAGCCATAGTGATCTCTTGCATTGAGCTGTGACATGTTGAAAATGGTGGTTTAGGAACATCAACCTGGCAGTAATGCATGTCATGGTGGAAAGGATTCAAATGAGATCAATAGATTATGTAGTTAGTATTCTAGAGTTGTGAGGACATCGGTGAAGCTCAGATAATACTAAATAATGAAGCGTCACAGCAGTTTGTTTTCCTTCCTTTCTTCTGTTACAGGATATACACCACAAAGTATTATCTCTGAACTTCAGTGAATGTCATACTAAAATTCGTCACGTGGATGCTCACGCAACCTTGAGTGATGGAGTGGTCGTCCAGGTCATGGGTCTGCTGTCTAATAGTGGACAGCCGGAGAGGAAGTTTATGCAGACCTTTGTTCTGGCTCCTGAAGTAAGTTTTCATTTCACTTCATTTTCATTTGTATGATTTTATTTGATTGTTCTTACTTGCTTGAACAGGTTTAGATATACATGTAGCTAAACTTGAGAAATTGGCATTGAACCCGTTGACCCTTGAGCAACACAGGGATTTGGAGCACCCACCTCCCTTGCAGTTGAAAATCCACATACAGCTTCTGACTTTTCAGAAACTTTACTAATAGCCTCAGGTTGACCAGAAGCCATACTGATGGTATATTTACCATTAACACGTATTTTGTAGCTTATATGTATTCTGTAATTCTGTATTCTTACAATAAAGTAAGTTACAGAAAGGAAAATGGTATTATATAAGAGAAAATACATTTACAGTACTGTATTGAAAAAACTCATGTCAGCGGACTTGTGCAGTTCAAACTTGTGTTGTTCCAGGAGTCAGCTGTAATTTGAGCTTTGTGTGTGTACACACTTTGCCTGTCTTTTTTATTTTTTTCACCTTGCCTATTTAGAAGTCTACTGATAGAAATGTATCATTAGATTTACTAAGATTATAGAATTAATATAAAAATATTTTATTTAGTAATTTATATGTTCAAATGGCAAAGTTTGATGTGTTAATTAATTAGTCTTGGTTCTCTTCTGTTGAGCACACATCTCTTGAGTTCCAATATTTGAATGCTCTTCTATACTACTTTAATATAGCATGTTTAATTTTAGAAGATTTTCTGGAGTCTACATAATATTTCTATAGTGTTAAAATAGATATTGCATATGCCATGTAATTTGTTCTTTTTATGCAGTGCCATATATATGAGTGTTTAATGGAATATTTGGACTTTGTTTTCCTGTAGGGATCTGTTCCAAATAAGTTTTATGTTCACAATGATATGTTTCGTTATGAAGATGAAGTATTTGGTGATTCTGAACCAGAACTTGATGAAGGTGAGATTAAGATTGAAGGCTTCTATCAGTACTCTTTAAGGACATGAAAAATACGAAACTTAAATTTGCCTCTATTATAACGGAGTTAAGCCCTCTTTTTTCTTTTTGTTAAAAAGAAATAGGTGTTCATTGTATGACATCATATAAAAATCAGACATAGAAAGTAAAACAAAATTCAGTCTCATCCTATATATAACCAAGAGTTATATTGTAGAATTTGGTTGGATCCCACCCTTAGCAATACTTATTTTTATAAAAATGGACTTATGCTAGTTCAAAGCTTGTTCTTTTCTATGTAATATATCTTCATTGGCTGTGAATTTTTTGTTTATATCATAATTATTGATCTTTATATTTGTTTTTATTATCATACTATTGAATAGATGTGACATAGGAAACTGAGTTACAGCTTAATACCATTTTATTTCCTATCCTTTCCTTTTCTTACTAATAGATCATTTTTTAAAAAAGGGGCACCTGCATGGCTTAGTCAGTTAAGTGCCTGATTCCTGAGCTTGACTTAGGTCTTGATCTGCAGGGTCATGAGTTTGAGCCCTGCATTGGGCTCCACACTGGGCTTAGAGCCTACTTAAAAAAGTAAATAAAAGGATCCCTGGGTGGCTCAGTCACTTAAGTGCCTGCTCTTGGCTCAGGTCATGATACTGGGGTCTTGGGATCAAGTCCCACATTGAGATTGTAGCTAAGTGGGGAGCCTGCCTCTGCCTGCCACTCCCCCTGCTTGTGCTCACTTTCTCGCTCGCTCTCTGAATAAATAAATAAATAAATAAATTAATTAAATAAATAAAATCTTGAAGAAATAAATGACAGTAAATACCAAACTTCATTTTGCTCACGTTTCACTTAAGAGAACAGGGAATGCTTTAGTAAGAACAAGGTCAATGTTTAAAACTATCATATCACTTCCTTAGACATTAAAAACATGCATATGACATTGTTGAGTCTTTTAAAAAAGAAATGTGTGTTCTGTATTGTCAGAATCAGAAGACGAGGTAGAAGAGGAACAAGAAGAAAGGCAACCATCTCCAGAACCTGTGCAAGAAAATGCGGATAGTGGTTACTATGAAGCTCACCCCGTGGCGTAAGAATAGAGTTTGCTAGGCCAGATTTGTCTGAGCTGTAACGTAGTTGCTGGGTGGTTTGGGTTCCTAGGATTACTCTTAGAAGTCAGTTTTTGATAAAGTTACCTGTCAGGCCAGTATTTGAGCCCCATATGTGTGTGTGTGTGTGTGTGTGTGTGTATAAGAAATTTGGAAAGAGTTGTTTTATTTACATAAAAAATTGAACATGGTTTTGCCCAAAACACTGTTTACTTACTGATAATGCAGAATAGTTGAGACAACACAGAGAGCATTTTCTTTTTATAAATATGGGGTTTATTTATAGTATTGAGATGAACATTTTCAGTAATTTAGTAATTCCATTTAAAAATGTTGGGGTTAAAGAAATGCTGCTTATGACTGTTACTCCCTTCTAGTTCTTATTGGACTTTGGCTTCGGATCAGCTTATTATGAGTTATGCCCATTAGAGAAATGCTCTATTTTATTAGAACTGATCATTTCAGTCATACTAAAAAATTAACAAAATATCTTGTTGTAGTAATGGCATAGAGGAGCCTTTGGAAGAATCCTCTCATGAACCTGAACCTGAGCCAGAATCTGAAACAAAGACTGAAGAACTAAAGCCACAAGCGGAGGAGAAGAACTTAGAAGAGTTAGAGGAGAAGTCTACTTCTCCTCCTCCTGCCGAACCTGTTTCTCTGCCACAGGAACCACCAAAGGTTAGATCAGAGGAGCTCTTTAGGCCTATAGCAGCATACTTGGACATTTGGTGCCATTGATGAAGCATGACCTTTGTTCTATTATGTTAAATAATTGAATATAGTAAACTATGCTTTTTTATGTATATGAAAGCTGTGGGGTTTTGGAATCCTGAGGAAATTTCTTTGTATTTATGTTCCCCCTCCTCCCCGCCAAATACCCCTAAGAGTGAAACTTAGGGTTAATCCTTGTCTGTACACAGTGTTTAATCTCTTACGTGAAATTATTTGAGTCCATGTATAAAGCTGAGAGTTGCTCTTCCATTCTGTATAAGTCCTCTGGGCACGGATGCAACTGGAGTCATGAAATCTCCCAACTTAAACAAGTTGGCCTATGAAAAGAAGAGATACCATTATTTCTGGTTAAAATGGGATAAATTTCCTTACTACACCAATTAAACTACCTTGGAAAGAAAAGTGACACCCATAGTGTATCATTTAAGCCTACCTAAAACATCTTTTATCTTTCTGTAAAGTGGAAGGTTAAAGTATATATGGGTAGTGAGAGGAGATTCCTTGTTCAATTTGTGAACGTCTGTTAAAGTTTCCAGTGAGTACTCTCTTCTTTCCTATCCTTCCCCTCAACACCATCACACACCTTATCTTCCCCCCAAAGGGGAAAGAAACTGGTTCTATTAGGTTCTTATTTTTCTAGCATGTGTAGTTAGTCGTTTTGTTTTCCATTGCTCATCTCCTTAGAGCAAATAGGAACTTGCTTGTGGATTTATTTAGTAGTCAGACAAAACGAATAATCTTGCATAATGAGATTTTGAAAGCTGGCACATAGACTGGCATGTGTGTGTGTGCCTTTCTCTTGAGGAGTCCTTCAATATAGAACAATAGTTTAGAAATGAAAAGAAAATATATATTTGGAAGTTTCCCTATAGGAATGTTGGTGGTTTTCCATGATTAGTAGTCTAGGTTTGTTGCATTTCCTGCAGGCTTTCTCCTGGGCTTCAGTGACCAGTAAAAACCTGCCTCCTAGTGGTACTGTTTCTTCCTCTGGAATTCCACCCCATGTTAAAGCACCAGTCTCACAGGTAACCAATCTGTGAACACATTGGATTGTATCCTTGTTACATTGCCAATTGCTTATCTTTTTTATACTTCTTTAAATGAGTCAATCAGAAATTATGGATAAAATATACAAAAAAAAATTGTATTAAATGTCAGTGCACCCACTTTAAATGCCAAATCTCTATCATAATCTGCATAGGTGGTATTTGGGGCTTGGGTGTGAAATACACATTAAGTTGGTTTGATTGATAGACAGATAAAGTGAGTGATTTAAAAGGCTTCTTAAAATAAAAAAAAATGTTCCTTTTAAAGTTTAAAATTTATTTAGCAAAAATATTTTAAGGAAGGCACAAAGTAGTATGGCATTATAAAAATCACTGTTTTTTTTTTTTTTATAAAAATAGAAAACTTAAAAAAAATACACCACCTAAGCTCTCAGTCTGTAAGTGGTTCACTGTTTAATTGAAGGCTGTACCAACTTATGACTGTAGTGTTCACTTAACGGATCATTCCAGTATTCTGCTTTCCATCTGTTTGTCATCTTAACCCATTTTAGAGCTTTCAGAAACATTGAAAATAAGACACTGGCTACCTGATGTGTTTATTAGGTATAGTTTAGAATTAACTAAATTATAATTAAATTTATAGTACAGTTAAAAGGTATTCAGTTCTTTTTTCAACATTTTGAGTCATACTTTATTCCACTAGAAAATTTACATTTAAAATGGTTCGTGCAATTACAGTTATTTGTATACGCCTCTTACATGCTCTAAAGAGTGAAACTTTGAGGTTTCAAAAAAAGTAGTGATCATTAGACAGTCCTTATGATGTTGGTGCACATAGTCAGCTCCGTAATAGCAAAATACATGGGCTCAGGATACCTGTTTTTAACATTCAGGAAGTGTTGTGTACTGTCAGATCACAAACCAGAGTTCTGTCTTAGTGAAAGAAATTAATTTGTCAAGCACAACCCTTCTGAAGACATCACAGTGACTTCTGAATTTTCTTTTGAATTGCTTGATTTCTTGTCAGGTTTGCATTTGGAATCCTTTGCATCGTTGCTTCATCTTCTGAGTGTTGGCTACATTTATTTTAAACTTACCACTAGTTAAAAGTTAAAACAGCTAATGCTTATTCTGCCTTTAGTATATGCCAGGCATTTGCAAAGTACTTTATGTTCATTCTCAGCTAATCCTCAGTCCCCCTGTGAGGGTGGTTACTGTTACTATTGCTATTTCACAGATGAGTAAATTGAGGCCTAGAGTGCCTCACCCTAAGGTCAGACAGCTGTATGCTGGGCTTTGAATTCATGCAGTTTGACACCAGAGTCCCTTTGTGACTCACATAAACCTGTAGGTTTCTTTAGCCCTTTGGAGGGAACTGTATCTCCATTTACATCAAAGAAGAGTACTATATTTAAGGCCTGTCTAAATTACATTAGATCCTGTCCTTTTGTCCAGGGGAAATTTTTTTTTTTTTTTAAGTTTTGAAGTTATTTATTTCTTTAATTGTAGGAGACTAGATTGTATTTTCCAACCCATACCCTTATTAAGACCTATTTAAACAGGTACAGTTTAAACCTTAATTTTCTGGGGTGCCTGGCTGGTTCAGTTGGTAGAGCATCCAACTTGATCTTGGGGTTGTGAGTTTTAGCCCCACATTAGTGGGTGTAGCAATCACTTAAATAAATAAAACTTAAAAAAAAAACCCCAAAACTTTTCTGATCTTTTTTAGGCTGTATTTAGAATGGATTCATGATTTTTCCATCTGATTTAATAAACCCTTCAGTTTATTACTTTGGTGTAGTTTCCATTTCCTTAACACCTTTAGCATAGTTTAATAAAAGGAGAATTTTAATTTATTGGTAGGAATTAACTTAGAAGTAGGTAAGGTAATTTCTTGATGAAAAGGTTTTGTCTGGAAATTGACTAGTGTATCTAACTAGCTTATGTTCAGTTGAAGAATTTCTTGTGGTTTTACCTGCTGTCATTGCTTTGATGGTTGTATTTTTATTTCATATTCTGTGGCCTTCTTTTGTGGAATTTGTTTTCTGAGCACACTTTCTGGTTGCATGGAATTAATTTGTAAGTCTCTAAAGTGTAGTATGTGGTATGTTATCTATTTTATCTTATTGGAGTAAATAGTTCTAATCATGAAATTGAGCCTGGAAGAACTATAAATATACAGCTGGCTTAGTTAATATGTATGAATCAGTTATTGAAAGGAATATTGTTAGATCTTTGGTCTTGTTTTTTCTTTTGCATTGGCATCATCAAATATCTTCTGAAAATCAGGTTGCTAAATCCCTGTATGAATTACTTGAAAGACTTCGGAAATTGTTTTTAATTTTAAATCCTTAAACGATAGTGAACTTTTCTATTTTGCTACTTGCAGTTATTTTTGTTTTGGTAAGTCAGTTTTGAAAAAAATTTAGGTCGGTGAGGACATCTCTTAAGTTCTTTGATAATCATTTGGATTGAGTGAGTCTAAGGTTTTTGTGCAGTTTTTAGATTAAAAGGTACATTTGCTATTTTTATTAATTTCCAGAACATACTAGCTTCGTCAGACTTTGTTAGGGTACATCTATTCTTTAATTCTGTTTTATGTTCATACTGAAGTGAATTGGTGCTTTTAGGCCCCCTTAGTGAAACTTGTAAACAACTGCCTTTTTTTAGGCATCACATTTCAGCTCAAATTACCATATCATGTTAAACCCAAATACAGATAGCAGTGGTCTCAGGGTTATAACATAGGATCCCTTGTCAGGCATAGAACATTCTACATGTTCAAGACTAAAAATGTAATTTAATTTTAAATGAACCAAGAGTTACTGAACATTTATGTGTAACATCACTGTGCTTGGGTTTTGGGTGTTGTAGAAATGAATTAAGATAAGGTACAGTCCTTAGAGGAATAAATACATAAAAATAATTGAGAAAACTGGAGAGAGTTAAAGAAATTATTTTTAACTAGCAGAGTTCTCGAACATGGGAAGCAAGTTGATCTTGAGGGAAATGGGAAGTCTTCCTGGAAAAACAACTTGGAAAGAGACATCTGTTAAAAACTGCTAGGATCGGAATTAGTGTGCCTTTTGATTACTGTGGGTGAAATCCTTTGCAGCAAATTGTCATTTTTGAAAGAAACATAACTCTTTATATCACAATTTGTCCTTGTAAATTATGATATTCCAGTTAGATAAAGGATGAAAGAGTTTGGGACACTGGCTGGACTGAGGTCCTCAGAGATGATCAGACATAAAGACAAGGCTGAAACCATTAGTTTTCTGACTTTGAGGAGGACATTTTCTTCATATCCTGCTGAGTGTTTTCAGCATTCTTTGAAGGTGTATTTTGTCTCTTCCTTGGACCATAAATATTTGGGCAGTAGATCTCTGAAGAGCATGGGAATACTGAAAATGCCACTGTATTAGGGAAAAGGTAATAGCAGATACAGATGTTATTTTTTTTTTTAAATAGTTAATTCTATGTGTGTAATTCAGCAGTTAGCAGAAAATTTTGGAAGTCATCTTAGGATGTCCTATTACTCCCTGCCTGCCCCTGCCCCAAGGTTCATTAAAAGAAAATTGGTGGGGTCAGTCCTTAAATAATGACCTGTCTTTCCCATAAGGAAACAGTAGGAAGCTAAAGGACTCCTTGATTCTGAGGTGTTTACATGTGTCTGTCTTGTTTGTTTAATTTTAACTTAAAGGTAGGATTATTTTAGTTGCCAGAGTAAGCTAAATTGTGTATTTTGAACTGTCCATTGTTTTAAGATTTATTTATAGGGGGGTTTAAAGCTACTGGCTAAGCACTTAAATTTGAAGGGCAGCTAGATAATTAGAAAGTATGTGTCACAATTTTGTGTAAAATAAAGATGGCTGTTTATTTTGCATATGCATTTACATGGAGTGGCTCATCTTGCATTTTTGTGATTTTTGTAGCAGTACCTTTAATGCTGTCTAAATGTGGATGTAAATTTATTGGAAAAATGTGGTGGTAAAAAGCAGCTTATTTTGGGTTATATATCCTTGAATGGGAAAACAGACCTACTCTACAGTCCTAGATTGGTACAGAATATCTTTATAAAAATTTATTCTTCATATACATAGGACACTATGTTAAAAATATTCTGAACTTAAAATTACCATTATGTGTGCTGGTGACTTGCTGGTAATTGCTTTAGTTGTTTTGTCTCCTGTGGAATGAGTTTCTTTATAATGTGTTTTTTCCCTTGTATTTTAGCCAAGAGTTGAAGCTAAACCGGAAGTTCAGTCTCAGCCACCTCGTGTGCGTGAACAACGACCTAGAGAACGACCTGGTTTCCCTCCTAGAGGACCGAGACCAGGTGAGTCAGCTGCCTCTGAGGCCTTTCACATTTAGTACTTGGAAAGTTGGAAAAGACTGAGCTTAAAATGCAATAATGTGTTTTATATACAGTTCCTTTCAGTACAAAATTTCTTAAAGGGTTAAGTAACTTGCGGAAGTACAGTTTGGGGCAGAACAGCTGACTTATAGGGGAGGATTAGTTGACAGGCAATGGAGACCTGTATTTTGAAGGTGTAAAAATTTTGAGACAGATTTTATTTGGTTATTGTCACTGGTTTTAAGAATTCAAAACCGAGCTGCCAATAACCTACTCTCTTACTTAGCACTCTTATCTCTTCACAGATAAACAATAAGCACACCCTGATTCTTCTTATTTTGATTGTCTTAGGTATTAAGTAAGTTGCCATGATTTTTGACTTGTTTCCATTGTTAGCTAATATGTGTAGCACCTCTATTTGAATTCTATAAGTATGTTTAGATTGCCTTTGGGAGGAGGTGGGTGATAGTACCTATTAATAGCATATGTAATTTTTCCCACAAAAGTAAGATAAAGTGATGTGTGACTAAACCAGAAGTCATGGGAACTGGGGTTTGTCCTAGCTTTGCTACTGCTTGAGTTCATGGTCTTAGGTGAGACCCTTAAAATATGAGCTTCTCTTATGCCATTTAGTTATTACACAAACTTTTCTTCTGTGATGCCTTTCTTATGTGCCTCACTGTGTTCTTTGTGTTATTGGATCAAATAAAATTTTTTATATAAATTTGAGCACATTAATACATATATAGGCTATCTAAATGAGATATTATTACTATTAAATTTACCAATTTGGCTATAATTTCATACAACCAAAAATTAATTTGCAAACTTCAAAATACTGAACAAATATTTAGAACAGATACATCTCACTATCTGAAATTTATTTGGTTCCTGGGTGATGGCAAGAGTTTGGTTAAGGAGGAACATTTGTACTAATGTTGGACTTTCATATAATCAGACCAGTAGATCTAGAAGAGGTACTTAAGCGATCTAGTCAATACCCTCACTTTACACTTAGTGTCATGTTATTTTCTAACTAACCTACTAATAATAGGCACTTCCACCTCTGTTCAGGGAGCTCACTGTCTTACTAAACTAAAACAGGAGTATCTACTGTACATTCATTGCTTTGAGCTTTATTACTATGTGACATTATAAACTTTAATATCTGTCCTATTCCTTTTCTCAGGCAGAGGAGATATTGAACAGAATGAATCTGACAACCGTAGAATAATCCGCTATCCAGACAGTCATCAACTTTTTGTTGGTAACTTGCCACATGATATTGATGAAAATGAACTGAAAGAGTTCTTCATGAGTGAGTAGTTTATTTTGGTTTATTGGAAAATTAAGCAGGGGGGAATAGAGCTTTTTTTATAATGTAATTAGAACTTTTTAAAAGCACGTTTATCTCTCTAAACTGTATGTCCCCAGGTACCAATCACTTTAGTTGATCAAAAGGGAGTAGAGGTTGTATTGGATGTTCCCCATGAGTGTACCTAGTGTTGACTGGCCTAGTTGGAGAGGTTAGAAGAAAGAGCCGATGCAGACTTAAAATTGGGGATGAGATTCTTTGGGCAAATTTAAGTCAGAAATAGAAAATATCAGTGTTTTTGTAAAACCACGCAACTAACTTTCCTTTTGAGAGGACTAATTGAGAAGGGTAACAAAACAAGCGGCCGGACTAGTTGTTGGAGTCTTTATGTGAATGACTTGTATGAGTGAATAATGTACCTTGGTTGTCACTGGATGAAGCAGCTTGTAACTTTTATCTTGAAATGTTTCAAGTAGATTAAGGTTATTTTTCCTCAACAATTAAAGCTACAAAGTATTCTTTTAAAAATATTTAACCCTTGGTGTAATAATACATATTTTCACAGGTTTCGGAAATGTTGTGGAACTTCGCATCAATACGAAGGGTGTTGGGGGAAAGCTTCCAAACTTTGGTTTTGTGGTTTTTGATGACTCTGAACCAGTTCAGAGAATCTTAATTGCAAAAGTAAGTGACTGAAAGGGTATACATAGTTCAAGACTTTATCATTCCTATTGTTTGTAATACTCATTTGGTGTATTTTAAAGCCATAGAAAATCTTTTCTTAAGGTGAAACTAAAGATAGTTTACTAGAAATGGTATTTATGCAAAGAATAAAGATTTATTAGTAGTTTTAAAGCTTGAGGTATGGATTATTTTCTGTTTGTTTATTACTATTATCTTTTTAGCACACAATTACTTATGACAGTGCAATTTGAGGGGTGGATTATTTTATTTATTTATTTATTTAATTTTTTATTTATTTGATAGAGGCCACAAGTAGGCAGAGAGGCAGGCAGAGGGGTGGGGGGAAGCAGGCTCCCACTGAGCAGAAAGCCTGATGCGGGGCTCGATCTCAGGACCCTCGGACCATGACCTGAGCCGAAGGCGGAGGCTTTAACTCACTGAGCCACCCAGGCACCCTGAGGTGTGGATTGGTTTTTTTTTTTTAAGATTTTATTTATTTATTTGACAGAGAGAGATCACAAGTAGACAGAGAGGCAGGCAGAGACAGAGAGAGAGAGGGAAGCAGGCTCCCTGCTGAGCAGAGAGCCCGATGCGGGGCTCAATCCCAGGACCCTGAGCTCATGACCCGAGCTGAAGGCAGCAGCTTAACCCACTGAGCCACCCAGGCACCCCGGTGTGGATTGTTTTAAATAGCACTATTTGGTCTGGTGAAGAGGGTTGGAATAGATTGCATATTAAAATTTCCTGGAGTTTTTTTGTCAGGATTTTCTTACTTAAGGGAATACGTGACAGTTGCTCTCTAACCTATCCATGTAAATCTTTTTTCTCCTTTTAAAGCCAATTATGTTTCGAGGGGAAGTACGTTTAAATGTAGAAGAGAAAAAAACGAGAGCTGCGAGAGAGCGAGAAACCAGAGGTGGTGGTGATGACCGCAGGGATATTAGGCGCAATGATCGAGGTCCTGGTGGTCCACGTGGCATAGTGGGCGGTGGAATGATGCGTGACCGGGACGGAAGAGGACCTCCTCCGAGAGGTGGCATGGCACAGAAACTTGGCTCTGGAAGAGGAACCGGGCAAATGGAAGGCCGCTTCACAGGACAGCGTCGCTGAAGCTCCACTGTTGGCAAAGTCTTGGCAGTGGTACATTATTCATCGTGTTTGCATTCTTGTTAATTTTTTTTTGGCTTTGGAATGTGACACAGCCTTTTTGATCATTTCTTTGATGTGAAAAGCATCTTTTGGTTATCAGTTAAATTGAGGTGGACATTATTTCCCCAATTTCACAACAGGAGTCACATTGTTAATTTATAAATCTAGACTTGGAGAATTAAGGACTGAGAAATGACCATATCTTAAACTGTCTACAACAAAATGAACTTAAAAGGACATGCCCAACTGAATTCAGGTCCTTTGAGTCAAAAAAAAAAAAAATCCTCTGCTGCACATTTTGTTTAAGTGTTACTGTTTCTGCCTATTAATGTTGGAAACACAAATAGTGCAATTTGTGCAATTGGAGAATCTTGCCTTTTTTCTTGGCTCCCCCCCCCAAAATACAACCCAACAGAAACTTGTTATGCACTCATCAAAATGCACTAATGGGTACTCTGAACTCATTAACATTGACATCTGCAACAGGAGGCAACAGGGGGAAAAATCTTTCTTCTTTTTTTCCAGTAGAGAATAGTTTGTGAAATGATGAGGGCATTTTATCTGCTTGCTGTGACCAGCGTGTGTACACATAAACCTTAACAAGACTACAAGTATATTCCAGAAGGGAATCATTTAGTTATGAACTAAATAACAAAAATCAGAACTTCAAATGCTATGGTCTTGAATATCAGAGCAGATTTAGTAGCTCATATCTAAGATTTTTCTACCTGCCCCTCTTCAGGACAGGGATGGCTGGCTGCTCAACACACTCCTCCCTTTTCCTTCCTTCCAGCTGTGTACAGTGAAAATTGTCTTTACTGTATTTTCGTTCTCTGGTAATGTAATAAGCATGATGGTGCCTTCTACTAACACGTCATTCCAGTCTTGCTGGTGACTTTGTACAGTGTAGTGTGTGACCTGCTGCAAAGCCAAACAGCTGCGAAATGTTGAAAAATCATTGAAGTGTGTAAAAATTGCAGTATCTTTAAAATCAGTAAAGTCAACTAGCATTTTATTTACTTTGTTCTTCAGTTAACAACTTTGTGTTCTCTGTGGGAGGGAGTCTTGCGTGTTTGGGAGGGATGGGGAAGGAGGAAGTCCGCTATTTGAGTAAGTCTCTTGTTGGCTTTTCTCTTAGCACGAATGTGAACGTCGAAGCGTATCACTCGAGAGGTGCTTGGAAAAGTCACCACCTTGATGTACATTTTTTATGGCCTTTTAAAAGCAGTCAGATTCCATAAATGGTAAGGAAACCTGAAGTGAGGATACTGCAATTTTCGGAGAAAAGAGCAGCAGCTCCTAAGTGTTTGCATTTTCTATTTCGGGGGGCAGGGAACCGTCATTCATTTTGCACAATTCTTGAACTGATGTCAGCACCCGAGCGGCTCTGAATTTAAGTCTGGGACGACATCTTTTTTATTTTTACATAAATCTCTAAACAATTCTGTGAGCAAAGTTTGTAGCTGCTGGATTATTGTCTGTCTTTATAGCAAGTTCCAGTAAACCACAAGTATGGCAAAGGATATCCAATTTTATGCTTGGAGCATTTGGTACATAACAGTTTCTGATGTTTCAGGCTAGGAGTGAGGTAAATTAAGTGCGACCACTTAAAGCTGCTTGTTAGCATGGAAGACTTCTCCATTCTTAGTAAAAACAACAACAAAAAAATGCACTTGACATAGTAGCAAACTGGATCTGAATTATGAAACTGTTTGCTATTTTAGTAAACTCGCCAATGATGCACATACTTTGTTTTTCATTTACTGGGCAATATAAGTGAAATGAAATCTGTCCTTTTCCCCCTTGAATGAGGTCTTCCATGTCTGGGAAAAAGCCTTGCACTATTGCATACATTTTGGGGGCACAGATTTCTCATAGTTTCCATTTTCGGGGGCTTAAAGACTTTTTTTCCTGTTTTTGAACACTTTTACACTTTCTGATGTATAGTACTTGAAGTTCTTACCAGAAAATTACTTTTGAGTTTTGAAGCCTTTATTCAAACTACTTTTAAATAAGTGGTTTATTGTCAGTGTTTTGTTTTGTTTTATAGCATATTTTTCCTCTACTCTTTTCTTATATTCCCATTTTAAATATATATATAATTTCCAATCTAGGATATTGCCCTGCCACCCATAAGAACTGCGTTCTGGCACCAAAAGTAATGACAAATGTTAAGTGTAGTAGAAAATTTGAGTAAAGAGCCATTCAGCTTCAGTCTTTACATACCATGAAGAAGACATTAAAGCATCACATGGAGAAGTTTACATGGTGATTGTTCACCTGCAGTACTGTGGACTTTTAACATTTTGTCCCCTTTTCACTGAACCAGAGTAAAAATAATTCATTGACCATTACTGTTATTTGCTGATTTTTTTTTTTTTTTTTTGATGGTAATATTCTATCCTTATGACACTATTGCAACCAAATTGGCTTCACCATCTTGGCTTTCGTAGGCATAGAAGACAGTGGATTACCATCTTCATTGCTGTAATGTGTTAAGCATTATATGCTAGTAGAATCTAGTTTAATTGTTTCAGGTGGAAAAGTATTCTTTGAGTTTCCATTTTGAATGTGTTTGGACTAAACAAACAATAAACTACTGACGTCTGCGGCATTTATGTCCCTGATTTAATCTGTAGGTTTGTGCTCCAGAGTATTGTCTCCCAGTCACATTTCCTACAACCTAAGTGAAAATAAGGAATTGTTCTAAAACCAACTGCTGCTTGTTTGTGGAATTTGGTATCTAAAAATGTAATAACATTGAAGGACAACTCGAACATGGTTAGAGATGTTTCCCAATTCACTTAGCTAACTGGGATACAAGTTAAAGGATAGCATAAGGGAATAAGTTTAAGGAAGGTGAGAATGATCAAAATCATACTGCTTATAACTAAACGTTTATTTAAAGAAACACTGACACTTGAGTTTTCCAAAGGATGGCTGCCTCCTATCGCAGAAGGAAAGGAAGAGAGGGATGGGAAGATTGAGTTATCTGAAGTTACAGGCATGATCCAATTCAGAGATTGGAACGAATTTGTCAAGCTCTAAAAGAATATTATAGGAAAAATAATTAGTCACATTTGCAAGTATGTATTTCAAATGAAAAATGAGGTCTTAATGCATATATAATTTTAGAACTTGAGGCTTGTGAAAAGGGATGGTTATAAATGATTTCTTCCTGATGATATATTCATAACACTGTTTATGAAGATTCCTTGAATCAGTCTTCACAGGTTTGTACTGGAGCGAAGCCAGAATAGTCATTATTTCCGTACTCTCAAGGAAGTAAGACTTAAGATTTTTGTAAATGTAGAGTAAATTCACTTTCAATTTTAATTATAATGTAGTAACTTTGATCTAACTTTATGACTGGGGGAAAACATTTTCTTAGAAGGGATAAAATGTATATGCTACACTATATTGAAAATCAAATTTGAAGCAGCACATTATCATTTAGTCCAGGAAACTTACATGAAACAATATTTTGAAAATTTCAGCCACACAAGATGCTCCATTTCAGTTATGATTTGATGTAGTCTGTGGCAAGTGAAGGAAAGTTTAGTGGATAGCTATTCGTATTTTTCCTTTAAATTAGGACAATTTGTTCATCCTAATTTATATGTGTGTATATATATATATATATTAAAAATTGTATTTATTTGACAGAGACATAGCAAGAGAGGGAACACAAGCAGGGCGAGTGGGAGAGGGAGAAGCAGGCTTCCCGCGAAGCAGAGAGCCCGATGTGGGGCTCAATCCCAGGACCCTGGGATCATGACCTGAGCCAAAGGCAGACGCTTAAGGACTGAGCCACCCAGGTGCTCCCATAATCTATATTTTTAACTACAGAAGAATAAATACCCCTTCACCCCCTTTTATTCTGTGTTCCATAAGACTTTATAATTTAGTAGTTAGACTATTTTGGTCTGTTTGATGCCAGAGTTCTAAATTATTTAAAATTACTGAGTAAATGAACAATATTACATCATGAGAGAAATTTCCCTTTGTGATAGATTTCAGTAGGTTCATATAGAGAGTAATTGTTCAAAATAATTTACATCTGAAATTGTTGGGGGTTTTTTGACAGAGACTAAAATCTTTGAATCTGTTTGTTTATATATGCACATTTTATGTTTAACTTGCACCAGATTAGGAAAGTGTTTTTATTACCAAATACTGGGCAAAACGCTATAAATGCAGATTGAGAAACGCACAGGCAGGTTACTGTGCCTCTATTGCCAAATTAATTGCTATCTTTGTCCTTGATCTCTGAGATTTTTTTTTTTTTTTTTTTTTCCAGGAGTTTCATAAAGCTGGCTGCCTACTCAAATGCTTTCTTTCACTTTTGGGACTTAGTATTCTTTGAACTGCTCTTGTTTTCTGTTCTTGATCTTAACCACCTCACAACTGCGGACACGCCAGCCTCCCCAACCCCCAGTCCCTTCTTGCTTCAGTCTCTTCCCTGGTAAACTTTATCTGCGTGGTTTCATTTAGTTCAGGCACAACTTCAGCTTCAGCATACTGTCCATTCAGTAGCTTCTACACAGTAAAACGGTCAAGAGGAGGGCTTTCGAGGCTATCTGGGCAACTCCACCGTTCAGTGGTGGGTCTTGTTGGGTGCTTCTCTTTAGTCATTTGTAGGGTGTGGGTGCTTGTGAGGATTCTCCGTGACTTCATCTATAAAGCAACTAAAAGAGGGTAGTGGGTCCTCTGCAAGTGTTACCTATTAACGGTTTTTCTTAAAAAGACTGTTTGTCAGAGCGTGTGCACAGACAAGAGTGGCAGCAGAGGCTGAGAGAGAAGGAACCTCCCTGCTGAGCAAGGACCTCTGTGTGGGACCCGATCCCAGGACCCTGGGATCATGACCTGAGCCGAAGGCAGCGGCTTAACCAACTGAGCCACCCAGGTGCCCCACCTGTTAACAATTTTTGACCACTGGAATTTTTGCTGTCGTCCTATCCTGTGTTCCAAATACGTTTTTTGTTTTGCTTTTGTTTCTTAAGATTATTTATTTGGAAGAGAGAGCAGTAGTCGGGAGAGGGTCGGAGGGAAAGATGGAGGGAACAGATTCCCTGCTGAGCTCAGAACCGGAGCAGATTCCCTGCTGAGCTCAGAACCTGGTCCTACCCTTGATCCCACGATCTGAGATCACCACTTGCGCAGAAAGTAAGAGTCAGACGTTTAACCAACTGAGCCACTTGAGGGCCCCCCAAACACCCTTTTAAAATCCTTTTCTGCCATGGACCTCCTTGAAGTCCTAGGGAATTCAAAGTTCAGAAGTCCAAAACAATGTATTTTCTCTAAGTGATTTGTGCATACCTGGCTCTCTAATGAATGTCCCATTTTTCTGACCTCTTTAACCTAGGAATGTCTGAAGTCTATCTGTTCTCAGAATTTTCTCTGCCTCCCTCCTATCCACTTTTCAGGCTGTAAGAAGTGTGTGGGTGCGTATTTCAGAAGGTGGCTAGCGAGCTGACCATGAAGGACCTTGTTGGCCTTATGGAGGTTGCTCTTAATCCCAAGAGCAATGGGAAATTGAACAGTTTGATAAGTGGGGGCAGGTAATTGTATTTTGAAGTGTCTCTAGCTACATAGTAAACAAATGGAAGGAGTTCTGTGATGAATTGAGCAGATCAGGTAAAAGGATACTGTCGGTATCTCAGGAGCTGCGATTCTAGAGTGGTGGTACTAGGGGGTACTGAAATGTGCTAGAGTATGGGTATTAGGAATCTAAAGAATTTCAAAGCTTTGGGTAGAATGGCCAGGGCTTGGTGAGGGAAAGCATAGTATCAGAAGAATTCTAATTTTCTCACTTACGTAACTGGGGAAATAAAATGGCGTATGGAACACAAGGGAAAGCAGGCTTTCTGGGTGAGGAGGCAGGAGTGCTGGTGAAACCCTCTTGGATTTTGATGTGAAATTGGACCTGAAAAGGTCAGGCTGTCTAGGACTGTATGAAATTTTGGCTTGTGCCTTTTTATTCCAGTATATGAAATGGTCAATTTTGTGTATATTTACTGCAATTGAAAACATGCTGTGCACGTTGTAGAGAATAGATAATCCAAAAGAATGAACTCCCATAGTCTAATCTGTAGATGGTCTCTGTAAATACCTTGGCATGGGTGTATGTGTTTTTCTACATACTGTTACACTTGTTTTAAGATTTTATTTATTTATATGAGAGAGAGGGAGAGCGTACAAGAGGGGGGAGTGTCAGAGGGAGAAGTAGACTTCCGCTGAGCAGGGAGCCCTATGTGGGACTCAGTCCTAGGATTCCAGGATCATGACCTGAGCTGAAGGCAATTGCTTAACCAACTGAGCCACCCAGGCACCCCTACACTATTGTTCTAATGACAAACCATTTAATGCTTGATAAGGTGTAAATTGAACCACCTCTGCATGCGGGACACTTGTGGATTCTGAAGTTGCGTGAGTAAGTCATTGGTCTCCTTGAGCTTATAATGCAGAAGTGTAGTTGTGAAAGCTGTGCAAAGCATTAAAATAATACATAGCCTCTGTGTGGCAGCTTTAGGGTGGTGGTCCCTGATCACCCATTCCGGCACTCCAGCCATAGGTACCAGCTCATGTAAAGCTTGGAAAAGCAGGGAAGGTAAGGGGAAGACGCTGGGATTGGTGAAGTAGGGTCAAGAGGTGGCAGAATGGTAAGAGATGGGGTAGGGGACGTAAGGGGATTAAATCACCTCAACCGGGGTGCCTGGGTGGCTCAGTGGGTTAAAGCCTCTGCCTTCGGCTCAGGTCATGATCCCAGGGTCCTGGGATCGAGTCCCGCATCGGGCTCTCTGCTCTGTGGGGAGCCCGCTTCATCCTCTCTCTCTGCCTGCCTCTGCCTACTTGTGATCTCGGTCAAATAAATTAAAAAAAAAAAATCTTAAAAAAAAAATCACCTCAACCAGGGTAAGGGATTTATTTCAATTTTTTTTTCTAATTGCTATAGGAAGCTGTTAAAAAAAATTAAGCACGGGAGTGATAGAATAATGCCATGTCAAGAATACATGGTAGGAGGGGCTCCTGGGTGGCTCAGTGGATTGAATGTGCCTTCGTTTCCAGTCATGATCACGGGGTCCTGGGATTGAGTCCCTCATCCAACTCCCTGCTCAGCGGGGAGCCTGCTTCTCCCTCTCCTCCCCACCTGTGCTCTCTGCCAGTCTCTACGTCTCAAATAATAACTAAAATATTAAAAAGAAAATACATGGTAGGAGGACAAGAACGGAAGCAGGAAAACTAAAGCTGTTGTAATTCAAGACTTACAAGGGAAGGAAATAGATTTAGCTTGTTTTTTGGCGCTTGAATTTAGGAGGTGTTTTGATAAAAGGAATTGACAATGACGAGTTCCGGATAGCATACAGATACCAATGAAAAGCAGATGCTTCCACTTTAAAATAGTTCAACCAGTAAAATATCTTTACACCCGTTTTTAACTCTAAAATTAGTTTTCTATACTATTTGAAGGTAAATGAGTCACCCTTCTGGTAGCTTCTCGTCTGATTTCATATTTAGGCAAGCTAAGTCGTTACTCATTTTACAGCCAATGAGGCTGAAGCTCAGAAAGGATATTGCACTCATACTAGTATGACGTGATTTGAAATACTGCATTAGCCAAGAGTGTCGGTCTGCTTTAAAGGGCGATTTATTTAATTTTAGAAAATGAGTTTGAAATACCAGAAAGTTAAACTTCAAATGTGGTGCATTTTTATCCTGAGGTGGTTTTAGCAAATTGTAAAATCACAGCCTCCAGCATTAGTTGGATCCTAAAATTAAGGCTCCCTTCATCAGGAACTGCATTCAGGAAGCACAGGATTAAGTAACAAGGCAGAGTAGAGCACTGGGATAGAAGTCAGATCGCAGGGGCACCTGTCGGGCTTTTCGTTGGTAGAGCATGTGACTCTTGAAATCTGGATCTTGAGTTCCAGCATCACGTTAGGGGTAGAGTTTACTTAAAAAAAAAAAAAGAAAAAATTCCTGGGGCGCCTGGGTGGCTCAGTGGGTTAAGCCTCTGCCTTCGGCTCAGGTTATGATCCCAGGGTCCTGGGATCGGTCCCCACATCAGGCCCTGCATCGGGCTCTGCTCAGTGGGGAGCCTGCTTCCTCCTCTCTCTCTGCCTGCTTGTGATCTCTGTTTGTCAAATAAATAAATAAAATCTTAAAAAAAAAGTCCTTGAGAAATCAAATAGCAGTCAAATACTTGAGGTCTCTGAGCTGATAAGGAATAATTTCTGAGGGACTGTCATTTTACATGTCTTTTTTAAAATCTGAGATTCTATTTAAATTTTTTTCTTTTTACAGAGGTGAACTGAAGCTCATAATGGGAAAAAATTCTTGCATATTGGTGATGAGGATAGCGACTTAGAAAATAGACGTGAGAGACCTTCCAATTCCTGACTTACCAGAAATGACTTAGAGTGATACTTCAAAGCAGGCGCTTAAGGAACACGTGTGAGAGAAGTAAGAAGGATTTACACAGCAGTCTGAATATTTATTAGAATCTCAGTATGTGCCAGAAATCCTAGGTGCTGATTAGTAATACAGCAGATATAGCCTACCCTCTGGAAACTTGTATCTTCCAAGGGAGGGTAGCAACAAACATGGAAATAAGGAATTTCAGTCCTGATAAGTTCTGGGCACAAAACAACTCATTTAGTCCAAACGATAACCCTATGAGGAAGAGTCCTGTTTATTTTACAGAAGAGTTAATTCAGGCCCGGTGTTTAACTACTTTCCCAAGGTCACATGGCTAACAGGGCAGAGCTAGTGGAGAATGTAATAGCGACAGGAAATGGGCTGTTCTGTAATCATTACCAAGGGTGGTGGTGAAAGGCCTCTCTGAAGAGGTGCATTTGAAGTTCAAAATAAAGAGAAGGCAGCCATGAGACCGGTAGGAGACATTCCAAATAGAACAAATGCACGGGCTCTGTGTTTGGAAGCTTCGTGTGTCTGAGGGCCGGTGGGTTCATAACAGCAGATGTCAAGAGATAGGAGCTAAATTGTGGGTGGCCTTATAGTTTGGATTTTACCCTTGTTCTGGGATTGTAGGGATCTGAACAGGGAGGTGATGTGATCTAAATTAGTGTGGAGCATGTCAGGAAGGGATATCAGGTGATTGATGGTGGCTTAGGTTAGGATTGCAATGGTGAAGATGGTGATAAGTGGCCAGCTAATAAGATATATTTTGGAGATAGAACTAGAAGACTTAATTATGTATTAGATTCTGAATGTGAGGGAAAGATAATGTTCCAGGATGATCCCTGGGATTTTTATAGAACTTGGGTGGAAAGCTGTACTCTGTTGAGATATTGAAGAAGCAGGAGTAGATTGTGGAGGGGAAAAAATCAACAGTTCTCTTAGCAATGTTAAGTTTCATATGCCAGTTGGATAGCCAGGAAGAAATGTCAGGAGGTTGATTTGGGGATTCTCTGAGGAGAATTCAGTGCTAGGAGTGGCCTGTATAGGTCTTTGCAGCCGTTGGATGAGATGAGGTCACCTAGGAAGTAAGTGTATAGAAGAGAAGAGGCCGAGGACTGAGCCCTCAGATACTCATAAAATCCAGGGTTCTAGTACTGGAGAAGCCTGCAAAGGAAGATAAATGATAGCAAGTACTGTGTCATGGAAAGCTAAGTTCCAAGAGTTCATCTCAAAGGAAAAGAATGGAGAGTTGTGTCAAATGCTGCGGAGAGGTCAAATAAGGTAGTGATTTAATTAAGCTGTGCGATCTGCTATAATAGACCCCCAAAATGTCCATTGGCACAAACAGTAGTTTTTTACCCCTCAAAGAAAAAATAGGAGAGTGATAGTGAAGAGTCCAGTGGTCTGGCCCTCCTCCACTTGGTCATTTAGGAACACAGATGAATGAAGGCTCTACCAACTTTCATGTGTGGCTTCAAGATCATGCTGTAGTCATCTTCATTATAGCCAGGTGAAAGAGAAGAGGAATATGGAGGATCTTGTGCAGGGACTTTTATGGGACAGGACTGGGAGTGGTAGGTATCTCATGTTCCATTGGCTTGAATTAAGTCATATGACTCCAGCCTCAATGGAGATTGCAGAAAACAAGCCATACACACAGGAGAAAGGAACCAGCTTATTGTGAGTAATCTCTACCTCTGATGGCCTTGGCAGGATATAGGCCATAGTGACTTTTGGGAAAAACTATTTCAGTGACGTGATAAGGATGAAAGTCCAAGAGAGAACTAGAAGTAAGAAATGAATAGACTTTTTCTGTAGTTTTATTATAAAGATTAACAGGAATGGGATAGAGGCTAGAGGGAGATGGAATGTCAAGGGAGAGTTTTTGTAAGAGGCATGTTACCAGTGCAAACAATGTGTATTTTTAACATGTGAGGAATGGATTTCCAGGTTCACACTGTTACGATATAGATTAGATGTGTGTTGAATTTGGCAAAGTGGTATATTGTACTTTAGGTTTTGAAACCTGATTATCATCTTAGTCATTGTTATATGTAGTAATGAGGTTATCAGATCAACTACTAGGTTGAGAACAGAATTCTCTCTTCTGTGGCAAGTGTCCTTCCATCAAAGAACCAGAATTTCAACATAAGTCCATTTTCTTCATAGAATGATGGGATGTATTCATAGCTGCATGATAAAGACTACTTTTTGTAGTCTGAAGTTTTATGGCCCTTCACTTGCTGACTCATTTGAAGTGATGGCAAAAACCTATGATAAATCAGTATCTTGTGGGATCTAAGGGAGAGGTATTTTTTATTTGTCAAGAAACTGGCCCAAGCACACTGTTCTGGGATGCCAAGATGTGTAGAAAATGATCGTTGCCAAGGGTCATTTAATAGGGATGCTCACTAATGTGAGGAAGACAGCTGAGCTACTCTAAGCTAAAATATGTAAATTTATTGAAAAAGATTTCTGGGAAGGTCATATATTTCTTGTCCTGTGGTCTATTTTTGTATTGAGATATAATTTACATACATAAAATCCACACTTTTAATACAGATCATTGGTTTTTAGTATATTCACAAGGTTGTATAACCATGACCACTATCTAATTCCAGAACATTTTCATCACCCTAAAAGGAAATGCATACCCATCCCAATCCAAATCCATTCCCATCTCCCACTCAGTCTCCGGTGACCACTAATCTTTCTGCTTCTGTGGATTTGCCTATGATGGACACTTCAGAAATGAAAAGAACAGGGGCGCCTGGGTGGCTCAGTGGGTTAAGCCGCTGCCTTCGGCTCAGGTCATGATCTCGGAGCCCTGGGATCGAGCCCCGCATCGGGCTCTCTGCTCAGCAGGGAGCCTGCTTCCTCCTCTCTCTCTGCCTGCCTCTCTGCCTGCTTGTGATCTCTTTATCAAATAAATAAATAAAATCTAAAAAAAAAAAAAGAAATGAAAACACATGGCTTTTTGTGTCAGGCTTCTTTCGTTTAGCATAAGGTTTTCAAGATTCATCCATATTGTAGCATGTATCAATACTTCATTCTTTTTATATTCCATTGTGTGGATATACCATCGATTATCCATTCATTAGTTGATGGACATTTGAGTTTCACTTTTTGGATATTCTATCATTGCTACTATAAAC
Organism: Lontra canadensis; assembly: GCF_010015895.1. NCBI lineage: Eukaryota > Metazoa > Chordata > Mammalia > Carnivora > Mustelidae > Lontra > Lontra canadensis. The sequence goes on from NW_022630995.1 coordinate 7,124,834, forward strand.
ATTTGTTTAAAGTTTTTTTCCCCGTATAATTTTTTTATTAACATATAATGTATTATTTGCTTCAGGGGTACAAGTCTCTGAATCATCAGTCTTACACACTTCACAGCACTCACCGTAGCACATACCTTCCCCAATGTCCATAACCCAGCCACCCTATTCCTCCCCGCTTACCCCTCCAGCAACCCTGTTTGTTTCCTGAGATTAAGCATCTCTTATGGTTTGTCTCCCTCCCCAGTTCCATCTTGTTTCATTTTTTCCCCTCCCTACCCTCCATGACCGCCCACCCTGCTTCTCAAATTCCTCATATCAGAGAGATCATATGATAATTGTCTTTCTGTAACTGACTTATTTCTCTTAGCATAATATCCTCTAGTCCCATCCATGTTGTTGCAAATGGCAAGATTTTGTTTTTCTTTTTTGATGGCTGCATAATATTCCATCATATATATATACACACACACATACATACACATATCACATCTTTGATCATCCATCTGTTGATGGACATCTAGGTTCTCTCTATAGTTTGGCTATTGTGGACATTGCTGCTATAAACATTCAGGTGCACATGCCCATTCAGATCACTTCCTTTGTATCTTTAGGGTAAATACCCAGTAATGTGACTGTTTTCCAGAGTGGCTGCACCAGTTTGCATTCCCACCAACGGTGTAGGAGGGTTCCCCTTTCTCTGCATCCTCACCAACATCTGTCGTTTACTGACTTATAAATTTTAGCCATTCTGACTGGTGTGTGAGGTGGTATCTCACTGTGGTTGTTTAAAGTTTTCTGTGTGAACATATGTTTTCATTTTTCTTGGGTATATATCTAGGCATGACATTGCTGGGTCAAATGGTCCTTTGTCTCTTTTATTTTTTTATTTTTATTTTTTTTTTAGATTTTATTTATTTATTTGACAGACAGAGATCACAAGTAGGCAGAGAGGCAGGCAGAGAGAGAGGAGGAAGCAGGCTCCTTGCTGAGCAGAGAGCCCAATGTGGGGCTCGATCCCAGGACTCTGAGATCATGACCTGAGCCGAAGTCAGAGGCTTTAACCCACTGAGCCACCCAGGCGCCCGGTCCTTTGTCTCCTTTAACCTTTGTTCTTTACTATATCGCCAGTTCTGCTCACTTGTTGCAAATCTCATGCACTCCCACACTGTTTTCTTTAGATTTTTAGAATTATTTTAACTTTTTTTAGTGATTAAAATGTCCCTCTCACCTTCTCTCTATATTGTCCCACTTGAGTAGTTCATGTTATGATTTTTCATAAAAAATTCAACACTTTGCCTATTCTGATCTCATGGAATTGAATTCAATTCCAATGACATTCTTCACTAATCTTCAGCTACGCAAAGGAAGAGCCAAACATTCCACCTTTTGGAACCCATCATTATCATCTTGTGCCAATTCCAAAGTCTTAAATTCACAAATTGCTTTAACAGTCACTCTTCCCCTATTTCACTCCATTAAACTTCATGCCTTTGTGACCTCCACTCCTTTGGTGCCTCTGCATTTTCAGTTTATTAGCTAAATTCTGTCTAAATTTGACTTCCTATCTAGATGGAACCCATGGCGAGCCATTTCAGTGGTGCTTTCTCCATCACACTTGATTCCTCCTCCTCTCTTCCTCCTCCGCCTCCTCCGCCTCCGCCTCCTCCGCCTCCTCCGCCTCCGCCTCCTCCGCCTCCGCCGCGGCCTCCTCCGCCTCCTCCTCCTCTCTTCTTCTTTCTTCTTCGCTCTTCTGACTGAGCCAGCTAGGTACTCCTCCATCATATTTAATTTTTTAACTTCTTTATTTATTCTCCTTGCAGTACCAATCATCTAAGAGTTAGCTTGTGTGTCATCTGTTTTCTCCATTCTTGACCCTGGGGATGCCAAGTCCTATAAAACAGAGTCCATTGGTTTCACTGCAAATTCATGGTGTCCAGGCTCAAATGGGCACATTTTACTATTTTGTATTCTTTTCATATAACAATGACTTCTTCATAACTACCTATTTCAAGGTATTTTTGCTCTTAAATCCTTGAGCCTCAATCTCACCATTATCTTTTTCAGCAAAGATGAAGTTCTTTTACTGAGAAGATCCAGGTAAGCTAATGTGTATGTCCTACACTTTTCTCAGTTTTCCCTTTTTCCTCTAAGCCTCTTCAAGGGTAAGACCATCTCATACTTTACCACCTTCACTACCTGTCCTGGGCTTTTCATGCCTCTTTAAAGCTTCTCTCCATTCTTTTTTTTTTTTTTTTTAAAGATTTTATCTTTTTATTTATTTGATAGAGAGAGAGAATACAAGTAGGCAGAAAGGCAGGCAGAGAGAGAGGGGGAAGCAGGCTCCCCGCTGAACAGGGAGCCTGACGTGCGCCTCTATCCCAGGACCCCGAGACCATGACCTGAGCCGAAGGCAGAGGTTTAACCCACTGAGCCACCCAGGCGCCCCTGCATTCTTCTTCCCTACAAAGATTTCCCAGTTGATAAAGAAAAATAAGCAATAACCTAATCCTGTTTCTACCTAATACTACCTCCTTAGCAAACCTGTAGATAGCTTTACCTAGGATGTACAATTTGTTGAATACCCTATGTCTCCTTCACAGTTGGCTTTCAAACTCAGTTTTTTTTTTGAAACTGTTTTTTCAAGCATTGTCTATTCACCAAATCTAGTATTTTTAATTTTTATCCTTTTGGTTCCCCTGTGGGGTATAAACAGGTTATTTGAGTTTCAGGGCCTCTTGCCTGGAGGGGCCTTTAAATGTTTACATTTTTGAATATACTTATAAGGTTGGAAAAGTAAAATACTTTTATATTCTTGTTCTTCAAGCTTTAGTCCTAACAAACCTGGATTTGCTACTTTATAATAGGGGGTCTCCTGAATTCATATAAAAAGTTCATCAGATTAGGTTATAGCCTACAGAGGGGGCATGGCTCCCTCCAACTTGGTTAGAGCCAGGGATAGAGGTAACTTCTATGTTATGAGATCTTAAATTGACCAAAGAATTGTATTCTTTCCATGCCCAGGTCCTAGGTCTGCTCCTCATAATTATAGCTTCAGGAACTAGATTTTAAGCAGCTTGACCAAGGTGACCAAGCACTGGAAGATTAATTCATGCTAGCCACGCTCACAGAAGATAATTTATAAATCAGAACATTTATCTCTCAGTGTACAAGAAGGAATTAATACCTAATTTTGACTACGGTTGTAGATATCTGCTGCTCCAGGACATTCTCTTACTTGGATCAAGGTGTTCTAGAGACCAAATACAATGATAAAACATTTAGTCTTCATGATTTCTTTTTATAAAGATTTACATCATCTCTACACCCAACGAGGGGCTCAAACTCAGGATCCCTGAGATCAAGGGTTACGCGGACTGAGTCCGCCAGGGTCCCAGTCTTCATGACATAATGCGAAAATATCCGAGTGCTTAAGGCCTCTCACTGGAGGGGCATGGCCTAAACCCCAAACTACTTGAAGGTGAGGAAAACCCCGTTTGTTAATGTGACCCAAGCCTGTGCGTCATTCTTAACCACCAGTCTTGCCTGGCCCTGGATCTAACCCTGAGCATTGTCTGTGCCTTCAACGTGTCACCCGCAACTGCACCCTCTTCGGCGGCCACACGCCCGCACTGCACCTCTCTTCCAGCCTCGCGGACGCCCTAGCCCTTCTCCTCTCTCCCTCTTCCATTATCTCCAGCCAAGGTGTGTCCCTCGCTTTCAGTGCCCAAGCTGTCCTCGAGGTCCCTCCTACGTCACTTGCGTTGTCACCTGCTTGCTTTCACCTTGCCTCACCTACTAATCATCACCTCCTAGGGTGTCACCCTCGTCACCCACCTGGCCCGGCCTGGCCCCACTGCCCCGACCAGAAGGGAGGCATCGAATCGCGGTCAGGCCGGCACCTTCCCGGGTGGGGGCGCCCAGGGCAGGCCCGGCTCCCCGCCCCTGCAGGGCCTCGGGGAGGAGTGCTTCGTCGCCCTCTGCCTGTGTCCCTCTTCTGTTTTCTCCCAGTCCCTCAGCGCCACCACCCCTTAATTCTCTCCGTAAGCACCGGAGTCGCCTCTAGCCCTCAGCGGCGAGGAGAGGCCTCGCGGCGAACGCAGACGGAGCCGCTCGGCTCCAGAACTGAAGCATCAGTGGGCGCTGGCGTCTGCGCCTCGGTGAGCAGAACCCGGCCAAGCCCCAGGTGCAGGGGCGGGGGTGGCTGGCGCTGAGCCAATCGTAGCTCGTGACGACAGGGCCCAGCCAATCAGAGCACGGAAAGCTTGGCGCACTCGGGGCGGGGCCGGGCGGGTGAGAGCCCGCCCCCTTGCAGCTCGGCGGCCAACGCCTTCGCCCGGGGCTTGCGGGAGCCGCGCAGGTTCACAGACTCCCGGGACTGGGCGCCTTGAGAGCGGGGAGACGGCGCCCTCCCGTCCAGCTCATTTCTTTACGGGCCTGGGCCTTGACAGGCGGGTTGGCGCCTGCCGTGGGCGCATTCTGACCCGGGCTGTATCTCTCTCGGGAGACTGTTCCAATGGTTGGGGCAGAGTGAGGTCGTTGCCTTGACGACGGCAGCATGCGGCCCGCGGTCCTCCCGAGTGCGCGCCTGCGGCAGGCCGAGGCCGCTCTGCCTCCCCGCCCGCTTCGCCTCCGACCCGCGACTGTGTCCCCAGAAGAACCCCAACCAGCTCCGGAACTGCCGGTTTGCTAGTCAGCATCTTGTAGACCTGGGAGCGAGATGCATTTCACCCCAAATTTGTTTCCAAGTTGGAAACCTCTGGGTCTTTCCATGTGAAAGGATTTTAAAGAAACGGTAAGCATAATACATTTATTATCTTTTTATAAAAAGATTTTATTTGAGAGAGAGAATGAGAAGGGGAGGGTCAGAGGGAGAAGCAGACTCCCTGCTGAGCAGAGAGCCTGATGCGGGCTTTGATCCCGTCTCTCCAAGATCACGACTGGAGCCACAGGCAGTCACTTAACCAGCGGAGCCACCCAGGCGCCCCAAGTACAGTACTGTTATTTTTTATTAATTTATTTTTTTAAATTTTTATTTTATTTGTACAATACTTTAAAAAACTTTTATTATCTCGTTCATTGATCTATGATAGATTTCAGTCTGTCTTTAACAACAACAACAACAACAAAAAGCATTGTTTTTAGTCCCTGACTGTTGGCATTAGAACCATATGCTTACATGGCACGTGTCCAGGAATACGGCATTGCCAATTTGGCCAGGCATCCTTTCAGTCTGTGCACAGGAGTAGAAGGCATGAAAAACTGTAGTTTATGAGTAACTGTTTCAGGAAACCAGAGGCTTTTTAAGCTGTGATACTTCTAAGGTATTTGTGGGCAGTAAAAAGCAAAAAGCAGGTGTATTCAACGTGCTGTGCCTACATGCCTGGTTGGTTTCCAGAATAAGACTTGCTTACTGTTAGCTTGCCATACGCTTCATCACATCTTAGACCTGCTTAAGGTAATCTTAATTTTGTTCACTTTGCATTTTCAGGCATTGAGGACACCAATTGCAAAGTGTTTAAAAATGATTCAGATTATAGTGTCCCCCTATTTTTGCTCTTGGCATGAGAAACCTAAAGGTCTAGTCATTAAGAAAGCATGCTGTCTTAATGGAAGGGGAAAAAATTTCAGGAAAGGAGAGAGAATTACATTGATAATTTTTCTCAGACAGACATTTAAAAAAAATAGTAGAGATTAAATGGAAGTTAATATGTCAAATATGGAAAGTTAGTATTGTGGACACTGCTCTGTAAACAGCTTATAGAAACTACTATCAAAGCTAGTGGTAAAATATGAAATAGTTGGAGTTGGTGTTGACGGGAATTTATTTTCATCTCTTCCCACTTCGGCTCAGTCTTCTGGTTTTCCATGTCTGTCTGCCTATCTATCTATCTATCTATCCTTAGATTATTAAGGTAAACTGATGAAAATGTATACACGCTGGATTATCACCGTTTGCTAGAACAAAGAGGGTATTTATTTTGTTTTTGTTGTCAGGGTGCTGATAACTGATAATATGGAAGCAAATGAAACATCACAATTCACAATCTGGGTAAATTAGTTTTAGATTGCCATAGGACACAATTAATGAAATAGGTGAGAGTTTTTTTTTTTTTCTTTCAACGTTTTATGAATGAGTATTCTTGTACTGTTAGGTTAAAAAAACCAGTTATAGAGGTACCTGGGTGGCTCAGTTGTTAAGGGTCTACCTTCAGCTCAGGTCATGATCCCAGGGTCCTGGTGGGATCCAGCCCCTCAATGAGCTCCCTGAGCCTGCTTCTTCCTCTCCCATTCCCCTCTGTCACTGTGTCTCTATCAATCAATCAATAAAATCTTTAAAAAAAATCAGTTATAAATCATCATTTGAATGTACAGTTACTGAAAGATTATTCTTCACAAAACTCTTAGAACCATATTGGGATTAGGAGAAATATTTTTTATTCTTTGCTTTTGGAATTTAACTTCAAAATCAGATTTAAAAAATAAACTTAGGGGCGCCTGGGTGGCTCAGTTGTTAAGTGTCTGCCTTCTGGTGAGGTCATGATCCCGGGGTCCTGGGATCCAGCTCTGCATTGGGCGTCCTGTTTGGCAGGAAGCCTGCTTCTCCCTCTCCCACTCCCCCTGCTTGTGTTCCCTCTCGTTGTGTTTCTCTCTGTCAAATAAATAAATAAAATATTTTATAAATAAATAAATAAATAAATAAATTTAACTGGCTTTTATATTTCATGGCAGTCAAGTCTTGTGAATTAAAATCTATCTGTATTTGAACTGAAAAGTTTTTTTCTATACCAAAATACGTAGAAGAATGATCATTGGTCCTTCATCAGTCATTATTAGGATAGCCATTATCCAAAAATGTCATATAATGAGATGTAAAAGAATTCTAAACACAAAACTCAAATGATCATACTCAAAGTGAGTAATCATTAAAAGGATTTTTGAAATATTGTACTTGGTCCTATTAAAATTTAATTTTTAAACAATTTGCTTATATACTGTGATGTCGTTATTTTGTAAGTTCAATATGGGAATTTAATTACGACATTAAGAAAGGTAAAGAAAAACAGCTTTGTGAAAATTTCTTAATGTTAACTTGGTACGTGATCATTTGTGAACAAATATTTTTCCCAACTGAGTAGAAAGTGCATAAAGATTTTCAATTTTGCTTTTTTAAAAGATTTCTTTATTTGAGAAAGAGAGAGAGATAGAGAGCATGATTGGGGGGAAGGACAGAGGGAGAGAATCCTTAAGTAGACTCTCCCTCCCCTACCCCCAACCCGAGGCTGGAGCCCGACTTGGGGCTCGATCCTACCATCCAGGAGATCATGACCTGAGCCGAAACTAAGAGTCGGTTGCTTAACTAACTGAGCCATCTACTTGCCCCTCAACTTTGCTTTTTTAAACCTGATGTAAAAATAATAAATATGATCTTCACTAGAACCAAACTCATTGGGACGCCTGTCCGGCTTAGTCGGTAGGGTGAATGACTCTTGATCTCAGGGCTATAAGTCCGAGTCCCACTTGGGTGTGGAGATTACTTAACAGTAAAATCTTAAAACACAAAACAAAACTCACTTGCGTTTTTTCACCTCTGAGTGAAAAGGAGTTGTGTTTTTTTCTAAAGTAAGCTATACTTGTTTTCCATGATAGTTCAAATATTGCTTTATCTGAATTAAAAATATATTGAATTTCATTAACATGGCATTTAATAAATTAAACTTTAACTTAAACTTTAATTCTTGTCTATTATGAAATGTCTTGTCTAATGCAATAATTTGAAAAACATAGCTTAGATGTAGAAGCAGTAAGAAATTGTGAGTCAGAACAGAAGACCCATTAACACAGCGACTGCTCTAATATGGAAAACAAGTGGGGAAGAATTAATTTACTGGAGGGGTGCCTGGGTGTCTCAGTGGGTTAAAGCCTCTGCCTTCGGCTCAGGTCATGATCCCAGGTCCTGGGATCGAGCCCCACATCAGGCCCGCTCAGCGGGGAGCCTGCTTCTCCCTCTCTCTCTGCCTGCCTCTCTGCCTACTTGTGATCTCTGTCTGTCAAATAAGTAAATAAATAAAACCTTAAAAAAAAAAAAGAATTAATTTACTGGAAAGGTGGAGGAAATGAATATGGTCAGCATTATGAACTCTATGTTTTGGTTTCCACAGCAAGAAGAATTCCTACCGGTTTTGAATTAAAATGGAAAAATATGAGAACCTAGGATTGGTTGGAGAAGGGAGCTATGGAATGGTGATGAAGTGTAGGAATAAAGACAGTGGAAGAATTGTGGCCATCAAGAAGTTCTTAGAAAGTGATGATGACAAAATGGTTAAAAAAATTGCTATGCGAGAAATCAAATTACTAAAGGTGAGTAAATACTGAGTTAAAAAAAAGTTGTTTCTTGATCAAGATTACATTTTTAGAAAAAAATTACTGTTTTTATATTAATTTCCATGCCAAAATTTAAGACATAAGTTTCTTTTTTCACATTAAATAAATAACATGATTATATATTCAAATTCATTTGTCCTATGAATATAAACATGATTTTGAAATATTAGTTGCTTCTTTCTGTATCCATCTGCCTATCTATCTGTCTATCAGTCAACTCTGTGGGGGTCCTAAAGACCACTCCCCATGCTATGATTCAATAGGAGGGCTCAGAGCACTCAGCATGCGGTTGGTTGTACTCATGGCTGTGATTTATTATAGTGACAGGATATAAAGCAAAACCAGCAAAGGAAAAGGCACATGCGGGGAATTCCAGAGGAAACCTGTCACAGGTTTCCAAGAATCCTCTTCCAGTGGAGTCACATAGGATGCACTTGCGTTTTCCAAAAATGATCTGTGACGGCACGTGTGAAATACCGTCTACTAAGGAGATTCCGTACATTTGGTGTCCAGGGTTTTTACTGGAGGATGTTCATGTAAGACACCCTCTGCCTGACTCATACCAAAATTTCAGAGTCCCAGAAGGAACACAGAGATTCAGCGTAAACATTTTTTTCACACATTGAGCCACTTTATCAGTTCTGGAAATGACGAGACCCCTCATGACATCCAAGTTCCCAAGTGCCAACCAAGGGCTCACTTCGCAAGCAGACCTTTCTTTTTTTCAAGATTTTTATATATTTTTTTGACAGAGATATCACAAGTAGGCAGACAGGCAGGCAGAGAGAGAAGGGGAAGCAGGCACGGGGCTCGATCCCAGGACCCTGAGACCAGGACCTGAGCCGAAGGCAGAGGCCTAACCCACTGAGCCACCCAGGAGCCCCAGACCTTTATTTTTTTAAAGATTTTTATTTATTTTTTTGACAGAGAAACAGCGAGAGAGGGAACACAAGCTAGGGAGTAGGAGAGGGAGAAGCAGGCTTCCCGCTGAGCAGAGAGCCCGATGTGGGGCTCGATCCCAGGACTCTGGGATCACGAACCAAGCTGAAGGCAGACGCTTAAGGACTGAGCCACCCAGGCGCCCTGCAAGCAGACCTTTCTAAGTCTCAGGTCTCAGGGGATCTTTTTCTTTTTCTTTCTCTAATCAGTCTCACCAAAAGTTTACCAATTTTATTTATCTTTAGGAAGAACCAATGTTTGATCTTCTCTATTTTGTATTTCTTTTTTAACTTAAATTCAATTAACCTATAGCGTATTATTAGTTTCAGAAGTAGAATTTAGTGATTCATCAGTTGCGTATAACATCCAGTGCTCATTACATCATGTGCCCTCCTGAATGCCCATCATACAGTTACTCCATCCCTCCCCGCTCCCCTGCCATGCACCACCTCCTCTCCAGCAACCCTCAGTTTTTCCTAAACTTTTATGCTTTCTTTCCCTCTCTGGTTTTGTCTTATTTTTCCTTCCCTTCCCTTATGTTCATCTATTTTGTTCCTTAAACTCCACATACAAGTGAAATCATATGATATTTATCTTTTTCTGACTGACTTATTTTAGTTCACATAATACCCTCTAGTTCCATCCATGTCATTGCAAATGGCAAGATTTCATTCTTTTTGATGGTTGACTAATATTCCATTAAAGATAGATACCACATCTTCTTTGTCAACTCATCTGTCGATGGACATCTGGGCTCTTTCCGTAGTTTGGCTATTGTGGACATTGCTGCTATAAACATTGGGGTGTCCCTTTGAATCATTATGTTTGTATCATTTGGATAAACACCAAATAGTACAATTGTTGGGCCGTAGGGTAGCTCTTCTTTTATTTTTTTTTTTAAAGATTTTTATTTATTTATTTGACACACAGAGAGAGACAGCAAGAGAGGGAACACAAGCAGGTGGAGTGGGAAAGGGAGAAGCAGGCTTCCTGCTGAGCTGGGAGCCTGATGCGGGGCTCGATCCTGAAGGCAGATTTTTTTTTAAATTTTATTTATTTGTTAGAGAGAGAGAGAGAGAGAGCGCAAGCACAGGCAGACAGAGTGGCAGGCTAGAGGCAGAGGGAGAAGCAGGCTCCCTGCCGAGCAAGGAGCCTGATGTGGGACTTGATCCCAGGACGCTGGGATCATGACCTGAGCCGAAGGCAGCCACTTAACCAACTGGAGCCACCCAGGCGTCCCCTGAAGGCAGATATTTTTAACTTTTTGAGGAACCTCTATAATGTCTTCCAGAGTGGCTGCACCAGTTTGCACTCCCATCAACCTTGTAAGAGTGTTTCCCTTTCTCTGCATCCTTGCCAATATCTGTTGTTTCCTGAGTCAATTTTAGTCTTTCTAACTGGTATGAGGTGGTATCTCATTGTGGTTTTGATTTGTATTTCCCTGATGTTGAGTGGTGTTGAACATCTTTTCATGTGTCTGTTGGCCGTTTGTATGTCTTCTTTGGAGAAATGTCTGTTCATGTCCTCTGCCCATTTCTTGACTGGATTATTCGTTCTTTGGGTGTTAAGTTTGATAAGTTCTTTATAGATTTTGGATGTAGCCCTTTATCTGATAAGACATTTACAAATATCTTTTCCCATTCCATAGGTTGCCTTTTAGTTTTGTTGACTGTTTCCGTTGCTGTGCAAAAGCTTTTTATCTTGATTAAGTCCCAGTAGTTCATTTTTGCCTTTCTTTCCCTTGCCTTTGAAGACATGTCTATCAAGAAGTTACTGTGGCTGAGGTCAAAGAGGTTTCTGCCTATGTTCCACTCTAGAATTTTTTTTTTAAGATTTTATTTATTTGATAGAGAGAGACAGCAAGAGAGGGAACACAAGCAGGAGGAGTGGGAGAGAGAGAAGCAGGCTTCCCGCTGAGCAGGGAGCCCAACATGGGACTCGATTCCACGACCCTGGGATCATGACCTGAGCCAAAGGCAGGTGCTTAGTGACTGAGCCACTGAAGTGCCCCTCCCCTCCCCTAGAATTCTGATGGATTCCTGTCTTACATTTAGGTCTTTTATCCATTATGAGTTCATTTTAGTATAGGGTCTAAGAAAGTGGCCCAGTTTCATTCTTCTGCACGTGACTGTCAGATTTTCCCAAAACCATGTGTTGAAGAGGCTGTCTTATTTCCATTGGACATTCTTTCTCACTTTGTCAAAGATTAGTTGACCATAGAATTGAGGGTCCATTTCTGGGTTCCCTATTCTGTTCCATTGATCTATGTGTCTGTTTTTGTGCCGGTATCATACTGTCTTGATGATTACATCTTTGTAATATATCTTGAAGTCCAGGATTGTGATGCCTCCAGCTTTGGTTTTCTTTTTCAAGATTGCTTTGGCTATTTGAGGTCTTTTCTGATTCCATACATATTTTAGGATTATTTATTCCAGCTCTCTGAAAATTGTTGATGGTATTTTGATAGGGATTGGATTTGAGAGTGATCTGGCTGTGACATCCGTCACCCCATTGATCATGAGGGTTGATTTGGCTGATTTGGCTGGCTGCCAAATTTGGTGTCCCCTTCATCACCTCAGTGCTCCATGTGCGTCTCTCCCAAAGCTGCACATTCAGTCTACTGAGGATGACCTTCCCTGATAGAGAAGGACCATTCTTTGGTCAAAGGTGTATGAATAGTTGTGCTTTTCTCCTAGAACTTCCAAACAAGTTCTCAAGGTCTTTTTTCTTTCTTTTCCTTCCCTTCTCTTCCCTTCCCTTCCCTTTCCTTCCCTTCCCTTCCCTTCCCCTCCCCTCCCCTCCCCTCTCCTTTCCTCCTTCCCTTCCTTCCTGTCTTTCTATCTTTCCTTCTTTCAGTAAACTCTACCCCCAATGTGGGACTTGAACCCACAACCCTAAGATCAAGAGTTGCATGCTCTACTGACAGAGTCAGCCAAATGCACCTGTACGTCTCTCTATTTCATTTTTTGTCTCTGGTATTTCATTCCTTCTACTTAGTTTGGGTGGGTTTATTTTGCAGTTCTTCCTGACCTGTTGATATAGATGCTTATTTTAACTTCAAGCCTTTCCCCCGCCTCATATATACATTTAAGGCTATCTTTCTTGCTATGAGCAGCTTGGTATGTATCTCAGAAATTTTCATTAGGAGTTTAAAATATTTTCTCATTTTCCTTAATTTCTGACTATTTCCTTAATTTCTGAAGCTTTCTAGATTTCCCTCTCCTCGTTTTTTACTTTTGCCACAATTTTCTTGTAATCTGAATATATACTATGTAACATTTTATTACTTTTGAAAAAAAATTTTTTTTTTAAAGATTTTATTTATTTATTTGATGGAGAAATCACAAGCAGGCAGAGAGGCAGGCAGAGAGAGAGAGGAGGAAGCAGGCTCCCTGCTGAGCAGAGAGCCCGATGCGGGGCTCGATCCCAGGATTCTAAGATCATGACCTGAGCCGAAGGCAGCAGCTTAACCCACTGAGCCACCCAGGCACCCCTGAAAAAATTTTTAAAGATTTTATTTATTTATTTGACAGAGAGAGAGAGTGAGCATGTGCACAAGCAGGGATAGCAGTAGACAGAGGGAGAGGGAGAAGCAGGCTTCCCGCTGAGCAGGGAACCTGATGTGGGGCTTAATCCCAGGACCCTGGGATCATGACCTGAGCTGAAGGCAGATGTTTAACTGACTGAGCCACCCAGGTGCCCCCCCTTTCAAATTTTTTGATACTTTCTTTTTTGGTTCAGAGTGTAAGTCATTGAAAAAAAAAATTCCTTGTGTGCTTGAAAAAGTATTCCATTAAGTCAAGTTTATTTAATTATGTTATTTAAATCTTCTAATTTTTCTAAATTATTACTGATTTTTTGTAGCTTTTTCCAGCTGGTACTGAGAAGAAATATGTTAAACTCTTCCTCTGAGTTAATTGATTTGTCTGTTTTTCATTGTAGTTCATTTAATGTTTATAAACAGAAAAGCTATGTTAGTACATTAAATTTAGAATTATATATTCATGTTGAATCAAATATTTTATCATGAAATAACTTATTAATGTTTTGTCTTAAAGTCTGTGTGAAGCTAATAAAGCTACACTAGTTTAATTTTGGTTACTGTTTGCATAGTGTATCTTTTTATACATTTTTACTTGGAAGTTTTTCAATTCTTATTTAGATATGTGTCTTGTAAACATCATATGGTCACATTTAGCTTTTTATATTCTTTGGCAACCTTTGCCTTTTAATTGGAATATTTAGTCTATTTATACATAATGTAATTTCTAGTATATTTCACCATAAGTCTACCATCTTACTATGTGTCATTTGTCTACTTTTGTATTTCTTTTTATTTCTTTGGATTAATTACATTTATAATTTCTTTATTTCCTTCTAATAATTTGAAAATTATACATCATATTTCTCACTTTTTAGTGGTTATCATAGACATTTGTTCAAGTCTAACATTATCTGATACTTGTATTCTTCTTCTAGGTAATACACATCCTTACAATACTTATCTCTGGTTATTCCCTTCCATCATATGCTAACATTGTTGTATATTAACTCTTATATATTTTTTAAACATCACAAGACATAGTTATTGTTCACTGTTCATTTAAGTGTATATTTACTTATAGCTTTCTTTGTTTTTCCTTTTGCATCCCTAGCCCTTTATCTGGGATCTCTTCTTTTCTTGGAGTGTATTATTTAGGATTTCCTTTTGTGATGAAACATTTCATTGTTAGTTTGCATGGATGTGTCTTTTTTTAAAATGTAAAAAAATTTTTTTTTAAGATTTTGTTTTTATTTATTTGACAGACAGAGATCATAAGAAGGCAGAGAGGCAGGCAGAGAGAGAGGGGGAAGTTCTCTCCACTGAACAGAGAGCCCGAGGCGGGGCTTGATCCCAGGACCCTGGGATCATGACCTGAGCCGAAGGTGGAGGCTTTAACCCACTGAGCCACCCAGGCACCCCTGAAAGTGTCTTTTTGCTGTCATCCTTAAAGGATATTTTTGCTCTCTATGGAATTTGAGGTTGGCAGTTGTTTTCTTTCAATAAAATGAGGATAACATTGTTTTGACTTCTGGCTTCCATTCTGCTTCTGGGAAGTCAGGTGTCAAGCCAATTGCTGCTCTTTTATAAGTTTATTTTTTTATGTCTGCATCTTTATTATTTCATTCAGCTTTTTATTAACATTAAATGGACATATAGAAAAGTATGTATCTCATAAGAATACATCTCTGTATATTTTTAAAAAATTAAACAACTCCATGTTACCACTGTGTAAGTCAAGAGAGAGAACATTAAAATCACTCCATAAGCTTCCCTTACGTCTTCTGTAGCCACTACTGCCTTCCTCCTCTATCCAGGTCACAAATATCCTAATTCTTTTTTTTTTTTTTAAAGTTTTTATTTATTTATTTGAGGGGATGGGCAGAGGGAGAGAATTTCAAGTAGAGTCCATGCTGAGTGCTGAGTCCCACAACCCAGAAATCATGACCTGAGCCAAAAACCAGAGTGAGACACTCAACTGACTGGGCCATCCAGGTGCTCCACAGCTATCTTAATTCTTATCAGCATAAGTTAGTTTTGTTTTTTTGTTACTTGGAATTTTCTCTTTGATCTTGTTTTTCTGAAATTTCACAATGTGTCTAGTTTGGATAACTTTTATCTTGCTTCATTGGGGTCTTTATGAATCTATGATATCATTTCTTTTATTAATTCCACAAAATTCTCATTTATTATTTCTTCAAATATTATTTCAACTCATTCCCTTTCTCCTCTATTTTTGGGACTTCAGTTAACATGAATCTTATTGAATTATCTTTTTACCTGTTTTTCTTTTCATCTATTTGTCTCTCTATGCCCCTTCTGCATAATTTATTATGATTCATCATTCAGTTAAATAATTTCTCCTCAGTATGGTTAATCTCCATCACTGAATTGTTAATTTTGAGTATTGTATTAGATGGTGTACAAAAATATAATTATAGCTCAGTGAATTATTGGAAAGCAAACATTCATTGAACCACCAGGTCAAGAAATCAAACATTGCCAACAACACTTTTCTTGTACTTTCCCAGTCATCTTAGCCCCTTCCTTCTTCTTTAAGGTAAACACTATCCTGACTTGCATGTTAATCACTGCCATGATTTTCCCCCTACATTTACCAAATAAACATGCATTCCTAACTACTATAGTCTAATTTTACTTATTATCCTCATAAAAAACTTTCTTTTTGCTCTCTTAATGTTATCCTTTACTCAACAGTAGTTAATTTCAATGTAGTCAAAATTTTTTTTAAAGATTTTATTTATTTATTTGACAGACGGAGATCACAAGTAGGCAGAGAAGCGGGCAGAGAGAGAGGAGGAAGCAGGCTCCCTGCTGAGCAGAGAGCCCAAGGCCGGGCTCCATCCCAGGATCCTGGGATCATGACTTGAGCTGAAGGCAGAGGCTTTAACCCACTGAGCCACCCAGGCGCCCCTGTAGTCAAATTTTTAATATTTTTTAAATTATGTTAGTCACCATATACAGTACATGATTAGTTTTTAAAATTAATTTATTTTTTCTCACCATAGCCTATACTATCCCTGATGTCCATCACCCAGCCACCCCATCCCTCCCACACTCCTCCCCTCCAGCAACCCTCAGTTAGTTTCCTGAGATTAAGAATTTTTTATGGTTTGTATCCCTCTCTGGTTTCATCTTATTTCATTTTTCCCTCATTTCACCTATGATCCTCTGCCTTGTTTCTCAAATTCCTCATATCAGTGAGATCATATGATATTTGTCTCTCTGATGGACTTATTTTGCTTAGCATAATACCCTCTGGTTCCATCCATGTTTTTGCAAATGGCAAGATTTCATTTTTTGATGGCTGCATAGTATTCCCTTGTATATATACACCACATCTTCTTTATCCATTCGTCTGTTGATGGACATCTAGGATCTTTCTGTAGTTTGACTATTGTGGACATTGCTGCAATAAACATTCAGGTGCACGTGCCCCTTCAGATCACTACATTTGTATCTTTTTTTTTTTTTTAAGATTTGTTTATTTATTTGACAGACAGAAATCATAAGTAGGCAGAGAGGCAGGCAGAGAGAGAGGAGGAAGCAGGCTCCCTCCTGAGCAGAGAACCCAATGTGGGGCTCGATCCCAGGACCCTGGGATCATGACCTGAGCCGAAGGCAGAGGCTTTAACCCACTGAGCCACGCAGGCGCCCGACTACATTTGTATCTTTAGGGTAAATGCCCAGTAGTGCAATTGCTTTTTTGATGTAGTGTTCTATGATTCATTGTTTGCTTATAACACCCAGTGCTCCATGCACTCTGTGCCCTCCTTAATTCCCATCAGTAGGCCAACCCATCCCCCCACCCCCCTCCTTTCTAAAACCCTCAATTTGTTTCCCGGAGTCCACAGTCTCTCATGGTTTGTCTCCCACTCCGATTTCTCCCCCTTCATTTTCCCCTTCCTTCTCCTAATGTCCTCCATGCTATTCCATATGTTCCACAAATAAGTGAAACCATACGATAACTGACTTTCTCTATTTGACTTATTTCACTTAGCATAATTTTTAATATTTTCTTTTATGGTTGGTACCATTTATGTCTGCTCAAAAAGTCTTTTTCTACTTAGAGATTAGGGTATCCTTCTATTATTCAGAAACTTAATAGCTTTGGTTCTCATATTTATATTTTAGTACACCTAGACTTGATCTTAATTATGGTGTATGACGCAGTCAAGTCTTATTTGTTCTTTATTGATGTCCAATTGTCCCAGAAACATTTCCTGAAAATAGCATCTTTTCTCCATGGCTCTGAATTCCTCATTTGCCATATGTCTTTATATGTAGGGGTGGCTTTTCTGCTCTTTATTCCATTCCGTTGGTATATTTGTCTAAGTTTGTGCCAGTATCTCACATTCCATATTCACTCTAGTGAATCACTTCAGATACATGTGCTGTCCCTGCTATGTATTTTATTCTATATATAATTAAATTCCTCCCAAATTGTTCAGTCAGTATTTATTAGGACATATCTCATATTTATCCTTCCCATTACTCACCAATCATTCTTACATTTCTGAGCTTCCATCTAGGGTCATTTCCCTTGTATTTAAAAAACATACCCTTGGGGCACCTCGGTGGCTTAGTCATTAAGCGTCTGCCTTTGGCTCAGGTCATGATTCCAGAGTTCTGGGATCAAGCCCTTCATTGGGCTCCCTGCTCAGCAGGGAGTCTGCTTCTCCCTCTCCCACTCCCCCTGCTTGTGTCCCCTCTCTTGCTGTCTCTCTCTGTCAAATAAATGAATGAATGAATGTCTGCCAAATGAATGAATGAATGAATAAATAAATAAAATGTATCCTTTATTTTCTTTAAAGCAGATCCACTAGTAGGAAATTCTGTCCACTTTTGTTTGTCTAAAAAAAAAAAACAACCTTTATTTTACTTTTTGTTTAAAGACTATTGGCAAAGGATAGAGAATTCTAAGTTGGCAGTTCATTACATTCATTGTGTTCGAGATATCATTCCACTGTTCCTCTGGTTTTTATTGCTTCTATTGAAATGTCAGATATTTCTTAGTATGTCTTTTTTTCTTTTGGATGCATTAAGATTTTCTTTTTGACTTAGATTTTCAGCAATTTAATAATAATGGTCTCGATGTGGGGTTTTTTTTTTCCTATTTTTTACCTTGAATTTATGTCTCTTGCATCTATAAAATAATGTCATTTGTCACTTTTAGAAAATACCTAGCTATTATTATTTCATGTATTGCTACTCTCTTATTCTCTCTTCTCCGTTTAAGAACTTAGTTTCATATATTAGACTTTCCCCATGTGTCTCTTATATTTTCTGTGTTTTCCAGCCTTTCATTTTTCCCTGGTTCATTCTAGATATTTTCTTCCAACCTATCCTCAAAATCAGTAATTCTTTTTCAACCTACTGTATACTTTTATACTTAAGCATTGACTTCTTAATTAAAGATGTATTTTTCAATTCTGGTATTTCTATTGGATTTTTTTTTATAGTTTCCATTTTGCTGCCAAAACTCTTTATTGTGTTCTTTTTGACTATTTTGTCTTTTCTAAAGTCTTCATCTAAGTACCTATTATCTGGATCTCCCATATGTTTATTTCTATTGTTTGTTTTTTTCTCTTGGTTTTTTATTAAATTAACTTTTGATATGCCTGTATCAATTTTTAAAAATTGTATACATAGCTTGAGTCTATGCATGATATCTTTCCCCTGAGAGGAATTACACTTGCTTTTATGTGGCTCTTGAGCGTACTCCAGGAAACCTAACATTGTACCATCTCTTAGTCCAGTTTGAGGAATTTACATTATTTGAATTTGAATTGTGGTCCATGAGAATGCTTATTTATTATTCAGCCTTATAGTTTGTGGACTTTTAGGGCCAACCCAAAGTAGGAAGGGGTCTCATCAGGCTGTACCCCTTCTTTCTACCTTGATGGCCCCCAGACCATTGCTATTACCTTAGGCCACAAGACTGTCAAAAGTGTCACTCAGACTCTTAATCTTCTCTCTGATTTGTATGTTTCCAGGGTTTTAAAAAAATAACTAATTGCTTGGCTCACTTCCCTGGATCTCTGTCTTCAAGATCCTAGTCTAGATATTCTTTATTATCTTATCTCCCTTATTCCTTACAACAGTGGTTTTATATTTTTGTCCAGCTTTTCTACGTGTACTCAGTATGAGAGTTATTATAAATTACCTAGTCTACTGTTATTGTAAACAGAAATTATTATACTTTTCTGTTCTAAAATTTTTATTTGGTTCTAAATCTTCTATATCACTTTTTCTGATTTCAAGGTTTTTTTTTTTTAACATTTTTTATTTATTTATTTGATAGATAGAGATCACAAGTAGTCAGAGAGGCAGGCAGAGAGAGAGGAGGAAGCAGGCTCCCCGCTGGGCAGAGAGCCCAATCCCTGGCTCTCGATCCCAGTACCCTGAGACCATGACCTGAGCCGAAGGCAGAAGCTTTAACCCACTGAGCCACCCAGGCGCCCCTGATTTCAAGTTCTTTCAAAAAGTTTTTGTGTAAGCTCTATATTCAACTCAGAGATCAAGAGTCACATGCTCTGTTGACTGAGTCAGCCAGGTACCCCATTTTTTTTTAAGTGCTGCTTTTTTGTTTTACTATTTATTTATTTACTTATTTACTTAAACTCCACCCCCAACATGGGGCTTGAACCCACCATCCAGAGATCAAGAGCCACGTGTTCTACCAACTGAATGAGGCAGGTACCTCAAGTTCTCTCAATTTTTTGAGGTTGACTTTTTTCTTTTTAAGCATAGTAGCTTTATCTGATAATTCTAATATCTGAACTCATGCTGTATCTGCTTTGGTTTTCTTTATGTCCCAATAGTTTTTATTTGTGGTATCACATTTCTTTTTATACCTGGTTGTCTGATTTTTCACTGGAAATTATTTGAAACATTTTTTAGGAATAATTTGAGGCTAAAGTGAAGCCTACTGGGGACTGGTTCATTTCTGTCCATTTTTTACTGGGGAAGATGTAGTTCTTAGGGTCCCAGCTTACACTGGGCTTCAGAGACCCCACCTTTGGAAGGCATTTGAACTTTGACTTTTCCTTCCCTCTTAGACCCAATAGGCCACAAAAATCCAAGCTCAGTTACACACCTGTTGGTCAATGGCAAAATCAGCTTAAGTATTGAAATTAACTCTCTGAGTTCTCTTGTTCTTGATTTTGGCCCAGTAATTCCTTACTGTCTTCTTGGCTCTTTTATATGTTTAAGAAGATTTTATTTATTTATTTGACAGGTAAAGATCACAAGTAGGCAGAGAGGCAAGCAGAGAGAGAGAGAGGAGGGAGCAGGCTCCCTGTCCAGCAGAGAGCCTGATGTGGGGCTCAATCCCAGGATCCTGGGATCATGACCCGAGCCAAAGGCAGAGGCTTTAACCCACTGAGCCACCCAGGTGCCCCTGTTTAAGAAGATTTTAAAATATTTTGTTTAACTTTGTAAGAATTCTCAATAGGACAGTTGTTTTGAGTTACCTACCCCTACCAAATGTGGTAATCATCAGCTTTTAAAAATAAAAGCACAGAGAAAGAGTGAGAGAAAGAGGAAGGTAGAACTGTTAGTCTATGTTTTCATTTTAGAAGTATGTTGTTTAATCTCCACATATTTTGGAATTTTCTAGTTATCTTTGTTGATTTCTAGTTTAATTCCACTATGGAACAAGAGCAGACATCGTGTGATTTCTATTATTTTAAATTTGTTAAGGTATGTTTTGTGGCCTACAATGTGGTCTTTCTTGGTGAGTGTTCCATTTGAACTTGAGAAAAATGTGAATTCTGTTTTTGGGTAGTCTGTAGATGTCAATTATATCAAGTTGGTTGATGGTGTTGTTGAATTTAACTGTGTGTCCTTACTGATTTTTTACCTGTTGGGCCTATCTATTTCTGAGAGGAATGGTTGACAGTTTCAACTATGATAGTGGATTTGTTTATTTCTCCCTGCAGTTCTATCAATTTTTATCCCATATAGTTTAATGTTCTGTTGTTAGACACATACATGTTAAGAATTATTATGTCTCCTTGGAGAATTAACACCTTTTCATTAGGAAATGCTCTCTTTATCCTTGATAACTTTTCTTACGTCGCAGTTTGGTTTAGTCTGGAATATAACTGCTCCTGCTTTCTTTGGCTTAGTGTGGTATATTTTCTTCATCCATTTAATTTACCTTATTTATTTATTTATTTAAAGATTTTATTTTTAAGTAATCTCTAAATCCAACCCTGAGCTTGAACTCATAACCCTGATATCAAGAGTTGCACGCTCTACTGACTGAGCCAGCCAGGTGCCCCTCCCTCCATTTACTTTTCATTTATATGTGTTTTTATACTTAATGTGTATTTCTTTTTTTTTTTTTTAAGATTTTATTTATTTATTTGACAGAGAGAGTCACAGCAAGAGAGGAAACACAAGCAGGGGGAGTGGGAGAGGGAGAAGCAGGCTTCCCGGTGAGCAGGGAGCCCAAAGTGGGGCTCTATCTCAGGACCCGGGGATCATGACCTGAGCCAAAGGCAGACGCCTAACAACTGAGCCACTCAGGCGCCCCTTAATGTGTATTTCTAATAGATAGCATATAGTAAGGTTGTGTGTTTTGATCCACTCTGACATTCTGCATCATTTAATTGGAATATTTAGATCCTTGATGTTCAAATTGACTATTTTGTGATATAGTTTTAATATCTACCTTATGTATTTATTTATTTAAATTATTTTTATTAACATATAGTGTATTATTTGCCCCAGGGGTACAAGTCCACAAATCATTACACATTTCACAGAACTCACCATAGCACATACCCTCCCTATCATATTTATTACTATTTCCTATTTGTTGCCCTTGTTTTGGTTTCTGCTTTTGTCTTCCACTCTTTTCCTGCCTTTTGTGGTTGTAATTGAAAATTTAATATGATTCCATTTTTTTTCTTTCTTAGCCTATCAGTTATAGTTCCTTTTAAACTTTTTTTTTTTTTTTTTTGGAACTTGCCCTACAACTTGCAACATACATTTACAACTAATCCAAATCCACTTTTGGATAACACTATACCACTTCACATGCATATGAGTGATTTTTAATAATAAAGTAATCCTAATTCCTTCATCCTGTCTCTTGTACCATTGTTACCATTCATCTCACTTATATATAAATATACCTAAGCATTTATATACAGAAGATATATTCATAAGCATGTGATCAAATACATTATTCATATTACTATTTTGAACAAACTGTTATCTGTTATATCAATTAAGAATAAGAAAAATATTCACTTACTCCTTTGATTCTCTTCCTTTCTTTATGTAGACCAGATTTTCTGGCCTTTATTATTTTCCTTCTCTCTAAAGTATTTCTTTTAACATTTCTTGCAAGGCAAGTCCACTGGCAACACATTTCCCCAATTTCTTTTTTTTTTCTTTTAATATTTTTAATTTATTTGACAGACAGAGATCACAAGTAGGCAGAGAGGCAGGCAGAGAGAGGGGGAGGCAGGCTCCCCACTGAACAGAGAGCCCAACGTGGGGCTCAATCGCAGGACCCTGAGATCATGACCCGAGCTGAAGGCAGAGGTTTTAACCCACTGAGCCACCCAGGCGCCCCACATTTCCCCTGTTTCTTAACCAACTAAAACATCCAAGTGCCCCTACATTTTTCTTTTTAATTGCTGCAGTTTATTTCATTGTATGGATACTCCTTAATTCACTTAACCAGTGATATATTGGAAAGTGCTTTGTGGTTCAATCTGGAATCTTTTAATAGGTGAGTTTAGCCCATTTATAGTTATGATGTAACAGATAAGCACAGTCTTAGTTTTCTTTTTTTTCCCCTTTAAGAGTCAATATGGGGGCGCCTGTGTGGCTCAGTTGGTTAAGCATCTGCCTTCAGCTCAGGTCATGATCCCAGAGTCCCAGGATCAAGCCCTGCATTGGGCTCTCTGCTCAGTGGGAAGTCTGCTTCTCCCTTTCCCTTCTCCTACTCTCTCTCTCTCTCACTCAAATAAATAAATAATATCTTTAAAAAAAAAGAGGAGTCAGTATGGCTTAGTGGTTAAGAATAAGAAATCTAAATATTCTGCATTCAAGTCAGCTGCAGGTCTGGGTGTGCTTCCTTTGCAGACATTCTGGAAATGAAGGAGGAACTAAACAAAAAAAAATTTTTTTTAAGGAAAAGACAGAGGCCTCTAGCAGTTATTGCCATGTGACTTTGGATAGGTTATTTAACTTCTACGTGCTTTAGTTTCCTCATCTGTAAAATAAAATAATAATGGTATCTATTTCATAGGGTTTTTGTGCGGGAATAGTGTCTGGAACATAGTAAGGAGTATGTAAATGTTGGTTATTATTATTTATAATATTATGATGTTTTAGTACACCTTTAAGAATATTTTTCTATATACTCTGAATTATTTTTAAAATACTGGATATGTTTCCTTTGATAACTTGGAAATTACTTTTTGTAATTATTTGTTACTGTTTTTTATTTTTATTTTTACTTTTTTTTTTACTATGTTACTTTCATAACTATAGCATTATTTAATATATGTAATCCTTTATAAACTAATTATTATATTTCTGTTTCCTTTTCTCTCCCACTCACTCATTTGATTTTCAAGGACATCTTATTCATCTTAGTGTTTACCATGAAACCTGTAATTAGGCCTTGTAATTTAAAATTTCAGTTTGAAAATAATTTTGACCCATTGACAAGGAAATCAGCATACATACACTCTTGTTTGCATCTTTTCTTCTTTCTTCAAAATTTGTTAGTAATATCATTTGTGCCTTATTAAGTTTTAAATATTCACTTTCTGTTTTGTGACCCTGATGCCCACCTTTGTCTAAGACTTAGTCCTGCACTAATGGATTCACTGTTAATGTTCAAAATTTTTCATTGTCATCGTTTACGTGAATGAAAATTTTGTTGGGTATAAATTTCCTGGATCATTATTTGGTTGAGGGTTTTCAGGGCTGTGTGCTAGTAGTTTCTTTCCCTTTAATGGGGGCAGCATTTTCTGATGAGTATTCATCCACCATTTCTTTCTTAGAGTATCTTTGAATAGATCCTGGATTGGTTTCTTTTTTATTGTTTCTTATTTTGTAACAAAGTGAGCCCTTTCTGGACTATTTCATTTGGGGGAGAAGCTGTGATCTTGTTCTAGGCTAGCAGGAATCCACCATGGTTCACAATGATGTTCCTTACAATGCAATCCTGGTTTGTGGGATTGACTTATACTTGCATTTGCTGGTTTGTTCATAATGAGTTGTTTTGCCTTCCATTTGGCCTCACCAAGAGATTTGCTTCCAGCAAATGAGTTTTTGTGTGATTATTCAGGCCTCCCTTCCTTGCTGCTCTTTGGTACCATTCAGTTCTAGGGTTGCTTTCACTGACGGCCCATGAATCTTGTTCCTATTTTATCAAATAAGGAGTTTTCTTTTTTTTTTCCTTTTCCGGATATGTCACCAATTTTGGATTACTGTGCTCTCCCCAGCTTTTTAGCTATAGGCGATCTCTTGGTATCTTCATAAACTTCTGTTTGACCTTGACTACATTTGGCAGTCCCACCTTGTTTGATGTGGATAGGGGTCATAGATCCTGCTTAGTTTCATCAGAGATGGAGCTACATTTTTTTCTCATCAGTTTAATTGTATTATTTGAGAGGAGAATGGGGAAGTATGGTCTTTTGACTATAATTAAAAAAACAGAGTATGCTTTTAACAATTTATACTGTTTATAAATTTTATTTATATGTTTTTCTTATGCAAAGATTTTAGTGACTGCTGAATAATTCAATGTTGTAAAAACAATTTTGGATTTTTTTTTACAACAGCAACTGAGGCATGAAAATCTGGTGAATTTGTTGGAAGTGTGTAAGAAAAAAAAACGATGGTACCTCGTCTTTGAATTTGTTGACCATACAATTCTTGATGACTTGGAGCTCTTTCCTAATGGTCTAGACTACCAACTGGTTCAAAAGTATTTGTTTCAGATTATTAATGGAATTGGATTTTGTCACAGTCACAATGTAAGTATTTAGTTTAAATAATTACTTTGCCAATGGTTAACCTACCAGATACCATCACTTCGTGAGATACTTGCCTAGCCTGAAGTTTGGACCAATAAAGTAATTGAAATGAACATGTTACTTTGATACTGCCAATTTTCATGTTTCATAATAACATGGAGTCTTTCCTCCAACATTTTACTATAAAAATTTTAGGCTGTACTGAAAGTTGAAAGCGTGTATATGAACACCCATATAATTACCACAAGGATTCTATACTTGTTAACATTTTGCTATATTTGCATTAGTCATCCGTTTACCCATTAACCTGTCTTATTTATTTATGCATTTGAAAGTAAGTTACAGACATCAGTACACTTCAACTTTGAATACTTCAGGTATGAATATTACACTGGAGTTTTGCTATTTTTTTCCCCCTAGGTAACATTTGCTGGGTGAAATGCACAAATTTTAAGTTCAGATTCTCTTATCCTAGTTGTAAAGTATGAAAATTCCTGCTCTTACCCTATAATCTATCATAATAATTTTTATATCCATTTTCAAAAAAGATTTTATTTATTTATTTGACAGAGAGAAAGAAACAGCAAGAGAGGGAATACAAACAGGGGGCGGGGGAGAAGCAGGCTTCCAGCCAAGCAGGGAACCTGACACTGGGCTCCATCACAGGATCCTGGGATCATGACCTGAGCCGAAGGCAGATGCTTAACGACTGAGCCACCCAGGCACCCCTAATTTTATATCCTTTGAGAATCATATAAAAGCCCCTGTAGGTGAAATGACACTTATAAATATAGTATAAAATAAATAACACAATGATTCTGCCATATTTTTAAATGTGTGTGTGATTAGATAAGTAACAAATGCTAGTAGTAGCTGTGGGGCTGATCCTGTGACCTCACCACGAATGTCTAGGATGTAAGAGAAGTTGGTAGCTTATGCAAAATGCTCAGCAATAGCAGGTTGCTTTTGTCCTCTGAAAGAGTTTAAAATAAATATATTTTTAAGGATGCCTGGGTGACTTAGTCGGTTCAGCAGCTGCCTTTGGCTCAGGTCATGATCCCAGAGTCCTAGGACTGAATCCCACATAGAGCTCCCTGCTCAGTAGGCAGCCTGCTTCTCCTTCTCCCTCTGCTGCTCTCCCTGCTTGCGCTCTTGCTCTCTCACTCTCTCTCTCCTGCTCTTTCTCTCTAGAAAATAAATAAATAAAATCTTTTTTTTTTTAAGATGTTTTTAATTTATTTGACAGACAGAGATCACAAGTAGGCAGAGAGGCAGGCAGAGAGAGAGGGGGAAGCAGGCTCACTACCGAGCAGAGAGCCCGATGTGGGGCTCGATCCCAGGACCCTGAGAGCATGACCTGAGCCAAAGGCAGAGGCTTTAACCCACTGAACCACCCAGGCGCCCCTAAATAAAATCCTTTAAAAAATAAATATATTTTTTAAATGTTCAAAATGAAGCTTACTTATGTTAGAGAGGGAGACTTAATAATTTATTTTGCCTAGCTGTAGAATTTTTAGTATTGTCTCCCAGCATCCTGTTTTCTACTTCCATAGTCTCTCCTTTAGAAATCCTAACTACTGACCTTGTTGTACCCTTTTTACATTTCTAACTGCCTGATGAATGCCTCCAGTTGGGTGCTCAGCAGTCTACCTAAAAGCCCATATGGCTAAAACTAAACTACTGATTACTCCATGAAGCTGAGTTTTTCTAGACTTTTCTTTTTTTGATGGAGCCACTGTTATTTTAGATTCCCAGGTTTAAGAAAAATGTCTAAGATTACTTCCTAAATTCTCTTGATTCTAATTGAGAATATTTCTAAATTGTATCTCTCCCATTCCATTTCTCTGAACACCAGCCTAGTTTAGGCCCTTATCATCTTATAGTTGTCCCATTGCTCTTCTCCTGGCCTCTGGTCCCTCTTTCTGATTTAGTTTGTTTATGGCCAGCATCTTTAAACACCACATTGGTTGTCACTTACATGGGTTCCCACTTCTCTGGGAAGTCTTTTTTTTTTTTTTTTTTTAAGATTTTATTTATTTATTTGACAGAGAGATAGAGAGGCAGTGAGAGAGGGAACACAAGCAGGAGGAGTGGAAGAGGGAGAAACAAGCCTCTCCCTGAGCAGGGAGCCCGACGCTGATCCCAGGACCCTGGGACCACTACCCAAGCCGAAGGCAGACAACCCAACAACCGAGCCACCCAGGCGCCCCTTCCCTGGGAAGTCTTAGCACAAACTCAGACTTCCCAGGCTGGCAGTTGAGGCAGTCTTCCTCCCTAGTACCTCACCTCTACTCTAGGAAAACATTTCCCTGATCTATTTTTGTCTTCAGTATTTTTCTTAAAAAAAAAAAAAAGATTGATTGATTGATTTTAAGGATTTTTTATTTCTTTATTTGACACAGAGAGACAGCAAGAGAGAGAACACAAGCAGGGGCAGGGGGTGAGGGAGAGGGAGAAGCCGGCTCTCCGCTGAGCAGGGAGCCAGATGGTGGGGTCCATCCCAGGACCCTAGGATCATGACCTGAGCTAAAGGTAGCCACTGAATGACTGAGCCACCCAGACACCCCTATTTATTTATTTGAGAGAGAGAGAAAGAGAGAGAGAGAAAGGGGAGGTGAGGTAGAGGAAAAGGGAGAGTCCCCGCTGAGTGGGGAATGTGACATAGGGCTGGATCCCACAACCCTGAGATCATGACCTGAACTGAAATCAAGCCTGATGCTCAACCACCTGAGATACCCAGGCACCCTTGGTCTTCACTCTTTTACTCTCCCTCACTCAGAATTAGAGACCTATCTTAGAAGCGACCCCTTTCATAAAAATTTTCCATGATCACTCTAGTCTTCAATGATAGCCTTACTCTGTTAGTCATTAATAGAACAATTGATTTGGTATCTAGTAATAAATGTTTCATCTAATATGTTTGATTGTTTAAGTGAAATTTCAAGCATAAGTGTCCTTTCTTGCCTAGCCAGGTCCCAGTTACTTTAAAGCTGGGAACAATTTCATATGCTTTTATTTGTATTCATGATAGGGACAAAAACAGTACAGTACACATGGCAGGTGTTCAAAAAATGATTTGCTTAACTTGAAGTGCCCATATGTGTCATATTCTGTTTTTTGTCTTAGATCATACACAGAGATATAAAGCCAGAGAATATATTAGTCTCACAGTCTGGCGTTGTCAAATTATGTGATTTTGGATTTGCGCGAACATTGGCAGCCCCTGGGGAAGTTTATACTGATTATGTGGCGACCCGATGGTACAGAGCTCCAGAACTATTGGTCGGTGATGTCAAGTATGGCAAGTAAGACATCAACAAGGGGGTGGGGGAGCAGGGAGGGCCGATTTAACACTGTTTTTCTTGATAAAATGGAATATGTTTCTAATATAATAAAGGATCCCTCTAACATGAAAGGAATTTTTGCATTTAGGGAGCTTTATAAGGTGACTTGTTCTTTTTGGTGCTTCCCCTTTAAATGTCTTTTGTGCAATGAGTTGGAGAAAGCATACTTACTTTAAAGGTAAGGAAATAAAGGTGAGTGCCTCATCTGTTTTGTACAGCGGGTTGGAAATAGATATATTTAGAACATTGAGTAAGTCTGACACTGTTGGAATGAGACAAGTTGAAGTTGGCAAAGATGGGGGTAGAAACATAATTGAGTGAAATGTTTCTGAAACATGAAATACCTGCACAAATGAGTTCTTCAGAGAAGAAGGGATGGTGACTTTTACTGCTTTGGGTAGAAAGCTTCCTAAAATGTTTTCTGTACTTTCTGTGTTTTCAGTGCACACATTATTTAATATTTTCTTGATTACTCGGAGTTCTCATTTTATTTTTATACTGTAGTTTTGTACCATTTTATTTTATTTTTTAGAAGTTATTCACTTTAGAGAAGGCGGGGACAGAGGGAGAGAGAGTCTTAAGCAGATTCTGTGCAGAGCATGGAGTCCAGTGCAGGGCTGGATCTCGTAACCCTGAGATCATGACCTGAGCCAAAATCAAGAGTTAGACGCCCAACTGACTGCGCCACTCAGACGCCCCTGTACCATTTTATAATTCAGCTCTGACCCTAAGAAATTTCAAGGTAGTGGTGCCTGGGTGGCTCAGTTGGTTAAGCCTCTGCCTTCGGCTCAGGTCGTGATCCTGGGGTCTTGGGACAGCATGTCGGGCTCCCTGCTCAGTGGAGAGTCTGCTTTTCTCTTTCCTTCTGCCTGATGCTCTGCCTGCTTGTGCGCTTTCTGTCAAATAAATAAATAAAATCTTAAAAAAAAATTAAATTTCAAGGTAGTTGTCCCTACTCTAATGACACCAGCATATTCTTCTTGAAATTCTTGTGACTGATTTTTAAGACTGTTTTTTTAATTTTTTCCCCAGTTAGCTATCGGTTGTCTTTGTTGTTACTGAATGTGTCTCCAACAACCTCTGATATGCTGTTTTCAGGGTATGGTGGGATAGACTGATCAACCTTGCTACAGTTACGTGTAAACAAAGAACAAATAGGCTCTGAATGAAAACCCAGAAGGCTAATTCCAGAATCAAGTACACGTAACAACAACTTTGACTTTCCAGAAGCTATTTCCCTCTTAAGTCAAATAACTGAAGTTCCTGGAGATCTGACTTGGGTAAAATTGGGAATTAGTACTTTAAGTTTATAGGGAAATGTATTTTTAAGAGTAATATAAAGCTTACTACTACTATTCTCAATACCAAAAATACCAAATAGTAATATGCAGGACAGATTCAGTCACATAAACGTAGTGGGATGCCGGATTTTATACCACATTGCTTTTATTCCAGGGCTGTTGATGTATGGGCCATTGGTTGTCTGGTAACAGAAATGCTCATGGGCGAACCCCTTTTTCCTGGAGATTCTGATATTGACCAGCTATATCATATTATGGTGTGTTTAGGTAAGATTATACATCTGCCTTTTAAATTTTAAAGGCTTTTCCCTTATGTTTTTGCTCATATTGGTTTTACAAGTTTTTGGTATATTCAAGATGATATGTGTTTTAGGTGGCAGGAGGGAGCAAATGGGGAAATCTCCCCTAGCTGTATTAATTCATTCTCAGTGTGGCTTTGGTTATCTGACATACAATCTTATTCATGCTCTCCTCCACCCTCTTCTTGCACTCCCTACAAAGGAAAGTGCAAAGACTGAATTTTCTTTGTACTTTTGCACTCAATATATCACATGTAGGGGATGCAAATGATCATTTATTTTCTTTGGGTTAGCAAGCAGTCAGTGTAATATGACTAGTACCGTCATCCTCACCTTCAAATTAAGAGACGCAAAGACTTCCTAGGTAGTTTAATCTTAGTGCTTTGGACAGAATTTTAAAGCTAGACTATCAAATTCTTCTTACATTTGTTGAAATACCAGCTTTATGTTGGGAAATGGAACTTGGAAAATGGAGATAATGGGAAAATACTTGAGTTATTTGACGACTGGACTTCAAGTTTCCCAGGTAGAAATTCAATAAACAATACAGTAAGGTTCTCATAGCAGAACTTTCATATTTTGTATTAGATTAGGTACCAAAATGGAAGAAAACAAAAAAGTGCTCAAATCAGACCTTAGACACAGTTATAAAATCAGATTTTTAAAATTTTAAAACAGTTTTAATTTAAAAAATTAAAACAATTTAATCTGAATTTTAGAATTAAATACTTAAAGGGTGGAACTGATTTATCTACATTAGATTCTGATCATATGATTAATAAAATTTCCTTGTTTTGGACAGCACTTCATGCTTTGTTGTTAGGAATGAAGTGTTGGTACTTATAGCTAAAAAATTATAAAATGTCCTTGTGCTTCTTCTCTGTTCCCTCATGATTTCAGTTCTATATATAGTGGCTTGTGAATTTTCTAAATCAGTAGGTTGAGATAAGAATGTTAATTTTCTTGAGTTAACTTGTGTCAACACCACTGTGAAGACTGCTAGGTGCTACCACCATAAGAACACAGTTTTCAGTTGATTTGGGTATTGAAAGCACCCCAAGTCCATAAGCCATGTTCTACTCTTATCCACTCCACATTACCTGTTTCTTTGTTCTTTTTATCATGACATGTAATGACAGAGATGTGTGCTGTTCCCACTTTCAGGTAATCTCATTCCAAGACATCAGGAGCTGTTTTATAAAAATCCCGTGTTTGCAGGAGTAAGGTTGCCAGAAATCAAGGAAACAGAACCTCTTGAAAGACGTTATCCCAAACTCTCTGAAGTTGTGATAGATTTAGCAAAGGTAATCGTACTGTTTACTTTCTTACAGTGAATTTATATCATAGAGACTTGGTTTTCTCTTTTTCTTGTCTAGTTGATGTTTTAGGTCAACAATTTCAATATTGATTTAATTAAATTAAATTAATTTATTTATTTTAAGTAAACTCTACCCCTGACATGGGGCTGAAACTCACAACCCTGAGATCAAGAGAGACATGCTCTACCAACTGAACCAGCCAGGAGGTCAGCATCCCCGCCTTTTTTTTTTTTTTTTTTGGGGGGGCCAATGAGCTCTAAGCCCAACTTGGAGCTTGAACTCACAGTCGCATGCTGCATTGACTGAGCCAGCCGAGTGCCCTTCTATTGATTTTATTTTTTTTAAAGAGATTTTATTTGTTTATTTGAGAGTGAGAGCACAAACAGAAGTAGTAGCAGAGGGAGAAGAAATCTGAGCAGGAAGCCTGGTTTGGGACTTGATCCCAGGACCCTGGGATCACAACCTGAGCTAAAGGCAGACGCTTAACTGACCAAGCCACCCAGGCACCCCTGATTTTTTTTTTTTTTTTAAAGATTTTATTTATTTGTCAGAGAGAGAGGGAGAGAGAGCGAGCACAGGCAGGCAGAGGCAGAGGGAGAAGCAGGCTCCCTGCAGAGCAAGGAGCCCGATGCGGGACTCGATCCCAGGACGCTGGGATCATGACCTGAGCCGAAGGCAGCTGCTTAACCAACTGAGCCACCCAGGCATCCCGGCGCCCCTGATTTTTATCTTTGTATGTAAAGAAAGAGTTTAAATAATTTGGCAGGGTGATCTTCAGAGAGAAAGGCCTGAAAAACTTGCTTAAGAAACCATTTAGTGTTGCTATCTAGCATGTTTTAAGTGTGAAAACATCCTCACAACAGTATGTTTGACACTTAAAATGTAAGCCTATGCAAATGGAAAAGAGAAGAAAAGTAAGATAAGGAAATAAAAAGAAAGTTAAAGAAGTAGCAAAATATTAAAATATAAGGCATAGGATCATGACCTGTACTGCCTTGTTAAAGAGACTTTTGCCCATATGTGTCGTATTCCCAAGCCCCCTTCCCTGGGAAGCTCAATGAAGCGAACTTAAAAATAAAAGATCATCACCTTTGCCTTGTCTTTGAGAAAGATGTTAGGGAAATTCTCACTGGAACTTTGGAATTGCTAGCTCAAAAAATTCTTGTTTATTAGGACTGTCCTGAAGTATTGATAAAGTAAGTACAGTTTATCTGAAACACCAGGATCATATGATATTTTCTCAAGATTTTTTTGCTTCTTAAATTTTTTAAATAACTCATAAAAAAAGTTTGGTAAGCTTATAAAATTATTACAAGTTCTTAGAAGAATTTCTACTTCTCTAGATAATCTTAAAGCAGATTCAAATATTTCTTTTTTTTTTTTTAATTTTATTTTTTATAAACATATATTTTTATCCCCAGGGGTACAGGTCTGTGAATCGCCAGGTTTACACACTTCACAGCACTCACCATAGCACATACCCTCCCCAATGTCCATAACCCCACCCCCCCTCCCCCAACCCCCCTCCCCCCACCAACCCTCAGTTTGTTTTGTGAGATTAAGAGTCACTTATGGTTTGTCTCCCTCCCAATCCCATCTTTCTTCATTTACTCTTCTCCTACCCCCTTAACCCCCATGTTGCATCTCCTCTCCCTCATATCAGGGAGATCATATGATAGTTGTCTTTCTCCGATTGACTTACTTCGCTAAGCATGATACCCTCTAGTTCCATCCACGTCGTCTCAAATGGCAAGATTTCATTTCTTTTGACGGCTGCATAGTATTCCATTGTGTATATATACCACCTCTTCTTTATCCATTCGTCTGTTGATGGACATCTAGGTTCTTTCCATAGTTTGGCTATTGTAGACATTGCTGCTATAAACATTCGGGTGCACGTCCCCCTTCGGATCACTACGTTTGTATCTTTAGGGTAAATACCCAGCAGTGCAATTGCTGGGTCATAGGGTAGTTCTATTTTCAGCATTTTGAGGAACCTCCATGCTGTTTTCCAGAGTGGTTGCACCAGCTTGCATTCCCACCAACAGAGATTCAAATATTTCTTATTGAGACCAACTTTATGATGTCTATAGAGATTTAAAGGGAATTAAAGTAAAACTTTTATCCAATTTATATCCCTTATGGTAGAATTATATAACTTTTAAACATTTTGTTATGGAAAATTTCAAATATAGTAAAGAAAGTAGAGAGAATATAGGAGTATAATGAATCTTCCTGTGCTTATCTTCTAGCTGCAGCAATTAACAACCTTTTGACAATCTTTTATCTATCTTCACCTTCCTCAACTTCGTTTTCTGTAGTATTTTGAACCAAACCCCAGATACTATATTATTTCACTTATAAATACCTTAATTATTTTTTTCAATATTTTATTTATTTATTTGACAGAGATCACAAGTAGGCAGAGAGGCAGGCAGAGAGAGAGGAGAAAGCAGGATCCCTGCTGAGCAGAGAGCCCGATGCAGGGCTTGATCCCAGGACCCTAGGATCATGACCTGAGCTGAAAGCAGAGGCTTTAACCCACTGAGCCACCCAGGCGCCCCTAAATACCTTAAATATTTGTAGAACTCTTCTTGTTTGCTTAAATTATGGAGTTCCTTCCATTTTTCTGGCATTAAGTGTTTCCAATAAATCAGAACAATACCTGCATTAAAATAAAATAATCTGCATAAAGAATCCAACACAATAATATACATAGAACAGGCCTTTTCCTTTCCATTCTGCAAGGGCTTTAAATTTTAAAAATTTATGATAATTCCCCAATATTATAAAACATCTTGCCAATGCTCAAAGTTTCATTGATTTTCTCATAATTTCTTTTTATAGTTTGAATTAGGGTCTACATGATGTCTGTAGATCACAACTGGTTGATAAATCTTAGTTTAGAAGCTCATATTCATGCCTTTCTTTTTTATTTAAATCTTGCCACTTATTTGATAAAGAAAGTAGGTTGTTTGACCCTTAGAATTTTTTTTTTAAAAGATTTTATTTATTTATACGACAGACAGAACACAAATAGACAGAGGCAGGTAGAGACAGAGGAGTAAGCGGTCTCCCCGACGAGCGGAGAGCCCGATGCGGGGTTCGATTCCAGGACCCTGGGATCATGACCTGAGCCAAAGGCAGAGGCTTAACCCACTGAGCCACCCAGGTACCCCAGAATTTTTTTTTAAGATTTTTTAAAAAAATTTATTTATTTGACAGAGATCACAAGTAGGCAGAGAGGCAGGCAGAGAGAGAGAGGTGGGGGGGAAGCAGGCTCCCCGCTGAGCAGAGAACCCGATGTGGGGCTCGATCCCAGGACCCTGGGATCATGACCTGAGCCAAAGGCAGAGGCTTAACCCACTGAGCCACCCAGGCGCCCCGACCCTTAGGATTTTATATAGAGTATAGTTTAATATGTTCCTCTGTGTCCTGTATTTCTTATAAACTCATAATAGAACTAGAGCTTGATCAGAATCAGATTGGCTTTTGGCAAGACTACATCAGAAGTTTGTATGTTTCCATCTAGAGACATAAAATGTCTGGTAGTCTTTCTTTTTGTGATTTAGCAACCATTGGTGGTCATTGTCTAGATATGTTGTTTATTCTTTATCATTTATTATATGCTTTTCAAATTTGCTGACTATAAAGAGCAATTTTCTATTTTTCTTTCTTTTTTTTCTTTCAAAGATTTTATTTATTTGAGAGAGAGAGGGAGCAA
This sequence comes from Lontra canadensis, assembly GCF_010015895.1. Lineage (NCBI taxonomy): Eukaryota > Metazoa > Chordata > Mammalia > Carnivora > Mustelidae > Lontra > Lontra canadensis. The sequence continues at coordinate 7,159,709 of NW_022630995.1, forward strand.
AAGTGGGGGAGGGGGACAGGAGATGCAGAGGGATAGGGAGAAGCAGACTCCCCACTAAGCAGGGAGCCTGATGTGGTCCTAGATTCCAAGACCCTGGGATCATGACCTGAGCTGAAGGCAAAGGCTTAATGACTGAGCTACACAGAAGCCCCAGTTTTCCATTTTTCTATATTTAGGAATCTAAGTGTAGGCAGTTTTTCATTGATATGAGCTGTGTATATTCCTTGTTTTTCCAGAAATGCTTACATATTGACCCAGACAAAAGACCCTTCTGTGCTGAACTCCTCCATCATGATTTCTTTCATAAGGATGGATTTGCCGAGAGGTATAGTACTGACTCACGTTTTCTGGGTACCCGAACCTAGAGTTAAAGTAAGGGCATTCTCTTGTTTCTTTAGCCACCTGTTTTTATAGGATCTCAAGTATTTGCCACCTTACCACTACTCACCCTTAGCAATTATGCAGTTCCTAGGAATGGTCCCCTGAATTCACTAAGTTAAGGATCTTGGTTTTCATGAAACAGTCACTTCATGCTTTTCTTTCTGGCTCCTGCGGGTGACATCTACCACTCGGGTTACTGATTTGTATGTTGCTACCAGCTGTGTGATGCCATCATCTTGAGTACTGATGCATTTGCAAACATGCCATCTCCCGTTGCCACTGACCTCACACCACACCCAGTCCTATGACACGGTTGCCACTGCTGTGCTGGGACCTTGCTGGGCCAAACTTGGGGGCACCAGACCCGTTGGCATGCTCTCTTGTGCTGTCCCAGCTGCTGGCATCAATGTAGTTGACGAAACAAAAAATAGTGAGATGAGTGGCAATGACAGTGCTTTATATTTTTGCAAATCTATTTAATCTTGAGCTTAATGAAAGATACTCTGGTTCTCATATTTGCATTCGCATTCAACTAATTGTGATATGTTGTTTTGATTGAGATATATGAAGATACTTTGGCCTCACCAGATGTATAGTTGTAAAATGGAAGAGTATTTTAATAGCCCTTTTATTTTTTTTAAGATTTTATTTATTTATTTGACAGACAGATCACAAGTAGGCAGAGAGGCAGGTAGAGAGAGAGGGGGAAGCAGGCTCCCTGCTGAGCAGAGAGCCCAATGCGGGGCTCGATCCCAGGACCCTGGGATCATGACCTGAGCCGAAGGCAGAGGCTTTAATTTAGCCCACTGAGCCACCCAGGCGCCCCTTTAATAGCCCTTTCAGATAATTGTGAGTATTCTTTATTGATTCCATACCCCAAACTCTGATACTATACCCAAACTTGACAGTGGTAGTTTCTTAAAGGCTGGTTGTATTATGGAATCTGAAACATATCAGTGAGCTTTTCTTATCCTATTACATTAAAATCCATTTGTCTATCTTGCACTTTGAGTAGATCTTTGTTAACCATGCATGCTTTTGTAACATCATTATGAGTCATTTGGAAAATACTATTTTGTTAAATAATGTAGCTCTTTAAAATGATAACATAGTTCATTATGTGGTATCAAAAAGCCACATTCTCTGAATGTCTTTTTAAGTATTGGGACTCTGTTAAGGGCACAGTAGTGGACACAGATTTAACAGAATTCTAATTTTGCAGAATAATTCTAATTCTAAATAATACAATCTAAAAAATAATTCTAAAAAATTAGAATTTTATCATTAACACAAATATCTGTTGTTTTCTTTTGTTTATTAAAAAAAAAAATGTCTGCAGGATACACCAAGTCTGAATAATGGTAGTAGTTTTCTGTCAGTCTTTCTTCAACTAAAAATGTTCCCTGAAAAAAGTGGCTAGTTGAGTTTGTATTTCTAATAATCACACCATTCCTCTTCTTTTCTTTTAATTTTTAAAGATTTTATTTATTTATTTGAGAAAGTGCACATGCAGGGGAGAGAAGGAGAACAGACTCCCCGCTGAGCAGGGGACCCAATGTGGGGCCCCATCCCAGGCCCCTTGGGGTCATGACCTGAGCTGAAGGCAGATGCTTTAACTGACTGAGCCACCCAGGCGACCCTATAGTCTAGTTTAATACTCAATTTTTAAAAAAGATTTTATTTATTTATTTGAAAGACAGGGTGAGTGAGTGAGAGTGAGCGAAGGAGCAAGGGGTTGGGCAGGGGGAGAGGAAGAAAAACTCCCGCTGAGCAGGGAGCTAGACACAGCTCGACCCTGGGACTCCAGGATCATGACCTTAGCAGAAAGCAGATGCTTAACCGATGGCGCCACCCAGCTGCTCCTTAATACTCAATTTTTAAAAATAAATACCTCGAAATGAATTTTTTTCTAGATTTGTCTGTCTTATACAATTTTATTGAATTGACAAATGTATTTTTATGTAGATTTTCTCAAGAGCTACAGTTAAAAGTACAGAAAGATGCCAGAAATATTTCTTTATCTAAAAAATCTCAGAACAGAAAGAAGGAAAAGGAAAAGGATGATTTCTTCGGTGAAGAGAGAAAAACACTTGTGGTACAGGTAAGTCACCATGTGTTAATGTGCATCAAGTTGTTTTTAAGATTATTTATTTATTTTTGTATGTGCGAGAGAGAGAGAGCACAGAAGGTGGGGGGTTCGGGAGGAGCAGAGGGAGAAGCGGGCTCCCCACCGAGCAGGCAGCCCAATGAGGGACTTGATATTAAGACCCTGGGATCATGACCTGAGCCAAAGGCAGAGGCTTAACCGACTGAGCCACCCAGGTGCTCCAATGTTAAGTTTTAGATTTAATTTATCTTTAAATTTTTGGAGTTAAAAAATGAAGATGAAAAAAAGTTTTCTGGGTGCTGAACACGTTAACGTTTAGATTAGTTATAAAAATGTTATCTTCTCTTTAGACATTACCTTTTAAAAAACTCTCTCAAGATATCATGTATTGAGTGCCTGCTGTATATCAGACTGTGCAATAGGCCTTGTCAGGAAACCACATTTATCCTAGAACATTTAGACACATGTACTCACGTATAGTCACATGGACGCAAACACATGCACATATCATTTTTTCCCTTAAGTGATAAGAGTGAAAAATATCATATAAAAAATTTTGTATGGAGCATTTTAAAATTGAGATTTGGATATTTATTTAAAGTTTATTTTTGCAAGTTAGGTTATCCAGAATCTGTTCTTGGTGAGGTAATTCAATCCCTGCCAACCCACTCCCATTTTCTCAAGTGAGTTGAAAGGAATTCTCAATTTTGTATTTCAATTTTTGTACTTTAGATTTATAAGAACAAAAAGGAACATACTTAATTCCTCTTTCGCATTGTTTTCTACTAAAATATATATATAAAATTAATATATGTATGTGTCATGTTAATCATATATATATGTATATATATATATCTCAGAGCTAGTGTGAACTGCATTTCTTCTTTTTTTTTTTTTGAGATTTTTTTATTTTTAAGTGATTTCTGTACCCAAATTGGGGCTCGAACTTACAACTCTAAGATCAAGAGTTGCATGCTCTACTGACTGAGCTGGCCAGGTAGCCCGTGAGTTGCATTTTTATTCAAAATAAATGTCTGACCAAGAATCCTGGATTTAATTTTAATTCTATAGATAGAATGAAGAAAACAGGGGTGCAGTAAGGTGATATTTATGGAATTCCACTTTCGTTGACAAATTCTTTATAAGAAGAGGTGCTTTTTCAATCTCTTCTGATCATTAATGTTATTAACTTTTTTTAATGGTCAGGATACCAATGCTGATCCCAAAATCAAAGATTCTAAGGTATTTAAAATAAAAGGGTCAAAAATGGATGGAGAAAAAGTTGAAAAAGTCAGTCGAACTTCCAATGTCAGCTGTCTCCCCGACAATGGGATGAGCCACGTCAGAACCGTGCCTTCAACAAGCCTCCGAGACTGCAGCAACGGCGGTGGGGATCACACTAGAAATCCGGGCGTGGCAATCCCTCCCATTGCCCACAATCCTTCTGCAGTGGCTCCGGGTATTAATTCTGGAATGGTGACGATCCCGGGAGTTCAGAGTTACAGGTATGAATTAGGAAAATAAGAACAAAGTGTCATTTAAAGGTATGTTTACGAATTGCAAGTGTTTGTCATTTCAGCCAATTGGGTTGCTTTCAGGCTTCTGGGTCCTCTTCATTCCTGTCAGGTTCTGTTTCAAAAGCCTTTTTGGCCTACGTGATGAAACTTACTAACACTTGATAAAAAAAAAAAAAAAATTCACCTGAGTATTAAGAAAGAAGGATTGTATTATTTAAGGTGAAGGTGGTCTACAACTATTTAGTCTAAAAACGTGAAAGGAGGTTATCATAATAAAGGAAATAATTGGTTTTAAGGGTTTACCTACATGGAATGGCTGTGGGCATTTGGTGGTCCAAAGATGCTCACTTTGGAAATTTTGCTGGAAGGAAAGTAGTTCATTTGGTTGGAGTTGGGAGGTAGGTGGGGGCTGTGAAGGTAGTGGCAAAGGACTGAATGTTTCGCCAGATCTATGTTCATTGTGTATTTAAGAACAGGCATTAAATGCTGATTAAACTGCAGGTCACTTGGTTTTGTGTCATTTGGTTTTGCTTTTGTGCTTGAAACACAATTACCGCTGGTTCTAACTTAAATTTTTTGTTGTTGTTACAGAGTGGATGAAAAAACCAAGAAGTATTGTATCCCATTTGTTAAACCAAATAAACATTCTCCGTCAGGCATTTATAATATTAATGTGACCACATCCGTAAGTGAACTATTCCCAGTGGTAGAAGAGCAAGTATTAGTCATTTCTAGACTTCCACTCGTGTTAAATATAATAGTGAAGAACTGAGACTTTTATTTGGAGACATATCATAAAGTGGAACCTTAGTTTTATGTATATCATCCCAACCTGTCATAATAAACAATGTGAAACTGTTAAAGTTTAAGTAAGTTTTGTGAGTCTAGAAGTTTAACTATAAGATATTATTTAAATGACATCTGCTTTAATTTTTTTTGGTAATAGTAAATTTTCTTAATACTTGGTGATCAGTTCTTTTGTAGAGTAGGTGACAAGTTAAATCGTGGTACCTCGCTCATGCCAGGTTTTTGGTGAAAGTATTCTATTGACTTGTTTATAAATATTTATTGATTATGTATCCTGTATGAGACCCTGGAGATGAAGAAATCAAATCCCTCTCTTCGAGGAGCTCATGGTCTAGTATAGGGTCAACAAATTCAAACAGTGTTGGATTATAATAGTGGAAGCATGCACAAGGTTCACAGGTCTTCTGAAGATTCAGGGGAGGGTTATTATGCTCACATAACTGCTAGCATGCCTCTTTTTAAAATTAACTTAAATCATCATTATTCTTCCACTCAAAACCCTCCATTGGCTTGTCATCTCTAAGTAAAGACCAAGTCCTTGACAGGGCCTGCAAGTCCCTGGTCAACCCACTTCCCCATCCCTCTATTCTACCTGGGCTATTCTCATTCTTTTTTTTTAACCACCCCCCTCTTTTTTTTTTTTTTATAAAGATTTTATTTATTTATTTGACAAACAGAGATCACAAGTAGGCAGAGAGGCAGGCAGAGAGAGAGGAGGAAGCAGGCTCCCCGCTGAGCAGAGAGCCTGATGCGGGCTCGATCCCAGGACCCTGAGACCATGACCTGAGCCAAAGGCAGAGGCTTTAACCCACTGAGCCACCCAGGTGCCCCGGGATATTCTCATTCTTGATCAAACTGTTCCAACCCACTGATTTCCTTGTATTCCTTGAACATGACCAGACCTGCTCCTACATTTGGGAGCTTGTTATTTCCTCTGCTTTAGAACATTGTTATTTCCTCTGCTTTAGAACATTATTACCCAGATAACCCAAAGAATTTGCCTTTTCTCCTCCTTGGCTTACATGAAGCCTCATTGTGAGAGCTTCCCTAATATCCTAACTCCTTTTGTCACCCGTTGCTCTCTATCCTCTCTCCTTGCTTAATTTTTTTTCCATTGCATACACCTAACAGCCTCTATATGCATTTATCTATATATCGTCTGTCTCCCCCAACTAGTATGTAAGTTTCCAAGGCAGGAATATGTGCTTTGTTTATTTCCTTACAGCTCTACTCCACTACCCTTATCTACTCTAGTACATAGAAGATGCTTAAGGAATGTGAGTGAATTTTTCTGCCAGGTAATGGGAGATGTGGATTTCCCAAAGGAGTGTTTTTCTCCCAGATTTCCCTCTTCTACCCTTCTCATTATCCTCAGGCTGAAAAATATAATCTTCTTTTCATATCTCTCATGATTTGGGCATTACATCTGCTTTTCTTTTCATTATTCTTGGCCCACGATTTCTAGAACCATAGTACTTCTCTTTTTCACACCCTTCTGATTTCTTTGTAGACATTTTTGTGTTTTACATTCTTGGTCTGCTTTGGAAGATTACTTTGATCAGCAGGACTTTTCAGAGTCACTGGCTCCATCCCATGTTGCTGGAATTGATCGCACCGCCTTTCAGGCGTTGCGTAATCAGGCCTGGCTGTTAATTTTAGATCTTATTTCTGTTTATTCTTATTTTTAAGAGGCATTCAAGAGAGGAGGTAGAGATCAGTGGGGAGAAGACACACTTGAGTCTTTTCATGATGAAAATTAATTGAGGCAGAATTAAGCCTTAACTTTCATCAACATCTGGGTTTAGAACCCACATCCTGCTCTCCTGCCTCATGCTCTAATTCTGAGATGTGAATAACGTATTATTATAAACATCCCATGTGTTTTATTTGTCACTCTTGGAATATGTATATCTAGTAGTCTGAACTCATTTTTTGTACTTACAGTTTTTTTGAACTAAATATTTATTTTATAACTGATTTGAACCAAGACCTTAGTACTTACTTTACTCAAAGAATGAGCAGAAACATCCAAATAAAAAACCTCAAAAGCTCATTGCAGGACTTCTGAAATTTTGTGTTATTCTTTAATTCCTAAAGTTTAGGATATCAATATATTAGTTACAAAAGGGGCAAGCCAGGCTTACCTGGAAGCTAATTCACTTGTGTTAATCATTCTGATATTAGGTCACTAGTGAAAAGAGCCTACTTCAGGCAAATAAGAAAAGAAGGGAGTACTCCAAGACAGATGTCCGTTTGCCTGAACTAAACTACAGTCATCTCCCTGAACTAAGAGCCTTGGAAGGCATAGGTTTGTTTATAATGCTCTTACTTTTGCAGCCTTTTTTGTATACATTATTAAAAATATATGTTAAATAAACTAACAAAATATTAAAAATAAAAAATGTAGTAACTTTACATATTTATGTAAATATGTACAGATTTATGTAAGTAAATATGTACACTGAGTACATACTGAGGGACAGATACAGAATGTGGAATAACTAACAAAAATGTCTAATTTGTTCACTGTGTTTATGGTTATTTTTATTTAGCTCGAAATTCCAGATTAATAAGGAAAGAGAACAAGAATCTCTCAGAATCTCGAATTCCTTCTCTGGCCACTATTGACTTACATACACCCAGTGCCGCATTACATCAGGTACAGGAATCCCCTCTAGGTTGGATAGAACTTGGGTCTCATACTTCCTTATTAAAGTAGCTTAGGAAAAGTTCGCTTTTAAGGATTAGGTGTGTTTATTAGTGGGATCTGTATGATTTTATTTGTTAAATTTTTTCTTACTATTCATTGCTCTCAGTACCTTTATCACACATATGTTTTTATAGACATTTTCCAGCTTACAGTCATCAATTTTTTATAGATTAAAAATGCACACACCATGTATGCAACCTAGCTATGGCTTTTATAAAACTTTTGTGGTAATTTATAGTATTTCACTGCATTAACCCAAATGTTATAACCCATATTTCACTCCTTGAATTATTTTTATTTTTTTATTTTTATTTTTATTTATTTTTTAATTTTGTTTATTTATTTGATAGAGATCACAAGTAGGCAGAGAGGCAGGCAGAGAGAGAGGAGGAAGCAGGTTCCCCATGGAGCAGAGAGCCTGATGCGGGGCTCGATCCCAGGACCCTGGGAATCATGACCTGAGCTGAAGGCAGAGGCTTTAACCCACTGAGCCACCCAGGCACCCCTGTTTTTATTTTTTTTTAATGTATCATCTATTTGACATTTTCGCCCAAGACAACCCACTCCATGTATGTTAAAGACTGGTTCTTCCATATGTAATCATTTTTCTATAATTTCTCTTAATTCTTCAGAACAGTTATATTTCTGCTGCTTCAGCAACAGTCATATCACTCATTTTCACATTAAGAACACTGGCAAACTTTTAAATTTCCTGAGCCAACCCTAACTAGTTATAAACTTTGGATATGTATCATTGCACTTAAGGATTTCTCACTTCTCCTTGGTGCTGGACAACTTTTGTTTTGGGATTTATTTCTCCGTCCTCATTATTGAAGCATTTCTGTTTCCTGGATTGCACCCGTATGTTGCCTCTGAATCTGTGTGGGTGCTTTTTTCTAACAGTACTCCTTCAATGATTTTGTAGAGCTCTACAAACAAGAGAATAATATTGTTGCGGGTAACAAATTACAGTGGCAGTTACCCACAGATACCGAGAAACGGGTTTATTGACTGCTATCACTTTGCCTTAACTCCTGCTAACAATTTCTGCAGCAAGATAATCAAAACTAAACAAATTCCTGTTGTGTGAAGATTAATTACCATCACACATTTTACTTTTAGGAACTAGAGAGTCTAAATAAATTCTTTGTATACTTCTAATCTTAAATTGAATGTAGATTTTATTTATTTATTTTTTAAAGATTTTATTTATTTATTTGACAGACAGAGATCACAAGTAGGCAGAGAGGCAGGCAGAGAGAGAGAGAGGAGGAAGCAGGCTCCCCGCTGAGCAGAGAGCCCGATGAGGGGCTCCATCCCAGGACCCTGGGATCATGACTGAGCCGAAGGCAGAGGCTTTAACCCACTGAGCCACCCAGGTGCCCCTGAATGTAGATTTTAAAGGTGCAGAATTTTTCACTTGCTCTCTGTGAGTAGTAGTATTGTTCAAAACCATTTTTCAGGAGTCACATAACCAAATCTAGTTTCATGAAATGGAAGAAAGGCTTTGGCGGCCTTCATTTTTCAGATTTTTATTTGTTCCTTTGAACCAATCCTCTTATATTTATAAATTGGTTCTGCATTTTTACTCTTCGTTTACTTGTTCATTTCCCAGTTGTATTTAAAATACACTAAACGAGAAAGTAGGTGTAGTGAAAAACACAAATTAATACCAAAATAAGATGAATCTGTGTGTGGAAAATCTGAATGGGAAGAGAAACAACAGGAGTCTGAAAGCAAGTGGCTTTCTGGCAGAAGCTGGGACTCTACTCGCCGTCTTCATGATGTGGATCATTACGTTGAACTGTATTTTGTTTCTTGCCTAACACAAACATTCTCACATGTATAAAAGCCTATCTTTATAGACTTGTGGAACGTCTGCAAGATAGATTTTTGTAAGTAAAGTATGGCATATCCATGGAATCTGTCTCCGCTCGCCCCCTTCCTACACCCTTACACCCACTACATACTTTTCTCTGTATGTAGCGACACAGTTCTTTCTCCAGGCAGTGTTTAAGCTTCATCCCACCAATTCTGATATGTTGTATTTTCATTATACTCAGTCCAAACATTTTCTTAGTTCCCTTGTAATTTCTTGTTTAACCCAGGAATCAATTAGAAATGTGTTGTTTTATAGTTAGATACTTAGGGTTTCCCTAGTATCTTATTATTATTGATTTGTCATTTAATTCCATGCGGTCAAGGAAGATACTGTGTATGATTCTGATTGTTTTAGATTCATTGAGGTATGTTTTATGGCTCAGCATAGGGTCTGTCTTGGTGAATGAACCTGTTTCCTTGAAAACAACATATATATTCTTCAGTTGTTGGACATAGCCTACCCTAAATGTGAAATTAGATTAAGGTAGTTGATAGTGTTCTTCAGATCTTCTGTGTCCTTCATGATTGTTTTGTTTGTTTGGTCCTATCGGTTCCTGAAAGAGTGCTGTCAAAATCTTTTTTTTTTTTCTTAACATCACATATTATTTTAATAACATTTAAATTAGTAGAAAATAGTCCCCAAATTGACATTAAATAGAAAAATCCAGTAAAATCTTTTGGAATTATTTATTTTTCTCTTATATCTGTTTATTTTTGTTTCATGTATTTTACATCTCTATTATAGGTACATACACACTTATAATTATTTTTGTCTTCCTGATACACTGTTCCTTTTATCATGATGAAATATCTTTCTTTACCTCTTGTAGTGCTCTGTGCCACAAAGTTCATTTTATATGAGAGTAAGACAGCCATTCCAGCTTACTTATACTTACTTGTTTCCATGGTGTATCTTTTTACTTTTGTACAATCTGTTTTTAAAATTTACAGTGATTCCTGTAGGTAGGGTCTTTCTTTTGTATCCATTCTATCAGTTCAGTTCTTTTAATTGAAATGTGTATTCATGTTCTATGCATTCTAATAAACTATTGCCAACTTAAAATAATTATTATCTCACAGTTTCCATAGGTCAGAAGCCTGGGCATAGCTGCTTCTCTCCTTGGGTCTCACAGGTCGAAATCAGGATTTCAGTAGGGCTGCATTTCTTTCTGGAGGCTCTAGGGGAGAACCTATTTCTAGGCCCACTCGGACTGTTGGTGGAATTTAGTTCCATGAGGTTGTGGGACTGAGGTCCCTGTTTCTTTGCTGGCTGACCCTTGGGGGTTGTTGTCAGCTTCTGGAGGCTATCCACATTCCTTGGCTTGCGGCCTACTTCTCCATCTGCAAAGCTAACAATAATGGTCAAGTTGTTCTTACTCTTTGAGCCTCTCTCACCTCCCCTTCTGCCTCATCTCTGACTTACTCTTCTGCTTTTAAGAGTGCACATGATGGTTTACCAGGTCTACATTAAGCCTGCCGGGATAATCTTTCTATCTGAGGGTCAGCTGATTAGTAACATTAATTACACATGCAAAGCTTCTTCATAGTGGAGCTAAATTACTTTGATTGACTAAGCAGGGGCAGGAAACTTAGGGTGATAGCTTCAGAGTTCTGCCTGCTAGTGAATAGTTAGGCCATTAACATTTAATGTGATGATTGATATATCTAGATATAGCTCTATATATTATATAGGTATAAAGATCTATATAGATATAATATATATAATATATATCTCATATAGATATAAGATCTAGCTCTTTATATTATTTGTTTGTTTGTTCCTTTGTTTTCCCTTTCCAGTCTTGTTTTGTATTTGAATATTTTTAATATTGGCTTTTTGGGGATATTTCTTGGTATGATTTTTTTAGTCATTGCTCTGGGTTTTGCAATGTACATAACTAGTCTCTCACAGTGTACTTAGAGTAAATATTGTACCACTTATAAAATGTAGAAAACTTGCAGACATATTTCCTTTTACTTCAACCTAGACTTTATATTAGAATTGTATGTCTTTTATTGAAAACTGTACTAGGTCATACATTTTGCTCTAAATAGTCATAAATATTTTAAGCAATTTAGGAAAAAAAGTAGTCTTCTATATTTACCTAACCACTTACCATTTCTATTGTTCCTACCTTCTTTCTTAAAGATTACAGTTTTGTTTTCTGGTACCATTTTTCTTCAGCTTGAAAAACTTTCTTTAGCATTTCTTCCAGAGCAGGTATGATGAGTGACAACTCCTCATATATAACTTCCCTAAGATTATAAAGTCCCAACATCTGGGCCATCTCAGGATTGGTATCTGTTGATTTTCTTTTCCCTTGACAATTGCTTACGCTTTCCTGGATCTTTTTTTTTAAGATTTTATTTATTTATTTGACAGAGAGAGAGCACAAGCAAGGGGAGTGGCAACCAGAGGGAAAGGGAGAGGCAGGCCTGGACCCTGGGATCATGACCTGAGCCGAGGGCAGACGCTTAACCAACTGAGCCACCCAGGCGTCCCAATAGATCTTTTTATGGCCAAAATCTTGATTGTATCTTGGAAACTGTGAATGTTATGTTGTGTAGCCTCTGGGTCCCGTTTTAATCCTTCATAATCCTCTGGAGAATGTTGAAATTTTTGTTTTAGCAGGCGGTCATTCAGCTTTTGTTCACACTGTACATTCTGCCTTATCCCCTGTGAGAAGTGTTTCAAATCTCAGTTCTCTAAGTCTTTGATATCCTAGTTTGCATCTGTCTTGTGCTTACGGGGCTCTGGGGTTAGCTAGAGACTCGTACAGGCAATTCAAATCTCAGTTCGGTTCTCCCAAGCCTCTGCTGTGCTGGTGGAGCGCTGCCGTGTGTGCTGCAGGAACTGAGCTGAGACTCCTGGGGTGCACACACAGAATGAGACGGTCCTCTCCTCTAACCCTCTTTCCTCCAGGACCATCCTTCTTCCCACATAATTGCTGGCCTTCAGGGACCCTTTTTCCGTTTTTTCTGGGATAACAAGGGAGTTTGTTTGTTTGTTTGTTTGTTTCTTTCTTTCTTTCTTTCTTAAAAGATTTTATTTATTTATTTGACAGAGAGATCACAAGTAGGCAGAGAGGCAGGTAGAGAGAGAGGGGGAAGCAGGCTCCCTGCTGAACAGAGAGCCCAATGCGGGGCTTGATCCCAGGACCCTGAGATCATGACCTGAGCCGAAGGCAGAGGGTTTAATCCACTGAGCCACCCAGGCACCCCAACAAGGGAGTTTCTTTCAGACTTTTGGCCTCTTGTACTACTTCATTACTCTGAGATTAGGGCCTGCCTTTTGGACAGAGGCACAGAAATAAAAAACTAAATTGGGAAGCCACGTCCATGTGAATGACCACATTGCCAACTTTTGACTCCTCTGCTTAATCTTCAGTTGTTTTTTTTATATTTTTCCTAAAGGGTTTTATTGGTTTGATAATAAGTAGGAGAGATGGGTTATAGTGGGTTTGTACTACCTCCGCACATCAGAAGTCTCTTTTAACTTACTTATCAACAAAGAGGTCGAAGAATGACATGTCTTTACTTTGTCAGCCTTTTCTGTGGCAGCAGCTGGAACAATGAATAGTTAATTCTAAGCATCTGGTATTTGAGGAACAAGAATTGGGATTTTGGGAGGAGTGGGACTTCTACAACTATTGAGACACTGTAATGCTTGATTATTCACTTATAGGTATCAGGATCTCCCCCGTCAGATGACTTGGCGGCTGATTTGCCTCGAATGGAACACCAGCACTGAGAGCTGTTTTGGTTCTGAACTGGGTATGTCAGGTGTTTCATACTTAAAGCAAAGTGTCCTCCCATGAGAAATATTCTGTAGCTTGCTGAAGTTCAGATACTGCAGCTAAAGTAATCTCCAGTGATTGATACCATGAGAACTCCTGATGGAGAAAGGGTTGTGTCACTTAAAAATACAGAAGTGACATTTGTTTCTGGGGTGAAATCCCTTTTCATAGAGCTTACATCTCTTGCTCTGAAACTAATCTCCTGTATTTTATTGGCTCCAGTAATGCGAATTTACGATGACGAGTGCTGTGGAAGGATATATACTTATCTCCCTTCTCAGTCATTTGTCCCTTTGGGCTTTTTAAAGCAAGAAAGACAAAATGATTGCTTGGTAATCTTCTTCCCTATAAAGAAGGGTCAGCACTATACCAGATGATTGCTTCCCATTTATGTATTTATTTACTTATTTTTATTTTTTGCTTCTACTGGACTTTACATTGTCCTGCTACTATACCACAGGAAAAAGAGCCTTGCAAGCTCCAGGCCTGAACCACGTGTCACTGCAGAGAAAACAGGGCCCCTGGAGCACCTTCTTCCTACCTCACTGTGGACCTATTCACAGGATAAATACATGTCACACATTTTTTTTTATAAGAAAGCAGGATAGATTAATAATAAGTGATTAGGCATCAACAATGACTTGGAAAATCAAAAGTCAATTTTAAATGGTAACAGGATTTCCCTCCTTTAAGTATAACTGTTTAGTACTAAAAAAATGAAAAACAAAAATCAGATCTTTTTTTTTTTAAAGATTTTATTTATTTATTTGACAGACAGAGATCACAAGTAGGCAGAGAGGCAGGCAGAGAGTGGGGGGGAAGCAGGCTCCCTGCTGAGCAGAGAGCCCGATGCGGGGAGATCCCGGGACTCCAGGATCACGACCTGGGCCAAAGGCCAGAGGCGTTAACCCACTGAGCCACCCAGGTGCCCCAAAATCAGACCTTTTGAGTGCTAATTCACTATGCGACAAGTCATCCAATGTTTAGTATCTTATTAGCTATAAAATGTGATGATAATAAAATCCCACCTTCTTATAAATATGTTGTTGTCATTAATCTATTAACCTCCACAAAGCATTTTGAATGTCTGTGCCATCATATGTGAATTTACTACGAAGTGAACAAGTCTTAATTCCTCACTGATATGGGTCCCTTCCAAGGCTCTGGGAGAAGTCTTGGCAATGCACTCATTACACATACTGTATGAACTGTAGCCTCTATGAAACTTGGATCTGTTTCGTCAAAACCAGTCATTATTTACAGACAAGGAGATGATATGCTATACATGACAGTTTTGATTGCTAATTATCCTAAGGAATGTCTTTAAAATCTTGTTTTTGATATATATGGTTTAGTCTAAAGTTTTCTTAGAGTGTGTAATACAATATTATAAATATCTTCAATGTAAGAAAGCAAGTGAGATAGAAATGTATTTCTAGAAGGATCTTATGTAAACCATTGGGCATATGTTCCCCTGTGATTTTAGATGCTGCTCTAGCCCTTGAGATGACATCCTCTTGCAACAGAAGTGCTGATATCCTACAAAGAGAGATTCGTGGTTTTGTCCTTTACTTCTAAACTGCCTGCATTTTCTGAGAAAGGCCTTGCAGAAGAAAAGAAAAAAGACTTCCAAGTGTTTCCAAGGAAGATTGAATAAGTGTGCCTCCCTGACTGCTATCCTGTCACCTTTCAAGGTCTCTGTTGCTATTTCAGGATATATCCAATGGAAGAATAGTGATATGGTTCTTGTTACATGAATGTGTATTTACTGTTAGTAAATTGTGCATTTAAAATTACCCAAGAGTAAAAAAAAAAAAAAAGTTTAAAAAGAGAGAAAGAATCATTATAATGGTCATGTTATATGAACTTTCTGTGTTATCTATATAAATGTGTACATTTATTTAGGAATGGGTTTGGTGGAGGTAAGTGATTAAAAACTAGGATCAGTTGAAGAAATGAAAAAATTAGGATCCGTAAAAGAAAATGTTTCCTTTACCCTAATTTAACTGTAAATACACATTTAAAAAGCTTGCTTGTTTCTAGGCTTTAAGGAGATATGTAATTGCTCTCTGTGGATAGGCGTCTGTCTTTGGTTTCTGTGATTATTGTTGATGTTTGATCATTATGTTATGGGAATCTGGCCTCTCTGCTGATCTTTTAAGAACAACACTACTGCAAATGTCTCAAGGAAACTTTTTATGTCTAATGATTTAGTATGACCTGACTTTAGATAATCCTCTGTATTTTAAGACTGTGGTGCCAGGGTTCCTGTGTGCAGGAACAGGACTGAAGAAAGAACGGTGAAGGAGAATTTTGTAGGTATACCTTCAAGTTGAGGACTGTGCACGTCATTGAGAAAGGAAGTATATGCGTGCAAAATTAGGAGATGGGCCACTTCTCTCTTGGCCAGTTACTGTTGATCTACCCCCCACCCCCAGCATAGAGGCTTTGGGAAGGAACATCCATTATTATGGACCTCTCTCCTGTCCACTGATAGTTTGAAGGTGATAGCAGACAGAACCCCGAGATGTTCCTGTCTTCTCATTTCCTCAAACACTTAGACCTTCCCAAAAGTTCTTCACCAATAGGCAAAACTATCTACCTACAGACCTCACATCTTTCCTCGTGCCCCAGCCCATGGCTTCCAGGTGGGAAGCTGAAGCCAGTTTGACTCTAGGTTTTTGGTTTCCAGTTTGCTGGTCATACTCTGCATTTATTGTTTTAGAGAATCATTAGGGGGACCAGAACTTGTGTGTTTTTCTTGGCCTTAACCGGTTAACAACATGTTTTTTTTTCCAAAACACACTGACTAGAACTTGGCCCAAGAATTTAACTAGCACTTTTCTTTATTACTCTGTGGAGCTTAATATTGAAATTCTGAATTTAGATACTTGGTCCTCAAAAAAGCAGGACATTCAGGAAGAGACAAATTGAGGGGTTCCTATGTAGAAGTCTATAGGTGGTTCAGTTAAAATTCTGTCTTGATTTTGAAGCTCTATTTTTAAACTCTGACCAGGTGTTTGACTAAATTGGTATGACTAACATGCTAGACAAAATTAATGTGTAGGAATTAATAACCTTCACATCGAGATATTGTTTTATTTTTACTTTAAAAAGTATTGCCAACAGACTGTACAGTGTGGGAAGCAGACAATACTTAAAAGCCAAGTGGCTTTCCAACTTATTTTGATGTAATTTTTATTTAAAGACAGTGTGTACATATCACCTCAATGTCTGAGGATCTAGGATCAGTTATCTGTATTTGCTTTTGGTATCTTTCGCCTATTAAAACACTGTGTGAACTTTAGAATTAAGGGACTAAATATAATTTACTCTAATTTACTCTAAGGGTCATATCTGGTTAGAACCTGGGCGGAACAACTTGAAAAAGAAGATTTTTGCAAACTGGGGCTATAGATTCTGAACCAAAAATAATTCTTTAAGATTACTCTGTTCTCCTTACAAGGATATGACTAAACATAATCGGAAATATGTGTATGTCCTGGCGGGGGAAATGGGCTTGCTGTTGGATGTATGTTTTACAATTAATAAATATTATATCTTACTGAGCTCCATAGATGATTTTATTTGCATTTATTTAAGAGAATACAGATAATGTATACAACATTGTATGGAATTTAACAAATAAATTTGAAATAATCTGTTAATTCTTTTTTTGAAACTTGGATACAGGGGGGGCAAGTTGTCTTTTTTTTAATTGGGTTTTTATTTTAATTCCGGCATAGTTAACATAGAGCTATGTTAGTTTCAGGTGTACACTATAGTGATTCAGCAATTCTGTACATTACTCAGTGCTCATCAAGGTAAGTGCACTCTTAATCCCGGTCACCTGTTTCACCCATCCCGCCACCTACCCCCGCTCTGGTAACCCTCTATTTCTTCCCTATTTAAGGGTCTGTTTTTTGGTTTGTCTTTTTTCCCCTTTTGTTTGTTTGTTTTGTTTCTCAAATTCCCCGTGAGGGAAATCATACGATATTTGTCTTTCTCTGACTGGTTTATTTCACGTAGCTAATGCTGCTCTCTAGAGCCATCCATGTTGTTGCAAGTGGCAAGATTTCATTCTTTTTTCATGGCTGAAAAATATTGCATTCCACTTCTTTATCCATCCCTCTATAGATGGACACTCGTGCTGCTTCCATAATTTGGCTATTGTAACTGATGCTGCAGTAAATATGGGGCGCATGTATCTTTTTGAATTAGTCTTTTTGTATTCTTTGTATTGTATTCAATACAATTAGTAGTTTTGTATGCCACTACCCAGTAGTAGAATTACTAGATCATATGGTGGTTCTGTTTTTAATTTTTTGAGGAACCTGCATACTGTTTTCCACAGTGGCTACATCAGTTTGCCTTCCCACCAACAGTGCATGGACGTTCCTTCTCCATATCCTTGCCAACACCTGTTGTTTCTAAAATTTTTTATTTTAACCGTTCTGATAGTTTTGTGGTGATATCTCCTTATAGTTTCAATTTGTCTTTCCCCGATGATGAGGCATGTTGAACATCTTTTCATGTGTCTGTTGGCCAAGTGTATGTCTTATTTGGAGGAACGTCTGTCCATGTCTTCTGCTCATGTTAATCAGATTATTTGTTTTGGAGACGTTGCTGAATTAGTTTTCTTGTACAGCACATGATACGAGCAGCCTGGCTAGAAAGAAACATGTTTTGTGAAGACCTGGTCAAAGTTGTGACAGATGGAAGTTTAGAACTTGTGTCTGCTGATTGAGAATCCCTTGCTTGTTTGGAATAGCTGACTTCCTATTGAAATGGGAACAAAGAAGATAGGTTTCCTTATGTGACTCCCTCATTATCGGTTCTTTTATCTGAGTTGTGCTCCAATAGAAATCTCGATCTGTAGTAAACTCTGAGTCAAACTGGACTGAAAGATGTGACTGACTTGTTTTCTAAGCCTTCCTCTATATAACTGAACCGCGGGCAGGGAATTAGAAACAGCAGGGTCATTTCTCCTAAGGCTTTAAGGCTGGTTCTCATGAATTGGACTACATGGATTTTTCTTTATTGTTTTGTGCTGTGTCTTTACATTGGTAATGGACTCCTAACACTCCTCTATGTGAATGAAAAATTGTTTTTTATTCACTGCTTTTAGAGGGCCTTATGTTTCCTCTTGATAGATTCAGACACGAAAAAACCTGAAGCTATAATTAACATACAGTTTGTTTCGTAACATGTCCTTCGGAGAAGTACCTTACCACAAACCTTGACATCATTTGTCATCACTTTAAGTAACTTGTAATTTGGGGCTTTGTATTTATAGATGTTTGTGGATATCTGATGTTGAATGTATATACACTGAGAAAGTTTTCTGTACCAAACCATCCAGAAAATGTCATTTTTCTTTGCTTTCAGTGAAAATTTACTCTCCCCCCTCCCCCATTGCATGGCCTCATTCAATCCTTTATGTCCCACTTTGGCAGCAGAGTCATCTCCTATAGAAGTGAGGAAGGTTGTAGCAAAATTTTAGAAAATGTATTATTGGTTAACATGTATTAAAATAAGAAAGAATAAGGGAAATGAAACCAAAATATCTCAGTTCAGCATGTTTTTCTGTCCCTAGTCCATTGGAGGATCTCCTATCAGTCAAGAGAATAGGCTTTTTTTTTTTTTTTTTTTGGTCAGTTTATTTCCATTAGGCTGTCTCCATGTCTGTAGATATGGAAAATGATATTCATTAATGTAGCTGCTAGAATTGAAAACTCTCCCTCCATCCCACAATAACAGTGTTCTAATTGGCTACTTCCCTTCCCAACTTGTTTTTAGCCTCTTCCTTAGACCATCATTCCTTTTGCTTTCATGTATACCTACTATCTGTACTCCCCATGCCCCCACTACATATATATATTTTTAGTAGAAAATCTGTTTATTAAGATGTTCCTGGACCCTGCAGAAGAGTCAGGGCCTGGTTCTGAAGTCAGATGGGCAAGTTCAACAATCCATTGTCACCAACCCCGCTAATTTTTCTGTCTCTCCAAAGATTGGGAGCCATACTTTATTTATCTGTTTCTGTTCCACACCATCTCACACAGTGATTTCTTCTTTCTCCCCTTCTTTCTTCTTCTTCTTCCTTCTCCTCCTCTTCCTCCCATTCCCCTCCTTCTTTCTGTTCTTCTCCTCCCCCCTCCTCCTCCTCCTTTTCTTTCTACTTCTTCTCCTTCTCCAACTTCTTTTTCTCCTTCTCCTTCTCCTCCTCCTCCTCCTGTCTTCTTAATTCCCTTCCCCTTCACTCTTGCTCCTCCCCTCCCCCTCCTTCTTCATCCCTGCACTCAACATAGGTCTCGAACTCACAACCCCAAGATCGGGAGTCACATGCTCTTCTGACTGAGCCAGCCAGTGATTTTTATGTGACAGCCCCTAACCAGTGATTTTTATGTGACAATAGTAGTAATAATCCTACAAAGGAGGAATGTAAGGTTTTTTTGATTTTGGTTTTTTTTTTAAAGATTTTATTTATTTATTTGACAGAGAGAGATCGCAAGTAGGCAGAGAGGCAGGCAGAGAGAGAGGAGGAAGCAGGCTTCCTGCCAAGCATAAAGCCCGATGCGGGGCTTGATCCCAGGACGCTAAGACCATGACCTGACCCGAAACCAGAGGCTTTAACCCACTGAGCCACCCAGGCACCCAGGAATGTAAGTTTTATTTTATAGGCAAGGTACTAGGCTTAGAAGGTTTAAGGGACACATACAGAGTCACTCAATAAATGGTAGAGCCCATGGTGTTTGTTAAAATAAATATACAAGTATGATTATTTAGATGAATGAATTTTAAAATTTTTGTTTAGGGCACCTGGGTGGCTCAGTTGGTTAAGCGACTGCCTTCGGCTCAGGTCATGATCCTGGAGTCCCTGGGTTCAAGTCTCACCTCAGGCTCCCTGCTCAGGAGGGAGTCTGCTTCTCCCGCTAACCTCTCTCCCCTCATGCTCTCTCTCTCTCTCTCTCTCATTCTCTCTCTCTCTCTCAAGTAAGTAAATAAAATCTTTTAAAAAATAAATAAAATTTTAGTTTAGATAATATACACTTTGGGAAATTTGACTCCTGGAGCCACATGCTTCATTCATGTATGGGGGAGGAAGTGTGTTTCTCTAGCCATCAGACCAAACTTCACTTCATTCTAGACTGAATGTGGATATTGCTCACTGTGAGTCAAGCACTGTAGCCAAGGAAACGGTATGTACTTATTGGCTTGGATCGCTCTTAAATTCCTTTGCCTGAATTAAGGAGCAGAAGGAAATAGGATGGTGCTGATTGGTTTAGGACAATGACAGTTTACCTGTGGAACCACCTGGCTTCTCCAATGCTGGGAAAATATATGTAGAATGGACGCTGGAGAAAAAATTCACCAGAGATGGACAGTTGAAGCTGCAAAACTATGCTTCATTTTATTTATTTATTTAAAAAATATTTTATTTATTTATTTATTTGACAGACAGAGATCACAAGTAGGCAGAGAGGCAGGCAGAGAGAGAGGAGAAAGCAGGATCCCTGCTGAGCAGAGAGCCCAATGCAGGGCTTGATCCCAGGACCCTGAGATCATGATCTGAGCCCGAAGGCAGAGGCTTTAACCCACTGAGCCACCCAGGCGCCCCTGCTTCATTTTATTTTAATTATTTTTTAAGATTTTATTCACTTATTTGAGTGTGAGAGGGGAGGGATCCCAACCAGGGGGGAAGGTAGAGGGAGAAGCAGACACCCTGCTGGGCACGGAGCCCAACATGGAAATCCATCCCAGGACCCCAGGATCGCAACCTGAGCCAAAGGCACACACTCAACTGACTGAACCACACAGGTGTCCTTTATTTTTATTTTTAAAATATTTGTTTATTTATTTATTTATTTATTTTAGAGAGAGCGAAAGAGGGCACACAAATAGGGGAAGGGGCAGAGGGAGAGACTATCCTAGCAGACTCCCGTTAAGCACGGAGCCCAACACAGGGCTCGATCTCATGACTGATGAGATCAAGACCTGAGCTGAAACCAAGAGTCAGACGTTTAACCCACTGAGCCCCCCAGGCGCTCCAGGTACGTTTCATTGTAGATTTTGACTGATTCTGCCAAACTGCACTCCAAAAATGCTGCACCAATTTTATATTTCTACCCACAGTGTATGAGGAAGTTTATTTCTCCACACCCAGACCATGTTAGATATTATTAATAATTTCCATTTTGACCAGTCTGGTGGGCAAAAATTATCTTGCTTTATATTTTCTTGTTTACTACTGAGGTTACATGTATTTTTACATACTTTTTTCTTTTTGTGTATCAGTCATTTGGTTTCCTCCTGTGAATAAAAAATATTAAAGGTCTTTTTAAAAAGGTAAAGTAGATTGTAGCTTGAGTTTTGGAGATTTTCCTTTGTAAATGTTTTTCCTTCCTACTGAAAACAAAGGTAAACATCAGATTTAGATAATACAATTTGGCCTAAGCTATATTTTAAAGATTTTATTTATTTATTTGAGAGAGAGCGGGGATAGGAGCAGAGGGAGAGAGATGAGCAACTCTGCACTGAGCAGGGAGCCTGACACAGAGCTTGATCCCCAGGACCCCAAGATCACAACCTGAGCTGAAATCAAAAGTCAGATGCTCAACGGACTGGGCCACCCAGGTGTCCCTTAAGCTGTATTTTAGACCAAAATTATTTTGTATTGGGAAATGCAGCTCAGCCAACAGAATGTATTTACTTGTTTATTTTAAAAATGTTCTTTTAATTCCATGCAGCTGACATACAGTGTTATACTCATTTCAGGTGTATAATATAGTGATTCAGCATTTCTCTATATTACTCAGTGTTCATCAAGGTAAGTGCACTCTTTTCTTTTTTTTTAAGATTTTATTTATTTATTTGACAGACAGAGATCACAAGTAGGCAGAGAGGCAGGCAGAGAGAGAGAGAGAGGAGGAAGCAGGCTCCCTGCAGATCAGAGAGCCCGATGTGGGGCTCGATCCCAGGACCCTGGGATCATGACCCCAGACGAAGGCAGGGGCTTTAACCCACTGAGCCACCCAGGCGCCCCAACAGAAAGTATTCTCAAATACACTTGTCTTTAAGTAAGGTGGTCAGTTTCCCATTCTTCTGTTGGGTCTGAGAAGAGGTTGAAGAAGTCAGTTATGTCTGGGCGGATAGGGATTATTTAAGGAGAATTATGAAAGTTCTGAGCTTGGGGGCTTGCTACACTTGGCTCTAAATCCATTCCCCCACGGTGACGCCCACTCCTTTGGCTCCGCAGGGGCTGTCCAGTGCTGCCGGCGCCATCCAGGAGGCGGCAGCGCAGCCCGGCTCACGGCGCTCAACCCACAGGACAAGGGACTAAGAGCCGTGATGAACTTCACCCGAGGGGTGTCATCCGTTCCTTTTGCCCATGCAATAAGCGGTATTTTTCCACTTTAAGGGCTCAATGTTGATGAGTTCCTAATCTATCTGAACCGAGGGGCGGCGAAGGAGAACCGCGATCCGCGGTGCGTCACACTGTACGGCCGGCGCAGTGGCGCCCTCTCGTGGACATGGGTCGTTACACGCGCCGGGCGTCCGTCCCGGCGTGACGTCAGTGCTCCCTTGACGTCAGCAGGGGGCTGGTGACTCAGGTCGGAAGGCAGAAGCCATGGCTGGAGGGCGAGGCCGATGGGAGCGTGGAGCGGGTGGGGAAGCACGTGGACTTCACCAAAAGTCCTAAGAGAGAAGGTAGCTGGAGAATTATGGAAGGAAATTTGCCTCCTAGCGATGAAATGTGAGCAGAAGGGCCGAGGCAGAGCGGCAGGAGGTTCCGATCCGGCACTTCCAAGGGCGCTGATCCAGAGCGGGTTCGGAGGATCCGGGGGAAGCACGATTTTCCAGTGCGGTTTCTGTACAAGCCCCAAGATGTGGGCTGATGCTCGCGGTGAATGGAAATTGGCAGGTGCGCCCTGACACCGCCTATGCCGTGGGCGTGCGGCCGGGGGTCTGCAGGCTGCGGCCCCAGACACGCTCCAGCCGTGACGTCAGCGGGCGGGTGGGAGGACGTCATCCGTCAGTCCGCCGGGACTCTGCGTTTGGGGAAGTGTAGAGCATGCTGCTGAGGGGGAATAAGCGATCCATTTTGTGTCTAAAATTTAAGCCCTTAATGTCCTCCTCCACGTGTTGATTTGAGAAAAGTTCACCAAACAAAACTGAAAAGGAGCTATGGAAAACGAGAAATACTTTGCCAACACAGGAGCAGAACTTTAAAACACATCTTGAACACTTTATTACAATTACTCTATGAACTCTACCTCTATTCTGAATGAAGGTGGGCATCTGAGTCTCCAGGTGAAGGAAATTTCGAAAGTTCTAAAGAAATTAAAGTATTTACTATGTACAGAACATATAATACACCTTCTGTTTAGGACATGAACCAAGATGTGTTATTAATTTTGTTGCCAGAAAATCAGTTTCTCCTCCCTGGCGAACAGATATTTAAAGAATAGCAGTTTGAAGAGACACCTCAGGTAATTAGCCCTCCCAGCAAATCTATATGTCTTGCCTGAGCATGGAGGAAAACTTTATGAGGAGGACTGGACTCAGATTTTTCTTTTTTTTAAGTGACAGGTGTTGCTAGTAAAAACCTGAAAAAATTTTACAAAATGAGTGAGCAGTTAAATTGGTGGGTTCTCTATCTCCGGTTGTCATTCCAACTTGTTCTCTAACAAACTCCTAAAAGGGAGACATGTTATCAGCAGTGAAATAGGAAGATTCATGTTAAAATTCCTAAAAGAAGGCCAAAAATACGCATGGGTAGCAGCAGCTTTTTTTTTTTTTTTTTTTTTTTTGAGAGGAATGTATGTGCCTTATTTTCTTCTCAATAGAAGTTCCTTTTTTTCGGGAGATTTAAAAATCCTCAGGTTTCCCCTGATATGTGGAAACTGATTTGGGAGCAGCTATGGTTGACTATCAGGAAGTTTAAAAGCTCATTAACAAGTATTTACTGAGTGCCTAGTATATGCAGGTATTATTGTCAGAGTTGGACATAAAGGAGTGAACACAATAGGTACAAAACACTGCCTTTAAGGAACTTATTTTTTTTCTCTCTCTCTTTTTAAAAAGATTTTATTTATTTATTTGACAGATCACAAGTAGGCAGAGAGGCAGGCAGAGAGAGAGGAGGAAGCAGGCTCCCTCCCGAGCAGAGAGCCCGATTCGGGGCTCGATCCCAGGAGCCTGAGATCATGACCTGAACTGAAGGCAGAGGCTTGAACCCACTGAGCCACCCAGGCACCCAAGGAACTTATTTTCTGATGAAAGACAAAAAATAAAAAAGATAACTAGGAAGGCATTAAGAGTAATGAATGTGATACATGCTAGGGATAGAAACACAGCTGGGAACGGGGGTGAGGGAAAGCATCTGTGGCTGCGCATTTCGCTAGGCTCGCCAGGGAGTGGAGAGGTGGCATTTTATGAATGTCCCGAGAGAAGTGAGGGAAGGACCCACGTGGAGAATGTGGGTTTCTGGGGCCCTGCAGGAGGAGGGACCGGCAAGGGTGCCGGGGGTCCTGGGGAGGGTGTGTGCCTGGTTTGTTTGAGGAACAGCCAGGAATGCAGTGTGTCTGAGTGCAGTGAGAAAGGAAGAGAGTAGTAGGAGATGAGGTCAGAGAGAGAGACGCTGGGGATGGGGAGGGGAGAGGCCACGTCACGCAGGCCACTTTAAGGACCTGTCATCTGTGTCAGGAGGTTTCAGATGTCACACTTTGCCATGGCCCCTTCTGTACAAATCACTGAACTGCTACTGTCGTAATAAGAACGCTTATCATACATTTCCAATGTCAAAATTGTGAGAGAGTTTCTGTTTGGAAGGTGTGTTAATCTCTTTGTGTGGTTCTTTGGCTCACCAACTGTATGAAGCATACAGGGTTATATTTAAGGTTGTTCAAACTGCTCTGTTTTAAATTTGCCTTAGCTGGGAAAGACAAACGCTTGTTGGTACATACTAAAAAACATGCAGTCTTCTGCTTACTCTTACGACATGATGATCCAGTGAAATATTGCTCCTTGCAATTTATTGAGATACAGGTGACATCTACCATTGTGTAGGTTTAAGGTGTCCCACATGGTGCTTAGACATACTTCTATATTGCGGTATGATTACCACAAAGGTGTTAGCTAAACTTTCCATCCTATCACATAAATACCAGTTCTGTTTTCATGGTGAGAATATTTAAGATCTACTCTCTTAGCAACTTTCAATTCTCTGGTACAGTATCATTAGGTGTAATCACCAAACTGCATGTTAGATGCTCAGAACGTGTTAATCTTTTTTAAAAAATTTAATTAATCATTTAATTTATTTGACAGAGACCACAAGTAGGCAGAAAGGTAGGCGGGGGTGGGGGGGTGGAAGCAGGCTCCCCGCCGAACAGAGAGCCCAATGCGGGGCTCGATCCAAGAACCCTGGGATCATGACCTGAGCCGAAGGCAGAGGCTCAACCCACTGAGCCACCCAGGAGCCCCAGAACGTGTTAATCTTACGATAGGGAGTTTATGCTCTTTGACCAGTATTTCCCCATTTCCTGGGTTGCCTGTCAGCCCCTGGTAACCACCATTCTACTTTCCGTGTCTTGGAGTTTAGCTTTTTTAGATTCCACATATATGTGATAATATACAGTATATATATTATACAGTTTGTCTTTTTGTTTTTTTAAAGGCTTTTATTTATTTATTTGACAGAGAGCACAAACAGGAGCAGCAGAGGGAGAAGAAGAAGCAGGCTTTCCACTGAGCAGGGAGCCCAATACGGGACTCGATCCCAGAACCCCGGGATTGTGACCTGAGCAGAAGGCAGCCGCTTAACTTACTGAGCCACTCAGGTGTCCCAGTATTTGTCCTTCTTTGTCTGACTTATCAGTGAAGTATTACTTTACACAAGCTTGCCAACTACTGGTCATAGAATATTTGAGTGCTTGCTTGATAAACCTACAATTATAGTTAGCATGTATTTACAGATTTCCCCATACACTGCAGCACTAAAGATTTTTAATAGATAATTTCATATAGTAAGCTATATAAACCCTAAGCATACAGCTTGATGAGTCTTTATAAATGTACAGACCTGGGATATTTCCAGCTCCCAGCAGGCTCTCTTACCTTTCCTCAGCCAACTACCCATTAAAAGTCATCATTCTTCTGACCTCTGTCACTATAGATTAGTTTTGCTTGTTCCTGAATTTCATATAAATGAAATCTTATTCTTTTGCATTTGAATTATTTTCGTCAACATGAACTCGTGGGATTGATTTATGCTGTTGTGTGAAGCTGTAATCCATGGTTCTGCCTTGCTGTGCGGTATTTGGGTATATGATACAGTAATGATTCATTCACCGATTCTACTGTGGATGGACTTGGTGTCTCCAGTTTAGAGCTGTTTCATGATGACTCAGCGGTTTTACTTGGCACTGATCCTAGGAGTTGCTGCGGTATATGGAACCAATGGTGCAAGCACATTGTTTCAGTTGTGTCTACTCTTTCTTGGATCTTCCATCCTTGTTTTCTTTGTGTCTCTTTAGAACAAGCCTGGAGGTTCTACTGGGAACCTGATAGTTACTTAAATTTTATTATAAAAACAAGTCAAATATGCTCTGTGCTTAAAGCAGGAAAGTGCTGATTCTCTCTTTATCTCTTTATGTATGAAAGTACCTGAGGGTTGTAATACTCTTTTCTTTAGAATCAAAGCCAGCTTTCTCTAGATCATTTCTGGGAGTTTAGTTGCTAACTGTTATCAAAATTGGATACCTCCTGTTAGGGGCCAAATTTATCCCCCAACATTCATATGTGGAAGTGCTAACCCCCAGGACCTCAGAATGTGACTATATTTGGAGATAGGACCTTTAGAGAGGTGATTTAAGTTGAGATGAGGATTTTAGAGTGGTCTCTAAGCCAATCTGATTGGTATCCTTATTAAGAAGGGAAAATTTGGGGGCACCTGGGTGGCTCAGTCAGTTAAGCTCTGCCTTCAGCTCAGGTCATGATCCCAGGGTCCTGGGATCCAGTCCCACATCAGGCTCCCTGCTCAGTGGGGAGTCTGCTTCTCCCTTTACCTCTGCCGCTCCCCCTGCTTACGTTCTTTCTCTCTCTCTGAAGAATAAAAAAAAAAATCTTAAAAAAATAGAGAAGAAAAAATTTGCATATGCAGGAAAGACACTGGGCACACATGCCCAGGGGAAAGACCATGTAAAGAGACAGGAAGAGGGCAGCCATCTGCAAGCGGAGGAGAGAGGCCTCAGAGGAAAACTATCCTCTTGACATCTTGATTCTTGACTTTCAGCCTCCAGAACTGTGAGAGTGTAAATTCAGATTGTTTAAGCCACCCAGTATGTGACATCTGGTGATAGAAGTGCCAGCAAATTTACACACCTCCTAAAGTAAGTTTCCAGATGCCATAAGGTAACACTTATAAAATCATTCCACTCTTTCTGAATTTTTCATTTTTAATCAGGAGCTTAGCAATCCCTGGTGTTTTAATGCACCACAAACCAATTATTTAGTAGCAAACCCCATACAACCTGCATGTCCTTCCTCTCCTGGTTTGGCTGCCTCCTGAATAATTTGAGATTTAGTTGCAGAAATCATAGTCAAATACTTCAAATACTTTATATTTTCATACTTCATATTTTTATGTAAGAATGTCCTCTTACATAATAATCAAATTCAGAAAATTTAACACTGACATTAAGACATTAAGACCTGGCACATGGTCCACATTAAAATTTTGCCAGCTGTCCCAGTAATATCTTTTCTGGCAATCTCTCCTCTCTTTCCCACTTCTAGGACTACATGTTACATTTAGTTATCTTGTCTCTTTAGTTTTATGTATGTATGTATGTATGTATGTATGTAGGCAAGTAAGTAAGTAACGTCTACACCCGGCGTGGGGCTTGAACTCACTACCATGAGATCCAGAGTTACACGTCTTCCAGTTGAGCCAGCCAGGTGCCCCTTATGTCTCTTTAATCTCCTTTAGACTTTGTCTACCATGACACCTACACTTTTAAAGAGTACGCAGCAGGTGTTTTGTCAAAGTTCCTCAGTCTGGGCTTGTCTGATGATTAGGTTCAGGTCACGCCTCTTTAGCGTGACTGGAACTTTAGACTTGTACAGCCTGTTCACACCACAAAGCAAAGATGCAGGCAAGAATTATCACACCCTGCCATTGCTTCAAAAGCCACAAGAATCACCTGTATACTAAGAGGAACATATATTTTTCAAAGTTCTTTTATTTATTTGACACAGAGAGAGAGAGAGAGAGTGCAAGCATGCCTAAGCAGGGGGAGCAGCAGAGGGAGAGGGAGAAGCTGGCTCCCGCTGAGTAGGGAGCCCAACGTGGGACTTGATCCCAGGACCCTGAGATCATAACCTGAGCTGAAGGCAGAGGCTTAACCAACTGAGCCACCCCAGGTGCCCCTAAGAGGAACATATTTGATAAATAAATTCACTTTGAAGTATTAGTGATGAAGACTGTTCTTCTCCTGAGTCAACACACCTGCTAGGCTTCCCTGTATTTTTTTTTTTTAAGATTTGTTTATTTACTGGAAGGGGGAAGGATTGCGAGAGTAGGGGGAGGGGCAGAGGGAGAAGAGAAAATCCTAAACGGACTCTGCATGGAGGGCAGAGCCCACAGCCCAGCATTACTGTATTTTTTAAAAAAATATTTTATTTATTTATTTGAGAGAGAGAAAGAGTGAGAGAGCAAGATCAGGGGGGAGGGTCAGAGGAGTGAGAGAAGCAGACTCCCCGCTGAGCAGGGAGCCCGATGTGGGGCCCAGTCCCATGACTCTGGGATCACGATCTGAGCTGAAGGCAGAGGCTTAACCCACTGAGCCACTCAGGTGCCCCATCACTGTATTTTTAAAGAACAATTTATTAGGCAAAAGGATGCAGTTTTTTTTTTATTCATGAAAGCATGTGTTTTCAATTACAGATGTAGGCTACTTCTCATATAGGCAACCGGACGCATGGTCGACGAGGGTGGGGAATGATGCAGCCATGCCCGGACTTATTCTGAAAACACTACAGTGTTGCTGTGAAACACTATAGGTGCAGGCTGCCCTCTCTAACAGATGCAGTGAGAGAAGCCCTGAAACTGGTGAGTTTGTCTCAGTTTCCTGAGGTTTATCTATCAAACCAGCCAGGTCTTCATGGACTAGGTTTCAGAACAGTTGAGTTTGGGATTGCAAAATTCTCATGTTTGGGGAGAGAAAGCCCAGTCCGAGCAAGTTCATTTGGGCAGCTTGTGGCCCTGTGAGCACATGCTGGAATAGAGGGGGTCCAGAAAGGGAGGTGAGAGTCCAACACAAACCTTTTCCCTGTCTTCAAGTTTGCCCAAGGTTGGCCCTTTTCTTTCTTTTTTCCTTCCTTCCTTTCTTCCTTCCTCCCTCCCTCCCTCTCTCCCTTTCTTTCTTTTTTAAAGATTTTATTCATTTGAGAGAGTGAGAGCGAGCACATGTGCACACGAGTGGGAGGAGGGGCAGAGGGTGAGGGAAAGAATCTTAGGCAGACTCCATGCCGAGTGTGGAGCCTGACCTGGGGCTCGATCCCACAACCCTGAGAGCATGACCTGAGCCAAAATCGAGTTAGATGCTTAACCGACTGAGCTACCCAGGTGTCGCTGTGTTGGCCCTTTTCTGGTTATGCCCCTCTAGTCAGAAAGAAAGCAAAAGAGAGAGCAAATATATTACAAAACACAGAGTTTCTTAGCGAAGATTTCAAATATAGGTTTTATTTAAGCCCGTAATTTTGAAGCAAATATCTGTTATAAGAAAATTGGCTATGAAGTAAATGAAGGAAATTATTTTTTTTCCTTTTTATCTTTTCATATGACAGAACAGCGTGGTGGTTTTCTTGGTCTCTCCATTTCCCAGGCAACACTCCCAGCGTCCTCAGGTCTTTATGTTCCTTTTTTCCCTCTGTCGAAACAGTGGCAGCAGCAGCAACTTTTGCACATAGTTCTTGGGAGGAACAGGTGTAAACCACTGACCTCACATGCAAAAGCCAAGTTTCCATGTTCCAGGCAAGGTGAGTGGCACAATCAGGAGGCAGTGTTTTATGGAATGGCTGGAGCGATACCCAGTGAAGGCAGTCAGCGGGACTTACTTCTCTGGCACTCTCAGGTTCCTAGAGTTGAGTGAACTTAATGTCCGTGAAGCTCTAGAGTCACCAGAATATCCACGTAAACTTTTACTCAGACGGTTGGGCCTAGATCCATGTCGAAAATTTTAGGGGAAATATACAATTTAAGCTAGTATCCGGACAAGGTAATGTGAGAAACAGTGAGAGAGGAGGGGGTTGCTTAAACAGTCAGCATTAGCTATTACAGCTAAAAATGGTTTTTTAAGTTAGGTAGTTTAGTTTATGATATCTTCAAGGTATTATCTTAGACCCCCTGTAATTTATTTTGTTTTAATTTTTATAATTCTTTTGTTGTTGTTGTTGATAGGAAACTGAGTGGATCTTGAAAGTTCTCACAAGAAAAAAAATTGTTACTGTGTACGGTAATGGTTGCTAACAGGACTTACGGTGGTGATTATTTTGCAATATATACAAATATGGAATCATCACATTGCATGTCTAAAACTAATATGAATGTTATGTCAATTACACCTCAATAAAAAAATAAATGAATAACCCCTATCTACACCACTGCCAAACAGAGAATAAAATAAAACTCTCAGTTTTCTGCAATTTGCTTTAACGTTCACTTTGTAAATACACCCTGCTCTGTAAATTTTCCAGTGAGTAGAAAAGGTGTCATTAATGTTTTCATTGGTTTATATCAGTTTGTTTATTTAATTATTTATTTAAAATATTTTATTTATTTATTTGACAGAGATCAGAAGTAGGCAGAGAAGCAGGCAGAGAGAGAGGAGGAAGCAGGCTCCCTGGCGAGCAGAGAGCCCAATGTGGGGCTGGATCCCAGGACCCTGGGATCATGATCTGAGCTGAAGGCAGAGGCTTTAACCCACTTAGTCACCCAGGAACCCCTCAGTTTATTTAAATGTTTTTCACTTTGATTGAGAAGAGAGAGCTGATTCTTCTGTCACCTCAGTATGTATAGGAATTCCCAGAACCACCTGTTGTAGGATTTTATTTGCATCAATATCCTGTGATCTTAGCAGTCGGGGATAAAGTAAAGTAATGCAGTTACTGCTCCCATTAGCAAACCTCAATAACCTATAAACCAGTATCTTCCCTGCTGACAAGAAGAACAATTTCTAGTCTGTGGTGTTTAAGATACTTCAAGTCCATTTGGTTTCGTTTGGAAGAAGAAAGCAGAAATCGGTTTAGAGTCTTCTCTGCGCCAGTGGCTTCTTTTGCTTCCGCGTATTTGGGACTTCTCTTTTCCATCTGCTTTCCTCAGATGAGCTTCCTCTCCAGAGCCTTCCCCTGGGAAAATACCTATAATGAGGAGTAAGGCGACCGTGTGGCCAAAAAAATGGACGAAACGGAAACTGGGGGTTGCACCTCCAAGGAAGGAAAGGTCTATGTGGAAACCTAATGGGGACTCTAGGTCCTTGCCATGGAAAAAAATGAAAGGGACACTTTGGTGTCCTTGTGACGGGCTGGATCCTTGTCACCGGGTTCCTCCTGGGGGGCGGAGGGGTGAGTGTGAAGACCTGGCAGTCCGTAGGGCCTCCGTTATCTTGCAAGTCTGCAGGAGGGGTGGCTCCCTCTTTCTGTCCTGTGGAGAGAAGTAGGCAAGTCAGGAAACAGGCTTGATCACAGAAGCAGGAAGGAGATACTTTAGGTGGTAGCAGGGTGGAAAGATTGGGAGAGAGAACGAGAGAAGTCTTAAAAGGTGTTTGAAAAAACTGCAAAGGTCCGACAGAATGAGTCATGAACACACCTCATGACCCAGCAGTCCCACACTGGAGAATGTATCCAAGAGAAATGAGTGCGTGCATCTCCAAAAGACTACCTCGGGAATGTTCGTAGCAGCCTCATTCATATCAGCTTAAGCTTGGAAACAGGGCAAGTGTCCACCAATAGGAGAATGGCTAACCAAGCTGTGTGTGCACGATGAAAGGAAGCCACGAGAAGGAAGAGATACTACCACAACAGCGTGGAGGCCTCCCATGGGTGTTATGTTGGACAAAAGGAGTTGGACATAAAAGTGTACATACTTATATAACTGATCTATGATTAAAAAATTTTCAAAAAGTAACTAATTTACACTTAGGATATGTGTTATTTTGTGGAAAAAGTGGAATTCTTGAGATTGATCCAGGAGGTTGTCACATGGATGTGGAGGTACACACACACACACACACACATTTACACACATGTTTACACATATAACATACATATACGTGTATATATAAAATGTGATCAGTCTGTGCCTTTAAGATTTGTCTATGTTATTGCTTGTAAATTATAACCGAATAAAGGAAGTTCAGTGGAGAAAAAGAATTAACATTAAGAAAATAAAAATAGGGGTGGCTGGGTGGCTCAGTGGATTAAGCCTCTGTCTTAAGCTCAGGTCATGATCTCAGGGTCCTGGGATCAAGCCCCGCATCGGGTTCTCTGCTCAGCGGGGAGCCTGCTTCCCCCTCTCTATTTCTGCCTGCCTCTCTGCCTACTTGTGGTCTCTGTCTGTCAAATAAATAAGTAAAATCTTAAAAAAAAAAAAAAAAGAAAAGAAAAACCGCCCCTCCCAAAAGCTGTTAATCCAAGAGGTCCGCTTCACTTCCCAGCAGCGAGGAAGGGGAACAAGCACTGAGAACCAGGATGAAATTAGTTTCTGAGAAGAAATTTGGATCAGACTCAGGTGTCCAGGTCTTCTCTACTTCTCTGTATCATCCCACTGAACTGGCTATGAAGTAGTGAGCTTCCCTTCAGAAAATCATTCCTTCCCTTTCTTGGAGGCTTACGATACAGTCCTGGAATGGGCTGAGTGTGCATGATGGAAAAAAAAAGTCCCCACAGGAGGCTGAGAGTGCTGAGTGCTGACAAAGAGCTGGATTCCCCTTACCTTTAGAACAACCTAGATCAGATTTCTTGGTCGGACAGGATATGCCTATCGCCTGCCCGTGTTCATAGCTCCTTCTGGAGATTCTGTTTTACCCACAACCCCCGGGAACCCCTACACATCCTTGGCTGAGGGACACTCAGCTCATTCATTGGCTGACCAATGACCAATCAGTTTCTCATTTGAGAATTTCAACAAAGAGACTCAGTTGGTGGAAGATGGTAGTAGAAAGTGTAGGGCAAGGATGGGAGTGTTAGGTTTTGGCCAGTTGTAAGTAGGGAAGTAGGGAAGCCAGTCTTTCCATAGAAACTATAGCATGGGAAGACCCAAAAAAAGAGAGAAGAGACTACGTGGTAACAGTTTGGTGATGAGAGTGGCCTTAGTTCTTGACTTTCCAGGGCTGATCCTTCTGAAGCCTGGCTGTGCTCAAGGTTCATGGACATAGCCGTTAGTAATCACTCCACCTCCACTTCTACTCTTTTCTTAAGCTAATTTGAATGGGCGTCTATTCCTTGAATGAAATACTGACCCTTTCTTGCATACCCACCCAGGCTACTGAGTATTGAAATCCTATGACTAAAACTAGATTAAGTTGTTTCAAACCACAGAAGATGATTAAATCCCACATCACTCATTCTTTTCTCCTACACAGTTAGAACAGTTCTGAACCTTTGTAACATGAAAACTTTCTGTAAGATGAGAATCCAGTCCCTAGTGGAGAAGCTGGCTTTGTTCTTAAGTTCCATCTTGACATTTTTGTTATCAGATCAGACTTAGCTAAGCCCGAGCTCTGCTACTCAGTATGCTTGTATTCCAACTGTTAAAAACAATCAACCACCTGCCTCTTGTACTCATCTCATTTCTTAAATCGGAGACTACTCAGGAAATCCTCCTGCTGACTGTGGGGTATTACAGCCAGCTAGGTAGCTTTTCTCTAATTCTGGGAGATCCAGCAGTGTTCAGGGCTCTTTTCTGGGTATTTCCAAGGTTTCCGGATCAAGATACAAGCTTGTCCCAGTAACCAACCCAAGAATGAGGCAGGACCACATAAAACTACATTCTTCCGGCAAACTAGATACATGATGACTACTTCAGGTCACTGGTTGGCCGGCACAAGTGTTCTGAAATGTGGGAACCACAGGGATTGATTTGGGAAACTGTCCCAGGGTAAGGCCACACATCTGAGTGAGGAGGTTGATGCCATTCATGGTCTCCAGCTCTGGCTGAGTTGACACTGACACTGCTCATCCATTCTTTTGTTTCTCCTTGTTCTACTCCATTCCCATTGTCTTCTAAACCGTTGACATTCTTCTCAAAGCCTCTTCAAAATTCTCATTCTTCTTCATTCCTTTGAAGAATTCTCTTCAAAAGTCTCTCTGTCTTTCTAAGTAGACTACCTCGCTTCGTATTTCAGAAGGGAAACGTCAGCGATCTGCCATGAACTTCTTTGGTTCCTATTTCTCTCACTTCAGAGAGAAGTCTACATAGTTCCAGCTCAATTCCTACCCCTCCCCTCATATTTAATCTACTAGAATAGAACTGTGTTTTTTCTACTCCACAAAAGCTATTTTGGCAAAAGCATCATTGGTCCCAAGCTTTTACCATGTTGGTTCCAGAGGTCTAGGCACCATTTCCTGTCCTTTTTGCCCGGCTCACTCTTAAGCAGAGTTCATGCCTCATTCCCTCGGGGAGGCCTTTCCTACCCTGAGGCTGGCTTAAGGCCCTTGGCAGTATATTTCCACACCACCTTGGGGGTCCACTTTTGGAATACTCATCAGCCAGGTTATGACTATTCAGTGGTTATATTCTTCGTCCCCTGAAATACTCACATGGCCATCTTGTAGACCAGTGTCTCCTCACCCCTCGCTCAGGGCCTGCAGTGGAATGGAACTGATTGAGAGAAATCTCTGTTCTGTAATTGCAAAAGTCACCCTCTTTCCACCTCTCAGGGATAATGTGATCATTATAAATAAATGTTTTTTAATATGTAACATACTGACATGCCACCAAAGGCACTGCCACCAAAGGTCACACATGAGAGCCCTTCTGCGACCTTAATCAGACCAAAGTAAGCCAAATATTTCAAAGCAGATTGAAAACGCTTTGAGCAGAAGAGCATAGCGTGTAAAAGCACAGACTCTAGAACCAGGCTCCCGGCATTCTCTCATTTAGGAACCTTGACCATTGACAGGTTCCTTAACTTTTCTAAGTCTCTTTTCTTTATTTCTAAAAAGGAGAGAATACTCACTGCCTTGTTGTATTATCTGAAATAAGATATGTAAAGAGCTCAGAACATATCTGAGCCACAGTATGCATTTACTAGGTGTTTTCTACTGTTATTATTCATCTTGAACATTATGGAAAGATTCTATCAACACAAACCCCATTTTCTTGGGCCCATGTGATCATACTTTACAGATTTATTTATTTATTTATTTGACAGGCAGAGATCACAAGCAGACAGAGAGGCAGGCAGGTGGGGGGAATCAGGCTCCCTGCTGAGCAGAGAGCCCGATGTGGGGCTCGATCCCAGGACCCTGAGACCATGACCTGAGCCAAAGGCAGAGGATGAACCCACTGAACCCCCCAGGACATAGTCAAGAAGTTGGATGAAAGGCAGAGAGATGCTGAAGGCTCTCTGTAGGTTTTTGTGAAGCTCAGGATTTAATTCCAGTCCCAGAAAATGTTCAATAATAGCTTACATTTGAATTTAGAGCATAATAAAACATCAAGCCAAAATATTGCCTGAAGTTTGGATATCAACTTTAAGTGGATTTATTTTAGTCTAGACATGAAATGCATAGCATACCAACAACTATGACTTTCTTTTTTTTAAAGGATGAGAAGTTCCTTTTCTTCAAAACAAAAAACAAACACACAATTACCTGCAGTCTGTGGTTATTTGGGCAGACAACAGCCGGTTTGTGATGAGCAGTACTGATTTTTAAGAGAGGTAAGCTTTATGCATGGAGTTCAAGTGCGCCGTTCTTCCTTTACGCGGCTCGTGGAATCGTGGGCGCTTCCGGAGGTGAGCCAGAAAGGAACACGGGTCCTGTGATGAGTTCTCGCACAATAACGGGCAACTGAGTTTATTTTGCAGACCCCAGCATGACCGGCTATTTTGGCAAATCCCTAATTTTACAGAGAAAGAGCTTGGAGGCCAGCAAGTGTCACCAAGGCCTGTTTCCATTCCGTGCTCCCATCTAGCCCCTGGGTCCTCGAGCCACCAGCTGGAGCCCAGGCTGCCCGGACAGAGCAAAGCTGCACTGGATTTCCAAGCTGTCTGAGGGACGGCGGCGAAGCGTGAGCCAAATGCAGAAGTCAAATCTGACCATTTAATTAGTGGTTTTTAGATGTGAATGAACCTGCAATCTCATTATAACTCGTTCAGTCGCATATTTACAATGGTTCTCTGAAGACGCTTCACTTCTGGAAAGATGTCGGGTGGCTAGTTCTGGTTTACAACGCCTTAGTTCTCTATCTATCTATCTGTCATTTTAAAAAGATTTTTATTTATTTATTTATTTGACAGAGAGACACAGAGAGAGAGAGGGAACACAAGCAGGAGGACTGGGAGAGGGAGAAGCAGGCTCCCCACTGAGCAGAGAGCCCGATGCAGGACTCGATCACCAGGACCCTGGGATCATGACCTGAGCCAAAGGCAGGTGCTTAACAACTGAGCCACCCAGGTGCCCCTACAATACCTCATTTAGATTATCCCCTTCCACAGGTGAGGCTTGGGAGTCTGGTCTTGGGAACGGGGCTGGTGTTGTTTGTAACATCTCTTCCCCCTCTGATCAAGAGGGTTCGGGCAGAGGTTGGGCAAGGTGACCTCTGGTGGTCATCCCCAGCCATGAGGTCTCTGTCCCTCTCCACTCTATGTGAGCCTTGGGAGGGGAGCAAAGAATGTGTTGGGGGATGAGTAGGGTTTGGCCGAGCCCCTGCAGAGCCCGCAGGGACTTGGTTTGATCCTGGGTCTCGTCTCCCTGAACAGTATCTGGTTCTGGAACTAAGGTGAACTGTGAAATAACTAGTTGCGATTAATTAAATCTATTAACAAAGAGAGAATAAACAGCCTCAAAATTACTGTGCTGTTGGGGATAGTGAGAGGTGGACATTGCTGTAAGGGCGGAAATTGTTAGCTCTACGACAGTAATGACTGGTACAGTGTTAGAAGCTGGAAGAGCTTTTCTCGCACAATAGCTCATTCGGTCTTCATAAACCCCATCATCACTACTCTTTCTGTCACTTTCTGTCACTACCACTTCTGTCACTGGTACCAGAAAGGTTAAGTACATCTAACATCATGCAGTTAGAGGGCTGAGAGTAGGACCAAGGTCTTCAGATGATAAATTTTAGCTTTTTTCTCCTTTATGCGCACAAGCTGGTGGAAGCTGACAAAATCACTTGCAATTGATGGATATCTATAGTCATGGAACCAAATCTTGTCTTTTCACAGAACTTATTAATTAGGGACCCATAGGAGAATAAACACAAAACCCTTACCTGCCGCCACAGTTCGCGCCGCCCAGCAGAGCAACAGCCAGTAGGAGAAGCGGAGCCTGTGAGCCATGGTAGTCCACCCTGAGCAGTTGTGGCCTTGAAGCCAACGTTGCTTTAAAGGGGACTGGGTGAGTCACACAGCCAGATTCAGGTAATTTGCATTTGCATAATGGACCACAGGGATCAGGGCCTGCGGTGTGAGGGTAAGAAATCAGCAAGGAAATTCCAGACAGCATTTGTCAACCAGAAGCTTCTTGTCAGGACAGTCAAACATCATTCCTCTGTCCTGAGGGTCAGATTGTGGACAACCGCGCCCTCACTATCCTTTAAATCCCCTCAAATCTTCTCTCCTGTTAACGTCTTCTCTTTACTTGCCCTATGGGTCTCCCTCTATGAGAGAAAGAATCTCTCTAGGAAGTACTCAACAGTGTTTCTCTCTGTGTGGTTTACTTAAAAAAAAAAAAGCCGAACAGGATGGGGAAGACGTTATCCAAAGGCTTCCTGACCCGGGTAGTTTGAAGACGCTGTCCACAGGCCTCGGATCAGAGTCTACAACTTTTTCTTCTTGTTGCTTTTGTGGAGGAACCAAGGGCAGCAGCATCAGAAAGCTATGTTGTTGAGTAGCTGTCATGGTCACGGTCTACATGAACAGGAATAGTTTGGGAGAGTAACGGAGCGAGTTGTCCTTCTGGGGCTCCTTCTGATTCATCATATGGCCCATAGGATGGACGTGATACACCTGTGCCTGGTTTGCTTCTTGAGAGAAGAACTCTGTCTAGAGGGAAGGGGAGGGGGTGGCCACGGTTGAGTCAGAGCATGGATCTAGGAGTTGGAAACACTGGTTCCAATTCTGATGCCTTATCTTCCCCTGTGGGTGACCAAGAGTGAGTCCCTGAGATGAGTCCCTGAGACGTGAAGGTTCCTCATCTGTAAAATGGGTATTTCCTGCAGAGGATTGTTGTGCTGAATAAAAGAAGTAATTGACCTTCAGCTCCTACCACAGTGCCTGGCCCATGGAAGGGAGAGGTGATGGTTGTAATAAACTTACAGTGACTCCAGTTCTTAATTCGTTCTCTGAGGAGGTTATACTTGTCCAGTCGTTCAGTGTCTCAAAAGGCCTCACGTTGAACAGAACGTTTTCCTGGGCATTGCCGGAAAAGCAAAACAGAACCCAGTCCCCGGCTTCGAAGGGCTAACGCTCTAACGGGGGAAGACTATGAGAACCGAGGACCAAAACGAGAAAGGAAGCAAAGAGTCACAAACTAGAAAGTGGCAAATCCCACAGGCCTGATGATGATCCCAGGCAAAATTCTAGGATGGAAGGACTGTTCTTCGGCAGTTTGGAAAGGAAGCAGGGGTCATGGAGAACGAGCTCAGCTCCGTAGGCCAAGGCACTCGTTACCCACTGACGGGGTAGCTCTCTGCTGGCCACGTGTCATGAGCCAGACACCGGCCTCGGTGCCACGGCTCGAAGATGGGGTTCTGCTCTCCTGAAGCTTATGGCCTGGCGGGGACATCAAATATTAACTAGGGAATAACAGTAAAGGGCTTCGAGGGTTAAGGGAGAGGAAGTAGAGCAGATGGAGGAGATGAAGCAGAGAAATGTCTATAATTTTCCATCAGTGGGTGAGTATTACATACACCGACGAGGGACAGAAGCAGAAAGATGTTCATCTTTGGCCCAGAAGGCTGACCTACAGCCTGCATCGTTCTGATAAGGATCAAATATGTGCTGACTGTTACATTCTTAAAGGGTCTCATGACGGCTAGTACGTCCCACCAATAGTTTCCACCCAGCTGAACAATAAGCTCCAGAGAAATCTTGCGGAAGTAGTTTCAGGAGTAGAAACTCGAAGAAGACATCTATGATCTAATACTCCCTGCATGTCCTCTCGCCCTTGAGCATGAAGCATGTAACCACCAGCTTCACACAGCAGAAGTATACCTCTTCCTGCCAACGGGGCCTGTCTCTGTGCTATAATAAAACCACTTTTTGCACCAGAAACTTCTCAAGAAATCTTTCTTGACCATTTGCTGGTAGTCCCACGTCATACACTACTTTGGACCCTGCGTTGGAAACACATTGCCTAGCCAACCAAATTAGGTCCATGTAATCTCCTCGCCTACTGCCCAGTGTTCCATTTTATGGATTTATTGTAAATTATAATTAAACTTTTATTTATTTTTGAAAAAATATTTATTTCAGAGAGAGAGTCAGAGTGAGAGAGCATGAGCAGGGGTTGGGGGGCTGAGGGAGAGGGAGAAGCAGGCTCCCCACTGATCAGGGAGCTTGACCCAGGGCTCGATCCCAGGACCCTGGGACCCTGACCTGAGCCCAAGGCAGACATTTAACTGACTGAGCCACCCAGGCGCCCCTGATCAAACTTTTAGTTGTTGGAGATTTGTGTTATTTCTTCGGATCCTCTTTCTTTTCTGTATTGGATATCTGGTGAGCTTTCAATTTAAATGTTCATGAAAATAAATAACAAAAACAAAATGGTGTGATTTTTTCTCCCTGTTTGGATCTATTGTCCTGAAATTTTTAAAGTAATGAAGCTTTAAAAGGAACAATTTTTTTCCAAGTATATAACAAACAAAACCCTTGTTCTGTTGATAATATAAAAAGAAATGAGAGAGAAGTGGTGTGAGAGAAGATGCCGACGGGTAAATTAGTCCATCACGTGATCAACGAGAGTCTCAGGTAGTGCCCTACACTCTAGATTTCTCTTTGGATGAGTTTCCTGCCCATCAGGAGCACGCTGTGGAGAGGAGGACCTAGGCTCTTGACTCTGCCATCTTCTCTTTGAGAAAATATTAATTTTGAATGCGTGGCATCTAACCACCAGACTCCAAATTTGTTCTATTACGTTTCTGGGAGACTTAAAAGATACTCCTGCCCATGAGGCTAAACTCCCCCACCAGGTCTGCCCTGGGGCTGGCCGAGCAGATTCCTTTGAACGTGTAAACACTTGTGAAGAGGCAACAGGCACAGAAGGGCGTGGGGTGTGCTAGAACCTGTGGTAAATAAGACTAAAAACCAAACACACTCAAGATGTACAAAGTGAAAATACTGTGAAAAGGTAATTAACCTGCTAGGGAAGCCGCACACGATGATGTGGATACGGAAACCGAAGACCAGTTCAAAGCACACGGAAGAGGTGGGCATGACGTGTCCTTAGAGCCTCGATGTCGGGCGGGGCTGTCACTTCCTTTCCATCTCCAAGGCTTGATTTCACATGGTTACCGTCTCAGAGTTTTGTGATAGCGATTGTCTTTTCAATCTCTCACCCCAAGATCAAGAGAATGTTCTTTATGTGAAGATCCGATGATATCACTCTCTTTCTAAAGACTTTTTCTTTTTAAGATTTTATTTGACAGAGACAAGGGGAGAAGAGGAACACAAGCAAGCGGAGTGGGAGAGGGAGAAGCAAGCCTCCTCTGAGCAGAGAACCTGATGCCGGGCTCCATCCCAGGACCCTGGAATCATGACCTGGGCCAAAGGTAGATGATGAACGACTGAGCCACACAGGTGCCCAGACACTACTCTCTTTCTAAAAATCCTCTAATGATACTCTGTTGCCAAAAAACAAAATCCAAATTCCTTAGGTGAATATCCGAAATTGTATTATTGTTTTGTTTTTTTTTAATCAATGGCTTTACTCTATCTCCCATCAATCTCTAACTTAGATCCCAACTACAACTGTATCTTCTGCTTCTAATTCTCCACCTTGTCTTGCTCTTCCAAGGAATGAATGAAGATAGGTCATTGGTTCTCAGCTGGAGGGGATTTTGCTCCCTCTTCTCACAGAGGACATTTGGCAATATTTAGAGACATTTTTTGTTGTCACGGTCCCCCACGACAAAGTCATCTCTGGCCCCAAGTGCCAGGTGCTGCTGTTAAAAAAAAATTAATGTATAGGGTAACGTCATCCGAAGGCAGTTGGTCATTTTTTTGAGCCTTTAGAAAATTGCTACGAAGGAGAACCAAGTTTCAGTTTAAAGAGAACACCACAATGGAAACAGATTTATTAAGAGAAAGACTTTTTGTGCACCTGGTGTGATCAGATCAGTTGTGAAGTCCGGGGTACCCTTGCAACCTGCAAAGCCAATTCTCTCCCTTGGATCAAAGTGAGTTCGAGAGGTAGGAACGAACATATTCACAAGTAGCCAGGTCACCCTCTCCGCTCAACACAAGTAAGACTGCTCTCGTCTAAAGCACAGGTAGCTGACGTGGGGTTGAAAAGTCTCACCAGTTTAATTTTCCAAACTTCCCTGAAGCCAGTGCGAAATAGAAATGCTTCCACAGAGACTGGGTCCAGCCTCCAGTCCTCTTGCTTCCAGACCAAAACTACAAGGTCAGGAGAGAAGATCCTTAAGGAGATCTCTGGTAGTGCCCAACAGCTGGTAGATCAAAAGGAAGAGAAATTTTAAAATTTCATCAAAACTCTTATTTGACAGAAAAAAATTTTTTAAAAGATTTTATTTCTTTATCTGACTGTGAGCAGAGGAAGGGGTAGGGGGAAGGGGAGAGGGAGGAGCAGACGCCCCGCTGAGCAGGGACCACCTCCTCCCCCCCCATGTGGGCCTTGATGCGGGGCTCGATCTTAGGACCCTGGAATCATGACCAGAGCTGAAGGCAGAGGCCGTAACCCACTGAGCCACCCAGGCGTCCCATCTAATTTACTTCTTTATTGGTGATGTATAGGTTACTAAGTCTTGCTATCTTATTTATTTGGTGCTATGTATTGAGTGGACCCAAGTGTTCAACAACACATCAAGTCAGTGAAACTGTGGTGAGGTTAGATTAATTTGCAAAAAGTATTTCCTTTAAAAAAGGAATTATTTCTGAAAGCTTATTTCAAATGCAGGTATTTTGGTAAAAATCTTTTCAGTCATATACTTTAAAAATCCTTAAATTGCCACTTTCTCATTTGGTTGAAGGCTAATCCGTGAGATTCTAATGTGCATATCTTCAGCATCAAGGGCTCCGGGTCACTGCTGTTGGCCCACCACTTGCACTCAGGTGTGTTTTTTCCCTGACGCCTGTACTAGTTTCTCCCTCCACGGCAAGTTCACGCGCTGCACATAGACGCATTCCTTGGCCACCTTGCAAGAATTATTAACCTCATCCTTTTGTTCTTTTTTTGGAAGTAAATTACAGGGACTAGGGATGGGATGTGGGTTGATAAGGTCCATCTTGCACATCCAATAGCGGGCAGGAGGTTAACAGGTAAGGAACTAGGACCCCTGGGTGGGGCCAGGATGCTGGGGATGGCATGTAAC
Organism: Lontra canadensis; assembly: GCF_010015895.1. Taxonomy (NCBI): domain Eukaryota; kingdom Metazoa; phylum Chordata; class Mammalia; order Carnivora; family Mustelidae; genus Lontra; species Lontra canadensis. The sequence continues at coordinate 7,202,691 of NW_022630995.1, forward strand.
CTGGAGAAGTTTCAAGATCTCCTCAAGAAGTTTGGAGGCCCATTCAGTTCCTGCCCTAACCACCACATACTTGGCTAATCATACATAAACTGTTCCCAGGCCCAGCAGGGCACGACAGACTTGGGACTGATTTCCTGCCTCTCCGTTGGGCTGCCCTTCTGGTAATAAAGCTTTCTGTGGATCAAACCTGCTGACTCAGAGATTGGCTCACTGCGTTTTGGGAACATGAGTCTGATTTCAGCATTCCGTAACACACTGAGTTGAGGGGAAGGGCTCATGTAGCTGGTTTGTGTTAGGTGGTGGTATTGATGTTGTTTTTTCTCCGGTAATTTTATGAGGAGGTGATGTAGGACTCAGGAGGAGTCACATTTTTTTCTCATTGACTCAAAAATTTTGAGTGGTAAGGTTGAGATTCAGAACTGGGACTTTCCCAACTTCAAAATTCATATTCTTTCTTCTAATTTAGTATACTTATGTTGCTTCAAAAATTCATTCATTTGCTTACTCACTGACTCGTTAGTGGATTTATCTTCTTTTAATGGATACTTCTAATTTATATCCTTTTGGTTTAACAGTCTGTGAGGAAAGAGACTCTTCCCTGGTATCACCACTAAGAAACAACCCAGGGAAGAACTCTGGGTGGCCCAGCCTGGGGGTCAGGTGGCTGGGGAGGAGAAGGTGGGCACAATTAGTAGAAGAAGAGAGGTGGGGGTCAAGGGGCCTGGGCCACTGGAGATGTTACTATCTTCATTTGTGCCTATTACCCCTGTGTGCCACATGACCTTTTCACCCCACAATATCCCATAGGTGTCACTTAAACAGAATGTCTGTCAATAGATAGAGGCTAATCAATGTTCCTGTGAAAAATAAGAGAACAACTTTCTATTAGTAAATGCCTGAGACTAGGACAAAGATAGTAATATTTATAATGCTTTTTTTGGGGGGGGGGGTCAGGAAATGGTTGTTGATGCCTGAAGGGTCATGTGGTTCAGCACATCTTGGCATGTGAACTTGTCCCAACCACAAGTCAACCAAGATGGAATTACTTGCATGTTTCATTCTGTCCACCATCTGTGTCCAGTTTGCCCTGATAAAAAGTTTTCATTATGCTGTTGTGACAGGGATTGTCACAGAAGGAGCACTGGTCTAAGAAGGCTTTGTGACACTTTTAGAGGAAAGTTGTTCATGACTTCCCCCTTCCTGGTTTGGAGCCCAGAGAAGCTGGGCATTTGGGACTGGGGAGTGTTGCTTTGGGAGGCGCACTTTGCTCTCATCATTCACTCAATAACTATTTATTGGGTGTCCGGTATGTGTCAGACACCATTCCAGGGGCTTGGGTACATCTGTGAGCAGAACAGACAAAAATACCTGCCCTGCTTGAGTTAACATTCTACTAGGATGGAGACAGATGTAAACAGCAAACAAAACAAAGGAGTCAATTAAATAACATGTTGGAATACGTTAGAATGTTAGAAGATTCTGTAATATGTGGTACAGAAAAATAAAAAGATACAGTAAGAAATGTTGGAGGGTGTTGCATTTTTAAGTAGAAGATGATGTTTGACCAAGGGCTTGAGGGACTTAAAGAAGTTACCTATGTAGCTATCTGCAGAAGAGTGTATCAGGCAGAGGGTACAGCCAGTGCAAAGGCCCTGAGACAGAAGTAGGCATGGCGTGTAACCTACAACAGCAAGGAGGGCATTGTCACTGGGGCAGAGTAGGAGATGGGGTCAAAGAATAATGGAGGCTAGATCATTACCCTGGGAGAAATGGGAAGCCATTGGAAGATTGTACAGAGAGGCATGACATGATCATATGTACATTGTTAAAAGATGACTCTGGCCACTCTGTAGAAAATAGACTGGGGGCCAGGGCAGAACTTAAAATAGCAGTAGTGTAGGGGGGAGATAATGGTGACACAGGCTGGGGTGGCAGCAGTGGAGTTGAACGAAACAGGGAGATTCTGGACGTATTTTGAAGGTAGACCTGATAGGAATTCCTGGTGAATTGGAAGGAGGTTACGAGCGACATGGGAGTCCTAGACAACATCACACTTTTGGTCCGAGTGGTTGACTGCTGAGATTGGGTATGATCAGGTGGTGAGAATGTCGTTGAATTTTAAAAAGTTATTATAATACTGCTTCTTCCATAAAGAAAAATTGGGGCAGCAAAAATACATGAGTATCAAGTCATTAGTCTGTGAAGTGCTACCTCGAAGCTGCAGGACTGGAGAAGTGAGATTTTCATATTTAGGTGGTAAGTAGGATCTGCTTGGAGCCGGACAGGTGGTGTGCCAGGAGGTAATTAGGTCCAAGGCAGCTCTGCCCCAAGGGGAGGGAAGGGACAGGATGAGCAGATGGGGAAGGGGCAGTGTCTGCACCCATGTGGGTCTGGGTTCTCTGATGCCCTCTCTCACCATGGGTAACCCCCACACTGAAACTCTGCTTTGTGTCTCTCCTCTCTCTCTCTGGACTTTGAGACTCTTGATGGCAAGGACTCGGGATTTTTTTTTTTTTAATTATGATACAATAGATAACATAAAAAAGACCATTTTAACTATTTTTAAGGATACAGAAGACCTGAGCTGTGATTGCACTTGGAGCCACAGTGCCTGGCACACAGTGAGTACTCCGTAAACCGTTTTGGAGTAAATGACAGACAGATGCCATGCGGAGAGAGCAGGACAAGGGTCTCTGCTGGTTTACAGGTGTTTGGGCACCTGGCTGTCTGGCAAGCTCAGGTCAGGGAAGGGCTTGAGGGCAGAAAGGTGGCTTTGCCCAGGGGCTCAGAGGGGTTAATCTTGTTTTTCTTCCCACTTGCACCCTGTAAGACTTACTTTTGTGTATCAACCTGTCGGGGACCTGGTACTCAGAGGTTTAGTCAAATAATGATTCTGTGAGGATGTTTTCAGCTGAGATTAACATTTAAGTTGGTGGGTGTTGAGTAAAGCGGGTTGCCGGGCCTACTGGGAGGGGGCCTCGTCCTATCAGCTGAACCCTGGAATAGCACAAGAGACTGACGTCCCCTGAACTGGAGCAAGAGGGAATCCTGCGGCATGTGGCCTGGGGACGTGAGCGCCAAGAGCATCAGCTCCTCCCTGGGGAGGTCTGGCCTGCCCCCCCACTCCATCTGCCAGCGGCAGATTCTGGTCTTACCTCTGGAATTTCGTGAGCCGGTTCCTCAAAACAAGTCCTCCTCTGTTTCTTCAGAGAACCCTGATGAATACACACCTGTAGTCTGTCTGTCTGTCTGTCTCTCTGTCTCACGTTCACGTGTATTCCTGCTGCCCTGAAGGTTGAGGGCACACGTACAGGTGAAGAGACTTAAATCAAATGCTTCTAAAGAAGGACGTTGGTGTTGGAGGACAATGAAGAGCACAGCCAAGTGCTCCGTGACCAGAGATGTGGGGAGGACGTGAGGAATTTCGGGCTGGTCTGTGAGCATCGTATGACTTTTACCACATGTCCTTCAGAAAGGTGCCCGTGAGCAGAGCAGCCTCTCCCTGGCTCAGGGCCGCCTGTCTTTTACCTGCGGTGGAACCTCTTTATTTTGGGGGAGAATCTCACAGGGGGGACCTCCCTTTTTTGCTCCCCTTCTGCGGTCCCCTTTGCTCTCCTACTTGGTGCTTTAAAAACGTGTTCAGAATTTCAAGGAGCTCCAACTCTGCAGATACTGGGTTTGGATACAATGAAAAAGTTTGTTGGTTTTAGAGTTCGGATGGAGACACTCTAAACTGGCCTTCTCTGTTCACTGGGATGGAAGCCCGAGGGGAACACGCACGAGCACACGCAACCCCCTCAGCAGCAGTGGGGGCCAGCGATGGCCAGAAGGCTGGACTGGTCTAGTCCATCTGCGTGTGGCTCTCCGGGCCACTCTGTGGAACCACCGTTCACACCGCCAGGAGCCCAGCGGGATGTCCGCCTGAGGAGCGGGTCAGTGGCCTCTGCTCTTCCTGGTCTTTGCGGTCCCGTTGGGCTGAAGGCCGTGCTTTGGGACACAGATCAGAGAAGCGAAGGCAAGCGGCGGTTGCGTCCCCGGAGGCTCATCTACGCTGCTGGAGGAGGGGCAGACGGAGAGGCAGAGAGAGAATCCTAACAGATTCCATGCCCAGCATGGAGCCTAACGCAGGGCTTGATCTCATGACCCTGAGATCATGACCTGAGCTGAAATCAAGAGTCGGACACTTAACTGACTGAGACACCCAGACACCCCTCACCCCCATTTTAAAGATGAGAAAACCGAGGCTCAGAGAGATGGTCTTGTGGCTAAGAAGTGACAGAGCTGAGATGGAAACCCAGGCAGTTCAGCCCCAGAACTCTTGTTCTTGATCACTGGGCCGGGTGTGCCCTGAGACCCTGGTTGTCAGCTTACTGATGGGAAAGCTCTGTGGCGGGATCCTTAAAATTCACCCAGGTAGTGTAGGACTAAAGACTTGATAAAACAATTGTTTTATCTTTTTCAAGTTTTTATTTAAACTCCAGTTAGTTGACATCTAGAGTAATCTTAGTTTCAGGTGTACAATATAGCGATTCATCACTTCCATACAACACCTGGCGCTGATCACAAGTGTCCTCCTTCATCCCCATCACCCATTTAACCCACCGCCCCCTTGGTAACCACGGTTCGTTCTCTGTAGTTATGAGTCTGATTTCTGGTTCACCCCTCTTTATAACATAAATAAATAAAGAGGAAGAGGAGAACCTACAGGTTAAAAGATTTAAGTCAATTACAATCTTTGGATTTTATTTGAGTCCTGTTTCACATAAATAAATTAAAAAAACACAATTAGGGAAATGCGGACTGCATTTTTAAAAAAACATTTTATTTATTTATTTGACAGACAGAGATCACAAGTTGGCAGAGAGGCAGGCAGAGAGAGAGGGGGAAGCAGGCTCCGCGCTGAGCAGAGAGCTCAATGCGGGGCTCCATCTCAGGACCCTGGGATCACGACCTGAGCTGAAGGTAGAGCCTTCAACCCACTGAGCCACCCAGGTGCCCCGTGAACTGCATTGTTGATGATATTAAAGGGTTATTGTAGGTGTAATAATGATACATGGCTTTGTCCAAAAGAGAAAAAAATAGAATGCTTACCTTTTAGAGAGATAGATGTTGATATATTTACTGATTATATGTCATCTGAGATTTGCTTCAAAATAATCAAGAGGATGGGAAGTGAGTGGGGATATAGATAGAACAAAATCACCCATGTTTGATAATAGTTGCAGCTGGAGGACGAGTACATTTGAATTCATTACACTCTCTACTTCTACTCTTCTACTTCTATAATGGAACTTTCCATTATAGAAAATTCAAACAATCACCCTGTTTGAGTTTTTGTTGTATTCTCTCAGAAGTGTTGAAACCGCCGTGGACCTACTTCACAGGACTAGTGGGAAGAACAACGGTCCCTAGGGAAAGAAGGGGTGGAACCTGCTTTAGAAGAATGTCCTTTATTTGAGGATGACCCTCAATGCTGTCCACGTGGCAGATACTTGGTAAATTCTTCTGGACTGTATGAATGCATGAGCTTATGAATGAATGTGAATGACTGGTGTCCAGTGAGTTAGAGGACGATTCTGTCCTGAGATCAGGAAGAGAATCTAGTTTCGGGGCCAAATATAATGATAAAATGATTCTGTATGGGGGCGCCTGGGTGGCTCAGTGGGTTAAGCCACTGCCTTCGGCTCAGGTCATGATCTCAGGGTCCTGGGATCGAGTCCCACATCGGGCTCTCTGCTCAGCGGGGAGCCTGCTTCCCCCTCTCTCTCTCTGCCTGCCTCTCCGTCTACTTGTGATCTCTCTCTGTCAAATAAATAAATAAATAAAATCTTTGAAAAAAAAAAAGATTCTGTATGTTTCCTATTTAATGAAATTGTGTATTTAAGGGCAGCTTTATCTACCATAATCATAATCAGGACTAAAAATACTCCTCCACCAACCCCCTTTATCCTGGTAGACGAATGCACATGGAGAGATTTATTAACACAAAAGTCTTAACGTGAATCGACGTCCCCATCACCACACCTGTCAGAGCCCATGCTCCGCTCTGAGCTCTGGTGCCATGTTTTGCTTGCTCATCCCAGAATCATCCCAGTTCTTCTGAGTATCCAACCCTGAGTTCCCTCTGAGGAGCCGACGTTATTACTCTCCTGGCTCCGGGATTATCTGTAACCTGTGCCTGCCAATCCTAACGTAGCATTCTTACGGGCACAGCAATTGTTTCAGGATGGGCATTTGACTGACGCCAGGTCAACCAGCCCCAGTAAAAATGAATCCTGGAGCTTTCAAATGAGTGACTGGAAAAGAGGCACACATCTTGCCTTTGAATTTGAAATTGGAAAAAGAGATATGCCTTCCTGAAGGGAGGGCCTTTCTGATTAAGCAGAGTCGAGAGATATCAGATTATGACAATATCAGTTTGAACCCCTGGGTCCAGCTGTACCCTGAAGCCATACAGTGGACTGCTTGAGCTTTGCTAAAACTCTGAAATATAACCAACACAATCTCATGGTAGCAAAGCACATATGGAATGAAGATTCTATTTAGGCCTAGTGATGCTAGGAAAGAAGAAGTGTTAACTTTTATCATCTTATATTTATTTACAAACTATAGATGTGGACAGAATAGAAAATTGTCTCTGTACCAGTGGTTGGGTAAGGCACTGCCAGAGATGAGGATCAATGTATTTATCATTCCATGCATTCTTCCCGAGTTCTGAGGGCGACCAGGTGACCGGACAGACTCCTGAGCAGGTGAAACCCGTGGATACTTGAATGTCTTGCTGCTGTATGTGGTGAGGTGACCTCATCCCCAGCTCAGCTGCCTGATTTATGCTTGGTGGTGGCATCAGACAGATCCAGATTGTGGTGATGAGTAACTTTGAGCTTTCCCCAGCTTCAGACACAGGATGAGGTCACATTTTATCCTTCAGCCTCTAAATTCTCCAATTGGAGCATCTAAACGGAATGACTGAAGCCTAGGGTGTGGGTTCTGTGAATGTTCAATAGTAATTCAACATTTAGTAAATCCAAACCTCAGGGCTTGGTGTTACAGATTAGGGTTGACAATGTGTCTCTTTGTATAATGATGAGAATATGTATCATTATGCCAGCTGTGAGACCTTGGGCAAGTTACCAAACTTAACTTCTGTTTAATTTCCTCACCCTTTCATAAAATGAGAATAATAATAGTACCTACCTCATAGGGTTGTTGTGAGGTTGAATAAGTTAATAACTTTTAAGAACTTTGAATAGAAATTGGCACTTTGAAAAAATGAAACAAGATGGGATAGGGAGGGAGACAAACCATAAGAGACTCTTAATCTCACAAAACAAACTGAGGGTTGCCAGGGGTACGGGGGTTGGGAGAAGGGGGGTGGGGTGATGGACATTGGGGAAGGTATGTGCTATGGTGAGTGCTGTGAAGTGTTTAACCTGGCGATTCACAGACCTGTACCCCTGGGGCTAATAATACATTATATGTTAATTAAAAAAAAAAGAAATTGGCACCTTGTAAATGTTAAATATCATTATTCCTGAAAAATAATACTTTTTTTTTTGCCTCAGATGGATATTTTCTCTTGAACCTGAAACAAGACAAAGAAAAGGCAAAAATATGGGGATTTATGAAAATTGTGAAATTCTCTGTGAGAGTTTGCAGCACTTCTCAGGTATAAGACTTTGAGGTCATGTGTTTTCTGAGGTATTGAATCAGTTGGAAAGCTTGGCTGGAAGTTTCTCTCTTTCTTTCTTTTTTAATATTTTATTTATTTGAGAGAGAGAGAGAGAGAGAGAGCAGATTCCCCACTGAGCAGAGAGCCTGATGTGGGGCTTGATCCTAAGATTATGACCTGAGCCAAAGGCAGCGACTTAACCAACTGAGCCACCCAGGCGCCTCTTGTCTGGAAGTTTCTTAACAGGGGATGAAGGCATTGTTTTTTTTTTTTTTCTTTCCTGGGGTTCTGCTAGATGACCAATCACAGGCAAACTAACTACAATCTTGTAACCACACCTACCCAGACGGTGGTTTCTGTACATCTCAAGAGTTAAGCTGGTAGGGGTTTGAGAGAGTGCTTTGAAATATCCAGGTGGCACAGGAAGTGGTAGTAATTCTAGACTTGGGTCCAACTTTAGCCAATGTCTCAAGGAGATGATGAGGTCTGATAGCAAGCAACCCCTAGGTTTTCAGAGATGAAATGGTTTTGATTTATATTTGTAGAATGCTATTATTATTTTTTCCCTCCCTTTTTTCCTTCCTCTTCTCCTTTTCTCTCTGTTTCACAGGAAGTATATGCTACCCTCTCCAGAAATAACCACTTTTACCAGTTTGACTATATCCTTTCATTCCTTTTTCTGTATGTTTGCACACACACTTAGAAACTGTTTTGTAGAAGCATTGTTTTTTAAAAGATTTTATTTATTAAACACACACACAGAGAGAGAGAGAGAGAGAGATCGCAAGTAGGCAGAGAGGCAGGTGGGGGGTGGGGGGAATCAGCCTCCCTGTTGAGCAGAGAGCCCAGTGCGGGGCTTGATCTCAAGACCCTAGGATCATGACCTGAGCCCAAGGCAGAGGCTTAACCCACTGAGCCACCCAGGTACCCCTTGTTGAAGCATTTTTAAAAATTTTATATAAATGGGATATTTTGAGTTGCTACCAAATTTCTTTATTTATTTTAAAGACCATTTATTTATTTATTTTTAAAGATTATTTTTAAAAGATTATTTATATTTTTAAAAAGATTTTTAAAATATTTTTAAAAGATTATTTATATTTATTTGAGAGAGATAGAAAGAGAGTGTGTGCAAGGAGGAGCAGAGGGAGAGGAAGAGGGACAAGCAGGCTCCACGCTGAGCATAGAGTCCCACGAGGGGCTCCATCCCAGGACCCTGAGACCATGACCTCAAGTGAAACCAAGAGCTGGATGCTTAACTGACTGAGCCGCTCAGGTGCCCCTAATTATTTCTTATCACATCAAATGCCTTTTCTTTCCATGCCAATACATATAGATCGATCTCTTTCTTTTCAGTTGTTGCTTATTATTGCATTATCTGGGTACATCATAGTTTATCATCACTTGATAGAATTTGAATTGCTTTCCATTTTTTTGGTCTTGCAGTCTTTCCATAGCCCTGTTTGGACTCATGCGGAACTTTTTTGCCAAAAGGCACAATTGAACAATGACTGGCTGAAACCATTTTTAGATTTAAACTGTAGAACGCATTTTCATTTCACTCTAAAATTTCCCAGTCCCGGTGGGGCCTTGGTGAGTTTGAACCTTTGGATAGCCTTATTTTATTGCCAGTTAAAACTGTTGCCCATCTTTTTGACTAAATATGGCCAGATCATGTTGATGGACAGAGAAAGATGAAATGTACCTGTCAGTAAGACGTTCTCTACTCTTAAGACCCACCTACAAGTGCGTGATAGTGAGAGCGGCAACCAAAACGTTTGTTGAAATCCTCAGGATTTCAGAAGTAATTTCCTTCAACTGTGTGTAGCCTGGCAACATTTTGGGCCATTAGAAAATCAACCTCTTTTGTAAGCACTGGGACCATTCATTTTAAGTTGTCTGGTGAGCACACTCTGCCGGCAAGTCTGTAGCTGAATGCCCGTCTCCACAAGGTGCTCATCATCGGTCTTTGTGGTTAGTATTGTGCACCGCCTGGACACTTGACTAGCTTTGCTTAATGAAACGCTTCTGTTGGAGACAACACGAGGCCAGATGTGCTGCGTCAGATGTGATAGCTTTCAACTGCACAAGCTCCACCACAGGGATTTGGGAAGTTTTTATTCTCTGACCCAAATCTGTCGGGACTCCTCTGCTGCTGACTACCACAAAGGAGCTAAGATCAGTTCAAAGACTGGTGACTTGTTTCTCTGAGACAGTGCTGCTCAAAGTAGCTACGTGCAAACTCTTTTTTTACTGGTCTAGAATGAGATAACGTACTTGTACCAGAATGTAAACCATAATGCTGTTCCATTCATGGAAAAACGTCCTGCTGCGAAAAAAAGTTAACTGAAGGGGCGTCTGGGCAGCTCCCTTGGTTAAGACTCTGCCTTCAGCTCAGGTCATGGTCTCAGGGTCCTGGGATGGAGCCCCACGTCAGGCTCTCTGTTCAGTGGGGAGCCTGCTTCTCCCTCTGTACTCTCTCTTCCTCTCAAATAAATATATGAAAGTCTTTAAAAGAAACGTTAACTGAACTAAACTGTGCTTCGTGTCATGGCTGGGCTCCATTCTGGTGTGAGCTCCTTACTTGGTACACTGGTCTGTGAACCACATGCCGAGCAGCCGTAAGGTGCTTTATGAAAACGAATGAACAAATGAACAAATGAGACGTATCTAATCTGGACTGAATAGCTTTTTCAGGGCTGAGGTGGGAGGTTGGAGAGGAGAATGATGACGACAGTGTTCTCTGTCAGAGGGATAGCGTTCCATGCTGCTTTGGAACTACCCGGAAGAGTGAAGCTTCCTGAAGGCCACCGTTGCCTGCACCACCCTCTGTTCACTATGAAATGCATTTCCCCTCTTTCTTCAGCCCTTCTTCTTGTTCAAATCTCCTTTTTCCATGCTTTTGGCATGGGGTTTAAAGAAAGAAAAACAATATATGAGAGTTCATTGTATGTTTTATGTTTTACGCACAATTAAATACAATTCTCACAACTGGGTGTATTCCTACTTTGTAAATGCTCAGAGAGGCTCAGTAACTTGGTCCTACACATAATAAAACGGTAGGCTTGAACCTAGGTCTGTTTGCTTCTCTCCCAGATGGTTTGGTCTTCTGCTCTCATATCCGAGGAGGTATGAAGGGAATCCAGGTCCAGGACGTCTGGGTGTCTTAGTCAGTTAAGCATCTGCCTTTGGCTCAGATCATGATCCTGGGGTCCTGGGATTGAGCCCAGCATCAGGCTCCCTGCTCAATGGGGAGCCTGATTCTCCCTCTGCCTGCTGCTCCCCCTGCTTGTGCTCTTGGTCTCTGACAATAAATAAAATCTAAGGAAAAAAAAGTAATAAAGGAATCCAGGTCCTGGGACACAACTTGAAAAATGCCCACACTGACACACTGATGTTCCATTTTGGAACTTTGAGGTTCCATTAGTCTCCCAGTCCTGCCATCTTGTTTAATTGCCACGGTCCTGCCACATTGGCTACTTCTCTTTGCCACTTCACATTGGCATTTGTTAGATACTTGTGTGTAGGCTGTAAATATCTTCATCTTATCATTTTTGTATCCTTCACAATAGGGTATGGGGCTTTAAAAGCCATGCATACGATGGGTTGTTGCTTTGAATCAGTCCATAAACTTCTCTATGTGCCAAAGACAAATATTAGATGACTGAGAATGAATGAGACCCCTAGACTGACGCTGTAAGATGTTGTGAAGCTGAGCATGTGCGTGGCGCCCAAAAGCAGTAGACAGTGGGTAGGAAAGGCATCAGACAGCTCATTCTTCTCCTGGGATGTACTCCTTGCTGTCCCTGAATTATGGTGTTTGGAACTTGTTACTATCTGTAACCCTTTTTAGAACGGGAACTGGGTCTTTTGTTGATTCTCCAGTGCCCAGCACAGTCCCTGACACACAGTTCGTGGCACTTGAAAAGTCTCTAGAATTACTGAATGTGCTCAGTTCTCAGCACTGGCTCTTAAACTGCTAGTGCTGGTGCTATTTGTTCCCACGTGGTTCTCCCATTACAGAGTGTAATTTCTTCTGCTCCCGGATTTCCTGGTCTTGATCTAACACCTTTTCTTCTTTTTCTGTCTCTGCCCACTCTGGCTTTGGGCCAGGCCCAATTCTATGACCAGAAGCAGCACAGCAGGGAGGAAGGTGAGAGATGTGACAATTATTAGAACTGTGGTGAAATACGAGGCAGTGATATGAAAGAAAGACCATGAGGCTTATGCAGAAGGCAGGCAATGGGTACCGACAGCTCATGCCCACCCAGAGCTGGAACCTGGCTCCTCTCAGACTACTGTATATCACATTCCCATTACGCCTATGCAGGAGCCAATTATACCTTTGCTCTTCCTACGGATAGAGCAGTTCTTTCTTTGGGCACAGAATCAGGCCCTCAGCAAGCACTGAATTGGACAACAGGTATGACATGTGGTCCACCAGGGAAGCTCTTAAAGATTCAGTGTCTAAGGTTTTAATGGTGGCTGGTCATACAGGCAGGGCCTTGCTTGACACATTCCCAAATTCCAGACTCCCTGAAGGAAAGCAGGTGTTCAGTATAACCATAGTGTTTCTACCAACAATTTAGTCACACTGTGAATGAGGTCACGTGAATCAGGTCGTGGTCTCAGGTTTGAAGAGTGGGAATCCTCTCAAAGTCAAAGTCACCAAATGCCAGCCAAAAGCCAACCCCGTAGGCAGGCCTTTATAAGGACAGCGGTCTCAGATCTGCTGTGTCAACTCCTTCTCCACACCAGCACAGCTTCAGATTTTTCTGTGGGGTTGGCTAAGGTGCCGCCTTCACAGCCCTACATACCAGATGGAGCAGTGGTAGTCTTCATGAGAGCTCTATTTATTCCACAAAATTTAGACAGAGTCTGCAGGATGATAGCAGACTAAGGCAAATTCAATGAAGGAGGAGCCCTGACTACAGATGCTGTGCCAGATGTGATATCTCTGCTGGAGCAGGTTAACATGGCTATGGGTACATGGTATGTGGCTACCTGTCCGGTGGGCAATGTTTTTCCATCCCTATTAAAACAGGATCACAAACAGTTCACCCTCACATGGAAGAAACAACAGGCCATGTAACTCTCTGGCTTCCATTAATATAATCAAAAGAGACATAAACCAGGTAGACATTCTACAGAAAGTCACTTAGGTCACCAGACTGATGGATTATGTTAATCCAATGGCATGAGCAAGATGTGATTTGTACATGTGCTCTAGAGGGTGGGAGAAAACCCATGCCCCTCAGAGCCTACCGTATCAGTAAAATTTGGGGGGAGGAGTGTCCAGGGAGCAGGGGCATGCTAGCACATCCCCTCTGAAGTAAAAGACAAATTATTACAACCTGCATCTCCCACTATGAAGAAGGAAGCCCATTTCACACTTAATACTCCTCCTCTCAGCTGTTACACTGAATGACATGAAAGGCTGCCAGTTTTGAGTGACACCCAAGCAGGAAAACATCCAAATTTTGGCAAAAGCCAGTCTGCCACTTGGGTCATCTAATGTAGCAGACCCTATGATATCAGAGTTATTGGTGAAGGGAAAAATGCAGAAGAAATGAAAGCAAAACCACAGTACATATACTCTTTATTTTTCTCTGCTCATTTTATTGAGTAACTGTATAAAAACCAGATACATTACCAGAGAAAATATTTTATTTTTCAAATGAATAATGGATTCTTCACTCTTCAATTATTTCTGTAATATTTTACCCTTTTTAAAAACTAAATATATATTTTAATACATTTCATCTTTTCTCAAAGACTGTGGTATAATTTTGATTATCTTTAGCAACCAAAGTCTATTTCCAGCGATTTGAACTTGATATGGAGAAAAATGCCATGTCAAGTCCTTTGTACCTGGTTTGGTGCTGAGGTTGAATTGGTGTATTGGTTTGTTCCAGGATCCAGAGGCTACTCCAAGCTTTAAAGCGAAGTGAAACCTTGGGCTGGCCTTGGCTGCTTGAGGCCCCTCTGGATGGGGGTGACTGGTTGGCTCTGTACGGGACAGTTTCTCCCTGATCTGGGCTGGAATATCTGGAACAGAGGACTGAGGTATTTACTGTGTCTATTTGTTTGGGGTGGCAGGTGAGGAGAACCCTACTTCTTATGTCAGATTTCTATTGGTAATCATCTCTCCATAAGAATAAAGAGCAAAAATGGGTAGCTCTGGGTCCTTAATGATACTGAGATTTTGTTCTCAGTTACCTATCTCTCAGTAAAATACTAAGCCCAATGACAAGGAAGAAAAGGGCCAAGTTCACTGTGAACACAAGTGGTAAAAGTGACTGTGGTGATTGACTGTGACTGAGGCACAAATTGGGCTTTGACTCTTGGAGAGGTCTCCCAGGCTGGAGTCATTCTGAGCAGCCGGTAGAGAGCCAAATTTGGACATATGCGTTTGGATTGATCCTACTTTTCTCCACTGTCCACTGACTTTAATTTTCATACTCAAAAATAGTCTCCATTTCTATCACAGTATCTCTATAAAATCTAAGATCATATCCAAACTTCCCCTTCAAATGTCCATTATGACTTCAAAATTAAGTAACTAAAATAAATAATGGGGAGCTAATGAGATTTTTTTCTAGGTAGTAAAAAGATAAGACCTTGGTGTTTCTTCTTAGCATAATGCTGACCTCTGAAATGTGGGAAGGTTCCCATTTAGATGGAATCCTACATAAAAATATAACATGCATTAACACACAGAAAATTCTTGACTACAGAGAAAATTCAAGTGACCATATCCTTACTGATATTAATATAACACAAATAAAATTTCCATGAACATTTCAGCACAAAATGCAATTCATTTCTAGTTAACACAATGAAACAAATGATACTCAAATTCTAACTACTACAGCATAGACATCTGAATGAGGTTTGAATATGTACATGTGTTTCAAAGTAGAATTTGGCTTTGGGCTGGTAATTTTTAATCTAATCCACAGTATTTATGACTCTTAATTTCAGTTGTTCTTAATAAGAAATTAGGAGGAAAGCTAAATTTCTGATACTTGGATCAAAAAAAAAAAAATAGCTAAGGGTTCTTCTTTTGTATAGTCAGTAAGAAGCTACTGCTAAAGTAGAGTAAAGTAAAGAAAGTATAGCTGCTGCTTTACTTTCTTTCTTTCAATAAAAGTCTTTGGACAGTAGACTCGCCTAATTACAGGAAAATATTCTAACCCTTTCTCCAAATCCTGTTGCAACTGGAAGAGCCACAGTCATTATTTTTTAATGATTTCATCTATATTTTGTATTTTAGAAATGTCAGCAATGTTACTTTCTGTAAAATACAAAGGAGCATTAAAAATATCTAGGTAGTACTAGCATCTAGAGTTTGAAGACACTCCTTTATAATGAAACAAAATGTTCAGAACAACTGTCCACGACCAAACTTTAAAAATCAGATTTAGGACCTTTTTTTTTTTTCTTTTTAAACCTATGCACATTTGTATCAAGTTCTCCTTAGAGGGGAGGAATGATGTACCATACTGAAAAACTGAGACCTTGTCAGAGGTCTTCTCAACCTGTCTCTGAACAACTTTTTAAAAGCCAACAGATCTGTACCATTGCTATTCTCAGGGTCAGGATTATGGGATGCTATGTAAACAAAACAAAACAAAACAAAACAAAACAAAACAAAACTTTTGGCATTACTAATAACAAAAGCAACTTGGATTGGATCCAAGATAGCTTTGTGTTATAAATGAATTCTGCTTTATAGTAAAATACATTTAAAGTGTAATTCAACGTACTTACCATAAAGCATATATAAGTCAAGGTACTCCTTTGAAGCCCAAAATCTGATGCTGTTGAAGCAGAGTCCAGTTCCTAAAACCATGGCTTAATGTGGCTAATCTGATATAATTTCCTAAGTCCTGTGGAAACTTGTGGATCTCTTAACATCTTACGATAGTGACCTGGCACTAGTTTAGGTCTATAAAAACATAATTGTCACAAATCATACAAAAACATGATAACTAGTGCACATTTCTGTACGTCTTCAAAAAAACCCTTTGGATAACAACTAAATGCATTATGCTATGGGAGAGCCAAAGAAGCACTCTAAATAATGGATAATATTTAATGATGGTAAATGAGAACTATTTTCTAAAATGCTGTACCAATATTAATTTTAGTTAGAACAGAACATGGAATTATTTCATGAAATATAGTCTCTTTCTATGCTCTCCTGACAACACTCCCAACAGAAAGCTTCCAGTCTATTTGCTGTTTCTTGGCTGATGAGACATTCATCTTTTAATTCCCTGATTGTCTTCCTCAATGATTTTTGGAAACGTTTTTCTCGGTCTAAAACATTCCGCAGACTTTTCTTGGTATCCTCTAGCTCGCTGATCACATGATCTAATTTATGCTTAAGTTTCTTTGGACTGTCCATTACACTGTAGCTATGTTCCTAAAAACATAAACACCAAGTTATTAAACCAGAGAGACAAGTAGTTACGTAAAAGCTTAGCTAGGTCTCAGCTGTTTTCCATTTACAATGCTTAGATATCTTTAAGTTGGTGATACTTAGCGGTTTAAAGAACACTAGAAGATGATGCGGGTAGAAGCGGTATTTTGGGTGCCCAGAGCTGCCCTCCTTTATCTAAGGCTAGGTGTAACATGGGGGTACAGAATCTATGGAGGGGAAGCACTGCTCATTGGGGGTAAGTATCTGCTATGAACATGACACTTGTAATGACTACCCAGCTTTTGTTCCCTAGCTGTGGTGCTGCTATGTTTATGTTTTACCTACCAACAAATCTTCAACTCTTACACTTTTAACTATTTTATTTTATATTGATATTCATGTTAAAGGAAATGACAGAAAAGGAGCATTGGAGCAGGTCCTCGGGCTGAGGGTTATATATTTAGAGAGAACTCTGGTTTGGGGTTTTGAGAGAATTTAGGCTCTCTCAATATTTATTATGGCTATGCTTATGTTTGCTGGGTATACTTTTTTTTTCATTTGAAAATAGGGAAAGTAACACTAACATATCTTAAAAAGGCACTATAAAATAATTTTGAAAAGTTTTTATTTAATATTAAAATTAGTAAAGAGGACTTTTGCTTTTAGCCAAGATGAAATAACAGACTGGATTGACTCCTATCTAAAAAACCCCACATATGGCTAAAAGGCATAAAAAATGTTACAAAAATAACTGACATCAGGCAAGGAAGGCAGCAATCCTGGAGGGATGGGAAACTAAGAGGTGAGCCCTCTGGCTGACTGCCCAAGCTTACTGCCTTGGGAGAGCGTTAATGCTGTGGAGCTCAGTAGACTGAGAAGATTTGCAAAGCATCCAGAAAGACCACAGTGGTTACCATTCACAGGACAAAGTGCTAGTGAGGATAGGGAACTCTGAAGATCCTTACAGGCTCCCCTTCTAGTATTCAGTGCACACAGGTAGAAAACCGCTCAAGGATGAGGAAAAAATGACCAAAAAGGACCCTGTGTTCAGAGGGCATTGCCGCTATTCCCACTCCTACCAGATTAGAAAATTTCAGGATTCATGAGGCACTGAGTAGAGTATACAGAAGGGTCTTGCCGCAGTGGTGGAGAACAAATAGCCCTAGATGGAACACTCTTCTAGTCCTGCCTAACAAACAAAACCTGAGAAGATCAAACTGTTTACAAGTAACTTTGTGGTATCCCAGAACAAAGCTCAAGAACACAGGGTACAAAAATATCCAGCATCCAGCAAAGTAAAATCCACAATGTGCAGCACACAACATTTATCAGGTATGCATAGAAATAGGAGAACATGAGCCATAATAAGAAATAAACCAGTCAATGGAAACTAACCCAGAATTGCCACAATGTTGGAATTAGCAGATAAGGGAATTAAGAAAGTTATTAAAATTGTATTCTGTATATTCAAAAAGTTATTTTTGAGACACAAAAGATATAAAAAGGAATGAAATAGAACATCTAGAGATAAAATCAACAATGTGTGAGGTGAAAAATACATTGGAGGGAATAAAGGGCAGATTAGTGAAGGTGAGGATTCAGCAATATGAACTATCCAGAACAGACTGCAGAGAGAAAAGGGAATACTGAAAAACAGAACCAGAAAAAAAAAAAAAAATTAGGACAGCATTAGTAAGTGGTAGTGTGACTCATATAGCCTAATATACATGCAGTCAGAATCCCTGAAGGAATGAAAAAAGAAAGGTTGAGGTAGAATGAAATATCTGAAGAAATCTTGGCCAAAATTTCTCCAAGTTTGATGAAAACTATAAACCCACAGATAAAGAAGCTCAAGCACATTTCTCATCCCAAGCATGAGAAATATGAAGAAAACTAAACTAAGGTACATCATAATCAAATTATTCAAACCACTGGGAAAGAAAAAACCTTAAAAGCAAAGAAAATAAGAAACATTAGATATATAGAGGATAAAGATGACAGATTTTGCATTAAAAACAAAGCTTGTGAGGATACAGTGGAGCAACATCTCTGAAGAACTAAAAACAAACAAAAGAATCTCCAAAACTATCAACCTAGTTATACCTAATGAAAAGATCTTTCAAAAACAGAGACTAAATAATGATTTTTTTTTTCAGAAATATAAAAGCTGAAAGAATTCATCACCAAATGTTAAAGTCCTTCAGACAGAATGGAACCACAGGGAAATATAGAAATGAAAAGCCCTGGCAATGGCTGCTACATGGGTAAGGTATAAGATTTTTTTCTTATTATTTTATATCTCTTTAAAAGATAATTTATTGTTAAGACAAAAATTAGAACAATGCAGTGTGGGGTTTATAGTCTATATAAAAGTGAAATGTATGATAGCAGTAACACAAAAATTGGGAGAAGGGAAATGAAAGTAGACTATTTTAAGATTCTTATTATATGTGTTAAGTGAAATATCAGTTGGATATAGCCTTTGATATTTTAAAGATGAATGCTATAGACTCAAAAGCAACCACTAAAACAAAACAAAAAGTTACAGCTAATGAGAAAAAAAAAAAAAAAAAAGAATATAAAATGGAACCAAAAAAATTCAATTAACCCAAAAAAAGGCTGAAAAAGAAGAAAATGGGAACAAAGAGCAAATGGAACAAGTAAGAGACAAATAAGACAACAGATTTAATTAAACCAAATAATATCAATAAACACATTAGGTGTAAATGGTCTAAATAACCCAAGTAAAAGGCTGAAGTTATCAGAGTAAAAAAAAAAAATCAAGACCCAAAAATATAACTTACCTAAAAAAATATGCAGTCCAAACACACCAAATAGGTTCAAAGTAAAAGAGCAGAAAAAGATACAGATCTACCTCCACTTATGATGGGTTTCACAAGGCCTATTTTATAATAAAGTGTTGAATATCTCATGTAACTTACTGAATACTGTTATTGGAAGTGAAAAACAATGGTTGTATGGGCACAGAATGGTTCTAAGTGTATTGATTGTTCACCCCTGTGATCATGTAGCTGATCGGAAGCTGTGACTTGCTGCCATTGCCCAACATCATATGAGTATATACCACATATTGCTGGCCCAGAAAAAGATGAATATTAAAAACTTGAAATATTAAGTGTACTGTCAATATGAGAGACCCATATTCACTAGAGAATGTCATTTCACTAACTACAACAATGGATCATGGTGTAATTTGTTTCAATTGTTGCATAATTTAGATTTATATTTTGAAATAAATAAGATAATCTTTCACATATATTTTCTAAAGAATACAGTTATTTACAATCCTTTTCTGGTAATAATATTCAAGTTAAGTTAAAAAGAACTTAATTATTTATTTGCATATGAAATGATTCCTAACATCAAAATGCTTATAGTTTATTAAAGATATAATATGAATCAATGTATGCTTTGTAAGAGGCAAGTAGTTGTCTTTTCATTGTTTATGAATATTTCTTGTCTGACATTTTAAAATACAATCTAGTTAAATTGAAAAAAAAAAACCTTGAAATATGGTTTCTATTGAATGTCTATTGATTTTGCATCATTGTAAAGTTGAAAAATCATGCGTTGAACCATCAAAAGTTGGGAACGATCTGTATACCAATATATAACACTGATGATAAAGAAAACTAAAGTGGGTATACTGCTATCAAAGAAAATAGACTTCAGAGCAAAAGAACATTATCAGGGATAAAGAAAGTTATTTCCTAATAACAAAGGGGTTAAATTATCCAGACATCATAATCCTAAATATTTAGTACCCAATAACAGTGCTATAAAACATAACAAGTAAAAACTGACAACTTCAAGGAGAATTAGAACATTACCAGAAGATTACATTCCTCTCTCAAAAACAGAACAAACAGAAGTTTAGTAGGGATGAAAACTCTGAATAACACTATAAACAGTTTGACTTAATGGACATTTCTAAAACATTTTGGCCAACATCAGCAGAATGTACATTCTTTGCAAATGCACACAGAACATTAGACCATATTCTAGAATATAAGTCTCAATAAATTCAAAAGTATTTCAAGCCATACAACATATATTCTCTAACTAGAATAGAATTAAATTAGAAATTAATAGAAAGATATGTGGAAAATTCCCCAATTTTTGGAAACCATATGGCACACACCTCTAAATAATTCATGGGTCAAAGAACAAATCAAAATGGAATTTAGAAGTATTCTGAACTAAATGAAAATGAACACATTTAATTTCTGGAGGGTTTCTAAAGCAATACTTAGGAAGAAATTAATATCACTAAATGCCTATATTACAAAGAAACAAGCCTCAAGTCAATGACCTTAACTTTCATTTTAAGAAACTAGAAAAAGATGAACAAATTTTATGGAAGTAGAAAAAAGAAAATAATAAAGATGAATGGAAATCAGTGAAGTAAAAAACAAAAACAAAAAAGCAAGAATATTAATGAAACCTAGTTCTTTGATAAGATCAATAAAAAAGATTTTATTTTTAAAGATTTTTATTTATTTATTTGACAGAGAGAGAGACATTGAGAGAGGGAATACAAGCAGTGGGAGTGGGAGAGGAAGAAGCAGGTTTCCCGCTAAGCAGGGAGCCTGATGGATGTGGGCTTTGATCCCAGGACCCTGGGATCATGACCTGAACCAAAGGCAGATGCTTAACTGACTGAGTCACCCAGGTGCCCCAGGACAATAAAACTGATAAATCTCTAGGCAGACTGATCAGCAATAAAAGAGAACAGAAACAAATTGCCAATATCAGAAATGGGACAGATAATATCACTACAGATTCTACATATGATAAAAGGATAATAAGCAAATATTATGAACAATTTTAAAATAATAAACGACAACTGAGATAAAATGGACAAAGCCCTTGGAAGACACAAGCTACCAAAAAATTTTTCCCACTTCAGGCCCAGATAGTTTTACTAGGGTATTCTATCAAATACTTATGGAAGAAATAATAACAAATCTATACCAAATCATCTAGAAAAATAAAAAAAGCAGGCACTATTTTCTAACTTATTCACTGAGGTCAGCATTATTATGATTCTAAAACTAGACAAAGACATTACATAGAAAGAAAACTACAGGCCAATATCCCGACTATACATACACGGAAAGATTCTGAACAAAATTTTAATAAATCTAATCCAACAATATATACCAGTAGTAACACACCATGAGGTAAGGTTTATTCTGAGGCTGGTTTGATATTCAAACATGAATTGATATAACTAATCATATTAAAAAACTACAAAAGAAAGCTACATAATCTAAATAGATATAGAAAAAGCATTTGACAAAACTAATATTCACTTCTGATAAAAATTCTCACCAAACTAGGAATAGAAAGGCACTTCCTCAGCCTGATAAAAGGCATTTATAAAAAACCTACAGTTAACATCATATTTAGTGGCAAAAGACTGAATGCCTGCCTTCTAAAATCAGGGGCAAAGCCTGGAGAATAGCTCTCAATACTTCTATTCGGCATAGCTCTGGAAGTTCAAAGCAGTGCAATAAAGCAAGAAAAAGAAAAGACCACTGTTTTGGAAAGGAAGAATTAAAACTTCAATGACAGACAAGATGATTATGTAGAAAATCTAACAGCCTCTATAAAAAAGCTTTTATAATTAATATATGAGTTTAGCAAGTTTGCCAAATAGAAGATCCACATGCAAAAATCAACTACCATATACTATCAGTAAAAACAAAACAAAACACCATTTATAATAGCATCCAACTGCATACAACATTAGGGATAAATCTGATAAAGTGAAAGATGGGTATGTAGAAAACTATAAAATATTGCAGAGAGAAGTTAAAGACCTAAATAACTGTAGAGATACAATGAGTTCACAGATTCAAGGACTTAAAATAGTTTCATTAAGATGTCAATTCTTTCCAAATGGAATCCCAGTTAAAATTCCAGCAGAAATTTTTGTAGCACTCGTTACAAAACGATTTTAAAATTCACATGAAAATGCAAAAGATCCAGAATATTCAAAACAACTTTGAAAAAATAACAAAGTTGGAAGACAAACACTGCCTGATTTCAAGAATTATAAAGTTACAGATATGGGCTCTAGGTCTGGCTCTAACATGAATACTCAATGAGATGAATAGTAATGCAAGCCTGAAAACTCTGTATATGTATGACTGTTCTAAGAAAACCTAAAGAGGTCATTAGATATTTCCATTTAGAAGGTAGAGTACCTAAAGGGAGAAATTAATTATTGCGTTTTTCTTGGTAAATAAAGCTCTGTGAAGGCATTCTTTCAACTAACGTGTAACCAAAGGATTAACTACTTCTATATTATTACTACATATATAAAAATTATAATGGCCCTGGGAAGCATTATTTTTGGACATAATATCTGTATTTATATCTATATCTCAAACACCTACATTTCTACTCTAATCCTAATGGAGAAGACATATTAAAAATATCAGCATTAGGTCAGTAAGTAATTTTACTTACAAAAATGAACTGGGATTGGAATTCTTCAGTACATGAGGAAGCACCAACAAGCTGGTGATTGTGGTTTGTGACTGGAAGGGTTTTGAGGGTGAAGTTTTTTCTACAATGAAGTTTTTCTCTTTTCTCCTGTTAAGTAGAGTTAATAAAAATCATTGTAGATACTTCTGTCCTTTTTAAAATTTTTATTCCTTCTTAACTTTGTGTAGTGGAATACAATATTTCTTTTCATGGAAACTGCTTGGAAAACTCAGTAAATTTTAAATTCCTTTGAGATTAGTTTTTTTCAAAAATACAAACTACTGTTTATTAAAAAATAATTTGCCATTCATACAATCCTCCAAATAACCTAGATAACCCCTCTCCCCATCCCCAGCCCCAGGTCAAGAGAGAGGCAGGTCACGGAGAGGCAGATTTGGTCTTAAGTGTTTAAGTTCACTCTCAAATTTTATTTTAAATTGTTTTCTGATAGTATGCACTCAGCTTATAAAAAAGACAGCATTTTTAATATGAAATGGCTCTCATGTTTGCTTTAAGGATGTTACTGAAGTCTTGTCCACTAAGTCAGGCAATGTCTCCTTTAAGAGGTCTCAAGAGAAACATTCTTTTCATAGCTATTGCTGAAAAAAGTTTTGCTTCTCCTTAACAGAGAGCATGAATTTTAAGAAAACATATTGACAGTGCAATCCCGGTGACCCAATGTATTCTATTCTTCTTATAGGCCACTAGGAGATTAGAGCTGGTATTCTAGCATATGAACTAGGATGTATTATATGGTATTCTGTAGTGCATAGACCAATACTGCCTTTTAAAAATATATATAAAATCTTTTTACAGGCAATACTGGTCTACATATAACACAGCAACAAAGTATGAGTTTAATCTCTGGGATTAGTTCAAAGGAACTTCCTGAAAATAACCCTAAAGTTCATCTAGAAACAAATTTTCCTAAAAAAATAAGAGTGCTGTTGAGAAAGAATATGTCCTATCACTTCTTAAAGATATATTACTCATTAATAACAGTTAATATAGTGTGCTACTCTCTCAAAGATGAGACAGAAAAATCTAGAAATAGATCAGGTGGGTAAAAGGTTTTAGGAAAAAGAAGGCAGTCTAAATAAGTGGAGAAAACCTGGGGCACCTGGGTGGCTCAGTTGGTTAAGCATCCAACTTTTGGTTTTAGCTCAGGTCATGATCTCAGAGGTTGTGAGGTTGAGAGCCTCTGGCTCTGTGCTCAGCAGGGAGTCTGCTTCTCTCTCTCTCTGCCCTTCCCCCCACCTCTCATGCGTGTGCATGTGCACCCATTCTCTTTCTCTTCTCAAATAAAATCTTCAAAAAAAAAAAAAAAAAAGCTTAGAAAGGCTATCGGGGTGCCTGGGTGGCTCAATTGCTTAAGCATCTGCCTTTGGTTCACGTCATGATCTCGGGATCCTGGGATCAAGCCCTACATTGGGCTCTGTGCTTGGCAGGGAGTCTGCTTCTCCCTCTCACTCTCTGTGTTCTCCCTCTTTCTCTCTCAAATAAATAAATAAAATCTTTAAAAAAACCTAAAAAAAAGCTCTAAATCATGTAAAAATGAACTAATTAATAAAAAGTTATATCCTTTATATAAAATAAGTCATGTTGAAATTCTAGCACTGAAAATTTATGTAAAAATGAAAATCCTTAGGCAGTAGAAAAAAATAGGGAATATTTATATTATCTTAAGGTGGGGAAGGCTAGAGGCTGATAATTCAATAGAAAATATAGAATTGACTATTTAAAAGAGACATCTGAATTTCAAACAAAATAAAAAACCCAAACCAACCTGATAATTGTACTAAAAACAACAAAAAGTAACTGCAACTCAGAGGTCAGTTAAATAATCTATATCTTCAATATGTAGTTTTTTACATGTAATTTAGAAAAAGATGAAAATAGAAAAGGTCCTCAATAAGTAACTCACAAAATAAAAAATAGAAATGTCTAATAAATGCAGAGACCAATATCCAAAAATAAATTACAACAAAATGTCATTTTTGCCAATCAATTTTAGCAAAGGTTAAAAACACAACTTACTCTGAGGACTAGGGTGGATGGATACTTTCATGCAAAGGTAATTAGGGAATAGATTGGTACAAGCTTTCTGGTGGGCCTGTGGGGATCTGTATCAAAAGCAAAGTGTTTAAAAATGTGTGTAATCTTTGATGCAAAATTTTATTTCTGGGAATTTAGTTTGAGACAATAAGGATATGTACAAAGATTTGGCTAGAATAATGTTTATCACAGCACTGTTTAGAATAGTAAGTGATGATAACCTATATACAATAGTAATTGGTTCCGTAAACTATTGTTCACACATAAATCAATTGCTACATGGTCACTAAATATGTTTCGTAAAACTGATACCACCAGGTACTGACAGGGATATAGAACCAGAGAACATTTATATGCAGATGGTGAGACTACAAATTGGCAAAACCACTTTGGAAAACGATGGCAGTATATGCTCGAGCTGAACATACACATCCCTAGGACCCAGCAGTTGCACTTCTAAGAAAATTGTATGTACACTTTGCAGAAATGTGAACCTACATGTACCCAAGGGCATGGACAAAAACACTCATAGCTGCATCATTCATAACAGACCTAAAGTGAGAACAACCTAAATGTTTATCAACAGTAGAAAGACATAATTATAGTTTATTTAGATAATAGAATACTATATGGCAAAAAAATAAATGGACTACTATCACATACTAAACATGGATGAATCATACATACAAAATGTTGAGCTAAAGAAGTCAGAGGACATATTGACTCTATTTATATAACAGACAGTGATGAAAGTCAGGATACTATTTACCTTTGGAGGTATAGTGACTGGAAAAGAGCACGAAGGAGGCTTCTGGGGTGATGGTTACTGTATCTTGGTTTAAAGGGATTTAATTCACTTTATGACAACTTATTGCTAGGTACACTTATGATGGGTGCACTTTCCATATGTCTATTTTAGTATAAAGTTCAGTTTAAGAAACTGATGTCTAGGGGTGCCTGGGTGACTCAGTGGGTTAAAGCCTCTGACTTCAGCTCAGGTCATGATCCCAGGGTCCTGGGATCGAGTCCCACCTGGGGAGCCTGCTTCCCCCTTTCTCTCTGCCTGCCTCTCAGCCTACTTGTGATCTCTGTTAAATAAACAAATAAAATCTTAAAACAAAACAAAACAAAACAAAAAACTGAGGTCTATATGTTTCTGTTAAAAGTTATCATCTGAAGATGTGCAACACAATTGAGTGGGATGCTTGTTAAAATGTGCAGCTTTCTGGACTCTAGCCCAAACTTAGTGAATCAAATTCTCTGGGGAACAGGATTGTCCACTTTATTTTTTAAAGATTTATGTATTTTAGAGGGAGAGAGTGTGAGCAGGGGGAGTGGCAGAGGGAGAGAATCTTCAAGTAGACTCTTTGCTGAGCATGGAGCCCTACGCAGGGCCCGATCTCATGACCCAGAGATCATGACCTGAGCCAAAACCAGGAGTAGGTTGCTCAGTAGACTGAGCCATGCAGATGCCCCGGTTCCCCATTGTAAACAGGCTCCTTGGATAATTCTTACGTAGACTAAAGTTTGAAAGCCACTGTTATGGAAAAATATTTAGTATCATGGAAAGCAGTAGTTCACAGTGGACTCTGGAGCCAAAATGACTTGGTTCTAATCCAGCCTCTGCCATTTAATAGCTGAGCTGTGTAACCCTGGGTAAAGTATTTCAGCTCTCTGGACCTATGTTTCTTCAAGTAGTACAATGAGAATAATAATAGTATTTATTTCACATGGTTGTTAAGAGGACTAAATGAGTTTACATATAAGGTCCTTAGAATAGTGCTTGGCACATAGTAAACACTATATAAATGCTGGGAAGAAAAAGAGAGAGAGAGACAGACAGACAGATGGAAGCAAATTAAGAAAAGGATATACAGTTGATTCTCGAACAATGCAGGGTTAAGGGCACCAACTCCCCCGCATAGTTGAAAATCCGTGTATAACTTTTGACTCTCCCAAAACTTAACTACCTACTAGTTTGTAGACTGGAAGCCTTACTGACAACACAAATACCTAACACATATTTTGCATATGTCTTCTATCCTGTATTCTTACCATAAAGTAAACTAGAGAAAATGTTATTAAAATCCTAAGGAAGAAAAAAATACATTTATAGTACTGTATTTATTGAAAAAAAAATCTGTGTATAAGGGGACCCATGCATTCAAACTCTGTTGTTCCAGGTTCAAATCTATAGTGTAATTATATTTTTGTAAGAATATCTATAGATGAATTTATATACAAACATACATAAACAAATGACTGGAAAGATACACATTGAAGTGTTAAAAGTATTCCCTCTGGATTATATGACTACTGTTAATTTTTTTATACTTTTTTTTTTAAACAGTAGGTTCCACGCCCAATATGGGCCTTGAACTCAGGACCCTGAGATTAAGAGTCACATGCTCTACCAACTAAGCCAGTTGGGTGCCCGATGATTGTTAATTTCTATTGTCTTTTTGCTTGCATAATTTAATTTCCCATAATGAAAAACTTTGTTATAAGGATATAGTTTTTGGAAGTTAGTATTATGGTTTATTTGATTATGCATTTCTTAAGATTCTCAACATTAAAGCTAGAAAAGCAAGAAAAACCTTGCCAACAAATTGTACACATGATATTGTACAGGTGTCAACACGGGAGAGAGTGAGGCAGTCTCTACTTGATCATGCAGGCACTGGAAGATGACCCAGTAAAGACGGGTATAGTGGTCAACACCATATAGGAGCAGGCACACTTGTGCATTACAGATCTTCCTTAGCTTATGATGGGGTTATGGAAATTTAAAATATTGTAAATTGAAAAGGCATTTGATACACCTAACCTACTGAATATAATAGTTAGCCTCACTTACCATAAACATATGCTCACAACACTTACAGTAGCCTTCAGTTGAGCAAAGTGATCTAACAAAAAGACTTTTTTTATTTTATGTTTTTTTTAGAGAGAGAGAGCAAGAGTGAGAGCAGAGAGGAAGGGGAGAGGGAGGAGGAGACTCTTAAGCAGGCTCCACGCCCAGCATGGAGTCTAACACACGGCTCGATCTCAAGACCCTGAGATCATGACCCAAGCAGAAGAGTTGGACACTTAACCAACTGAGCCCCTAGGTGTCCCAAGCCTATTTTATAATGAAGTGTTGATATCTCATGTGATTACTGAATACTGTACTGAAACTGGAAAACAGACTGGTTGTATGGGTACAGAACAGTTGTTAGTGTATTGGTTGTTTACCCTTGTGGCCACATGGCTGCAGCTCATTCCCCCTGCCCAGCATCATAGGAGTATGGTAGTGTATACTGCATATCATTAGCCCGGAAAAAGATGAAAATTAAAAATTCAAAGTATGGTTTCTACTGAATGGATACTGCTTTTGCATCATCATAAAGTGGAAAAATTGTAGACAAAGACCATCTGTACTTCCTGTTTCCATGTGTTGGGAAGGAGGTAATTTCAATAGAAGTTCATTACTGTTGTTCCAGGACCCACAGGCTCTCCCTGAATTTTCTATGCTGGAATCAGTTACTCTATGGTTTCTAGAACCACTTTACCACATATTAAGAGAGATACTGAAGGCAAGGCAGTCAATCTATAACACTAATACCACTGAGAAAAAACACAAAATTCAACTAGATTTTACTTATACAATCCTTTTATTTTCTTTTTCTTACCTTTTCTCTCCTTTCATTCTCCTGTTCTCATCTCTTTTGCTCTTCTTCTTTTTAGTTCTACCTAGGCTTTAAGCTTGAATGTATGTCGCTCTAAAAGTATACTTTGGTCCTGTTAGTGGCTCTGCTCTTGACTTTTGCTCCAGTGTGAGGAGGACTGGCAACTTGGAATTTCAGTTCAACCCTCTTATTTTCCTCCATTGTTTAGATACAAATCCTGAATTATGTTAACTCCTAAGTCAGTCTCCTTCACCAGATCTTAGGAACATACAAATATTTCTGAGTGGCTACTGGTAAAATATTCCTGCTATATGTTATAAAAGCTGAAGCAGTAAAAACTCAAAAATGGACTTCAGATGAACAAGCAAACAATTAAAAATCTTAGCCTCAGTGGTAAAGGTTCTTCAATAATACCATAAAAAATGAGTAATGATGGTAAGCAGTGTCTCATAAACAAACCTGTAAGTGAGATGGGGAATCAAAGATAGAAGGTATGACTCCAGGTTTCAGTTTAATATTTGGAGCACTTCTGTCAAAATCTGTCTTCTTAAAGTGCCTTGAACACAACACATCTCCTTTTTTAGGCTCCCAAATGCCTGCAGCATTTACATCAAACCTTTTCATTGCTAATACCCATTTTCTTTTGACGTTTTCATCTGTGGGGAATCTAGAAAAAAAATACAGCAAGGATTTTAAAATTGAACACTATTGATAGATACTTGAATTAAGGCTGTGACTAAATTGGCTCATTGAAGAGTTTGTTATTATTCTTGAGAAATGGAATATTCAGGAAGCCCTTATGAATCATGCTTTCAGAACTTTCAGTTTTAATAGATTTTTCTATTAATCATGCTGCAGACATATGGCCCCTATTTCAATTTTCTTCATATTATAAAGAAGAAAAGTTTCAATGAATATTTCAGTCTTATATGGGAAGACCCACGACTGGAAGTTTTTCTTTATCTATACATGATAATATCACTTGTGCCTTTTCCCATGTGAAGTGATATCCAGAATTTATCCCAGATGAATACAGTACCTTGTATTTTCATTCTTCTGTTAGCATCAGAAAGTTGTTTAGTATAGCATTTAATACACAACAGGTCTATCAACGCTTAGTGAACGAGGCAACGAACTGCTGCTGTTTGGAATTCCAAAAATAAGAACTATTTTGAGAGATCTGGAAATCAATAACCGTATCTTTTCAGTTTTCCAGGCCGATTCAAATCTTTTTTAGAAAACGTAGGGTACACATACTCATTTTTTGTTTCTTCATACCTTGCATAGTAGTTAACAGATCTTTCTCTAGTACGTAGCACAGTGCCTCACACAAAAGCAGCAAAATAAACCTTTAGCAAATGAATAATTGTTAAACCTTATTATTCCTTTCCTTTGCTGTCAGAAGAATGGCTTAAAATAGAAAATCTGGATCATCTTGATTTATCTGTAGTACTGCTAAAGAACCCTTGGTCTGAGCTTGTAATTTATATTTTAGATCTATTTCTAAACAGAAAGGACAGGACATATTTGGGCAAAGATCCTTTCTTCCTACAGACTGTAAACTCCATGTAAACAAAACTGAATTTCTTTGAAGGTATGTTAAAATGCAAAGTAATAACATTAGCAAGAATGAGCTTGATATTTTTGTTTACTAGCCTCTGATACCCTGGCAGGTATCTTAAACTTTTCAACTAAATTATAAAAATGTAAACAGATCCCTGTCACTTCAAATTTAGCTAAAAAAGCGATTTACAGATTTGGGAACTAAAGATCAAAGCTGAAGATTTAAGTGGAACTGTCACTGGCTTTTTATAACCGTCCAAAGTACTTGGCTTAACTACAGCAAAATCTTACACGTGAAATGTCAGTCCTTTTAACTTGGAATTGGGCAAACAGCGCGAAGCACATCCAATGGCCGAGCAACATTTCACCATGATTTTAGCAACTCATAACAGAACTGAAAGAAAATTAAAACGGTAAGAGTTAGTAACTTCAAAGCTAAGGGCAACATATTTACTTTTCCCAGCATGTGTTAGGTACTGTGAAATCTCGCTAGAAAGCCAAAGCCAAATACTTTCTGGCAGCTTTAAAAATTTTCCAGGGGCTTGGCTCTTTATAAGGCAAAGCGTATCGCACTCCGCCCTCCGAGGGGTCTAACTCTATCCTGCGGTCTTGTACATTTCCCTTTCGCGGCTTCTTGCAGGCACCAGGTCACAAGGCCTTTGCACACTCACTCACTCCTCCTCATCTTTTGGCTTCGTGTTGCTTCCCCAGGGAAGCCTTCCTTGACGCTCAGATGAAATCAGAGCCCATCTAGCACTAGCTCTCCTCGAACAAACCCTTCTTCCCGGCACTTCTTAAAGTCGCAATCTTGCTACAGTGATTCTCTGATTGATGTCTCTCTCCTTCACCAGCCCGTGAGTTCCAGGAGGGCATGGTGGGGCGTTTGTTTTTTCTCACTTTTTGGCCCCATGCTTAACTGGTAACTGGTGAGCAGTAAACGTCAACGCATAGTTTGAAGGAATGAAGGACGAGTAAAAGCAGCAACAGGTCGAGGGCCGGCGAGCAGGGCCAGCGAGCAGGGCCAGCCGGCGCAGGTGCCCGCCCAGAGCCCAGGGGCCTGCGGAGCTCCGCCCCTTTCTCGAGGCTCCGGGCCGCCGCAGGGAGAAAGGGAGGGGCCGCCCTGTCACAGGTGCGGAGGCGGCCGGAGAGCGTCCCTTTTTCAGGGGGCCACCGGGCGTCTCCGCGCCGCTACGGTCCACCTCGCCCCGAACCACGCCCAAGGTTTGGGCGAGTGGCGATGGAGGGTGGGAGGGGGAAAAGAAGCAACCTAAGAGTTATTACCGTTAGCGGCGAAGTCAGCGACTAACGTCGACGACAAAGATTGCGCCTCCCTTCACTTCCGCCCCGTGGTCCCGGGAACCGGAAATCCGGCTGCCCCGCGTCACGTGCTCGGCCGCCATATTGGCTCGGCTGGCCGCTGCGGTCGGTAGGGGGCGGTGTGCTAGTGACGCTACTTCTCTGGGCGTGGTTTTCGTCCTGCGGGAAGGGTTCGCGGAGTTTGAGGGGAGGTGGCAGAGATGGCGGCCTCGGCGCGGGAAGATGGCGCCCGCGGCCCAAAGCAAGGGCGACGGGGCTGCGAGCACTATGACAGAGGATGTCTCCTGAAGGTGACGACTTCAGTGGGCTCTTCCCTTACAAGCTTCCGCGGGACCGGGTGGGGAGGGAGCGGAATGGGCAAGGCGGTTAGGCTTGGGCTTAAGTTAGAGGCTAAGCTGTTTGTCCGTCTACCTTCTCCACCTCGAGTTGGGTTCTTGCTGTGGAGAATGTTTTGGCAAGGCGACCGCAGGCCCCCACCTTTTCCCCTGCTTTACACTTCGTGAGCAAAGCTTTCTGCTCGGGGAAGAACGTGGGCTTGCACATCGCTCACTTCATCAGTGCGTTTCTGTAGTGTTTTGCTACTGTAAGTAGACTGAGGCAGCCCCGGGCCTGGGCTGGCTTTCGGCCAGGGTGACTTTCAGGTGTGTGATGAAGTAATGGAACGACGGAGAAGTGAGTGGAGAATCGGAATAGGATTTCAGCTCCTTAGTGAGTAAGTTGTACAGCTCGCCAGCTGCATTTTAGAGTCAGTGAGTATGTCGAAGCCCGCCAGGAGAATGTTTCTGTGGACTAGGAAGACAGCCATGGAATTGCCACTAGATAGATTATGTGTAGCAAAGTGCCCAGCATGCATATATTGTTATTTTTGCTGTTCACTTTGAGGAAAATTGCTAGTCAATCTAGAGCATTGTAACTTGGCACCCGTTCAGTTAAAGTTTCCTGATTTTGTTGTTGCTGCAAGAAGCAATTTAACGATTTTACTTAGAGGGTTTGAGCTTTGGAGTCCCACAGCCCTACCCCACATCTAGCTCTGACCCTTGATAGGTCAGTGCTTTTGAGCAAGTGCTCCATTTGTGAAGTAGGGGTGACAGAAGTTCCTGTTTCATTTAAAAAGAAAGAAAGAAAGAAAAACAAAAAAAAAAGGATGAGGCCTGTAAGGACAACTTAGAGCCTTCTTTTTAGGCCAGCCTTGGTGAACATTCCTCCGCTGCACTGGGTGAAGCTCTTTCAAAGTTAGGGGTTCCCCAGGTGTTGTGTAAGCAAGCTGAATGCTATCCTTACGATTCCATTTCCACTGATGCGTTTTGTTACTCTTTGAAACTCGATAACAGGAGCTGAATTCAACATGTTGGCCCTTTCCCCCAGGAAACCACATAAATGTGTCTGTGTTTCATAGTGCTGAGATATTTGACCCCGAGTATCAAATACTTTTTTGCCTTCCCCCTCCTTCTTCCTTGAATACCAGAAGCCAAATGAAGAGTTTTAAGGAGGAAGTAATCAACTAAATCAAATGCTGCTGTTTGAGTAAGATAAGAAGTGAAAATTGACCTTTAAATTTGGCAAGGAGGTCGCTGGTGATCTTGACAAGAGACATTTCAGTGGAGAGATTGGGACAAAGCCTGATGGGAGTGGATTTGAGAGAGATTTAGAGTAGTGGAACTGGAAGTAGCCTTCATAGACAATTCGTGGAGTTCTGCTGTAAAAGAGAGAAAAAAAAAAAAAAAAAAAAAAAAAAAGTCTAGTTGCTGAGAGATGTGGGATCATGAGATTTTTTTCCCTTTAAAATTGGAGGTATTACAGCATGTTCGCATATTGGAAATAACCCAGTGAGAACTTTTTTTTTTTTTTTTTTAAGATTTTGTTTATTTGTAAGAGAGAGTGCGAGTGCACAAGCAGGAGGAGGTGCAGGCAGAGGAAGAAGCTTCCCGCTGAGCAAGGAGCCTTCTGCAGCACTCCATTGGAGGACCCTGGGATCATTGTCTGAGCCGAAGACAGGCACTTAACTGACTGAGCCACTCAGGTGTCCCATGAAGTGAGAACATTTTATAATGCAGGAGGGAAAGAAAAAACTGTAGAAGCATTTACTGCTCTTAAGTAATCGAAGAAAAGATGGGATCCGGTGTAGAAGTGGAGGAGTTGGCCTTAGAGAAAAATATATAACAGAAAGGAAGATAGAGTATTAGGTACATTTGCAAGTAGCTTGATAGAGTTTGTGAGAAAATGTTTTCTTTGATTATTTCTGTTTAATAAGATAATGACCAGAGTATAAGGGTGGAGGAAAAGGTTTAAAGAGAGGAGATGTGAAATAATCATTTAGATTTTAGGTCCTAGACTGTAGAAAAATGAGGGAATCGACTAGGGCAATATAATAACCCACTTTTTTTTTTTTTTAAGATTTTTATTTATTTATTTGACAGAGATCACAAGTAGGCCGAGAGATAGGCAGAAAGAGAGGGGGAAGCAGACTCCTCGCCGAACGGAGAGCCTGATGCGGGGCTCGATGCCAGGACCCTGGGATCATGACCTGAGCCGAAGGCAGAGGTTTTAACCCACTGAGCCACCCAGGCACCCCAAAACTCACTTTTTAATTAGTGATCATGAATTAAAAATGAGACAAGTATGAAAATTCTTATTCAGCTATGTCTGACTATTCCTGTATAGGAGAGAATTGGATTTAACCAGACTTGGGGTTTTGGTTAGGAGAGTATGTAGAGGAAGAGAGAAGGAAAGAATTAGAATATGTGCAAGGGAAGCATTGAAGTGAGTTGGAAAGAGAGGGGGTAGTGGTTAGAGGATTTCATACTTGAACTTACAATATAAACAAGATTTAGTTCTTGTTTTAGAGCATGGTTCTCAAAGTGTGGTGAATGGACACCCCCGCCCCCCCCCGGTGATTCCTGAGGCACTTTCAGGGGATCCTTGGGGTCAAAACTACTTTCTAATACTAAGATTTTGTCTTTTTCAGTGTGTGCAAAAGCAGTTATTAAAACTGCTGGCATCTGACCTGTACTATACCTATAGTTTAAAAAAGAAGTTTCACTTAAGGCTGTCATTGATAAAACTAAAGCAATAAATTTACTAATTTTGTAAAAATCCCAGCTCTCAAATACGTCTTTTTACATGTTTGATGAAATGTAAAGCATTTCATCAAGCACTTCTGCGTACTAAAATTAGATGGTTGTTGTGAGGAAAGTTCTTATGCAGTTGGATTGTGAACTGAACTAGTTTCTCATGTAACAGTTTTTACTTGAAATCTTGTTATTTAGACTTGAGTATTTGGTGGGCACATTCTTGAAAAGTGAACCATTGAAAAGAAACTGTCATTACAAGGAAAACAATTGACGGTGGTAAAATTCAACCTTTCACATAAAAATTAGAATTTTGAAACACTTGTATGAGTTTCTGTGAGCTTAAAAGTGTCCCAATACCTAAAGACTTTGCTGATGA
This sequence comes from Lontra canadensis, assembly GCF_010015895.1. Lineage (NCBI taxonomy): Eukaryota > Metazoa > Chordata > Mammalia > Carnivora > Mustelidae > Lontra > Lontra canadensis. Next base: position 7,237,357 of record NW_022630995.1, read on the forward strand.
GATTGGTAGTGATGTTAATAAATAATGATTTTTTTTATATTGCATGGAAAATGTGTGAACATTTGGAAGAGCTGTAGAACTCAGTGCACTGATATTTTCCGAATGACTAATGGGTGGGTAAAAGGTTGATTCAAAGTGCAGGATAGATCAGAGGATTTTGATGCAACAGAGGGAGAAAAGTTCATCGATACAATTTCAGAGCCCATGTTACAACTGATCATTTATAAGACTTGTCAAGTTTTGGTGTAGTATCAGAGAAGAGTATCCATAATTCTCTGTAAAGTCTATTAAAATACTCCTCCCTTTTCCAACTATATATTTGTGGGAGTCCAAAGTTTCTTCATATACTTCATCTAAACCTATTGAATACGGAAGTTGAAGCAGAAATGAGAATCCAGCTATTTTGGGGGAAACTAGCTATTTTTCATTAAAATATGTCATTTACATTAACATGTAATGGGTTTGTTATTATTTTTTTTTTTTAATATTTATTTATTTGACAGACAGATCACAAGTAGGCAGAGAGGCAGGCAGAGAGAGAGGGGGAAACAGGCTCCGCACTGAGCAGAGAGCCCGATGCGGGGCTTGATCCCAGGACCCTGGGATCACGACCTGAGCCGAAGGCAGAGGCTTCAACCCACTGAGCCACCCAGGTGCCCCGGTTTGTTACTATTTTTAAAAGAAGTAATATTTTAAAAACCTTTTCAGTTTTATTTTATATTATGGTGTCAGAGATAATTCACATAATCAGAAGCTCTTTGAGATCCTCAACAATTTTTTTTTTTAAATTTATTTGACAGACAGAGATCACAAGTAGGCAGAGAGGCAGGCAGAGAGAGAGAGGAGGAAGCAGGCTCCCTACTGAGCAGAGAGCCCGACACGGGGCTCTATCCCAGGACCCTGAGATCATGACCTGAGCTGAAGGCAGAGGCTTAACCCACTGAGCCACCCAGGCCACCTCCTCAACAATGTTTAAGAGTGTAAAAGGGTCCTGAGACCAAAACATTTGGGAACCCCTATTCTGTGGTATGACTGTGAGAATATTTGGCTGAGTAGGGTTGAAGGACGAGGCCATTGGAAGTGAGAAAGTCAAGGAATTGAGGGTGGTTGTGCAGATCATTAAGATTTAGGATGAGAGTAGTGTTGGTAGAGAAAGGGTACCAGTTGAGTGTTAAAATCTTTAAGGAATGAACTCTGTTGTGGTAAATCATCATAAGAAATCTTCAGAAATGAGTGAATTTGGAAGGTCACAGTATACTGGAAAGTACTGGGTTAACTTACTGGCTTAGAAACTTCTTGAGGTACTAGTTAGAATAAAGCTAAGCTACTAAGGGTAACCTAACAGTTTCAAGGTGAATTATCCAGTTTGGCGATGAGACTGATCCACATCATCACTCCAGGGACAAGTTTTTCCCATTGTATTATTTTGCCATGTTTTAGGGCATACAGTCATCAGCTGGGTTGCTGTCATGTCCATGTTTCATCTGATGGAAAAGGGAAAGGGAGCATGGAGGAGGAGGCATGCCCAGTTTCTTAATACTCAGGCCCAGGAGTGGCACTGATTTCTTCTGCTCATTTCCTTTTGGTAAGAACTTAGTCATTTGGCCACAGCTGAAATCAAAGAAGTCTGGGAGCTGTAGTATAGCTGGGCAATCATGTGTCCAGGAAGAAGGAGAGAAAAGATTTTGGCAGTCTGCCACTCTTGAAAACAAGGCCTATCTCTTAAATTTATTCTGCCTTCTAAAATATCAAGGATATAGTTGATGATTAATAAACACAAGTGAATTAAAATATAATCTTTATTATAGTTAATGTTTAAAGGTTGAAGTAGGTAAATGACTTTATCTGGAAATGTCTCAGAAGAAGTTGCCTGCCTGCCGTTTAGGCTGAGGATGAGTTTAGGGTGTTATGTGATTAGTTCTATCTGTGGGTGTCCATTCTTCATAATTCTTTAGTATTTAAGGACCAGATTATGTTAAACTTGAGGTAGATAGACATAGATGTTGAGGGGGAATAGTTAAAAGAAGCTAAGAAATAATGAAAAGTTATGTTTAGGATCAGTTTACAAACCGATTGATTGGTTGTATTCTTTGACTTTATTCCAGGAGGAGGAAGAAAAATTTTTTTTGCATTGTAAACTTATCTTTTCTTATACCTCTTTTTCCCCCTGGGCATTAGGCACCTTGCTGTGACAAACTTTATACTTGTCGGTTGTGTCATGATAGCAATGAAGATCATCAGCTAGATCGCTTTAAAGTAAAGGAAGTGCAGTGCATAAACTGTGAAAAAATTCAGCACGTAAGATTTTATCATATTTGTTTTCTTTTTAAAAAATGTTAAGGTGATTTACAAAATTGATCAAGAGTATGCAAATAAGACTTCTTTAACTCTAAGCAGTATCGTTGGTTTAAATGTTTAAGACCTTGTAAGAATCTGTGTATATTGTAACAAATTGTGGATATTCAAATAATAATAGAAAATGTTTTTGTAAATTTAATTTAATTTTTAATTACATGTGTCTGTTTTAGGCCCAACAGAATTGCGAAGAATGTAGCACATTGTTTGGGGAATATTATTGCAGTATATGCCATCTCTTTGATAAAGACAAGAAACAGTATCATTGTGAAAACTGTGGAATTTGTAGGTACTGTATGTAAAATGTTCTTCTCTGATTATTTTTAATGTACCTGAGCAATAATAGTTTTTAAAATCTGTTTTGTTGGTGTATAATTTGCATCTAATAAAATGCATTCATTTTAAGTTTTCAGTTCAGTAAGTATGACAAATATATATAACCATGTTACTACCAACACGGTGAACATTAAAAACATTTCTGGTATTCTAAAAAAATTTTTCATGCCTCTTGTGTAGTAATAATTTAATTAGCCCACCAGTTATTGTGTGGCTATTTAAAAATTTAACTTTTGGATATAAAACATGCTTTTATATGAAGTGTTTTGTAGGCAACTGAAGTAGAAAATTAGGGTGGACTTTTTTAAAAATCAGGTTTTAAAAGCATTTTCAAAGTATAGGCTGATTTTATAAAATTTGGAAAACATGAAAAAGTGGAAAGAACAAAAGAAACCTAGAGTCCAGTCTCTCACTGATAAGCTACTATTGACATGCCGTATGTAGGAGTTTTTCTTTCTAAAAACCCTGAAATATTAGATACATACAAAAGCACATACATAACATATGTTATAAAGTATACTGATACAGTAAGTCACTCATTTTAAGAAATGGAATGTTACCAATACTGTTGAAGCTCCAAGTGTTCCACGTTAGTCTTTTCTCCTCTTTCCCATTGGAGATAACCACTGTCTTGAATATTTTAAATCACTTTCTAGCTTTTATGTAGTTTGTTTTTAAGGATGTATAACAAACATACCAAAAGATGCAGAAATCATAAACAAGCAACCTTAGGAGTTTATTTAGGAAAACGTTTTTTTAATCACCACCCAGATCAAAAAGTGGTATGTTCATAGCAATGTAGCAGCCTCTCTTATGCCCCCTTCAAGTCAATATACTCGTCCAAAGGTAACCACTCTACTGAATTTTGTAAATGGAATCATGTGGTATTTGCTTTTTTGCATTTTTATATATTTTAAGGCAATATCATTCAGTGTTTACATAGATTTGTTCTATTTTCCTTTATGATTGACCCATTTGCCCTTATATAGTGTCTCTTTTTATCTTTAGCAATATTTCGTGCCTTAAGAGCTACTATATCTAGATCACCTTTCATTGATTGGTTTTTACATGTGTATCCATTCCTTTTCTTTTTTTATTCCAAACATTCTGTATACTTATATTTAAGGCATGTATCTTGTAAGCAGAATATAGTTGAATTTTATTTTTTTATGGAGTTTGATGAAAACTCTTTTAATTAGGACATTGATTCTACTTATTAATATAATTGTTTAAATGTACATATAAATCTACAATGTACAATTTTCCAATTCAGTCTACAATTTTAGTATTTTTTTATTCCCTTAGTATTTGTTTGTCCTTTTTTTCCCTCCTTGTTTGCCTTCTCTTGGATTAATCAGCAATGTAAATTTGTTAGAGATACATTCTTCTATTATTCTCTTAGCAGTTTTTTTAGAAATTTTAAGTTACATCCGTGTTTTACTAGCGAAATGCATTTATCATTTCTGGGCAGTGCAAGAACCTTAACTAAGAGGATTTACATGCAGTTGTCATGTTTTTAGTGTGTATATTTAAAACTCTATAGACATTGTTTTGAACAGCTGATATTTTCTTAGGTTTACCTACATATTTACCATTACTTTTGCTCTTCTTGCCTTCCTGCATCTCCTTTGTCTTCAGGATTATTTTCCTTCAGTTTCAAGAATTGTTTTCATTATTACTTTTAGTGAGGCTATGGTGGTGACATACTGTCAGTTTTTTGTCTTTGTTTTGCCTTCATTTGTAAGATTTTTGGGGGGGTTGTAGAATTACTTTCTTTCAGCCTGTTAAAGATACTCGGGTGCCATGGTTTCTGTTTTAGAGTCACCTAACAGGATTATTATTGCTTCTTTGAGGATAATCTGTCCTTTATCCCTCTCTCGATGTTTTCAAGTCATTGGTTTTTAGCAGTTTTTCCATGATGTGTCCAGGTTTGTAAAATATTTATCCGGCTTGCAGTTTGTAGTTTCTTGAATCTGTGGCTTGATGTCTTCTGTCAGTTTTGAAATATTCTTGGCCAGTGTCTCTTCAGATAATATTTCTGCCCCCTGCTCTTGCCTCTCCTGAGACTCTAGGTTTAGACCTTTTCACTATGTCCCATACGTCTCTTAAAATTCTTTTCCTGTATTTATCCTTTTCTTTCCTTTCATGCTTAAATTGCATAGTTCCTACTAATTTATATTCCAGGTCTCTGTTGTATTGTGTTGAATCTAATATGGAACCTCTTGAGTTTTTCATTTTAGGCTTTATTTTTCTTCTTAAAATTATAGAATTTACATTTAATTCTCCCCCATCCTCTGTACCTTCCATTTTTCAGATGAAATTCTTCACCTTTTTTTCCCTTCAACATATTACTCACTGGTAATTGAATGGCAGTTGTCTGAGAAATCCACTGTCTTGATTACCTGTGGGTCAGTTCTGATTTCTGTTTTTCTTCCTCTGGTGTTTGGTTCTTTAGTCCTGCCTTTTGGCATGCTTGACACTTTTTTTAGTTGGTTGTTGGACAAAATTGTATAAGCTCCGTATGCTTTTTTTCCAAAGAGAATTTTCTTTTGGCAAGCAGTTAATTAGAGACAGATTCCATTTATCCAATTAAAGATTGAGATGATTAGTCCTGTTCTATTTTGTTTTCCCTAACACTCAGGCTCCTAGCACATGGTTCCTCACAGGACTTGACTTAAAGCCAGGGTTGGTTACCAAGGCTTCTCTGGTGGTGGGTGGGACCTGGTCTCCAGTTTTTTGCCTCCCTAGGAGAGTGATTGCCAGAGGGTTTACTTGGTTTCCTACCCCTTTACCTACTGCTTGCTGCTTGGCTCCTTAGCTTCTAATAAACTAGTGTGGACTCCCAAGTTCCCCAAGGAAGAAGCAGGCTTTGCCTCAGGGTATTTCCCTTCTCTCTGGTATGTTGACTCTTTAAGCCCTTAGTTGTTCTTTACCGCTATTAAAGGGCTTGTTTGTTTTCTTTGCATCTAGCCTCTGTAGTTGTCAGTGGGAGCTTTGGTCCTATACAGGCTACTTTTATCTTTGTGGAGTGGAAGTTTACAATATATGTTTAGGTTTGCTTATTTTTAAACTCACATTCTATTTATTCTTCTGTGGCTTTTTTTTTTTTTTTTTTAACAAAACCTTGTTTCTAGGGTTCATCCTGTTTGATTCATGAGCTCCAGTTCATTTTTGCTGTTATATTGAGTTATTTTGTATGTCAGATCTGCACAGTTTTTAATTACCACTATTAAAACAAAGGAATCAACACATTTTATGGTTAATTTATTGACCTTCAAGTAGTTGAGACTGCAGAATAGGTAGACATCTCTTCTTACCCTATATATATTAAGCTTTATGAAATTAAGATGTTTTCAAATTCTAAATTCTTATACCTGGTAAATATTGAGATTCATGAGATCAAGGTATTTTCAGATTTTAAATTTGTATACCTGGGAGTGCCATGTATATAGTAGGTGCTTAGTAATGTGTAGGTTGTGTATCTTCGGCAAAATATTTTTAGTGTTACGATTTCAGTCTGTTTATGAGGAAAATTTGTCATCAACATTTAGCATCTAAGTATATTTTTAAATCCTTTTTACAAATAACAGAATATTTTTTATTGTTTGTATAATTTATATATTTATTATGAATGACAATGAAGGTAGTGAAAAACAGCTTCATTAGAAATTTTAGTAAGAATTTAAATGTTGCAAATCTAAATTTTGATTCCATATTTTTCTAGTTCTGAAGGGATATGTACTAAATTTGGCAATATCCTTTGAATGTAGCTATTTCCTGGTCATTTGTCATGCATAAATCTGACACAATGTCCTTCTCCTAATAACTGATTCTAGGTTTTAGATACAATTCTAGTAGGCTCTAGTTTGTAATTACTTTAATTTATAGGCCTATAAATTTTTTCACGTCCTGCACTCATACCATCAAAAGATATTGATTGCAGATCTCAAGTACACTACTAATAGGTTCTGGCTTATCATTACTTCTGTTTATGCATTGTCAAATTCAGTGTTTTTGAAGCCTTTGAGAGCTCATAATTGTATCTAAAGGTTACTATCCAGACTGGAATGAACTCATAAAGATAGCATACTCATCACATTAAATAAAATGCTCCTGAATTTAAAAAAAAAAGGTGACTATCTTTTTAATTTCAATATAACAAAATTTTATTTACTTTTAGATTTATAAACACCTTATTTAGGATGATCAATCTTGTAAATTTTTTCACTTTTTACATCATCTGTTTTCTTCAAGATACTTTTTTTTTTTTAAGATTTTTATTTGAGAGGGAGAGTGAGCAAGAGAGAGAGAGAGTGCGTGCACACATGGGGGGAGGGGCAACGGGAGAGGGAGAAGCTGATTCCTAGATGAGCCCAGAGCCCACTGAGGGGCTTGATCGAAGGATCCTAGGACCATGACCTGAGCTGAAGGCAGGAGCTTAAAGGACTGAGCCACCCAGGCACCTCCCTTCCACATACTTTATACACATCCTTCCCTTTCAACATTTCTCCATTTAGGAGCCATACCACGTAAATTTTGGTATATAAACTTTATAAAAGATGGAAGAGTGCTGTTACAACCTTTTAGCAAAATGGGATGGTCTAGTTTCATGTAACAAAATACTGTGAATTGAAGTCCCTCCTAGTGAATGACCAGGTGAGGAATCCATTTTTTTTTTTTTTTCCCCTTAGAAGTACATTGTTCAGGGGCACCTGGTTGGCTCAGTTGGTTGAACATCCAACTCTTGATTTTGGCTCAGGTCATGATTTCGGGGTCGTGAGATTGAGTCCTCCGTCAGGCTCCATGCTCAGCAGGAGTCTGCTGGAGAGTCTTTCTCTCCCTCTTCCTTTGCCTCTCCCCCCATACTCAGTCACTTCCCACTCTCTCTCTAGAATGAAAATAAATCTTAAAAACAAACCAACAAACATTGTTCATTCATTTTCTTGTGAGGCCGTTCATCTAGTGTGTGTTGCAGACAGATGATTATGATCACTTCAGGTAGGTATTTTAGGTGGCATTGTGTCTGTTGTCATTGTTCAGAAATCCTTGGAACGTCTTTTTACAGTTCTTTCAGAGTGCCTATGGCACACTGAAAATTCACTCCCCTTGGGGGTTTTCAGAGGTATTCATTTATTATTATTTTTTTAAAGCTTGCTAAAAGATACTGGGGGTAGGGGTGCCTGGGTGGCTCAGTCGGTTAAGCATCCACCTCTCGATTTCAGCTCAGGTCGTGCTGTCAGAGCTATGAGATCAAGCCCTGTGTCAGACTCCCTGCTGGGTGTGGAACCTGCTTAAAATTCTCTTTCTCCTTCTGCCACTCCCCCGTTCCTTCTCCCTCTCTGTGAAAAAGATATTGGGAGCAAAATCTGTTAAATAAGATTGGCAAACACTGTTTAGTCAGAAATGCCATAGCCATTAGAAAATGTTAATTTTTTAAACAATAAAATATCAAAAGACAATTCAAAAATGTTTCTGCAATAGCAGTGTCATAGGAAACTCTTTACCCTTTCATGATGACATTTAAAAAAATGTCATTTGAGTGTATGAATCATTAAATTTTTGCTTAAATATCAGTCTTTTTATTTTGTAGTTGAACCTTCTTTGATATTCTTTTACAACGAGTCCCCTTTTGGATATTAACGACAACTTTTTTGTCTTAAGTATATTATGAAACTTAGTTATTGCTTTTAGTCCATTTAAGAAATCTGCAAAGTAAAGGTGATCAGATTTCTCCTGCTGGTGCTTGGTACTTACAATACTGCTAAGCTTGACTCTGGTCTCTGGGCTTGAAAATTATTGTCTTAATGCAATAATCACTGTAAGGAAATCAGTGTTTCTTACAGAGTTTAGTAAGAATATTAATCCTGATTTTATATTTTAAAATAGCTCCATGATAGTTAGATAATCTTTTGACTGTGGCAGTTATTCTCTCAAAGAGTGACATGCCCTAAAAACAGGGTTTCACTTTTTCCTTAATTAGAGGCGGATATCCAACACTGAATTTTTTGGCAATGGGTGCATATATCCTTACTGAAGTGTGCTAGAATGAGCTTGTTTTTTTTTTTTTTTTTTTTTTTTTTTTTAAATGGGGAAATAATAATTTCTTATTGTTATTAAATAAGCGCCAGGATACTTACCATGAGAGTATGATATGGCAAATGTGGTTTTGGTGTTCTGATTTCTGCTCTTAAAAAATGTTTCAGCCCTTTGACTGTATAATTCCATTTTTAGATTATCCCAAGGAAATAGAGTTATGTACCAAGAATTATGTGTAGAATATGTCTTGTACCGATAAATATATAACAAAAATATAATAATGAAAATTGAGAACCAACCTGTATGTTGGAAGATTGTAAAATTTGCAAGCTCATATTAAAAGTAAGTTCTTGAATAATATTTAGGGATTGGGAGAATGATTTGTACAAAATGTCTGTCAGGATATCATACATACCAAAATATTAGCTGTAGTTACCCATGAGTGGCGGTATCATAATTGATGTTTGTTATTTTTTGGTATATTTGTTGGTTCATGTTCTTCTGGGTTTTACACATTTTTTTTTTTTTAAGATTTTATTTGAGAGAGAGAGAGTGCGTGCGTGCATGTACGAGTGGTGAGAAGGAGAAGGAGATTCTCTTCTGAGCAGGGAGCTCCATGTGGAGCTTGATCCCAGGACCCTGGGATCATGGCTATGCTGAAGGCACTTAACTGAGTCACCCAGGGGCCCTGGTTTTACGCACTTAAAATAATGAATGCAGGGAGCTTGCCTCTCCTTCTCTCACTCCCCCTGCCTGTGATTTCTCTCTCTCACTGTATCTCTGTCAAATAAATAAATAAAATCTTAAAAAAAATAAAATGTATTTCCTGTCTCATAACCTAAGAAGTGCAAATTAAAATGATGTCTTTTATTTGTCTATCATCTAGGTAAGCAGTGTTCACTAGGGTGTGGGGAGCACAGGTGTTGTCACACATTGTTAGTGGGAGCACACTTTAGTATTCTTTTTGGAGGTCAGTTTGTCAGTATCAAAACCAGTGATGTGTAATACCCTCTGATCCCATAGTTTCAGTTTTAGAAATCTTACACAAATTTTCAACAGATGACTAAGTGATGTCTGTGTAAGCATATTGCTTGCTTGCTTGGTTTTATTTTTATTTGTCAGAGAGAGAGCACAAGCAGGGGCAGAGGGAGAGGGAGAAGCAGGCTCCCTACTGGGCAGGGAGCCCGATGTGGGACTCAATCCCAGAACGCTGGGATCTTGACCTGAGCTGAAGGCAGACTTAACTGAGTGAGCCACCCAGGCATCCCTGTATAAGCACATTTATTTTATGTCATTATATTAATTCAAGGTAGTAAATCATATATGGGAATACTTTCACAAATTATGATTTATCCATACCATGTAATACTATGTAATTCTGAAGAGGAATGAAGTGGTCTAGACAGAATAATCTTTAGGATATGTTCAGTGGAAAAAAAGTCGCAGAACAGAATGTATAGAAAGAATCCATTTATATAAAAAATAAAACCCAAAGGGTGTGTGTGTCTGTGTGTGTGTTGTGTATACACTTTTATAGAAAAAACCTGGGTAGATACCATTCTGTTTATAGTGCTTACATTTGGGGAGTTGGGGAGTTAACATTACAGGTGTTGGGGAGGTGGGGGTTTACCCCATGTCCTTCATTGTGAATTGAACTAACTTTATAGTGAAATTAAACTTACGAAAAAATGAGTAAATTACTACTGTAGTAAAAATGAACCTAATTTTTTTGGCTTTTGCATAATTTTTAGGATTGGTCCAAAGGAAGACTTTTTCCACTGTTTGAAATGTAACTTATGCCTAGCTATGAATCTCCAAGGAAAGCACAAGGTATATACTTAAGTTTGCATAATTTAAAAAGCATTATATTGTGTTTGAAAACCAGCTTAAATCCTGGTATGTTTGGAAGCATGCTAATTTTCAGATATTACCAAGTACAACTATGTTGCTTTTTATTTTTGAGCACTATGAAGTAGGTGTTCTAAGACCTGTGCCTCAGAATATCTGATCTACAATTCTTTTTCTTCTGTATTGTGTGTGTGTGTGTGTGTGTGTGTATTTAAGATATATTTATTTATTTTAAGAGAGCACACGAGCAGAGGGAGGGGTAGAGGGAGGGGGAAGAATCTCAAGTAGACTGTGCTAAGCACAGGGCTCGACATGGGGCTCAATTCCAGGCTTGATCCCAGAACCCTGAGAGCATGACCTGAACCAAAATCAGGAGTTGGATGCTTAAGTGAGCCACCCAGGCTCCCTATAGTGTGTAAGGATACTTTTATCACTTACTTCTAAGTAAGTTTATGGATTCATCTCATACTCATACATTCGTACTGGTGTTAAGAATAACTAAAAATGAGAGGCGCCTGGGTGGCTCATTTGGTTAAGCATCCGCCTTCAGCTCAGGTCATCATCCCAGGGTCCTGTGATCGAGCACTGCATTGGGCTCCTTGCTCAGCCGGGAGACGGCTTCTCCCTCTCCTTCTGCCACTCCCCCTGCTTGTGCTCTTTTGCTCTCTGTCAAATAAATAAATAAGAAATCTTAAAAAAAAAAAAGAATAACTAAAATTGCACAGTAAAGAAGCAATAACAATGTAACAGCATTTCAAGAAAATTCAGAAAATATTTTTATATTTCCTTTTGTAGTTAGAAATATTTTTAACTTTGGATCTATTAATTATACCATGATACCAGAAAATTATTTTTCATTATTTAGAAAAAATCTTAAAAAAATCAGAGATTAGAGAGACTAATGAGGATTTTTTTCAATGAAGGTTTTGATTTTAATGCGATATAGTTAACATTAATGAGGATTTTTAAATAGATGCAGGCCTCAAATTGTCAGGTGTTAAGAGAAATTGAAATGAATAATGAGTATTTGAGATATGGTGACAAGGTATAAGGGAAAAAGAATGGGGCTGAGTAAAGATGACTCGTAAGGTTTTTAAGCCCTTGTTTTAATGTATTTGATTAATAGACTGAATTTGCTGGAATTAAAAGATTTAGTTTGGTTTTATAGACTTGAGTTGGGGGATGGTAGCTGTGTGGTCTTCCAAAACTATATGTATGTTTTCTCTTATGGTATCTTTATTTGTCAGTTATTTTTTTAGTGTCTGTATTTTAGTAAATGGTCCTATCATGTACTCAAGTGCTCACTTAAAAAACCTGGGCATCTTCCATCGTGTGGTTCTTCCCCTTACCTTCTCGCCTTTATTTATCCTGTCTTACCAAGTGAAGAGTTCTGGTACTGGCCAAGCCTATTGGAGCTCAAATGCAGTTCTACCTCTTATTAGTATGTGACTTTGGAAGTTACTGAGCCTTCTCTACGCCTCACATACCTCATAATAATTGGTATGTGAGGGTAATAATTGTGCCTGCATTTATAGCAGGTACACTGTGAGACATGGTTGAGCTAATACAGTTAGTGCACTTAATATATGGCGTGTAGTAAATTTCAGTAATGTGAACTGTTATCATTGTCAGTACCCTTAAGTAGCTTTGGATATACATGTAGATTCCAAACATTATCTCTGTATTTTTGGTAAATCTTGATTCACTGATTTTCCTTATTTGTAAAATGAAGATAATTTGAACAATTAAGATGTATTGAGTAGTTTCATTGTTTTAGGTAATATGCAAAGCCTGAATTAGCTGTATGAGTTAACTGTTCAGTTCTTGTCTGACATAGAAGAGACACGCGTTAATATTAATTATTAGCTTGAGTAAGTTAGTATCATTGTTTTCTTTATCATTAGTTTTTATTAATATGTACACTTGTTATTTCCATCTAGTTAAGCTTTTAGTAATTTGAGTTTCTCTTTTAAACAGTGTATTGAAAATGTTTCCAGGCAGAATTGTCCAATATGTTTGGAGGTAAGCTTAAAATATTACTTGCTTTGGAAATATTCCCTCTTTTCTTTTTTTTTTTTTTAATTACATTCAATTTACTCTCCAGAAAACCTGAGGACATCTAAAGAGAGAGAAATAATATTCTCTTAACAAATGTCACGTTGAATTTGTAATAAAGGGGTGCCTGGCTGGCTCAGTCTGTGGAGATGCAAGTCTTGATATCAGGGTCACGAGTTTAAGCCCCATGTTGGGCGTGGAGCCTACATAAAAAAATTATAGTAAATTCAGGAGTAGCAAATTTGTGAGGTGTTATTAACTTTAAAAGATACTCCATCTTTTAAGATTAAATTTTTAAAAATTTAAATTCAGTTAATTAACATATAGTGTATTATTTGTTTTGGGGTACAGGTCTGTGATTCATCTTATATAATACCCAGTCTTATATAATACCTGGTGCTCGTTACATCACATACCCTCCACAGTGTCCATCACCCAGTTACCTGTCTCTCCACCCTTCTGCCCTCCACCAACCCTCAGTTTGTTTCCTATGATTGAATTTCTTATCCCTCTCTGGTTTCATCTTGTTTCATTTTTTTCATCTTTTCCCCTATGATCCTCTGCCTTGTTTCTTAAATTTCACATATCAATGAGATCATATGATAGTTGTCTTCTTCTGGTTGACTTACTTCGCTTAGTATAATACCCTCTAATTCCATCCACATCATTGCACATGGCAAGGTTTTATTTTTTTGGAAATAGTCCCTCTTGAATTTAAAGTAGTGGGATGTTTATGCTGTCTTCATGCAAACACTAACATTTATTTCCTTTATAGGACATTCACACATCCCGTGTTGTTGCTCATGTCTTGCCATGTGGACATCTTTTACATAGGTAAAATCATTTTTTTTCCCTCAGAAAATGTTTGAAAATAGTGGAGATGCTTTTTGCTTTACTAAAATAGTGTCATTTTTTTTTCAGAACGTGTTATGAAGAAATGTTGAAAGAGTGAGTGTTTGATGGAATTTTTAGAAGTTGTAATTGTAAGATGTCTGATTTTTTTTTTTTTTTTTTAACTTGTGCTGGGATGTGGAAGTAGGCAAATGTTGCTGATACTTACGCCTTATTGGCGTGGGAGATATCTTGAGACGGACAGGGTAAATCAATAGTGTTAAATTGGACAAAGCATCTTGTGGATATCGGAGTACATCTTTGTCCCCATGCTTGTGTTATGTCTTACCTCATCCTGCAACTTGCAAGAGCTACTTACTCTTTTCTGAGGGGGCACAGGCTCTGCCAAAGGCAATCCATAGAACTGTAAAAATGCTGAGGCATGTCGTTCAAAATTCTATTAAGTCATTATATTGGCCCAGGATAATCATCTGCAAAGAAAGCTGGTAACAAGATTATCTAAAGCAGAGACTTTATTGTGGGGGAAGGATGTTAAAATGAAGTGAGAACAGTTAGGAGAGAAGAGACTGTGTGAATGTATTTTGGTCCTGCAAATTCATAAGCAGAACTTATAATTTAAGAGCCAGGTGGAAGTGAATTCTTTGGAATTTTTAGAAAGAATATGATACAGTCTGAATATATTAAGAAATGGAGGTTATTTAGCCAAAAAAAGCAGCTGAACAGGTTTTTTAAAATGTGTTAAATATAGGAGTGCCTGGTTCACTCATTTGGAAGAGCATATGACTCTTGGTCTTGGGTTGTGAGATCGAGCCCCATGTTGAGTGCAGAGATTACTTAAATAAAAAGCTTTATATAAAAAATGTATTAAATATATTCTACAGAGAATACGGACTAATTCCTTCCCACTTTAGAGAACTGAGGATAAAGAAGGTCTAAAAAATGCCATAGGTTACAGGATTTAATTAAAAACTACAGTGAAAAGTTCCCAGGTTTGTAACAGGTGATCTTGAAATACAGAATAATGCTCTGTCTGGTTGGTTTGTGTACCGGTTAGCATGCGTCTACTTGTATAGCCGAGTTGATACAGTCCTTGTTTAATGTTTGGAAAATAACCTTTCTGTCTCTTCTAGAGGCTACAGATGTCCATTATGTATGCACTCTGCTTTAGATATGACTCGGTATTGGAGACAGCTGGATGATGAGGTGGCACAGACTCCCATGCCAGCAGAATACCAGAACATGACTGTGGATGTGAGTCGAATCAGTGCTTAGAACTTTTGAGATTCCTGGTTGATGTTCTTGTTTTTTTTTGCCGTTTTGCTCAAATCTGTCTCAAAAATACTGCTTTGGCATAGACACCAATGTGATGAAAGGACCAAATAATAGATTTTAGTTCCTTTGAATTCAAAAGACCAGACCAAAAAAATACTAAGAATACCTTTATGCAATTCTTCCCGACACTAGATGGCAGACAAAAACTTTATTCTGAATTATTTACATCTTACTCGTCAGAACCAGTCAGTAATGTAACTGAGTAGAGGTGAATTACTGGTCTTAGGTTTTATTTTAATGATGTTTTATTTGTAATTATTTTAAATTTTATTTCAGGCATACATATCTGTTGATTTTTGAAGATTACTTTTGTTTTTTAATGTTCATTACCCTTTTTATTCATGTGGATAATTGAATTGCTAGTAAAGTCAGTGAAGGATCATTTAAAATACTAATAAATTATGTGATGTTTTATGCAGGTTTCAGAGTGCTATGTTCCATGTAGATCATTTTTTCAAATAACAGCTTTATTGAGATATACGTGCCATATAACTCATCCATTTAAAGTGTGCAATTTAGCACTATTTTTTTTTTAAAGATTTTATTTATTTATTTGACAGAGATCACAAGTAGGCAGAGAAGCAGGTAGAGAGAGAGGAGGAAGCAGGCTCCCTGCTAAGCAGGGAGCCCGATGCGGGGCTCGATCCCAGGATCCTGGGATCATGATCTGAGCCGAAGGCAGAGGCTTTAACCCACTGAGCCACCCAGGCGCCCTACAATTTAGCACTATTTAGTATATTCTTGGAGTTGTGCAAGCATCATCATCATCAGTTTTAGGATCTTTTTATTACCCCCAGAAGAAATCCCATACCCATTAGCAGCCAGTCCCCAGTCCCCTAGTTCTAAGGCATCACTAATCTTTCTACATTCAGATTGTATTCTTAATTATTTTCCAGGTTACAATTTTGAGCAAATTTGGAAGTTTTCTATTTACTGTGGTATGACTATTCTAAAGCTAATGCTTTTCTCACAGAGTAATGCAGTGATGTATTCTCAGGTTAACACCTTTTTTACTTTTTGGGATCTCAGTAGTAGAAGAGATTAATTCCCAGGTGACATCTTATTGTCATTTTAGGGATATGTCAAAAGCTTCTTTTTATTAAATTAGGAACGATTTTTTTGGACTTTAATTCATTCTTGAGGCATTAAGAACTTAGTATATTAAACCTAAAGAATAAGCAAAAATACTCAAATTTTTTAAAGATTTGTTTTATTAACAAAGGTAATTTTACAGTGTCAAGGAAAAATAAATCATGTATGTTATTTTGAATTCTAAGTGTAGGTGTCAGTCAGATGATTCCTATGTTAGATTTTTTAGACTAACTGTTCCCAAATTTAGACTGTTTGGGAACAGTTTCAAAATAAGGCTTCTTGACTCAAACCTACACTTCCATTTCTGAATTCAGAGCTACCTTAATAGCCTCTTAGAGTTTTCAGAAAACAAATAAAAGGCATTTCTATTTAGGGAAATGTTTAGACTTAGCTATATATGTTTCAGTTCTTTGGTATGATTTTTGAGGAATTGTTTTGAGCAGACAGGGCCATTTTCTATCTGTAAGGTTTAATACGCTTAATTTGAATTCATTTCTTCACTTTTCAGATTCTCTGCAATGATTGCAATGGGAGATCTACAGTCCAGTTCCATATATTAGGCATGAAATGTAATATTTGTGAATCCTACAATACTGCTCAAGCGGGAGGATGTAGAATTTCACTAGATCAGCAATGACCGGTGTATGCTGCATTGGAAAACTCAGCATTTTCTGATTAGAAAAAGGCTATCTTTAGTATTCTGTTGTCATAATGTGTCAGGATCTATGCATTAGAGTTGATGTGTTTTGTACCAGTGTCACAGCATAAAATCATATTACATGTACTTAAGGATTCAGGGTCTCTTTATAGAATTATCATAGCTTTATATTGGATGAAAGCCACTGTGCTTGTCTTTTGATTGGAGATTCCTTTAGTGTCAGTTGTTTGCAAGCCAGTGATGTTTGCCACTGAAATTTACATCCATAGAAGTATATCATACTTCCATGGAACTTTGCTTTAAGTGACACTATGCACGAAGAGTTCATTTCTAGTTCTTCATAGAACTGCACTTATTTCTCAGTATTATTCTTGACTTTTTAAGGGCTGTGCTATAATGAGAAGATGTTCTGTCTTACTGTTGAAATCTTATTACATATACTTTAGAATTTTCTAAGGCAGTCCTTTGGATCCTGTAAATGTGAATTTTGATGTAATAACTGCTAATAAAATTATATTGAAACTGTTTTATGGAAAGTTTTTTCCAAGGTTATCTATTTTTGGCTCAACCTGGGCAATATAGTCATATACCTATTTCTCTCTGTAAATACAAATACGCATACATAGATATGTGTGTATATTTCTATGGAGAAATCTCTTTTTTTTTTTTTTTCTTTTGAGGTATTCTTCCATTAGAGTAGTTGGGAAATAAAATAATAGAACTTTTCCAAGCCTTAGGAAAAACCATCAACACTGAAAATAATTTTGTTTTGGTTTCCCAAAGTTATTCCCAAAATTATTCCTTGAAGGAATAATTCATTCAGTCAGCAAGTATTTAGTGAGTAACTACTATGTGCTGGGTAAGGTTCTAGATAGCTGTGGAGACAACAGTGAACAGTATAGATAAAAGTCCCTGCCCTCATGGGCTTGCCTCATTCCTCATATGCCTCATGACTAGCCTTTTCCTTGCCTTTTGTATGCACGAAGTGGTTGTCTTTGGTGTAAGTGGGTGGATTCTTTTTCCAAAGTGCTTGAGAGTAGGCATGGGTGAGTGGAAGGGGCATGGAATATTCCTGGTAAGATCTCTGATTTTGTAACACTTTTTTGGGGTTCATGTAATGGAGTTAAATACACCTCTTAATTCAGGAACTAAATACACAAAAATACTTGGATGGTGCTACAGCTTTTACAGTAGTAATCCAGCATCCAACTAAGCCTGTTTTATAAAGAGCTTTAGGTAAGGAAGTAAAATGTGTAGATACCAGTTGATGGGTATTTACTGAATACCATTTTTCTAATTTTGAGCTAGTTGATTTTCCTGCTAGGAAGAAAGTTAGTCTTAGAACTAGAAATCCTAACATTTCTGGTACATTTATTTCTTCTTTTGAAGTCTCTTTACCTGGATAAAGGCAATAGTATTGATTTACAGTTTTGGGCCCAGATGTTTATTCTCTTCTGCCTTCCTGTATTCTGTCTTCTCCTCTTCTTGTGTTCTCTCCCTGTGTTGGTTTCCTCGGCCTAAGCAGAGCAGCAGTGCTGATCTTGATTTGGGGAAGGAATGTTCTTATCTTGCCAGGTGGTACCAATCTGTATACAGTTAAGGAAAGACTAATTTTCTAGTTGTACGACTTCTTATTTCCATTATCTCACCATGTTAAACTATTTTAAATCCTGTTACTTTTAATCACAGAATCACTGGATCTTGAGTAGGAGTGAGTGTATAAAAGTAACAAAGCTTCATGTTTTGAGAATCTACTGTGTGCCAGGCTTATGCATTAGTATTGAGCATCATGATAATTTTGTAGGGTAAGTGTTGTCTTCAGTTTATAGATGAGAAAACTGAGGTTCACAGGTTACATGACCTGCTTGAGTAAGTGATAGTTATTAAATGTTGGGAGCTGGGAATCACATTAGGTCTGTGACCCTGAACACTGTAGCACACCACCTTTCACTCAGACTACCATTTTGTTCAACTACCTGTGTAATAACTAAGTCCTCTACATAGAGGAGCTCATGATTTGATAGACTGTCCATTTTTAGATACTTTAATTTGAAATCTAATTACTTAGCTCTTCAACTCAGGATCCAAGTTGGTCTAAAATAATGGAGAATTTATATGTAATTGCTTGTTTACATCCAGTCATGCGCTTGGAGCAGTTTTCAGATGGGTAATCTTAATATTTTTTGGCTTTTTCTGATTTCAGAAATATCTATTGTAGGAAGTACGTTAAAAAAGGTGAAAAACCTCACAATCTCATCTTCCAGAGGTAAATACTGTTAACATTTTAACGTTTAACTTCATTGTTTTTTCTTTTTCTATTTAGAGACTTTAGAAAAGCATAGAGAAATGTTAAACCCTTACTCTGATTTGAAGTATGGTAGAATTATCCGTGAAATAAGGTATAGCAGACTTGTCTCTGAAATAAGGTTGCCCTGCCACAGAATTTGTATCTAGTGTGTACTTATTTTAAAAGCCATAATTCAATATGTTTATGAATTTCTTGGTGTACAGAAACTCATTTGGTTCCTTTTATCTTTCAAGAGTGTATATGAAGTTGTTTTTATCTCTTGTAGCTTTTAGAGTCGTCTTAACTAGTACGGGGGGCTCTGTATGGTACTAATGAGGGCATATTTGAAGTATGTTTATGGCATCATAGATTTTAAAACCAAACTTTTTTCCACTAAAACATTTTTTATAATGTATACATGTTTAGTTTTAATTTCTTTCAAGTTTTAGTCATGAATAAAAATGAATGTGAGTACTGTGGAGCCAAGATCCTGTTTTTTAAGTGCCTGGCACTTAATAGATGGTCAACAGTGAATAAATTAAATTGAAATCAATTAATTAATTTGAAATAATGGTTGTTCATTCTTTTTTTAAAAGATTTTATTTATTTATTTATTTGACAGAGAGATCACAAGTAGGCAGAGAGGCAGGCAGAGAGAGAGGAGGAATCAGGCTCCCTGCCAAGCAGAGAGCCCGATGTGGGACTTGATCCCAGGACCCTGAGATCACGACCTGAGCCGAAGGCAGAGGCTTAACCCACTGAGCCACCCAGGTGCCTGGATGTTCATTCTTTATTCCATTTCTTTAATCATCTCTGCTTAAATTCCCTTAAAACTTTTTGCTATTTGCCTTATATTCACTGAATTTATTTCTTACTAAGTGGGCTTGTTTCTTTTTTCTTTATTAACATATAATGTATTATTTCTTTATTAACATATAATGTATTATTTGTATTGTATTAACATATAATGTATTAACATATAATGTATTATAGTGTACAGGTCTGTGAATAATCAGGCTTACACATTTCACAGCACTTGCCATAGCACATACCCCGCCCCCCCGCACCCCCCAGTAACCTTCAGTTTGTTTCGTGAGATTAAGAGTCTCTTATGGTTTGTCTCCCTCCTTGGTCCCATCTTGTTCCATTTTTTTCTCTTCCTACCCCCCCACAGCTCCCCGCCCTGCCTCTCAAATTCCTCATATCAGAGAGATCATATGATAATTGTCTTTCTCTGACTGACTTTCACTTAGCATAATACTTTTAGTTCCATCCACCTTGTTGCAAATGGCAAGGTTTCATTTTTTGATGGCTGCATAGTATTCCATTGTATATATTTACTACATCTTCTTTATCCATTCATCTGTTGATGGATATCAAGTTTCTTTCTATAGTTTGGCTCTTGTTTGACATTGCTGCTATAAACATTCAGGTGCATGTGCCTCTTCAGATAAATACATTTTTATCTTTAGGATAAATACCCAGTAGTATGGGGCGCCTGGGTGGCTCAGTGGGTTAGGCCACTGCCTTCGGCTCAGGTCATGATCTCAGGGTCCTGGGATCGAGTCCCGCATCGGGCTCTCTGCTCAGCAGGGAGCCTGCTTCCCTTCCTCTCTCTCTGCCTGCCTCTCTGCCTACTACTTGTGATTTCTCTCTGTCAAATAAATAAATAAAATCTTAAAAAAAAAAAATACCCAGTAGTATGATTGCTGGGTCGAAGGCAGCTGTATTTTCAACTTTCTGAGGAACCTCCATACTGTTTTGCAGTGTGGCTGCACCAGTTTGCATTCCCACCAACAGTATAGGAGGGTTCCCCTTTCTCCCCTTTCTCTCCTCACTAAGACCTTGTTGTTTCCTGACTGGTTAATTTTAGCCATTCTGACTGTTGTGGGATGGTATCTCATTGTGGTTTTGATTTGTATTTCCCTGATGCGAGTGATGTTAAGCTTTTTTACATGTGTCTGTTGGCCATTTGGATGTCTTCATTGCAGAAATGTCTGTTCATGCCTTCTGCCCATTTCTTGATTGGATTATTCTTTGGGTGTTGAGTTTGATAAGTTCTTTATAGATTTTGGGTACTAACCCTTTATCTGATATGTCATTTGCAAATATCTTCTCCCATTCTGTCAGTTGTCTTTGGTTTTGTTAACTGTTTCCTTTGCTGTGCAAAAGCTTTTGATCTTGATGAAGTCCCAATAGTTCATTTTTGCCCTTGCTTCCATTGCCTTTGGCGATGTTCCCAGGAAGAAGTTGCTGCGGGTGAGGTCAAAGAGGTTGCTGCCTGTGTTCTCCTCAAGGATTTTGATGGATTCCTGTCTCACTTTGAGGTCTTTCATCCATTTTGAGTCTATTCTTGTGTGTGATATGAGGAGTTTCATTCTTCTGCATGTGGCTGTCCAATTTTCCCAACACCATTTGTTGAAGAGACTGTCTTTTTTTCCATTGGACATTCTTTCCTGCTTTGTTGAAGAATTGTTGACCGTAGAGTTAAGGGTCCATTTCTGGGCTCTCTATTCTGTTCCATTGATCTATGTCTCTGATTTTGTGCCAATACCATACTGTCTTGTTGATTACAGCTTTGTAATAGAGCCTGAAGTCTGAAATTATGATGCCATCAACTTTGGTTATCTTTTTCAACATTGCTGTGGCTATTCTAGGTCTTTTCTGGTTCTATATACATTTTAGGATTATTTGTTCCATTTCTTTTAAAAAAATTGATGGCATTTTGATAGGGATTGCATTAAATATGTAGATTGCTTTAGGTAGCGTAGACATTTTCACAATATTTGTTCTTCCAATCCGTGAGCATGGAACGTTTTTCCATTTCTTTGTGTCTTTCTTAATTTCTTTCATGAGTATTCTGTAGTTTTTTGAGTATAGATTCTTTGCCTTTTTGGTTAGGTTTATTCCTAGGTATCTTAAGGTTTTGGGTGCAGTTGTAAATGGGATAGACTCCTTAATTTCTCATTCTTCTGTCTTGCTCTTGGTATATAGAAATGCAACTGATTTCTGTGCATTGATTTTATATCCCGACACTTTACTGAATTCCTAGCATTTTTGAGTGGGGTCTTTTGGGTTTTCCACATAAAGTATCAATATCATCTGAAATAGTGAGAGCTTGACTTCTTTTCTGATTTGGATGCCTTTTATTTCTTTTTGTTGTCTAATTGCCCAGGCTAGGACTTCTAGTACTATGTTGAATAGCAGTGGTGATAATGGACATCCCTACCGTGTTCCTGACCTTAGGGGAAAAGCTCTCAGTTTTTCCCCATTGAGAATGATACTCACTGTGGGTTTTTCATAGATGGCTTTGATGATATTGAGGTATGTACCCTCTATCCCTACACTGTGAAGAGTTTTGATCAAAAAAGGATGCTGTAATTTGTCAAATGTTTTTTCAGTATCGGTTGAGAGTATCATATCATTCTTGTTCTTTCTTTTATTAATGTATTGTATCACATTGATTTGCAGGTGTTGAACCAACTTTGCAGCCCAGGAATAAATCCCACTTGCTTGTGGTGAATAATCCTTTTAATGTACTGTTGGATCCTATTGGCTAGTATTTTGGTAAGAATTTTTGCATCTGTGTTCATCAGGGATATTGGTCTATAATTCATCTTTTTCATGGGGTCTTTGTATGGTTTTGGGATCAAGGTAATGCTGGCCTCATAAAATGAGTTTGGAAGTTTTCCTTCCATTTCTATTTTTTGGAACAGTTTCAGGAGAATGGTATTAAGTCTTCTTTAAAAGTTTACCCCAAAGATACAGATGTAGTGAAAAGAAGGGCCATCTGTACCCCAATGTTTATAGCAGCAATGGCCACGGTCGCCAAACTGTGGGAAGAACCAAGATGCCCTTCAACGGACAAATGGATAAGGAAGATGTGGTTCATATACACTATGGAATCTTATGCCTCCATCAGAAAGGATGAATACCCAACTTTTGTAGCAACATGGACGGGACTGGAAGAGATTATGCTGAGTGAAATAAGTCAAGCAGAGAGAGTCAATTATCATATGGTTTCACTTATTTGTGGAGCATAACAAATAGCATGGAGGACATGGGGAGTTAGGAGAAGGGAGTTGGGGGAAATTGGAAGGGGAGGTGAACAATGAGAGACGATGGACTCTGAAAAACAATCTGAAGGGTTTGAAGAGGTGGGGGTGGGGTGGAAGGTTGGGGGAACCAGGTGGTGGGTATTAGAGAGGGCACGGATTACATGGAGCACTGGGTGTGGTACAAAAACAATACTGTTATGCTGAAAATAAATTAAAAAATGATTTAAAAAAAATAAAGGACAAAACAAAAAGTTTGGTGTAATTCCCCTGGGAAGGTGTCTGGCCTTGGGCTCTTGTTTGTTGGGAGATTTTCAATTACTGCTTCAATCTCTTTACTGGTTATGGGTCTGTTCAGGTTTTCTATTTCTTCCTCCTTCAGTTTTGGTAGTTTATATGTCTCTAGGAATGCATCCATTTTTTTCCAGATTGTCAAATTGCTGGTGTACAGTTGTTCATAATATGTTCTTATAATTGTTTGTATTTCTTTGGTGTTGGTTGTGGTTTCTCCTCTTTCATTCATGATTTTATTTATTTGGGTCCTTTCTCTTTTCTTTTTGATAAGTCTGGCCAGGGTTTTATCAATCTATTAATTCTTTCAAAGCACTAGCTCCTAGTTTTGTTGATTTGTTCTACTGTTCTTTTGGTTTCTATTTCATTGATTTCCTGCTCTGATCTTTATGATTTCTCTTCTCCTGCCGAGTTTAGCCTTCCTTTCTGTTCTTTCTCCAGCTCCTTTAGGTGTAGGGTTAGGCTGTGTACTTGAAGCCTTTCTTGTTTCTTGAGAATGGTTTGTCTTGCTATATATGTTCCTCTCAGGATCGCCTTCACTGTGTCACAAAGATTTAGAGCTGTTGTGTTTTCATTTTCATTTGTTTCCATTAATTTTTTTAATGGTTGACCCATTCATTTTTTACTAGGATTCTCTTTAGCCTCTATGTATTTGAGTTCTTTCCAACTTTCCTCTTGTTATTGAGTTCTAGTTTCAAAGCGTTGTGGTCTAGAAATATGCAGGGAATGATCCCAATCTTTAGGTATCGGTTGAGAACTGATTTGTTACCCTGGTTGTGATCTATTCTCGAGAATGTTCCATGTGTACTAGAGAAGAATGTGCATTCTGTTGCTTTGGGATGGAATATTCTGAATATATCTGTGATGTCCTTTGGTCCAGTGTGTCATTGAAAGCCTTTATTTCCTTGTTGGTCTTTTGCTTAGATGCTCTGTCCATTTCAGTGAGGGGGGTGTCAAAGTCCCCTACTATTATTGTGTTATTGTTGATATGTTTCTTTGATTTTGTTATTACTTGGCTTATATAATTGGCTGCTCCCATGTTAGGGACATAGATAATTACAATTGTTAGATCTTCTTGTTGGACAGACACTTTAAGTATGATATAGTGTCCTTCCTCATCTCTTCTTAGAGTCTTTGGCTTAAAATCTAATTTATCTGATATAAGGATTGCCACCCCAGCTTTCTTTTGATGTCCATTAGTATGGTAAATTGTTTTCCACACCCTCACTTTAAATCTGGAGGTGTCTTTGGGTCTAAAATGAGTTTCTTGTTGACAGCCTATCGATGGGTCTTGTTTTTTATTCATTCTGCTACCCTGTGTCTTTTGATTGGGGCATTTAGCGCATTTACATTCAGGGTAACTATTGAGAGATATGAATTTAGTGCCATTGTATTGCCTGTAAAGTGGCTGTTGCTGTATATTTTTTCTGTTCCTTTCTGGTCTGTTACTTTGAGGCTTTCTCTTTGCTTAGAGGACCCCTTTCAAAATTTCCTGTAGGGTTGGTTTGGTGTTTGCAGATTCTTTTAATTTTTGTTTGTCCTTGAAGCCTTTTTTTTTTTTTTTAAAGATTATTTATTTATTTATTTATTTATTTGACAGAGAGAGAGAGAGAGAGAGAGAGCGAGCTAGAGAGGGAACACAAGCAGGGGGAGTGGGAGAGAGAGAAGCAGGCTTCCTGCTGAACAGAGAGCCAAATGTGGGGCTCGATCCCAGGACCGCAGGATCATGACCCAAGCTGAGGCAGACGCCTAACAACTGAGCCATCCAGGCGCCCCGTCCTTGAAGCTTTTTATCTGTCCTTCTGTTTTCAATGACAGCCTACTGGATATAGTATTCTTGGCTGCATATTTTTCTCATTTAGTGCTCTGAATATATCATGCCAGTCCTTTGTGGCCTGCCAGGTCTCTGTGGATAGGTCTGTTGCCAATCTCATATTTTTACTGTTGTATGTTACAGACCTCTTGTTCCGAGCTGCTTTCAGGATTTTCTTTTTGCCACTGAGACTAGTAAGTTTTACTCTTAGATGATGGGGTGTGGACCTGTTTTTATTGGTTTTTGAGGGGGTTCTCTGTGCCTCCTGGATTTTGATGCTTGTTCCCTTTGCCAAGTTAGGGAAATTCTCTGCTATAATTTAATATACTCTCTGCCCCACTCTTTCCTCTTCTTCTGAGATCCCAATTATTCTAATATTGTTTTGTCTTATGGTATCATTTATCTCTCAAATTCTCCCCTCACGGTCAAGTAGTGGTTTGTCTCTCTTTTGCTCAGCTTCTTTATTCTCTATCATTTGTTCTTCTGTATCACTACTTCTCTCTTCTGCCTCATTTATCCTAGCAGTAAGAGCCTCCATTTTTTATTGTACCTCATTAATGGTTTTTTGATTTCAACTTGTTTAGATTTTAGTTCTTTTATTTCTCCAGAAAGGGATTCTCTAACATCTTCTATGCTTTTTTGAGCCCAGGTAGCATCTTGATTATTGTCATTCTGAACTCTAGTTCCCTAATGTCAGTATTGATTAGGTCCTTAGCTGTCAGTACTCCCTCTTGTTCTTTTTTTTGTGGTGAGTTTTTCCACCTTATCATTTTATCCAGGTAAGAATAGATGAATAAGAGGACAAAATACTAAAAGGGTAGCAGTGACCCCAGAAAAATATACATTAACCAAATCAGAAGAGACCTGAAACCAGGGAGAGAAGAAGGGGGCAAAAAAAGGAAAAAAAAATGTATATATATTCAACTGGCGAATAGAGCAGAGCCACACACTTGATTTTTGGTGTATTTTGGTCTGTTAGAAGAAACTATCTCCTAAAATATTAAAGAAAGAAAAACATATATATACAAAAATAAGGGTAAACACGATGAAGGGATGGAATATGACTGTAAAGATGAAAATTAAAGATTCTAAAACAGGAATTGGTAAGAAGTTGGTTGAAAAAAGAAAAGAAAGAATGTGATCAGGCTGGAGTCTAGAAAAAAGCTATGTGCTAGATATAGGGTATATTTTGATTAGAAGAAACTGTATCCCAAAATTTTAAAGAAAAAAAAACCTATATGTATACAAGAAATAGGGTTAAATACAATGAAGGCATAAAATATGACTATTACAATGAAAATTTAAAAAGATTTTTAAAAAAGGTATTGATTAGATAAAATAGTTTAAAAATGTTAAAATAGGAAAGAGGAAAAATAAAAAAAAAAGAATAAGAATAAAATTAAAAAAATTTAACTTTAAGGGGCTCCTGGGTGGCTCAGTCAGTTGAGTGTCTGCCTTCTGCTCAGGTCGTGATCCCAGGGTCCTGGGATTGAGTCTGCATCAGGCTTCTGGCTCAGTGAGGAGTCTGCTTCTCCCTCTCCCCCTACTCACGGTCTCTCTCTCAGATAAATAAAGTCTTTGGAAAAAAATTTAACTTTGAAAGACTAAAGGATCTTGGGGAAAAAGCCATGAATTCTATGTGTTGCTTTTCCCTTGCTCTGGAGTTCTGCGGTTCTTATTGATTGGTGAACTTGGTCTTGGCTGGATGTTTTTGCTGATCTTCTGGGGGGGAGGGGCCTGTTGCAGTGATTCTCAAATGTCTTTGCCTGAGGCGGAATTGCACTGCCCTTGCCAGGGGTCAGGCTAAGTAATCTGCTCAATTTTGAGCAGCTTTTATTCTCTGAATGCTTTCTGTACAGCTTTGGAGGACGGGAATGAAAACGGTGGCCTCCCAATCTGGCCCCGTAGGAACTGAGAGCTCAGGGCCCGACTCCTTAGTGTGTCCTCAGAGAAAAGCATTCAATCCCTCTTGTCCCTCTGGTCTCCAGCTGCTCTACATGCTCACCTGCCCTGTGACGGAGTATTTCTATCTCTGGCACACGGCCCTGTTTGGAGGCTCCAAACCCAGTAGGTTCCTGCTGCGTGCTCCTGCACCCCTCCTCCTATAGGAGGAAGGTGAGTCTCCCCAGATCTGCCACTTGTGGGGTCCTTGCCTAAAGAGCGGTGGACTAACTGTGCCTTGGATCCTGGTTTAAGGTGATCCTGAGCTGAGAGCTCACTCGTCGACTCTGCCATCTTCTCCTTCAGTGGACTTATTTCTTACTGTCATTTTCATGTGGATTCTTTCCCTTGTATTTGTCCAGTTAATCCTTTAGATTATATGCCACCTTTGGGCAGGTCTGCTTTTTTTGTTTATTCTAACACACCCCTTTTCATTCCCATAATAGTCTTACATGTACCTGGTTATCTTACATCTGATTTCACTTGTTTCCCCTTATGTATCCATCTTGCCAGATTTTTTTCTAAGCTTAGACTTCTTTATTCATTTGGTTAAGCCCAGATTCTTTACTTTGAGATCTTTACAATATTGTTCCAATTTTATCTTTTCAGTTTTATTTTTCATTATTCATTTATATATATATTTAAAACACATGGCCTCTGAATTTTTGCTCCTTTTTGCATACAATTCCTTCTCAGAACAGTCATTCTTAGAAAAATGTAGTTGTCAAAGGCCTGCTGCTGCTTCATAGTCCAGCTCAAAGTTTACCTTTTCCATGAATGTGAATTAATATCCAGAATTCTTTTGTAATCTCTCTTCTAAATGATAAGCACTCTTACCGGTTTTAAAGTACTTAGCATTTCCTTTATTATAGTTCAATTTTTGCTTTTCCCCTCATTTCAACATTGTTTATGAAACAGTTTATAAAGTTTCTTGTAGAGAAACCTGGGTCTGGGTCAGGGTACAAATAAAGCTACTGAAAGCTTTCTAGCAGTTGACTCCTGCAGGACAAAACAGGAAGCAATGAACTGGTTAGGGTGAGAGAGAGTATTACATTCTGAAAGGACAGTGATGGAGTTTTCTTCTCATATCTTGCTCATAAGAATTTGTTGAAGTTCTAGTGAGGTTAAAATCTTGTTCCTAAGTTTTCATCATACATAAGAATCTGATAGAAGTGTGTGTGTATATATATATATATATATATATATATATATATATATATATATGTTGAGACTTCCCCACACCCCAAGTGTTTAACACTCAGACATATTGATTGAAGTGTGATGGTATCATACCTTTCTCAAACTCGAAGACAGAATCAAGTCATGCTGGAATCTGGTTGTTAGGTCCATCTATTCATTTATCTCATTTAACAAAAGTTATTTTGCACTGGTTATGTGCCAGACACAGTACGTAGAGCCTAGTTATAAAAAAAAAAATGAGCAAGACAGTAAATGACCTCAAACTGTTCCTGGCCTGGGGGAGATGGATGTGTGACTGACAAAACGTGCTGCAGGAGTGCCTTGGCTGAATTCTAACCTTAGTGTTAATAAGTGGCTCAATAAGGAGGGAGTCTTGAGAATCAGACGTTTCAGGATAGCTTCTTGGCTTGGTTCTGCCACACAGGGATCCACAAAAATAGGATCTTTGGGAGGTGCGTAAGCCTGTGACTTGTATGCCTTCTATTTTAGAATAGGCATTTAAACTTAGGTTCATATGGATGTCAATTAACAGAGGCTCAGTCTGTGATATATGATACCCTGGGTCCCTCGTGGGGCACCTGCCATTCCTCAGTTCATTAAGGATTGCCCTTGCTCGGAGGATGTTGCTTAGGCATGCCAAATGTCTATTCTTGTAAACCTCTGATCAAGATCAAAGCTTCAGGCTGGTTGCAGTTTCTTCCCTCTAGACACAACATATATTCAAATTGGAGTCAAACTTCTTATTCACCAACCTGCTTCCAACTTCTGTCCCATTTTTACTCTTTGTCCTTTTCCTCGTCTCATGTGCACGTGTTCTGTTTTTCTGGAGTCAGAATTCAGAATGAGCTAAGTATGGTAAACAGCTCTTTTGCCTGTTTAGAGGCGCCTGGAACTACAGCTGTTGCCAGTAGAGTGGATTTAGGTGGAGCGTGGTCATTGGCTCCTCATCCTCAAGTGTGTAGGGACCCTGAGGAACTAAGCCTGCCTGCTGGGGCCTGAAGAACTCTGAAGAGCAGGGATGGTCTGGGGCTTCTCCCAGGGCCTGGTTACAACATCCATCAAAGGAATTTTAGAAACCCAGCCCTGAATGCCCTGGGCTGTTGTCCTCACTCCCTTCTCCCCACCTCCCACTTGGCATCACAACAACATTTGCTTGAAATCTCTGGTTGGCTTTCTTTCCAGTCTGCCTTGCTTAGGTTATTTACATGTTAATGTCCCTTGTTGAATTCTAATTTCCTTTAGAGCATCTCCTACAACGTCTGACTTTGAACTTAGTATGATCTGTGATCTTAAAGTTTTAAAGGGTTATAGTCCTTGAGTTCTGAATCAAGTTTTAAATCAACTGAGAAGTAAATATGGGAGTCAGATATTGGTGCTAAACCTGGAAAGGGGATTATGGCTTGGAACCAGGTCGAATTGAGCTTGCTCTTCCTTGTTCTCAGTTGAGTTTACCCATTAGGTCGCAGGCTACAGGTGTCCCTCTATAGGGGAGGCTCTGTCCTAGGGAGAGGAGCACTGAATTCTAAATATTGCACGAATATAGAGAAATCCTCCTTTGAAGACCCTGAGGCAACCCTACTTCCTGGCAGTCTTTGGATAGAAGATAATCTGCATCTAGGTAAGCCCTGTGGGCTGACTGTAATTTGTAGAGGATGAGATGAATAACCTCCGTCTGTAAAATTGGCCTGACCTTCAGGGATGGTGTGAGCTGTGGCACCAGCAAGACCCACCTTCCACTCTGTCATTTTGAGAGGGAAGCAGTGCTGGCTGGTGTTAAGTCTGTGTACTTTTTTTTTTTTTAAATCAAATCATGTTGTCCTAGGCGAAGTGCAGTATTTGTTAGAATTAATCTATCCCTTTCTTTTGACCTTTTTCTTTGTAAGTTGATATATTTCTTTAGGGCCATTTCCTCGTGAAGATTAACAGATTTGTTTAAAATAATGGAATTACAGACTTTGAAGCTAGAAAACCATATAGTCCAACACACTCTGGTTTTTGCTTGTTCAAACCGAAGCCCAGAAAACTTAAATTTCCTTACCTGGGCTTTCTGTGAAGGCCTGCAAAGGAAGATTTTCTCTTGATTTTCTGCACCATTATTTCCCCTGAGGCTCAGCAAAAATATGTTGAGGATAAAATAAATAGGGTTGTCCCTTTTGACAAATACCCAAGACCTAAAGATGCAGAGAGATGACCTGGGTTGGGGGAAGGGAGACATGAGGACTATGGGGGAAGGAGGAAAACCCTGGAGGAGTAAATAGAAGAGGTATCTCCTCCAAACCCTACTCCCCGGTGTCATAGCTGGGCATTGCAATCAGGTGTATTTGTAGATCCAAACATTTGGGCTTCTGGTCTAGTCTAAAATGTCAGGAGAGGGCCATTCAGAGTTACTCAATGTTATGAATTGTTTGTTGCATGAACTGCTTGATATAATAGAAGTAGCTTGGGATTTTGGAGGCAGAGAGACAGAAGTACAAATTCTTTCAGTCTGACATCACCTAGTGTCTGGTGACCTTGGGTCAGTTCTTAACTCTCCAGACTTTCTACTCTCTAAAATAAGGGTAGTGGTAACAATCGTGTAAGATTAGTGTTGTGAGGTTTAAGTAAGATAAAGCACTCGATAGTGCCCGGTGCACATTGAGTGCTCGGTGGACACTGGGCTCCTTGTCTTCATGCCTGTGGCATCTCAGTGGTCTGCAGCATGTGCTCCCAGCAAACGTACCAGTGTCCCCATCTCCAAGATTGGAACAGAGTCGAGGCTCTGCCATTATCATCTGGGTGCTGACTGAAGGGGGCTTGGGAGTCAGCCCAGGGACTCATGGCCTTGCTGCTTGCTCTGTCTAGAGGGCCTCGGGCTGTGAGGTTCTTCCAGCCCCATACTAGAAGCTTGGTCATGTTCTGTTCAGCCTGCAGCCCGGAGCTCTCCAACCCCCTGGATGCATACTTTTCATCCTGGTCCAGACTTGTTGGACTCACTTCTTCCTGGAGGAGGATGGGAACACATTGTTCTGTCCTTTATGAAGAAAGGCTTTTTCCTCTCCTGCCTCCATACAGGTTTCACTTGGCAAGTGAACCAGGCATTGGATCTGAGTGACTATCTGCTCGGCTGACCGGTTGGGTGGTGGATGGATCAGTCCAGTTGTGTAAGCCGTGAGCTTGTTGTGGGAGGAATCCGTTCTCTTTGTGAAAGCAGCTGACAATCTTTCGTGGGTCGTGATGAGGGACATTACCTTGGCGGTCATGGTAATACATTTTGTTCAAAGTTCAGCACGGGGGAAGATTATCTTCATTATCTCAGCCAGCTCGGGAACCTGTCCTTACTCAGCTGGATGGTTCTATAGGGTGTCACAACTTTGTCTGATTCCCCAGTGGACGCATCTGGGAATTTAGAAATCATTTCTGTCCAGAATTGCAAGACTTTCTTTTTCTTTGGGATTACGTTTAGTCTTTTCTATACAGTTTGCCTTTCTGAGAGAATGTTCTCAGGAATGAGTAACTTTGGTAATACATTTGTTCTTTTAAGAAAAGAACAAATTTGTTTGTATATTTAGAAGGGAAAAGAACCTTCCAAACTTTAGAACGGCTTGTGAATGGGAGACTTGGATTACCTCCTAATTTCTCTGCTTAGTATGAAGCAAGTAATTTTCCTGGCAATCAGTTTTCTTTTAGGTAAGAGCAATAATACCTAATAATAATTCTTGATACATTTAAAGAAATCCCTCCCCTTTAATAATCATCCTTGTTTATTAGGCAGTAGAGAAGAGTGGTTAAGGTCACAGGTTCTGGAGACAGATTGCTGGGGTTTGTATCTTGGCTCTGCCATTCACTTGCTGCATGACCTTGGGCAACTTATTTAACCTTTCTGTGTTTCATGAGTAATTTGTCAAGATTAATTTATGTAAAAGGTTTAGACAAAGATAGTTATATTGTGATGTCTGTGATATCTGCTACCTCTTGAGATGCTCTACCTAGCTGTTCTCTTACTTATTACCATTCAACTACACACGCTGATTAGATTTTCATTCTTTACTATCTTGCCTGAATTAAGCCCCATAATTCCCCACTGCCTCTGATTTATGCTTTTCACATCTGGATAAGATGATTAACAGCCTATGGTTAAAGGATGCTGGAAAATCCTTCAGGGAAAATGAACCTCAGTTACCTTTAAACTTTGTTTCCCGACAGCAGAGGGTGCCACAATGTTTCTTGTAAAAGGAATCTTCCGTGCAGAATGATTTTTTTTTTTTTTTTTCAAACTGGTACTTAAAAGTAAGAGCTTTTGTAGGATTATTGACATTGAGGACTTTTATTGTCCATTATATAATAATGACACAAACATGTCATTGAATAGTTTTAAAACTTAATTAAGCATGCCTCTCACCACCATATTTCATATCTGCCTGTTTGTATTTCTTGGATCAGGTTTGCAAAGGTGAAGTATTTTCTAGAATGTGTGAGCAGTGTTCCATGTGAGCAGTATTATATGCTAATGTTATGTCCTTATACATTTTGTATATGTGCTGCCAAAGCGGGCACTGTCCTTATACATTTTGAAATGGGCTGGAGATGAGGGAGGCATGGTGAGGGGTAAAGGGTAGAACCAGAAGTCTGGGAGCAGGCAGCACCGGTGCTAGCATGATTTGCCATGGGGAATCTGCAAGCTGAGCAGGCCAGATGGATGATAGTTCTAAGTGGGAAAAATGTATACACCAAAGGGAATCTGAAGTATGGCTGACTTAATTTTCTAAATGGCTGCAACAAGATGTCCATTTTACATGCACATATTCTAATATTTTACACTTCTACCAGCAAGAGGGAGGATGTATTTTTCTCCCCTTGAATGTGGGTGTCTGTTGCCTATGGTTGGAGTTATTTCCTAAACTTGGTCATAAAGCATATAGACTTCCTACCTGGGATACTGCGGGGTTGTTGGCTCTTGGAACCTTGCCACCGTGCTATGAGGAAAGCCAGGGCACATGTGGCATGTCAGTGTGCTGGCTGACAGCTTCAGCTGACATCCCAACCAACAGCCAACATTTCAGATGGCCCCAGGCTCCATCACCTCCTAACTGTAGCCCTGCGATAGACTGAGAACTTGCCAGCTCAGTCTGTTCAATCCATGAGAGAGAATGAGAAAATGATTATTGTTGTTTTAACCCAACACGTTTTGGGGTGATTAGTACCCAGCAATAGTCACGGAATTACCAAATTAAGGTCCATCATCAAGAGGATCTGGGATAAGAGAGTTAAGTCAAGGACACATTTTCAAAGTAAGAGCTAAATAGCAGAAAGGAGTTTGAGTATAAAAGGAGGACTTGAGATCAGGCATAGGGTGCCACTAAGAGAATCTCTAATGAAGCATGACTGGTTGGGTTTCTGTGACATGGCACACTACTTGCTATCTTGCTTTTCTTTTTATTTATTTATTTGTTTGTTTAAAATTCAATTAGCAAACATATAGTACATCATTACTTTTAGATGTAGTGTTCAGTGATTCATCAGTTGTGTGTAATACCCAGTTGTGTGTAATACCCACAGCACATGCCCTCCTTAATGCCCGTCACCAAGTAACCCCGCCCCCTACCACCTTATCTTATTCTTCTTAAAAGTAAGTTCACGGTTGTAGTTCCACCCTGACGTTGGCCTCTTCTAACTTTTTGTATCATGGAAAATGTCAAACATATGCAAAAGTGGTGAGACTAATGCGCTGAACTCCATATTCACTGCCTAGTTTCAACATGATCAACTCACGGTCAGCCTTATATTTCTATACCCTTACTCACCTCCCCCTTTCACATTGCTTTGAAGCAAATCCCAGTCATAATATAATAAGGTCCCTACATATTTCAGATCTAGCTCTACCAGAAAAGGACTATTAAAAAAAAAAAACCATAACCACAATACTATTATCACACCTAAAGCAATGACCAAATGAACAATTATACATTTATATACCAACTTTCATGTTTAAGTCAGAATCTGCATAATATCAATAATGCTAGACTATCTTAGAAATATAATGTAATTGATATATGAATTTCTAATGATAATTTAAAAAGTAAAAGAAATGAAATATCTTACTTAATCTGCCAAAAATATCATTATCATTTAATGTTTATCAGTATAAAATATTTTAATCAGATATTATACATTCTTTTCACATTAAGTATTTGAAATCTGGCATGTATCTTACACACTTCAATTTTTTGTTGTTGAAGTATAATTGACATGCAATATCCTATTAGTTTCAGGTGTACATTGTGATTTGATATTTTTATATTATTATGATATTTGATGATCCTCATAGTTACCATTTGTTACCACACAGTCATTACAATATTATTGACTATACTCCATATGCTATAAATTAATATTCTCATGATTTATTTTATTTTGTTATTATTTTTAAAATATTTTATTTATTTATTTGATAGAAACACTGTGAGAGAGGGAACACAAGCAGGGGGAGAGGGAGAGGGAGAAGCAGGTTTCCCACTGGGCAAGGAGCCTGATGTGGGACTCTATCCCAGGACCCTGGGATCATGACCTGAGCAGAAGGCAGATGCTTAACCGACTGAGTCACCCAGATGCCCCATCCTCATGACTTACTTATTTTATAACTGAAAGTTTGTACTCCATAATGCCCTTTCATCTATTTTGCCCATTTCCCTAAGTCCTCTCTGTTCTGGTAACCAACAGTTGGTTTCCTGTATCTGAATCGGTGTTTTGTTTTTTTAGACTCCACATATAAATGAAATCATATGGTATTTGTCTTTCTCTTTCTGACTTATTTCACTTACCATAATAGCCTCTAGGTCCATTCATATTGTCCCAAATGGCAAAATTTCATTCTTTTTTGTGGCTAAGCAATATTTCATATATATATATCTAGATATCTATATCTATATATCTATATCTATCTATCTCACATTTTCTTTATCCATTCATCTATTGACAAACACTTAGGTTGCTTCTGTATCTTGGCTATTGTGAATAATGCTGCAATAAACATAGGAGTGCATGTATGTCTTCAAATTGGTGTTTTTGTTTTCTTACACCCGGAAGGAAAATTGCTGGATTATATGATAGTTCTGTTTTTAATTTTTTGAGAAACCTCCAGACTGTTTTCCACAGTCTATACCAGTGGACTACACCTCTGGTGTAGTAGTGGCTACACCAGTTTGTATTCTCACTAACAGTGCACAAGAGTTCCTTTTTCTCCACATCTTTGCCAGCGCTTGTTATTTTTGGTCATTTTGATAATAGTCAATCTGACCAGTGTGAGGTGGCTTCGCATTGTGGTTTTGATTCGCATTTCCTGATGTTGAACCTCTTTTCATGTGTCTGTTGCCAGTCTGTATGTCTTCTTTGGAAAATGTCTATTCAAGTACTCTGCCCATTTTTTTTGTTGTTGGTGGTTTTTTTTTTTTATAATCATTTTTTTAAATTTATTTTCAACATAACAGTATTCATTGTTTTTGTACCACACCCAGTGCTCCATGCAATCCGTGCCCTCTCTAATACCCACCACCTGGTTCCCCCAACCTCCCACCCCCCCCACCTCTTCAAACCCTTCAGATTGTTTTTCAGAGTCCATCGTCTCTCATTGTTCACCTCCCCTTCCAATTTCCCCCAACTCCCTTCTCCTAACTCCCCATGTCCTCCATGCTATTTGTTATGTTCCACAAATAAGTGAAACCATATGATAATTGACTCTCTGCTTGACTTATTTCACTCAGCATAATCTCTTCCAGTCCCGTCCATGTTGCTACAAAAGTTGGGTATTCATCCTTTCTGATGGAGGCATAATACTCCATAGTGTATATGAACCACATCTTCCTTATCTATTTGTCCGTTGAAGGGCATCTTGGTTCTTTCCACAGTTTGGCGACCGTGGCCATTGCTGCTATAAACATTGGGGTAGAGATGGCCCTTCTTTTCACTACATCTATATCTTTGGGGTAAATACCCAGTAGTGCAATTGCAGGCTCATAGGGAAGTTCTATTTTTAATTTCTTGAGGAATCTCCACACTGTTCTCCAAAGAGGCTGTACCAACTTGCTTTCCCACCAACAGTGTAAGAGGGTTCCCCTTTCTCCACATCCCCTCCAACACATGTTGTTTCCTGTCTTGCTAATTTTGGCCATTCTAACTGGTGTAAGGTGGCATCTCAATGTGGTTTTAATTTGAATCTCCCTGATGGCTAGTGATGATGAACATTTTTTCATGTGTCTGATAGCCATTTGTATGTCTTCATTGGAGAAGTGTCTGTTCATATCTTCTGCCCATTTTTTGATATGATTATCTGTTTTGTGTGTGTTGAGTTTGAGGAGTTCTTTATAGATCCTGGATATCAATCTTTTGTCTGTACTGTCATTGTTAAAATGTCTATACTGCCTAGAGCCATCTATACTTTTAATGCCATTCCAATCAAAATTCCACTGGTATTCTTCAAAGAGCTGGAGCAAATAATCCAAAAATTTGTATGGAACCAGAAGAGACCCCGAATCGCTAAGGAAATGTTGAAAAACAAAAATAAAACTGGGGGCATCACGTTACCTGATTTCAAGCTTTACTACAAAGCTGTGATCACCAAGACAGCATGATACTGGCATAAAAACAGACACATAGACCAGTGGAACAGAGTAGAGAGCCCAGATATGGACCCTCAACTCTATGGTCAGTTAATCTTCGACAAAACAGGAAAAAATATACAGTGGAAAAAAGTCTCTTCAATAAATCGTGCTGGGAAAACTGGGCAGCTATATGTAGAAGAATGATACTCGACCATTCTCTTACACCTTACACAAAGATAAACTCAAAATGGATAAAAGACCTCAACGTCAGACAGGAATCCATCAGAATCCTAGAGAAGAACATAGGCAGTAATCTCTTCGATATCAGCCACAGCAACTTCTTTCAAGATATGTCTCCAAAGGCAAAGGAAACAAAAGCCAAAATAAACTTTTGGGACTTCATCAAAATCAAAAGCTTCTGCACAGCAAAGGAAACAGTCAAGAAAACAAAGAGGCAACCCACGGAATGGGAGAAGTTATTTGCAAATGACAGTACTCTGCCCATTTTTAAATTGGGTTTAAAAAATATTAATTATGTAAGTTAGTATTTTGGATGTTAATGTCTTATTGGATATATGGTTTTCAAATATCTTCTCCCATTCAGTAGGTTGTCCTTTTATTGATGGCTTCCTTTGTTCTTGTTGATGGCTGTGCAAGGCCTTTTTAGTTTGATGTAATCTCATTTATTTAGTTTTTGTTACTTTTACTTGTGGAGGTTTGTTCAAAAAAATATTGCCAAGACTGATATTAAAGTGCTTACTGCTAATGTTTTCTTCTAGATGTTTTATGGTTTTTGGTCTTACATTCATGTCTTTAATCCATTATGAATTTATTTTTGTATATGATGGAAAATAGTGGTCCAGTTTCATTCCTTTATATGTAGCAATCTGGTTATCCCAATATCATATATTGAAGAGACCATCTTTTCTCCATTGCATATACTTGCCTCCTTCATCATAGGTTAATTGACCATATGTATGGGCTTCTTTCTTTCTTTCTTTCTCTCTCTTATTTTTAATTTAAATTTTACTTAGTTAATATATAGTACAATATTGGTTTCTGGAAGACATCCAAATGGCCAACAGACACATGAAAAAGTGCTCAACATCACTCGGCATCAGGGAAATACAAATCAAAACCACAGTGAGATACAATCTCACACCAGTCGGAATGGCTAAAATTAACTAGTCAGGAAATGACAGGTGTTAGTGAGGATGCGGAGAAAGGGGAACCCTCCTACACTGTTGGTTGGAATGCAAGCTGGTGCAGCCACTCTGGAAAACAGTATGAAGGTTCCTTGAAAAGGTGAAAATAGAGCTATCTTACAACCCAGCAATCACACTACTGGGTATTTACCCTAAAGATAAAAATGTAGTGATCTGAAGGGGCATGTGCACCTGAATGTTTATAGCAGTAATGTCCATAATAGCCAAACTATGGAAGGAAACTCGATGTCCATCAACAGATGAATGGATAAAGAAGATATTGTATATGTATACACAATGGAATATTTTGCAGCCATCAACCCCCCTGAAATCTTGCCATTTGCAACAACATGGATGGAACTAGAGGGTATTATGCTAAGTGAAATAAATCAATTATCATATGATCTCTCTGATATGAGGAATTTGAGAGGCAGGGTGGGGAGTTGTGGGGGTAGGGAGGGAAAAAAATGAAACAAGATGGGACTGAGAAGGGAGACAAACCATAAGAGACTCTTAATCTCAGGAAACAAACTGAAGGTCGTTGGGGGGTGGGGTGGGTGGGGATAGGGTGGGTGGGTTATGGACATTGGGGAAGGTATGTGCTATGGAGAGTGGTGTGAAGTGTGTAAGACAGATGATTCACAGACCTGTACCCCTGAAGCAAATAATCCATTACATGTTAATAAAAAAATATTGGTTTCTGGAGTAGAATTCAGTGATTCATCACTTATATACAATATCCAGTGCTCGACACAAGTGCCCTCTTTAATGCCCATCACCCATCTAGCCCATCTTCCTGCCCACCTCCCTCCATCAATCCTCAGTTTGCTCTCTGTCATTAAGAGTCTCTTATGGTTTGTTTCCCTCTCTCCCCACCCCTTCCCATATGTTCATCTGTTTTGTTTCTTAAATTCCACATATGAGTGAGAGCATATGGTATTTGTCTTTCTCTGACTGACTTATTTCACTTAGCATAATATACTCTAGCTCCAACCACATTGTTGCAAATGCCAAGATCTCATTCTTTTTTTTTTTTTTAAGATTTTATTTAATTTATTTTGAGAGAGAGAGCATGAGCAAGGGGGAGGGGCAGAAATAGAGAGAGAAGCAGATGCCCTGCTGAGCAGGGATTCCAATGCGGGATTCAATATCAGGACCCTGGGATCATGATCTGAGCTGAAGTCAGATACTTAACCAACTGAGCCACCCAGGTGCCCCAAGATTTCATTCTTTTTTTTTTTTTTTTAAGTTTTTATTTTTATTTATTTGACACACAGAGAGAGATCACAAGTAGGCAGAGAGAGAGAGAGAGAGAGAGAGAGAGAGAAGCAGGCTCCCTGCCGAGCAGAGAGCCCAATGCGGGGCTCAATCCCAGGACCCTGGGATCATGATCTGAGCCAAAGCCAGAGGCTTTAACCCACTGAGCCATCCAGGTGCCCCGATTTCATTCTTTTTGATAGCTAAGTATATTCTGGTGTGTGTGTGTGTGTGTGTGTGTGTGTGTGTGTGTATACACACATCTTTATTCATTAGTCAATGGACATTTGGATTCTCTCCATAGTTTGACTATTGTTGATAATGCTGCTATAAACATCAGGGTGTATGTACACCTTCAAATCTGTATTTTTATATCGTTTGGGTACATACCTAGTAGTGCAGTTGCTGGATTGTAGGGTAGTTTTATTTTTAACTTTTCGAGGAACCTCCATACTGGTCTCCAGCATGGCTGCACCAGTTTGCATTCTCACCAACAGTGCAAGAGTGTTCCACTCTTTCTGCATCCTCACCGACACCTATTGTTTCTTATGTTGTTAATTTTAGCCATTCTGATAGGTATGAGATGATATCTCATTGTGGTGAGTGATGTTGAGCATCTCTTCATGTGTTTGT
The DNA here is from genome assembly GCF_010015895.1 of Lontra canadensis. Classification (NCBI taxonomy): domain Eukaryota; kingdom Metazoa; phylum Chordata; class Mammalia; order Carnivora; family Mustelidae; genus Lontra; species Lontra canadensis. Next base: position 7,277,176 of record NW_022630995.1, read on the forward strand.
TAGCCATCTGGATGTCTTCTTTGGAAAATGTCTATTCATGTCTTCTGCCCATTTCTTAACTGGATTATCTGTTTTGAGTGTTGAGTTTGGTAAGTTCTTTATAGATTTTAGACACTAACGTTTTATCCAATATTTCATTTGAAAATGTCTTCTCCCATTCCTTAGACTGCCTTTTAGTTTTGTTAATTGTTTCCTTCACTGTGCAGCTGCTTTTTATCTTGACAAAGTCCCAATAGTTCATTTTTGAACTATGTTTCGCTTGCCTCTGGGGATGTGTCTTATAAGAGGTTGTTGTGGCCAAGATCAAAGATCAGTGTTGCTGCCTGTGTTCTCCTCTAGGATTTTAGTGATTTCCTGTCTCACATTTAGGTCTTCCATCCATTTTAATTTATTTTTGTGTATGGTGTAAGAAAGTGGTCCAGTTTCATTCTGCATGTTGCTGTCCATTTTTCCGAACGCCATTTTTTGAAGAGACTGTCTTTTCCATTGAATGTTTTTTTTCCCGGTTTGTTGAAGATTAGTTGGCCATAGAGTTGAGGGTCCATTTCTAGGTTCTCTATTCTGTTCCATTGATCTATGTGTCTGTTTTTGAGCTAGTGCCATAGTGTCTTGATGACTACAACTTTGTAATACAGCTTGACATCTGGAATCGTGATGCTTCCAGTTTTGTTTTGCTTTTTCAAGATTGCTGTTTAGCTATTCAGAGTCTTTTGTAGTTCCATACAAATTGTAGGATTGTTTGTCCTAGTTCTGTGAAAAATTCTTCGGGTGTTTTGATAGGGACTGCATTAAATGTGTAGATTGCTTTGTGTAGTATAGGCATTTTAACAATATTTGTTCTTGGAATCTATGAGCATGAAATTGTTTTCCATTTCTTTGTGTCCTTTTCAATTTCTTTCATAAGTGTCCTATAGTTTTGAGAGTACAGATCTTTTACCTCTTTGGTTAGGTTTATTCCTGGGTGTCTTATTGGTTTTGATGCAATTGCAAATGGGATTGATTTCTTGATTTCTCTTTCTGCTGCTTCATTATTGGTGTATAAATACATAACAGATTGGGGGCCTGGGTGGTATATTCAGTTAAGTGTCCAACTCTTGGTTCAGCTCAGGTCATGATCTCAGGGTTATGAGATCAAGCCCTGTGTTGGGCTTCATACTCAGCGTGGAGTCTGCTTGAAATTCTCTCTCTCTCTCCCTCTCCATCTCTCCCCATTTGCACTCTCTATTTCTAAAGAAAGTAAATAAATAAATAAATAAATAAACACAACCCTGTTCATCGTCATTAGCCATCAGGGAGATTAAAATCAAAACCACATTGAGATACCACCTTACACCAGTTAGAATGGACAAAATCAAGATGGTAAACAACTTGTGTTGGAGAGGATGTGGAGAAAGGGGAACCCTCTTACACTGTTGGTGGGAATGCAAGTTGGTGCAGCCACTTTGGAAAACAGTGTGGAGATTTCTTAAGAAATTAAAAATAGAGCTACCCTATGAGCCTGCAATTGCACTACTGGGTATTTACCCCAAAGATAAAGATGTAGTGAAAAGAGGGGCCATATGTACCCCAATGTTCATAACAGTAATGGCCACAGTCACCAAACTGTGGAAAGAATCAAGATGCAATGGATAAGGAAGATGTGGTCCATTTATACAATGGAGTATTATGCTTCCATCAGAAAGGATGAATATCTAACTTTTGTATCAACATGGATAAGACTGGAAGAGATTATGCTGAGTGAAATAAGTCAAGCAGAGAGAGTCAATTATCATATGGTTTCACTTACTTGTGGAGCATAAGGAATAACACGGAGGACATTGGGGGATAGAGAAGAAAAGTGAGTTGGGGGAAATCGGAGGGGGAGACAAACCATGAGAGGCTGTGGACTCTGAAAAACAAATGGAGGGTTTGGAGGGGAGAGGGGTAGGGGGTTGGGTGAGCCTGGTAGTGGGTATTATGGAGGGCATGTATTGCATGGAGCACCGGGTATGGTGCATAAATCATGAATTCTGGAATACTGAAAAGAAATAAAATAAATAAAACTAAAAAAAAAAAACCCACCCCTAAATAACTAAATAAACAAATCTTTTTTAAAAATGCAACAGGGGTGCCTGGGTGGCTCAGTTGGTTAAGCGACTGCTTCGGCTCAGGTCATGATCCCAGAATCCCGGCATCGAGTCCTGCATCAGGCTTCCAGCTCCATGGGGAGTCTGCTTTTCCCTCTGACCTTCTTCCTTCTCATGCTCTCTCTCTCTCTCTCAAATAAATAAAGTCTTAAAAATGCAACAGATTTAGTAGTGTTTTGGTAGATTTTTGGTAGTTTTGGGTTTTCTACACAGAGTATCATACCTGCATATAGGGAAAGTTTGAGATTTTCCTTGCTGATTTGGATGCCTTTTATTTCTTTTTGTTGACTGATTGCTGAGGCTAAGACTTCTAGTACTACATTAAATAGTAATAGTGAGAGTGGACGTCCTTGTCATGTTCCTGACTGTAGGAGAAAGGGTCTCAGTCTTTCCCCATTGAGGATGATATTAGCTGTGGGTCTATTGTATATGGCTATTATGATGTTGAATTATGTTCCTTTGTTGAGGGTTTTTTTTTTTTTTTTTTATCAAGAATGGATGCTGTATTCTGTGCTCAGTGAGAGTCTGCTTGGGATTCTCTCTCTCTAAAATAAATAAATGAGGGACACCTGGGTGGCTCAGTTGGTTAAGTGGCTGCCTTTGAATCAGGTCATGATCCTAGGGTTCTGGGATTGAGTTTTGTGTAAGTCTTCTTGCTCAGCGGGGGAGCCTGCTTCTCCTTCTGCCTGCTGCTCCCCCTGCTTGTGCTCACTCTCTGATTTAAGAAAATGAATAATTAAAAAATAACTCTTTAAAAAAAGCAATAGATGCTGTATTTTCTTAAAATGCTTTTTCTACATATATTGACGGGATCATATTGCTCTTTTCCCTTCTTTTATTATTGTGGTGTATCATGTAGATTGATTCATGAGTACTGACCACCCCTGCCTGCATGGGCTTATTTCTGAGTTTTCTATTCCATTGATCTATGTGTCTGTTTTGTTGCCAGTACCATAATGCTTTGATTACTATAGCTTTGTAATGTAGTTTGAAACTGGGGAGTTACACACCTCAATTTGGACTGGCCACAAATGGCAAGAGACTGACTATCAAACTGGACAGTGGAGATCTATTTGCTACAATTGGTTGATATGTCTCTTATGTTACTTTTAATCTATAAGAGCTTCCCCCCTACCTCCCTATTCATTTTACTCCTTTATGTTTTGTATGTGTGTGTGTGTGTACGCGCACGCGTGCACGCGCTCATGCAAAACGATGATTTTATTAAAGCATGGGGACAGGACCCATGGGAAGAAAGAGCTGCCTCATTTTATTCCTTTATTTGTTAAAGAAAATGTGTTATTTGTTTTATAGAGTTTTTCACATTCTCGATTTTGCTGCTTGCATCCCTGTAGTATGATTTGTCATATTCTTCTAGTCCTTGTGTTTCTTGCAAACAGATAACTTGATCTCTAAGTTGGATCAGTTTTAGGATAAACTCTTGTCAAGAGTACTTGTAGCTTATGTTGTTTTCTTCCATTAGGGGACACATAATGACTGGTAGCCATTGACGGTCTTTGTTTTAGAGCCATTACTTTATTAGGGGCTGAAGATTATTTTATTATTCATCTTTTGTTTATTGCAGGAACATTCCATAAAGAGAAAACTCCCTTAATCAACTTGGTAATATAAATAATAATTGTGGTCTGATGCTTTTATTTTGTAAATTATTACTTCTTTTAAAAGTTTTTTTTTTTTTAATTTATTTGAGATAGAGTGAGTGAGAGAGTATGAGCACAAGTGGGGGCTGGGAGTGGAGGGCAGGGGCAGAGGGAGAGGGAGAAGCAGGCTCCCGGCTGAGCAAGGAGCCCGATGCCGACTCGATCCCAGGACCCTGGAATCATGACCTGAGCCGAAGGCAGACGCTTAACCAACTGAGCCACTGAGGTGCCCAGTAAATTACTGCCTTAGAATTACATAAAGATCAGTAAAAATCAGAAAAAAAAAACAAAAAACAATTTCTAAGTTATGGTGAGAGTAATATGCAAATTATAGTTAGTTTTTCTTAATAAAGTTAGTTTTGCTTATCATTAGAGTAACACATGTTCATGATAGAAAATGTGGAAAAGTAGAGAGAAGAAGAGAGAAAAACAGGGACTCTTAATTGTACCAACCAAAGACAACCTTGTAGACATTTTAGTTTGCTTCTTCACAATCTCTTCTTTAAGCATTAAAAAAAACCCGCATTTGTGATCCTAATTAACACACACACATCTTATTCTTTTTCATATAGTAGAGCAAACACATCCCTGTACACTATAATCTCTATGTAAACACTTTATTCTCTTGCATAATATTTAAATTACAGATGCTAAATATTTAGAATGTTACTGATAGCTTTTCATCTGTAAATGTACTGTAATGAAGAGTGACATATTTCACTCTTGCATTTCAGAGGCAATCCTTAGGAAATGCACCTTATTTTAAAAAGGTATGAAAGATTAGTACACAAATGTACACATAATGTAGTGGAACAAAATTAAGTACGAACTCTACAATCTAGAGACTGTTCATTCAATTACCAAATATTTATTGAATTTCTGCTATGACTTTTTTCTAGGCATGGGGGATACAGTGGTAAAAAAAATAGACAGGGTCTCTTCCCTCATGGGGCTTATATTTTAGTGTGTGTATGGGAAGACAGACAATAAACAGGTAAACAAGATTATTTCAGACAGTGATAGATACTGCAAAGACTATAAAACATGCAGCAGCTACTCAGAAAAAGTAGTTCTTTGTGGGGATCTCTGACTAGATACTATGTTTGGATTAGTTGCCAGTATGGGGAGTGGGGTGAAAAAGGCAGAAAGTAGGACACCAAAGTAGATGAACATTTCACTGGTAAAAGAAAGAGAGAACAAATATTTTAGAATTAAAGGAGATGTTCCACAGAGAATCCTCAAGTGAGAGAGCCTGCAGGTTTAAATCTGCTGGCCACACGAACAAGGTTCATGACATCAATAGCTATCAGGGACATGAGAAGCAAAACCACAGTGGGATACCACTTCACGCCCACTAGAATGGCTATGATCAAAAGACAGATAATAACAAGTATTGGTAAGCATGTGAAGATATTAGAACAGTCATACACTGATGGTAGGAATACTTATGGTGTCACTTTGGAAAACCATGTGGCAATTCCTGAAAAGGTTGAGCATAGAGTTACTATACTAAGCAGCAATTCCACTCTTAGGTACTTACCCAACAGAAATGGAAGCACAGATCCACATAAAAACTTGAACAAGCTTGTTCACAGCATCATTTTTACATCAGCCAAAAAGTGAAAACATCTTAATCGTCTATCAACTGATGAAAGGATAAACCAAATTATGGTGTGACTCTAGAATGGAATATTATACAGCCATAAAAGGGAATGGAGTACTAATCTGTGCTACAACATGGATAAACCTTAAAAATCTTCTGCTAGCTGAAAGAAACCAGTCACAGGGAACCACATGTTGTGTGATTCCATTTATATGAAATATCTAGAACACACAAATCCAGAGAGACTGATGTCTGCCAGAGGCTGGGGGAGGGGAGAGGGAGGATGGGCAGTGACTGCTAATGGGTATGGGGCTTCTTTTTGGAGTGAGGAAAGTGCTTTGGAATTGGTTGTGGTAATTATCGTTCAATGTCGTGAATATACTAAAAACCATTGAATTGTATACTTAAAATGAGTAAATTTATGGTGTGTGAGTTATATCTCAATAAAGCTGTTATTAAAAAAGATCTGCTAGCACTGCCCTCCAGAAATCATTCCACTTAGATGGGATGCTATGACGCCTGGAATTTGCTTCAGAATAATCCATTAATAAGGTTCTAGATGAAACAAGACTGGAAATGATTTGATAATGTAGAAGTGGAGAAACAGGTACAAGGGGATTCATTATACTATTTACTTTTTTATATATATGATGTTTCCCATAATAAACATTAACAATGCATTGTTTTTTATCAAAAGACCTTTGGTTCTGGCACAATTATTAGCAAGTCATAACTGTGAGAGTCAGACTGGCCTGGTTAATAGCCTGGCATCTGGAAGCATTCTATGTATATTGTGCGATCCTTGGGAAACCACAGAACTTCTTCATACCTCAGTTTTCTCATCTATAAAATGGCGGCACAGAGCACCTACTTCATAGGGATGTGGCAAGGATTCAATGAGTTTATATGGTTGGAATGCTGTCTGATACTTTGTAAATTATGTGTGTTCACCTGTTCCTTTAAAAAACAGGAAGGGTGGGAGGGAAAGAAGGAGAAACCTTGACACCAGAGTACCTTTTGGCAAAAGGGAGGATTCTGAGTCTAAGCAATCTGAATTCATAAGATCTTTTTTTTTTAATTTTATTTTTTATAAACATATATTTTTATCCCCAGGGGTACAGGTCTGTGAATCGCCAGGTTACACACTTCACAGCACTCACCATAGCACATACCCTCCCCAATGTCCATAACCCCACCCCCCAACCCCCCTCCCCCCATCAACCCTCAGTTTGTTTTGTGAGATTAAGAGTCACTTATGGTTTGTCTCCCTCCCAATCCCATCTTTCTTCATTTACTCTTCTCCTACCCCCTTAACCCCCCGTGTTGCATCTCCTCTCCCTCATATCAGGGAGATCATATGATAGTTGTCTTTCTCCGATTGACTTATTTTGCTAAGCATGATACCCTCTAGTTCCATCCACATCGTCGCAAATGGCAAGATTTCATTTTTTTTGATGGCTGCATAGTATTCCATTGTGTATATATACCACATCTTCTTTATCCATTTGTCTGTTGATGGACATCTAGGTTCTTTCCATAGTTTGGCTATTGTAGACATTGCTGCTATAAACATTCGGGTGCACGTGCCCCTTCGGATCACTACGTTTTTATCTTTAGGGTAAATACCCAGCAGTGCAATTGCTGGGTCATAGGGTAATTCTATTTTCAACATTTTGGGGAACCTCCATGCTGTTTTCCAGAGTGGTTGCACCAGCTTGCATTCCCACCAACAGTGTAGGAGGGTTCCCCTTTCTCTGCATCCTCGCCAGCATCTGTCATTTCCTGACTTGTTAATTTTAGCCATTCTGACTGGTGTGAGGTGGTATCTCATTGTGGTTTTGATTTGTATTTCCCTGATGCCGAGTGATATGGAGCACTTTTTCATGTGTCTGTTGGCCACCTGGATGTCTTCTTTGCAGAAATGTCTGTTCATGTCTTCTGCCCATTTCTTGATTGTATTATTTGTTCTTTGGGTGTTGAGTTTGCTAAGTTCTTTATAGATTCTGGACACTAGCCCTTTATCTGATAAGTCGTTTGCAAATATCTTCTCCCATTCTGTCAGTTGTCTTTGGTTTTGTTAACTGTTTCCTTTGCTGTGCAAAAGCTTTTGATCTTGATAAAATCCCAATAGTTCATTTTTGCCCTTGCTTCCCTTGCCTTTGGCGATGTTCCTAGGAAGATGTTGCTGCGGCTGAAGTCGAAGAGGTTGCTGCCTGTGTTCTCCACAAGGATTTTGATGGATTCCTTTCTCACATTGAGGTCCTTCATCCATTTTGAGTCTATTTTCGTGTGTGGTGTAAGGAAATGATCCAATTTCATTTTTCTGCATGTGGCTGTCCAATTTTCCCAACACCATTTATTGAAGTGGCTGTCTTTTTTCCATTGGACATTCTTTCCTGCTTTGTCGAAGATTAGTTGACCATAGAGTTGAGGGTCTATTTCTGGGCTCTCTATTCTGTTCCATTGATCTATGTGTCTGTTTTTGTGCCAGTACCATGATGTCTTGATGATGACAGCTTTGTAATAGAGCTTGAAGTCCGGGATTGTGATGCCTCCAACTTTGGCTTTCTTTTTCAATATTCCTTTGGCTATTCGAGGTCTTTTCTGGTTCCATATAAATTTTAGGATTATTTTGAACTCATAAGATCTTGAGGAAACTCCTACACCATTAATTTTGGGGAAGCAAGAAGGGGACACAATTGTCACAGATGAAAAGGCCAGCTTTTTTCAGCTGTATTCTTGCTGCATTCATGAGTAGAGAGAGAAGCCTTAAGCTATAAATGCGAATGTTTTTGCACTTAATATTTTTTAATCCACGGTGTTTGTGACCTTGGCATCCCTGTCATAGCAGAGCACTCTGTCGACAGACCCCTCAACCGTTTATGCTGTTTCTCACACTTCCTCAAGTTCTGCTTTTCGTGTAAATCCTTATTAACTGAGGTGCATGGGTAGCCCACAGATCCCAGCAGCTGACCCAAATTGTGGACCTGCCTTGATTTCCTCCAGGACACAGGTAGGAGCCCCAGGGATCGACTGGGAAACTTTCAAATGTATGTTCTGTTTCGTTTTTTAAAAGTTTTTTTTTTTTTTTTTAAGTGCTTTAAAAATGTTTTTGGCCTGAACAATTCCCTGTGGACGGGACCCATTGTGAATGCTTATTTGTTGTGTAAAGCACAATTATTTTTGCAGAAAGGAAGTTTCTAGGCTTTCAGAGGAAACCCCCCCCTTTTTTTTTTTTTTTTTTTTTTTGCCATGGGGGTCTTCAGTCACTTGGGGTGATTTAACCATCTTTGTCCTCCCGGACCATGGCATTTGAGGTTCTGTGACCTGCAACCACTCGGTGGGAAGTGCAACTGCCCTCACAATCCGGTGTGCATCTGTACGAAGGGAAAATTACTGTCGAGACACAATACCCTGCGTAGGCCAGCTGGACCCAGGTGTCTTCTCTTCATTATCGCACTGAAAAACCGCTGTTGCGACCCACTGAGTTGATTACTGGACGAGGAATTCAGTCTTGGTGACATCGCTGCTGTCCTGGAGCCTGGACCCTGTCACTCAGGGGAACCCCCTGCGGTGGAACATCCCCAGCTGATCCCCGAATGATTCCTCCCCATCTTTACAGCAAGAATCTTATCTTCCCTTTGCTCCCCTCCCTTTTGAATTGAGAGCAGGCTTTTGCTTTTTAAACATCCGCACTTGCCTTTCATTTAGGGCGAGTCAAGTGCTATTGATGCGCCCAGGGAGGTGCTGCTCCGGCGCTCAAGCTCCGGCAGCTCAGGAAGAGACCGGCGTCCCTCCTCAGCCGGCTGCCCGCGCACGCCCGTCCTCCTCAGCCGGCTGCCCGCGCACGCCCGTCCTCCTCAGCCGGCTGCCCGCGCACGCCCGTCCTCCTCAGCCGGCTGCGTGCGCACGCTCCGCGTCACCCAGCAGACGCTCCGGGAGGGCGCCCCCGCCGCAGCTGTGGAAACAGGAAGTCTCCCTCCGCGGCTCCCCGAGGCCGCCGTACGCTTCCACGGACGCTGGCGGCCATTTTCCTGCTCGCAGAGGGGTGGCGGGAGAGGGAGATGGTGGCGGGAGAGGGAGATGGTGGCGGGAGAGGGAGATGGTGGCGGGAGAGGGAGATGGTGGCGGGAGAGGGAGATGGTGGCGGAGCTTAGCGCATCGTCGTGTTCAGAGTTTTCTGCTCTGGTGCTCGCACATTATACTTCTGCGCAGAAAGCGGGCAGCAGCTCCAGGCAGAGGCCAGGTGTGCTCTCTGCGTCGCCGGGGACACGTTTGGGCCCACACGGATCTCGTCAGGAAAATTTTCCACCGCCGTTTCCTCTGTGGCCGAAGCGTGATTCGCGGTTCTGACTCTGGCCTCAGTTGGTCCCTGGGCTACCTCCGTGGAGATATTTTGACGGTTCAGAAGGAGGCATCCGTGGTTCGTTGCCATCCGCTACTCACGCCTCACCCACTTCCGAACCCGCGAACCCGGGACCCTCATCTGCTCCTGTAGCTGTTCTTAGGCATCGGTCGATGTTCTGCTGCGTGCGGAAGGCTGTTCGCAAGCCCTTGAGGACCCTAGACGAATAAGGGAAGGAAGGAAGGCGGGACTGCAGGTGGTTCTCGTCTTTGCGGAAAGCCAGTGATCTAGTTGAGAACTATAATGTAGATGTAAAATTCCCAGAGCAAACTAGCAGTGTCTTAGGACACTTAATACTTGCAGTATCTTCTATCCTGTGTTATAGTTTTCCATGTGCGATAGACATTTCCCTGACCTTTATTCTAATTCTCTTTCCTCCCCTAAAGAAGCAGACTCTTTATTTGGATGATCCTTTGTCTTTCACCCACCCTGACACATGCCTGCGTGCTTTCTTCCCTTTCTTCCTTCCCTCCTTCTTTGTATTTCTATTGTGGTAAAGATTTGATCCCAACCATTCATATCCTCATGGTCACTCTCTAAGGTCTGTCCAACCAGCACTACTTCACACGGCTCCCAGCTGCCTCCTAGCAGGAGGGAGGGAAGTGTGAGCCTGAGGACAAGGAGCCAGGCCAGATGATGGAGCACTCGATTGGCACAAGTTAGAATTTTGTCTAGAAAGTAACAGGTAATCGATCACATATTTATTGGGTATTTACAATGGGCAGACACTGTTCTGGGCACGGAGAACATAGCAGTCAGAGGTGGTCCCTACTTTTAAGAGGTTTATATTCTATAGGGGAAGATAAATAAATACAAAAGTAGGTGGTGATAAGTGTTACAAAGATAAAACAGTGTTGGGACGCCAGGGTGGCTCAGTCAGTTAAGTGTCTTCTTTCGGCTCAGGTCACGATCCCAGAGTCCTGGGATCCAGTCGGCATCAGGCTCTTTGGTCAATGGGAAGTCTGCGTCTCCCTATGCCTGCTGCTCCCCCTGCTTGTGCTCTCGCTCTCTCTCTCGCTCTCTCTCTGACAACTGAGTGAATAAATCTTAAAAGATAAAACAGTGTTAGGAAGGACAGTGCCTCTAGGGTTCTAGCTCTGTGGTCAGGTCAGGTCTTTCCGAGGTGGTGAAACGAGGTGAGAACTGAAAAACGGGGGAGGAAACACATTGCAAGCAGGAGCAATGGCAGATGCAAAGGGCAAGAGACAAAAGCAAGTCTGGCATCTTCAGAGAGAGAAAGGTTGCAGTGCTTGGAGGATGGTAGCAGCGGGTACAAGCAGAGGGACCCATGTCGGAGAGTTTCATGGGTGGTCTTGAATGCTGTGGTCAGAAATGCAGATATTTTTCTTGTTCAGTGGGAGACTTTTGGAAGTTTCAAGTAAAAGAGTTCATTTAATTTATACTTTTCAAGAATATTGTCATAGTTGTGTAGAGGATAAACCATAGTAGAGCAAGACACAGAGGGACCAGGAGAGAGGCTGTTGCAGGGACGACATTAGAGCGGCTTGAACGGGGATCCTGGAGAGGATCCCATGGCCAGTTTTTTGTTGGTGGAAATTTGCTTATGGCTGCCCCATTCCCCCTCAGTCCGGGGCAGCAAACTGAAGCCATGTGGGAACTCGGATGGATGATGGAGAAAAGCAAGGTTTACTTTTTAGCTGAGAGGTGCTGCTGGTTTTTGGAGGCTAACTCTCATTTTATTTAGTTTCCTATTTCATTTCATTTGACTATCATTTCTGAGGCTTTAACTCATGATGGTGTGAGTTCATTATAAGACATTTGAAAAGCTCTAGGGAATGTTTATTTTCCAGGAAAATAAAAATAATCAAGACTGAACAGAGAACACCTGGAAAATCACTATTGATGAGAATGGAAAGGTGGTGGCAGATCTATTCAAGCCACTCAGGGAACAGATGGGTTCAGAACAATCATCTAGTCTTCAAAAAAGGAATAATTCTATTGCTTTTCAAATGAGTCCAGGCCATGTAAAAAGAGAGATATGTCCCAAGATCATTTTAGGAGATTATCATAACTTTAATACTGAAACCCGAGAAAGGGGAAAATATAGACAAATCTCATTTATGAATATAGATGCCAAAATTACAAAGTATTAGCAAAAATAATCTGGCAATGAATCAAAAGAATAATAAATTTGATCAAGTATTTTTATTTTAGAAATTTAAGGATAATGAATAAGAAATGTAGCAATATATTATTTCAGCAAATCATATGATCATTTCAATAGATATGGAAGAATATTTGATAAAAGTTCACATCCATTCCTAACAAAACTATAAGTAACACAGGAGCAGAAGGAAATTATTTGGGGTGATACACTTTAGGTGAGAACCATTATTTGTCCCATTACTTTAAAAATTAAGTTTTCTTACTTGTATGATAGCATCAATATTCCCAACTTGCTAACCAGCTGCCTGCAAACAACTGGGCAGTTAACCCATAAATTTCCAGAGAACTAGCTAGCCACACAACTTTTCCTTTTTAATTTAATCACCAAACTCCTTTATGTTACAAAATGCTCATGATGTTCTCCTAATTCCTGTGATATGAGATGTTTCCAGAGCTGGGTTGTTTAACTGACAGTAGAAACCTGTGCAAGGTCAAAGGGATGAACGCAGCTTAACCTGATGACTGACTCTCCCCTCGAGGCCTGCCTTTGTTTTCATACGAATCACCAGTGAGGCTAGTTATTTCCAGTTCTACTACAGAATTAATTGAAATGAAGACTAGGTACCAAAACAGTAAATATTATTCTAAAATCCTCAAGTTGGGAGCTAATCAGGAATGTCTACTATCACCATTATTATGTAACACTCGTGGTATTAGTGAAGTAGTGAAGCAATAAAACAGTAATTAATATAAATATTGGAAAAGAATGAAAATGATTACTTTTTGCTGATGATATGGTTTCATATTTAGAAGACCTAAGATACCTGTAAATAAAAGTGCATAAGAATTAATAAGAAAATTTGGTTAGGCAACTGCTACAAGATTCTTGTGCAAAGAATCAGTCATTTCCTCTATTTTAATAATAGGCCCTGAGTAGAAGTAGCATTTACATAAGTGACAAACATTTTAAAGTACAGTACTTAGAAATGCATTTTATTTACTCTTTTAAAGATTATTTTTTTGGAGGGGGAGAGAGCGTGTACACACAAGATGGTGGGGTGGGGGGCGGAGGGAGAAGCAGGATCCCCACTGATCAAGGAACCTGGGATCATGACCTGAGCCAAAGGCAGATGCTTAACCAACTGAAGTGTCCCAGAAATAAGTTTTAAAAGAAAAAGCACAGGGGCGCCTGTGTGGCTCAGTGGGTTAAAGCCTCTGCCTTCAGCTCAGGTCCTGATCTTGGGGTCCTGGGATTGAGCCCCGCATGGGGCTCTCCCTGCTTGGCGGGGAGGCTGCTTCCCTCCCTCTCTCTGCCTGCCTCTCTGCCTACTTGTGATCTCTGTCAAATAAATAAATGAAATCTTGAAAAAAAAAGCCCAGAACTATATGAAGAAAACCCCAAATCTTATTGTATGACATAAAACAAGATTTGAAAAATGGAAGAAAATGTTTTAAATGAGAAGACACTATAATATAAATGTTAGTTTCCCCTAAATTAATATAATTTTGATGAAATTTAGATCAGAACACCAACAGGGCATTTAAAAAAACATCTCTTTGGGATGGGGTGAAATTATTTTAAAGTTCAAGAATAGGTGCCTAATAATAGTCAAGAGAAGTTTGAAAACATAAACTAGCAAAGGAGGGACTTTATCAGTTATTTATCAGTTATTAGAATACACTGCAAAGCCATTCAAGTCAAAACAATATGACATGGCATAGGAATAGAGAAATAGACACATGGGTCAAAGGGAGTGCAGAAATTGATCTTAGCGCATAAAAGAATTTAAAATGCAAGAAACTGGCATTTTACTATGCTGGGAGAAGTTAGAATTATTTAATAAATACAGAATCTATAAAATATCTAGAAGTAATATTTGGGTCCTGTATTATACCATATACAAATATAATTTTAAGATTGTTTAATAATGTAAATGAAGAAAAGAAACCATCATGAAAAATCTGCAAGAAAATAATCTCCAATCTAGGAATGGAAAATATCTCAAGTAGGACTGGAAATTCGAAAACTATATTGTGTGTGTGTGTGTGTGTGTGTGTGTGTGTGTGTATGTGTATTTTTTCCTCAAATGGCAATGATCCTAATGAAAGACAGATGAACTCACAAGCAGTCAGGAAATGCAAATTACAGTAACACTGAAATAACACTTAGTATCTGTCATACTGCAAAAAAAAAAAAAAAAAAAAAAAAGAAAAGTAAAATAAATAACACCTATTTGTTGACAGAGATCCAGGGAAATAAGTAGTCTTACATACTATTTATTTCTGAGAAATAAGGAAATTCTTCAACATACAACACAACTCTCCAATATTTGAAAATAACATTGCTATACTACTACTCTTCAGTTCAGACTCCTTTCAAGTTTCACAAACTGTCCTAATAATGTTTTTTTTTTCTCTTTTTTTATTAATTATTTTTATTGACATATATTATTTATCCCAGGGGTACTGGTTTGTGAATAGTCAGGCTTACACACTTATTTACTTCTGTATTTTATAAGATTGATTGATTGATTTGAGAGAGAGAAAGGGTGAGAGAGAAAAGTGGGGAGGGGCAGAGGGAGAGAGAATCTTAAGCAGATTTTGCTCTGAGTGTGGAGTTGCACAAAGGACTTGCTTTCATGACCCTAAGATCATGACCTGAGCTGAAACCAAGAGACCCACTCTCAACCGACTGCACCCCCAGAAACCTCCCAGTGATGTTCTTTGTAATAAAATGGGTCCTGTATATGTTGCATTCAGTGGTCATGTCTCTTTACAGTTGACCTTAAACAACACAGGGGTTAAGCACACTGATGCCAGTTCTGCTGAAAATCCATGTACAGCTTTGGACTCCCCCCCAAACTTAGCTCTTAATAGCGGACTGTTGACTGGGAGACTTACCAATAACATAAACAGCTGATTAGTGTGTTTCCTATGTCCTATGTATTATATACTGTATTCTTACAATAAACTAGAATAAAGAAGATGTTACCAAGCAAATCATAAGGAAAATACATTTATAGTACTATGCTGTGTTTATTGAAAAAAAAAAAAAATCCATGTGTAACTGGACCAGCACAGTTTAAGTCTGTGTTGCTCAATGGTCAACTATAGTCTTGATCGGTTCTTTAGTTTTTCCTTGACTTTCATATTCTTGGTAATTTTGAAGATTACGGCCAGGTTTTTTGTTTTGTTTTTTGTTTGTTTCTGTAGACCATCCTTCAGTTGGCATTTTTCTGATGTTTCTTCATGATTTCATTTGGGTAATGCCCCTTTGATGGGAACAACACTGAATTGGTGGTGCGTTTGTTCTCTTTAGGGTCCTGCCTGGTCCTACCTGATACTTGTCCTGTTACTAATTTTGTAAACTTTGATTGTGTGATTGATGTGGTCTCTGCCTCACTTGTTCACTGTGAGGTTATTCTTTCTCCCTTTTTATTTGTTAAATATTTTTGGGAGATAATTTGAAGGTATGCAGACAGTCCATTTCTGCTCAAACT
This sequence comes from Lontra canadensis, assembly GCF_010015895.1. Classification (NCBI taxonomy): domain Eukaryota; kingdom Metazoa; phylum Chordata; class Mammalia; order Carnivora; family Mustelidae; genus Lontra; species Lontra canadensis. Next base: position 7,292,598 of record NW_022630995.1, read on the forward strand.
TTCAATTTATTTATTTGTTACACTAGTATGGAGTCATGTTGCTTATTTATTAAGTGAGATATAATTTTCTCTATCATCAGTTATTCACTGTTTTTCCAATTGGTCAGTGGAAACCCTCTCAGGATAGCTTATGTGTTCTTTCAACACGTTCCCATCATTCTTTGAACCTTACTTACTCTCTGGCACAACAATGTGATCTAAGGTCAACTTTGTATTTACCTTGTCCCAGCCTGAATTAGCCATTGCTCCAAAAAGATCTGGTTCCTTCTACTTGAGAATGGTATTATCTGAGTTCTAGGTGTGCCCATTGATTTTGGGGTAACACTGCTTCTTGCCCAGTTAATGGACACTTTAGGGGACATTTGTGTTTCCTGCTCTTACTCGCTTTCTCTCACACTCATGGTCACACTCACACTCACTGGAAACCATGATTTTGCACTAATATCTTCATTTCCAATCTAACCTTACAGGTATAGTCTAGTTTTTTCCCCCTTTCCATCATCATTTGAAAGTTTAATTGTTTAAATTTCTTTTACACTTGTTTATTTTTGTGAATTTTGAATAATACATTTTAAATTTTATCCTGTTTCCGTCAACATTTCCTCTCTTTAATCAGAGAGATTGAAACAAAATTTTAAATTAAGTATTTATTTATTTCTAAAGATTTTATTTATTTATTTGATAGAGAGATAGAGAGCACAAGTAGGCAGAGTGACCGGCAGAGGGAGGAGAAGGAGCAGACTCCCCACTAAGTGGGGAGCTCAATCCCAGGACCCTGGGACTGTGACCTGAGCCAAAGGCTGATGCTTAATGACTGAGCCACCCAGGTGCCCCTAAATTAAGTATATATCACCTAAAGTATACAAATCTAAATAACTATAGAAGAAATTTTAATACTCAATATTCAAATTAATTTGTTATGTTGGTAGAATTTATGATTCTGAAGTCATTAAAGCTTAAAATTACGTGAAGACTTTTGGGACACCCTTTATTTACTTATTTGATTAATCCCCTGTATATAATTAGTTTCTCATCCCTGCCACCATCCCCTCCCCTGCGTGGGCCTCACTGTACCCATTCTTTCAAACTCCTATGCCAGCTCTCTCTTCCACAGGGATTACTTGCTCACCCTGCTAGGGCTCTGACTCCCCCAGCTTGGCTAAGTTGGGGCCACTCCCGTGTGTGGATGCCCTTTTTAACCTTTCTACTCTAAGCTCTTGGCTGCCCTGGTTTACTGTCTCCCCATTCCTATGGCGTGGATGCCTACATATCTTAGAAGTGGGCTCAACTGATATATTTAGGATTGAATTATTCAGGAAAAGAAGGTAGGACAAAAAATGGGAGGGAAAAGAAGAGAAGGAAGAGAAATAGTTAATTTGTTTTTAATCTTCTTTCTGTATATTCAAAGATACAAATTTCCCTCTAAGTATTATTTAGGTGCATCTCACAGATTTTAACATATAGTATTTTCATTGTCATTCGGTTCTAAGGAGCTTATAATTTCCCTCATGATTTTCTATTTAACCCAAGCATTATTCATTTATTTAAATAAGACAAGGGTTTCAATCAAACTCTAAAACGGAAATCTAAAAGCCATTTTACTTGTTTTCTCTAGGCATTTTAAGTGCTGATGATCTCTTTCTGGCTTAACAAAGAAAGTCAACAAGTATATCTTTAAGATGCCGTATTAAATATTATCACCAGGGTAACACATTGTAAAACAGCCAATCAGCATTGTAAGTCTCTTAGAGATGAGGAACTATTTCCCCAAGATATAACAACAGTTTCTGAAATCTGGATTTCTTACAAATTTAAAGTTGTCAGGTCAGTTTTATGATGCATAGTATTCTGTGCTTTTCTGGCAGCTTCAGGGGGAAGTGGAGATATTTGCTTCTTATCTTGCAAAGACTTCACCAGGGTTAGAAGAGTCTCTAGGTTTTCAAGGCTAAATTTTAAAATGTATGAAAAGAAAAAGTGGCAGCTATGAAAAGACCCAAATTCAGTTTGGAATGGGTTATATATATTTTGTATGTATTTTTAGTAACGTGTTTTTCAGTTTGAGTTTGGGAATTGAATGTGCTACCCTTTTCTCTTTCTTTTCCTACTTAGGTTATCAGTTTCTGAAAATGATAACTTAAAAATTTCTGAGTAGAAGATTATTTTATTGTTCTGTCAGGTATTCATATATTTTAAAGCCCATGTTATTAAATATATCTATATATCTATGTATTCATGATCATTATATCTTCATCTCTTGTTCCTAATGCCAATATCATACGCCTCTTTACCTCATATGATGTTTTTCGTTTTATATATCCTTCCTTAGTCTAGTTTTAAGATTGGTATACTGACTTCTTCTGGTTTATATCTTGCTTGTCTTTTTTCATCTCTTTAAAAAGATAGATTTAAAAAAGTATTTTTTTAACTTACCACCTAACTCAGGAATTCAAACAGTAACAATTTATCTACCTATGTGCTTCTGTTCACCACCCCTCCCCCACCATTTGCCTGTTTTTCTCAAAGGTAAGAGCTATCCTAAGTTTTGTGTTTATCATTGCCTTGCTTTAACAAATTGTTAGATTTGTTAAATTTATGTATATATACACACATATATAAGTATAAATTTATATATATGGTAAAATTGTTTTACCATATACATATATATACCATATATGTATATTGCATATATATATAATGGTTTTACCATATATATATGTATATATATACACACACACACATACACACACATATATTGGATCAATTACATGTAGACAAAATATTGTTTTGGTTTTAAACTTTTAAAGAGTGTGCTGTGTGTAAGTCTTTATGGACTTGCTTTTATCGCTTAACATTATGCTACTTGTATTCACTCATGTTCTGTGTTATTGCAGTTCATTCATGTTTACCTCTGCAAAGTTATTTCATGATACTCATACAGCATTCTGTCAAAGGATTATAATTTTCTTGCTGTTACAAACAGTACTGCCGTGAACATGCCTGACCATCTCCTAGTGCTCATGGGCAAGATCTTCTTTTGGGCATACACTTATGAGTGGAATTGCTAAAACATAGGCTATGCAAACATTCAACTTGACAAGCAAATTTTATTTTATTCTTTATTATCTATCTATATATATCTATATATCTATATACCTGTTATCTGTATGCATAAAAAGGTTATATATATAGGGCCGCCTGGGTGGCTCAGCGGGTTAAAGCCTCTGCCTTCAGCTCAGGTCATGATCCCGGGGTCGTGGGATCGAGCCCCACATCGGGCTCTCTGCTCGGCGGGGAGCCTGCTTCCTCCTCTCTCTCTGCCTGCCTCTCTGCCTACTTGTGATCTCTGTCTGTCAAATAAATAAATAAAATCTTTAAAATAAAAAAGGTTATATATAATCACTTTATTTTCAGTCATTCCACATAATTTTAAGGGTAACTCTTCTAAGCAACAATTATTGGATTTTTTTTTGTTTGTTTTCATCATCCAAACCAAGAGTTTAATTTACCTGTTATAATTACTGTTGTTTAGAATTTGTTCTTGCTATTTTATTTCATATTTTCACTATTTTTAACTTTATTCTTTTTGATAAGTACATAAGGATAGCTAATTGTGGTTTCAGTTTGTATTTTCTTAATGGTGAATTATATATTTTTAATTTAAATTTTAATTAGTTAATGGTGCAATATTGGTTTCTGGAGTAGAATTCAGTAATTCATCACTTATATGCAATACCTAGTACTCATCATGACAAGTGCACTCCTTAATACCCGTCCCATCCCCCGCCCACCTCCCTCCATCAACCGTCACTTTGATCTCTATTGTTGAGTCTCTTATAGATTGTTTCCCTCTCTTCTTCCCCCTCTTCTCTTATGTCCATTTGTTTTCTCTCTTAAATTCCTCATGTGAGTGAGATCATATGGTATTTGTCTTTCTCTGACTGACTTATTTCACTTAGCATAGTATACTCTAGCTCTGTCCACATTGTTGGAAATGGCAAGAGTTCATTCTTTTGGATGGCTGAGTAATATTGCATTGTATTTATATATATAGCACATCTTTATCCATTTATCAGTCAATGGACATGGGCTCTCCCCATAGTTTGGCTATTGTTGATAATGCTGTTAAAAACATGGGGTGCATGTACCCCTTCAAATCTGTACTTTTGAATCCTGGGTAAATACTTAGAGTGTGATTGTTGGATCATAGGGTGGTTCTATTTTTAACTGCTGAGGAACCTCCATACTGTTCTTCAGCATGACTGCACTAGTTTGCATTCCCACCAACAGTGCAAGAGGATTCCTCTCTCTCCGCATCCTCACCAACACTTATTGTCTCTTATGTTGTTAATTTTAGCCATTCTGACAGGTGTGAGGTGATATCTCATTGTAGTGAGTGATGTTGAGCATCTTTTCATGTGTCTGTTAGCCATCTGGATGTCTTCATTGGAAAATGTCTATTCATGTCTTCTGCCCATTTCTTAACTGGATTATTTGTTTTTTGAGTGTTGAGTTTGATAATTTCTTTATAGGTTTTAGACACTAACCTTTTATCCGATACTTCATTTGAAAATATCTTCTCCCAATCCATAGACTGCTTTAATTTTGTTGATTGTTTCCTTCAACATGCAGCTGCTTTTTATCTTGATGAAGTCCCAATAGTTCATTTTTGAACTATTCATTTTGTTTCTCTTGCCTCCGGGGATGTGTCTTGTAAGAAGTTGCTGTGGCCAAGATCAAAGAGGTTGCTGCCTGTGTTCTCCTCTAGGATTTTAGTGATTTCCTGTCTCACATTTAGGTCTTCATCCATTTGGAATTTATTTTTGTGTATGGTGTAAGAAAGTGGTCCAGTTTCACTTTTCTGTGTGTTTCTGTCCAGTTTTTCCAGCACCATTTGTTGGAGAGTCTTTTTTTCCATTGGATCCTCTTTCCTGCTTTGATGAAGATTAGTTGACCATGTAGTTGTGGATCCAATCATGGATTCTCTGTTCTGTTCCATTGATCTATGTGTCTGTTTTTGTGCCAGTACCATGCTCTCTCGATGACCACAGCTTTGTAATATGGCTTGAAATCTGGAATTGTGATGCCTTCAATTGTGATGCCTTCAATCTTTTCAAGATTGCTTTGCTATTCGGAGTTTTTTGTAGTTCCATACAAAATTTAGTATTGTTTGTTCTGGCTTTTGAAAAATGCTGGTGGTTTTTGTTTTTGGTTTATTTATTTATTTATTTATTTGGGAGAGACAGAGTGAGAAGGAAGGCATGAGTGTTGAGGGGCAAGGCAGAGCAGGGAGCTGAACATGGGGCTCAATTCCAGGACCGTGAGATCATGACCTGAGCTGAAGGCAGATGTTTAACTAACTGAGGCACAGAGGTGCCCTGCTGGTGGTATTTTGATGGTGATGCATTAAATGTGTGGATTGTTTTGGGTACTACAGACATTTAACAATATTTGTTCTTCCAATCTATGAGCATGGGATGCTTTTCCATTTCTTTGTGCCATCTTCAATTTCTTTCATAAGTGTTCTATAGTTTTCAGAATACAGATCTTTGACTTCTTTAGTTAGGTTCATTCCTAGGTATCTTATTATTTTTGGTGCAATTAAAAATGGGATTGATGGGCGCCTGGGTGGCTCAGTGGGTTAAAGCCTCTGCCTCCAGCTCAGGTCATGATCTCAGGGTCCTGGGATCGAGGCCCGCATCGGGCTCTCTGCTCAGCAGGGAGCCTGCTTCCCCCCCTCTCTCTGCCTGCCTCTCTGCCTGCTTGTGATCTCTCTGTCAAATAAATAAATAAAATCTTTAAAAAAAAATGGGATTGATTCCTTGATTTCTTTTTCTGCTGGTTTGTTATTGGTGTATAGACCTGCAACAGGTTTCTGTACATTGTTTTTCTATACATTGATTTTATATCCTGCAACTCATGTATGAGTTCTAGCAAATTTTTGGTGGAGTGTTTCAGGTTTTCTACATAGAATATCATGTCATCTGTGAATAGAGATAGTTTGGTTTCTTCGTTGCTGATTTGGGTGCCTTTAATTTCTTTTCCTTTATTTCTCTTCTTCTATTCTGAATGACAGCCTTGCTGTATAAAGTATTCTTGGCTGTTTATTTTCCCCATTCAGCACATGGAATATATCCAGCACTTTGAATGTATTCTGCCATGTGTTCAAGTTTCTGTGGACAGATCTGCTGTGAACCTCATCTTTCTGCCCTTGTAAGTCAAGGACTTTTTTCCCTTGCTGCTTTCAGGATTCTTTCCGTGTCTGTGTATTTTGTGAACTTAACTGTGATATGCCTTGGCAAGGGTCAGCTTTTGTTAAATTTAATGGGAGTTCTCTGTTATTCTTGGATTTTGATGTCTGTCCTTTCCCAGATTAGGGAAGTTTCAGCTGTAATTTGCTCAAATAAACCTTCTGCCCCCCTTTTTCTCTCTTCATCTGGGAATCCTCTGATATGAATGTTACTTCATTTTAATAAGTCACTGAGTTCCCTAAGTCTACCTTCATCATTTACTACCTTGTTTCCCTCTTCTTCTTCTTCTTCTTCTTTTTTTTAAAGATTTTATTTATTTATTTGACAGAGGTCACAAGTAGGCAGAGAGGCAGGCAGAGAGAGAGCAGGAAGCAGGCTCCCTGCTGAGCAGAGAACCCGATGTGGGGCTCGATCCCAGGACCCTGGGATCATGACCTGAGCCGAAGGCAGAGGCTTAACCCGCTGAGGCACCCAGGCGCCCCTCCCTCTTCTTTTAAGCTTCATTATTTTCTGTAATTTTATCTTCTCTATGACTGAGTCATTACTGTGCTTCATCCATCCTCATTTTATGGCATCCATTTGGGTTTGCATATTGGTAATAGCATTTTAAAATTTCATTCTGAGTGGACTTTAGTTTTATTTATCTCTGCAGTAAGGGATTATCTAGTGTCTTCTAAGTGTTTTTCAAGCCCAGCTAGTATCTTTATAATTGTGTTTTTCAAGCCCAGCTAGTATCTTTATAATTGTTTTAAGTTCTAGTTCAGAGATCTTACTTAAATCTGTACTGATTAAATCTCTATCATCTCTTTTTGTTCTTTCTTTTGAGGTCTTTGTGAGGTCTTGAAATTTTGGAGGGGAAAAAAAGCAAAATTAAAAAATAAAAAATAAAAATTTTAAATAAATATTTAAAAAATTTAAAATTTTTAAAAATTTCATTTATTTATTTAATTTATTATTTTTTAAAATAATATTTTATTTATTTATTTGACAGAGATCACAAGTAGGCAGAGAGGCAGGCAGAGAGAGAGAGGGGGAAGCAGGCTCCCTACTGAGCAGAGAGCCTGACGTGGGGCTCAATCCCAGGACTCTGGGAGCATGACCCGAGCCCAAGGCAGAGGCTTTAACCCACTGAGCCATCCAGGTGCCCCCCCCCCAATTTTTAAAATTTTATTAAAAATAAGTTAAATAAATAATAATAAATAAAGGAAGCTAGATCCTAGGTGTGTTTTGGTCAGCTTGTTATGAGAAACTTGATAGAAAAACTGTAGAAAGAACATTTTAAAAGTTAAAAAAATTAAAAATAGAATTAAAAAAATTAAAAATTGTTCTTTCTGGCAGTGTCTGGATGGCTTAATTGGTTAAGCTCAGGTCATGATCCTAGGGTCCTGGGATGGAGCCCTGTGTGGGAAATCCCTGCTCAATAGGGATCCTGATTCTTCTTCTCCCCCTTCTGCTTCCCCTGCCTGTGCGCTCTGACACACACTCTCTGTCTCTGTCAAATAAATACATAACATTTTTTTTTAAATTGCTCTTTTTATATTTTATCCCCCCAAAAAACAAAAAAACAAAACAAACAAAAAAATCCAAAGGGTGCTAGAGCCTCTTTTCCCTATCGCTGAAGCCCTGCAGCGCTCTCTACTCAGTAGACTTGGTGTGGCCAAAGGGTTTGTGCTGGTCTGGGGGAGGAGCCTGCTGCTGAATTCTCAGGTGGAATTCCGCTAGTGGACCGAAGCCGCAGGATGAGGGGGTGGGGCATGGTGTAGTGGTTCTGTTCTCCACTTGGTGGTGCTATTTAGCTCACTGAGGTGGATCAAGCTGGTTGGTGGGAGAGAAAATGGCTTCGCCCCTTCTCTTGCCTTGGAATGGGAAATGTGTGTCGTCTTGCTTTAGTGAGGTCTCACGGACACACAAACAATGAACTCCCGTGCCCCTGGTTGCCACCAGATCCCTGCCTTCACTGTGTTCGAACCGTCCACCTGTCAAGTGGCAGGACACGCGTATGTTTTATCTCAGGTGCTGCTGTGTTGCAAAACCCCACACTTAAGAGACCTCAGAGGCACAGACCCGCACTGATCTTTTGGAGGAGGGTATTGCTGTGCTGTGGCTGGTGCTGGCTTGTCCCAGAAGATAGTTGCGGATCACAGAGCGGGAGTTTATGGTAAATCACAACGCACAGCTGGCGCCAGGGTTTGCTGTCCTCAGCTGGTGTCTTTATTACTATAGTAGTGCGTAGGACGACTCAGTGGTGCCCGCAGGGTCCTCTGCCTGTGGAGAGGCCCTATCACCTCTCCCAAATGCACTCCAATCTGTGGCCAGTGTGGACTTGTCTCAGAAAACAGTTGCACAATGAAATAGTGGTTCGGAGTTTATGGTAAATTGCAGCACACAGCGAGTGCCAGGGATTGCTGCTCTCAGCCCTCCTTTGTTCCTCTCCTGGTGAGCAGGAGAGCTCAATGGTGCCCGCAGGGTCCTTTGTGTGCAGAGAGGCCATATCATCTCCACCAAATGCGCTCCAAGCAGGGGAACCACTTTGCTTCCGGGTGAGTCTGGGGATCCTCAGGCTGCCCTCCACGCTACTCCCCCAGGGGAGCTCTGCTCACCTCCCCAGGCATGACCTCTGAAACTTGAGACTCGGTGCTTCTCTGTTTATTAAAAAATGGTGGTATTGTAAACTTCTCCTTTTTCCCTGTCCGTGGTTTTGGGGGAATAGTTTTCTTGTGCAGTCTTGTTCACTCTTTTTTCCCCTCTCTTTCCTCCTTTCTCTCTCTCTCTTTCCTCCTCTCCAGCTTCTCCCTCTGAGATCAGGGCTCCCTCTCTTGGGGAGCGACCATGGGTCTTTTCTCCCATGAACCAACTCTCAACACTTCCTACCTTCCCCGGGTCATTTTTCCAGTTTGTAGACATGCAGCTTTGTTCTCTAAGACTTTCCATCGATTTCTTGGGTGTTCAGATGATTTGATATTTATCTATCTGTGTTTGAGGGAGGAGGCAAACTTAGGGTTGCCCTACTCCTCCACTATCTTACCTCTGTTTTCTGGCTAATGATACTAAACATCTTTTCATTTGTTTATTTGCCATTTGTTTATCATCTTTGTTAAAATATCTCTTCATGCCTTTTTCTCATGTTCCAACTGGATAGTTTTTTTTTTTATTGTTAAATTTCATGTGTTCTTTTTATATCCTAGGCACTTGTCCTCTGTCAGATACGTGATTTTAAAATATTTTCTCCCAATTTGTAACTTATCTTTTTATCTTCTTTATTGGTTCTTTTCACAGAAGAAAATTTTTAAACTTTGATGAAGTACAATTTATCAATTTTTTCTTTTATGGATTGTGCTTTTGATGGTAAGTCTAAGAATTTGTTGCCTAATCCTAGATTCCAAGGACTTCTTCTATTCTTTTCCTATAAGTTATAGTTTCTTTTCTTTGCTTTTTTCTTTTTTCTTTGCTTTTCTTTTCTTTTCTTTGTTTCCCCCCTCCCTTCCTTCCTTTCTTTTTTTCTCCCTCCCTCCTTTTCTCTTTCTTTCTTTCCTTCCTTCCTTCCCTCCTTCCTAGGATCCACTTATTTATTTGTGAGGGAGAGAGAGCCAGTGAAGAGGGGCAGAGGGAGAGGGAAAGAGAGAATCTTAAGCAGACTCCCTGATGAGCATGGATCCCGATGCAGGGCTCCATCCCACAACCCTGGGATTGGACCTGAGTCGAAACCAAGAATGGGAAGCTATAATCAACTGTGTTACCCAGGCCCCCTGTTTTTGTTTTTGTTTTTAAATAGACTTTATTTACTTAAAAATAGACTTTATTTTTAAGAGCAGTATTGCATTCATAGAAATATTATACACAAGGTACAGAGATTTCTCCCATCCAAGTACTAACCAGGCCCGACAAGCTACAGAGATTTCTCATATATTCACTGCCTTACATAGGCATAGTCTCCCCCTTTATCAGCATGCCCCCCATGCTAGTGGTACGTTTGTTACAATTAATAAAGCTGCATTGACACATCATTATCATTCAGAACCCACAGTAGGGTTCATTCATGTGTTGTACATTCTGTGGGTTTGGAAAAATTTATGATGTATATCCCCAGTTACAGTATCAATCAGAATAGTTTCATTGCCCTAAAGTTCTCCACCGCCCCCCCCAACCAGGATACTCCTGTACCTCTTCCCAGCATTTACTCAGTACATAATGTCACAGAACTAACTCTGGTGGTTCTTTCTTTTTTTTAATTGACAAATTCATTTTATTTTATTATTATTTTTTTAAATTAGATTTTATTTATTTATTTGCCAGAGAGAGAGAGAGAGAGAGAGAGCGCGAGCCCAGGCAAGCCGAGTGGCAACAGAGGCAGAGGGAGAAGCAGGCTCCCCGCCAAGCAAGGAGCCCGATGTGGGACTCGATCCCAGGACGCTGGGATCATGACCTGAGCTGAAGGCAGCTGCTTAACCAACTGAGCCACCCAGGCATCCCTTATATTATTTTTTATATTTAATACTTTGTTAAGCTTTTTCAAAATTCCAGTATAGTTAACACACAGTGATATGTTAGTTTCAGGTGTACAGTACAGTGATTCAACAATTCTGTACATTACTTGGTGCTCCTCATAAGTGTACTCTTAATCTCCTTCACCTATTTCACTCAGCCCCCAACCCCCTCCCCTCTGGTAACTCTTCATTTCCTGTAGTTTAAGAGTCTGTTTCTTGGTTTGTCTTTCTCTATTTTTTCTTTGCTCATTTGTTTTGTTTCTTAAATTCCGTATATGAATGAAATCATATGGTATTTGTCTTTCTCTGACTTATTTCACTTTCCATTATACTCCCTAGCTCCACCCATGTTGTTGCAAATGGCAAGATTTCATTCCTTTTTATGGCTGAGTAATATTCCATTATTTATACATAGAAAACATCTTCTGTGTCCGTTCATGTATTGATGGACGCTTGGGCTGCTTCCATACTTTGGCTATTGTAAATGATGCTGCAATAAATGCAGGGGGTGCATGTACCTTTTTGAATTAGTGTTTTTCTTTTCTTTTTTTTTTTTTTTCTTGTAAATGTCTGGCAGTCATTGCCCTAAAAATCTTATGTGCTCCACTTACTCATTCTTCCTTCTTCCTTAACTCCTGACAGCCATTGATCTTTTTACCATCTCCATAGTTTTGCTTTTTCCAGAATGTCATCTAGTTGGACAGCTATAGTATGTAGAGTTTTCAGATTGGCTTATTTTAGATCGGCTTTTGGTATACATTTAAATTTCCTCCACGTCTTTTCCTGACTTGATAGCTCATTTCTTTTTAGCACTAAATGATATTCCATTGTCTGAATGTATCACAGTTTATCCACTCACCTATTGAAGGATATCTTGCTTGCTTTCAAATACTGGCAATTATGAATAATGCTGCTGTAAATATCTGTGTACAGGTTTTTTGTGGACATGTTTTCAGCTCCTTTTTGATAAATACCAAGGAATGTGATTTCTGGATCATATGGTTAGAATATGTTTAGTTTTGTAAGGAACCACGAGACTTTTCTGAAGTGGTGATATTTCTTCCTGGTTTTCTTTGGAAGCACTTCTTTAATAAATCACTTACTCACAAGTCCTCGTCTCAAGGTCTGCATCTGGGGAAGCTGACTAAGACATCCATCAAAGAAGTTCAGAGGTGGACAGTTGCCTATCTGGAACTTGAGGGTGTGTAGCACTGTTACTGTGGTCACTGCTGGGGTGGAGGAGGGAGGAGTCCTGGCCAAGTTGCCATGATCTTGTCGTTATGGAGACAGACGTGCTGGGCTTCATCACAAGGCTGCTTCCCTCCAGGTATGATGTTGCTGTGGAAACACAGAGCCTGAAGCCTCAAAGAACACTCTGTTCTAATCCCAGCTGCTTTATCCATCTGCTTTGTGTCTCATTAGAGAAGGAGCCTAGCAAGACAGGAGGCTTTGACCACATCTCTATTCAATCCAGTTCTCTAGAGAAGGGCCCCACCCCTGGACTTTTTCCTAGGTGAGTGGGAATCTTGGGGTATTTTTAGGTGAGGTTTGCTAAATTAGATGGTAACAAAATCTTGTGCTGCATGGTTTTCAAAATGACTGCTGGGAATTGCACTTACCACATATTTCAATTAAGATCAAGCGGGTCCACCTTAACTTCAGCTTTATTTTGAAGCTGTAGATTCTTTCAGCATTTACCTCTGTGTTTCCAGAAATGGGAACGAATATGTTAACTCATGGTTAATGTCTTCTGTGGACAAGGAAGCAAGATTTTAAGTGGCGTTGCTATAGGACGTGGTATCTCTCCATGGTGATGGCACTGCTGCTGGAGACTGAGCATAGGTATTCATGTGGCCTGAGGTTATTTCCTCAGTGGGTGACAGTGATTCTTGGTTACATGCTATGTAGTAGACACAATTTCTTGGTTAAGAGCATGGGCTTTAGCATTATATGTTGTCTTAGTGTGAGGATCTATAATGAAATACTGTAGACTGCGTGGCTTAAATAACAAACATTTATTTCTCTCAGTTCTGGATGCTAGGAAGTCCAACATCGAGGTGTTGGCAGATACCGTGTCTGGTGAGAGCTCTCTTCTTAGTTTGCAGATGGCCACCTTCTTGCTGTATTCTCACTTGGCAGAGACTGAGTGAACTCTGGTCTCTTCTTCTTATAAGTCCCATCATAAGGGGACTTTACCTCATACCTTATCTAAACCTAATTGCCCCCAAAGGTCTCACCTTTAAGTACCATGATATTGAGGATTAGGACTTCATTATATGAATTTTTTTTTTTTTTTTTTTGTGGGGGGAAATAAACAAGTCTGTCCATACCAGGTGTTTTTTTTTTTTTTCTTATTTGTTGAGTTTTTGTCTCTTTTCTTGAAGAGTCATAAAAAAGAGGTCTCTTTTATTGTAAAGAGTTATTTACGTTGCCATTTAGAAATGGCAATGGCTTTTGCTTTTCACTGTTATTTTTACTCTTATTGTAATTAAACTTTGAGGGGCGCCTGGGTGGCTCAGTGGGTTAAGCCTCTGCCTTCGGCTCAGGTCATGATCTCAGGGTTCTGGGATCGAGCCCGGCATCGGGCTCTCTGCTCCGCCCGGAGCCTGCTTCCTCCTCTGTCTCTGCCTGCCTCTCTGCCTACTTGTGATCTCTGTCAAATAAATAAATAAAATCTTAAAAAAAAAAAAGGAAATTAAACTTTGTCAATGAATTAGAATTTCTAAATTTAATTCCTGACATTTTACTATCTGTATCTCTTAGGAGTATCAGCTAGTTTTGAGAATCAAGATCAATTTTCAGAGGAAAGCAACAATATCAGTCAGGGCTCAGACAAGAAAACAGAAATCACTCTGGGTATCTCAAACAGAACAAGATTTGATATGGGAAGTGAATTGCCTATAAAAATCACTGAGAGGACTGGGAGAGCAAAAGCCCAGAGACCACTACCTGGTATGGTATGGTCCGGTCCATCCAAGAAGCCAGAGAGATTTTAATGTCCCGCACAGGTGAGGAATTGTTAGGAAACCAGAGCCAGCCTACACAGATCTTTGCAGTCCCTAGAGAGTGAATTGCAAGGGAGCAAGGAAGCTATTATTAAAACCTCCTTTTGTAAAGCCCACCCCTCTGCTAATGCTAGCAGAGTCTTGCATGAGTATATCCCTGTATTCTAGGCTAAACCCTACCCACCACCCTGCTGGCATGAATACATGACATTTAGTTCCCAGGCTTCCAGCCCTTGTGATGTAAAGAAGATCAGAGAAGGGGATGGGAGAGTGTGCAGGGCCCATCGACGATATCTGGTTGTCATTCATTTTATACGCCCAGGCCCCAGCATCCTACTTTTATTTCAGAGCACGTATAATTATGAATTGGATTGTGATGTTTGCAAACCAGATATTTCTAACTAGTCTGTTGTAATTATGCTTTTGCCCTCGTGTGGCTGTATACATTGAATAGAGAAACTTCATGATTATATGTACAATAGATTATTTGATTTCAGGTCAACTAAAGGTCAGCATGTATTTAGTGAAAGCCGAGGACCCGAGACCCAGTGATTACAATGCTATTAACTTGCTGGGATGGTAGAATAACAATAGCAATAGTGATGATGATGATGATAAAAATGATGGTGATGATAATGATATGTGGTAGATACCATTACTCTCCTTGGGTTACAGATGAAGGCAACGTAGAATCAGGTGGTTAAAGAACTTTCCCAATTTCATACAGCTTGTAAGTGACAGAATCTGGGATTTGAATCTCAAACTAGCTCTTACGCACTACAAAACACACAGAAATTCTATATTCATCGGTTACTTTACGCTAAGTGATTTTACTGAATGCCACCAAAGTATGAATCTCCTCTGATTCTGCCTTCCGTTTACCCATGTATCTTGTGATAAAATCAGTGGTTTAAATTTGGGAGATTTCTCTGTGGCAGACACGATGCTAAAGGATTTGTATTGAATGTGTCATTTACTAATAAGCAAAACAACTTCAGGAGGTCTGGGGAGGTTAAGTACTCTATCCAGTGTCACACAGTAAGGAAGTGGCAGGGCCTGGATTTAAACTGTAGAGCTGCACTGGCCAATATGGTAGCTATAAGCCCAATGTCATGACGGAGCACTTGGAATATGGCTGGTTGGAATTACGATGTGAGATGCATATTGGATTTCAAAAACTTTTTGCACTGTGGTGCATCTGGGAGGTGCTGTGGCGTGAAGTAAGACAACTACGCTTCCAGTCTTGATCTCCTAGGAGTTCATCTAAAAGGTATTGAGGCATGAAGACTTTACTGAGGGCAAGGGGACCTGTGTAGGGGTGGGGTGGGTTTGGGGGGTGGGACTCTGGAGGGATAGTAGAAATTTATATTTCTTAGAAATGCCAGTGACATTTTGAGGTTAGTGAACAGGTCAGTGTTGCTGGAGGGGTGTGTTGTAGTCAGAGATTCTTTGTTACAAATCTCTCACTCTGGTTTAAGCTCAAAGGGGGAATTTTCTGGTTGGATGCAAGGCTATCCTACAACACAGGCAGTTGGTTCACCCAGGTCTTGGGTGGGACTGGAACCAGGGCTTTGAAACTAGCCAGGAACAGCGGAGTCCCCTCTTCCTCTTTTCCTGGAGCTCCTCGTCTAACACCTCAGTTTCTCTCTTTGCTTCATTGTCCTCTTTCTAGGTTAACTGGCTTATTCTGCTTCTCTAAGCTCATGGTGGAAACACTGATTGACTGGGTCCTCCTTTGAAATTGCTGGGTCCTCATTTGAAATTCCCTGGGGAGGAACCTGATTGGCTGGGCTTTGGTCAAACATTCTCCCCTATTTCAATTGATGAGTCAAAATATGCACATGAAATAATATGACAGCTACAGAAGTAAGTGCTTCTGTATTTTTTATCCACTCTTCCATCACACATGGGGAAGTTCCTCAACTCTTTTGCCTTTCAGAATAATTTTAAGAATTCCTTTACTATTCCATTATCATGTTCCAGCCCTTAACCTACTAAAGCAATATTGAGCTATTTTATTTAGGAATGTTCCCAATCATGGTGTTCTGAGAAGTGTTCTTGGGTTTGGCCAGTGTGTGTACCTCCTATTGTTCCCATCTTTTACGTATAAAACTCGATTAGACTCAGTAGCTTTGTTCTTTCTATTTCCCCAGTACTCCTACCTTCTATTTATATAGATAGTTTTATATTTTATCAATTTGTCTTGAGACAGAGTGGACCATGCTGTTCTGGAAGACAAGAACTATGTTTTGCTTATATTTTACCTTCCTAATGCTGCTGCCTGGTATACTTTCCATAAACATGTGTTGAATGAAAGAATAACACTGCATTTTCTATGCAAAAAAATTAAGGTTTTGTATCTTTTTTTTTTTAGATTTTTAAAAAAATTTATTTATTTGACAGACAGAGATCACAAGTAGGCAGAGAGGCAGGTAGAGAGAGAGGAAGGGAAGCAGGCTCCCCGCTGAGCAGAGAGCCCGATGCAGGGTTCGACCGCAGGACCCTGGGATCAGGACCTGAGCCAGAGGCAGAGGCTTTAACCCACTGAGCCACCCAGGCGCCCCTAAGGTTTTGTACTTTTATAACCTGCTATATATCACCTGTTTCCTGATCCTTTCTAACCTACCAGTATTGCTTTTAAAATATGTTGTGTTTTGGACTGCCTTTCTTAGATGGGGAAGATAGTCACTTAAGATGATTTTTAAATACCCAAAACTCATTCACGTGAGTGATGAGACTTGGCAGTTGAATTTCCTGAATTTGGCACATTTCCTCTGGAAGGACTTTTCTCAGTAGGGATCACCCTACAGAAATGCTTTACAAATGGTTTCTTTGAAGGGAGCCTCTAAGCTAGAGAATGCTGATTCAGTCCCCTGTAGATCTTGGTCTTGTGAAGGTTTCTGAACTGAATTATGCAGCCATCTCTCACTGTCTGATCTGGCTACTCTGAGCCTTCTCAGCCACGTTCCTGGGCATGAAAATTACCCAGAAAAATTCAGAATGAAGTGGCCAATTCGAAGTCTGCTGCCATAGGGTTAGCTACAGAAGTGGCTGTTTTTGGACTATTTAACTGTCTACAGGCTCAGATCTCCTGGACAGCAGCCAAGTCTGCTCCATATTATGCTATGGAACTAAAACTCAAAAGTAAAATAACACCCCTGCCAATTTTAGAGCTTTGAAACCTTGACAGTAATTATTAAAAACTGTTAACAGTCCAAATTCTCTAGCAGTTTAATGCCATAAAAATTAAGCCAAACCTTCAATCAAGGGTTTCTAATATAAATTTCTCTGTGCTAGCTTTGTTAGTGAAGAATGAGTTTAACTGATTCACATATTACATGTGAATTAACCGGGAGGGGATTGCCATAGTATTATGAGAAACTGGCTTATTTTATCCTTAAAACGAGGACATTTCCATCTAGACCGGTAAACTGAATTATTTTTCTGGTTTACACCGAACATACGATACTGATAACTGCCAGTGTTCATTTTATGCTGCTGAAAGACATGGCTCAGTTGTTTATGGGGTGAAAGGGGATGGAGTTAACACGGGCCGAATACTTCCTAGGAGCCAGGAGATTTACACACTTCATACTGTTTAACATCTAGCCACTCACAAGAAGATCATCCTGCTTTACAGGTGAGGAAAGGGGTATGTTAGTAAGTAGCACACCTGGTACTTGACCTCTCATCTGTATGACGTGAAAGCCTCTGCTGCTTCTCATCCCCCAAGTTAGCCCCTTTCCTGTTCACCTTCAGGCCCTTTGCTTTTTAAATTCTTTAAGTATTAAAATATATAGATTGAATATATTTATGTATATGACAAGTCTAAGAGTAGTTTTCTTTGGATATGATGAAGATAATGATCCATTTCCCAAATTTAACTCAAATTATAGTGATAGGGGTCTCCCTTGGCTCTATGACCAAGACCATGGTGTTCCCACTCTAGTTCTGAGTGCCCTGGGGCTCCCTCATGTGTCCCCAGGAAAAAAGAATGGCCCACAAGTGCTTCTGCCCTGCTCCTGTCAGGACCCTATACTGAGTCTCTAATATCTCTGAGGGTCTCCCTCTCTCCACGCTGGGCCCTGACTTCAGCCCAGGACGTTTTTGAGGTTGTGTCTTCAGTTTTCTTTGTGGCTCTGTTACCCTGTCAGCTCTGGTTTTCAGCACAGACTGCAGGACTTAGGGTCTCTTTAAACTCTGCAACGGAGACTTTATGACTTTCACAGTGTGCCTTGAATTGCTGGTTAGCTAACCTGAGCCTGTCTTTTGTCAAGGTTTCTAAATCTATTACGTGAAACCGGACAGCTTCACAATCATTAGAGTTAACATACTGTACTACTGTTCAAGTCACATACTTCAACGCTCCACTTTCTTTTTCTCCTTTCTATAATCCACCGTGGGAATATCTTGGTGTTTGTGATGCCGCTGCATGCCCGGAGTCATCCCCTCCTGAAATACCAACACCTAAGTGGTCCTTATCTCTGTCTGACCACAAGAGATTCAGATCCAGAATCGCATTTAGAAGGTCAGCTTTCTAGGGACGCTTTTGGTGGCAGCTATTCTCGTCTGAGTTCTTCCCCGAAAGCAATGCCTGGGACAAGGTCTTGCTTTCAAGATGCTCAGATTGGGAAGCATGAAAGTGGGAAGGGGAGAAAGCCAATCCAAGGTGCATTATGGTCTCCAGGGTGGGACACAAGAGCTCGATTCTTTAAGGGACCCATCGAGGAGCTGTGTAAAATGTGAAGGTCAGACAGGAGAGAAAATATATCTACTGTTTCTAGTTCCCCATTGGTCAGGGTTGCTCCCTGGTGTTGACTTCCTCCCACTTTTAGCCACCGGTGTGGTCAGAGTGGTTGGTCTGCAAGCATCTCACATGTTTTGGCAGTGATGGAGAAGCCCGAGGGCAGAAAGCGGGCTGTGTATTTGGGGGGTGGGTTTGACATAATGTGCGGTGCGGTTCCATCTGAGAGCCTTGGATTGCGTCAGTAGTGATGAGTAAACAGGTGGGTGGAGAGGGTATAAACTGGGACATAAGACGTGTCAGATCCAGAGACGATCTTGTTCTATGGCTTCCACAAATCATCACAAAATAACCAGACAGTAGGACACTTCCTAAAGTCTGGCTTAGTTGGTTTCAAATTATACCACATATGGGGCTTTACTGACTTGTCTGGTTGGGGAGCTCCGGTCCTCTTCAGTCCCTCTCATCAAGCATTCACAGCTATTGGGGTACAGACTCAAGGTCATACTGAGCAGAGGCAGGCAGTGTTTTTTCTAAACAATTGCTTAATTACATTCCTGAGGCTAGTGCCATATATGCACGGACATGTTTTTGGTGTAAGACCCATGTAATTGCTGATGTTTTCTGAGGACTGCGGTAGCATAAAAGGTGCCCCTCTGTGGCCCAGGGAAGCTGGAAATAGGCTTAATTTAACTCCACGTTGTGGGGGCAGAGATGTATGGCTCCCGTGATGAGGTGAATTCAGTCAGATCCACTTGGGAGGATTTTCCCACAATGTCCTGCTCTTCGCAGGGGGGAGTAGGACGGGAGCAAAGGGGGAGAACGTATGTTACCTGGAGATGCTAAACAGGTAATTCTCTAAAGCGTCCTCCACCCCATTTTCCTTCGAGAACACCGAGGCAGTTCATCGCTCAGTGGCTCCCTGGAGTTTTTGCTGTTGTTGGCATCTCTCCTGCTGTGCTCCATTGGCTTCCTACAGCAATATCCAAGGCCAGGAGCTGCCGTGGGGAGCGAGGGTGGCTGCAAACAGACCTCCCGGAACAAAGGAGTGATGCAAATTGATTAAGAAGCCGGCAGAGTACTTGTACTCTGTGTTACGTCCGCTTTGGAAAACCCACAGCTCCCCTCAGCCTCTTGGCCACAGGTACTGAAGGTGTCCTCAGTCCCCACCACTCGAGGGTCTGAACACGACTCTGCTTTTGAAAACCTGATCTTGAGGCTGCCAACAGGCTGTTTGCATGCCGCAGACCCTCTGCATGCAATGCGAGTCCAGCCTGCCACCCACCCAGCCAGGCTGGCCTCCCGGGATGCTTCTCTTGGCAGGAGCATCCTACAGCTGGGCCAGTTATTAGTGAGGTTCTGAATTATTCATGGCCATGCTTCCTTTCATTAGTGTGAACTGTCATGAATTGGTTGTAGTCGAAGTGATTTAGGGTTAAGGAACAAAAGAGTGAGATACATTTTTTTAGTTTAAAGTTATAGCTTGTTGGTTTTTTTTTTTTTTTGAAAGATTTTATTTATTTATTTGACAGACAGAGATCATGAGTAGTCAGAGAGACAGGCAGAGAGTGAGGAGGAAGCAGGTTTCCTGCCGAGCAGAGAGCCTGATGCGGGGCTCGATCCCAGGACCCTGAGATCATTTTTAAAAAAAATTTTATTTTATTTTTGTTTTCAGTGTTCCAGAATTCATTGTTTATGCACCACACCCAGTGCTCCATGCAATACGTGCCCTCCACAATACCCACCACCAAGCTCACCCCACCACCCACCCCTTCCAAAACCCTCAGTTTGTCTCTCAGAGTCCACAGTCTCTCTTGGTTTGTCTGCCCCTACAATGGACACTGAGATCATGACCTGAGCCAAAGGCACAGGCTTAACCCACTGAGTCACCTGGGTGCCCCATTTGTTGGTTTTTTGGTGGCTCTTTAAGCTCCTAACAACATCGTTAGCAGAAGTAGTTTGGTGTGTTCGGAAGGAACCCTGGACTCAAGAGTCCAGAAACCCTGGTTCCTGGACCTGTTTTCCTAGCTGGGACGCAGCCTTACTGTGCTTTAGTGATCACCTTGTCTAATGTCTCCATTCTTCAATTGAGCAAACAGAGCTTAGTGGTGGAACAGGGAACAGAAGCCAGCTGGCTGAATTCCCTCTTTGCTCTGATCTATATGATCTCACTGACCTATTGGGTATTTATTTAACCTGTGAGGATACAGCAAGAAGGCAGCGGTCTGCAAGCAGGAAGAGAACGCTCACCAGAAAGGCTAGCACCCTGGTCTTGGAATTCCAGCTTCTAAAACTTCAAGGAAATAAAGGTCTGTTGTTTTAGCCACCCAGTCTATGGTATTTTGTTACAGCAGTCTGAGCAGACTCATGCAGGGGGCTAGATTAGCATAACAAATAACATGGAGGACATGGGGAGATGGAGAGGAAAAGGGAGTTGAGGGAAATTGGAAGGGGAGATGAACCATGAGAGACTATGGACTCTGAAAAACAATCTAAGGGTTTTGAAGGGGCGGGGGGTGGGGTGGGAAGTTGGGGGAACCAGGTGCTGGGTATTAAGGAGGGCACGTATTACAAGGAGCACTGGGTGTGGTGCAAAAACAATAAATTCTGTTACGCTGAAAAGAAATAAAAAAGGAAAGAAAGAAAGAAAGCATAGACTACTAGAGATAGAAGACAACTTATCTTAATCTGAGTTCTTCCGAAAGCAGACCTGAGACAAGGATGAGTGAACACAGTTTATTTGGGAGGTGATGCCAGGAAGCAATGCTGAGAGTGTGAGAGAGTCAGAGAGGGATATAGGAAACCCCAAATGGGTATTCATTATGGGTCCTGGAGCTCCATATCCCTGGGGACTTCTGAAAAAATTGTGTGGAATAGGCGTCAAAATTTTCTACCGAAGCTCAGGAAAACTGTGATGTTCATAAACCAACTCACTGTCCCCATGAAAGTGTGAGGGTCACAGCACTTCTGGCCTACCTGACACATGCCAGCCTAGCAGCAGATTTCCTGGGATAGGGAGGTCTGTCAGGGAGAGAAGCAGCAAGGTGTACACAAGAATGCCTCATCTCCTCCAGGGACTGAAGGGACATGAACACAGCAGAGATAATGTTTACTATAGCAGAACTCTCACACTTCGAGGGGAACACCAAACACCGAGGGTTTTGTTAAAAACAGATTCTGATTGGTAGGTCTGGAGTGCGGTCCGAGATTCTGAATTTCTAATCTGCTCACTGTGATGCCATCGTAGCTTGTCTATGGGCCAGACTTTGAATAGAGAGAGTTCCACAAATATAAAAACAAAGCAGAGTAGCCTAGGGAAAGGGAGGGAAAAATAAAACAAGGTGAAATCAGAGTGGGAAACAGCCATAAGACTCTTAATCATAGCAAACAAACTGACAGTTGCTGGAAGGGGAGAGGGTGGAGGGATGGGGTAACTGGGTGATGGATACTGGGGAGGGCACATGATGTGATGAACACTGGGTGTTATAGAAGACTGATGAATCATTGAACTCTACCTCTGAAACTAATAATACACTATATGTTAATTCAGTGAACCTAAATAAAAAAAAAATAATTCCAGTCTTTCGTGAATTCAGCTGAGTTCAGCACATATTTCTGGAACACCTGCTGACTTGGATACTATGTTTAACACAGGGAATAGTGACAACGTAGAGAATATGTCTTGCGAACACTTCACAGATGATCTTAGGGTTTATCCTGTGTCAACCTTTTAAAAGAAACAGGTAAGCAATCCAGCCAGCAAAATCGAATCTTTTCAGGAATAGCAGAGGGACTGCAGCTTGGGACAGGCAAACCGTATGAGCTACAGGCAAGTCTGGAGAACAGAAGAGGAGAGGGCCCTTTCACGGAGGACAGGAGGAAGTTGCGGGGGGGGGGCCCTAGTTTTGAACAAAAGTCCACTGGAGTGTTACTGGACCAAAGTGGGCCCACTCCTTGGTGAGTTACATAGAAGATACCAGGTGGAGTGACCTCACAGAGTGATCTTTATTTGTACAAATAAGGAGGCCTGGGGGTAGAGTGCCTCCTCCAACAGGGGTAAGCAGGCTCCTTTTATTAGGATTTAGGATGAATATTGAGAGGGGGAGGCCTCTGAATGGGCATGCATGAAGTCGTGCATGGGCGGTCGGAAAATATGCCTGTATGTACATTAGTGATATACTAATGAAACATTACAAGGAAGCTGAGGTAACTGTTGACACTTGATGACACTTTGTGATTTATCTGTGCAGGCCGCACTCTAGATGTTTCTTTTCCTGTTCCAGTAATTTATTAGTGTTTCTCTACAAGATAAACTTGCTGGTTAGGCAGAGGCTCCTAAGGACTCTTCTGAGTTCAGGGGGTCTCACTGGTGACAGGAGGGAAACGAGAGAGTCAGGAGTAATAGCGTCTCCTGGTTGGCTGCCGGTGACGGCAGCTTGCTGTCACCCCGCTGGGAGGAAATCTTCCTTCTCTAGGGACTGTGCAAGCTGCAGCCAGTCGTCCGTGTGTGAGAGCCCTCTTCCTCTTCCGCGGCTTCCCTACTCCCAATTTTGAGTTAGGTTTCCTTAAGGCATTTTCACACCTGTTTTAATTGTCCAGGGTTGGAAGTACCTATACATATTTATCTGTTTTAAGAGACAGGGGAAACGTGGGATTCCAGAACTATTTCTGCTTCTTGGATGGAATTTCAGCCTGTAAAAATGGTAGAAACTATTAGCACAGATCTACCTCTACGTATGTGTCCCAACGTCTTAGTAGCAGCTCTCTGGGACCACGAGAGGGTTTTTATAAAGCCATTGCTCACTTTAACATTTTAAAACAAAAAAATAAAAAAATAAAATCTAGAATTGTAATAAAAATAGCCACATTTTTATAGTACTTCACAGATTACCGACTGCTTTCCACCACATTATCTCATTATATCCTTTGCAGGCTTGAGAGAATCTACAAATGGCATTTTAAAATAAATGTGTTGCGCATTAGGGCAGGTACATTACACAGCTGGGTACATGATATTCCAGATCCAGTGATGATGAAAAATGACTGTGAAGAAGGCGGCATACAAACATGTCCTGTGTCCTAGGGCACACAGAAAAACTGCATCAGCTGGGAAAAAGCAATTCAAACTCATGGTTAGTTTCTCGTAAATTTTCCAAGGGAAATGCTGAAACGTTTCAACGAGGGCATCATGGAAACCTTTGGTCTCTGTGCAGATCTTCCAGTTTGACCACTTGCGTTTCCATTCTGTTGAGAGGCTGGGGGCCATCTAGAGCCCCCACTCTCAGGTCAGGCACAAGCTTGGCTGTCGACACGATGGGCACACCACATGGCCGTCAACCTCTTGGGCTGGGCAGCCAGTGGTTTCAGCCAGTCAGATAAGGAAATGAAAATGAGATTTACCATCTGGTAAACACTTCCTTCAGACATTGTAAAATGAGCTGACTGTGATGACCTTCATAAAGATTTAGTCTCACGTGTCTGTGAGTATAATTATATCTACCAAATATTATCAATAGAGATTATGAATTATGTCTAATTTAGAATTACACCTAACTAAAAGTGGAGATTGTATTTATAATAAAATTCAATAATTTTATTTATAATAACTTCAATAACCTTGAAATATTGAGTGAAAGGGAAGCAAATGGATGTCATTCATGAATATTTTATCAGTTAGGATGCTTTTTGTTTTAAGAAATGGGATATTTAATAGAGACTAAAAATAAAAGTTTATTGTTCACATAGCATAAATCTGGAAACAAGTTTCCGAGGTTTGCTAATTCAGTGGCACAGTTGATATCTCGGTTCTGGGTCAGCTTCTCTGTGATTCTTCTGATTTTTATTTCATGGTTATAAAATGACTGCCATAGCTCCAAGCATCATGTCCTCAGATAACTGAATTCAAACAGGAAAGAAAGTGTTTCCTTTATACTTCTTCTCCTCCTCCTCCTACTTTTTTTTTTTTAAGAGAGAGAATGTGTGTGTGCAAGTGGGAGGGGAGGGGCAGAGGGAGGTGGAGAGAATTTTTTAAACATTTTATTTATTTGTTTGACAGAGAGAGAGATCACAAGTAGGCAGAGAGAGAGGAGGAAGCAGGCTCCCTGCTGAACAGAGTCTGATACAGGGCTCGATCCCAGAACCCTGAAATCATGACCTGAGCCAAAGGCAGAGGTTTATTAACCCACTGAGCCACCCAGGTGCCCAGATGGAGAGAATCTTAAGCAGGTTTCATGCCCAGCATGGAACCCAAAGCGGGCTCAATCTCAAGACCCTGAGATCATGACCTGAGCCAAAATCAAGAGTCTGATGCTTAACCGACTGAGCCACTCAGGTGCCCCTTCTTCTTCTTCTTCTTTTTTTAAAATTTATTTATTTTTTATTTATTTATTTTTTAATTTATTTATTTGACAGAGAGAGAGACAGAGAGATCACAAGCAGGCAGAGAGGCAGGCAGAGAGAGCGAGAGGGGGAAGCAGGCTCCCTGCCAAGCAGAGAGCCTGATGTGGGGCTTGATCCCAGAACTCTGGGATCATGACCTGAGCCGAAGGCAGAGGCTTAACCCACTGAACCACCCAGGTGCCCCAGCCCCTTCTTCTTTTTAATCATGGAGAAAAGTTGTTCTGAGAAGTTCCGACTAGGTTATCCTCAGGCCCTTTGGACTAGAAGTGGGTCATATGCCCACGCTCACACCAATTACTGGTAGAGGAAATGAAATCAACGTGGCTGCCTTGGCTAATTACGTTTAATCTTTTAGTGCTGGGATAGAGTCCAAACTTCCTTGAGCACACTGCTTCCTCAAATCTGAACAAAATAAGTGTTATTAATAAGGAAAAAAAGGAAATGGCTTTTGAGAAGACAAGCAATATTGTCTGGTGCACATATTTTCTATTGTTTCTTTAGAGGTTCTTGGTTGCTTACTGAAACAGAGACACATTCAGGGGTTAAAATAAAAAACTGACATTGAAAAATTGAATTCTACAGGAGGATAAAATCTTTTTATGGGTTTTCAAAACCCCATGCCTGGGGTTTTCAGAGGGATACAAAGAGAAATAGCAAAGCTCAAGTTACTGGAGGAGATTTTGAAGGAAATTTTCAGGGAAATTCAGAGATTTAAAGGAGAGAAAAAGTGTAGGGAGGGAAGTAAATATGGGGGAAGGAGGATTTAAACAAGGGTTGCTGTGATCGGGTACCCATCCCCTTCATGTATTCAAAAAAACACAGCTAAGCATGTGTGTTAATCTAGAATTGATGTCTGTTTGGTGGCCTGTGTCTCTTTTCAACCTTGTTCAGTAGGACACATTCTCATTGTAGATCTCAAGGGGCAGCATACTAGTTTCCCCACTGACCCCGTTCCCAATGGAAAAGCCAGTTTAGACCTGTGGGAAGGTTCTATGGAAATTATAGGATGTTAGAAACCCCAACATGATGCCAGACGCATCTCAAATTCCAAGATGGCTGCTCAAGCTTTCGCCATGACATCACATTCTTACATGCAGGAAGGAAGTAAAAGGAAGTTGAGGCGGCCAAGGACAGTGCTGGCTGGTTTCTTAAGGATGATTCTCAGTCACTATCTCATGATACATCTATTTGTATAGATCCTGTCAATCAGAATTTAATCATGTGGTCAGACTAGCTATATGGGAGTATGGAAATGTCTATATTTCGAGTCGCCATGTCCTTAGCTAAAGATTCAATTAGTATGAAAGAAAAGAAGGGTGCATATTGGAGGAACAACAACAAAAAGAGCCTCTTCCAGATGTATACCCTCTCTATAAATGGGAAATGGGCTAGCATTTTTATTATTCTCTGTTTTTGTTCATGCTATTTACTTAGCATGGAATGCCCTTATTTCTCCCTTGCATTATACATATCTCCCTAATTCCTTTGTTGTCTACTGAAATTTTTCTCACCTTCAAAGCTTAATTCAATGTCACTTCATCAAAGGAATCTTCTTGGATTTACCTATCAGGACTAACCTTTTCTGTGCTCCCCAGCCCATTACTCCTATTTTTATTATAACAAAGTATACATTCCATTTCACATTATCAGCAGTTGTTTATTTTTTCCTTTAGATTGTAAATTTCCTGAGGGCTGGGTCCTGGATTTAATCATGTCCAAATCCATACAGGTCCTACCGAAAGAGAGGTAAACTCAAATCTTGTTTAAGCAAATGTAATTTTGCATTATTTTATCACTCACAGCCATGTGTACTCCTAGCTACTAGAAGATCATTTGACAGAGTTTGGCATCACTCTATATCTAAACTAGTGATTAGACAGATACCACCTAAAAAAGCTAGAACATTCAAAGAATGTTAATAAATGAAAGATCAGGAAATATTCTTAAATTGGTGCTATGATGTTTTCTCAATTTTCAGTGTTACAGGGCTTGGTAGGGTGGAGGAAGGAGGTAGGCTATGATCTAGCACACCTGATTTAAAATCTTGGTTGAGTGACTTACAGATTTGTGACCTCAGGTTGGGAAATTATTCTCCCTAAGTCAGAGTTTCCAGATCTACAAAATATAAATGAAAATACTAACTTTGCAGTGTCATTTTGAGAATTAGATGTTTGCAAAGAGCCTGGCACTTAGATGATACTCGTTATTGGGCATTATTATAATCACTGTACTGCAGATTTGGAATGATTAAGGGAAAAGCCCTATGTTGTCCTATCCCAGAGCCACAGAGCTGATTATACATGCATCAGGGGTTCTTGCAAGGATATTTGCCATAGAAGGCAAGGAGTGTTATTACTGGTAACAGAAATTGACTCCATATTATACTCCAAAATTGTGAGGAAATTTGGCATATCAACATGGACAATATCCCTCCAACATGCATTTTATTTTATTTATTTTTTTAAAGATTTTATTTATTTATTTGACAGACAGAGATCACAAGTAGGCAGAGAGGCAGGCAGAGAGAGAGGAGGAAGCAGGCTCTCTGCCGAGCAGAGAGCCTGATGCGGGGCTCGATCCCAGGACTCTGGGATCATGACCTGAGCTGAAGTCAGAGGCTTTAACCCACTGAGCCACCCAGGCGCCCCTCCAACATGCATTTTAAAAGTCTCCAAAATAAAAACTTAGACACAAAGTACAAGCATTTACTGATGCTCTCCATAGTTAGGGCAATATGTAGGGTAAGAATAAAAATGATGAAAGTAGCAATTCCACTGGAATGTGGGCTGAAGCACGCCTATTAAATTGGATCCATAGTTACAGTAGCCTGAGCTGTTCATAGTTCTTTGAGGAGGAGCAGCTAAACCCCAGATTTTGTCTTTATTGATGACAGTGTAGAAGTTATGCATATCACAGACGAAAAGCAATCAGTGACATAGCTGTCAGAACTCAGGGTCAGAATAAAACAGTAGATATCATAATTTTAAGGAAAATCAGAAATGTTTATGTAGAGACTTGGTTAAAAATGACTTGTGGTTGCTGAGACTAGAACTTCTAGTACATTGTTGAATAGCAGTGGTGATAGTGGACATCCCTGCCATGTTCCTGACCTTAGGGGAAATGCTCTCAGTTTTTCCCCATTGAGAATGATATTCACTGTGGGTTTTTCATAGATGGCTTTGATGTTATTGATGTATGTACCCTCTGTCCCTACACTGTGAAGAGTTTTGATCAAGAAAGGATGCTGTACTTTGTCAAATGCTTTTTCTGCATCTGTTGAGAGTATCATATGGTTCTTGTTCTTTCTTTTATTAATGTATTGTATCATATTGATTTGCAGGTGTTGAACCAACCTTGCAGCCCAGGAATAAATCCCACTTGCTTGTGGTGAATAATCCTTTTAATGTACTGTTGGATCCTATTGGCTGGTATTTTGGTGAGAATTTTTGCATCCATGTTCATCAGGGATATTGGTCTGTAATGCTCCTTTTTTTTTGATGGGGTCTTTGTCTGATTTTGGGATCAAGGTAATGCTGGCTTCATAAAATGAGTTTGGAAGTCTTCATTCCATTTCAATTTTTTGGAACAATTTGAGGAGAAGAGGTATTAATTCTTCTTTAAATGTTTAGTAGAATTCCCCTGGGAAACCATCTGGCCCTGGGCTTTTGTTTGTTGGGAGATTTTCAATTACTGCTTCAATTTCCTTACTAATTATGGGTCTGTTCAGGTTTTCTGTTTCTTCCTGGTTCAGTTTTGGTAGTTTATATGTCTCTAGGAATGCATCCATTTCTTCCAGATTGTCAAATATGCTGGTGTATAGTTGCTCATAATATGTTCTTTTAATTGTTTGTATTTCTTTGGTGTTGGTTGTGATTTCTCCTCTTTCATTCATGATTTTATTAATTTGGATCTTTTCTCTCCAATACTTCTAGAATTCATATAGGAATTCAGGAAAGTATTAGGATATAAAATCAATGCACAGAAATCAGTTGCATTTCTTTACACCAACAAGACAGAAGAAAGAGAAATTAAGGAGTCAATCCCATTTATAATTGCACCCCAAACCATAAGATACCTGGGAATAAACCTAACCACAGAGGCAAAGAATCTATACTCAGAAAGCTATAGAATACTCATGAAAGAAATTGAGGAAGACACAAAGAAATGGAAAAAAAGTTCCACACTCATGAACTGGGAGAACAAATACTGTGAAAATGTCTATGCCACCTAGAGCAATCTACACCTTTAATGCAATCCCTATCAAAATACCATCAATTTTTTTCAAGGAAATGGAACAAATAATCCTAAAATTTATATGGAACCAGAAATGACTCCGAATAGCCGGAGGAATGTTGAAAAAGAAAACCAAAGTTTGCAGCATCACAATTCCAGACTTCAGGCCTTATTACAAAGCTGCCATCAACAAGACAGTATGGTACTGGCACAAAATCAGACACATAGATCAATGGAACAGAATAGAGAACCCAGAAATGGACCCTCAACTCCATGGTCAACTACTCTTCGACAAAGCAGGAAAGAATGTCCAATGGAAAAAAGACGGTCTCTTCAACAAATGGTGTTGGGAAAATTGGACAGCCACTTGCAGAAGAAAGAAACTGGACCGTCTCCTCACACTACACACAAAAATAGACTCAAAATGGATGAAAGACCTCAAAGTGAGACAGGAATCCATCAAAATCCTTGAGGAGAGCACAGGCAGCAACCTCACTGATATGAGGAATTTGAGAAACAAGACAGAAGTTCATAGGGGAAGGGAGGGAAAAATGAAACAAGATGAAACCAGAGCGGGGAACAAACTTTAAGAGACTCTTAATCTCAGGAAACAAACTGAGGGTTGCTGGAGGGGATGGGGTTGGGAGGGAAGAGGTGGCTCTGTGATGGACGTTGGGAAGGGTATATGTTATGGTGAGTGCTGTGAATTGTGTAAGAGTGATGAATCACAGACCTGTACCCCTGAAACAAATAATACATTATATGTTAATAAAAAAAAGACTTGTAGATCCCTCCATCCCCAAAACATATGAGAAACTTATTTGACTTTGTACGACATAGAGCGTCCATGAAGTTTTTGGTGTACTTTGAAGTGAATACCTAATATGTATTTAGCACTTCTCAGTTTATTAAATGCTTTGACATACCTTAATTCATATAAGTATTGTATTCATTTTCTCTTGCTGCATAATAAGCTAACAGTAATCCATGTAGCAGCTTAAAACAACACACTTATTTTCTCAGTTTCTGTGGTTCAGAAGTCTGGCCACTGCTTAGCTGGGTTGTCTGCTTGGGGTCTCACAAGGGTGTGATGAAGGGGTCACCTAGGCTGACTTCCCACCTAGAGGATCAGCTGAAAAAGAATCTGCTTTCAAGATCACTTAGGTTATTGGCAGAATTAATTTCCTGTGGTTGTAGGACTGAGAGCCCTGGTTTCTTGCTGGATCCTCAGCTACTGGCACTGGTTCCTGGAGGCTGCCTATTGTTTCTTGGTACTTTTCAACTTGCCTATTTTGATTTTAATAAGTCTGGAAAAGAGTTTCTAGATAGAGTCCACCAGCAAGACAGCCTTATATGACATAGTATAATCAGAGAATGAACTGCAACTTTCACCATATCCTATTGATTAGAAGTGAGGCAGTTGTCCTGCCCACATCAAGGGGAGGGGTTTGGACTCCAAGAAGTAGGGATCAGAGTGGGCCACCTGGAGCCTGTTGGCCACAGTTGTCAATATAGTTCTTAAGAAGGCTGAAAAGATGTTCTTTCCTCTGTTGTACAGATGAAGATCCTGATGTTCTATGGGAGAGGTTAAATGAGCCGGTATTCCTGAACACACAGTTAATAGGAGGTCAGATTAAACCCAGGATCCCTGAAGTCCTAGTTCCATCCTACAATCATCAGATTTAACCATCTTATATATTCTTGTATCTGCCCATCCACCCACTCTTGCCTCCAACCATCCTATTGTGTCCTTTTTACTACATCATGACTCTTGTATAAACGTGAGTAATATTCAGCAAATTCTTCTCTTTGACCCCAGCAGAACTGCCTCTTTGTCGCTGTATTAGACAGGTTAGGTAAGATTCTCCTGTGGTAACAAATAAGTTCAGAATCTTAGTGGCTTTAGAAACAAAATATTTCTTGCTGTTACATATCCATCACAGGTCAGCTAGGTGCTTGGCTCTACATTCTTTTCTTTCTTTCTTTTAAAAAAATTTGAATATGGTTGACACAAAATGTTAGGTTAGTTTCAGGTATACAACTTAGTGATCTGACAAGTTAATAGATTTTTCTGTGTTCACTACAAGTATAGTCACCATCTGTCCTATTACACTGCTATTACAATATGCTCCATGGTTTCTGACTTGAGGACCCAGACTGATGTTGCAGTCACCATCTTGAATGTTGTCAGTCCTCGTTTCAGAGGGAAAACAGGGCTCTGGTGAGTCTTGCAATGGCAATTAAATGCTCTTATCTGGAAGGGAAACACATGGCATTTGCTTAAAACTCATGACTTAGAACCAGTAACATGACCCTAGCCAACCATAAGGGAGCCAGAAAGTCCAATACAGTGCTATTCCCAGCAATGGGAAAACCATAGAAGTAATTGGAATATTATTGGTGAGATAATTATTACTAGCCATGAAACTAGCCTACCACAAAATGAGTCCCTCTCACCTTTGTATTGTTGATGGCCTTAGTCCAAAAGACCTCACCCAACCTGTCTAACAATCTGCTTCTAGACCTGTTTCTGATAGCCTCAGCTTTTGAATCTTATTTACATCTTCAGAGCTGTAGCTCTCCTAAAACTTAAGGCTTACAACTGCTTCTCCAGATCTGGTTTCTACTTTTCTTCTTGATCACAATTTTTACTTTGTATTCTTAATGACATTGTTTTCAGCCATTGTTTTCTGGATAAATGATTCACCAAAGCACCAATCTTGCATTCCTAAGACCCTAAACCCAGACCCAGGCCTCACAAGCTGATGTCTCTGTGAAGTTGAGACATTAGTGATTATACAGTCAGAATGCCATAATGAATGCTACGTGGGGAGAAAAATATGATTATACTCTTAAGCATTCTTCTGAGTTCTTTTCTTCAGAGATACCATAGGCACTGATCTAAATGCAATTAGCGAGTGTCATAAGAAAGGGCAACATTAAAAGAAATGGATCAAAGCATTAGACCTGACTGAGCCCAGCAGGAAAGCAGCGCTGACCATTCTCAAGGTGAATAATTATCTGAAGAACGGTGAACAAGAACACCACCACCTGTCAGTCGCCCCCCGTTTTGGCTCAATGGGAAAGCTGCAGCAAGTGAGCTCAAATATTAATGCCACAGCAAACCACCCCAGAAGAACGTTGTATTAGCTCAACATTCTCAGTGGGTGCCTCACTGCTGGAACAAAGTACTCAGGAAGAAAGAAGCAGTTAGACTGAATATATGTTCACAGCTGAAGAAATGCTTTTCATCCTACAGCTGTATTCTGTTTCATCATTTTAAGCATTTCTGTCAGCTCATAGGCTAAATTGCATTGCACCTTGTCGTGAATATGTTTCATGACCACTGTAGCGTATTAGAGAAACTTGCCTGAGAAGAAGGAAAATGGTGGGTTCGGAGAAACAAAGCCTGGGAACCGTCTCCCTTGGTAAGGTAAAACCCACAACCCCTAAGGTTTAGCCCCCAGCAGACTGTTTGCTGGTCGAGAGGTGACTGGATCAAGTAGGCCTCTTTCTGCCTCTGAGAGGCGGCTACAGTCAGACTGAGTAGCCCCCGGGTCCCTGCAGGAGTTCCGGGTCAGCTTTTAGGCTCTCACTCACACCTAAGCAAAAGCTCCTTCCCTTGGCTTCCCCCAGCATGGCCAAGGAGGTCTGGAATTTATTAAAAGTTTTATTTATTTATTTTTTATTACGTCCAGTTAGCCAGCATATTAAAAGTTTTCAAAGAGCAAAGAGACACATAAACCTTTTCTTAAAAAAATTGAGGTATAGTTGACACGTAGCGTTACCTTTGTTGTGGGTGCACAGCATAGGGGTGTGACAAGCTTGTACGTTAGAGATGCACAAGCCTTTATACGTTACCTTACACACAGAGGTTTCTACTCTTTTCCATAGTTTGCGCATTGCTAAGGCCTGTCAGTCTGTGTACCTTCCATTCCTGGCCTAGCTGGCTGTCGTAGCTGAGTTTCCCTACGGGAAGACCCTGTCTCATGGCTCTGTGTTTGGCTGGACTCCGGAGGTGCAGTGACAGAGTGGAAAAGGGAGGCAGGCACGGGAGGGGAGCCGAGTGAAGGAGCGGGCGGCCGCAGCAGACAACTGGGATTTAGTCTGGTAAGAGCCCTCTGAGCCCGTGTAGGGCACTCCTCAGAACTGTCCTATGGAGAAGAGAGGAAGACGGGTTATATATCCACTAGCTCCCATCAGTCAGTGTTGAGAGTGGGGCTGGGGGGATTAACTCTCCAGCTTTTCTAGCCTCCCAGGGACGTATGCTGAGCACATTCCCAGAGAAAGACTTTAGGGAGGAGATGGAGGTGCTTGAAGCAGGAAGCCAGCAGGCAAGTGCACGTGAACTCACCATGAAGCTGCAAGTGACCTCCAGGTGGCCCAGGGGAATGGGTCGGCACTAAGAGCATCAGCTTCAAGGAGGCCTAAGGGTTAGCGCAATGTCACAGACCCCACAGCCCAGCTTCTGATCTCACTCCCAGCTATCTTACTTCTCTGTCTCAAAGATCTTGTTTCTGGCAATAGTAATTCTCTTCTTAGCGAATGGGGTGTGAGTGTGTGTGAGCCCGCATACACACACACTTACACACACAAACACACACACTTTGTAGAAGGAGTTTATGTGACACTCCAAATTTTAGTTTCTCACGATTCCCCTTTCCCTGAAGCTAGAATGTCTTTGATATGCCACAGTGGTGAAATTTCTCCTGCACTTACTGCTACAGCTGTTTAAACTCTTAAAAATTCACTGCAAATGAAACCATCATGATAAGATGCCTATAAACGTAGAAACTTTTTGCTTGTAATGTGGTTGCAAATTTTGTGACACTACAGATGTGTGTAAAGTAAACATAGAGCTGATCTGATGGCTCTCACTGGTCCTCCACCCTACTGGGTAGAGTGTGAAAACGACATTTTAGGTCAACAGGGTACAGTCAGGCTGACCCTATAATTGAAACAGTCTCTTTAAAATAGCTCAGTCTCTAGGGATGATTCGGGCTTTCAGATTTCCTTCACCAACCTGCTCCCCTCCAAGATAGACACTAAGGTGATTTCTTAATGCTGGTGGATCAGGGCCGACCTTGCTGGGCTCTGGTTGGTGTCCCCTGAGAGGCGGTTGGATCCCACTTCTGGGCATCCTGCTAGTTTCTGCTTCTCATGTTATCCATTTGTTTTTATCGGCTTTGTTAGGACCCAAAGGTCCTCTCAGCTATGAGTCCTACCCAGTACCCAGCTCAGACCATTTGCCCTTTAGCCCTCAGGCCAGGATCACTGTGTCTTTGTCACAGTACCCGCCTTGGAAGACAGGCCAGCTGACACCACCAGTGCTACGGAACTTATGGGAACCTCTGTGTACCCTCCCTGCCACCTGAAAGTTTCAGGCACAGAGTAGCAGTGCCAACAGTGCTGACACTTAAGGTCCAGTGTAGGGGTGCCAGCTGTAGTATACAATATTTGGCAATGGCTTTATAGCATGATGTTAGCTTTGGTGTGGGTGTATCCTCTGTTTCTGACCTTTTTCTCTGGACTTCCTGGAATTCTCTTGGCTTTCTAACATTATTTCTCTTCAAATCAATCTTCTTAATTCTGTTCTTTTCAAATAAGTACATTGACTGGTTTAGGGTGCAAACCTGGGTGACATTTTTTCTGGTGGGTAAAAAAATTTCCCTAACGTTCTTTAGGTCCAGTTTATGTGCATTTACTGTTTTGGTCCCTTTAGCATCCATACCCCCTTGGCACGTAACCGAGACCTGGCCATCCACGCACAGCATTTCATTCTCTGGTCATGGAAGTTTGCCTAAGATGGACATGTGTTTAAGCCAGGTCAAGCAAAGGCTTTCTCAGGAATTAAGACTTTCATCCATGAAAGTAGGATTGAGGAACACATGCTCTCTCTCTGCTCTTGGACCACAAGTTTCACAGAGTCTAGAGTGTTGGCAGCAGTATCCCTGGCAAACTGATAAAAGCTCTATAGAGTATACTTTTTTTCTTTTGTCTTCTTTCTTTCTTTCTGAGAGAGAGAGTGCTCAAAAGTGGAGGGGCGAGGGGCAGAGAGAGAGAGAGAGAGAGAGAGCAAATCTTAACCAGGCTCCATGCCCAGCAAGGAGTCTGACAGAGGGCTTGATTTCACAACCATGAGATTATGACCTGAGCCAAAGCCAACAATTGGACGGACGCTTAGCCCACTGAGCCTCCCAGGTGTCCCTGTGGAGTACACTCTCGATGGAGAGGGTGGAGGGGGCATGGCAAGGGAGATGAGGAGAAGGTAGGGAAAGGAAGGGAAATGAAGGAAAAGGAAGAGAGTTCTGATAGTCTCGTTTGAGTCCCTGGGACCAGCTGAGTGTGATGCCCAAATCCAACCCTGTGCCTCCTGTTTCTGTGGATCAATGTTTTCCCTTTTTGTCTTAAGCCATTTGAGTTCACTTGTTGTAACTCACAATGGGAAGAACTCTGACCGTTGCAGCTAGATCCGTCTGAGTCCTTGGCCGCACAAGATCCTCTCGGGTAGGGAAGCAGCAGGTGGTGGTGGAGGGGGTGTTCATGGTTCATTTTTTCCTTTCTATCTAATTTATCCATCTGATTAACAGTCTTTATTTGTTTAGGGGTATATTTTTTGTTTTTCAGTTCAGTTTTTCAGTTAGCAGAATGAAGCAGAGGAGGTCTTTTTCTCTTTAAAAAATAGCTTTATTGAGATATACTGTACAATTCACCCATTTATATAAGGTCTTCGGTATATTTAGAGATATGTGCAGCCATCATTATAATCAATTTTAGAGCATTTTAATCATCTCAGAAAGAAACCCCTTTACACATCCCTCATCTCTCTTATCCCCTTCTCAGCCCTAACCAACCACTAATCTACTTTTTGTCTCTATGGATTTCCCTATTCTGGACTTTTACATGAAAGAATCATAGAGCGTGTGATCATTTGTGACTGGCTTCTTTCACTAGCAAATGTGTTTAGATTCATCCATGTTATAGCATGTATTAGTGCTTCACTTATTTTTATAGCTGCGTTAATTTTCCAGGGTATGGATATAGTATATTTTGTTCATCCATCCATTCATTCATGTGTTGAGAGATAATTGGGTTGTTTCCACGTTTTGGCTACTGTGAATTATGCTGCCATAAATATTTATATACACGTTTCTAGGTGGACATATATTTTCATTTCTCAAGGGTATACACCTTAGAGTGGAATTGCTGCCCCATGCGGTAACTCTAAAGCTGATCAGTTGAGGAAATGCCAGCCAGATGGTTTTCCAACTGGTTGCATCATTGTACATTCTTGTCCTGCAGTGTGTAACTTATAATTTCTCCACATCCTCGTCAATACTCAAAGTTATCTGAATTTTTAAAAAATTCCAGCCATTCTAGTAGGTATGAAGTGGTATTTCATTGTGGTTTTGCGCATTTTTAAAAAAATAACTAAGTTGTTTAGCATCTTTTTGTGTGCTTACTGGCTGTTTGTATCTCTTCCTCGGTGAAATGTCTATTCAGACCCTATCCATTTTAAAACTGGGAATAGTTGTCTTTTTTATTATTGAGCTGTAAGTGTTCTTTGTATATTCTGAATACATGTTCCTTGTAGATTTATGATTTGTGAATATTTTTACCCATTCTGTCCATTTTCACTTAATGATGTCTTGTGTTTTCCAGTTCTTATTGGAATAATTATGCAGAATAGGTCTTAATGTCCTTAGTTTCTCTTTTTTTAATATATTTTTTCTACCCTTAGAGTCTAGAGCCAAGCAGGAGCCTTTGACCAAAAAGTAGTTAATCATTTTTCTAACTCAGGAGAAGTGTAAAATCTATAGGACAAACTGTGGAATAGAAAGAGGTTCATCCCTCATGCTTTGCTTAGGCCTCCAGGCTGGGAAGGGACATGGTAGGGGGGAAAAATCCCATTTCTCAGTATCCTTCACATTTTATCTTCATTATAACATGGAGAAATTCCCAGCATACTCAGATCAGTTTTATGTAAGTGATATTTAGAAAACTTCTGGATTGTTACTAGATTAAAATGGACAATCACCACTCATGGTAGCATGAGAAATGAGGAAAAGGAAAACAAATCTCAAGATAAAACCCCAGGATAAAGGAATAAATCCAACGATTCTGTCAATGTAGTAGTCTAATTTATAATGTAACTCCATAAAGAGGATGTGAGAGCCCCTGCTAGCTGCTATTGTGGTGTTGATGGGGAAGGACATGCAGGAAAGTCTGTCTCTGAGTGTATACTAAAGGAAGTTAGAGGAGAATGTAGGTGAGTGTGAAATGCTGCGAGGGCAGTAACAGAGGCACAACCGCACGGAGTCATAGCAACTGGAAAAATCCTATCCAGGATGAGGAATCAGGAGAGAACTCACGAAGGAAGTTCTGAAAAGATTCAGCCTTTGAACTGAGTCTTGCAGAGGTGTTGGGACTTCTACAGATGGAAGTGGAGAAGGAGAACACTGCCAGCATTTCAGAGTTTGCAGGAGGGGACTCAGCAGGAGTCCAGGGCTGGAGATGAGCCTGGAAGCTGCTTGTACCAGGACAAAAGGGGGTATAAACATGAGACAAGAACCCTTGCCCGTAATTATTGAGACAATAAGGAGCCACTGAAAGTTGTTGAGCTGGACGCATTTGGCAACTGGATGCAGAGTGAGTGGAGAGATCCTGGTTATGGGAGGCAATGAAGCCTTCCTCTGGGACAGTATGTGTGACCAGCATGGATGCAGACTTTGACTTAAAGGACAGCCCTCGTGGAATGACAGGTTGCCCAAACCCAAAACCAGTAACTAGACTGTGTTTGCTGACTGGTTACCACTGCTGATATCAGGAAGGTGGTGGGTCCAGAAGAAAAGATGACAGCTGATGGGAGATAGGCAGCATCCATTGTCCCCACACTCAAAACTAATCTAACATATTAAGTCACACGGGGACTTTACAATCAGTGCTGGGGCTTTGGAAGTACCAGTTGGCAGAGCACAACAGGTGAGGAGATAAGATTGCATGCAAACGGCTGTGCTGAAACCGAGTTGCGTCCCAGGAGAAGCTTCCCAGGGAAACACGAGAGGGGGTTGCTGGTGTTGGTGGTGGGAGGCAGGGGGTCCTCCTGCCATCTGAGCTGTCTACACATCACATCAAAGCGGCAGGAGTGAAATGGAGTAACTCCAGCTAACTGGATCTCTGTGAGAGGGCCACAGAGCAGAGCTCCAGCTTCTTCCCCTGTAAAATGGCAGGCATTTGAGGATTAAATTAAATCATTCACCTGCAGCACTTGGCAGAGGGCCTGGAACAAAGCAAATGGTTATCATTCCCTATGGATGCTTTTAGGACAGCATGCCTTGTAGAGCTATGGGAGGACCCTTATTTCCTCATGCTTTGCTTAGGCCTCCAGGCTGGGAAGGGACAGAGCTTCAGAGCTGTGTGCTTCTGTCCCGGGAAGCTGTTGGGACCCCTGGCTGTTTTGCATTTGAGGTTGTAGCTCAGAGGCAGCTTTGTGAATTGATTTGATGTCTTGACTTCACGGTTCTGCACAGCACTCTTTGTTGTGAAACCTCTCCCTCTTTCTGGCGACCTAATCTGGGACTGTTTTTGGTAGTTAATGAGGGGAGAAGGAGAGAGTAGAGACCGTAACTGCGCTACTTTTTGGAAAGACGAGGAAAGTGTAAGGAGGCAGTAAAGCAGGCACCAAGTTTGTCATGGGGACTACTCAGGGCATTTGGGATGATGGCTGTCAGTCCAGGTTACTACCAAAGATTCTTCCTTCTCTTGCTCCCCTCCTTCCTTCCATCGTATAAAGGAGAAGACAGATCTTGTCTTGCAGCAAGCTGTAAGAGGGAGACGGGCATGAACATAAATGACCCCAACTGGGAGGGGTCAGTATCCAAGAAGAGACTCACATGATGAGAGCTGTGAATTCAGAGTGGGGAGCAATAACTGATAATTGGAAGGGCTATGGAGAGCTTCGAGGAGGACATAGCAAGGAGGCTTACTGGAGAAATTAAAAGATTAAGACATTGGAAATAAAGGGAGAAGGCAATAGCTCAAACAAGGTACAGAAAGGAAAAGGTGGTAGTTGTGTAAAGGAATGTGTAAAGGAATGAATCATTTATTTCAGTCAGATTTCTAAATGTGTAAAGGGAATAGTGGGCCAGATTGGGGAGGAATTTGGAAGCTAGGGTAGGGACTTGGGACTCTGGTCCACTGCATGAGGGAGCATGTACGTGATATCACTACAATGTTTTAGGAAGATTAATCCACTGGCATTGTGTAGAATGGATGGGTGAGGCTGGGGGGCAGGGACATAGCTTGTAAATATTGCACTGGTCCAGGAAGAGCTATTGGTACACTCAGTAGTGCCAGGGAAATGAGGAATTAGAGATGAATGCTGTGGAGCTAGAATTAGTGGAAATTGGTAACTGATTAAATATAAAGCCTTGCCAGGAAAGAGGAATTGAGAATGACTCTTCTGCTTTTTCTTACGGAGTTGGACAACTCCACTTGTTTCTGAGGGATACTGGCCTCTCCTGGTTAAACAAATAAGCTTATATGCATTCCCTTCAACACATCCCCTCCAGTGGGCTTTGTCCTGCTTCACTCCTCCCCCTCCCACCACCTGCTGTGATGATGGTGTGCAGATCTTTCTCATTTATCATTACAGCCATATACAGAGAGGTATTCTGGTTCTACGATGGACCATGACCCTTTTTAATGCCACTGTTCCCAAGGATTTCACATTTAGAAAGGTTTTCACAATGCATTTATGCTATGGGGAAAAAAATCAAATTTTCTTGAGCGTCTTTATGCTGGCATATGGATTATCAGGGTGAGCTCTCAGTGGGCTGGGAAGGGGAGGGAAGAGGATGCTTGGGGGTATTGCTGACAAAAGGCTTTTAAGTGTGATGAGTTGTTACTTGTTCACTGTGGTGCCTCCTTCAAAACCATAATCAATTAGGCCTGGGGCAGCAGCTGCTTGATTCCATTGAAATTCTTGCACTTTTTCACTTCATCTACCATCTAGGTCTTGTTTGAGTCCTCTTGGCGACAGACAATATGCCAGACATCCTTCTTCCTTTAAAATTTCTCTTGTCATTTATATCCTGAACAAGTTCTTCCTCTTACCACTCCCCCCTTCTCCTGCAGACACGAAGACGTTTAAATATATCCCTTTGAACTTTTCTGGGGTGTCTGTAAGAAAAAAGTGCATTCCTCAATCCTTGTCAAGGCCATTGCTTTGTGGCTGGTCCCATGTGTCTTCTCCAACCTTGGTCTCATG
This sequence comes from Lontra canadensis, assembly GCF_010015895.1. Classification (NCBI taxonomy): domain Eukaryota; kingdom Metazoa; phylum Chordata; class Mammalia; order Carnivora; family Mustelidae; genus Lontra; species Lontra canadensis. The sequence continues at coordinate 7,332,980 of NW_022630995.1, forward strand.
GTGAAGGAAAAAGAGCAGTGATGGATGGCCCATGCGATTACTTTCGAGTTTCTATTTAGAGGTGGCACATATCGTTTCAAAAAAATTACTTTTCACCTGTCACCTGGTCCAAAAGCAGTTTATATAAGTTTTTCTTTGTTTTATTTCTTGTCAGCCTTTTCTAAGTTATACCGCAGGAGAAACAGCCCCCATATCTAATGGATTGCAGCAACAAAGCTCTAATTCTTGCTTCATGCTGTGTCAGCATGCCAATTCTGTGTCAAAGGTAGCTCTTAGCTTGTGACTCTGTTCAAGTGTCGTCTTCATTCTGGCTTCCAGGCTAAAGGAATAGTCCTTCTTTTGGCAGAGAGAAAAAATCTCAAATCTATTTATTTATTTACTGGAATAAAATTTTTGTCCAAAGTGTGATAGGACACAGTTTTCTTCTTTTATCCTCTTTTCTTATGAGAGCTTCACACTGGAACTCTAGACTGTATCAGGTTGGGATAATAGAAAAGGATATTTGCCAAAGGTAAAAAGATTTAGAGCATTTGTTGGCACAATAATGCCTTCATTTTTGCTACAGAAGAGAGTAATGTTAGCAGAACAAGGCTTATCTTGTGGACATTTAACTTTGTGCCTGGAAGCAAGAGTTCTTTGCTCTTTATCTGCTCTATCTCCAGAAGGACTGGATGTGAACTGCCTTCTTCCCAACTCACCTCCCCCTTTCCTAGAAGTGAAGAGGTCAAATTCTAAGGAGAAGGAACTGGGTTGAAGAGATGGAGGGAGGCAATGAGGGGAGAAGATATGGGGAGATAGACCAGAGAGGCTGGGTTCTCTGACAGTGACCCTCTGGTGGGCTTAGGACCCAGGGATAACTAAAGAGCTGTTTTGCCCAGCCTGTGTCTTGGTGTGAGAGTGATTATCTAATAGTATGGGTTCTGTTTGGAAATGGTTGTATCTTGCTGTCTTTCCAATAATTAAAGGCATGGGGGTATAGCTCAGTGGTAGAGCATTTGACTGCAATAATTAAAGGCGTAACTACATAACCCCAGTGCATTACACAGAGAAAAGTAGGGCTGCTTCAGTGTGGGAATGGAAGACACTACCATTCTCCCACCCAACCACTCTGCAGAATCCTGGAACTCTGAGAAATACAGTTTGAACATCTGAAGGATAAAGTCATAATCCTATAGTCCAACATCACAGAACCATTTAAAATGACTTCTAGAAAAAATATTAGGGCTTTTGTTGTGGTTGCTGGAAAATGAGGAAATTATTTAACACCATCCCTTGAAGAATCCCAGAAGAGAGAAGGCATGGGCTAGAAGAAAAGGATTATTTTATATGTTAATTGATGCTTTGGTAAATATACAATGTGAAGATTTTGTTATTTTGATAGCCGTGTTAAAAGGATCTTTAGTCACTAATAGGGGTCTAATATACTCAGCAGGCTCAGAGAATCAGCTGTCTGTAGAGGTGGTAGATTTGGAAAAGAACTAGGAGGAGATCAGCTAGGATACTGGCAGATACTCTGAGGAAGGCTTTGTGGCGGGCTGAGTGAATGAAGTCAGAGTTTGGCCTGAGCTTATTTTTGTCAACTTGTATGTAGTGAGAAAACTGTCGTATTTTCTTGCAAATAGGTAACTCTGTATCATGAGCCTTGAACTTAATAAAATGAAACAACATGTAATTGTGTAGACTTGTAATCCTTTACCTCACAATGGCCCTTGATGAGGTGTGTGGTCTGGGAAACATGGAGCAGTGGCAAAGCAGCCTGGAGGACTGAAGAATTTCTTTTCCTTCCTGCCAGCTGCCAACCCTGGGAAAACAGGGCCTGTTCTTTCCCACAGGGTCTGCTTCAGAGAAACATGTATATTGTGTTTATAGGGAAAAAAAAAAAAAGAACATTCATTTCCATCTCTTACTTCTGTGGAGATGTGTTAACTGACGACGAGGAGGAGGTGGCTTCTTTTTATGAGGATTATATTGGCAGCTCAGGGGCAGCACATAATGAAGGAGATTTACAGATTTACTGTTGAAAGCTGTAGACATCTATGCATACTGTTCCCAGCTGAGAGAGATCCAGGGCTGGCTGCTACAAAGGTTAATGCCAAATTTAAATGTATTTTTTTTAAGATCATTTCCATAGCATTTTATTCACAAACATTGAATGACTTTGTTTCTCAGGAAAAATAGTCATTAACATTTTTATTTCTCTCTCATGGGTTATAATTATGTTGTTATAAATATGGACACTCTAAAGAGATCCTGCGGAGGAAAAATGGACTTTTTTTTCTGATAATGAGGAAAAACAGGGGTGACTGATCCCACTCAGAAATGGTTTCAACTGGCTTTACACTTGAGATGTGTAGAAGATTATGTCCAAGTTCACTTAGTAGTAGTTTTGAGCTATTAAAAAAAATAAAAAGCAACTATAGAGTTAAAAAACTGAAAGGAAGTATCATAATTCAAATTGGTTATAATTATTTACATGAAGAACTTTAAGCCATGGATTGGAAACCAAAAAAATGGAACCACTACTTTAAGTAAAATCATATTCAGGAATGGCAAACATGGGAGACAGATCAAAAAGGACCTGCTCTGGGTGAAGGGAGGCTAGGGGTGTAGAACCCATCTTATTTGTCACCCTTGAGTATGGAGTGACCACTGTGGCACCTTTTTGGGATCCTTGGAGTTCTAAGGATTCCTGTTTGAACCTGGGAAGAGCAGATTTCCCTTGAATCCCAAGTCCATAGGATTTGGCCAATAACCTCCAGGTCCTGAGAGGTGACAGGACACATTTAAGTGTCTGGGCAAGTCAATATGAACTTTCCTGTGCAGCTGTGGGGAGTCCTGGGGTTCTGGCACAGAGGAGGATTATGGAGCTGGGTGTAGATGTGGTGTGGGACTGATCCATGGTAACAGCTGGGGAGGAAAAGGGAATGGAGACAGCATCCTAGGTGAAGAACAGCCTGAAGTCCACAGGAACTGCCCAAAATACAGAGTCCAAGTAGAGTTGGTGATGGATGAAGGACAGCATCTGAAGCAAAGTCTTTGCAACTGAAGTCAGAGAAGGCAGGACTAGGGTATGAAAGTGGGGACAGAAGGCACAAGTTAGGCTTTATGGGGTCCTGTAGTCTTGCCTGTGGGCAGGGAGGGAGCTGCAAGGGCCCAGGGGGCTGGAGAGGGCTCTGGTTGCGGAGGGATGGTGACTGAGTCTCTTTATCCTACAGTTATGGCTGGGCTCTTGCACATACTGGGAGCTAGCAGCCTTGGATGCCCATACCATTGGTCTGTCCCACCCTCTTCCTCTATCTCATTGACCGAGGACAGGGATCTTATCAAAGATCTAAAATTGGGATTTTAGTCTTTTCATAATGTTTCTTTTTCATAGTGTTCTGAGGGCTGGGTAGGTGTTAGGGCTGTGGAGCAACCACACATCTTACAGCCTAAACTCCTGCACACTCAAGGACTTCTTCCAAGGCTGAGGGTAAGGGGGGAGCACCTGCTGCAAAGTATAAAAGTTAGTAATGCCCACCTTGTGTGTGCCTGGAGGGTCATAGTATAGGATAGCCAGAGAAGGAAAAATGACTGAATGGGGAAGAAAAAAGCTTAAGAATTATTGTTTTCTTTGTACTTAGGGTTTATGAATTGTCCTTTTGAAAATGTCTTCAAAAAGCAGGATCCTCCACTGAGGCCCAACATGAAAGTCTCTGGGGAAGGTGAAAGCACTAAGGTCTGAAATACCTCATACCACTGGGATAAGCTCAAGCTACTTTTTTTTTTTTTTTTTTTAAGATTTTATTTGACAGAAAGAGAGAGAGAGAAGACACAGGCAGGCAGAGCAGGCAGAGGGAGAGGCAGGCCCCCAGGTGAGCAGGGAGCCTGATGTGGGGCTCAATCCAAGGACCCGGGATGACGACCTAAATCAAAGGCAGATGCTTAACTGACTGAGCACCCAGGTGCCCCTCAAGCTACTCTTGATGAGGTGGTTTTTTTTTTTTTTTTTTTAAATTTTTATCCTTCCTGCTGCCTGTAACTTACATAAAGCTGTGGAGTACCCTAAACATCAATAAGTCACTTTAAGATAAGACTAGAAAACACTAAATGGAATTTAAATTTAAAGTGAAATTATAGATCTGTTGGCAATTTAGAGAATGGGAGCCCAAGGTCCAGAACCTGGTATTTCCTTTTTCAGGTCTAGGGCCATCTGTATTGGCTATCTGAGATTTCCAGGGCTGTTTTTTCCAAAACCCTCTGGGATACTAGCTAGGGGGAAGGATGTTGAGGGATGTCTAAATAAGGAGTTAGATTTCTTTGACAGGGAGCTGGTTAGGAGGTTTGACTGGCCTTTGACAAGTTAGGGTTACATTTCTGAGACTTAGGTACTATAGGAAAACTTGCATAGAGGCCACACGTCTCAGGGAACCCCTGGAGTTGATTGACACAGATCTGTCCAGAGAGAACAAAGCATGACTAAAATCAGTTAAGCTTGAGGAAACTCAGAATAGACAGGAAGGGAATAGATCACAAACCAGGTCACAAATCAGGCCTCAAGAAGCACAAAAAGATTGAGATCATACCATGCATATTTTCAGACCACAATGCTTTGAAACTTGAAGTCAATCATAAGAAAAAATTTGGAAAGACCAAAAATACATGGAGGTTAAAGAGCATCCTACTAAAGAATGAATGGGTTAACCAGAAAATTAAAGAAGAATTAAAAAAAAGACATAGAAGTGAATGAAAATGAAAACATGTCAGTCCAAAATCTTTGAGATGCAGCAAAAGCAGTAATAAGGGGCAAGTACATAGCAATACAGGCCTACCTCAAGAAGCAAAAGTGTCTCAAATACACAACCTACCTTACACTCAAAGGAGCTAAAAAAAGAAGAGCAAAAGAGCCTAAAGTCAGAAGAAGAAGGGAAATAATAAAGCTTAGAGCAGAAATAATGATATAGAAACAACAAAAACCCCAGTGGAACAGATCAATGAAACTAGAGCTGATTCTTTGAAAGATCAATAAAATTGATAAACACCTAGCCAGACTTATTTAAAAAACAACAACAACAACAACAACAGCAACAAAAAACAGGGGCGCCTGGGTGGCTCAGTGGGTTAAAGCCTCTGCTTTTGGCTCAGGTCATGATCCCGGGGTCTTGGGATCGAGCCCCGCATTCGGGCTCTCTGCTCTGTGGGAGCCTGCTTCCCTATCTCTCTCTGCCTGCCTTTCTGCCTACTTGTGATCTCTGTCTGTCAAAAACAAAACAAAACAAGAGAATGGACCCAAAGAAATAAAATCATGAATGAAAGAGGAGAGATCACAACCAACACCTGAAATACAAATAATTATAAGAGAGAGTTATGAAAAATTATATGCTAACAAATTGGGCAATCTAGAAGAAATGGATAACTTTCTAGAAACCTTTAGACTACCAAAACTGAAACAGAAAGAAAATTTGAACAGACTGATAACCAGCAAAGAAATTGAATCAGTAAATAAAAATCTCCCAATAGGGGCACCAGGATGGCTCAGTTGGTTAATGTTTGCCTTTAGCTCAAGTCCTGGTATCTGGGTCCTGGGATTAAGCCCCACATCCAGCTTCCTGCTCAGCAAGAAGTCTGCTTCTCTCTCTCTCTCTCTCCCCCCTCCATCCATAGCTCATTCTCTTTCTCTCTCTCAAATAAATAAATAAAATCTAAAAAAAAAAAAGAAAAAAATCTCCCAAAAAATGGAAGTCCAGGCCAGATGGCTTCCCAGTGGAATTCTACCAGACATTTAAAGAAGAGTTAATACCTATTCTCAAACTGTTCCAAAAAATAGAAATGGAAGGAATACTTCCAAATTCATTCTACAAAGCCAGCATTACCTTGATTCTGAAACTAGACAGACTCCACCAAAAAGCAGAATATGGGCCAATATCCCCAATGAACATGGATGCAAAAATTTTCAATAAGACATTAACAAATCGAATCCAACAGTACATTAAAAGAATTATTCAACACAATCAAGTGAGGTTTATTTCTGGGCTTCAACAGGGGTGGTTCAGTATTTGCAAATCAATCAATGTGATACACCACATTAATAAAAGAAGATAAGAACCATTTGATCCTTTCAATAGATACAGAAAAAGCATTTGAAAAAGTAAAGCATCCATTCTGGATAAAACCCCTCAACAAAGTAGGGATAGAAGGGACATATCTCAAAATCATAAAGGTCATATGCAGGAGACTCACAGCCAATATAATCCTCAATGGGGAAAAACTGAGAGCTTTTCCTCTAAGGTCAGGAACCAGACAAGGATGTCTACTTTAACCATTGTTATTTAACGTAGCCCTGGAAGTCCTAGCTTCAGCAATCAGACAACAAAAAGAAACAAAAGGCAACCAAAGCAGCAAGGAAGAAGTCAATCTTTCACTATTCACAGATAGCATGATACTTTATGCAGAAAACCTGAAAGACTCCACCAAAAAATTGCTAAAACTGATACATGAATTCAGTGAAGTCACAGTATACAAAATCCACGTACAGAAATCTGTTTTATTTCTATACACCTATAATGGAACAGCAGAAAGAAATCAAGGAATCAATCCCATTTACTATTGCACCAAAACCCATAAGATACATAGGATAAACCTAACCAAAGAGGTAGAAGATCTGTATTCTGAAAACTGTAGAACACTCCTGAAAGAAATTGAAGATGACACAAAGAAATGGAAAATTACTCCATGCTCATTGATTGGAAGAACAAATAGTGTTAAAATATCTATACTACCCAAAGCAATCTATATAGTGCAATCTATATAATGCAATCCCTATCAAAATACCAGCAGCATTTTTCACAGAACTACAACAAACAATCCTAAAATTTGTATGGAACTACAAAAAGACCCCGAATAGCCGAAGAAATTTTGAATAAGAAAAGCAGAGCTGGAGACATCATGATTCTGGACTTCAAGCTATATTACAAAGCTGTAGTCATCACGATAGTATGGTACTGGCACAAAAACAGACACATAGAGCAATGGAATAGAACAGAGTCCATGATTGGATCCACAACTACATGGTCAACAATTATTTGACAAAGCAGTGAAGAGTATCCCACAGAAAAAAAGACAGTGTTTTCAACAAGTGGTGTTGGGAAAACTGGACAACTACATGCAGAAGAATGAAACTGAACCACTTTCTTTTTTTTTTTTTTTTAAGATTTTATTTATTTATTTGACACAGAGAGAGAGAGAGATCCCAAGCAGGCAGAGAGGCAGGCAGAGAGAGAGAGAGGCAGAAGCAGGCTCCCTGCTGAGCAGAGAGCCCGATGCGGAGCTCGATCCCAGGACCCTGAGATCATGATCTGGGCTGAAGGCAGAGGCTTAACCCACTGAGCCACCCAGGTGCCCCCTGAACCACTTTCTTACACCACACAAAAATAAATTCAAAATTGATGAAAGACATAAATGTAAGACAGGAAACTAACAAAATCCTAGAGGAGAACACAGGCAGAAACCTCTTTAACCTCTGCCATAACAACCTCTTACTAGCTAGACACGTCGCCAGAGGAAGGGAAACAAAAGGAAAAATGAACTATTGGGACTTCATTGCGATAAAAAAATGTTCACACAGTGAAGGAAACAATCAAGAAAACTAAAAGGCAGCTTATGGAACGGGAGAAAACATTTTCAAATAACATATCTGATAAAGAGTTAATATCCAAAAGCTCTAAAGAACTTGTCAAACTCAATACTCAAAAAACAATCCAGTTAAGAAGTGGGCAGAAGACATGAATAGACATTTTCCATAGAAGACATCCAGATGGCTAACAGACACATGAAAATTTGCTCAATATCACTAGGCATCAGGGAAATACAAATCAAAAGCATGATGAGATATCCCCTCGTACCTGTCAGGACGGCTAAAATTAATGACACAGGAAACAGCAGATGTTGGTGAGGATGCGGAGAAAGGGGAACCCTCTTACACTGTTGGTGGGAATGCAAACTGGTGCAGCCACTCTGGAAAACAGTATGGAGTTTTCTCAAAAAGCTAAAGATGGAACTACCCTATGACCCCAGCAATTGCACTATTAGATATTTATGCAAAGGATACAAAAATACTGAATTGAAGGAGCGCGTGCACCCTAATGCTTATAGAAGCATTATCAACAATAGCGAAACTATGGAGAGAGCCCAAATATCCATCAGCTGATGAATGGATAAAGAAGATGTGGTATTTATACAATGGAATATTACTCACCATTAAAATGAGTGAAATCTTGCCCTTTGCACTGAAGTGGATGGAGCTGGAGTGTATAATGCTAAGCAAGTAAGTCAAATAACATATGATCTCACTTGTATGTGGAATTTAAGAAACAAAACAGACGAACATAGGGGAAGGGGATAAAAGAGGGAGGCAAACCGTAAGAGACTCAACTATAGAGAACAAACAGGGTTGTTGGAGAGGAGGTGGGTGGGGAATGAGTTGTATGGGTGATGGACATTAAGGAGGGCACTTGTTGCTATGAGCACTGGGTGTTAGATATAAGTGAAGATTCACTAAATTTACTCTGGAAACCAAGACTACACTGTATGTTAACTAACTAGAATTTAAATTAAAACTTAAAAAACAAAAAAGAAAAGATAAGAGGGTCCCTCCGACCCTGATGAAATCTGGATTCCATTTCTCAGACCTTGAGGCTACAAAGGGACTTGGGGCAGAATGTCTTAAGATCATGTGGCAAATTGGTGGAAGAGTCAAGTTTATAGTTTCTGGTTCCTGACTGACTCCCAGTTCAGTGATTTTTCATCTCTACAATGCTACCTCTATCTCTACCTAATTTTATTACGTGCCAAAAATGTGCCTTACTCCCTCTCTCCTACTCCATACCTCACTTCCTCCTTCTTCCTTCCATCCTTCCTTCTTTCTTCCCTTCCCTCTATTAAAATATTTGGTGCTTACCATGTGCCTGGAACTATGCCATTTTTAGAAGATAAAAATGACTGATAATCAGTCTTGCTCTCTTGAAATCTTAAGCTTTAAATAATAGTCCATTGAAAAAGTAGAGAAAACTTCACTGAAGGAATTATGGGATCAGGAGTCTTTCTAGCCATACGTTTTCTAGTCATTTACTAAGGGTCTAATCCAGGAGTCTAGAATCAAGTGTAGAAGCAAGCACATATGTATTTGCATATGAGATGGTGCTCCTAAGAGGGATGACCACATCGAATCTCAGCTGATAGAAATGTCTGGGCAGCATGCTCATTCCATCCATGGGGTGGTGCCAGCTTCTCCTACACTCTCCTATTACCATGGCCCCAGCAGAGGTGGGTAACTGGTAGAGACGAGGGATTAATTGGGGCTGGTGGGGATTTGAGGGTGAAAGGGACGTGGGCGATGGCCTGGGTAGCCATCAGTCAGAGGAGAGACTGGAACCAGGACCAAGAGGGTCATGGCAGACCCTGGGAACCCAGGGAAAGGCATTCTGGGTAAGGACTTAGTGTGAAGTCAGAGAACAGTGAAGAACAAATGGGAGCCATAGTCAGAAGCCAAAGAGGAAATGGAAGCCAATAGGCCAGACAAACCTGGGTCAAAGACAAGTCAGTAGCAGCCATGGTAGACTCTGAGCCACAGTGGCCATGTTAAGGAAAGACTCGTTTCAGGAAGGGCTTGTATTTTTGCGTGTGGCTCAGCCAGATGCAGACCCGAGTCCCCTGGATGGAGGCCCATGGAGCGAAACAGCTGGCGCAGGCAGGTAGCCTCCAGGCTTTCTGGAGCTCCCTGGAGGTTGTCATGGCTACGGACTTATAAAGAGGGAGAAGTAGATGGGGGATCTGGGAAATGCATCAGTCTCACAAAGTTGCTTTTGCCTTCTTTCCCTCTGACTGCACAAGGCAAAGAGAAAACTTTCCATGGACATTTCATCAGAGAAGTAATTTCAATCTACTTATACAAGGCAACAGAAGAGCCAATGCATAGCATGGTGACGTACCTGCAATTTGAGAGCTTTATTTAAAAGAAAAGATTCTACAGTGTCCTCCTCATGTAATAAACACAAGCGTGTACAGGAAGGATGTGGTGATGAAAACAGTGTAGAAAAGACATTTTCTTCTTTTTTTTTAATTTAAATTCAGTTAGCCAAGATATAGTATGTCATAAGTTTCTGCCCCATGATTGATTAGCTGCATATAACACCCAATGCTCATCACATCACGTGCCCTCATTAATGCCCATCACTGAGTTACCCCAACCCCCCCCACCCACATCCCTTTCTGCAACCCTCAGTTTGTTTCCTGGAGTCAAGAGGCTCATACGGTTTGTCTCCCTCTCTTATTTCTTCCCTTTCAGTTTTTCCTCCTGTCCTCCACTGTCCTCTGCACTGAAAGGAATTTCCTTAGGTTTATAACCTGTATTCAAGGTTGAGAGGTGTGAGTGACAATGTTCTCTCATGATTCCAGGCCTTTTAAACACCATATTCTTTATAAACCCCACTCTCAGGACTTGAGAAACCAGGAATTCAGAGTCCATTTTATTTTTTTATATGTTTGTTTACTGAACACTGGTTAAGCATCTAAAAGCTGGGAGCCAGGAATGCAGAAATGAGTATAATGCAACTTCTGACCTTAAACAGGATACAGTTCACCTGAATAGACAGATCCATGCATTAATAATCATGACAACGTATGAAATCTAAGTAAGCCTAGAGCTTAGGTCTGGGCTAAATATCCTAAGAGCATATAAAAAGAGAAATGCAAGGAGAGAGAGAGAGAGAGAGTTGTCTGCTTCTATCTAGGATGAAGTAGGGGGAGGGGAGCTTCTAGGAAAAGGGGAGTCTTGAGCTGAATCTTAAAGGGTATCAGGCAGATAAAAAGGGAACAATATTCCAGGAAGAAGGAAGGGAATTTGCAAAGGCAGAGGTGTGGAAAAAGCATGTCATTTTTTCAGAGTATGGTTTGACTGGAATCCAGGGAAATTGTGGACATAGCTGAGGGACAACTCATTCTTAGTACCATGTTGATGGGTATGAATTTTATTCTACTGGCCATGCTATGGACTGTGTTGTGTCCCCCTAAAAATGTATATGTTACGGCCACAGCCCCCAGTGTGATGGTATTTGGAAATAGCCTTTGGGAGGAAATTAGGATTAGATGAGGTCATGAGGGTGAGTCCTTATAATAGGATTAGTGCCCTTATAATAAAAGGCAGAGAGAGAGAGAGAGGGAGAGCAGGAGATCTGCCTTTGCTATGTGAGGACACTGTGAGAAGGCAATCGTTCAGAAGTCAGGAAGAGAGAGCTCTCACCAGAACCTTACCATCTTGGTACCCTGATTTTGGACTTCCAGCTTCCAGAGCTGTGAGAAAATAAATTTCTGTTTTTTAAGCTGCCTAGTCTATGATATTTTGTTAGGGCAGATCAAGTAGACTAAGACAGATCAGTTGGCTTAAAACATTTCTTGCAGTGAATTTCTTTTTCAAAGCCCTCTCAAAACATATGCAGTACCATAAATATAAATTATCTTAGATGGTGTGCCTCTCTGCTGTCTAAACTGTTGACCAAGTCAAGCAATCTAATAGGGAGAGTAGAAGAATGAAATTTTTCATTTATTTGATACATACTTACCAAGTGCCTGTTTAGTGCCAGGCACTTTCTGTAGTGCTGGAGCTTCAGTGGTGACTAGGACAGATCAGTTACTGCCCTCGTGTGGCTTACCTCCTAATGGAGAAGGTAAGAGGAAAACAAATGCAAGTGCAAGGTAATTTCAGCCACTGCAAATACTAGGAAAAAACAAAACAGGGTGACGTGGCAGGGTAGAGGCTAGTTTTCAATAGGTGGTTAGGAAAGTCTTATCTGAGGACCTGCCATTGGCCCTGAGATGTAGATAACAAAAGAGTCACCACAGGAGGCCTTAGGAGTAGAGGAGGCTGTGAGTGATGGGAAGGTGGGAGCAGCTCTGGAGTTGAGAGGCGGTTTGTGTGGTCTGGGGGAGAGATACTGGTGAATAGGATTAGGGGTGGAGATGGAGGGGATTTGGGGTGAAGGATAAGTGGATTTGGGATGTGTTTTGAAGGTTAAGCCATTGGGAATTGGTTGAGGAGAAAGAAAAAGAAGAGACAAGTATGACCCCTGAGTTTCTGGTTAAAGTAACCGGGTAGATGATACTACTGTCACTGAGAGCAATGAAATTAGTTTGATGTTATGAGATTAAAAGAACGAATTGCTGCATTCAGTGAGCCTGGGTGGCTCAGTCAATTAACTGTCCCAACTCTTGATTTGGCTCAGGTCATGATCTCGGGGTTGTGAGATTGAGCACAGCCTTGGGCTCTGTACTGGGCATGGAGCTTGCTTAAGATTCTCTCTCTCCCTCTCCCTCTGCCCCTCCAAACCCCTCTTAAAAAAAAAAAAAAAAAGAAAAGAAAAAGAAAATTCCCAAAATTTGTTTAGGCATCCATGGACTGGTTTTTAAAAATTTGACTTCCTTCTCCATCTGCAATCACCATCATCTCCATCAGTAAGAATCAGCCAACAGTCTGACTCTAGGAGAGACTTGGAGCTTCCACAAAAAAATCCATCACACTGACTACAGTTTGGGACCCTGCCCTCTGGTTGTGTCCTGGAGTTGTGTGGCGGCAAGGATGGAATCAGATAGATCAAGAAAAGACTTGCCAGAGAATTGTATGGTTAGACCAGGTGGAGGCAAGGGGAATTCCTTATTCCTTTTGGAGTTGGATTATATACCCACCATTTGCGTGTTTTCTCTCAGATGCAATTCACACCTTGCCCTTGCTCTGCATCTCAGGGAATTCTCTTTCCAGGTAGGTCTGGCCAGTTGCATTCCAGACAGGTTTAGCCAGTGGAAAGCCCTGGCAGAAGACCGCAGGGCAGGAGGAGGAGAGGGAAGTTGGGTACAGCTATTTCCTGCTTTTCAAAAGTTCGCATTATGCCACTTTGCTTTTATGAATGACCTATGTTAGCTTTGTTTTTGCTAACTGAAGGAAATCGAAAGAGAATTTTTGCTGTTAAGAAAAAAGGGAAGCAAAAATAACATTCAGCATTTATTTTGCAGTGAGCCATTATAGAGGCAGAACACCCGGGGGGGGGGCGTGAGAGCGGTCCTCCCAAGCTCCTTCCCCAGGAACTACACTCAGCATCTCAGCATCCAGCTGCCATAGCTGTGAACTGTGTCTGTGAACATCTGGGCTTTGTCTCAATTTATTTTGTGCCTCTATTAATCAGATGTGTTCTAAGACATCAGAAAAGCCAAAAAAATTTTTTTTTTGGGGGGGGGGTTCTGGGAATGTTCAAAAAACTTTCCATAGAAAGTAATGGTCATCGCTTTTTCACTTCACGCCATTTGGGCTTATGAAAAATTTTGTAGTAATGTTCTAGTAGAGGAAATCTGTATTTCTTCTTCTTTTGCCCTGTCCAGGGTGAGACTACTCTCTGATGAGAGAGCTACCTTCACAAGGCCAAGCTTCTGTATGGGGGACGCCCGTGCCCTGTTCCTAACTCTTCCAATGGCCTGTGTCTGGGCTCTGATGATGCCACTTCCTTGTATAATTCCTCCTGCCTCAGGGTGGTAGTGGGTTCCTGCTGTAGCCTTGGCATATTATCTTTGCTTTCTGGGGTCTTTGATGACCTTTTTATTCAATCCTTCAAATTTAGTTCTCTTTATTTTTAGATCCAGAATGCCTTCTGGTTTCTTAAGAGGACGCTGACTGACGATGTATATTTTGTATGAGGGGTTCTGAGAACCCTAGATGTTAGGTGATCAGATGGTAAAGTTTTGCATTTTCTGGCTCTTTTCTAGGGTGATTTCCTCACCCATAAATTCCCATCTTTCTCCTTCCTTGTCCATACTTTAGTCTTCTTTTTTTTTCTAAGAAAAGTCAAATTCATTCCCTGGGCAGGGCATACGAACTGTTTTCTTCTCTGCTTAGAAAGCTTTTCCAGATCTATCTACATAAGGAGCCTCTTTCTTAAACCAACTGGATATCTAGCTTCACAGTTTCAATGTTTCTACTCTGACGCTCTTCTGGATTGGGCAATCACGAGTTCCCCCAACGAGCATCTTCGCACACCCTGTTTCCAAAAAGCAAACCCACGGGCACTTTCTTTTTGAGGATCTACTTAGGGTATTTGAGAATTCCATTTAGTTTTATAATCTCTTAATAACATAGGCCTTTGAAGGTTACACACCAGAAAGAGCTGCAAATTTCATGTAGGCATTGACTGACTTTCCTCAGCAGTTAAGGAAAAGAAACAAAATCTCTCTCTCTCTCTTTTTTTTTTTTTTTTGGCCTTTAATATTTTTTGGTGTATTTTGGTATGTTTTTATTTTGGGTAATTTTTTTTTTTGGATAAAACTAAAAATTTTTAAAAAAATTTTTTTTTTTTTTTTTTTTTTTTTTTTTTTTTTTTTTGTAAGTAGAGAAAGCTGTGATTAGAGGCCAGAAAGACCCCTTTGATAAAGCCTATTTTGCTTGAGGGTCTACTATTAGATTTCCATATGTCTGGCATAAGTCATGCTTTTAAAGTACAGTTGCCCTTTGGGGAAATCCCATCAGTCCTTCTCCTGCTATTGTAAATAGTATAATTAGCTTTTTCCCCCCGGCTTCTGGATAGATCAGATTCTGAGGATACTAAGAGTTTAGAGGAAGTGGTAAATGAAAGTAGGGTTGATTTTTCAGGAACAGGGGTATCCAAAAAAGGCTGTCCAGGGCATGTTGGCATATGTGTACATGTGCGTGAGTATGCATGCGTTTGTATGTTTGCAGTCCCTTTGAGTGAGCAGGTGCCAAAGAGGATGGTGGGAAGCAATCAGGGCTTTTTCAAAACCATTTTACCAGGTCTGCATCTAGAGGATGGTGTCCTGTTTAGAGAACTAAACATTCTGGTTTATGGAAGATGTATTTTATTTTGTTGCTTCTTTCTCTCCTAATCCAAACAAAAATTCTACTTCAGAAGTCTTTAACTTTGATAAAGAGAATATTACCTTCTTGGAATGAAAGGAGTCAGGTTTCTCAACTCGTGTACACATTCCAATGAACATTTATGTACAGTAATATAATAATTTCCTCAGGTGGTTGAATGTTAATGAATCATTAATGGTAAATATTCAAATCTCATTCCTGAATTTACAGGTGATGGTGGGAAACAGTGAAGGGCTAACCTAGTTATCCAGAAAAAACCTTATTCTCTTATGTTTGATATGCATAAATGAACTTAGATGTACTATTTTTCATCTGGGGAAATCAGGATGCTATGATATCAGCAAACCCCAGAGTAGATGGCTATTTCAACATCCAGCCTGTTTGCTTTGGGGGAAGGAACAGCTGTTCATAAGGCAATTTACGTTCAACAGGTGAACCATGACTCTAGTGGATGTGAAAGATAGGGCGGAGTTAAATCCAAAGAATGCCATTCTACCCTTGCTTCCTGGGCTACCCATGGTTTCTAAAGAAAATGCCATTTACAAATTAGTTTTCAGATTTTTTACATGTTTAATGGCTGTTTGCTTGATTTTCTGGAATTAGGAAATGGTTTACATCCAGCTAGCAATCGACTGTATTTTTATGTTTCTTACTACCTATGTAATAGCTGGATGGAAAGTGGAGAATAGGTGTATATATTTTGGGAACTTACCTTCCTTGTTGGATCAGTGCATTAGAATTGTTGGTTTTTGTTATTATTGGAGTTTAGGTGACTCATTACAGTGAATAAACAGGGATGACAAATGACATTTTGATCAAATAGCTGAGATATACTCTGGAATTTGTAACATGAGGTAACAAACAGAAGGACAAGATGCCAGCATTTCAAGATGGTGGAATAAAGATGGGTTGGGCCTGCGTCCTTGATGATATTGTTGAACCACTTCACTGGCCTGGACTGTATTTTTCCAGATTTCATTTTGTAGTAGTTAAATGTCTATTGCTTAAATACTGCTGGTTAAGGTTGTTTCTTCCAGCCAAAGTCATTCTTAACTGATCTGATGTCTCAGAGCAAAGTCCTTTCCCATTTCCTCTCACACTCTGTTCCTCTTCTTACATTCCTTCAGTTAATGGCATCCACCCAGCTGTCCAAGTCAGAATCTCAGGGATCTTTCTCGACTCCCTCCTCTTATTCACCTGCCTCCTTGAATATAGGCACAATATCTTGCTCATCCTTTCATTACCAATTCCTAGTACATTGTCTGGTACACAAAAGACACTCAAAACATGTTTGCTGAACTAAGTAAATTAATGTGTTTAGATATTTAATGTCATGGATTAGTAAACAGATAGTGAGCAAAGTGAAAAGGATAATCTTGTGAAATATTTTATTTTTAATTTTTTTATAAACATATAATGTATTTTTATCCCAGGGGTACAGGTCTGTGAATCACCAGTGAAATTTTTTTTAAGGCTATGGTAAGTTTTGATAAACCAGCCTTGCCCGTCATCATAGACCATCTTTCTAGTAGCTAAAATTCTTTTGTCCTCCTGATTATATGTTTCTTTTACACAGACATTGTTGGATGTCATATTCTTGGATCCTTTAAAATATTTTTATGTTAAGATTCTTCTTTTATGACATTTCTGTCCCTTCAATCAGTATTATTAAGTTATAGTCAGTGTTGCTCTTCTTACCTTTAACCTGGCAGACATTCTGCATCTTTGTAATGACTTTAGCTAATGTCTGCTCTCTTTTACATTGGTTGATTATATCAATCTTATTCTCAGAATCTTGGGCAAGTTTTCTGTCTCTCTATGTGCAGGATGAGGATATAATGATAAGTCATGGGGTTCGTAATCTTATGGAGAAATGGAAAGAACACCAGATTTGAAATGGAAAAAAACCCCTAGGGTTTGTATCATAGCAACTCCTTATATTTATAATTTTAATCAAGTCAAGAAACCTGATCAATTTTGTTTTCTTACAACTATAATGGGAAGCAGAGCTATACCTATCCTGTCCTTCTCACAAAACTGTTGTGAGAATTAAGAATCCTGAAAGTGTAAGGCTTTATGTCATGTGTCTATTCTGGGGTGCAGTGACTTGCACTTGAACCACACAGACTGAGCAAGGTTATTCTAGAATACGAGAAGGTGAATCTCCCATGGAAGAAAGATTAGCCAAACAATAAATGTCCAAAAGAGCCTGCTTATAGAATCCAGGCATACTGTGAGGCCTTTTGTGCGTGAGAAAAGTTTCCAGTTTTCTCTTTTCTGTACAATGTAGAAGTCACTGGAAGAAGTGATAGGAGGATAAATTGTTTTCAGAGATATAAAAACCATTGATAGAGCTCTAAGCCCTACTTGGTTTTTCCCAGGATTGCCGCACTTAGCTCCTAGCCTCAGAATCTGAGAACAGCTCTCAACGAGACCTCAGTTAGAGTAATTAGAATGGAATTAATTAATTAGAATGGAATCACCTGTTCAACTTTTTTATGTTACAATAAAGAAACTGAAATTCAATAAAGGGAAATTACTTGCTTTAGGACATAGAGCTAAGCAGTGTATGATCAGGACCTAGAACCCAGGTTCCTGGTTGCTGTGCTGAGAGACCCAGTCATGATAAAATCAGCTGCAGTGTATTTCCAATTAATTCATTGTCAATAGAAGTTCAGGCACCAAGATTTTGAAAGATTTTGTTGTTGTTGTTATTCTAAAGAAATGAGAGCAAAATTCAAGGCTATCCCTACAGTCATGCCCATATTCCTTATTTATGTTCCAACATTCCTGAAGAGAAAATGTTGGGGATTACATTTAACCTTGGATATATCCACGAGAATGTTTTTGCATATGTATGAGCTGTGTCCTAACAGAAAAAGTTTAAATACCATGCTGTAAGATCATACGATGTTCAAGAGAGCCTCTGAGAGTCTGTCCTTCTATGATTTTTTTCCCTTTTAAAGGAAAAGGTATGACTTGAAATTTCCTGGATAAAATGTTGGATGGAGGAGGGTGCTATGCCCCTGAATACCCACCCCTCAAGAGGCACCAGCTACTTTTAAATCTCTTTTTGTTCATACGGAGTCCCCATCTTATTGGATATTTTTACTATGGACTTCTGCATGCTTATTTATTAAATTCATTCATACATTCACTTAGTTAGCAAGTGTGGAGAGAGCCTATATGTGTCAGACACCAATAAGTATAAATGAGTAAATAAGGAGACATTTGTTGATGTTTATACTTCCATACTTTTAGGTTCCGAAAGTAAGTAAAAATGATTTTTTTAAAAAAGTACTGGAACAGTAGAAAGACTCCGGTGTGCTATTTCATGATTAGCTTCTTTGTCAAGCTGTGCTGTAGGACACATTAGAGCACTTAGTGGAAAAGAGTACATTTAAGTGGGCATTCAATAAATATTGATAATGATGGTGATGATGATAGTGATGATAGGGATCACAGTGACAAGGATGAAGTAACCATGGCACCTTGCAATTTGTGGTAAACAATGGAAATTACATAGCAACTTCTGTTGTTGTCTTCCAGAGCAGTGCCTGAAAATGTTAATTAACTGGAGGGATTACTGCAAAGTCTCTTGGTAACAGGCAGCCTTTAATCCAGGAAAACAGTGGAAATCAGTATTAGCTGGATGTCTGGAATAAACCATTAATTGTATGAATTACAGTGTTTCGTGGTAATTATAAATCTCTGAAGAGGGACCAATTGGGAGATGAATATTTTTGGAGCATTTCCGGATGAGGTCAACATGGTAATGAGAACTGGACAGGGTCACTGTGGACTTTGGTGTCTGATTCAGCAGCCATTAGCTGTATCTTTGCTGAATTATGATGGCATTGGGTCCCAGTGCTTCCACGTGTTGCTGTTGTTGTTAGCTACTCTGAGGCCATGGGTAATTTGTTACAGGACTGTGAGTCAAGTGCGAAGGAAGCAGAGCTGCTCTAATAATGTTCAAGAACCTGGATCTGTTGCAAAATCTGGTGCTCATCTGTTCCCATCTCACATAATTACTTGTTGAAGGGATAGATGAATGCTTGCTTCTCAGATTATTAAGGTAATATAATCGTTGGCCAACCTAACGGACTCAGATTTTATACATAGATCTATAAAATCTTATATAATATTTTCTGACATGGCATTTTTTTCTAAGCTCATTTTCTTTATATTCTAAATTATTCTGCACAGGGGGCCACTTTAAATCATATGTCAAACAAAACAAGGTCACTTGATATGAATCTGTCTTTCCAAGTCTTAAGCAAGAATGCATGCTCCTCAGATTTGGGTTTTTGGAATATTTACTTCAAATGAAGACTTGAATGAAGATGTGAATCATTATCAATGTTGTTATTTGTTATATCTGCCTTCTGTGGGGGTAGCCAGGGCTAGAGAAAATGGGGGGCGGAGACTGAGGAAGAAGCAGGAAGTGATCAATTTTGTTGGAGGGCAGGGGAGATAGGAGCTGAAATTTGTGCTGGCATGGAGTCAACTCACTGAGCTGAGAAGACAATGTAAAAGGGCCCAGACTTCTATCATTAGGGAAGGGAAAAATGACCAGACATAAATTATGACACAAGGGTAAATATCCAAAACACATGAAAAATTAATACATTCCAATGGCAAACAAAATGAAACAAAACAACAAAAAATCCAACTAAAAATAGGCAAAGGACCTGAATATACATTTCTCCAAAGAAGATATATGAAAGGTAAACAGGAACATGATAAGACACTGAACATTACTCGTCATTGGAGAAATGCAAATTAAAACTGCAATGAGGTATCTCCTCACATCTATTAGAATGACTACTGTCAAAAAGATAAAAGATAACAAATGCTGGTGAGGATGTGGAGAAAAGAGTACACTTGTGCACTGTTGGTGATAACGTAAACCGGCACAACCACTGTGGAAAACAGTATGGAGGATCCTCAAGAAATTAAAAATAGAGCGATTATATGATCCAGCAGTTCTACTTCTGGGAATGTATCCAAAGATAATGAAAACACTAACTTGAAAAGAACACTCCCATGTTCATAGCAACAGTGTTTATAATAGGAAGACATGGGAACAACATAAGTGTCCATCAGTGCATGAATGGATAAAGAAAATATGGTGTGTGGGTATATATATACCCACACACCATACACACACACACACACACACACACACACACACACATCAGACAATAGAATACATACACACAGTGGAATGTTATTAATATTATTCAGCCATGAACAAGGAATCCTATCATTCTCAACAACATGGATAGAATGTGAGGGTGTTATGCTAAGTGAAATAAGTCAGACAGAGAAAGATACTGTATGATCTCACTTATACATGGAATCTTAAAAAAAGACCCCACACAACCAAAATTATAGAAAACAAGTTCAGATATGTGCTTACCAGATTCAGGAGTTGGGGGAAGAAAGAACTGGAAGTAGGTTTTCAAGAAGCACAAAGGTTTAGTTAGAAGATAAAAAAGTCCTGGGACGTAATGGACAGTGTGGTGGCTACAGCTCACACTGCTACATAAAATATAGGAAAGTGGTTAAGAGAGCAAATCCTGAGAGTTCTCATCACAAGGAGAATATATTTCCCTTTATTCTTTTCCTTTTATTGTGTCTATATAGGATGGATCTTTGCTGAACCTATCATCATCATTTGACAATATATGTAAATCAGACCATCATGCTGTAGGTCTTAAACTTATACAGAGATGCATGTCAATTATTTCTCAGTAAAACTGGAAAAAATTATAACACAATACTTTTTTTCCCAGAAAAAGAAATTATTTTACATTTATGCTATGCTTTACCATAGCTCAGGTGCACAGACCTAACCCAATCAACTTCAACAGCTACCTGAAGAAGGCGGCTAATTTTCACAACAACCTTTTAAGGGAGGGAGTTTGTACCCTTTTTCAGAGGTGATAATGATAGATAAAAGACTTTACAAGTGTTTTTCACGAATGGTGATCTCGTTTCATCCTTAAAACACACCAGTGAGGCAGGCGGCATTACTATCTTCCTTTTATGCATGAAGAGACTGAGACTTAGGAGATGTTATGTCAACTGCCTGAAGTTTTACAGGCGCTCCAAGCAGTCTTCCCTGATAGCCCATGTGTATCATGCTGATCCTTTGTTGATGCAGATGGGGAAATGAGGCTCAGAGAGGTTCAGTGAGTTGCTCAAGATCACACAGTAAACAACAGAGGATCAAACTTAGATCAAATATTTCAAAGTGTAATGCAGTGATATTCTACTTTTCTCATCCTTACAAACTTGAAGCTCACAATCTATCAAAGTGGTATTTCTGGTGGCGTACTTGTCTTTTGAAACAGTTCTCTAAGTGAGTCTAATACTATCTTTTTTTGACCTGTATTTCCTAGAAAATAGAAACTTAGGCAAAGCTTATGTGCTAATCCTTTATTGAAGGATATTAAAATGGAAAATGGGATGTGAGGCATGGCAGGAGGCGAAGCAGCCGTGGCTTCATGAGAAAACACAATCAGGTGCTTGCTTACATGGTATACTTCCAGCCAACCCACAAAGGGCCATAACACCTCAGAGAAGGGAAGGGAGAAGAATTTTTCTGACAGCTCTTTCCCATTTTTTGTCTCTTGCTATTTAATGTTTATTCCATGGGATATTAACTCCCTGCGGTTTTGGGTTTGTTACCTGGCTTTGAAGGACAGCTGCTGGAGAAACTAGAGCTTCTGTGGATCTGGTTGTGTTAGGTCTGGGTACCTGAGCTGTTGTGGCTTCTACCAGAGTCTGGCCTTCCCCAGGAGTGGTGCGGCAGGCCAGTGAGAAGGAGGGCAAGACAAGTCACAGAGCCAGACAGTGAAGTGGTTGCGGGCCCAGGATGAAGACTAAGCTGAACAGATCTGGAGAGAGGTATAACCCGTGTCTGATACACTGCTCAGACCTTCCTCTGAGATCTGGCTCTCAGGCTATGGTAGTGGGCCTTCAGTTTTATAAGACCAAGATGCCCTCATTTTGTTCTTGACAGGGGAGGTACAAAATCAGTTCATCATAGAATCTACATTACATGCAATCTGCTAAAAACCCTTAAGTGGGTTAGTGAATTCAGCTGCAGTCCCTACTGCTACAGCTGATCCCATGAACATAACTGATATTCACCATCAGCCTCTTTAATAGCCCATTTTAGATTTTGTTTTCCCTGAGTAAGTACATTGGCTCATCTTGGTTGCTAGTCTGGTAGGAGTTCTGGGTCTTCCTCCCTAAGTGGTCTGAGTGCTTAGTTGCTTTGTCTTTGTTGTCTGTAGTGTTTACTGTAACTGTCCATGAACAGTTATAACTGAGCAATGTCAGTGTTAAGAGCAAACCCACAGGGCGCCTGGGTGGCTCAGTGGGTTAAAGCCTCTGCCTTCGGCTCAGGTCGTGATCCCAGGGTCCTGGCATCGAGCCCCGCATCTGGCTCTCTGCTCAGTGGGGAGCCTGCTTCCACCTCTCTCTCTGCCGGCCTCTCAGCCTACTTGTGATCTCTCTCGGTCTAATAAATAAATAAAATCTTTAAAAAAAAAAGAGCGAACCCACAGAATCTTCTGGATTCTATAAATAATGTTTTCTGTCTTATTGTGTAGTAGCCACCCAAATTCCTCATGATAATCAGTGTTGATTTTCTCAGTAGGAAGTGACTTTTTCTTTGCCTGCTGGTTCATGGGCCTAAGGAGCCCAAAGTGGCCAGGTGGTAACAGTCACAGCTTTCTAAATCAGTGGGATCTTCACTGTGTCACTTGGTGGAAATGTTTTCCAACTTCCCCAACTTTCTACCCCAAATGAAAAATAGGAACTCTAACTTGGCATAGCCTATCTTCTCAGGATAGGAAATATGAATTATGCTAGGAAAGGTACGGATTAGAATAACTTGCCTTACTCATTCTGCTTCTACACATTGGCTCCTAGATCCATGTAGTCTAGCTGTGGAGACACAGGACCACATACTAGCCTTTGATTCTGTGCATATATTGAATCTTGGAGAATGACCCAACATGTATCCCTAACAGGCTTTTTAGCTAAGTTGTCAGCAGGCTCTGCCAATACTCTTTCAGCTCTTCTTTTGGTAATGGGGTATGGAGTAGAACCAGTGAATCCTGTGGCCATGGGTCCCTTGTCACACCTCTTTTTTTTTTTTTTTTTTAAAGATTTTATTTATTTATTTGACAGACAGAGATGAAAAGTAGACAGAGAGGCAGGCAGAGAGAGGAGGAAGCAGGCTGCCCGCTGAGCAGAGAGCCCGATGTGGGGCTCGATCCCGGGACCCTGGGATCATGACTTGAGCCGAAGGCAGAGGCTTAACCCACTGAGCCACCTAGGTGCCCCTTGTCACACCTCTTTTACCTTAAAATGGCTTCCTTTTTTTGAGATAGTATGGTGTGAGATAGTATACCATGTTGATGGATTAGACATCATATAAACCCCAGATGCTGGAGCTGGCAGAGACGACAGAGCCAGGGAGGGTGATCTGGAGTAGATATTAATTCTGATAAGGATGAATTACTGTCTCTTTAAGGTAGAAGGTGTTAATTGATGAATAGTGCCATACTGAGTGCTCAGCATTGGTCTGTGCATCTGATGGTTAAGCACTCAGCGATGGCAGTAGCTAGATTAGCTTTGGTGGGAGGAAGTCTGTGTTGTTTGGCCTATGCAGAGCTTCTATCCCTGCCACCAAAGCCACTCAGCTCATGGACCTATTGAGGTATTCTTCAGAGGTTGACTGAGGAGCAGAGACTGGCTGACATCCACAGGTTGCATCATCTTGTCCATCTGGTCTTTGAGCTCCTTTTCTGACATAGATGATTTCTAGTGAACATTCACATAAGACACAAGCATCCACATTCTGAGTCCACTCCCAGGGGCCCATCCATAGACCTTTTCACAGACTTCATTGTAACTGATATTTCAGACCTGTTGCCTTCTGGGACCGGAACAATTAGCCAAACCGTTTGTTAATATTCAAGTGACTCTTTATATCCATATCTCAGGCCAACTTTCCAACCAAGTATACTGCTTGGAAATTTATCCACTGGTACAATTTCCCTTCACTTGTGTTTTCTGGAATATACCTGCGTAGCATCGTACTGGCAGCAGGACATTTCCAGTCAGCACCAATATATCATGCAGACTTATCTGTGAACCAGGTCTTAGTATTTCCTTCCTCTGATGTTTGTTCCTAGAGAACTCCTTGTGAAACTGTACACGTGAGGAAAGAAGAGACATCAGTCCAATACCAAAGAGTGTCTGAGTTTCCTTTTCATGTGAGTTACTCCACCTTTTGGACCTGCCTCTGCCTGGGCCCCACATACCACTGAATGTATGAATGTATGACTCAGTGGGTCATCCATTGCCTCTAGTTAGTAGAATGTTGAGAGCTGTTCTTCAAACAGAGAGCATTTCTCTGTTAGAGGCCATAGTCTTGGCTCAGGGCAGTAGGGCTCTGTATTGCAGTGTCCTGCTTTCTCTCATCCCTCTTCGATTTATCTTCATTGTGTTTATAACTGGCTTGCTCCTTTGAACATGTCATCATTGTGTACAACATCACTGTAAATTATTGGAAAAGTCCGGGACCTTTTATTGGTGACCATTTATAGAGTACTGGAGTACTGGTGCCTTATTTTAGACCAATTTTGTTAAGGCCATCAAATAAATTAACAAATACATTTCATTTGGAGGAAACCATATGTTTGCATGTCAACACAAACAGAAAAGGGGAGAGAAGACTAGAGAAGAGAGAAGGTGGAAAACTAGGATCAAGTTTTCTAGCTTAAGATACGATAATATCCCTTATATTGCTCTTAATCTTGGAAGGGCATGGTGATAGAATTACTTAGGCGTAAGTCTTTGATCCAAGTGATGTGCAGGCAGATTTTTACCTGAGGCTAAAGTCAGTGGCTATCCATGTTAAGATCCCCCTTAGGAAAAGAAACTGTGGGTGGTGCATGTACTTTGTTAAGCTCATTTCACCCCATCCTGATGTGTATGGCGCTTCTTCAGTAGACACTGTGTGACCCTTAATGCTATCACTCTCTTCCCATCCAGTCCAGGAGCACTGTCTTGTGGGTTCACCCTCTTCACCTTGATCTACCTTATTTCTCCAAAGCCCTTCTCCCATAAGCCCAGCTCCGATTCCTAATCCCCACAATTTATTTATTTTTTATTTTTTTTTGGCTATGGGTATTAGTCATTGAGCTGCATTTGGTTTTCCCCAGGATGAATGAATGAAGCTGGAATAAGAAAGGATGGCGGTAAATGCTACTCATTGGTCCAAGCTCAAGATCAAGCATCTACACTATGGCTAGGCTTTTCATAATCTCAACATGGGTGTTTTATGGAGAGACAGTAAAATGTAGTAATTAAATCAATGAGTTCTAGAACCAGATTGCCTGGGTCCAAATCCTTGCTCTACCACTTAGTTCTGTGGCCTGGGGCAAGCCTTTAACCTCTGTTCCTATTTTTTCATCTATAAAATGAGGAAAATAATGCACCTATATTAATAGAATTATATGAGGATTAATAAATTTATGTGTGTAAACTACTTAGAAGAGTGCCTCAAACATCCTAAGTGCCTATTAAGTGTTCGCTATTACATCTTATTATATTATGCTAATAACCAATATGTCCTTTCTCTTTTTTCCGTTGCATTTCAAAAGATCTTCTTCTGCTAGATCTCCATACCCCATGGTATGGAGGCAAGTCTTAGAAAGCGGGTGAATATATACCCTGCTTGAAATTGGACGTAGAAGACAGAAAACAAATCCTCTTTTTTCTTTTTTTAAAGATTTTATTTATTTATTTGACAGACAGAGATCACAAGTAGGCAGAGAGGCAGGCAGAGAGAGAGAGAGGGAGAAGCAGGCTCCCCGCTGAGCAGAGAGCCCGATGTGGGGCTTGATCCCAGGACCCTGAGATCCGTGACCTGAGCTGAAAGCTGAGGCTTAACCCACTGAGCCAACCAGGCGTCCCAAACAAATCCTCTTAATAGAAAAAGTATTGGCAAGTCACTATGTAAAGTAATAGGACAGACTATAACACTTTATTAGGCCCTGGACCATGAAGACTTATTAATTTGCTTAAGCGCACTAATGAATCTAGATAGTCAAGGGTAGATGTGTAAGTGATTTATTCTAGTAAGCTTGATCATGGAATACTTGATGATTTATATATTTGGAGAAAGGAAGGCTGGGAGGCCCCAGAACATTGTTAGATTCTTCTCTAATTCTCATCATTATTTATTGTTTCTATTTTCAAGTGGAGGAAAAAAGTCAAATTATTCTTTTATTTTTGAAGATGAGGTGATTGATATGTTCCAGTGTTTGGGTTAGTACACTGTAAAGATGTTCATGACAAGTTAAAACTTAGGAGATCAAATTACCTTTCACATTATGCATTTAAAAAAATTAGAATTTAATTTTGGAGTTTTATTTAAAGAGGAATTAAAATTCAAGAATAAGCTCCACATTTTGCTATGGTTGAAAAGGACTGAGGATCAATCAGTTGAATTTGATGGTTTATTATAACATGCATTCAGATGTCCTCCCACAAACACACAATTACTAAGAGCAAAAGAATTTTTTTTCTTTCTAAAAGGCTTCTGTTAAATAAAGTTTTGAATTTCAAAAGGAAAGAGAAAAGCAAAGCCATTTCATACAGTATTGGCATTTATCAAGTACTTAAATATTCGTTTGCTATTTGAATGTAGGTTAAGATATATTAACTTAATGTTGTAGATTGTTTAAATAAATGACTCCAATTCTTCCCTGTGTGCATGCCCCTTTGCCAAGTGACTCTGCAGGTCCTCCTATCAGGAACTGAAGTTTATTTCCCCAACCTTTGAATATGAACTGGTCTTGTGATATGTCTGACCAATAAAATATAGTGCAAGTGGTTCTGTTTCAGTTCCGGGCTGAGGCCTTAAGAAGCCTTCCTCACTTTAGAGTCTCTAGAACTCTCTTATCACCATGTGAAAAGCCAGGCTAGCTAGCTGGGGAGTAAGAGACTAAATGCCACATGGTTTAGTTGGGGGAGACTGAATGCCCTGGTGACAGCTGGCCACTGTAAGACATTTAAGTGGCAAATCCTGGACCAGGCAACCTGGAGAAGCAGAGTTGCCTAAATTTGATGTATACTTATTTGGAGTTGCAAGATCAAATCTGGCCAATATCAGAAGAATCATCTTACTGAATCCAGACTAAACTGTCTACCTGCTCATAGTAAATAGTAGTTGGTATCAGGTTTGGAATAACAGCCAACATTTACTGAGCACTTACTATGTGCCAGGCAGCTTGCTAAATGCTTTACATTTACTGTCTCAATCCTCATAACAACTGTGTGATAGGGTTTTAAATGAAGGAAGTGATGGGCAGAAGTACTATCTCAGCAAACCTCATCAGCCTGATCTCCCGGGGGCTTGCTGATAAAGGGGCAAAGGTCAAGATGGACAAAGTCAAGTCTTTTCACAGTCCTCAATGAATTTTCTTCAGATTCAAGTCGGCTAACATTGCCTGTAAATGGCCAGATAGTAAATATTTTATGACTTTTTTGGGCTATCTCTTTCACAGCTACTGAGCTCTGCTTTTGTAGTGTAAAAGTAGCCACAGGTAATATGTAAACAAATAAGTCTGGGGTCCCAATAAAACAGGTAGTGAGCTGATTCAGCCTCTGGATCATAGTGTGTTAACCCCCATTCTAGAAATTAAACTCTAATAACATAAGGTGCTCACTGAATGTAATAAATTAGTTTATCTTTTATGCATCCAGCATGTTACCTAGTTCTAAATCATCCTGGGGAGAACTGAGAAAAATAGTCACCAAGTCATTTTCAGTAGGCCCTAATTCTTCTGCAGGATCCCAGTTAAGAAGGGCACTGTGGGTGTTAGTTTCATCTCAAATTTTGTTCATTTTGTGGTTGTGGGATAACTGCAGTAGCAATGGATGATATTTTTCCATGTTTCCTCTGGTGGGAAAAAGAGATCCAGTCCAAAGAGAATGAGGAGGGACTTCTCCAGAGGCCTAACAAATTTCTTTGGTGTCTCAGTGGGAATATGTCGCTACTCATTTCTGAGCCAAGCCCTAGCAAGAGAACAGGATTTTTCTGACTGGGTGGAACTAATCAGGTCCTGCTCATGCAGCTGCAGTTGGATCAACAGTTACTCACCTGCTAACTGATACCATTTCTAATTTGCCCTCTCACTTCAATTACAGCTTTTCTTAGTTCAAATATAACTTTCCTTTAAAACTTTGAGCATATTGCTCCATTATCTTCTTGCCTGCAGTCAGTTCTATATGAAGTCAGATGTGTATCTAATTTTTGTTGTTTTGAAGTATAACGTTTTTATTTTAGATACTTAAAAAAGTTGTCTTTATTCCTGACAAATTTTATCATAATTTGAATAGGAGTGAGTCTTTTTTCGCTCATCTTGCCCAGTACTCAATGAATTCTTTCTACATACAGACTCATGTTATTCATCAGCTCAGGATATTTTTCTATCATTATTTAAAAAAAATTTTTTTTTCAGAGTACTATCTGAGGGGTTTGAAGCGGTGGGGGGTGGGAGGTTGGGGGAACCAGGTGGTGGGTATTAGAGAGGTCACGGATTGCATGGAGCACTGGGTGTGGTGCAAAAATAATGAATACTGTTATGCTGAAAAAAAAAAAGTTTAACCATAAAAAAAAAACTAACTGGAAAAAAATAATCACAATTAAGAAAAATTATAGTCTTGGGGTGCCTGGGTGGCTCAGTGGGTTAAAGCCTCTGCCTTCGGCTCAGGTCATGATCCTAGGATCCTGGGATCAAGCCCCACATTGGGCTCTCTGCTCAGCGGGGAGCCTGCTTCCTCCTCTCTCTCTGCCTGCCTCTCTGCCTACTTGTGATCTCTGTCAAATAAATAAATAAAATCTTTTAAAAAAAAAAGGAAAAATTATAGTCTTGACTATTTGATATTAAATTATTTTTTTCAACTTATTTTAAATGTGGTAATGATATCACGGTCTTTATCTAAGCCTTTAAAAGATGTGTATGTCTAGGGGTGCCTGGGTGGCTCAGTGGGTTAAGCCTCTGCTTTAGGCTCAGGTCACGCTCTCAGGGTCCTGGGATCGAGCTCCACATCAGGCTCTCTGCTCGACGAGAATCTTCTTCCCCACTCTCTGCCTGATGCTCTGCCTACTTGTGATCTCTCTCTGTCAAATAAATACATTTTTAAAATCTTAAAAAAATGTTTTCTTTAATTCTGTCTCTTATCTGTAAGCAATATGACTAGTGTTTATTTTATTTTATTTTTTTAAAAAGATTTTATTTATTTATTTGAGAGACAGTGAAAGAGAACATAAGAGAGGAGAAGCAGACTCTCCGTGGAGCTGTGAGCCGGATGAGGGACTCGATCCTAGTACTCCGGGATCATGACCTGAGCCAAAAGCCATTGCTTAACCAACTAAGCCACCCAGGCGCCCCATGACTAGTGTTTTAATAAAAAGTGGAAATTTGGACACAGACACCCACACAGGGACAAAGCCATGTGAACATGAAGGTAGAGGTTGGGGTGATGCATCTGTAAGCCAAAAAATGCCAAAGGTTGTGAGTAAACCAACAGAAGCTAGGAGAGAGGCATGGCTTCTTCCCCACAACCTTCAGAATGAACAATCTTTGCCAACACTTTGCTCCTGGACTTCTAGCTTCCAGAACTGAGATAATAAATTTCTGTTGTTTAAGCCTCCCAGTTTGTGGTACTTTGTTACTATAGCCCTACGAAACTATTATAACTGTGTTCATGCTCTCCATTTGTTTTGTCGTTTCAGACATCATTATCTTCTGCTATCCAGAAGCATTTCTCAACTTGCTCTCATAGCTCATTAATCTGGAGCTATGTCCACTCAGTTTGTTTTTAACACCACTCTATACACCAATCTATAATTGGTTCATTTTAGTTAATAGCCTGTTCTTATTTTATGGATACACCAAACAAATTTTGTTTTTTTTCTGAATCAGCCTTATTTTCTTTGAGATGTACTAGATAGGACTGTATTCAATGTCCAGGAACAGAAATCACAACAAACTGTAGCTTAAACAAGTAATGAGGCAATTTTCCCCAGGAATTTAAAAGTCCGGAAATGAACATCTGGAGTTGTCATCCAGAGACTAGGCTCCTTTCACCTGTTTTTAAAAATTAATTTATATATATTTTTCTTCTATCTTTTTATCCTAACCTTTTGGGCATGTGACTTCATACTCCTAGATGTAAGATGACTACTGCACCTCTAACCATTGGGTATATGTTACAAGCCAGAAAAGGAAAGACAGAATGAAGAGGAAGGATTGGTGTCCATATTAGTATAACAAATACATTTGACAACATCTAAAATTGTGACTTAAAGATGAAGCTTATCTATCTCTTATATTAATGAAATCTGGATGTAGGTGGTTCAGAGCGGATATTCCACATAATGTCAGAAACCCAAGCTCTTTTTGTTCTGCTGTCTAAAATACGTGGTTCCTTCAATGTGATCCAGTATGGTTGCTCAAGATCCAGCCATCATTTCTTTACTCCAGCTAGCAGAAAATGGAAGAATGAGGAGGATATAAACTTACATTCCTGGCCAGAACTTAGTTATGTGACCACACTTAGCTGCTAGGGAGTCTCCCCTTCCCCCTTAGGCAGCCATAGACTGGGCTAAGATCAGGGGTTCTAACAAGGATAAAGAAGAGAGAATGAATATCAGGAGACAACTGGACAGCTCTGTTACAAACAGGAAAGCAAAACATGTCCAGAAATACCCAGCAGATACTTCTATCTCACTGGCCAGATGTGTTTCTTCTGACATGGTTGAGAGGTATAGAGTTTTGTTAAATCAATCAAAATTCTGGTAATAAGAAAAGGAGAATGGATATTGGGTAGGAAACTAGCAAGTCAGTCACACTTGTGTATAAGTTTTTCAATTTATTTAAAGTTATTTAAATATTTATTTAAATTTATTTAAAGTTATTCAATTTAAATGGTGGTGCTTCTTCTATGTTATCTGTTTTCCTTAAATTACTACTGATTCCTGATCTATGACCCCTTCTCTTCTTTTTACTGGTTTGTATCCTTTTGGCGGCGGCGGCGGCAGCAATTACTCCAAGGATAACCTCCAGACTCCTAAGTGAAAGAAATGTCACGGAACAGGGAAAACGAGGTAACACTAGTTAGATGGGCAAACCACAGCCTCCAAAGGCTGCAGGCCGCAGGTGGGGGCACAGGGAAAGGCCCCGGGGTGGCCAAGGGACACGGCCAGAGGACAAGCAGGATGGCCAAGTCCAGGCGACTCTCGCTCATCTGTATTGTTTGACTATTTCAGACAGAATGTCTCCAGGTGACGCTTGGCGGGCCAGAACGCGCGAATAACCGTCCACACGGCAACAATACGGTAGGAAAGAGGCAGGCAGCGCAGGCGTCGGGGTACGCTTGGAGGCTAAACCAGCGTGTTGAACGCGGCTGGGACGCAGGCCTGCGGAGGCTGAGAGGCTGGTCTGGGTGTGTGGCGAGCCGGGGTCTGAGGCTGACCAAGTCACTGACACGGGTCCCCTCCTTCCATGGAGAGGCCCAGGTGCTTCCATACCGGAAGAGGATCTTGCCATAACGCAGGAGGCTCCCAAGGGGTGAGCGTGCCCGAGAAAGTCCTCGGCCACTGGGCGCACCCCTGGTACTTCCGCAGATGCGGTTATGCGAGAGGCCTCTTCCCGCGTCTACAGTCCTCAGCCGCGCGCCCGGGGCAGCCCGACTTCGCAGCGCTCGCTCCAGCTCTGCGGAGACGCGGCCCTTGAGCTCGGAGCCTGCTCAGGCAGCGCCGGGGTCTCAGTGCGGCGGACTCCGCAGAGCCCGCGGGTGTCCACGCGGACCGGCCCCTGACGTCCTGCGGTCGCTGCCCGCAAAGCAAGGAAGCCACACCGGGGACTGGCGACGCTCACTCACGGACAGGCAACACAGGAACGCGAGGAGGCAGGCGTCCAGGACGCCGTCCGCCACCGCAGTCCACGTGAGGCGCAGGAAGAGGATCTCGCGAGAATGTGCTGGAGGCGGGCCCAGTCGCTGTCCGTGAAGGCGCGCATGCGCGAGCGGTTGGCCTCGCGCCTCCTGCTGTTCGCGGGCCTTGTCGGTGAAGTTGGTGAGGAGTGAGGACGCCGCGGGGTTGCCGCCTTTTTCCTCCTCGGAAAGCGCCGTGTTCCTTCCTTCAAAGAACGGGTCTCTCCACCTCCGCATTGTTGAAGCTAGGGCTGTTTTTTCACGGGGGCTTCTGTCCCCCAGGCTCCCATCTCCCGGGCTCGGGCGGTCAG
This sequence comes from Lontra canadensis, assembly GCF_010015895.1. NCBI lineage: Eukaryota > Metazoa > Chordata > Mammalia > Carnivora > Mustelidae > Lontra > Lontra canadensis. Next base: position 7,365,230 of record NW_022630995.1, read on the forward strand.
GCTTGCCTGCTGCGGCGTCTGTGTGGGTTTGTCTCCTGCCTCCTCCCGGCCGGTGTGCGCCCGTCACTCCACCACGAGCACCACCCGTCACTCCACGAGCACCACCTCCGGGAAGCCTGCGGGCGTGGAACTCGGGCTGGCGCGCCCGTGACCTCTCCTCTCACAGGGCAGGCCGCGGATTTCTGCCTGTGGGAGCTCCGGTTGGCACGTCTGAATGTTGCAGCCCCACTCTTGGGTTGCGTGAATTCTTTATGAATTTTAGAGATTAACCCGTATCTGATAAATAATTCGCACATATTTTCTCCCATTTCGTAGGTTGTCTTTTCCCTTCGTTGATTGTTTCTTTTTCTGTGCAGAAGCTTTTTAGCTTGATCTAGTTCTACTATAAATGTTTCGCTTTTGTCGCTTGTGCGGTGTCATAGCCACAAAACTGTTGCCAAGACCAATGTCAAGAACCTGTGTTTGCTTCTGGAAGTTTTCCGGTTTGAGTTTTATGTTTAAGTCTTCGTTCTGTTGAGTTATTTTTTGTGAGTAGTGTAAAATAAGGGTCCGATTTCAGTCTTCTGTATCCGGTTTTCCAGTTTTGCCAACACCATTTGTTGAAGACTGACCTTTTCTGGTTGAGTATTCTTGGCTCCCTTGCCACACATCACTTGACCATATAGCAAGGGCTTATTTCTGGTCTCTCGGTTCTGTTCCATTGGTCTACGTGTGTTTTTATGACAGTGTGATACAGTTTTGATGGCTGTAGCTTTGCAGTATAGTCTGAATCAGGAAGTGTGATGTGTCCAGCTTTGTTCTTCTTACTCGAGATTTCTTTGGCTGTTTGGGTTTTTTTGTGGTTCCCTACAGACTTTAGGATTGTTTTTTTCTATTTCTGTGAAAAATGGCATTGGAATTTTGATAACAATTGCATTGACTCTATAGATGGCTTTGGGTGGTATGGATATTTTAGCAATATTAATTCTTCTAATTCATGAACATGGGTTATCTGTCCATTTGTTTGTGTCTTCCTTAGTCTCTTTCATTAAAATGTGGTTTTCAGTGTACAGATCTTTCACCTCCTTGGTTAAATTTATTCATAAGTATTTTATTCTTTTTGGTGCTATTGTGAATGGGATTGTTTTATAGTTTATTTCTTTTTCAGATACTTTGTTGTGTGTACGGTCTCTGTTGAATGACTCATTTTGCTCTTCTATTATTTACTTGAAATTTTAAAATTGTTTACCTATGTTCTCTTTTTTAAAAAAAGATTTTATTTATTTATTTGAGACAGAGTAGGTGAGAGAGAGAGAGAAAGAGAGAGCGCACAAGTATTGGAAAGAGCAGAGGGAGAGGGAGAAACAGACTCCCCACTGAGCAGGGAGCCTGGACAGAGGACTGGATCCCAGGACCTCGGGATCACAACCCGAGCTGAAGGCAGACGCTTAATTAACTGAGCCATCCAGGGACCTCTACCTGTGTTCTCTTGTAGCTCTCTTAGCATCTTTGGAAAAATTATTTTGAATTTTTTGTTGGATAATTTCTAGATCTCCATTTCTTTGGGGCCAGTTAATGGAGTTTCACTGTATTCCTTTGCTGGAGTCATATTTCCTTGATTCATCACGATCCCTGTAGCTCTGTGTAAGTGTACATTTGAAGAAGCAGTCACCTCTTTAGACCTTCGGAACTAACTTCTGTAACGGTAGACTTTTGTCTGTGGGTGGGGACATGCTGAAGCATGTTGTGACTGGTGGACCCAGTGGACTGGGTCTACTGGTGCAGAGTGTCAAGTGAGGGTCATGTGATGGCATCAAATCTGGAGGAGTGTGTTATCTCTTTGGCTCAGGCCACTGGGATCCACAACATAAACACACGTGTGGTCCTTGGTAGCCATTTTGGGGATGGCGACTGTGCTGAAGTGGCTGCAGGGGCTGCTGGGGACTTCAGCAGCATCTCCAGGTTCAGCAGCAAGGGACTAGGTCAGGCAGTGGTGATGGCTGGAGCCAGTGGTGTGCACACACACAGTTGTAGGGGCCACCTGTAGGTGCCTATATAGTGGCAAAGGCCAGATGCAGACAGACATGTTTTGGTGGGGCTAAGGCAGGCAGCACGAGCCAACGTCAACTGTGGGCTCACTGATAGCCCATGGGGCCCTGACTGTTGGTGTGCTCTGGGTGCAGTCTCCCTCTGGACATGCATACTGGGGACCGTTGGTGTTGGGATTGGTCCACGGGTATGCAGGTGGATGGCTAGAGGAGCTAGGTCTGAGTGTGCACATGGCAGTAAGAGTCAGCTGCAGGGGTCTAGGCTGGGGTCTTGTACTCATGTAGACAGAGAGTCCTGGGCACGGTGGGGGCTGAGGGGGGTAGTGAGGTGGAAGGACTCAGACAGCTGCTGGCATCATCAAACACGAATACCTGTGGAGCAAAAGTTGGTGAACTGTGCTGTTGGCAAAGCAGGTCACTGTGAACCGTGGTCATTCCCACTGTGTGGCTGCTCTTGGTAGTCTCTGCTTTTCACCCTGCCTTGTTCCTAATCTCTATTCGTCTCAGCTTTGACCCCCTGGTTGGGATGAAACCAAAGTGAGACCTTTGTGTAGTGCCCTCAAATGTTGGAGAGGCTAATGGCTCACCCTACTCTTTCCTGGTGAAGGGGACTCTTTCTAGCTGGAAAGTTCCCTCTTGGCACTCAACAGTGGGACTGACAATAGAGGCAAAATGAAGCCGACTTCCTTCTCTTCTTGTGTGTTTACGTTCAGGATTTTTGTTCCACTGTTTTGGTCAAGTTTCTTAAGTAGACTCTAGCATTCTCCCGTAGCTAAACACAATATGGATGTCTTACTGGGTGTATTAGTTTCCTTTGGCTGATATAACAAATTGCCACAGGCACAACCTCCACTTGAGACAGCAGAGATTTATTTTCTCACAGTTCTAGAGTCCAGAGGTCTGAACCATGTTGTGTTGACTCCAGAGGCTCTCTGGGAGAATCTTTCTGTGTCTTTTCCAAATTCTGGTGGCTTCAGGTATTCCTGGGGTTGTTACCACATCACTGTAATCTCTGCTTTCATCTTTACATCGCCTTCTTTCTTTGTCTTTTCGTGTCTGTGTATTCCCCTTTTCTCTCTCATATAAGAACACTTGTCATTGGATTTAGGGCCCCCCTGGATAAATGGGATGATCTCATCTGAAGATCCTTAACCTAATTATACCTGCAAAGACCCCTTTTACAAATAATGTCATATTTTAAAAAATCTGCATGTTAGGATGTGGACATATCTTTTGGGGGCCACCATTCAGCTAAGCAGAACATTTGGAAATCAGTGTTATAAATTACGGCATTTGGTATCTTTTGGAGTAGGTAAACATTAATATTATATAATGAATATCAGCTCCGACAGATTCTTTTAAAATTTTCTCCAACTTCTCTCCCTTTGCTCACTTATCTGTAGAGAAGGCTTACAAAAAAGTAAAAGTATTCTCACTTACTAGAAATCTTTAACTGCCAGTATTTGCTGTACCCTTATGTCCTGAGAAGAATAGATAATAGTAATCAAACAACCTGTTCTTTTCCTAAGCCCTGTACCAGCATTCACACTGTAATCACACATGATTTTCTTTTGTGAGGCTAGGGAGAAAGCCATAAAAGAAATTAAATAATAGTGAACCCGAGTTGGACCTTTGCAATGAAGGGGACCTAGCTACAAGTGAAGCATTTCAGATTCTTGAGGTAGAATCACGGTGGCTATTGCCAAGCTGCCATTCTTTCCCAGCAGCTGATTCTCTAAGCAACAGGCTCTCTGGGGCTTTGGTTTAACTCTGCTCAGGGGTCATTTCTTTCCTTTGTAAGAGGCAGTCAGCATCCTTCTGTGAACATTTCTTTTGAGTGGCCTGGATCTTTGCCTTTCCTCAGTATACCATTCCATGAGGTGCTTTCCCCCCGGGGGTGACTTGCAGGTAGAAGGGCTGAAGTGATGGGGACAAAGTGTGACAGGATTTCACTGATAAGAAAACCCCAGGGGCACGTGAGGCCCCCGTCAGGGAACTGGAGAGTTTGGTTTGGTGTGTGCAGACCACCTGGCAAGGTCTTGTTTCCTTCCCAGACCCTAAGTGCTCATTGAGTTATTTTAAACCCTTAATCCCAGGAAGTTTAGATTCCTTAGTAGATGGGAACTGGCATGGCTAGTGTAGTCGCAACCGTAGGATGGGACAGGAAAATGGGACCATTTCTGATTAAGGAACCCATGTTAGCAAGAGCTTGTAGTGCTTCCCTCTCTTCACTCCCAGGGACACTACCATAAGTTAAGGAATATAGTGATTATGAAGGTTGACCATAGACAAGGTTTAGTAAGACTTAAAATTCTGGAGAAATAGGGAAACTGGGTCTTCGGTCTATTTCTTTGCTTAAGGTTCAATGAACCTTGGATTTAGGGAGAGAATCAGAGAGTGAACTCCTCTGTTTAGGGAGATGCTGCAGGACTTATGGAGAAAAAATTAATGTATTTGTAACAGGGTATTGAATGGGACTTTCCCCCTTGCTTTAGAAATTTGGCCAAAGCACAAAATGGAGAACATTTGAACAAGGGCCACCTCTGAGTAGGGTGTCTTAAGATATGGCGTAATTGGCTCAATTACCAACTACCACCTCATTGTCCTGTCTTAGCTTCTGTAAGATGAGGACTGGGCGAGGGAGTGAGTCATCTAAGATTTGGGTCCTTTGGAGTGTGCAGTGTTTGTAGTAAGAGGCTTGCCATCTTCTAGAAGCTCAGGAGTAGGGAAAGTGATAAGATACTCTTTCTTAAAGATTAGTAGGTACTTGTGAGTGGAGGGGGCTATGTTTTCATTCCCTATTTGGGCATGTGCTCAGGTGGTGGAATTGGTAATCTGCCTATGTTCTTAGCTGAGTAGAGAAGAGAAACAGAAAGACATGGCAGGGCCAGGTAGGGTGGGAGGGAGTGGCTGCAGCAGTAGGGCTTTGCAGGCTAGTGAGATACCCATGGGTCATCTAGACCTTGCCTAGGGTCCTTGAGCCATTTGCTGGTTTTTAGTTACCCAAGAGGTTGCAAGCTAGACCTTCCAGAACCCAGCAGCAGAGGCTGTAGGCCGGGTTGCTGGTGTTTGGAGCCAAGGAGAGGGGCTTGTGATAGATTTTGAGGCCGAGCTTGATCTCCCACAGCAGGGAACCATGATGGAGTGAGGAGGCCTCGGTTAGCATTTGGATGTTTGCTTTCTGAAGGCATGGTGGGTCGGAGGAGTTGTAACTACAGGGAAGAATAGTAACTTCTTCCCGTCAGATGAAGAGACATTCTCTGGTTTCCCCCTGGCGCTCCTTTCTTGCCTCAGCCCTGGAGGACAGAGAGGGTTTAAAAGGGCAGATGGGAGTTGTGTAAAGAACAGACTGTCTGGGGCACTTGGGTGGCTCAGTGGGTTAAGCCACTGCCTTTGGCTCAGGTCATGATCTCAGGGTCCTGGGATCGAGCCCCACATCGGGCTCTCTGCCCAGCGGAGAGTCTGCGTCCCCCCCTCTCTCTGCCTGCCTCTCTGCCTACTTGTGATCTCTGTCTGTCAAATAAATAAATAAAATCTTAAAAAAAAACAAAAAAAAAAACCCCAGACTGTCTCTTCTGTATTTCAGGTGCTTGTAGCCACAGTACAACATACTTCGGGGAAAGAGAAAACCTTAAATTATAGATGAAATTGATGCTTTCTATTGGACTGGACTAAGTTTTAACAAATGAAAACATTTGGAAACAAGTGGTATCATTAGGCACCAGAAAGTAGACATCTACCCCACAGGGTTAGAAACAGTGGCTAGGACTCTTCATTTCTAAGTCAGTAGTGGATTTGAGTCAGGACTAAGGCTCATACTTGAAACTCTTAGGAAAGGACTTTTTAATGTAGCAGTTAGTAATAGATTTTACCTACCTTATTACTAGGTGGATGGGTAATAGTATTGATATTGGGGGCTAGGAATATTTTTTACTTGGACGCTGTCTAGAAATACTATTTAATTTTCAGAACTCTTCCACAAGTTCTTTGTCATTTTTTAAGGAAATTAGAAAACTGTAGTTTAAAACCTGGAAATAGCTTGTGTAGTACTGGACCATATAGTTTTATTTTCTATGCTATTGGTGTTTTCAAAGAAGTAGCTCTTGATTGATTCTACTATTTTTCTAATTCATTAATTTCTACTTTTACGAATTCATTTCTTTACACAGTTTTTGTTTTTTTGCTTTAATAATTTATTATGAACAATTTTCCTTTACCAATACAAACATTTACTGGTATAAATTGTTTTAAGATAACAGGTTTGGCAGGACACCTGGATGGCTCAGTCAGTTAAACTGCTGCCTTCGGCTCAGGTTCTGATCCCGGAGTCCTGGGATCGAGTCCCGCATCGCATGGGGCTCCTTGCTCGGCAGGGAGCCTGCTTCTCTCTCTGCCTCTGCCAGCCGCTCTGCCTGCTTGTGCGTGCGCGCTCACGCGCTCTCTCTCTCTCTGACAAAATCTTAAAAAAAGATAACAGGTTTGGCTGCTTTCATAGATTTTAGGATATAATGGTATTATTGTTATTAGCATTAAACATTATATAAGAGTTAATTTTTCTCTTTGACAAGAATTACTTAGGAGAATGGTCTTTAATTTCTAAGTGTTTAACTTTTGTTTCTTTCAATTTCTAATCTTTATCAGTTTATCGTTTTGGGAACAGAGAAGGTGACTTACACAATTTCTGTTTTTTGGAATTTATAGACTTTCTTTGCAGTGGAGTATGTGACAAATGTCTGTTTTTCATGGGTGTTGGATAGTAAGTTTTATTCTCTGTTGAGAGTTAGCTACTAACTTAGACTTACTAATGACAGAATTCAGATTCTTCTTATCATTATCTTCGATCAGGTGATCTGTCGAAGGTTAGAATAATAAGTGAAATCCTTCCACTACTGTTATACTGATGTCACTTTTTCTTGCCTTATTAAATGTTTTTTCTTTATATAAAGAAGGTTTATGGAAATAATATTTCTAATTTGAGTTATATTCTTCATCAATATGAAATCATTCTATTTTCCCTTGAGTTATTTAAAAACACTTATGCAGCAGATATTTTATTATAATAAGTGTTCATTGTAAAATTCTAAAATGATATAAACTTGCATACGTGGAAGCCAAGATCTTTTTGGTCTCTCCCAAGAATTTAATTCCCCTGATGTACCATTGTTAAAAGTTTGTTGTATAGCCTTCCAGACTTAAAAAAATTCGTATGTAAATTATTTTTTCATTTTAGATATGTAATCTACTTTTGAAATTCAATAATGTGATATGGATAGCTGTGTTACCTATTAACGGCTACCCAGGACTTAATTGTATACATTTACTGTAATTTATTTAACATTTCTCCTTTTTAATAAGTCTTTGAGTTAGCAGTTTTTTGCTCTTATATGTAATTTTATTTTTTTATTCTTTTACAAGAATTCCTTTAGATCTTGAATTCTGTTTTTGTCTGATACTATTTTGTGAAATTCTATATTTTCATGAGCCCATTCATTTAAAAAATATTGCTTTTGGGGTGCCTTGGGTGGTTTAGTGGGTTAAGCCTCTGCCTTCAGCTCAGGTCATGATCTCAGGGTCCTGGGATGGAGCCTCACATCAGGCTCTCTGCTCAGCAGGGAGCCTGCTTCTCCCTCTCTCTCTCTGCCTGCCTCTCTGTCTAGTTGTGATCTCTCCATCAAATAAATAAATAAAATCTTTAAAAAAAATACTGCTTCTGAAGGTATGCTCTTATTAAGTTCTCTGTCCACGTGTTTCCGTATCCATGAGGACTCTTCTAAGCATGCTTTAAAAAATAGCCTCTTCCTCCATTCCTCCTACTCTGGATTCTTTCTAGCTTTATTTTACCATATGGCATTTATCACCCCCTGAAACTTGTTTGAATATTTGTTGTTAACTGTTTGTTTCTTCCCAGCCCTCTAAACTAAAATGTAAATGCTCTGAGGTATTTACATATGTAATGTATGTAAATACTTATAAATGTAAAGTATGTAAATACTTTGGTCTGTTTGGCTCATTACTTTATACTCACTGCCTGACATAATGTGTGGCATACAATAAGTACTCAATAAGAATTTGTTGAACAGATAAATTAATCCCTTTAGTTTAAACTTTGTCCCTTTATTTTTTGTAATTATTTTATTAAAGATTATTGAGTTGAGCTTTGACCTCACTCTAAGGCTGAAAATGTGCAATTCAAGCTGTGGTTTTGTTCTCAGATTTTAGAAAACCAAATCACCAAATGCCTACTCCAGTGTCATTTCTGGAATCCCTAAACTGACTGCTTCTGGTTCACTAGTTTGTTGAGAGATGTCTGGATCTCAAAACAGCCAACAGCAGTAAATCTGGTTAATCAAAGAAAACATTTTTTTAAAGTTTTTTTTTTTTTTTTTTTAGAGACAGCAACAGAGGGAACACAAATAGGGAGAGTGAGAGAGGGAGAAACAGGCTTCCTGCAGAGCTGGGAGCCCCATGCGGGCCTCGATTCCAGAACTCTGGGATCATGACCTGAGCTAAAGGCAGATGCTTAATAACTGAGCTACCCAGGTGCCCCTAGATGTAAGGTTTAATTTTATTTTTTAAATTAATTTAATTTAAATTTAATTTTTAAAATTAAAGTAGTAAGTTCTTATATAATGTTAAAAATAAAAAAAAAATAAGTGAGGGCAAAAACTTGCTTTTGCTTCTGAAAATGTTCTGAAAGCATCTTCCTCCAGCAGTGCACAGAGAGCTGTTTGTGAGGTTGCTTCAGTGAATTGCACAATCACTGTTGACTAGATCTTAAATCCGGAAGGAGCAGGGGAGACAAGAGTTTACTTTCATCCAGTTGTTAGTAGAGTGAAGGGCAGCATTTCTACCAGCAGTAGCCTATTTTGACTAGATTTGTCAAAGAAATTCTTTCCATTTTGCTAACCTTGGTTGAGAATCTATTGGATTTTGTAAGTTCATGGTACGTGACCATGCATGGGAGTGATCTGTAAGTCAATGGAGCCGATTATTCCAGCACTATAATGTGAACGTTAATATTTAAGAAATAATATTTTAAGTAATCAGAGCGGTGATTCAGTTTATTTTCTGGAAAAATACTCAGATTTATCCTATCTCAAGAATTTCATTCTGTGATGGTAAGTTTCACCTTTGGTTTTGACCTCATCTGAATGTTGAGTTCTAACTGGCCCTTCAGTATTGTGCCAAGCATGTACATGTTACATTTCTACTAACGTCTAAATAGATACAAAAAAACAATTAGAATATAATGAGCATCAATCACCTGCACCTTGATGTAAGAAAAAGAACAACACATGTTATTGTTAAGTGCCTTGTGTGACTTCCTCAAGCCCATCCTTTTCCCATAGAGGTATCCACTCTTCTGAATTTTGCATTTATCAGCTCCTTACTCTTATTTATGGTTTTATGACATGTATATGTTTGTATAGCTGAATGATATATTTTTAGTATATTTTGAGTTTTTCTGTAACAAAATTTTTAACATTTTAAAACATTACATCCATGTGGCAACATTCATTTTCATGGCACTATGGGATTTCATTATGTGAACATTCCTTGCTATTTGTTCATTCTACTCTTTATGTACATGTGTCATTTTGTTTTTTAAAATTTTACTCTTTCACAGTGTTTCTATGACTATTCTTATGTCATTGTCCAAATGCATAAATGCAAGAGTTTTTATATGTGTGTGTGTGTGTGTGTGTGTGTGTGTGTGGAGGGAAGTGGGTGCAGCTGGTGATGGAGTGTGAGGTTGGAAGTCAAGTGTCATTTTCCTCATGTGGATGTCCAATCGTCTCAACCATCCTTTCCCCACCCCTGTGAGTATCCCCTCTTGATATGGTTCCACACATGACTTAGCCCATGTCTAGTCACTCTGTTTTGTTCCATAGGTTTATTTGTATCTTGGGGCATCCATGCGATATCCAGTCTACCAATCCATGAATAATGGCATCCCTCTCCATTTATTTAGGTCACCTCTGCTGTCTTTCCATGAAGCTTTATAAGTTCCCTGTCGGAGGTACCACACATTTTGTCCCTTCTGCTCTGTGAAGATGTCAGAAGTGCTGCTCAGCCTCTCAGATGTCTATTCTGGACTGGCCAGCGTGCTTTTGGCAAAATTCCAGACTCACATCTTCGTCTGTTTTCTTGTAGATCCTGGCCCCGTAATTCCATACTGTCTTTTTAGCTTGATACCTTAAAGAACATGATTTTTATATTCTGTCCGGATATTTTAGTTTCCTTCAGCAAGAGAGTTGGCCCAAATTACTCAATCTGCCACCACTGAGAGGAAGTTCCCAGATCTTCTTTATCCTTGCATCCTCTAGATCTTTCCAATTTATCTCATCTTCCTTTTCCCTCCTTCTCTCATTATCTTGTCTCTTCAGCACTGAGCTTCACTTAAGTCTTCTTCTTTCCTTCTATTGGCTTCATTTCTTTCAGCTTCTCTGATGGCCTCTCCTTTCCCACTTTCTTTGTATTTTAATAAGAATTATAGCATGTTTCATGAGCAAGATGAACCGAAATGAGCTTGGTGAAAACTGAAAACATTATTAGTACATTCCTCAAAACAAAACAACACAATAGTTCCACCAGGATTCAGCCACAAAACCTGTTTACTTATCATGTACAAAATTCAGAAATTTCAGAGAAAAATCAGGAGACAGTGTGGCAGTGTCAAGATAAAGATAGATTTGGACTTTAATCTCTCGCCACCACTTGAGAGCTGTGGAAACGGGCAGATTTAGGGACTATGATTAATTAAGTTGACCTCTTTTTTTTCCTTTTGGTTGGTCAGTAGATCTATATTTTATCCATGTAGGCTGCACAACTGCCCTGATGTTCTTTATATTCCACAGTGGACAGAAGAGTTCATTTTTCATTAAGAGAAAAATTGCTGTTAGCGCTTTATCTGAAGTCCCAATAGGTAAATAATATGGGCTGTCAGATGTTCAGGTCCTTTGAATTATTTTGAAATTTAGATTGTCCAGTTCTCTGGATTAGCTGATGGCACCACATTATCTAATTAAGTAAATATCTGTTCTTTGGTATTTCTTTGGCTGACACTAGGAAAAAGAATTATGGTTCTGATGTAGGAGGCTTCTGGGAGAGGTCACTGAAGATTTATAAAGGATTTAAGGCAGGGAGGAGGAGAGGGAAGGCTTTTTGAAGGATTAATATTTCAGGAGTTGGAGATGAATATAACCCTTGCCTGAAGTGTGTATCTCAATTTACATAAAAGATCAATTTATGAAAATTTGTATATGTATTAACTTTTAATAAGTATAATCACATTAGAATTTCCCAAAGGGTATTAGTACATAATGAAACCTGGTTGTGAATCCTTTTGTAAAATGAAAACTGTTTTCCCCCCCTTTTCTTAAAATACCAAATTTTATTAAAATAAATGTTATATGGACTTGGAAATGTTAACTACTAAAAATATACTTTAAGTATAAACATATTATTCATTTACCAAGCAGCAGATTTTTCTACAATAGACCAGGGTAAAAACTAGCATATTTTCACCTATTTGAATCCTAACATAAATATTTTTCTAAGGAATATATTTTAGGCTTAAATTTTAGCAGATTGGGTATTGAGGTTTCTCTTTCTCTCTTTCTGTTTTTCCTTAATACAGCAGTTAGTTTTCAAAGCTGAGAACCCCTACATTTTGCTGCTTTTACTTGTATAATGTGTACATGTAGTACCATGTTCAGATAGCCATACAAGAAAGACGGATGTCATTATATTTTTATATAATATCTTATTTTCCCCCCAATAATCTAATTATTTCTCTCTTCTACTCCCCTAAGATCACTGGGGAATTTGTATAATCTTGAGTAAGTAAAATACAAGGACTTAGAATATAATTTGTTATTTTGGGAAGCCTAATTCCAAATTCTAACTCAGTATCCCATATCTTCTTTGGGTGATGTGTGGGAGCCCAGCATCCCAGCAGCTTTTGTCCAGAGCTAAATTGACAAGAGATGTGCACAAAGAAATTACCATCCCTGTTTCAACTAATAGTTAGTAGGAATATGAGATTATAAATTGATGGAAATATGAAAGGGGGAGTTGATATGGATAAGAAGGGTGGGGTAGAAGGAATACTTTATGTCTTACTAAGACACGAATACTGATGCTTCAGTGCTTGAAGGAAAGCTAGCCTTTGAAGTTGGCCTTGGAAATTTGAAACTCTCTAGAAAAGAGCATATTAACTCTGAAATCTCACTGTGATGAAATTAACATAAAGTTTTGGTCCTCTCTGGTGTTTACAAAGAACAGATATTCATGGCTAACGACAGCTTTTTTTTTTTTTTTTTTTTTTGGAGTCCTTCATCTCCTAGAAAGTGATATTTATCTTAGAGAAGTTTCATCTCAACGATATCCTGTCTTGTGTTGTCAATCTGTTAAATTAGGAGTTTCTGTTACAAAGATCCATCAAGAGAAAAAGACAGGGATGATGATGCAGCCAAGAATAATGTTCATTAGATCCCCAAAGTATTAATAAACAGGATAAATTAGAGAAAGAATGTTGATAATTAGTACATTAACTGCACTTGGTAGATGACAGTTTTCTTTGGAGCCCCTTCAAGCCCCAACTGTGCAAATTTATCACATCTGGATGCATTATTTGCATCAAATGGTATCATACAATTTTACAGGCATTATAAACTCAGTTTTGGTACGGCCTGATGCAGGCCATTTCTTTGAAGGCAGCATGAAATGCCAGGGAAGATGTTTCAAGTCATAATGAGGATCAGGATACACAGAGAGAGTACAGTTCCTGCCTTAGGATTAGTGAGACTGACCTCGGAAGTCCTCACTCTCCCAGAGGTAAGTGTTCCTTCTGGATTTGGTTCATAGCAGGGGGTTTTGGGGTCTGGAAGGGTGAGGTGTTTGATTCTCAATGACTGGTAAGGGATAATGATTCTGAAAGTCCTGCAAAACATGAGACAGTCTCACAAATGAGGAATTGTTCTGCCTAACGTGCAAATAACATTTCTTTTGAGAAACACTAGAAAAAAACTACAAGGGCCACTGGGACACTCTGGGTACACATTGTCTCAGTCACCAATGCTCTGTTATGACTGCCCTGTTATTTCTCATTATTCTGTGGGCTGACTGGGCTGAGCTGGGCTGTTTTTCTGCTCCATGCGGTGCTGCTAGGGACATTTGTGCAGCTCTCCTCAGCTGAGAGCTCAACTAGGCTTACAGCATTCAAGATGGCTTCAATTCTCCAGAGTCTGTCTGTGGCTTCTTTATGGCACGGTGGCTGGCTTTCAAGAGGGGGTTTTCCAAAAGTGCAAAAACGGAAACTACAAGCCTTCTTATAGGCTAAACCTTGGGAATCATACATCCCTTCTGCCTCCTTCTAATGGACAAAGGAACTGCCAGGGCCAGCCCAGATTCAAAGAAAGGGTAAACAGAGACAAGGAGCAGCAAAGTCTCATTGCAACAGCCATGTGGTTGGGAGGGTTTGTTGTAACACCTTGGGAAATGATCCTTACACTTATGATTACATTTAATTCTGTGAGAGGTAGGAGTTATTATTAATCCCATTTTAAAAATGTTTTGTTTATATTTTATTTATTTTTAAAGATTTTATTTATTTGAGAGAGAGGGACAGAGAGAGAACACAAGCAGAGGGAGTGGCAGAGGAAGAGGGAGAAGCAGGGTCCCCTCTGAGCAGGGAGCCCAATGTGGGGCTCGATCCCAGGATCATGACCTGAGCTGAAGGCAGATGCTTAACCGACTGAGTCACCCAGGCGCCCCTATTCATCCCATTTTATAGAAGATGAAGCTGAGGCTTTGCGAAGTTAAAGTGAAATGCCTAAGATCATGTCAAGTGATGGGGCTCAATGCCAGGTCATCTGATCCTAAATCCTTTTGTTTTACGTATTATTTTCTTAACTTAGAAGTTATTTCAGGGTTAGGCAAAATGAATGAAGCTTATGAATTTGGTAAGCTCTCTCCTTTCAGTAGCTGTTGAATGTCTTCTGGACTTCCATCCTAAAAGGTTATGCAGATTGCCCATGGGCCTGTACTATACTGTCCCATCTAAGTCCCAATTCCTTGGACTGTAGTTTAAATTTTGAACAGTTTCTTCAATACCTTCTCCTATTCAAATGATGACACTCTTTTCCCTGTTCTGCTCTCAGCTAATACTAAACCAGAGAGCAGCTAATAACATAACTAAAGTGCATTCAAGTGTAGTGATTGCCGGACATTTCTGCCAACTCAGCATCAGTTTTCCCATCTGGTATCAGAATCCCAGTTTTCCTTGGGGAATCCATTTCTTCCTTTTATTTTACATGGTTCAAATAGTGCCAGACGCAATCCCTTGTCCAGGATTTAGCAGATGTTGAAGGCTGGATGGTGAGAGGTTTGCGTTTCTCTTGTTATGGTGACTGGTTCACAGGTGAGCACAGGACCTGAGCAAGGTCAATGTCAACCCCTAAAATTCAGTCTAAGACTTTCTGGGAAGATGTGAGGTGAGCCTGTCACAGCTGGGAGCCATCTTGTCCGTGCAAGGCAAGCGCATGCAGGAGAGTAAAGTCACCAAGGGGAGACAGTGGGGAAATGGCGCCGGGAGCAGTCCCATAGCATCCTCTGAGACTCTGGAAAGGGCCAGTGCCAGATCTACACCCGGATTTTTCAGGATATTAGTCAACGAATGGCTTTTGTTGCTTTAACTAGTTCTAATAGAGTTTTCTGTCAACTCTAATAGAAAGAATCCTGACTGATAGACTATTTTTTTGGTGACCAAAAGGACTCTCAGAAAAACACCTCGTAAATATTCCTATGAAAAGATATAATAGGGATGCCTGGGTGGCTCAGTTGGTTAAGTGTCTACCTTCAACTCAGGTCATGATCCCAGGGTCCTGGGATTGAGTCCTGCATCGGGCTCCTTGCTCAGCGGGGAACCTGCTTCTCCCTCTGCTGGCCACTCCGCCTGCTTGTTCTCTCTCTGACAAATAAATACATAAAATATTAAAAAAAAGAAAGAAAGAAATAACAATTTAGGAATTACATTGTGATTCAAATAATGGGGATCCTAAGGTAGTATAATGATAAAACTCCAGGTAAGTAGAGTTGACCCTTGAACAACATGGGTTTGAACTACACAGGTGCACTTATATGCAGATTTTTTTTTAATAAATACAGTGCAGTACTGTAAATGTATTCTCTTCTTTATGATTTTCTTGATAACATTTCCTTTTTTCTGGCTTATTTTCATAAGAATACAGTATTTTATATATATATATATATAAAACATATGAAATATGTGTTATTCAACTGTTCATATTATCAATAAAGCTTCTGGTCAAAGGTAGGCTATTAGCATTCAAGTTTTTGGGGAATCAAAAGTTATGTGTGGTTTTTTGAGTATGGTTGTGGGGAGCAGCACTCCAGCTCCTGTGTTGTCAACTGTATGGACAAGTGTAATGTGAGATCAGGAATTCTATCAATGAGAAACAAAGTAGCAATAAGTGCTGCTAGATTGTATTCCTCAGCCAGCTGAGATTATGAATTGTATACTTTGTTTCTGAATGCAAGATTTCTAGTTCATTGCCCTATACATAGTAATTACTAAAGCAGTCACTGTAACCCAAACCCCCAAGTCACTAAACAGTCTTTCTTGAGGAGAAGGCAAATGGGTTTTTTTCTCATGTGCCAACTCTGATAATAGCTAGTGTCTGCTTGGGGCACAGACTGAAGAAGCCTTGGGAAGCCTGTGTCAGGCTGTGGGAAAGGGTAAAGGAGGGGTAGTGTCGGCTGTGGGTGAGGAGAGGGGGCATGGAAGCAGCATCTGGTCTCTCATATATGGTGGTGACAAAAAGAGAGAGGAGAGTTGCCTTTTTGATTTTTCTTTTCTTTCTGGTCTTATACCCTATCAATTTTGGAGATTTCCTTGTTAGATAGTTATAGTTGATTTCTTTGCTAACTTACCTAAGCCTTAGGTCCCAAAGTTATGTTTGGAGGTCACTTGGGTAATTTGGTATCCCATATCAAGATGTAAAATATACTGGACAGAAAATTATTTTCTGCCATTTTATTTGGTTGACTTGAGTTAGGTAGAAACTGAGTCTCAAGTAGCCCATGGAGGTCTGGTGTACTCTTGCCAAATCCTTTTTCAGGGGAGGCAGAGAGTCATAGGCCACCTTGAGCTGGTGGAATACACTTGTGGCATTTGTCAGAACCTCACTGGAGCAGTCAGAATAGTGTCCCTCCAGCCACCTCCTCCCCAGACATCCACATGGCAAAGGGGATTTAAGGGTACAAATGAAATTAAGATTATTAGTAATTAACGTAGACTATCCTGGGTTATCTGGGTGGGCCCAGAGTGATCTCAAGGGATCTTAAAAATGGAAAAGGAACTAATGAAAAGCTTGGAGTGATACACTATGAGAGCAACTCAGCCTGCCATTGTGATTTTGAAGATGGAGGAAGGGGGCCATGAGCCAAGAAGCTGGAAAAAGCAAGGACATAGATTCTCCCCTAGAACCTACAAAAATGAAGGCAGTCCTGCTGACACCTTGATTGTAGCCCAGTGAATCCTGTGTCAGACTCCTAACCTACAGAATGGCGAGATGTTAACTTTGTATTGTTTTAAGCCACCAAGTTTGTGGTGATTTGTTATGGCAGCAATAGGCAGTGGGTACGGATTTCCTTGCAATGAGAGAAAACTCTATTACATGCAATTGGGATTGAAGAATCAGAGTTGAATGAGACTTTGGAGGACTTTAACCCACACTAAATTCCCCATACATGAATTTCTTCTACCATATATTTGATAAATGGTCTTTCGGGCTATGTGAACTTGTCAGTGGTGGGAATTGGCAAGATCCAGAAGTGGTTTGTTCTGTTTTCAGATGGTTTGAACTGTCCAAGTTCTTCTGTCCAGCAAAAACAGAAGTGAGCTTTCCTATAGCATTGCTTCTTTATTTTGGTATTGTTTTTTAGAATCACACAGAAATTTCCAAGTATCTTGTTCATAAAATATAGGTCTTTAGGTATTTGGAGATTTAACCATGATTCCTTAAAGGGTTCTTTTTTCCAGACCAGATATCCTCTGCTCTTCTTGTGGATTCCACAGCACATCCTCTGGTGACTACAACTGCAACGCACACTACAGATGTGGTTTGATCAGTAGAGTGTCTGTAGAGGCTTAATTATCTTCTTGTTTTGGATATCATATCTCTGTGTTGCATTTACTTTGTCAGGAGCATCTCTACTATATGCCCAGGGCTGTATAAATGGCTCTTTGTCTCGCCACAGTGTAATCTCCCCTTTGCTTTCTCCAAAGTTCTGAGTGCTCTGCTTTATACTTAATAGATGCCTGATATAATGTTGATTCCTGAACATGCTGCAGTTTTCCTATTCTTTTTCTTCCTCACATGACCTGTGCTTAGAGATGCAATAGGGGAGGAGATAAAACTGATTCTGCAATGTATGGGAAAGAGCACGAGTTGTAAAGTCAGAGACCTGGGTCCAAATTGATTTTCTGTTTTCCTGGCTCTGAACTGTGTATAAGTTTCTTAGTCTCTGGTGAACCTCAGTTTCCTCATTTGGAAAAAGGTGAAGAATAATTCTTACTTACAGAGCTGTGGTGGAGACTAAATGAGATTGCCTACATAATGTACAAACAGTCCTTGGAATAATTTACCCCCTCTTATTTCCTAGTTCTCGCCCTACCTCCCACGTTGTTCCTCCTTGACCTTTTACAACTAGGAAATAGTACAAAATTGAACTGCTTGGGTTCATCTAAGAGTGTTCAGGTTGATTACTGTGGGCTGGAGCAAAAGCAGACTTCCAGGGGGTGGCAGAGCTGGGAAGGAACCTTGCCGATTGGATGGGAGTGAGCTGGATAGAAGGATGACTGGGAAAGTCTGTTCTCTGACTTTGAAAGTGATGTTCCTTTTCAAGCCTTCTGAACTGGAAGACAAAGCTGTTAGCATTGCATGTACGAAGGAATATTTTCTTTATATAATTCATTAGTTTTTTGAAACCTAGTTTAACGAAGGTGGGGCGTAGTTTTCCTGCTGTGATGAGACAAACACAAGGGGATGAAAATCAGGTTAAGGTTTGAATTGCCCAGGGCCAGAGCAGGGACTTCATCAAACACAGGAAAACCAGAAAGAGTTCATTTTGTTTCCTTAAGGCAAGTTTGTTGTTGTTGATGGTGGTGGTGTATTATTATTATTATTTTTGACTTAGTAGCTCAGTTTGGGTAATGAAGACCAGCCACTGATGTCACCACATTACCAGAATGATGGGAATCAGATTAGGGGACTCTCAGAATGGCAGGAAAACGAGTTCTGGGAAAGTTCTAGGTTGTTGAGAGAAGCTAGACCATATAGGCCTATCAGTGTTTCATTTCTAAATTCTCCAAAAATTCATCCATTTTAGACGGCTTGGCAAGCAATTATTTTATTTTTTCTCATAAAATCATAATCTGGGACATCGTTTTGGAAAGCATGCCAGTAGCTATTCTTTGGTCTGCTCTGCCTCTGCTAGTTTTATTTTTAACCCTCTCTTGATTATTTCTAAACCCCTTAATCATGAAATCTCATTTTCTTTTATTAGGAGGGATTTATTCACCAGGCTAACACAGACCTACACAGCATCCTTTCATACACATTACTGAATGCTGACATGGTTCTGCAAGCATTAAGAACTGCTTTCTGATACAAGATGCATGAAGTATGTGGAAAAATGGAGAAACCCATGCATGAGCTCATAATTTGATATATGAATTCAGTTTATATATGCTAAAGAAATCCTTTTGACAATCACAGTGAACTCAACAATGAGACAGACAATTACCTCTTACGAGGTACCAATGATGTGTTAGGTGCAATGATAACACAGTGAACAAATTGGACAAAGTCCCTGTCCTTAGGAAATTATGTTCCAGTATGAGAGATCACCCCTTCTCCCCGACATACACACCACTACTAACTGGGTAAATAAATAAAGTAATTGCAAATTGTATAAATATCATGCTGAAAGCAAAAAAGAAGAGGTTGAGGTTAATGGGCTGTGCTGAGTGTTGTGTCCCCCTCAAATTCGTATGTTGAAAACTAATCTCCAGTGTGATGATATTTGGAAGCAATTAGGCTGTGAGGGGGGAGCTGTTGTGAATGGGATTAGCACCTTTATAAAAGAGACCCAGCAAGCTCCCTTGCCCCTTCCACCGTGTGAGGACACAGCCAGAAGATGGCCATCTGTGAACCAGGAAGTGAGCCTTCAGCAGACACCAAATCTGGGGCTCCTTGCTCTCAGACCTCCCAGCCTCTAGTACTATGAGAAATAAATTCCTTTTGTTTACAAGCCACTCACTCTGTGGTATTTTCTTATAGTAACGTAAACAGAAAAAACAGGGTGTGATGGGAGCACTTATTTGAAATACAGTGACCAAAAAAATCCTCATGAGGATTAATATTTAAGCTGAAACCTACAGAGAAGGAGTTGATCTTTTAAAGTATGGGTAGACTCAGAGTACTCAGGCAGAAAAAAATAACATGTTCTGAGGCCCTGAGGCAGGAAAGAACTTGGCATATTTAACAGACTGAGAAGGCTGATGGGGCTGGAGCACACTGAGTGAGGAAGGAAAAAAAAAATTAGGTTGGTGAGATTTCATTAGATCAATGATAGTTGCACTGTTTCTACCCCCAATAACAAAGCCACTTCATTCTCTTTCTGTCCATCTGCCACTCCCTAATTTTCTCCGACCCTTGCCAAGCCAGGGGAATGAAAAAATCAGCCCACTGCAAATACTGTCATTCTGTGTGGCTGCTGGCTCTGCCACCTAGGGTCAGAGCTATGGGGCTGGACACCTGGGTGGCTGTCAGTTAAGCATCTGCTTTTAGCTCAGGTCATGATCTCAGAGTCCTGGGATTAAGTCCCACATCAGGCTCCCCACTCAGCGGGGAGTCTGCTTCTCCCTCTGCCCCTCACCACTCTGTTGCTCTGTTGCACGCCCTCTCTCTCCCTCTCCCAAATAAATAAAATCTTAAAAAAAAAAAAAAAAGCTCTGGGACTTTGATCTATAAAGTCAGTTTCATCTCCAAACCTTAGACCAATCTTGACTTCTGGTAGTGGGGTTTTAAGGAGCAATTGCCCAGGACTTTGGGAACCAGGACTTTGGGATTCAGTCTTATATCCATTGATAGTCCTGCTCTTGTTTTATGCCTACTCTGATAAATATCTTCTGTGTTCTCTTGAAGATCTGGTTCCAAACAATTTTTGTGAGTATGTTCATTCATTCACTTATTCATTTATTCATTTATTTGGTGTTTATTGAGGGACCTACTATAGGCAAGACACTGTCTTAGGGCCTGGGGGTATAAAGAGAAATAAGCTGTGTCCCTCCTCTGGATACTTTGAGAGTAGCAGTGAGGCACGCATTGTGGTAAGTACAGTGACAGGGAGAAGAGTCTGTGGGGGTCGGGGAAGGCTTCTTGGGAGAGAGGCACAGGGGACAAGGTGAGAGGTGCAGGGTGGAGGGTTGGAAGGAACATCCAGGCAGAAAAGACAGCAGGAACCAAAGAGACAAGGAGTAGCATGGTGTGTGTGAAGAAATCTCAGCAGTTACCAGATCCTTGCCACATGTCTGTCATGTGGGATTTGAACTTAAGTTTCTTCTCTTAGGTGGCAGTTGTAAACCTGAGTTCAGGTCCACTTACCTGTGCAGATGTTTCTTGGGCAGACTTGATGCCCTTCGGAACCTACCCTGTGTGGAATCCCCCAGTGTGGTATTCTGCCCGTTCATTGGAACACAGTGGCCTGTCATCTGCTATGGTCTCCAGACCCCGCACTGCTCTTCCTCCCCATGCTGTGGGGAAGGTTTTCATACTCCTGGGATGTTCTGTGCTCTTCTAGCCATTGTTAGGTCGTCTGGGGGTTGATTCAGAGGGTCTCTGACCCTGATTACACCCCAGAGGACATTTTCCTTGATTCCTTGTGGTGAGAAGAGCACAGCTTGTTAAAAGTGGGTTTCCATGGCCCTCTTCTTGTCTCTGCTCTTGGGCAGGGTTGTCGTCCTTTGAGACTGATAAGCCAAGAGGAAAGAGAGGCAGGGAGGACACTGTCAGTGACAGAGATCAGCCTCGCTTTTAGCAGCAAGAAAGGGTTATTGTCAGAAGCTAAGGAAGGAAATGGAAAGGCCAGAATTAAGCTAACAGTGTTGGTTACTCTTTGTGTGCTCCCTACAAAACAAACAAAGTGACCCTTGGGTCACAGCCTGCTGGGAATAGTGCAGAGACATAGAGGACAGAAATCCCAAGGACACTCTGTAGCAATTGACTTGCATGTTTTCTTCCCAGAAGAGCCCAGGCAAGAGATGCTGGAGAGAAAGCTTTGGAGTAATCACTCTGAAGGAAACACAACAGGGAGAAGGGACTTCCTAAGAAAAGTTGACTTTCAGGTCAATTTTAGTGACAACAGATGTTTTCACTTCCTTTGACTCATTTATTCATTCTTTCACTCATCAGTTCGTTTAACAAAAATTTATTCATTAACTTTTGTGCCGGGGCTATGCTAGGTTTTGGGAATGTATTTGCTAGTAAAACGGCAAATTACTTGACCTTTCAGTACTGATACCTTGAACGGTGTGTGTGCATGTTAGCATATGTATATGTGAATGAGATTAGAGGAGCAGTATGCTTTTAAAAATGTTAATAACAGCACAAACAAGCTATACAGTGTTCCATGGGTGCACACAGTTTGGGCAACTGACCTGTGAGGGTGAGGGCAAGTTTCTTGGAGTACATAATTTTTAAGCTGGGTGCAGATAGTAAAGTAGGGTGAGGAGGAGCAGGCAGGGAAAGTATTCTAAATATCAGGAATCACTTATGCAGAGACCCGTAATTCCACAGAGGGATGTGAGTCTTCAAGTCACCCTGGGATTCGAGTTGATAATCAAGAGAGTGGTGTTCGGGTATTGTTTACCTGAGGAAGGAATAATTGAGGGTGAATTGTGAGAGAGCCTTAGGTCAGGATAGGAAGCAATTGGGCACCCACATCTAAGTCCACCAGACCCCACTGATTTTAGCCTCTGATGTGGTAGCTGCTTCATGGGAGTGCACATTCATTTTGGGCTACTGGAGCTCCCCTCCCCATGCCCCTAAGCTCTCAACTTGTGTTTCTCTTCATTCTACCCCAGGTCCTTCTCCAGGTGCAGCAGGGGCTTGCTAGACTTAGGGTCCCTGGCACCAGGCTTCAGCCAGTGGGGACCAGAATGGGTGCACCGTGCTCTGCCACAATCTAGTTGTCCCTTCTAGGAGGCATTCCTTATCCTTCTCAGGAATCCTGGTAGAATTGAGCCCAAGTTGCTCACACCAGTGACCTTGATAATGAACCATCGTGTTGGTTCCCTCCTTTTTTTTTTTTTTGACTCTCCCCAATCTCTCTCTCCTGCTTCCTGGGGTTTCATGTCAAACCAGACACTTGTGCCCAAGGCCTCATCTTGGCTGTGCCTTTGAGGCAGCCCAAACTTAGACAGTTGGTCACCAAAGTGAGACTTTCCTTAACCTTTAATTGGGCCTTCTCTTTATCGAGTGCTATATCATAATTGTGTTTCTTGAGGACCTGTGAGCCCACCTTCTCCAAGGAGTGCTCTGATGATCCCTCCCATTTTTGTAGGGGGTAAAGGTAAGGCTCAGCTCACGTCACCTAAAGAGAAGCCTAAGATGAAAGCTCAGGATTTCTGATTTCAAATTAAATACCTTCTGGACTGTTCTATTTTGGGATCTCATACTTCTCTTCAAGGGAGTGACTAATTCTGTGTACCATTCCATGAATTTTATTCAACATTTTTTATCCATTATCATTTCTTCATAAGAATAATCCAGTCAAATACGAAGCCTTTGAAAACACTATCTGGTCCTCATTCCTGATGTTTTTAAGTTATCTATACACAAAACACATCACTGTGTTTTCAAGAACTCCAAGCAAGAGAATCCAGAAATCATCTTGTTTCCTAGGTGCTGGTTTTCATTACAAAGTCCATGTTCTGAGACTCAAGGTCATTGCCTGCCATTGCAGAATGAGACTCAGCAGTGGGGTGATGTATTTCATACACCCTGCTCCAGTTTTGAGGGATGCTCTAGGTTTCAGATGGGGTCTTTCCATTTATATTTTGCAGGGGGAAATGCAGTAGTTCCTCCACTGTTGAAAACATGTTAAATTCTTTCCTGGGCTGATTGTGATTTGGCTGGGTCTGAGTTGTTGGCTTCTTGTAAATTCCCATTAGCAGCATAGCAGTGAGATACTTGGGTTTGCTCCGTCCTTTCTCAAGTCTGCCATAAGTGCCTGACTGGTACTGAAGGACAAGGAAATCCATTGGCCTAACTAGCATATCAGAGAGAAGAGTGAAATAAAATTTTTGGCTCCCGGGGCCATTCCAGTTTGTCATTTTGTGAAATTAGAGACATATGCATGATGTCTCTGTGTTGTGGGAAATTCTGTCCTACATTCCAGCCAACGCTGGGAGTTCTGGAAGAGGACAGAGAGGAGAAAGAGAAAGCTATTTGGACAAGTCAGAACATATGCTAATTCTGTGACAAATATAGCATCAAATCTGCACACATTAATTCTAGGCATCTCATTCTTAGCCTGTTTTTTTCCTTTCCTTTCCTAGCTTTCATAGTAGTAAATGAATTTTAAACTGGTTGCTAATGGAAGAAGATTAGAGGTCATGTGGCTTGTCTCTTACTGTAAAATATCAGTTTCATCATAAGCACTAAGGGCTGGAAGAGACCACTGTTGGTCAAATAATCAACCTATATATCAGGGAAATCATAACTAATTTTGAGCTGATCAGGTTGTTGCCCTAAAGACTCAGTGGTGGAAGCGGGTAGATTGTAGTTTGTAGGAAAATGGCCACTGTATTGAAAGTGCTAGAGTTTGGAAAGAATGGGGTTCACACGCCAGGATTCCCATAATCTAATGGGTCTCTCTACAACAAATTCTATCCCTTATGGATATCCTGGCACTTCCATGATTATGTTCTAGGGCTGAGCTTAAAGCAATCAGGTGGATTGCTATGTCAGACTGGGATGTTGTAGCATGACTGGCAAAGTTTTGAGGAGGCTCAGGGAGCATGGGTTAGGGTGGAACACATAAAAAGGAACCAGGTGCTAAATGGTGAGGATTTAGGAACTTTGGAGTCACTGAAGCAGGGACTGGAATGGCCCAGACATGGGCCTGCCAGGCACACGGCAGTTAGATTTCAGATGCGAGAGCAAGGAAAGGGGGTAAAAGCAAATCAAGATTTGAGGAGTCTTTGCAAGTACTGACTGAAAGAAAGCAAAGGAAAGCCTTAGCAGGAGAAGACAGAGAGGCAGTGTCAGGTCAAATTACAGACAAGCGAGAGTGAGTCAATTTTCATGGCAGGGAAATGGAATGTAGCATTGTGTTCTCGGTCCAAATTCTTTTCTTCTTTAAGCCTCAGTTCCATTTACTATAGCACCAAGAACCATAAGATACCTGGGAATAAACCTAACCAAAGAGGTAAAGGATCTGTACTCGAGGAACTACAGAACACTCATGAAAGAAATTGAAGAAGACACAAAAAGATGGAAGACCATTCCATGCTCTTGGATCGGAAGAATAAACATTGTTAAAATGTCTATACTGCCTAGAGCAATCTATACTTTTAATGCCATTCCAATCAAAATTCCACTGGTATTCTTCAAAGAGCTGGAGCAAATAATCCAAAAATTTGTATGGAACCAGAAGAGACCCTGAATCGCTAAGGAAATGTTGAAAAACAAAAATAAAACTGGGGGCATCACGTTACCTGATTTCAAGCTTTACTACAAAGCTGTGATCACCAAGACAGCATGGTACTGGCATAAAAACAGGCACATAGACCAGTGGAATTGAGTAGAGAGCCCAGATATGGACCCTCAACTCTATGGTCAGTTAATCTCCAACAAAACAGGAAAAAATATACAGTGGAAAAAAGACAGTCTCTTCAATAAATGGTGCTGGGAAAACTGGGCAGCTATATGTAGAAGAATGAAACTCAACCATTCTCTTACACCGTACACAAAGATAAACTCAAAATGGATAAAAGACCTCAATGTGAGACAGGAATCGATCATTTGTGAAACAGAGATAAAAATTCTTCTTACATGTTATATTGGGAATGAAAATTAAATGGATCATGCAGGCAAAACCATTTTGTAAACAATAAAAGATGGTCATCATGAGCTTGGTGATCTATTTCCTCACAGGGCTAATAGGCAGGGGGTAGGCAAACATTCCTGTGGTGAACCACACACTTTTTTGGCAAGAGGAAGGACTTCTGACCCCACAGCAGATCCTAAAATGGACTTACTAGCTACTCTGTAGTTCCAAAATATAGGATGTCTTCTAATATTTGCAGTTTTTGCTTATTCATATTAATTTTTCTTTGTTATATCCTATTATAAAGTTTTAAACAATAACTTTTCAAGGATAGGGACTTTCAGAATGGGATAAAAACTGTTGGGCCTTTTCCAAGGAAAATAATTGGACATCCCTACTTTACTGTCACTGATACCTATGTTGGGCAAAACTAAGCAAGTAGCTTCCCTTACAGAATCCTTGTGGGTGCATTTCTGTCTGGCTGAGTGTGATGTACAATGAGCAGGCCAAAGGGTAAACAGTCTGGGGTAAGCAGAGTTTGGTCAGATCCAGCACACTGCCCTCACAGGAGGAGAATAAAATTAGAAGACAAGTAAATTCTTAGTAATTGTTGTGAAATTCCTGCTTCCCTCCTGGGCTACTTGTGAAAGGCCTGACTACTAGGTAGGAACCACATTATAAATCATACAGCCTTGAATGCTTGACTGTTCTGCTGGACAAGACTACTTACATGTGGAAAGAGGATTTTCTTAATGGGCCAGTTGGATAGAAATAATAGCAACATGTCATTCTTTCATGATGTCTCCCTTGAAATATTTCCCCACTTTTTAATGGAGGGATTCTTGGTACAAAGCAGTTAAGATAAAGGGTTTGGTTTTGATCTATAATTCAAGTGCAAAAGAGATCCTAATGATACCAGAGGAGCCATATAAGTAACTGTCATGCCTACCCTTCCCACCTTCATCTGTTCCTCCCTATAGGTTAATGGGCTTTCTGGAAATTGGTCATTAGGAATTGAAAAGCTTCACATACATCACAGGTCCTATTCTGGGTCTATTTTTTATTCACAGAACTTCTGGCACCCAGTGTGGGGGTTTTTCATACTAAGCAATTTTTCAATTTGCTGCAGACACCAATAGGGTGTCCTGCCGTCTAATTGAATTCTGACACTACTACCTGGAGTTAGCACAGACCCCACAGGTGAAGGGCTAGTTGCACAAGACTGACCCCTACTTCAGCCTCCAAACACAAGTATGGGTTTCTAGGTCGCCAGACTGCTGTTCAACTTGGGCACAAATTGGGGTTTTCCATGACTCCCTCCTCAGATTTGGAAATTTGCCATAATGGCCTATAGAACTCAAAGAAGCACTTTACTTACTGTCACTCGTTTATTATGAAGGATATTATAAAGGACGCAAATGACCAGCCAGATAAAGAGGGGCATAAAGTGAGGTCCAGAAGAGTCCCTGGTATAGGAGCTTCTTTCCTGGTGGAGTTTGAGGTACATCATCCTCACGGCAGGTGGACGTGTTCATCAACTCAGAAGCTCTGTGAACCCTGTTGTTTGCATTTTTATGGAGGTTTCATTATGTAGATGTTGCATGATCAGACATTGGCCATTGGTGATTAACTCATTCTCTAGCCCCTCTCCCTCCCTCTGGGGTACAGGCTGAAAGTTCCAGCCCTCCAATTACGTGCTTGGTTCCTCTGGCAACCAGCCTCCTTTCCGAAGCTATGTAGGGGCCCACCAAGAGTCACTGCATGAGTATAACCTCAGGTGTGGTTGATAGGGGCTTATTAGGGATAACAACAGATGCTCCCCTCACCCCTACCACTCAGAAAATTTTGAGGGTTTTAGAAGCTCTGTGCCAGGAATTGAGCATAAAGATCATATATATTTCTTATTATAGTAGAACAGCTCCCCTATTTTGAAAAAGTTTGTTAGTATGTAATTGTTAGTAATTCTTACATAGATTCAAGAGACTATGATCAGCTTCCATCTGAAATAACTCCTCCACAAATATTTCTACCATTGGGATCCTAGTTTTGAAATAAGATATTGAACATCTACACTAAAGTTTAATGTGTTGAGAAGGCAACTTATCAGTTGTTATTAATACCTTATTAAGAATTATTTAGTTACATTGGGTTGGGAGGAAAAAACAAAGCCTGAGAATTTTGATGAGGCAGAATTGCAAGGAAAATTTCTGAACTTAGCAGGACACTTCAGTGGGTTTCCTGATAGTTGAATTGGAGGAAAGACTTCATTGATCACAGGTTGAACAAGATGTTAGTATTGGGGGTGGGGGTGTGAGATGTGTGGGTGTTAAGATAAATATGATAGGGTTTCTGACTTTAACAACTTCACTATCCAGTAGGAGAACTAGACATATACAACTATAATTTTTAAAACTTTTATTTTATTATGCAGATCATTTCATTATCATATGATACAATCGGGGAACACATAGGTACTATGGGAAATAGGTCATGAAGATTCTGGGTGATATTTGCAAGAGCAATTTTTGTGGAGTCCTGTGAATAGAAGCAAATTTATGTTGAAGAGTGAATGAGATGCAAGGAAGAAGAGAGACCGTGCTAAAAAATGTTAGGTGTGAGTGGAAGGAGAGGGAGAGGGTAGGCCTTAGAAGTAGTCCACTTGGGTCGAGGAGACTTATGAAAGGTGGGAGAGACCTGAGCAGGATGATGGGCAGCCAGGAAGAGGTTATAGATGCAGACAAGGGAGATGGCAAAGAGAGGGCAAAGAGAGCAGAGGGGATAAGGGCAGACTTTGACCTGATTGTCTGACATCTCCTTTCAGCATCGTAGGGAAGGGAGGCAGGTGTGGAGACTGTGGGAAGCTGAGGTTAGTCCTGTCTGACCTACTTACTACTTCCTTATGAAAACAAAGGAAGACAGAATAGAAAGTGGATTCCAGGTAGAGAATTTAGAATTTCTAAGATTCCCTGTAAAAAGTCCGTACATTAGATTTACATTTAAAATACCAGTACATTTTTGGTAAATATCATCTAAATGCAGTAAAGTATATAAAAAAATCACTTACAGTCCCAGAATACATTATTATATTTTGTTGGATTTCCTTCTGGTAATTTATTCATATAACTGAGATGCTTCTGTGTGGGGGGCTGTATGTAGATACCTTGTTTGAAATATTACCTTCTTTAAGTCATGTGTCACTTGTTATTTTGCACACTCTAGAACAGAGTGCCATGTGGCCAGTGACCATTCACTAGATGATCTTGGCTATTATATCCTCAGCATTAACACTGTGACTTTCATGAGTTAATACTTCATGTATATTTATTAAATTAGTATGTTTTGTTAATATTAGAAGGTGAACATTTCTCCCATGTCAATATTATTTTAAGGTATTTTTAATGATATCATAGTGTTTCTTGGCATTGTGCATACACACACACACACACACACACACATATATATATGTATATACAGTCATTTATTTAATAATTCCTTGTCCATTAGAGGCATAATGAATCTTTTACAATGGTCTAATGATGCTAGTTAGAGTAGTGATGGCTGTTATGTATTGAATGCTGGTTGTTATGACCATTCATTACTGTGATTTATACACATTATTTTAGTGTATCCTGCCAACACCCCAATTTGGTTAAGTGCTATTATTATCCCCACTTTAAGCAGCTGAGGAAAATGAAGCTAAGAGAGATTTTAGTAACTTGACTAGAATCCTAAAGACAACGAATGACGTAACTGAACCCAATCCTCCGTCTGTTGACACAGCCCGCGCTTCATCATTCTTCCGTGCTGCCTCTGGCCAGAGGCTAACTCCTGTTGTTCAATCACTAAACATTTGCCCAGCACCTATAATGTGAGAGGCAGTGTGTAGGCACAAGAGAGAAGAACAGTCCTGAACATCCATCTCTGGATGGAGACTTAGGATATCAGGTGTGGCTCAGTGGGTTAAGGGTCTGCCTTTGGCTCAGGTCATGATCCCAGGTTCCTGGGATGGAACCCCATGTAGGGTTCCCTGGTCAGTGCTTCTCCTTCCTCTGCCCCTCTGTCTGCTTGTGCTCTCTTTCTCTGAAATAGATAAATAAAATATTTAAAAAAAGAAATAAGGTATGTACCAGAAATGGGAAAGGAAAAACTTAACGCCTGCTCCCCAAGAGGTTCAAAAATCCAATTCAACTTAATTTTGAAAGGCTTACTAGCCATCATTTATGTGCCAGGCCCTGTATTAGGCACCAGGGGCATTACTGCGAATGAGAGAGCCTGGTGCCCTGACCTCGTGAAGTTCATAGACTAGTGAGACGAGGGCATTAAATCAGAGGATACTCAAGCAGGGCACTTTAGTGGACTATGAGAGTGTGTAGCAAAAATAATACGCCTTGTCTCAGGGTCCGGGGAGGGTCTCCTGCAAGCAACATTATTTCAGGTGAAATGTGGACGTTAAGTAGGAGTTAGCCAGATGGAAAAGGAGAGGAGGCATAGTGGTGGGAATTTGAGGGAAGGCTGGAACCAAAGAGGGACAGGGCAGACAGACTGAGGGAGAGGAAGAAGTCCAGCTGACTGGAGCAGAGACCAGGGGGCGGGACAGGGTGGAGGGAGGAAATGAAGAGTGTGGAAGTTGATGTGGGCAGCTAACACAGAGCCTAGAAAGTCATGCTAGTGGTTTTTTTTTTTTTTTTCTTCTACCTAGGAGATGGGAATCCATAGGAGGTTGTGAAAAGAGGTATGATGTGGTCAGATGTATAGAGAAATTTGCTGTGCTGCAGTGTGGCAAATTGACTGGAGAGGGTGCAGTGAGTGGGGGGTGTTGTAGTCATCCGGGTGTTGTAGTCTAGCGGTGTGCTTCAGACCTGGGGCAGAGCAGTGTGGGGACATGAGATCAGGTGGGTTGGGATAGGATACGTGCTAGACTGGATTGACTGAGTGCCTGGAGACAAGAGTAAGGGGGAGAAAGGGTCATGCCTGACTCTCACAACTCAGTGAGCCTGGGGTCACTTACTGAGATGGGGAAGAACGAGATTTTGGAAGGATGGTTAAGAACTCAGTGTTGGACACTTTAAATTTGTTTGTCAGAAAGATATGCCAATGGAATGTCCAGGAGGCTGCTGGATATTTAGGTTTGAGATGAAGGTCTCAGTGAAGAAACATATACAGGAATTATCGGTAGTAACAGATTCTCTGAGGTGGGGGAGTCTGCGTGGTGAGAGGGTGTTGATAAAGGAGTGTAGGAGGAAGAAGCCCTGACGGGTGAGAGAGTGGAGGAGCAGAACGCAAATGAGACTGCAGTGAAAACCAGGTATGCGGGCAGATATTTTGGAACCCATCTGATGAGAGTGTTTTTCTCATAGAAGGGAGTAATCGAATGTTACAGACTCCTGAGAGGTGAGAAAAAAACAAGAGTTCAGAGTTGCCTGTGGATTTTACAACCTCTAAGGCAAGGGTGACATTAGCAAGAGCAGTTTTGGTGGTGTCGAGGCAGAAGGGGTCTGGCCGTGTTGGAGGGGGGTGAGGGGATGGGACTGGGGAAGTGGGGGGGTGTGAGGGGTGGGAGGTGGAGGTTGAGTAACTGGTGGGATGGACACACTGGCCTCCAAGGTCCTGGAGCCCATTTCCCGCAGCCTGCACCGCACTAGGGGTGGAAGACATGGGTGGTTAATGGGTGCTGGCGAGCCTGAGTTGTGGCAGCTCTAGTCCCGGAGGAAGGCTGTCATGAATTTTCCTGTTCGTCATTATAATTTTATGGGGGTAATTTGTTTTGCTTTGTGACTTTTTAAGAACTGGCACCAAAAGAAAAATGAGAGGCTTTCCAGGGACAGCTTCTTTGACAGCTCGACAGCACTACACACACCCTGAGAAAGTTAAGGCTTAAAGGGGGTGAGAAAAACTTGGAGGAAATTTATTAATTGTGTTTCAAGCTGTGCACAGTGCAACAGACTAACAGTATATTAAGCCTTTTCCTGCAAGGCTGCCATTCACCTAGCTCCAGAAATATGGGGATAAAAATGGTCTGTGAAGTGAGAAACTCAATCAGGATATATAGTAGGGCTATTGGAAAAAATGACCCAGCACTCATGAGAAGCTTCTGGCTTTTTATTGAGAATCATTCCTCAGAGAAGCCAGTCTATTCTTTTTTTTTTTTTTTTTTAAAGATTTTATTTATTTATTTGACAGAGAGAGATCACAAGTAGGCAGAGAGGCAGGCAGAGAGAGAGAGAGAGAGAGAGAGAGGAGGAAGCAGGCTCCCTGCTGAGCAGAGAGCCCGATGCGGGACTCGATCTCAGGACCCTGAGATCATGACCTGAGCTGTTAGCAGAGGCTTAACCCACTGAGCCACCCAGGCGCCCAAGCCAGTCTATTCTTAAAAAAATTGCTGGGAGAAATTCTGTGGGGCTCTGCATCAGTTACTACGATCCTTTCTTGTTTGAACAACAGGAATTTCTGACCTAGGAGAGTGTATATGGGACACATATATACATCAGAGGTTTTTCTTGACTTTGCTATACAACATTTTTTCCTCCTGAGTATTTTTATTTCTAATTAGGTTTCCCTCAGTGACTATTCAAATGAACTTGCTTTGTCTAAGCACACCTATATGGATTGAGAAAAAAAGCAGTGTAACTCTCTGGGTGATGAGGAGGAACCAATTTTGGGCTAAAGTTTTAATTTTGCTGTAGAGATTCCGCAACATGGAAGATCCGTAGACAGGTGATCTAAGCCTGACTGGACCATGGGATCATGAGTAGGGTCCCCCAGGGGTGACTGTGGAATATGTAAGGGAAGTGACATAGATCTCAAGAACCAGGAACTGAGTTGATAGCTAGGGTACAGGGCGTGCCCAGACTATGGTCCAG
Organism: Lontra canadensis; assembly: GCF_010015895.1. Taxonomy (NCBI): domain Eukaryota; kingdom Metazoa; phylum Chordata; class Mammalia; order Carnivora; family Mustelidae; genus Lontra; species Lontra canadensis. The sequence goes on from NW_022630995.1 coordinate 7,397,259, forward strand.
CCAAGTCAATCACTTTGAGTGTCTTTCTATCAAGAAATATGACAGGTGAGTAAGTTACACTTAAAATTCCTAAGCCAGTTCTGTAGGCTCAGTGCCATGGGCTGCAGGTAGTTGCTTTCATCGTGGGTCTTCATGGTTGCCCAGAAATTATTTTAGTATCTGGGAATATGAATTGAATTAATTCTAAGACCCAACAGATATGGAAAACGAAGAGTCTGTTGAGATTGGTTAAGCAATTAGATGGGGGCCCTGAGCCTTCAGGCCCTCATTATTTGAAGTCTTAGCTGTGAGGGTAAGAGCCAACTTCCTAAGTCTCTAAAATACTGTATAGCTTGGAACTGAGAGACGGTAGTCAGCACTGGGTGCATTTTCTTAAGAGTGGTCAGTCCTGAGTCTCTTAAGTGAAAAACTCCCAATTTTATTCTAAAATGCCATCTTCTTAAATACTTTCTTTATGATTATCTTTTCTTTTTTTAGAATTCCCTTGAGCCCAGACATTCTTCTGTATTCAAAGGAACTTCCTTGATGGAATTAGTTTCAGAACATGAACTTGAAAATGAGTTCTAGATTTAAAATGGGACTATGTTCAACAGCCCAAACTATATCTGAATTCTTACTGTGGCTTTTAACACTGTTTCTTCACAATGTCTCCTTTAAAACCAAATGTTTTTTTCCCCCAAGGTCTGGAATAAAATTTTTATTCCAGTTTTATTGAGAAATAATTGACATATATCACTGTATAAGTTTAAGGGGGTACAGCCTGATGGTTTAATTTACATATACTGTGAAATGATTACCACAATAAATTCAGCTATCATTCATCTTCTCATATAGATAAAATACAAAGAAAAGAAATAAAAAAGGAAAGAAAAAATTTCCTTGTGATGAGAGCTCTTAGGACTTAATCTTTTAATGAATTTCTTATATATTATAGAGCAGTGTTAACTATAGTCATTATGTTGTACATTACATTCATAGTATTTACTAATATTTTTTAATCTTTTTTTAAAAGATTTTATTTATTTATTTGACAGAGAGAGACACAGTGAGAAAGGGAACACAAGCAGGGGAGGTGGGAGAGGGAGAAGCAGGCTTCCTGCCAAGCAGGGAGCCTGATGCAGGGCTCCATCCCAGAACCCTGAGAGCATGACCTGAACCAAAGGCAGACGGTTAATGACTGAGCCACCCAGGTACCCCTCTAATCTTTTTTTAAAAAGTGTGTGTGCTTTTTTAAGTGTGCTCCTTAATCTCCATCTCCTGTTTCATCCATCCCCCAACCACCGCCCCTCTGGTAACCATCACTTTGTTCTCTGTAGTTAGGAGACTATTTCTTGGTTTGTTTTTCTTTCCTCTCTACCCCCTTTGCTCATTTGTTTTGTTTCTTAAATTCCACATATGAGTGAGATCATACGGTATCTGTCTTTCTCTGACTGACTTATTTCACTTAGCATTATACTCTCTAGTTCCATCCATTTCACTGCGAATGGCAAGAATTCATTCTTTTTTATGGAAAGCCAAACTTTTAAAAAAAGGAATGTCCATAAATTTGTCAAATGCCTTCAGATTAAAAATCTCATCGGAATCCTAATGGGTATGGAAATAATGCCAACTTTCAGGTTAAGCAGCTACCCAAACTCTAAAGTATAATTTCTGTTGCTAGGAAATTATCTAATGTTGATAATGCAATAGTTTTGAGAAACTAATAAAACTCAAATGATATCACTGCTATGTAGTTTGGCCAAATTTCAAAGTTGGTCTTAAAATTTGTCTTAAAATTGGATGACAAATAAGGCCTATCTTCTGTATATTGAGTCAAGCAAAAATATAATCTGAAAGAAGGTTAATTCATTAGGAAGCTTATTCAGACAATTTTGAATTCAAAATTGAATGTCTTAGTGAGAAATGGGAATTGGATTAAAATACTCTTTATTTAAAAAAAATTAAAGCTTTTTATGTACATATACAAATGTACATGTGGATATATGCAGAGAGAGGGGAAAGTGCACGGGGGAGAAGGGGGAGAGGCAAGGGAAAAAGAGAGGGGCGAGGGAAGAGGGAAGGGGAGAACATTCAGATTAGAAAGGAAGTAAGATAGCACCACAGGTAGAGTGAATTTATAGGTGTACGTTTAATTGCTGATTTTCTGAGCTGTTATCTTAACTCTATTGAATCATTCAGGTACACATTCCTTTCGTCCTCCTGGGTTCGGTGACATTAGGGTGCATCTTGAGAAGTTGTAGGAGATTTGCCTTGTCCCTATTGGTCTTTGGGATAATTACTTTGGCTGATTTTCCCTAATCCTTCTCTTTCTGATCTGCGAGGTTCCACTTTATGCCTCTTTGCTGACATTCTGCCTGCTCTTTGTAATTGCTTCCTGCTCTGTGCTGCTTTGTCAGAGACCCTAAAGCCGGTTGAGGACAGGAATTGCCACTGATTTCATGACTGCTTCTTAGAGAAGCAATGTTATAAACAAGCCTCATATTCAAAATACTGCATTATGTATTTCTGGTGCCAAGTAATGCACTCAGGGTTTAAATATAATGCATGCCTTTCCAAATGGTGGGAATTAAGGGGGAGTTTGATGTACTCAACAAGCACATAGGCTTTCCAAAAGTTGGGGCATTTTTCAGGGGTATAGCCCATGTTGCTCAAATAGGAGGAAATGCACAGGAAAAGAGAGCTGGCAAAAGTTTTCTCTGTTAAAAAGGTTTTATTTTTTATTAAAGAATTTGTAGAATCTGAGGGTCAATAGGACACTTTTGGGAAACCTTTAAACTCACATGCTTTAACCCTCTGTTTTTATTTACTTATTTGTATTTTATTCATTTATTTAAATTTTAGTTAACATACAGTGCAATATTGGTTTCTGGAATAAAATTTCGTGATTCATCAGTTACATACAACATCTAGTGTTCATCACAAGTGCCCTCTTTAATATCCATCACCCATCTGGCCCATCCCCCACTCATTTCCTTCCCTCAACCCTGTTCTCTATTGTTAAGAGTCTGTTGTGGTTTGTTTTCCTCTTTCCTTTTTTTCTTTTCCCCCTTCCCATATGTTCATTTGTTTTCTTTCTTAAATTCCACATATGAGTGAAATCGTATGGTATTTATCTTTCTCTGACTGACATATGTCACTTAGTATAATACACTCTAGCTCCTTCTGCTTCGTTACAAAGGGCAAGATTTCATTCTTTTTGATGGTGGAGTAATATTCCTCTGTGTGTGTGTGTGTGTGTGTGTGTGTGTGTGTGTGTGTGTATCCATCCCCCACATGTTTTTTTTTTACTCTTTTTAAAAAAATTTATTAGAGAGAGAGAACACAAATAGGAAGAGAGGCAAGCGGAGAGAGAGGGAGAAGCAGGCTCCCTGCAGAGCAGAGAGCCCGATGCGGGGCTCTATCCCAGCACCCTGAGATCATGACCTGAGCTGAAGGCAGAGGCTTAACCCACTGAGCCACCCAGGCGCCCATACTCCACATCTTCTTTACCCGTTAATCAGTTGATGGACTTTTGTGCTCTCTCCTTAGTTTGGTTATTGTTGATAATGCTGCTATAAACATCAGGATGCATGTACCCCTTTGAATCTGTAGTTTTGTATCCTTTGGGTAAATACCTAGTAGTGCAATTAGTAGGTTGTAGGGTAGTTCTACTTTAACTTTTTGAGGAACTTCCATGCTGTTCTCCAGAATGGCTGTGCTGTTTTGCATTCCCACCAACAGTGTCAGAGAGTTCCCCTTTCTCTGCATCTTCACCAACACCTATTGTTTCTTGTGTTTTAATTTTAGTCTTTCTGACGGGTGTGAGGTGGTGTCTCATCTTGGTTTTGATATGCATTTCCCCAATGATGAATGATGTTGAGCATCTTTTCCTGTGTATGTTAGCCATCTGTCTTCTTGGGAAGAATGTCTATTCATGTCTTCTGCCCATTTGTTTAACTGGATTATTTGGGGTTTTTTTTGGGTGTTGAGTTTGATAAGTTCTTTATAGATTTTGGATATTAATCCTTTATCGGATGTGTCATTTGCAAATATCTTCTCCCACTACATAGGCTGCCTTTTAGTTTTGTTGATTATTTCCTTCACTGTGCAGATGCTTTTTATCTTGATGAAGTCCCAATAGTTCATTTTTGCTTTTGTTTCCTTTGCTGCAGGAGATGTGTTTAGGGAGAAGTTGCTGTGGCTAAGGTCAAAGAGGTTTCTGCCTGTGTTCTCCTCTAGGATTTTGATGGTTTCCTGTCTCACATTTAGGTTTTTCATCCATTTTGAATTTATTTTTATGTGTGATTAAGGAAGTGGTCCAGTCTCATTCTTCTGCGTGGGGTTGTCCAATTTTCCCAGCACCATTTACTGAAGAGACTGTCCTTTTTCCATTGGGCATTCTTTCCTACTTTGTCAAAGATTAGTTGACCATAAAGTTGAGGGTCTATTTCTGGGCTCTCTATTCTATTCCACTGATCTGTGTGTCTGTTTCTGTGCCAGTACCATTCTGTTTTGATGATTACAGCTTTGTAATAGAGCTTGAACTCTGGAATTGTGATTCCTTCAGCTTTGTTTTTCTTGTTCAGAATTTTTTTGGCTACTTGGGGTCTTTTATGGTTCCATAAAAATTTTAGGATTGTTTGTTCTAGCTCTGTGAGAAATGCTGGTGGTATTTTGATATGGACTGTATTAAATATGTAGATTGCTTTGGGTAGTATAGACATTTTAATAATGACCCTCTGTTTTTAAAGGAACAAGAATATCCCTTTGAACCAAAGGCTTAAAAAACAAAGAAAAAATGCTATACCTAAAAATCAGAAGTCATGATTTTTAAACATGAAACTGAAAATCTGGTTTCCTGGAAAGACTGATCAGCAACATTATTCTAGATTTTGTGTATAATAGTTGAACAGAGCATCCTTTTCTTGTAGACAGTTCTAAGTAATTGAACTTTTGTATTTTTTCCCTAGAATCTGAATAACCTGAGAAAAGTAAAGTTAGCCTTTTTTTATGGTCCTGGTCTAGACCTACTGCTGTTTATTATTACTTATGGTAATTTTTTCCCTCCTACAGTGTGTTAGGCATTATAAACATTGCTGTCGTGCTTTTATTGGCTTGAAATGCTACTTTAAGTGTGCAAAAACTCATTTTCTTTTTTTTTTAAGTTTAATGTGTGTTTTTTTTTAAGTTTAATGTGTTTATTTAAGAAGTCAGTTGCTTCCTGAAAAATGTGACTGTAGCTAGATTAACACTGTCAAATACTAGTTAAATCTTTTGTTTAATGAGATCAGATTGTAGATTTGATTGTAGATAGGGTTTAAGAGAGTTAGAGTAAGAAACGTGTCAGCTTGTCTGGCCCAGTTTTTTGTGTTCCTGCCCTTCCTCCTGTCCCTACTCTATACCTACACACATGGAAAGCCCTCCTCCAACATAGTCCTCGCACATGCAGGGCTCAGTTCATTTTTGTTTTGCTCGCCATCACCTCCCACAACTTCAAAAGTTTTGATTTGTCTATAACCAGTACTAAGCCACCTATCATCACAAGGAAGAAAATGCTATTCATGGCCACTGACTGACCTGATTCTTATCTCACCATCTCATAATACATGCAGTGATCATTAAGACAAAGACTAAACAGGATTTCTTAGCCTCAGTACTATTGGCATTTTCGGCTGAGTAATTCTTTAGTGGGTGTGTGTGTGTGTTCTGTGTACTCTAGGATGTCTAGCAGCATCTCAAACCTCTATCCACTAGATGCCACTAACAACCCCAAGTCATGTCAACCCAGATTGTGTCCAGATATTGCCAAATGTCCCATGGAGGGCAAAATCAAACCCCCGTCAAGAACTCTTAGGCTAAGAAAATATGCTGGTTTTATGGAACACATCTTCCTGCAAAACCAACATATCAGGGAACATTTCTTATTTACTGGTACATCTCCACTATCTAGGATAGTTCCTGGTACATGAGAGGGTCCAGTGGTTCTTACAGGCATTCTTATCAAGAGGCCAGAATATGATGTATCATGTGATAGTGATCTGTTTGCTTCTATTTTCTGGCTTAGAGTAGGTGCTCAATTAATGTAGTTTTTCAATGACTACATGAAAAATGAAAGAATGACTTTCCCACCTAGGACGTTAGACCTTGAGAGGAAGGTAGATCTAAGCTGGGTGTTTCTATAATTCAATGATTCTTCAAGTTGGGGTGTCCCCTTCCTGCTCTCTGTGGAAACGTGTGGGTGCTATGGCTGTGTTACTCCTTTTGCACAGAGGAAGGCAGTTCTCTTCAAAGGAAGTCTGTGGCTCATTGTTGGATTCTGAAATTTTGATTTGGTGTCTTGGCCAACATTAAAAAAAAATAGAAATAGCATAAGATAGAAGAGAAAATATTAGAATACATCCTACCTTATCAAGGTAAGTGTTGTTCCTTAGCATTTTTACTTTATTTTGTGCTTATTTAGGTCCTGTGTTGTAAATTAAAAAATGGCTTTGATTGTGGGCCCTTCTCAGAAAAGTTTGAAAGTTACTTGCTGGGGAGCACCCAGGGTCTGTGGAGACCAGAGCAGAAAGCTGTTTCCTAGTGTGTGGGTTGATAAGTGGAAGGCAAGAGAATGAAAAGAAGGGTGTAGAGAATACCATAGAGACCCTGGCCTTTGGGGGAGATGTCTGCATTTCTGACAACACAAGGAGGTGTGGCAGTCTTTTGGCAGGTATGCTGGGGTGGGTGGCAAAGGGAGGAAAAGTCAATTAACCATGGGTTTAAGCCTAGAAAGCAGTATCTGTTGTTCCCCTTGTCCTTTTTTCTTTTTCTTTTTCTTTTTTTTTTTTAAAGCACAAAGAGAATACAGCTGTTCTGTCTGCAGAGTTTCTTTTCTTGGACCCATGAAAAATGATATCGGTGTGTTTTTCACTGGCCTTCTGTTTATCCAAACTGAAGAAGTCTGGTGTTACATTAGTCTGATCAAATGTACTTGAATAGTGTTGACTCAGATGATGACAAATGAAGATATTACCTCTAAGGTAAAAGCCTGTCACTCACGACATTTAGAACAAGCATGGGCTAGCTGGAAATACCTCTTTTAACACTGTCAATATGAAGAACAAATGGATTTGAAAAATATATGTGCCCTTGGTTGATCTTTTTCCTATATAAAAGGCAATTTATTTTGAATTCAGAAAGTGACTGATTTTATAGACTAAAAAAAATTGTATGATTAAATTTCATAAAACCAAGTACTGGTATATTATTCGTGAAAAAGATGATAACCAGATTTCCCTTTTCACTTTATTTTAAAAGCCATAGGGAAAAAGAGTTACCAAAAAACCCCTAGAATTAACAGCCAGGAATATTACAAATGAGGTATCTAGATTAAGCAAAGAATACTAAAAAAGAGATTTACTAATTTGAATATGCTTTTCTGAAAGTGTCTACATAGAGCCGCTTTCTTTTTAAACAATGTGTATAATGCCTCAGAGAGTGCTTGGATCCTTGGTTTTGTACAGGTTTCCAACACCAGATAAACTTAGCCCATTGGGTATCCTTGCCAGGGTCATAGCTTAGGCCTGAAACTCTTTTCCTGATGTATTTCTTGTTTTCCATCCTAATCTGCTTCCAGATCCTCTGTTTTTTTTTTTTTTTTTTAATTTTGACTACTAATGTTTTTCAATTCTATATTATCCCTGAGTCCTGATGACCAGCATTTTTCCTTAACTAATTCTAATACTATTTTTTTCACTGCATCATGCCTCTTTGGATTTTATTTTTCCCAGACGTAGTGTCTGTTTAGAGCCTTTTACATTTAAACGGTCTCATGGATAGATTCCTGTGGGACTCTTCTTTTTCTCCTGAGCAGAACTTACACCTAGACAAAAACATGCATGTTTATGAAGAAAAAAATAAGGAGTATGTTGAAAGTTGTAAAGTGAAGTAAAAGCTTATAGATAGAAGAGAAATCATGTGGGCTCTTTGTTTTTACTCTGTAGGCACTTTGGCGCCAGAGAAAGATCAAATTAATGTGAAGTCAGATGAACTATTAAAAATAATGAGAATTTGTTAAGGCATTTGTACACAAGACAAAAATGTAAAAATTGATAGTGTTCTCAGTTCTAGCCCAAATCACCTAAACATGGAAGTGGGAAAAAATGTCCCATGTTTGACAAAACAACCATATCTAAAAGATGCTTAGCAATAAAGATAACAAGATACAGGACCTGTATAAAGAAGACCATAAAATTGTTACTGAAAGACATAAAGCAAGAGCTGAACAAATAGAAGGATACACCATGTTCTAGGATAGAAGGGCTTAAAATAACAAAGTATCAATTTTATCAAAATTAATAGATAAATCTACAATTCTCCATAAAATTCCAAAAAGGTTTTTTTTAAAGAGTTGGATAAAATGATCTTATAGTTTATATGGAATGATAAATACTCATGAATAGAGTAGAAATTTTGAAAAAGAAAATTAACCCAAAGTGGCCGTCTTCTCAAGTATCAGAACATACTGTCACACCATAGTAAGCAAATCAGTGGTATTGACAAAAGAATAGACTAAATGCTTAGAAGAGCTGAAGAGAAAATCAAGAAGTAGAACCCAACACACATGAGAATATGCAGTATTCACCCAAAACACATTTACTGCGTGCCCACTATATACCAAGTTTTATTCTAGGCATGGCAAAATTAAGTACACTTTGCTATTTAAAGGGGAAAAGGGATAGATTTTTTTTTAGAGTTGGCACAACTTGGCCATTTTAATGGAGGAAAACAAAATTAAACCTCTCTCACGTTATATGCAAAAATACATTCTAGTGTCAAAGTACAATTTAAAAAAAAACATGACTCTCATATGAATATAAATTGAACACACGTCAAAGATTTATTTAACTCTTGAGTGAGGGATCTGCCAGGACAGTAAAACCAGTTCAAAGAGCATTTGGAGAACAGAAATTTATAGTTAGTCAGGAGAGGCAGGCTAGAACAGGCTTACTCAGAGACAAAACTGGTTCCTGTCCTAGAGGGAAATAAAACTGCAGCTCTTTTTTCTCTTTTGAACAGAAATAATTTGCATCTCAGAAAAAAACAAAACAAAACAACAAACCTATGAGTCCACATGAAAAGTCATAGAGCCTGGTTCCTAATCAGTAGTAAATAGCAAATCAAACCTGGTATATCTCCTCATCTGAAGAACAGAGAAAAGGAAATTATCCTTTAATGAGTCTGTTAGACAACATACTAGTGTGACAATGAAAGGACATGCAGTCCTTCTTTTGTTGTATTTTCAAGTTTTGGGTGATTTTTCTTAATATCACATAGATTAAAACCTTACATGTGGATAATAAAGCAATTTCAAAAAGTACCTGTAAGAAAATCCAAGCGATAACTACATGTTCATTCCAGAGGTGAGGAGATTTTTAAATAAGACCGAACATTTAGACTTATAAAAAAGAAAAAGAGACTATAGGAAATTGAAAGAGGAAAAGGCTTTTGTGTGGAAAAAGATAATATAAACAAAAAATTGATTTGGAAAAACATTTGTAATGCAGAGGATGAATAGTAGGCTACTGTAAAAAGAACGCTTACAGATTGACAAGGAGATAAACACTCAGTGGGAAAATGGGCAAAAGATATTCAGAGGCAATTCTGAAAAATAAAGATGCTCAAACTGATTAGAGTCGGAGGAAATGCAAGCTAAAGCAACAGGCAGCTAGCCTTACACCTCAGAGAATGATGAAGCTTTAGAAGTTCCATGCATGGCTCATGGGCACAAGGGGAAGGTATCTGCACACTCTGTTGATAGAAATGTGCACTGTTATGGGGTTTTGGTTTTTTGGGTTTTTTTTTTGAAAAAAAAAAAAAAAGCTAGCAATAGCTGTTAAAAGTAAACCTATATATATATTCGTCAACCTAGCAAGTCTTATTTCTGAGAAACTGAAGGAAAAGCACTAGGAGTTAATATATGTTCAAGGATATTTATTACAACTGGGCAAAAATTGGGAAAGAATGAATGCCTATCAATAGGGGAATGGTAACCAAATGACGGAACATTCATCTCATCACAAAAAAGAATTGGGTCCAAACCAGGTGGTTAGAAGGAATTTCCCTGAGTTGTTATTGCATGAGAAAAGCAAGATAGAGAAAAGTCTGTAAATATGATCTCATTCTTATAAGGCAAAAATGTGGCCCCTGCAATATGTTTGTATATATGCAGATGTTCATGTACAATTATGTAAGCATGAAGAGAAATGTAGAAAGATAAATAACCTGGGTGGTTAACGTGAATAACAATGAGGGAACGAGGGAGAGAGAAAACAGAGCAAAATAGGGAAAGAAAAATTTAAAACATTGCACTAAAAATACAGCCCTAGAATGCTCGCATCTATGCATTTATGGAAAACCACATTTGTGTGTAGGTAAGAGGAAGATTTAAAAAAAGGTCTTGACTCTCATGAGAGAGAAAGATATTCACACAATAGGGGTCATTAGAAGAAGAGTAAGGGCCCAGAGCAAAGAAGCAGCGATGAGTAACTGGGACTAGAAACACAGATGCTTTCTTGGTCTCCGCATTGCCTGAAGCCCTTGCAAGTGGTGATTTCAAAGCTCTGGTGTCCTCTTGGATGTGTGACCTCTCTCCACTCTCCCCCAGTAAAATTAGGCCTCAGAGACTGAGGAGAGATGAATTCTTTTGCATAAAGAAAGAGAAATTTGTGGTGGGGGTGGGGGAGATGGGTAAGAGATTTTAAAAGGGAAGTTCCCAGAGGAAGACAGAGCCACTAGAGAGGATGGCTAAACAACAAGGCAGGACAGTCAAAGGACTCAAATACAGGATATTTCAAGTTGATTCTAAATTTATTTGCTATAATGCCCGCACACTTCCTACATCTGTAAAGATAACAGTGCACTACCACAAAAAAAAAAAAAAAAAATAGAAGCAGATGGAGGAGAGCAAGGTGGAAAGGTAGAGTAGATGTAGTAGGTTCATATCAATGGCCCTTTGATTGTCCAAGAAGTTTCTTGGAAGGTCAGGAGTAGGGCATAAAGCAAACTGGGTTTGAATTTTTTTGGGGTGGAATGATCTCTTTATGAGATTACTGTGCATTCTCCCTCCCTTCTTCTTTCCTCCCTTCCTCCCTTCCTTTCTTCCTTCCTTCACCAGATACTATGATAGCAGATAATCATGGGATATAGCAAATAGTAAGACAGCATTGTTCTTGTCTTCCTGGAGTTCACGTCCTGTTAGAAGAGACAAGTACTTCTACAGACAGTGAGTTATGGTTGTGAAGTGCAATGAAGAAGTATATGGGTGTTTGTAAGTTTATAGACAAGGAAGCTGGGTTAAAGTCCAGGATTGAGCCACTGAGGTTGTCTCTGTGCACACCTTATCAGCTCTACTTCCTGGCTTTTCCACCGAGGCCGTAAGAAAATAGGACAGAAGATTGGTAAAATGGCCAGGGAGGAAACAAATGGGTAAAGATGGAGTGGTGAGGTGTTTGGTTGTAAGAAGGCTAAAGTTACTTTGCAGTTTTGCTTAGGACCACTCCTTAAGGGAAAAAGGACTGCCTTTAGTGTTGCCAACATTCAGTCACTCTTTCTGTATTTGGGCTTACGGGCCAAGCCTCGTGCCTCGGGAAGAGGGAAGCAAGCTGCCGTTACTCAGCGTCCATGATTCGTTAAGCACTGCACTTGGCACAGTTACCTTCTTTATGTCTCAGACAACTCTGTGAGGTGGGTATCCTTAGCACCTATTGCACATGTGAAGGATAAACTACAATGTTTAAACTATATATTATACATGTTTAAAAGATACATGTTTAAGTCCTTTTAATTATAAATGATACATGTTTAAAATCCATTTTCTTGTTTGTTTTGTTTTGGTGGCTGGTCAGTAACTGGCCCTTGGCTGTGCTGCCGCGTTGAGATGCGGACGGAGAATCTGAAAGGCCTCGCTGAGTCGCACGAGAGAACATTCCGGAGGAAACCTCTGAGTGGGGAGGTAAAGCTGACCGGGGTGGAGAAAAGCCAGCTGGGTGGGATTCTGAGGTGGGAAAAGGTGATTTGCAAATCAGCCAGGCAGCGGGCTTTAAGGAGAGACATGCAAGAGAGAGTTTTAGGAAATCTGTCTGGGTGCCCTACCTATGGCACAACCTTTCCCTTTGCTCTTAATCACAGAAGACCGATATTCTTAAGGCTCTTGGATGTGTGTCTCTTTGGGCTGCTGAGAGAGTGAAGAGTGAGATGGTACATTAGGGCCCGTCTTAATCGTGGTCTGGAAAGGTGAGGACACCAGGTTCAAATGGCGTAAGGAGCTCTCCAAGTCGCTTCATCACCCCGCCCTTCAGTTTTTTCCCTGTAAAATAAGGGAGAGACCGGGTGATCTCCATGATTTCTTCAAGCTCCCAATTCATCTGGGAAGAACAAGTTGCTTTTCACCCTGGTTAGGCCAGCAGCTTTGGCTCGGTTGGCCTTGGTGATGTTCAGTTCAGTGCTCAGCTGTGGCTGCCATGGGAAATGCAGACAATAACCCTGAGATGTTGGGTTAGGGAGGCGTTCCACCGCAGCGGGGCTGCGAGCCGCCACAGTCCTCCCTCTGTCATCCCAGTGTCAGGGGACAGAACACAACAGCTGTCAGAGCAGCTTTGAATGAGCTTTTTCTTCCTAGGATGTCCTGCACCACCTGATTTGGGCTGGAGAAAGCAGAGCTTGCTTGTTCCCCTCTCCAGAGCCTCTCAGGGAAAACCTATCATCACTGTCAAGGGAACTTGACAACATCCCGACTTTTCTTTCCATCAAAACACAGAATACTCATTTTCTCATAATGCTTCTTTAAAAGTAACATTGCTTTTCTGATTTTAAAAGTTACACAAGCTTTTTGGGGTACCTGGGTGGCTCGGTTGGTTGGGTGTCTGCCTTCAGCTCAGGTCACGATTCAGGGGTCCTGGGTTTGAGCCCCTTGTAGGGCTCCCTGCTCAGCGGGGACTCTGCTTCTCCCTCTGCCTCTGCCCCACCCCCAACTCGTGCTTGCATGCTTTTTCTCTCTTTCTCAAATAAAGAAATGAAATCTTAAAAAAATGAAAGTAACACACATTTTCTACAGAATATTTTATAATTCAGTAAAGTGTATTAAGGAAAAAAAATCAAAGTTTTCTATAATCTCATATTGAGAGTTAATTGCTTTTCATATTTGGTATATGCAGTTTCTGTCACTGTTCTCTGCCCTCCTTACTGCATTCATTCGTTTAACAAGTATTCACTGAACATCTGTGATGTGCCAGTCACTGTGCTCAGATACAGCAGTGAATAAAGTAGAGAGATTTCTGCCCTAATCCAGAGTATACCAAGTTTATATGTTTTATGACATGGTTATCATACTATAGATACATTTACTATCCTGCCATTTTTACTTTATCACTGACGGGCTTATAGTCTTTAAAATATCAGTTGTAACAACCATAAGAGACTCTTAATCTCACAAAACAAACTGAGGGTTGCCGGGGGTAGGGAGGTCGGGAGAGGGTGGTGGGGTTATGGACATTGGGGAAGGTATGTGCTATGGTGAGTGCTGTGAAGTGTGTAAACCTGGCGATTCACAGACTTGTACCCCTGGGGCTAATAATACATTATATGTTAATAAAAAAATAACAAAAAACATCAGTTGTAACAACTGCTGTATGGTTTCTTGTGGATGCTCCTTCTTCCGTCTAGCCTTTTGGCTGAGTGGCTGATGCCATCTTTTTGCAGGTCCACCTCTTTCTTCTTCTTTTTTTTTTTTTTTCTTTTTTCAATCATCTCCATCATCCAACTTAATATTGAAGCTTTTATTTCTTGGCCACCGCTAATTTTTCTAGGGATGGACATCAGAGCCAAGCTGAAACAAACAATGCCTTTTTCCAGAGTTTTTGGTTATGGAGCCAATGAGAGTAGCTAACATTTCCAGTCTGAGAATAGAAATAGGAGACTTTGTGGGGTGTTGGGGGGGGATGTCAGCGGTTAGGTCTCTTTCCAAGCTGGGGGAGGAGAAAAGGAAAGGAGACTGAAAGATAGACATTGGCAGAAGAGTGTGTGTGTGTGTGTGTGTGTGTGTGTGTGAGAGAGAGAGAGAGAGAGAGAGAGAGAGAGAGAGTTATGGGCAGAATGTTTGTATCCCCAAAGTCATTTATGCAGCCCTAACCCTGTATGTGATAGTATTAGATACAGAGCCTCTGGGAGATAGATTTAGATGAGGGTCCTCTTTATGGGATTAGTGCCCTCATAAGAAGAAGATTCAAGAGAGCGATCTCTTTCGCTCCACATACATACACCCAGGAAGGACCATGTGAGCACACAGTGAGAGTTGTGGCCATCTGCAAGCCAGGAAGAGACCCTCACTAGAACCCAATCATTCTGGCACGCTGGGCTTGAGCTTCTGGCCTCCATGACTGTGAGGAAACAAATGTCTGAGGATTAAGCACCCATGGTATTTTGTTATGATAATCCGAATTGACTGAGAGAGAGAGAGAGAGACAGGGTCAGAGACAGAAACAGTCCTGGGAGGTATCCTAGTAATCCCAGTGCCAGCTTGTCAGTTTTCTGCTCAGCCCTCAGCCTGGCTTTCTAGCTACCCAGCTTTTGAGTACCCAAGCTTACTGGTGTATTCTGATTTTGCCTAACCTAGTCTGACTTGGGTTTCTGTCACTGACCATCATGAGACTTGGCTTAGAACAGAGGAGTACATACTTTTAAAATTTATATTGTGGACCTATTTTGAGACTCAGTATAGTTTTTGTAGCTTTGGTACAAATGTAGGAGGTAAAGGGATAAAAGCCAGCAATGAAGTGAATAGAGAGCCCACATCATTTAGGCAGAGCTTGCTCTAGTTCTTAGGGATCGTCTTGAAGCCAGAAGTCATAGGACTGAGAGATACTTTGGAGCCACCACCAAAATTCTTATAACCACAGACCCCTTTGAGATATCTAATCATACATAACTCATGTTTACAATAATAACTCACTGAAACTTTTGTCCAATATACTCCCCTGAAAGTCTTAGCTTTTATTAAAAATGAGAAATGAGCAAGAAGGAATTATTATTACCCTCAGGAAAAATGCCAGTGGTGACAAGAAATAGCTGGTTAACCGTGATGGAGCACCCAGTAGGCTTCCGCTGGACCTATGCTGGAGGGAAGAGCGCTTGAAGAATGTGGTTTGAAAACCCTGGCGCTCCCGGGTTTGGTCCTGATCAGAAATTGGTGGCTCTTCATTTCAGGGACTTAATTCTGGCCCTGCTTTGCTCACGTCTCTGCCTATATGCGGAAAGCAATGGGAAAGGATTGTATTTTTATATTTGGGAAGACAGTGCTTTATATGTGCAAAGCCCAAGGGCTCAGATGCTTTTTTCAGTCCCATTCTGGCTCTAATCAATGTGCAGCAGCCACTTTGTCACAGGTGTCCCCTTGGAAAGCTGTCGGCAACCACATGGCCATAAGGGGCTCCAGGAAGGTTTTGCTTTCAGCTTTGAATATAAAATGAGGTGTAGACTATCAAATTACTTAATAAGTCATGTACTACATCACTGCTGATGGAAATCCCTTAATCACGTAGAGTTTTACGATGTCATGGAAATGTAAGGGAGAAAGAAGAAAATCCCCCCTGACATGTGTGTGTGGGGGGGGGAAGGCATGTCTGAAGATTCTAAGCAGCCCAGGGAGAACTGGACATTTCTAACATGTAATGGCTTGTGGTGTCTGATTTTACTTTCAGAGTGAACATGTGAGAGCAGCTGTTATCATGTGGGCATCAAAGGCACACAGGCAGCTCCATGACCAGGCCAGCACTGGGAATGTCATGGTACTAATGAGTTCCATTCACTCCTAAAAATACGTATCAGCTTCTTCCTGACGCGGGATTATTTGATCCTCTTCTCCCATCATCATCAGGGGACTGCGTTTTGTGGGAAGGACATGGTAATTCCCACACCATGTGATGAGGCTGAGGAAGGTTGCTTCCAGTGGCTTCTGCACTTCTCACTTCCTGTCTCGGTGTCCTTCCAGCTCCTGGACCCTGGTCTGTTGTTGCAGACTTCCATGTCCCTCACCCTTACATGCGTGAACTCAAGCTTGGCTCCCACTTGGGGGCAGAAGGCAAAGAATTGATCCTACATTAACTCAGCAAATTGTATATTTCAGGCCCAGAACTGGCAGTACCCCATTGCCAGGAACTAGTTATCTCTATAAGCTCGAATTGTTTCAGTTGGAAGTTCCAAACCCAACTCAGATTGTTGTGAGCAAAAAAGGGAATTTTTTGTTTTATTTAAGTAAAAGCCCATGGGTACATTTTCAGTCCAGGCTAAGTCAAGGATAAAAATAATGTAACTAAAGAGATACCACAAGAAGAAGGATTGAATGCTGGCCAGTTAAAAATAACAGGTGCCCATCAATGTCTCTTATATGCTGCACAGACACAATGAACATGACAGGAGTCTAAAATGTAGTGGGGATATGATGAGTGTTAAGATGGCAAGTTGCAGCGTCCTCAAAGGAGGGGCACGTAGCCCAGATGAGAGCAGAGTAGGATAGAGGAAACCTTTACAGAGTAAAGGATATTTATGTAAAACATGTGCCAGAGTTAGACGAGGGGGAATTAATGTAGGGGGTTGAGAGGAGAGGTGGTGAGTATCTTCTTTCTCACATGAAACTGAGAATGATGGTGTTTTCTAAGTAAGGAATGAGAACGCATTGTGTAATAGGTATAAATAAACTTAGTAAGGTACGGACTGTGTCAGGAAATCCACGATGTGTTGTCACCATCTCTCTTCCCTCTCCCCTGTTATTAAGAGAATAAACATCCAATCTCACGAGTGGGCCCTGAAGCTCATGGTGAAAGGAAACTAACATAAATTGAGCACCAATCACGTGTCAGGTGCTTTTCTGAAATCTGCTCATTTAATCCTTGTTGCCATTCTATGAGATCAGTACTATTTCCAATTTATAGACTGTGAAACAAAGCGACAAGAAAAAAAAAATCAACAACAAGAAGAACAAATCAAGAACAACAAAATCCTGAAGGATGCAGAGATTTAAACAATAAATTTAGAGTTATACTGCAGGATTTAAACCGAGGTGTGCCTGCTCCGATCCAGTATTCTGCCTGCCGCTGAATTACTGTTTTACTGGGGGTCTCCCAGAACTGATTCTCTGATCTTAATTGTTTAATGGGCCCAAGATTCTAAGAGTAAAAATTTAAATTTCAGCAGGCAGAAATTTGTTTTTACGTCCTGGGGAAACCAACTGGAAATGTGTCTACTACCTGGTCTACGTATGGTGAATAAAATCATCATACTCTCTTGCCTCCCCAAGGCAAGGATTCTCAACTTGTATGCTCTCTATTTTGCTCAGTGTTGGTAGACTGAGTTCTTTATTTCTCACTGACAGAACCATACAACTGTGTACTTGCCATGGGTTTGTACTGGGTGGAGTACATTTCCTCCTTCCCCCTCACCTTGACTTTTGGATAACCACATACCTTGTTGTGGCCATTGAGATGTAGTCAGACGTGACACAAACAGGTACTTGATATGTGCTTCTGCAGTCGGCTTGGTTTTTTTTTTTTTGTTTTTGTTTTTTTTTGCATCCCGGTGAGTACTGCACAAGATGAGCATGTCCCTTTGGCCTGGGCTCTGAAACATGACATGCAGAACAGATCTGCAACTCATAGCCTGGCGCCACGCCCAGCTGTTCTGGAACATGAGCTCATCTGCATGCAGTCTAGATCAGGTACACTACTTTACAGCTAGAAGAGGAAGAGAATAAGTGAGTGTTACTGTAAACTGCTGAGTTTTGGGGTGTTCTGTTACACAGTATTGTTATGGAAGCAATTGACTAGTGCAAGCAGTGAGTAATTTTTTTTCTGCAACAGAGTTGACTTGCTGTCTTAAAGATACCCATCAGATGTAACCGTGAGCTGAGAGGGTTATAGGTGCCTTTACAAGGGGTACAGTTTGCTCTTAGCAGGGGGTAAAATGGCTGTGGAAAGACATTGGATGCTTACTGGAATGTGTGAGAACTTTGTTTCATGGGTTTATAGGGGAGCAAATAAAAGGCAACAAAGAATTCTTTTCTTTTTTTAAGATTTTATTATTTATTTATTTATTTGACAGACAGAAATCACAAGTAGGCAGAGAGGCAGGCAGAGAGAGAGGAGGAAGCAGGCTCCCTGATGAGCAGAGAGCCCAACGTGGGGCTCGATCCCAGGACCCCAAGACCATGACCTGAGCCGAAGGCAGAAGCTCAACCCACTGAGCCACCCAGATGCCCCAAAGCAACAAAGAATTCTAGAACAGTGATACTCTGCTCTAAGACTGAGTAAATGTATGGATAAGTGAGTGAGTTTTTAGAAATCTTGTGAGAAGTTTTTCAGTCATAATGACTATATTGTCATTATTTCTGACTTCTTTGGTGTTGCTTTGTGGCTTTTAATTCTTTCTTACATGTGGACAAAAATTTTTGTGCTTATAAGTGTGCTGCAAGGACATAAAATTGAGCATTATTCCTCTAGTGTAAGGTTTTTAGAAATTGTTGCGAAGAGCTGTTCTTAGTTGCTTTACTGATTAGAGAGGATGAGCTACTTCTAGTTTACCCAAAATAGTACAGTGGTGACTGCAAAGGCACTTTGTTTCTTTGCTTGGAAGTTAAATATGAAAGCTTTGGGATTCTCAACTTTCTGTGGAAACACTGGAATGTTTTGGCTTATAAATCCTCAAAATATTGACATTTACTGTTAATTTCCCTTGGGATATGTTAAACACATAGACTTTGTCTTCATTTGTTCAGCACATACTTTGAGTGCCTTTCCTATATTGAGGCCTGGACTAGGTCCTAGGGATGCAGTGGTGAACAAAATAGGCACAATGTTTACCCATGCAGTGTTTTAAGTGGCTTTTAACTCTGATTCACATTAAAATAATCCAGGGGGCATTAAAAAATGTAGATGCTTAGGTCTACCCAAGAGATTCTGGTTCCATCAGAAGGGGAGAGGGCCTAGGTATCAGTATTTTTAAAAAAACTACCCTGGTTCCAATACGTTGCTGGGGTCGAGAGCTGGGGTTTAGCAGATAGTTAACATCTCTTAACTGTTACTCTGGACAAGGTACTGTACTAGGCACTGAACATGCAGGAGCTTGCTTTCTCCTCATTTGAGTCTAGAGGGGACAGATATTACAATGCCAATGGTACTGGTAAGTGGTTAGATAACTTTTGTAAGGCACACTGAGTATGCAGCAGAGCCAGGATTCTAACATGGATCTGTCTTAACCACCATGCTACAGTCTTTGTAATATGGTTTGCATGGAGTATTTACAAAAAAGTGAAAATAAAATTTAATGCAATGAGAGCTTTGAGACATTGAAATCTAGTCAGAAACTGGATAAGGCATTTCTGAAATAATGCTGCAAATCTATGGGAAATACAAAGTGATTTCCTAAAATTTGATTTGTACTTAATTTTTCAAGAGTTCTTTCTACTTTGAAAGTTTAAGTTTCCATATGCAAACCACTTTTTTATACCTTTTTTCTGCGTCCCTCTCTCTTTCTCTCCCTATCACCTTCCCTCCCTTTTTCTCTTCTTCTTTCCCTCTCTCCCATTATTCCTCTCTTTCTTTCTGACAGGGAGCCTGGCCCAGAGAGAACCGATCAGTCCGTGGTTGACACTGGGTGATGCTAACATGTGTGTGCACATGCGAGTGTGCCCGCCCATTTATCAGATGCAGTGATAGGAAACTCCCCCACTCAACCTTGATTTGGGAATTTTTTAAGTCATCATGGAGATCGTCAGGCTGAAATTTGCAAAGGTACTAAATTCAGATTTAATATCACCTAACCTGATGGTTTCAGACAAAAACATAAAGGGTCAAAATTCCCTTCCTTACATATTCCCATGTTCAAGGACTTAAACCTTTTACAGGCTAGTTCAAAAACAAAGTAACCTGAAGCCAAATGTAAAACTTCCAAGTGCTCTGAGAACTGAGTGCTAAAACTTTCTCAGAGAGGTGTTTGTAGGACAGACAATACGAACCATGTTCATTCTCTGACTCTCAGCCCCACAGCCTGCCCGATCTGGTGAGCAGGGTATGCCACTAGTACAGAAGGAAACCAGTGGACATATGCTTAAATGGTTTCACTGAGCCGAAATCAAATTTTCACCCATACCCTTGTCACTAAGCCTTCCAGACCGACATTTATAGACATCAGTGTCAAATGTACACTGAGCTTGTCATGCAAGGTAGAATTGTGTATTTCAAAAGCACCACTGACAACTGTTCTTCCATCAGCTGCTGCCTGAAAATTTTGTACGCACCTGCATATGCATGATTATGGGTACACCGGGACTCCCATGCCAGATCGCACACGACCTGCAATCATTGTGACCATTTTAGCAAGAGATTCTGTAGAAAAATAACTTTAAATTCCATCAATAGATCTGAATTACTGGCTTCTTCCTTGTCTCCTTTCATGAAGCAATAATTTATAGTTGTACCTTCTTTCTTGAACTGTGAAATCATTTGAAATTAAGAAATTCTGACCTCATAAGAGAATTTTTTTACTCTCTCAGCAAAAACTATACCTAATTTTTCTTGTGTCTAAATCATAGAACAACATGGCTTTTTCTTCTCTGATCCTTTTAAGCAATGAATCTTGAATGGGGATGGGAGCCATCATCGTGGGAAAGTTTCCAAGCAGAACTCAACACCAAACTCTTTCTACTCTGATTTCTTCCTTACAGGGAAATGCTACAGTAGCAAATTTTATCCTGGATAGGTAGAAATTGCCTCTTGCTTCTGAAGAATCTTTTAAAGCAGCCACATATGTTCCTAGCACTGCATGCATACTGGTGGTAAAATTTTCATCAGAACTCTCTGGGAATAGTAGTTGTTCTTTATTTAATCTTTGTTCTATGCATGCACGAGTTTGTAGCATATACCAAACCACAGTCTCCCCCTCACCATTAATTTTTTTTTCTTTTTATGTGCCTGCTGCTATGCCATAAATATTTCTTTTATGGTTGGGCTTACTCTGACTCTTCATTAGTAGTTTCTAGAACTTTTGTGATAGCCAGGCAAAAACAGGAGCATCTAGCAAATACTTGGCAAAAAGCAAGTCACCAGTACAAGAGAAATCAATCAATTCATTCTCAAATTGAGGACAGAGGTAGGTGTGAAAAGTACATCTGGTCTGTGGCATCATATTTGGTTGGCAAGCACAACTGCCGAATATCTGATTGTGTTCTACGTTCTTTCAATGCTAAAGTTTATGTAAATGTTCTTTTCTTAAATTTGGGTTATTCCAGATTTCAGCTTGATTAATTCATAATTAAGCTTATTGAAGATACTTCTGTTTAGGAATCCCTGCACCAGACCCTCAGAGTAGGGGTAAGCATCATTTTCATCCTACTTTGTATGTGCTCTGACTGTGTCTTCGTTGTCACTGTCATTAATACCAACATTGCTGACTTTGTCATTGCTACTACTTACTGAGCAGCTAATACATACCAAGTACTACACAGGCACTTAAAAACATTTCATCCAATCCTCACCACAAGTCTAGGTATTACTATTTCTGTTCTACAAGTGAGAAAGTGGACACATTATAAAGGGTAAGCCATATGTCCTAAGAAAACATTTGATAAATGGCAGATTTGGAATTTGAACATCAAAACATCCCCATGACCTAACAGCTGCATCAAAGGAGCAAAGTCATGGTGGCTGGTCAAAAATCACTCTATCAGGCTGTTATATAGTTGTGATATGTGAGATGTGGGCAGGTGTTTCCCATAATGCAAGGAAAATGTTTCTATGATGGTAATTAATTTAGAATTATTATATTTGCTATTGGAGAAATGACTTTTTAGAAGGAATTTGAATATATTACTTGAGATTCAAGCTCAAAGAAAGCTCTAAAAGACGAAGCTGCAATTTATGTGGATGTTTTTGCAAATTGGAAAGTTTAATACACTAAATCCTTTTAATGCTACAGCATTATTCACAACGGGGTATAGGAAGAATGATTTATGCCTGTGATAGTCAAAGCAAATCTGGGTATGCATGGAAAGCTAATGGTGTTCTTGTTTCAAATGCTGGGATGGAAATTAATTTCACCAAACATTACACTTCAGCCAAATACTGTGTAGCATCACATTTACTGATGTATAAACTTGATGAATTAACTTTAAATTGACTATGAAATTGGCTATTCCAAACTATTTCTTTTTCCTATTATCTTTGTCTATCATCTGGCAATGGCTACTTTCTAAATAGTTCAATTTGCTTTCTAAAATAGTTCAACTTTTAAAGTTAAACACAGTAATCTGTCTTATATTCTTGTATGATTTCAGTGAAAGAAAATGCTATAAGAAATATGCCTTTAAAAATGTGCATACTTATGCTAATATGAGAATGTTTAAAGGAATATATATAAACTATTAATATTAATAAAATTATCTCTAATTATCTTGGGTTTTTTAGTACTTAGAATTTTTCTACAAAGAATTTAAATTGCCTTGACAATAAAGAAAACTTGTCCCATAAAGATCTTTGGGAATAGCTGAATGAAAAGGGAATAATAGGTTAAGGAGAGAAAATGGAGCTACATGTGGATGTTAGAGCAAGAGTTGGTATGGCCTAAAAATCTATATGTGTGCCCTTTCAGCTTGAATTTATGGCCCTAGCTCAGGGGGCCATACCTGGTTCCTTGGTCTTGGTGGGAAGCACATACTACCCTTTTTGCCAGTTCCTGTCTTTCGTTGGGATAGATTCCTACATCTTTGCTATCAAGGTCTTCCCTATAGAGGTTGAATATTTCAGTGCTTGTTTCCCCTGCCCTCTTGCGGCTTGAGCTTAGCAATGTAAACTTCCCTTATCACTGGTCCCTGGGGGGATCTTCTGGGAAAGTTCCCAGGGAGAGACTTCTGGGAAATATTATCCTTCTGGTAAAAAGACATGGGCAAGAAGAGACTGTCTTCTTCATTTGCCTTTGGATATGACTGTGGTATTGCAGTCTTCCTGTACCACAAATGGGCAACCTTGACATCAAAAGCCAAGCAGCTGAGATTAGTAGAAAAGAAAGATGGAAAAAACCATGTGTTCTTGATAATGCCATGAAGCTACTATACCAATACTTGGATTGTTCTGCCTCTAGACTTCTTGTTCATTGAATTAATAAGTCCTGTTGTTTAAGGCACTTTTAATTGTGTCCTCTCATGTAACCATCTCCTTCTCCCTCTCCTTTAGGTGAGCATTCCCAGATTCCTGATCATTACTTTTTCTTGTAATTTTTTGGCTAAGGGTTCTTACTGCCATGTCATTGGGCCAGGTTAGATGCATCAAATGAGGAAGAAAATGGAACACTGAGACCCAGGTAGGACACTGTGCTAAGATACACAGATGAGCCATTTGGAGCTGGGGTGAGGAGAGGGTTCAGAGATAGATGTAGGGGAAATGAGAATTTTCTCTCAATGCTAAATAGGACCACAGCAAAAAAAAGTCACTCAAAGATTTTCCCATTGCAAGCAATTACATTATTTGGGATTTGGCCATAACGGAGTCTAAGAAAGATCACAGACTCAATACATATGACTTGTTGAAAAAGACTTAATGTACACTAGCATTACATCCAGAAATTTCAAGGATACACCTATACCACATATTATAAATATATGTTTTTTTTATCTCTATTGAGATTGAGAAAATACCGAAGTTACTATTAGTATGGTAATGTTTTTGTTTTAACGTTTATGTTAACTATCATAGCAGCACTTATGTTCATTAGAAAATAGTTCATACCATGAGAGACTCTGGACTCCGGGAGCCAAACTGAGGATCACAGAAGGGAGGGGGTTGGGGGAAATGGGGTAACCAGGTGATGGGTTTTAAGGACGGCACGTGTGGTGATGAGCACTGGGGGTTATAGGCAACTAATGAATCATTGAACACTACATTAAAAACTAATGATGCAAATGAAGCAAGATGGGATTGGGAGGGAGACAAACCATAAGTGACTCTTAATCTCACAAAACAAACTGAGGGTTGATGGGGGGAGGGGGTTGGGAGAGGGTAGTGGGGGTTATGGACATTGGGGAGGGTATGTGCTGTGATGAGTGCTGTGAAGTGTGTAAACCTGGTGATTCACAGACCTGTACCCCTGGGGATAAAAATAAAATTAATAAAAAAAAACTAATGATGCACTATATGTTGGCTAATTGAACATAGTAAAAAAATAAAAATAAAAAAATTAAAGATTAAAAAAAGCAAAATAGTCCATAGAAGTAAGAAACAAATTGTGTCTTCAGTTTTTAGATGAGGCTTATTGCACATGTTCATCTGAGGTCCTCCATAGACCATAGGATGGAAACCTCCACCCTACAGGTATTTCCATAGCCATCTACAGATGAGAAAACAGCGTTATAATGGGAGACTAAAAATACTCATAATTAGGTGTGGGAATGGGCAATGGGGCTGAAGTCTTGTTTTAGAAGAAATATCAAAAAGAATTTCTTATTCTTTAATAAATAAAAGGAAGAAAGAAAAAGAAAAGAAAAGGAAAGAAAAGAAAGAAAGCCCAACAAAACAGTGTCCATTTTTATGTGCCTGTTTCACCTTCCTCTCATTGTATCCCAGGGCTACATGGCTGTATTCCAGTATTTGATTTGTATATTACATACAGATGCCTAATAAATAGAATATAAACAGAAAAGTTCTTTTTCTCATGCAACTCAATGCCAGTCTTTTCTAACAGTATTTCCTAACTTTGGCACTACAAGCATTTTGGGCCAGATAATTCTTTGCTGTGGGGACTGTCCTCTGTATTGTAGGATATTTAGCAGCGTCTCTGGCCTTTATCTGCTAGAGGCTGATAACACCCCGAATTGTGACAACTGGAAACGTCTTCAGATATTGCCAAATGTTCCTTGAAAGGAATTCATGGTTGAAAACCACTGATCTAATTTAAGCTCTCAAACTCTCTATAATGATTCTTTAGTTCCTTAAGTAAATATAACAAAATAACCCCCTCCAAAAAACCAACAACTTTGTATAATTTATGGAACTATGTAGAAGTGTTACTTAGCAGCAATAATAGTACTCAATCGTTAATGCATACTGTATGCTAGATACTATGCTAAGTACTTTGTACTTATTATTTTGTATAATTTGCACATCAAAACTATGACATAAGTTGTTAATGTATCACAATTCTCTTATTCCCCACCTTTTAAACCAATTGAGAAAACTGAGGCACAGTAGGAGTCAGCAGTTTGCCAGAATGTGATGAAGCTAGTATGTGAATTCAGGCAAACGGACTGTAGAGTAATGCTCTTAACACCTATAATATAATGTAATTGTATATAGTATAGTATATATAGTATATATATAGTATAATGTAATATAAGTAATGTATGGCCCAAAGGGGTGCCAGGGTGGCTCAATCTGTTAGGCACCTGACTCTTGGTTTCGGCTCAGGTCATGATCTCAGGTCGTAGAATGGAGCCCCACCTTAAACCTGTGTGTGGTCTCTCTCTCTCTCTCAAATAAAAAAATAAATAAAATCTTAAAAAAAAAGTCAGCCCTTTAAAAAAAAAGTATGGCCTAAGGAATAGTACATCCTGGTTGAAAAGAGCAGTACCTGGGATGTGCAGTAAATTAAAAACATTTCCTTTCCCCTTTATTTCCACATGAAGGACATCTATTACCTTCAATGAATCTCCTCACTTATGCCCCCTCTGGGGAGAAGGGGTGAATTACTTGACTTGGGCATTTGGGATGACAACCTAGGGTTGTCCAGCTTTGTCTCTTTCTCTCCTTTTCCTCTTTCAAGTCTGGTTGCCAACTGAAAGCACATATTCTGCTCCCCTCCTGCCATAAATTTTAAAGGGACAGGCCCCCGATGGCTGGTGGCTGGTGGTGAGGGCTGTCTAACCTGGGGTTTCGTTTAGGGAGCCTCTTATCTTTGTGTATCTGAGTCACAGTTCCTACTTTCAGCTTTATCAGCACTAAAGGTGATATCTTGCTCTGTGTTTTTTTTCTTTGTCTTTCTCCTAATTTGTGCAAAATTCAACTGGGGAAGAAGAGTGCATTGGTTTCCTATTGCTGTTGTAACAAATTATCACAAATTTACTGGTTTAAGACAATACAAATTTATAATCTTTTAAGTCTGGAGATCAGAAGCTGAAATGGCTCTTACTGAGCTAAAATCAGGGTGTTTTTTTTGGAGGTTGCATTTTTTTTGGAGGCTCTAGAGGCTTCAAGAATCCATTTTCTTATCTTTTTCAATCTCTAGATGCTACCCACATTCCTTGGCTCATGGCCCCTTTCTCCATTTTCAAGTCTATCAGTGTAGCATCTTCAAATCTCTTTTTGACTTTGAACTTCTGCCTCCCTCTTCCATCTTCCAAAGATTCTCATGATCATAGGGGCCCATCTGGATATTCCAGGATAATCTACACATCTCAAGATCTCTAACAAAGTCCCTTTTGTCATATAAAGTAACATACAGGTTCTGGGAACGAGGATGTGGATGTCTTCAGGGGGACCATTATTCTGCCTAGAAAGGGTATTATTGATTAATCCCTCCCAATCCCAACTTGTTTCATTTACTCTTCTCCTACCCCATTAACCTTGGTGAGATTTTTGATAAGTAAATACAGTCAGGGGATTGAGGAGGGAGACAAACCATAAGTGACTCTTAATCTCACAAAACAAACTGAGGGTTGCTGGGGGAAGGGGGGTTGGGAGAGGGGGTGTGGGGTTATGGACATTGGGTAGGGTATGTGCTATGGTGAGTGCTGTGAAGTGTGTAAACCTGGAGATTCATAGACCTGTACCCCTGGGGGAAAAAATATATGTTTATAAAAAATAAAATTAAAAAAAAATAAAAAAATAAAAAAATAAAGGAAAAAAAATTCAAGTCTAAAAAAAAAAAATCTCACCAAGAATGGACTCACAGACACTTACTTAATGGTTGTTTTATATTTCAGTAAAGTCCAGTGTAATCTAGGCCCAAGGCTAGGGTCTAAGTTCTGTTTCCTCATCATTTTGCTTGTAATTGTTCAGCTCATGTTCTCACTGCCATGGCATCAGGCCAGGTCATGTGCACCAAATGAGGTAGAAAATTCATAATGACCCAGGAAAGTCAGTGCTATTTAGTGGACCTGACACTGTATTTGCTTCAAGTTAGATTATTGACTTCCTTATCTTTATTTTTTCCCTCCTTATCTTTTTTTTTAAAGATTTTTTTATTTGTTTATTTGACAGACAGAGATCACAAGTAGGCAGAGAGGCAGGCAGAGAGAGGGGGGAAGCAGGCTCCTTGCTGAGGAGAGAGCCGGATGCGGGGCTCGATCCCAGGACCCTGAGATCATGACCTGAGCCGAAGGCAGCGGCTTAACCCACTGAGCCACCCAGGCGCCCATCCCTCCTTATCTTTTTCAACAGCAATTTTTACTCATTTCCTTCCTCTAGATGCCATAGGCAGGAGTAACAAATAGAAGGGTGTGGGTGTCTTTGTGTGTAAGGTGTATGACTTCTGACATAGTGAGTTGATCCCATATATTCATCATGTATTTTTTTTCCTGGAAGGGATAATATTCCCCATGTCTCTCCATCTCTCCTGCTGGGAGCTGGAATGTCCTAACTCATAATTGCAGTTGTGACTCAACAGCCCCTCCTATCCCGAAAAGAGTTAGATGTGATAGGTTGGTCACAAAGGAACATTCAACAGTCTGTGTGTAAGGAATTGGGTCCAGTGCAGCAGACCACTGGCTTTTTCCCATAGAGAACTATGAACAATGATAGCAAGAAGGGAGGGGTGGCCATAGGAGCAAGAAAAGTGCTGCTAAGAGTCTTACCCTGAGCTTGCTGTGAGCCAGCAGGGGTGGCCACATGGGACTAGTCAGTTGGGGCAGGATGCCATGGGGGGCCGTGGCTGCAGGTGATGTAAGGATAGGTTGCCAAAGTGAGGAGGTAGGAAAGTGGTTGAAAGGCTCTTTATCTATAGGTAAGACGATTGAGGCAGAGAGGAAAATGATGTTATCCACTGGGGAACTGTTTGTTGATGATTCTAGACTTAGCCCATGAATGAAGTGTTTGCTGTGGTCACTCCATCTGCACTTTCCTAGTGCTTATCTTAGAGATGGGGATGATATGGAAAGGAGCTATGGTAGATTGACTAGGGAGAATGAAAGCAATGAATGGCCCAGGGAGGGAGAAGAGTCCTAGAGCAATGATATCTGATGTGACTATTAAATTACTTCCTATTTGATACTGCGCTCTTTATTTTCAGCAAAGCCTTGAAAAATGAGGAAGGCACTGAATCTGCGGTTGGGGGAAATAAGGCAAGGAATGGCAAACTGCACAGTGGCATTGGGTTGACCTGAGGGGATCCAGAATTGGGCTGCCCTGAGAGAAGAAGGTGATTATAGAAGACTGTTTCTCCTTCACGCTGTCTCAAGCTTTGGAAAATGTTGGGGATGCTGCTGGATTTCCAACTATTTGGGAGGCTAGAGCATAAAGTATTTTGTTTGAATGTTAAGGAGAAAGATGGTTCCAAAGATGGAGTGCTTGGGGGACATTTGGATTACATTACTAATTTCCCAATGAAAAGCAACTAGAGGTTAAAACTAGTATTTTAATATAGCATAGCTGCTTACTTGTAATAAATTATAGTGTATAATAATATAGTAAAATCATAAATTTTCCTAGCTTTAAATGGGTCCTTCTGACCGCATTTGTGAAAATATGAGTGTCAAAAAATGACAGAATATGGAAATTGGAAGGGGAGGTAAACCATGAGAGACTATGGACTCTGAAAAACAATCTGAGGGTTTTGAAGGGGCGGGGGGGTGGGAGGTTGGGGGAACCAGGTTGTGGGTATTAGAGAGGGCACGGATTGCATGGAGCACTGGGTATGGTGCAAAAACAATGAATGCTGTTATGCTGAAAAGAAATAAAAAATAAAAATAAATAAAAAAATAAAAATGTAAAGCATGTTTAAAAAATCTTTTAGAAAAAAATGAATAAAAACTATTTTATAGAAATCTGTAAAAAATGACAGAATAGATTATAACATACTGAATTTTATTTTATTTTTAACGATTTTATTTATTTATTTGACAGAGAGAGCGAGAGAGAGATCACAAGTAGGCAGAGAGGCAGGCAGAGAGAGAGGGAAGGAAGCAGGCTCCCTGCTGAGCAGAGAGCCCGATGCGGGGCTCGATCCCAGGACCCTGAGATCATGACCTGAGCTAAAAGCAGAGGCTTAACCCACTGAGCCACCCAGGTGCCCCCAAAATACTGAATTTTAAAAGAAGCATTAAGTTTCATAGTGGTAGCCATGGTGGTAGGTGCGATAAAAGTTCTTCTTTACAAGAGAATGCCAACTATACACGTGGAAGAAATGATGAGAAAAATTATCATTTTACCCCCAACATTATAATAATCCATGCAGGCACGAGTCATTAATGGATCCTTAAACCAACAGCTGAACATTTGTCAGGGGGAAGAATATTCATCGTACGGCCCAGCAGTTGCACTTCTGGTATTTACCCAAAGGAGCTGAAAACTTAGGTCCAAACAAAACACTGTATACAGATGCTTCTATCACATCTTCATTCAGAACTGCCCAGGCCTGGAAGTCCTTCAGTTGGTGAGGGGATGAATAAGCTGTGGTACATCCAGATAACAGAATATTACTCAGGACTAAAATGAAACGAGCTACCAGCCATGAAAAGACCGGGAGGAATCTTCAATGCACACTAAGTGAAATAAGCCGATCTGAGGAGGTCACACACTGTATGCTTACAAAATACTGCATTCTAAAGAAAGCAAAACTTGGAGACAGTAAAAAGATCAGTGATTGCCTGGGTTAGTGGGGAGGGAGGGACAAATAGGCAGAGCACAGAGAAGTTTTAGGGCAGTGAAACGACTCTGTATGATGCTATAATGATGTGTACCTGTTGTTAGACGTTTGTCAGAACCCATAGAGTGTATACAGAGGGTGAACCCTAATGCAAACTATGAAGTTTGGGTGATAAGGATGTTTCAGTGCAGGTTCATCATGTACAACAAATGTAACCATCTGGCGGAGGCTATCAATAATGTGGGGGGCTCTGCATGGGGTGGGGCAGGAGATATATGGAAAATCTCTGTAACTTGTGCTCATTGATGCTGTGAATCTAAAACTGCTCTAAAAAATAAAGTCATATATGTATATATGAATAGTCACACCATCTTGAAGTGTCATTAATTATTTATTTCAAAGGGCAAAAGTACCCTTACAATGAAAAAATATGGCAGGCTCCTTATTAAGCAATTAAAGCATCATCAATAATGAGATATTTTATGTTTCCCGAGGTGATGTAGCGGGGATGACATAGCATCACTCTCATGATGTTGCCAAAATTTTGCCAAAAATGTTCAACCCAGGGGTGCCAGGGTGGCTCAGTGGGTTAAGCCTCTGCCTTCGGCTCAGGTCATGATCTCAGGGTCCTAGGATCGAGTCCCACATCGGGCTCTCTGCTCAGCAGGGAGCCTGCTTCCCCCTCTCTCTGCCTGCTTCTGCCTACTTGTGATCTCTGCCTGTCAAATAAATAAATCTTTATAAAAAATGTTCAGCCTGCATCAAATCATAAGGAAATGTCAATAAATACATGTTATGGAATATTTTACAAAACCACTGACCTGGACTCTTAAAAAATGCCAATGTACTAAAAGACCCCCTAGAGCTGGGGGTGAGGGAGAAGGAGGGAGATGATGGGGAGCACTGTTTCAGATGAAAGGAAGCTGGAAAGATGTGGTAACAAAATGTACTGCCTCATCCTTGATTGGATCCTGGATATTAAAAAAAGAAAAACAGCTTTAAGGACTTTATTGGGTCAGTGGGAAAAGTTTGAATATAGACTATGCATTCGATGATATTGTATGAAGTTTAAATATTTTGAACACAATAATAATATTGTGCTTATGTAGGAGAATGTTCTTATTATTGAAATATAAGTGGTAAAATATTTAAGGTTGAAGTATTATAATATTTGCAGTTTTTTCAAATGGTAGCGTGCACACACACACACACACACATACCCTGAGAGTGAAATAGCAAATGTGGCAAAATGCTTGAAATGGGTGAATCTAGAGGAAAGATACGTGATTGATCCTTTCACTATTTCTTCAGTTTTTCTGTAGGTTTGAAAAATTTCAAAATAACACATTCATGGTATTATAAAGAGTAAGAAATCTGAAACCAGGTGGTTTCAATAAATTATCGAGGCACGATATTAGTATCCTGTCAAGATTGTTCCAGTAACTGCAAGAGTGTCCTGACAGGTGTTGTACTCCATGCCAGTACCCCAGAGGAGAAAGTGTAGCAAATGAATTAGTTAATGTCTGATGAATGCTCTGTGGACACCTCTGTTATGGCTGGTTTGCAAATGCCCAGATTAGAGGGTTTAAGACAGAAAAAAAAACCAAACCCACCCCAAAATGAAACTACATGTGTTTAACTTACTAATGTTATTGACAGCCCCAGCTGCTGAAGACCTAAACCTAATGGGACATGGCGGGGGGGCATGCTGGTGACAGTAGCTAGTGTATGTGGTTCTTCTTGTGTCCCAAGAACAGGTTTTAGGGGGAGCACATGAAACATACTTGTGACAGAAAGGTAGTAAGAGAGAACTAAATAGAAAATTAGGGGCGCCTGAATGGCTCAGTTGTTAAGTGTCTGCTTTCGGCTCAGGTCATGATCCCAGGGTGCTGGGATTGAGCCTGGCCTCGGGCTCCCTGATCCGCGGAGCCCGGATCTCCCTCTCCTACTCGCCCTGCTTGTGTTCCCTCTCTCACTGTCTCTCTCCCTGTCAAATAAATTAAAAAAAAATCTAAAAAAAAAAGAAAGAAATTATTCAAATTCAATGCTCTCACTTGTAATAGATTATTATTTTTTACTTAGTTGAGATCTGTATTCTTTCTGTGATCTAGATTCTGAGTAAAGGACGTTTGAAGAGGTAGTTTGTTTTGCCTCGCATTGGGAAAGAATTTATTTTGAATCATAATTTTACATATACCATGAAAACCAGTTAAGAAAATGAAATGTAAAATAAGCAAGTGCTTTCCACGTGGCCTGTTAGACTCTTATGTAATCAACTATCCTGTATAAAAGTTCCATGAGATCTGATATAATCCAGAAAAATATCGCTTATTGTGTTCCACTCTGTGATTCATCATGGGGAATCCGGCTGGGCCTGAGTGAGAAAGACCAGCTGCCCATGAAGCCAGATGCTGGCTCTGGACTGGGGGAAAGAGATGGTTCCTGTGTTTCTCCTTCTGGTCTTTCAAGTTTGTTCTTGCCAAATTTGTGGACTTAAACCTTCTAGTAAGTTTCAAGGCCTTTCCCTGCTCTGAGGGTATTCTGATGGTATAGCGCATTCAGTGGGACTTGATATAACCCTCTTCAGCCAAGGATAACCTGGAAGTCTGGCCTCCACTCTAGGGCCCCCAAGGGCCACACCCTCCTGGGGAGTCCATTTAGGGTCCACCAGGTGTAGTTGGGCCTGGAGAATGCACCTGGAGAGAGTCCTGGTGAAGCAGAAGGCTTTGACATTGCTCTCTTTCAAAGTGGTTCATTAACATGAGAAACTTACATTGCTTTTATTTCTCAAAACCAGCATGTAATGTGTGCCATGGCATTCATAACTCCTCTCATTCATCACTCTTTTCTTTTTTTAAATCACTTTACCCATTTTATTTTATTTTATTTTTTTTCACTTTACCCATTTTAAATTTTGAATTGTAAAATACATGCAACATGAAATTTATATTAACCATTAAAATCTATATTAACCATTAAAATCTATATTAATCATTCTAAGCATAGAGCTCAATAGTTTTAAGTATATTCATATTGTTGTGCAACCGTCTAGTAGTGCACACCTGGTGTGTGCAACCATCTAGTAGTTCTGTTTTTAATTCTTTGAGTTATCTCCACGTTGTTGTCTAAAGCAGCTGCACCATTTTACATTTCCACTAACAGTGAATAAAGACTCCCAATTTGTTTACATCCTTGCAGACACTTAAAAAATTTTTTTTAGACATTTTAAAATTTAAATTCAATTAATTAACATATAATGTATTTTTGGTTTCAGAGGTACATGTCTGCGATTCTTATATAATAAGAATATATATAATAAGTCTTATATAATACCCACTGTTCATTAGATCACATGCCCTCCTTAATGTCCATCACCCAGTTCCCCCATCGCCTTACTCCCCTCCCCCTCCTCCCCCCACAGCAATCCTCAGTTTGTTTCCTATGATTAAGAGTGTCTTATGTCTTGTCTCCCCCTCTGGTTTCATCTTCTTTTATTTTTTTCTCTCTTCCCCTATGATCCTCTGTTTTGTTTCTTAAATTACACATCTCAGTGAGATCATAATTGTCTTTCTCTAATTGACTTATTTTGCTTAGCATAATACACTAATTCCATCCATCCATGTCATTGCAAATGCCAAGATTTCATTTTTTTGATGGCTGCGTAATATTCCACTGTGTGTGTATCTATATGTAGGTCATATTTTCTTTATCCATTCATCTGTTGATGAACATTTGGGCTCTTTCCATAGTTTGGCTAGTGTGGACATTGCCTTGCAGACAGTTTTTGTCTTTCATATTTTGTTAGTAGCCATATAGACAGGTGTGAAGTAATATCTTGTTGTTTTGATTTGCATTGCCCTAATGATTGGTGATGTTGAGCATTTTTTCATACACTGTTGGCCATTTGTATGTCTTCTTTGGATGAATGTGTATTCAAGTTCTCAGCCCATTTTAAAACCCAGTTATTCGTTTCTTTTGTTGTTGACTTGTAGGAGTTCCTTATATATTTTGAAGGTTAGCCCTTTATAAGATATATTGTTTGTAGATATTTTTCCCCATCCCATAGGTTGCCTTTTTACTCTGTTGATTGACTTGTTTGATGTGCAGAAACCTTTTAGTTTGATATAGTCCTGTTTATTTTTGTTTTTGTTGCCTGTGCTTTTAGTGTTATATCCGTGAAATCATTGCTGAGAGCAATGCCATGAAGTTTTTCTTCTGTTTTCTTCTAGGAAGTTTTACAGTGTCAGGTCTCATATTAAGTCTTTAATATTACTTTGTTATATTACTTTGTTGAAGGTATTATAATTTATCATAAAATGGTATTAAATTTTGTCAAATACTTTTTCTGTATCTATTGGGACAATCATGTGATTTTTATCCTTTATTCTCTGGCAGGTAAATCATATACACAATTTCATTAGGGTCAGTGTTTGGAGATTTACCTTATTCCTTTGGTAACAAGGTATTTGGAATATCTTTGTCTGATCCTTGATTTTCCTTGACTTTCTGTGTTGGTATCTGTTCATTAGACAAAGAAGCTCCCTCTTCTGGTGTTCAGAGTCTGGCTTTGTACAGAGTCTGGCCAATCAGCTTAGCTAGAGATTCTGAGGGGCCTTTCTAACATTTCGAATAGGACAACTCACTTCTTTGTTTTTTGCATGCCCAGGTATCTAGTGTATGTGGAGTCCCAACTGGACACTGGGACAAGTGAGATTGAAGCCAGTTCTCGGGTGGCCTCCAAAAGATTTGGCTCATTGGATGCTCCATCCAACCTGAGTTTTTCTTCCACTCATTCTGGGCCGAACTAGGAGGGAATGCTAGGACAGTTGCCTGCCTATATCTCTGTCTCTGTTCTCACAGCTCCTAAGAAGTTAGATTTTGAGTCACACAAGTCAGAAGCTAATCTTTTGGCAGCTCCTGGAAAAGTTGGGTGCCTGGACCAGCTTTTTCCCCTCTCCAAGGAGAAGCTGGGAGCTGCGCTTTTTATGTTTGCTCTTTGCTGAGGTAAAGGAGGAGCCGTGGAATTTACCATCTCAAGTTGCTGTTTCCATTCTTCTCTAGGTGGTTAGACTGTGATGAGCCCATCGTAGCTCCAAGATTGACAAGACAGAAGCCAATCCTTTGTGGAGTCCCTTCAGGAAATTCGGGGGTATTGGACATATAAACCAGCTGGAACTATGGGATCTCTTCCTGATTGGATGGCATTCTGCCAGTAACGATTTGGTTGCGCTGGTGTGCCAAATCTTTCTGCCAACTTTGGTGAGTAGGGTTTCACACTCACCCAGGGTACAGGATCCTTTCCGTTAGTTTCTGGATTTCTAGCAAAGAGAATTTGTCTATGAACTGGTGTGAATCAGTGAGTCTGTGGGAGAGTGTGGAGGCCAGGGCTTCCTACCCTGCCATCTTGCTGATGTTATTTTAAAGACTGACATTTTAAAGGCTGGTTTTATAGGCCAGTGTTAAAATATCTCATCAGAATGACCATAGAAAAATGTGTGCCCAGTTTTAGGTTTTCATGTAGCTCTTGGTAGCATTATTTTCCTTATTATTCATTGGTCCTTGGCTGGAGTGCTGACCTCTTCCCTTGACTCCTCACTCAACAGTTCTTTTCTATCTACATAATCCTATCTGCACCAATAATCAACTCTGAACCCCATATTAGCACCCCTTCCTTCTACCTGATGCTAGTTCTCATATCCTGTATTTATCCCTGCCTGTGCCCGGGAACCCTACCATCATGTCTGGGCAGATTTGCTGGAGCTTCCCTATAAAACAGTGCTATATCTGGTTAGATTTTCTGGTGCTGAGTCCTGCCTACTGGTGTGAACCTTTCAGTAATATCCACTGCTTGCTTTGTGCTGGGATTTTGCCAGTCTGCTTGACTGGAGCTGGCTTCTGGGTCCAAGGAGAGTTCCCTCCAGCTTTGTCCCCTCAGCATGGACTTCTCCCGTCCTGATCTTCTCCAAGTTGAGATATTGACTTGGAGGAATCCATATGTCAGGCTAAATATCAAGACTTTGCAGAAGTTTTGAAGTCCATTGGGAAAATAATGTATACTAGAGGAGGATTCAGCCCCTGAATTTATAATGATTGACATGTTCAGAAATAAGAAAGAAGGAAGAAAGAATAAAAGGAAGGCAGGAAGAGAAAGCAGACGGGAAGAAGATATAAGAATGTGACATCTGTGGGTGTTTTGAAGTTATTGAACCATGAAGTGGAGCTAGAACTTAAAAAAAATAGTGTATTAACAGGCCACCATATTGTTCGTTATCAGCTCAAGCACTTAGCAGCAAAACCTGATAAAGTCTCAGAAGCTGGAGTCCATGCTGGAGGTAGAGGCTACGTACAACCACCTTTAACTCCTTTTCCCTTATCTCTAGAAGGATAGATACGTAAGGTAAAATCCAGCTCTTCCAGTTTGGCCCTCCAAGGACCCATATAATAATCAATGGATGGAGAAACACACTGGCTTCCAGGAAAAAGGCTTTTTAAAGCTAACATATGCAGCCACAGAAACCAGCTCTAGCTAATTCCAGCAGAAAGAGGATTTATTGTTAGGGAATGCAGATGGCCTTAAACAGATGAAAAGATAGTAAACTTCCCTCATAATAAAATACATGAAATTTAAAACTACACTAAGATATAATTTTCAACTTATCACATGGGCAAAAATCCAAAAGCTGGATAAATTCTGTTGTCAAGGTTGTGGGGAAGAAGCACCCTCAGACATTGCTGATAGGGGTACAAAACGATAAATCTTTATGGAGGGAAATTTGACAGTACTTATCAAAATTACAAATGCACCTGTCCTTGGACTCAGCAATCCTGTTTCTGAGAATTTCTTCTAAAGGCATATCTACATATATAAAAATGACATATGTCCTTGTTGTTTATAATGGCAAAAAAATTGGGAACAAGCCAGATAAGCATGAATAGATACTGGTTAAAATAAACTGTGATACAGCCACACAGTGGAAATCTATGCCATTGTAAGAGAGGATGAGAAAGCCTTTTATATATTCATATAGGTATTTTCTTAAGAAAAAAACCAAGGTGCCAAAGAATGCACATATATACACATAGTATGTATGTATAGCATATTACTTTTTATGTAAGAAAAGAACATTATAAGAATATTTGTGTTTATTATGTCTACAAAAAGAAATGCTGGGAGCATATGTGAATTTTAGGAATAGTTACCTAAAGGTTGTGAGGGGCAACGGGGTGCAAAGGAAAAGGGAGTGAACCTTCTTGGGTAGCTTGTTGGGTTGCTTCAAATTTAGAACAATGTGAATGAATTTAGATCATCGAATAAAAAGATGATGTAATTTCCTAGTGGGCCCAGGCAACCAGGCTTGGACGCTTCTCTTTGGAAACAACAGACTAAATCATTGCACCAGCTCTGTGAGATAAGCCACACATTGTCCATTTCAAGATAGCAGCTGTGGTGGCCATAATGCCATCCAGTTTCTAGAGGCATGGAGGTTGCTGTTCTAGGACAGCCTCTTGTGTCTGGGGTTCAGTGTCAGGGGTGTGGGTAGTGGATGTTGTGTGTCTGTGTCCAGCCCTGCTGTCTTCTCTGTGCCTTACACATGGATGCCAAGGTGCTGAGATACTTCCCCCTCAGCGTTTAGTACTGTAGTTGATTCTGGGGCTGAAGCCCCAAGCTGGGAGTCCGTAGCAGCAAACAGCCTCAGCTGTTAGCTCTGCTGGGTGCTGCACAGGGCAATCTTCTCTACGTATGCTTTATTTTGAAAAAGTTTGGGAAGCAATGGATTAGAGAACAAGCTTTAAAAGAAAGGACCTCAGCTTGCCTCTAGTGAGGATAATAAATCACAAGGATCAAAGCATTCGGTTTTGTTAATTTGGAGACATTCCTTTGTTCTGATGTTTTTAGAGTGGATTTGCTGCTGTTGATGTTCAAGTACGTGATGCTCAGCACCAGGGGCTGGTTTCCAAGGAAATGAAGGCTCCATTAAGGTTGATTTCCACGCAAGTGTTACAGTGCTTGTCTGATGGTTCACGATTAGGGAAGGTCTCACCAGATGTACAGGGGAATTTTGGGAAGGATGATATTTCCTTCTATATTCTCTCACTTAAAGGAACATACACAGAAAATGTCTGAAGAGAAGGGGAGGGGAGAGCCAACTTAAGGTAACCCAGACTAACCTGTCAGGGTGTTGCTTAAGTCCCTTAATGTAGCCCATGTAAGTTAGCTTCCTGGGGCACCGAGTGGGAGGAGGGATGGATATTTGATCTGAAGGGGCAAGTGGAAGATAACCAGCACAGCCTCTAAAAATACAGGACACTCTTAGTCACAAACAGTTGTGTGGCTTACTGAGAGAGGAATCCTATCATTAACAAAATCTTCCCTGAACAGTTTTTTTTTTTTAAAGATTTTATTTACTTATTTATTTGACAGACAGAGATCACAAGTAGGCAGAGAGGCAGGCAGAGAGAGGAGGAAGCAGGCTCCCTGTTGAGCAAAGAGCCCAATGTGGGGCTCGATCCCAGGACCCTGAGATCATGACCTGAGCCAAAGGCAGAGGCTTAACCCTCTGAGCCACTCAGGAGCTCCTGTTGTCTTTATTTTATTTTATTTACTGACAATAAACCATCAGGAAAAAGGGTATGATATAAGGAATTAATGACAGGGTCTTGTTAGAAATTTGTTCTAGAAATAAAAAAACCAAAACCCAAAACCAAACAACCAGCCCCCGCAGCTGTTTGTGAGTGGCTCAGGTGAGATGCCGTCTCCCATTATTTTATTTTGCAGGATGTGTTGAACACTGGGGAAATGCTCAGTTGACATAAGTTAATAGAACTCCTTGTGGCGGCCTGGTCAGGGAGCCAAACAGGTGAAATTGGAAGAGTCGTTTCTTACACCTTTTGGTATATTTGCAGCAGCAAGAGTCTGGTATCCATATTTGAAGCTCATTTTTGGCATTATAAAATACGCTTCTGATACAGGCTTCAGTTCAGATGCCTGACTTATTTCTACACGATGCCAATGATTATTGTCTTACATTTTTATTTCTATTTTATTTTTATTTAAAAGACCTCTAAGGGATCCAAATCAGTTTTCCAGCCTCAGGAATAGGAATGGGTTGGGGAAAGTAAAAGCTGCAGGAACGGGGATAGCAGGGAGTCCATGGGGACATGGGGACAGAGGTGTGAAGATTATTACTACAGGTTGCAGTGACCAAGAACTTCCTTATGGGCAAGTCACATGGACTCTTGAGAGTTTGCTGTAAAATTACCTGAATTATGCTGGGATTTATTGCTCTCTCAACGTCACTATTTTGAGGTCAGTGTCATGCATACTCAAGAAATCTGTTTGGGGGAAGCAAGACAATGGTCAGTAAGCACATGGATTCAAATCTGGGACAACAGATTCTTTCTAAGTTTTTATTTAAATTCCAGTTATTATATTATATATATACATACATATATACACATATATATATACACATATATATATTATACACACAGTATAATATTAGTTTTGGGTATACAATATAGTGAAACAACACTTCGTGCATCAGCCAGTGCTGATGTGCGCTCCTTCGTTCCCATCACTTACATTGCCCATCCCCTACATTGCCCATCCCCTGACCCACCTCCCTTCTGCTGACCATCAGTTTGTTCTCTAGAGTTGAGAGTCTGTTTCTTGGTTTCCTACTCTCTCTTTTTTCCCCTTTGCTCATTTGTTTTGTTTCTTAAATTCCACATATGAGTGAAATCATACGGTATTTGTCTTTCTCTGACTCATTTCCCTTAACGTAATTCTCTTTAGCTCCATCCATGTCATTGCAATTGGCAAGATTTCATTCTTTTTTATGGCTGAGTACTATTCCATCACACACACACACACACACACACACACACACCTCTCACATCTTTGTCCATTCATCAGTCGATGGACACTTGGGCTATTTCCATAATTTGGCTACTGTAGATAATGCTGCTCTAAACATCAGGATGCATGTATCCCTTTGAATTGGCATTTTTGTACTTTGGGTAAATACCTACTAGTGCAGTTATTGGGTTGTAGGGTGGTTTTGTTTTTACCTTTTTGAGGAACTTACTTCCTGTTCTTCAGAGGGGCTTTACCAGTTTGCATTCCCACGGAGAGTGCAAGAGGGTTCTCCTTTCTCCACATCCTGCCAACACCTGCTGTTTCATGTGTTGTTAATTTTAACCATTGTGACAGGTGTGAAGTGATATCTCATTGTAGCTTTGATTTGCATTTCCCTGATGATGAGTGATACTCATGTGTCTGTTGGCCATTTGTATGTGTTCTTTGGAAAATGTCTATTCATGTCTTCTCTCCATTTTTTAAATTGGATTATTCATTTTTTGGGTGTTGAGTTTTAAGTTCTTTATATATTTTGGATACTAACCCTTTATTGGATACGCCATTTTCAAATATCTTCTCCCATTCTGTAGGTTGCCCTTTAGTTTTGTTGATTATTTCCTTTGCTGTGCAGAAGCTTTTTATTTTGATCTAGTCCTAGCAGTTTATTT
Source organism: Lontra canadensis (assembly GCF_010015895.1). Taxonomy (NCBI): domain Eukaryota; kingdom Metazoa; phylum Chordata; class Mammalia; order Carnivora; family Mustelidae; genus Lontra; species Lontra canadensis. The sequence continues at coordinate 7,437,636 of NW_022630995.1, forward strand.
TTGCTTTTGTTTCCCTTGCCTCAGAAGACGTATCTAGAAGAAGTTGCTATGGCCGATGCCGAAGAAGTTAGTGCCTGTGTTCTCTTCTAGGATTTATATGGTTTCAGGTCTCACATTTAGGTCTTTAATCCACTTTGAATTTGTTTTTGTGTGTGGTGTAAGATAGTGGTTCAGTTTCATTCTTTTGTGTGCAGTTGTCTAATTTCCCCAATACCAATTGTTGAAGAAACTGTCTTTTTCCTCATTGAATAGTCTTTCCAGCTTTATGAAGATTAGTTGACAATGTAATTGTGGGCTCATTTCTGGGTTTTCTATTCGGTTTCATTGATCTGTGTGTCTATTTTTGTGACAGTACCACAGTGTTTTGATTAGTACAGCTTTGTAATAGAGCTTATAGTCTGGAATTGTGATGCCTCTAGCTTCACTTTTCTTTTTCAAGATTGGTTTGCTTGTTTAGGGTCTTTTGTGGTTCCACACAAATTTTAGGATTGTTTGTTCTAGCTCTGTGAAAAATGCTGGTGGTATTTTGATAGGGATTGCCTTAAATGTTTAGATTGCTTTGGGTAGTATAGACACTTAACAATATTTGTTCTTCCAATTTGTGAGCATGGGATGCTTTTCCATTTCTTTGTGTCATCTTCAATTTCTTTCATAAGTGTTCTATAGTTTTCAGAGCACAGATCTTTTACCTCTTCAGTGAAGTTTATTCCTAGGTATCTTATTGTTTTTGGTGCAATAGTAAATGGGATTGACTCCTTGATTTCTTTTTCTGCTGCTTTGTTTTTGGTGTATAGACAGACATGCAACAGATTTCTGTACGTTGATTTTATATCCTGTAACTTTGCTGAATTCATGTATGAGTTCTAGCAATTTTTTGGTGAAATCTTTCAGGTTTTCTGCATAGCATATCACGTTGTCCGCATATAGTGAAAGTTTGATTTCTTCCTTGCTGAATTGGATGCCTTTTATTTCTTTTGCTCTCTGATTGCTGAGGCTAGGACTTCTAGTACTATGTTGAATAGTAATGGTAAGAGTGGACATCCTTGTTTTATTCCAGAGTGTAGGGGAAAGGCTCTCAGTTTTTTCATATTGCGGATGATATTAGCTGTGGGTCTTTCATATATGACCTTTATTATGTTGAGGTATGTTTCATCTATCCCTACTTTGTTGAGTTTTTTTTTTTAAGATTTTATTTATTTGACAGAGAGAGAGATCACAAGTAGAGAGAGAGAGAGGAGGAAGCAGGCTCCCTGCCTATCAGAGAGCCTGATGTGGGACTCGATCCCAGGACCCTGAGATCATGACCTGAGCTGAAGGTAGAGGCTTAACCCATTGAGCCACCCAGGCAGCCCCTTGAGGTTTTTTTTTTTTTTTTAAATCAAAAGTAGATGCTAAAATTAACAACATAAGAAACAACAGGTGTTGGCAAGGATGCAAAGAAAGGGGTACACTCATGGTTTTAGTATCAGATTAATGCTGGCCTCATAGAATTAGTTTGGAAGTTTTCCTTCCTATTCTATTTTTTTTTGGAGTACTTTGAAAAGAATAGGTATTAATTCTTCTTCAGATGTTCAGTAGAATTTGCCTGTGAAGCCATCTGGTCCTGGACTTTTGTTTGTTGGGAAGTTTGTTTGTTTGTTTGATTACTAATTCAATTTCTGTGCTTGTTATCAGTCTGTTCAAGTTTTCTATTTCTCCCTGTCTTAGTTTTGATAATTTATGTGTTTCTAGGCATTTATCCTTTTCTTCTAATTTGTCCAAATTTTTTGGCATATAGTTTTTCATAATAATCTATTAATAATTGTATCTCTGTAGTATTAGTTTTTATCTCTCCTCTCTTATTTGTGATTTTCTTTATTTTGGTCCTTTCTCTTTTCTTTTTGAGAAGTCTGACTGGAAGTTTATCAATTTTATTGACTTTTTTCCCCAAAGAACCAGCTCCTGGTTTCATTAATCTATTCTATTTTTCTAGTTTGTATATCATTTATTTCTGCTCTAGGCTTTATTATTTCTTTCCTTTTGCTGGCTTTAGGCTTCATTTGTTGCTCATTTTCTAGCTCTGTTAAGTGTAAAGTTAGGTTGTTAATTTGAAATTTTTCTTATATTTTGAGGTAGGCCTCTATTGCTATGTACGTCCTTCTTAGGACTGCTTGTGCTACATCCCAAAGATTTCGGGTCATTGTATTTTCATTTCATTTGTTTCCATGTTTTTTAAAAATTTCTTCTGCTATTTCCTCGTTGACCTGTTCATTGTTTAGTAGTATGTTATTTGACCTTCATATATTTGTTGTCTTTGCAGATGTTCTCTTGTGGTTTATTTCTTTTCTTTTCTTTTTTTAAAATATTTTATTTATTTATTTGACAGACAGAGATCACAAGTAGGCAGAGAGAGAGGGAAAACAGATTTCTGCTGAGCAGAAATCCCGATGCGGGGCTCGATCCTAGGACCCTGAGACCATGACCCGAGCAGAAGGCAGAGGCTTTAACCCATTGAGCCACCCAGGTGCCTCGTGCTTGATTTCTAATATCATAGTGTTGTGGTCAGAAAAGGTTCATAGTTTGACTTCAGTCCTCTTGTATTTGTTGAAGCCTGCTTTGTGGCCTGAAATGTGATCTCTTGTGGAAAATGTTCTATCTGCACTTTGAAAGAGTGTATATTCTGCTGTTTTAGGATGGAATGTTCTGAATATATCTGTTAAGTGCATCTAGTCCAGTGTGTCATTCAAAGCTGTTGTTTTCTTGTTGATTTTATGTTTAGAGGATCTGTCCATTGATGCAAGTGGGTGTTAAAGTCTCATATTATTATTGTATTATTATTAATTAGTTCTTTTATGTTTCTTATAATTTGTTTTATGTGTTTGGGTGCTCCCATGTTGGGTGCACATTTATGATTGTTATATCTTCTTGTTGGATTGTCCTCTTTATTATGATAATATTAATGTCCTTCTTTTGTCTCTTATTATAGTCTTTGTTTTAAAGTCTGTTTTGTCCAATATAAGTATTGCTATTCTAGCTTTTTTTTTGGACATCCATTTCCATGATAAATGTTTATTCGTCCTCTCACTGTCAATCTGCAGGTTCTTTAAGTCTAAAATGAGACTCTTACAGGCAGCATAGAGATGGGTCTTTTTTAAAAAAAAATCCATTCTGACTCCCTATGTGGGACAATAAAGATTCTTATGCTTAAATTGAAGGTTTAACTTCAGGTATAGTTTGTGTTCATTCACATATTTTGAGAATGGTCTGTTAAGATCCATGTTTCAGGCCTTTTCTTCAGGGAGTAGTTCCCCCATACTTTATGACTCTCTCTACTGTATAAAGCACAAGTTAGTAATTTACTAGTTGATGTGCTCACTGACAGCAAACAGCTTACATTGACTATGTGGAAAGTACACATTGACTAAATTAACTAGATAATTGCAAAGACTTCATTTCTCTTGGGGCTGTTAGAAGAGAACTTCCTCATTTTTGGAGAGTCAATGGCTGTCTTCAGCACCATGGCCTCCAGATTACTTTCATCACTTACTTTTCAGTCCTGCATACGTGCCTGTTAACCTATCATAAACAATCATGATTTGAAAAGGGTTAGGAAAAGGAAATTAAGTAATTTCTGATTCAGTTTAAATTTGGCAGGCTTTCAAAAATATTAAGTAATTTATTCAGTGTTTATTGAGTCCTGCTATGTGCCAGGAAAGAGCGGAGATAGCAGTGAACTTTCAGGTGAAGTCTCAGTTATCATGAAACTTGTAATCTAGAGGAAAGAGACAGATAGGAAACAATTACAAAAATAAACAATGCAATTCTAGATAGTGATAAATGTCATGAAAAAATGAAATAGTGATGTGGTGGTGGGAGGCTACTTTAGATTGGGTGGATGGGGAAAGCCTCTTTGAGGAGGTGGCTTTTCCTTTCTTAAGCTATGGTTTATTGAATGCTCTCTATGCTAGGCCTGTTTTACGGGTTTTGTTTATATTAACTCATTCAATCCACACAGTAGTCCTATGAGAAAGTAGGATCATCTCTTCTGTACAAATGAGGAAACTGGAGGACACAGCCGTTTGGAGACTTGCCCAGGACCACACAGATGGAAAGTAGTGGAGCCAAATTTGAACCCAGGGAGTTCTGTGCCTTCAATTACTAGATGCTGACTGTCAGCCATGTAAAGAGTTGGAAGCCGCTCTGCCAGGCAGAGGGAAAAGCAAGTGCAAAGTTCTTGAGCAAGAAGTGTGTAGCGTCTGAGCTGCAGACTAGAGACCAATGAAATGGAGTGAACAAGGGCAGAGGTGGTGGCAATGGGGTCTCACAGCTAGACAGAAGCCAGAATTTATGAAGCCTTATAGCTCTTGGTGAGGAGTTAGACTTAATTCTGAGGGAAGCCAGTGAAGGTCCTAAGAGGGGAAGTAGCCCTGCCTTTCCATGGAGCCAGAGTGAGTTCAGCTTAGAGAGAAATCACACATTTTAGTATGGAGAAGAAGACACAGGTAGCTTGGAATTATCCTTGTCTCCCAATGTATCAAATATGGATTCTTGGATGCTAAAAAGTCCACATTAATCCTTTTATGTTTCCTATAGCTGTGGTTAGAAATACTTGTAGAGTTTTTACAACATACCTTTGCCTGGGGCCTCACCCCATAGATATGAATTAATTGGCCTGGGTGGGGCTTTTTAGTCTCTAAGGGCTCCTAGGTGATTCTAATGTGAGGTCATGGGCGAGAACCATTGCAGTGGCTCCTTGCTCTCTAGAATTGGTCATTTTGAGGCACCTGGGTGGTTTAGTCAGTTAAACATCTGCCTTCAGCCCGGGTCATGATCCTGCGGTCCTGGAATTGAGCCCCATGTTGGGCTCCCTGCTCAATGGGAGTCTCCTTCCCCCTCTATCCCTCCCCCTAGCTTGATGTCTCTCTCTCATTCTCAAACAAAAATCTCAAAAAAAAAAAAAAAAACCCCAAACAAGCAAAGAAAACTGGCCATTTCCCCCTTATTTGGAAATTTCAGTGAGTTCCGCCACCTTTTCTTTTTTAGAATTTTCTGGCAGGTGTCATCTCTATTTTTCCTACGATTTTCTTCTTTTGACCAGCTACAAAGGAAATGATCCCTTTATTGTTCTATGATTGAGGTGGCTTAGAAAAATAGTAAAGTTACATGAGCACACATGAGTTAAAAATATAATTGACTTGTTCAGGTGGCAACCTCTGTGGGGTTTGAGCCCATAACCTTTTGTGCTAGCCTCAGGGAGATGGCATATGATATGATTAAAATATTGTTGGGCAAATAAATATATAGTATATGTACATAAATATACAAATCTGGATTTACATTGCTCATGAGAGGCTGTTTACAGAATCCCAAGACTAAAATGTAGCCATCCATGTCCAGGTTTCTCTGGATACATTTCCTGTCGGACTCAGGATGAAATTCATTCCCGAGCTTTATTGTGGACTGAGTAATAGTGCTATCATGAAGGGCAGAGCACCTGAACCCATAAACAAGCTGCAGAGTTGGGGATATGACCCTGGTTGGGAAGAACTTGCATGGGAGAGAATCATAAAACTGCTTTTGAGAGGCTGCTAAAAAATATGGCTGTTGCTGGTGTGGCTGTTGCCCAGATTTTGGGCTGAGCAGCAAGCAGCCTTTTATGATCTGAGGTGGTACATTCCCTTTATTAACATAAATAATGAGTCTCCTGAAAAGACAGCGTCAAGGAAGCTTCAGAACACAAGAGGTCCTCTGAGGGAGGCATTCTCCTGTCCCCAGATCACCATTTCTGGAGTTATGCTGATTTTTTGTTTATAGACTCTTACTAGCAGTTTACATTCTGCTTTTTTATATTTTAGCATTTCACTGAAACTTTTCATTGTGGGATGTCTTTTCATGCATGCTAATTCCTTTCCTTCAAGTGTTTTCATCCCTACCAGCACTCTTGCAGTCCAAACTACCAGACTGTCCTGTCCAGAGTGCTGTACCAGCTTCAACGTGTCTCTCTTCCTGTCTTTGACCCTTCTAGTCCATTCTCTGATCTTAAGTCTAAATCTATTATGTAATTCCACTGCTCAAAAACCTCAGTAATTCCTCAGTACTCTTAGGAAAAAAATTAAATCTCCCAAGTGGGCTTACAAGGCACTCTGTAACCCATCTTCTGCCTGCCTCTGCCACTACTTCTCCCCCATGATCCCTACCCTCACCCCTATCCAGTTTAGAGAGACCCACTAACATCCTGCATTAGAATTACCCTAATGCTTGCTAAGAAATCTGGATCCCTGCATTCCATCCAGTACTGACTGGACCAGAATCTCTGGGAGCTTCCAAGGGGAGGCTTCTAAATACCAATTTGAGAACCATTTGTTAGGCCACTGAAATTGCTAAATAGAGATGAAATGCAAGCCATTTGGGTTGCTGCACTGGGTGAACTCTGCCTCAGTAGCCAGGTCAGCCATCAGGAGATGATCTCAAAGGCAGAGGTGTTGCTTGCCTTCTGTGGCTGTTGTGTCAGATGTTTCCATTAGAAATTTAGAAATCTGAGAATCCTTCTAATACCCTCAAAGTCTTTTTTTATTTATTTATTTTTAAAATTTAAATTCAATTAGCCAACATATAGTACATCATTAGTTTCTGATATAGCGTTCAGTGATTCATAGTTGTGTGTAACACCCACTGCTCATTACATCACATGCCCTCTTAATGCCCATCACCCAGGCACCCCAATCCCTCCACACACCTCCCCTTCTGCAACCCTCAGTTTGTTTCCCAGGGTCAAGAGTCTCTCATGGTTTGTGTCTCTCTGATATCTTCTCATTCATTTTCCCCTCCCTTCCCCTATGATCCTCTGCACTATTTCTTATATTCCATATATGAATGACATCACATGATAATTGTCTTTCTCTGATTGACTTACTTCACTTAGCACAATATCCTTTAGTTCCATCCATGTTGGTGTAAATGACGGGTATTCATCCTTTCTGATGGGTGAATAATATTCCTTTGTATACATGAATCACATCGTCTTTATCCATTCATCTGTCGAAGGGCATCTCAGCTCCTTCCACAGTTTGGCTATTGTGGACATTGCTGCCATGAACTTTGGGGTGCAGGTGCACCTTCTTTTCACTACATCAGTATCTTTGGGGTAAATACCTAGTAATGCAACTGCTGGGTCATAGGTAGCTCTATTTTTACCTTCTTGAGGAACATCCATACTGTTTTCCAGAGTGGCTGCATCAGCTTGTATTCCCACCAGCAGTGTAGGAGGTTCCCCTTTCTCTGCATTCTCGTCAACATCTGTTGTTTCCTGACTTGTTAATTTTAGCCATTCTGACTGGTATGACGTGGTATCTCACTGTGGTTTTGTTTAGTATTTCTCTGATGCCAAGTGATATTGAGCAACTTTTCATGTGTTTGTAGGACATTTGGATGTCTTCTTTGCAGAAATGTCTGTTCATGTCTCCTGCCCATTTCTTGATTGGATTATTTGTTCTTTGGATGTTGAGTTTGATAAGTTCTTTATAGATTTTAGATACTAGCCTTTTATCTGATATGTTGTTTGTGAGTATCTTCTCCCATTCTGTCAGTTGTCTTTTGGTTTTGTTAACTGTTTCCTTTGCTGTGCAGATGATTTTTATCTTGATGAAGTCCCAATAGTTCATTTTTGCACTTGCCCCCCTTGCTTTTGGCAATGTTTCTAGGAAGAAGTTGCTGCAGCTGAGGTCAAAGAGGTTGCTGCTTGTGTTCTCCTCAAGGATTTTGATGGATTCCTGTCTCACATTGGAGTCTTTCATCTATCTATTTCTGTGTGTGCTGTAAGGAAATGGTCCAGTTTCATTCTTCTGCATGTGGCTGTCCAATTTTCCCAACACCATTTGTTGAAGAGACTGTCTTTATTCCATTGGACATTCTTTCCTGCTTTGTCGAAGATTAGTTGACCATGGAGTTGAGGTTCTATTTTTGGACTCTCTATTCTGTTCCAATGATCTATGTGCCTGTTTTTGTGCCAGTACCATACTGTTTTGATGATTACAGCTTTGTCATAGAGCTTGAAGTCAGGTATTGTGATGTCCCCAGCTTTGATTTTTCTTTGTCAACATCCCCCTGGCTATTTGGGGGCTTTTCTGGTTCCATACAAATTTTAGGGTTATTTGTTCCAGCTCAGTGAAAAATGTTGATGGTGTTTGGATAGGGATTGCATTGAATTTATAGATTGCTTTGGGTAGCATAGACATTTTAACAATGCTCATTCGTCCAATCCATGAGCATGGAATGTTTTTCCATTTCTTTGTGTTTTCCTCAGTTTATTTCATGAATATTCTATAGTTTTCTGAGTACAGATTCTTTACCTTGTTGGTTTATTCCTAAGTAGCTTATGGTTTTTGATGCAATAGTAAATGGGATAAATTCCTTAATTTCTCTTTCTTGAGACACATTGTTAAGTGAATACAAATGCAGCTGATTTCTGTGCATTGATTTTTATATCCTGCCATGTTGCTGAAATGCTGTATGAGTTTTAGCAATTTTGGGGTGGAGTCTTTTGGGTTTTCCACATGAAGTATCATGTCATCTGTGAAGAGTGAGAGTTTGACTTCTTTGCCAGTTTGAATGCCTTTATTTTTGTTGCCTGATTGTGAGGCCAGGACTTCTAGTACTATGTTGAACAATAGTGGTGAAAGTGGAGTGTCCCTGTCCTTTTAAACTACAAACTATATTAGAAACTTAACTTGTGAACAAGTTTTAACTTTGACTGTCAGAGATTTGGGTAAAGCACAGAGAAAAGAGGATGAGATTTGGAGTCAGGAGACCTGAATACAACTTGAATCTATCTTTGCTGATATTTCAACTTTGGGCAAGTTATGTCAATTCCCTGATCAAATTATAATTTCCTTTTATTTGTGAAATGGAGCTAATAGTATCATTAGGTTATTTAAACCTAAATGAGGAAATGTTTTGTTAATAGTTAATTGCCATCACCCAAGTTGGTAGTTGTTCTCTGACTTTGATTGAAGAAAGAGGGCCTAGAGTGTCATACAAAGAATTTTCTTAGGATTCCAAAAGTTTTTGGAAGTGAATTTCATTAACTTCCTGATGTATCAAAATTTGTGGGATACAGTCTAGAGAAGAAAATTTAGAGCACTAAAATGGACTCTTCTTTGAAGAGTTGACTCTTCAAAAGGAAATTTACAATGAAAACACAGGGCACAAACTTGTATCTAGAATGTATGAACAATCTTGTAAGTCAATAATAATGATGTGGGAAACAAAGGCAAAAGAAATGTAACTTAAAATCTCCTCACAGCTTGCAGACCACTGACAGATACCTGAACCATGTGGAGTGTGACCTTCCTCAAGGAACTTGTGGCTGCTTTAGTGCCTTAATGTTTAAAAGTAACATTATCTAGGCAGCAGCAGGCCCTCAAGGTCCTGAAAGCTTTGCTTCCAGATACCTCGGAGACTTACGCTATCCCTCACCTCCGCTAATTAACACGTACACAATCAATCACTACTCACAATCCCATGAATAGGGAAAGAGTTAAGGTCTAGGCAGGAGAGATAGGAGGCTTCTAACTCCCCTGACCAGGCTCCAAAACTATTCCTGGCAGGTGGAGATGCTAAGACAGAGCTGGACAAGAGATAAGGGAGCAAACCAAGATGGCATCTCGAGGCTACAGGCTTCTCAGTCAGTTCTCAGTAAGAGACTGCCACTAGAAGCCCTCAGTGGCAACCCACATGAAGCCCTCTCTCTCCGAGAGCTTTTCTCTTTCCTTTGTGTTCTTACCTTCATTTAACAAATTTCACTTCACCTCACCCTTTTGTGTCTGTGAGATTTATTCTTCGGCTCCATGAGACAAGAATCCTGTAATTCTGCAACAATAAGATGACAAATAACACAATAAAAATAGAGAAAAGATATTAACAAACACTTAATAAAAAATATATGGACGGCTAATAAGCACATGAAAACATGCTCGACATCAGCAGCTACTGTGGAAATGCAGACTGAAACCACAATGGGATGCTACTACATATTTAGCCACAGAATGGTTAAAATCATAAAGATGGACCATACCAAGTGTTGACAGGGATGTGGAGCTATCAGAACTCTTATTCACTTTTTAAAAAATTTTTTAAAAATTTTTTATTTCTTTTCAGTGTAACAGTATTCATTGTTTTTGCACCACACCCAGTGCTCCATGCAATACATGCCCTCCCTAATACCCACCACCTGGCTCCCCCAACCTCTCACTCCCCGCCCCTTCAAAACCCTCAGGTTGTTTTTCAGAGTCCATAGTCTCTCATGGTTCACCTCCCCTTCCAATTTCCCTCAACTCCCTTCTCCTCTCCATCTCCCCTTGTCCTCCATGTTATTTGTTATGCTCCACAAATAAGTGAAACCATATGATAATTGATTCTCTCTGCTTGATTTATTTCACTCAGCATAACCACTTCCAGTCCTGTCCATGTTGCTACAAAAGTTGGGTATTCATCCTTTCTGATGGAGGCATCATACTCCATAGTGTATATGGACCACATCTTCCTTATCCATTTGCCCGTTGAAGGGCATCTTGGTTCTTTCCACAGTTTGGCAACTGTGGCCATTGCTGCTATAAACATTGGGGTACAGATGGCCCTTCTTTTCACTACATCTGCATCTTTGGGGTAAATACCCAGTAGTGCAATTGCAGGGTCATAGGGAAGCTCTATTTTTAATTCCTTGAGGAATCTCCACACTGTTTTCCAAAGTGGCTGCACCAACTTGCATTCCCACCAACAGTGTAAGAGGGTTCCCCTTTCTCCACATCCCCTCCAACACATGTTGTTTCCTGTCTTGCTAATTTTGGCCATTCTCACTGGTGTAAGGTGGTATCTCAATGTGGTTTTAATTTGAATCTCCCTGATGGCTAGTTTATGATGAACATTTTTTCATGTGTCTGTTAGCCATTTGTATGTCTTCATTGGAGAAGTGTCTGTTCATATCTTCTGCCCATTTTTTGATATGATTATCTGTTTTGTGTGTGTTGAGTTTCTGGTGAGAATGTAAAATAGTACAGCCACTTTGGAAAATAACTCAGGAGTGTGCGGACCCACTTGGAATCTCAGAGTTGGTATAAAGATTATTTTAAGCTGGAGATATTTGGGATTCAACAGATGTAGAAAGAAGCCTTCTTGGAGCTTCCTTTATTTGACTAAAAACAGACAATTCTGAGAAGTGAGAATTGCCATAAATTTCTTCTTTGGGGCGCTTCTATTCTTAGGAGAGACCAAGAATAAACCTACCATAAATCCCTTCTCTAGGAGACAATTATAGCAACTGGGAACAAGTCATGTTAGAAAAGTTTATAATCCACTGAATAAAACCCATGGGTCCACACTGATATAAATAAGTAGATAAGTAGATATAAAGTAGATATAAATGGATAAGTAGATATAAATGGAAAGTTTGATTAAAAGAGGACAGTTACATAGTTTCAAAACACCTCCCCACATATACCTATTAATAACAGGAGAAAAGAGAATAACCTCAGGGTGGAAAAGCCTGGCAGCCACCACTTTCATCAAATGATCTAAGTGGACATCACCAACATGAGGTCGAATTAAACGTGTGTGACGTTTGATAGAGTTTGATGAACATATTTCTGATCTTCCTGCCAAAGATGTGTAATCTGAGTCTAGTCACATAAAAACATCAGACAAAACAAATTAAAGGACATTCTTTAAAAGCAACAGCAACAAACTGGCCTATGATCTTAAAAAGTATCAAGGTCATGAAAGTCAAAGAAAGGCTGAGGAACCATTCCAGACTGAAAGAAACTAAAGAGACATGAGAAAGAAAAGCAACACACCATTCCAGATTGGATCTTGTTGCTGTAAATGACTTATTGGCAAAAATGGTGAAACTTGAAAGGGGTCTGCAGATTAGATGGTAACAATGTTTCAACATTAGTTTCCTGGTTTTGGTAGGTGTATTGTAGCTGTATAGGCTAATTCCCTTGTAGGAAATGTACAGTAAGATATTTAGGGGTGAGAGACATTGTTTTGGCAACTTACTCTAAAATGGTGCAGGGAAGGAAAATTCTTTGCATGACACTCACAACTTTCCTGTAAATTTGAGGTTGTCCCAAATAAAAATTTGGAAAACTTTATACAAAAGAAATCATCTTGTAGAAGGGATTGCTGTGGGGCAGGAGAAGTTAGGACACCAGATGTGATGGTTTAGCAGTAGAGTATGTAAAAAAGGCAGTTGTTTCAATCAGAATGGTAGTAAACAGAAATTTTTTTTTTTTTTTTTTTTTTTTTTTTTTTGTCAGAGAGAGAGAGAGGGAGAAAGCAAGCACAGGCAGACAGAGTGGCAGGCAGAGGCAGAGGGAGAAGCAGGCTCCCTGCCGAGCAAGGAGCCCGATGTGGGACTCGATCCCAGGACGCTGGGATCATGACCTGAGCCGAAGGCAGCCGCTTAACCAACTGAGCCACCCAGGCGTCCCAGTAAACAGAAATTTTTAATATGTTCAGGAGAGGCAGCTGATGCTAAGTGGAGGTTGAAGGAAAGAAATAATTCAAGGATGATTTGATGCCATTTTGCTGAGATGGGGAAGACTCAGAAAGGAATGGATTTGGGAATGAAGTTAAGACTCGGAAAGGAATTGGGAATGAAGTTAAGAGCTCTGTTCTAGGCATGTGAAGGGAATGTCTCGGAAATACCCAAGTGAAGATGCTGAATGAGCAGTTGGAAACATGAGTCTGGCACTTAGGGGAGAGACATAAATTTTGGCATCATCAACACATACGTGGTTTCCTCATAAACTGAATAAGATCGTTGTTTGAAACAGGTTCTTGGTCTGAAATGACCAGATTTCCTTCAACCTCAAGGTCAAGTAGAGCCAGTTCTCCAACTTTGTTCTTCTCCTTCAATATCATGTTGGGTACTCAGGGTAATACTGGTTTTTTGGCTTGCTTGTTCCCTTGTTTGTTTTCTTTAGAACAGTAGGCTTTCCCTCAGTGATACCCTCAACCTCAGCATTGGGTATTTACACTTTTTATTATTATTTATTTTTATTTTTATTTTTTTTGGTATTTACACTTTTTAAGAGAGAAACCTTTGCATTTTGATAGAATTGGAGAGGCTGTTTTTTTCTTATTTTTATATTTTCATTAAATCCACAGATATGAGTTTCCTGTGACCTGGGATCCTGAGAACATTGGACTCTTGGAAGGGTACCATAAAAATTAGTTCCATGAGTGAGATTCCCACCCATCCCTTAGTATTTGAAGAATTCCATATGAAAAGATCTTTCAGAAGTTATTCCAGAAAAATCAATCTCTCTCTCTCTCTCTCTTTCCCTCCCACTCTGTTCTGCTGTTTTGCCTGCAAGTGAAGCTGTAGTTCTCTTGGGCTGATATCACAGCCTTTTCCCCACCCTGGTTGTAAAGGTCTCCAAGAGGAAATTATATGAGTTTATGTGTAAATCAGGCAGGGAGAACAAATTGACAATTTAGATTTAAAAGGCTGTTCCCACGCAATTGATAAAAGACAGTCAAGGGGAACATTTCTATGATCCAGAAGCATGTTCTAAAAGACAGTTTTCTTTTCACATTTCAATGAGGGTTCTTCTGAGTTGGAACAAGGCCCCTTGTGCCCACTGCTCACCTCTTGAGTCTCTTTGAACAATATCTGTGTGATGGCTGTTATGCCTGTCTTTTATTCTGTAAGGGTTCTTAAGAAAAGTGACTGTTAGGTTTGTCCTACATGATATTTACTTATACTTATATTGACCTGGGTTTGACTTTTTGAATAAAGACTTCACCATCTATCTCTACCTAAAATATTTCCAGTTCACCCTTGTAATGAATAAGTGATAAGAAACTCACCTTTTCCTCCAAACAACTCTTTCAGTCTCTCTGTATCCTTAAATCTTAAAGCCCCTTTTTTTTTACAGAAGAATCAGTCCCTTGAGTTTCAGGTAGAAGTAAAGGCTTTGGAGTCAGAATGGTAGGGATCAAACCCTGCTCTAATTGGTGAATCTGTGTGATCCGCCGGTGAACTCGAAGTCACAGTTTCCTCATTTGTTAAAAAAGAATATTGTGAGGCTCAAATAAAGGGACTCTTGGAAGTTCTTAATGCAGAGCTGGCACATGGTATGTCCTCAATATGGTAATTTTGTCATTATATTTACTTTTATTTACCTTACTGGTTGAAAACCATCCTCCTCAAAAGGCTGGGATTCTCATCATGGAGCAGCTTGAGCTACATGTTAATTGAGATTTCCTGAGCTCCTGTAGCATCTTCTGGAGACCTCTGCCTCATTCTTACCATGCAGTATTATGGGCAGGCCTAGTCTCTAGCCAACATGCCATGTGTGCTGGCCAACATCCCTTCTGACTGGTTGGTATCCATAATATGAGGGCAGTTAATTACTTTGAATATCTCCATGATTATAAATGTTACATTTCTGTCTTCCCTGTTGGATTGAGAACTCCAAAGGGCAAGGATTATATTTTATTGATAACCAATGCCCAAGTCATGTTTAGCAGATGGTGGATGCTCTATAAGTCTTTGATCAACCAAAATAAACTGGAATCTTGAGTTGCCATAGTGAACTTGAGATGTTACACAAAAACCAGCTTTTGCCTGGAACTATCAAAACAAGTGATACAGAGGAGCTTTGTCTAGGGAAGAAAGTGGGTGTGAGCCTCTGTCTCAAGTAAGACTTGCATGAGTATCTCCAACCATATTGTACTCAAGTCTCTAGCAGTTTTCTGTTCAGCTTTTAGCCATAATTAGAGCATTCGTTCTCAGAATATGGAGGTTTGCTTTGGGATGCATTTATTACTTAGGTCCTTTGAAGTGTTTAGCAATGCAGACAGGTTATCAGCTGCTGCTTAGTGACATATAAGCTGTCACATGTTCCCCTCTTGCATCTGTTCTCCACTTCCCCTCCCTCCCAACCATCTCCGACACGTGATTATTTAAGGGTGGCAGATAGCATGTAGCCTCTTTATCTTCTACAACCCCAGTATAGCTGGGAGAATAGTAGAAATTCCAAGATGGTTTTCAAAACATAATTAAGGAAGGGATACAAAATTCAACTTATTCAACTTGTTGGAAACCCTACGTTTAACTCTAAGAAGGCTTCCATGTATAATAAAATATCCTTTCAATTCCAGGGTCTTGTGGTAAAGGTAAGGATAGGTCATTTCTAGGCCAGAAAATTCTCAGAGCAGTGGCTTTCATTTTGGGATTGTGGAGGTAGGGCCTAATCAAAACCCAGCAAGTATATGAGAAGAGTGACTGGAAGTAATACCAAAGGTATAGTAAAAGGGAATTCATGTGAAATGAAGGTGTAGAGGCTGCTGGATCCCTAAAATTAATAATAGTGTGAGTGCCAGGGTGACCTTTCTGAGACACCTCTGAACCTCGGGACCTCCTTTTAAAAACCATTATTATCACAATGACAAGGAGACCATTTAAGTTGAAATGAGTAGGATTAAAACTGGCCAAGGGCAAGTTGTACCTCAGAACAAATTCAGATTCTTGCAAACCAAGATAAAACTGCACACACACGTGTGTGTGTGTGTGTGTGTGTGTGTGTGTATAAAAGAAAGGGTGAAATGGAGAGAGATTAGCAAAGAGAAAAAGAGAAATATATTTCCTGAAGGCAGTATTTTTCTTTCTGGAGGAGGAGACTGAATGAATGGAAAGAGTGTTGGACCAGGAATTGAGAGGCTTGGTTTTGGGCGTGGAGCTTGCTCTCCCCAAGCCCATGGCTCACAGACCTGAACCTTGGCTCCATTCACTGTGAATGACCTCATGGGTTATTGTGAGGTGATAACAGAGGTACAGCCACTTTGAAAGTAGAGTTGATAAATACTGCAAACTACCATTGCTATTATTGCAGAAGTGAAATGCTACAATTATTAACTAACGAGGTGTGGTGTCAAGGACCTACATGCTCCTTCTTAGCCAGGACTGTATATACAAAGCTGTATCTGTCGTGACTGAAGCATATGCCGAGTCTTGTGGTTGCCAGATCATAACAAAAAGTATAATCATGTTACTAGGATTATACGCCAGCAATTATCTCTTGAAGGGAATTGATAAGAGAATTAACTCAGCATGCCAAAAACAACCTGAGAATGTTTTCGAAAACAAACACTGTAAGATGCCCTGTGATAAAAATTTAATGATCAAACTGTATTTCCTACTTCTTGCCTGCCTGCCTTCTTTCCTCCCTGCCTGTCTGCCTGCTTCCCATTTCACTTCATACTCTTTAACTCACTTCTTCAAAGAATAATTGAGCACCATCTCCATAAGATATTGTCCTGGGCTCTGGGAGGCCTACCAAATAAGCAGGGCATGATCCCTGCCCTCAGGGAGTACCCTGTTTGCTCTGGGAAGCATGGGAGGTAGAGAAACTGGTCTTCATGAATCACTTGTTTCATTGTAATGGATTGGTAAGATCTACTCAGGGCCAGGCACAGTGTATAATTATGCCTCTGATTGTGATCCTTTTTGCCTGAAATGCCATCCCTTTTCCTCATTGGATGGTGAACTCCCTATAGACCAGGCGAAGCCATTGCTTTCCTTGAAATGCTTTCATGGCTAAACCCAGAGAGAGTTTGCAACCCCTTTTTGTTTATTTCCACAGTACTTGACGTAACACAGATCTGGGTTCAGATCTGGACTCTGCCCCTTACCAGCTATCTACGATTGACGTAGGTAAGTTACTGGATCTCTCTGATCACCAGCTACACTGTCTGTGATACAGGGCTGTTCATGCTCCCCTCAAAGTGATGGTGTGGTAAAGATTAAATGAGATAATGTAGTTGCCTAGGACAGGTGGTGATCCTCAAAACATGGGCTCAGCGAGTGAATAATAATGTTTATAATTCTCTATTAAAAGTATTTGTAAAACCTGACACCTGCCCTAGAGTCCGTGCCCTTAAGGGCAAGCACGTGCTTCCCACTTGCCTCCTTGAGGCTTTGCCGACAGAAAGTGCTCCATAAATACTTGACTAATGAACAAATGAAAGAATAGATGAAAAGTAGTAGGAGTGGGCAAGTAAAAGAGGTGGCAGAGCTAATTAACCGGTATGTTTGTGATTAAATTATAATTTTGTGAACTCATTAACAAACTGGGAGTGTAGTGGGAGCAAGTAATTGATTTTATTAGAAAACTTTTTAAAAAATATTCTATTTATTTATTTGTTTATTTATTTAGAGAGTGTGTAAAGTAGGGAGGAGCAGAGGGAGAGGGAGAGAGAAGCCCAAGCAGACTCCCTGCTGAGCGAGGAGCCTGTTACAGGGCTCAGTTTCATGACCCATGAGATCACCAGCTGAGCCGAAACCAAGAGTTGGATATCTAACCAACTGTGCCACACAGATGCCCCTGATTTTGTTAGAAAACCGAAAGAAAAGCCTACAACCCAGCGATGCTGGTAGTAAAGTGGAGTGTCTGACATCTGGAGTGAATTAACTTCTAGTTGTATATCTCATGGGCCATAGGATCTGCCAGAATATTTGGGTGAAGAAGATAGTTTTTTAAAAACATGGCACATTGTCATGTCACCAGGTTGTTTTCTTTCCTAATAACAGAATATTTTAATGTTTTGGGGGCTAAAGCACTCCCCTGCTATAATGAATTTATAATAGATTAAGATGAGTTATGCAAATGTGATCATCATAATTACAGTGACTTTGAGTTTATGATCTCCTCTATTAATTATTCTTCAGTGGTTTAGCAGTACAGGAGTTCAAGATATCAAAAATCACTCTGGTTTTGTGTATTACCACCCCTCCTTTTACTTCCTAGGAATAAATGTTTATTAAATGGATATATATCAAGGTGAAAGTGTCCTCATCTTAAAAACTAGCGTCATAATTTTTCATAGGGACAGAACAAACTTTGATTAGGAAAATATCTTCATAAATTACTTGGGGGCAAAGTGAGATCCTGTGAATACAGGATGGCAGGAACTAACAAAACAAAAGAGCCAGCAGAATTGCCCAGGAGTTTGAGGAAGGGAGGACAGAGACTGAAACCACAAAGCGGTGGGGAAGGTAGAGGCAGGAGGGCTGAGCCAGAGGACAGAGGCTGGGGCCCAAGGTGTAGAAACTGGCTTGGGACTTGTGGAAGCAGAATTATTTCAAACTGTTTCCACTACTGGACTGTAAGCCCTATTTCTGGAAACCACCAAAAAAAAATCTTTGGGTGGAAGTTATGGGAAGACTGAGCCCTATTAACTTCTGGGTTGATAGATCCCTGAACAGGGAAGTCATGAGCGGGAGGTGAGAGCTTGAAGGAAATGGGAGTACAGAAGTGCCCTTCACTCCCCATGCCCTGGCCCACCCCCAGGAGTTTGAACTTTCCAGAATTCTCTGGAACAATTATTTTTATCTAGCTCTTTAAAGAGGGGAGAGTAAAAAAGTGGCTAAGAGTATGAGTTCAAATCTCTGTTACTTTCCCATTATTAGGTGGGCAAGTTACTTAGCTTTTATAAGTCTCATTTGTAAAATGAGGTAAATCATACTTTGCAGAGAGGATTAAATTAGATAAAGCTAGTGAAGTGCTTAGAACAGTGTCTGACACATACCAACCATTTCATAAATGTTAGGAAGTCATGTAACTATTATATATGTAAAAATAATGTTTCCATTGTGTTTCTGGTCAAAATTTTCTTTTGCTTAGGAGACTCAGGCCATGAATCCTGCCAGGACTTACACCTTCCAAAGCAATGATGAGGGCAAGTCTCAGTTCTTAGTAGACATTTCTTACTTTCTCTCTTTTTGGGTGGCAACACACATGCCATGCATGCGGAAAGGATCTTCCTTCCTTAGGGTCGGTAGCTTTGCCTATAGGTTACCAACCCATAGTTCCAACTTTTTGATGACAACGATACGGTTTTAGAAATGTGCCTGGATCATCATACTAATGGTTCCTTTTATTTATGTAACCTTTTGGAGTTTACAAAGGGCTATGCACACCAGCCTTGTGAATAAAGGTACCCTTATACTCATTTTGCAAATGAGAAACTATGGCTTGGAAAGGCTGGTTATCCACAGCACCAGATCCTCAGAGGCTATAAATTAGAACCCAGGCTTTTTGACTCCCTTTTCATTGAGTTTTTGGAATATAATAATATCAGCAAGCTCCTGCCCAAGGAGAGAAAAGCAGAGGAAGACGGTTTTGAGCTGGTTTGCTTATCAGAGGAGTTAGTTCTCCCTCTTTAGGGTCAGAAGTTTATCTGCCCAAATCAAATGCAGATGTCTAGTGCTAATCTTATATATTTCCTTTTTAAAAAATCTTTTTGGAATTTGTGTTTTGCTTTAGATAGTGTCAGCTAATTTAATGAAAAGAAACCCATAGACTTTATCTTTGGAACAATTCTAGCAGGGTCTCTTTTATGGACCAAAAGTCTCTCTTGAACTTTCCATCTCCCCTCTTCTCATAGCTCAGCATATTCCTCTAACTCTGGTGCCAGAGTGCGTGCTCTTTCTGATGCTACGTGGAATGGGGCTGCTTCAGTGGCTTTAAATCTTTGCCCCCCTATTTTTATCCTGCTTATGTGATCATGAGACAACAAAGCTATGATCCATAACGTCTAAGAAGATAGTATTTGGGGAGAAGGGCTAGTGCACGCTGGAAAAGAAGGGTAGACAAGGGAGGAAAGAGACCACAGTGAGGAAGTCTGACAGGAGAAGAAGCCAGGAACTCGCTTTGTAAAATCTTACTGTACGTATCTGTTAAGGAAGTTGGACCTGAAGCTTAAAAACTCAAGTAGAGCAAGAAACCCAGGACTAGGAGAAGGATCTGGGGAGTTACTGTCCAACACTGGGAGTGTAGACAGGATGCTATAGCGAGGCGAGCGGCTGATTGGTAATTGTACACTCTTACCCTGGTGAGCTGAACAGGTTAGGACAGCTTTGAAAAGGGGCACACACTGGAGAATCTTAAAGACCTAAAGATCGTGGTGTATGTGTGTGCCCGCGTCTGGGGGCTGGCTTACACCGGAAGGAATGGCAGGGGTGGAGGGTCCGAGAGGCCTCCTCAGGGGGAAGGTTCAGAAAACAAGTCTCAGAGAGCAGTTCACTTCTATAAAGGACAGGTTACTTTAAAGATACATGTGTAAATTCACTTTGTGTTCTTACTTAACACCTTCTCAGGGTTTCTCTCTTTAAGGATGTGTTAACATGTAGAGAATGAGAAATCAGACGCTAACGGACAGGGCTTTGTTTTGTTGTTCTTTGCTTTGCAGCTCTAAGGAGTATCTTCTAACTGGCATTGCACACTGACTTGCACATCCCTGCTTTACCAACCCCAGGGAGGGAGGAGAGGAAAGGAGAAGGACCCCGGAACAGAATGCTGTTCTGTCATCTGGTTTCAGCAGTAGGGAAATGGTTTAATACATTGGGAGTATCAGAGTAAATTGAATCTATTCCCACAGCTCTGATATGTAATTAATGACAGCAAAGTCTTTTGAACAAAGAAAGATGGCAGTACCTGGCAATGTTAATTAACAAAGCCTAGATTTGAAAGATGATCTTCTGAAGCTTTGAAATCAAATGCCAATGATGCTGAAGGTCTTCAAAAGCAATTAGGGTAAAGAAACATATGAAGTTGACCTTCATCATCTTCACTAGTTAATATTTATTGGTTGCCTAGACATCTTGCTTGGTGTTGAAAAAGGAAAATAATTTGGAATTTTATGATAGTTGATGAAAAACTTACGAGTTCAGTGACATGGTAGAAAAAGGAATAAATGAACCATTTGAGCACAGTATGAAATATTTGAAGAATTTTGAAATTTATTGAGGAGATCTCATTAGCAGGATCCTGAATATATCTTCTCAGAACTAATAGGTTATGCTTCTGAAGTATCCATTTATTCCTTTAAGAAGAAATATAGATAAACTATGGCAGAATCTTTGGCTAGTATTTGAATGTCAACAACTACCCTTCTCTCTGCTCTCTATAATTCAATTCAATTTAATTCACCTTTTTTATATGTATCATGTACCAAAATCCAGTGCTAGACTTTTGAGAAGATAGAAATTAATACAATGAAGTCATTTGCTCAAAGAAAAGTTCTAGTGGTTAAGAGACTGAGGTCTTGAAGAGCCTGGCTCCTGGCCAAAAAAAAAAAAAAAAAAGTTTCTTGGGCCGACCATATACCTGACAGGCCTCACATGCACTCCTCATGTTGGACTCAGTACATAGTGAGTTGTAGTCAAGAGCTCAGGTTCCTCTGGCTGGTCATGCCCTTTGCATATTTTACTTTTTGGCTCAGGCATCTTCATCCCTAGGTCTCTTTAACTGGGGACTGAGGTGTTCTTCAAATGCCTCTGTCAAGGCCTCCTTATAGGTGGAGGCAGGAGGCAGGGGAAACTTGGTAGACATTTTCCCCTACTCTGCTTCAGTGTTTTCATATTCCTAGGTCTCCCCACTTCCCCCCAGGGTCTCTACAGTCCATAAAACAGCAGGAGTCTTGGGGCATCTGAATGGTTCAGTCGTTGAGCGTCTGCTTTCAGTTCAGGTCATGATTCCAGGGTCTTGGGATTGAACCCCACATTGAGCTCCCTGCTCAGCAGGAAGCCTGGTTCTCCCTTTCTCACTCCTCCTCCTGCTTGTGTTCCCTCTCTCACTGTCTCTTCTTGTCAAATAAATAAATAAATAAATAAATAAATAAATAAAATCTTTAAAAAAATAAAAAAGCAGGAGTCTTTTTTGGGGTCTCTCAACAGTGAGGCAACCCCTACATCTACACTGATTCAACTGACTCTTGATGGGTGTGGCATCTCATGGGGGGAAAATGGAAAAGGGGGAAGTTGGTGCTCTCTCTGACTTTAGCCTTTTATACTATCAAAGTAAGTGATTAAAGATTTTACTGTTACTTTCATTTTGGGTTGTTAGTTTAATTGGCTACTTTGACACCTGATAGCTCAGCTGAACTCCTGACAGGTACTAATCCAGGTTCCACCACTTCTTAGCTATATAAGATTGGGCAAGTTAGGTACCTGGGTGGCTCAGTCAGTTAAGTGGCTGCCTTTGACTCAGGTCATGATCCCAGGGTCCCTAGATCTATCCCTGCACTGGGCTCCCTGCTTAGTGGGGAGCTTGCTTCTCCCTTTTCCTCTACCCTCCCTGCTTGTGAGCTTTCTCTCTCTCTCTCTCAAAAAATAAAAAAATAAAAAGATTGGACAAGTTACTGAACTTCTTTCCCAACTTTGTTTTCATATTGTAAAATAAATGTAATACTGTAATAGTATCAATTCCAGAGGACTGTTGGGAAGATTACATGAGATGATGCATGTAGCCTGCATACCATGAAGGTTTTAATAAATATTATTATAATATATACTATTAGGTAAGTATAAGAGTATCGATGCAAGTCTCGCAGGCTTCTGGGGAGATTGAGCCACAAACAATCATTCATTTAACATGACTTCTGTACCTACTCTGTATCAGGCCCTGGCTCTAGAAAGACAACGTACATGTGTCCTCTTGGGTCTTAAAGAGGCTTGGAATCTAGAGAGAAGACAGATGTGCAGCCACCACAGCTGAAAAGGAGGCATGTAAAAGACTATACAAGGGCTTTTGGGGATAAAGGCAGTTCATTGATGAGGATGTTTTTGGCTGAAATAAATTAAAACCCAATTCAAGTTGTCTTAAATAATCTCAAAATTTGTTATTGCACATTACTAGTGTTGAGAAGGTCTGCTACCCGGTGATGGCATCAAGGGCCCAGATTCCTTCCATCTCTCTGATCTAACAGTGTTGCCTTCATTCTAAGACTGCTAGTAAAGAGACACATTCAAAACATCCAAGCACATTGAAAGATGATCATGTATAGAAGAAAACATTTTATTCCTTACCTCTTTTTATGAGTGGAGAAACTTTTCTTGGAAGTCCACTAGCCAACTTGTCTCATCTCATTGTCCAGACATATGTTATGTGCCCATCCTACACTAACTGCTACCAAGAAGAAGAAGGTTACCCTCAGAATCTGGAGCAGGGATGACATTACCCTCTCAAAGTACATGGATGTAGGGGGAAGGGTGGAGACCTGAATCAAATGAAGACTCTGTTAGAAGTCAGGACATGATGCATGTTTGGCAGGAGCCAACCACATTCACTGTAGGCACCCAGATGTGCATGAGAGAGTCAAGAAAAACTTACATATGAGTTAGTGCCTGGAACTGAGAAATGACATATATAAACTTTGACGGGTAGATAATAAGGAGGGGATTGGTTTGGGTAGTAAAGATTATACTAAACAGAGGGAAGAACAAGGGCAAAGGCAAGGAAACATGAAGTAGTATGGTACTTCTACTTCCTCCCAAGACAGAGTCACAGGTACCAGATTTACCTTCCCACCTGGAACAACCAATAAAACCAGAGAAAAATTTATAAAATAGCAGCTTTCAGGACACTGAATATCAGGCAACAAAGGATAGTCGTTCCTGAGAAATGGAGACTAACAAGGTCACTGATACAATTGTTCTGGCTCACCGTTTTGAGAGAGTTTACAAATCATGGCACAGGGAGGATGTGGGATTACAGAGAAAATATTTTCGTGTTTCTGTGCAGTTAGGGATTTCTGAACAGATTTTGTTGAACCTTGGAAAGTGACCCTAGAGCAAGTCTTAGAGGTTAATTTGTAGCTGTATGAAGAGTAAGAACTCTTGAGAGATTTACCTAATGCCAGAGATACGTATTTATGTTTCAAGAGGGGATTAAACCTGGAATTTGGAAGCATCTCTGCATTGTAAATCTGGAGACACTGTATTATTTTTTCCCTAGAGAGATTTATTTACATTCTAAAAGGTTAGAGCAAGACATTTCCAAGAAGACTTTCAGATGTGGAAGGGGAGGCAACTGCCTCTTTCTCCTGTAGAAAAGCATAAGAAACTAACTTTTCACCCTCATCTATGGGGTGAGCTTGCCACTCACACAGGACAGATTTTCATATCTGGTTCTCATCATGTTGCTCTGTAGACATGGGAAGTGATGCTGCAATGTTGCTCTATTGATCTTGCTGTGAGTATAGTAAATATATTTCTGACCCAAAAACCTCAGTATGCATTAAGGACAACATTAATAAAGATGAATATTTAAAACATAACAGAGAAGGAACCCTAGCAGAGTTTGGCAGACTTCCTAAAATGAGGAGATGGAATTGAGAGTCTGGGAAGAACAAGGTGGCTAGAATTTGCAAAACAAAGTAACAAAGAGGAGATAGTTGCACAGAGGGTGAATCCTGGAGATTCACAGAAGCTTCTCTTTGAATGCCAACAGGTTACTGATCAGTGCGTATGTGTGAGAAAACTACTCAAGGGGTTGGAGGGGGAAGCAATCCAAAAGCATTAGAAAACAGTGCCTGGCACACAGTTCTAGACATGTTGTATATTCTCACAAACCAGAGTGGAGAAATTCATACTTTTGGGGACATTTTGTTGAATACTTGTAGTGGGGGACTAGATGGTACTACAACCTGGGACCTACATAGCAAATCATAAAAGCAAGACCCAATAAGATCAAATGGTTTTTGGTAACTAAACTGTATCTTAGACAGAGTTCATGAATATTTATATGAGTACAAAAATACCCAACACCCAGCAAGTTAAAATTCACAATGTCTGTCATTAAAACAAAGATTACCAGGCATACAAAAGAAGCAGGAATACATGACCTATAATGAGGGAAATAATTAATCAAAACCAACCTGGAACTGACATATATGTTAGAATTAGCAAACAAATACATTTAAACAATTGTTAACTGTATTACATATGTTCAAAAAGGTAAGTAGAGAAATGGGAGATATAAGAAAGACCTGAATTGAATTTCTAGAGATGAAAACTGTAAGGCTTGAGATAAGAAAAAAAAAATACAGTGTATTTGTTGATAGATTAAAAATGAGAAAAAAAAAAGATAAGTAAACTTGAAAACCCAGGAATTAAAACTATCCAAAATGAAACCAGATAGAAAAAATTGTTTTAAATGTAAAGAGCAACATGAGCCATGGGAGAACTTCAAGTGGGTAATATATATGGATTTGGAGTCCCATAGGAATGGAGGGATTGGGGGACAAAAAATATCTGAAGAAATAATTGCTGGAACATTTCCAAATTTAATAAAAAAGTATAAATGAAATTGAATGACAAGAAATATGGAGAAATCTCCATGAAAGTACATAATCAAATTGCTTGAAACCAATGATAAAATCAAAATCTTAAAAGCAGACAGAGAAAAAAGACTTGTTAAATATAGAGAAACAAAGATAAGACTGAGAACAGATTGCTTATCAAAAACAATAAAAAATATGATATTAAGTTTAGGGAATTATAAGCACCTGGTATTGGTAGCACTTAAAGCACAGGGTAGGGCATGAAGAGATGGGCAGGAGGCTGTGGCAGAAGATATACCTACATAGGCTTGTCGGCACCATATAATAAAAAGTGTTTGGTGCCCTGTTATAGGGGCTAGAATTTATCCTGGAGGTTATAAGGAGCTATTAAAGAATTTGGGGTAGGAAACTGTCATCAGATTTGCATGTTGGAAAGATCACTCCAGTGACATGGATTATATGAATGTATTAATAAATGGACAAATGACTGAATGTGAATGAATGAATGGAAGAAGATGGTTTGGAAAGTTGAGAAACTAGAAGAGGGCAGCTCAACCATGTGGAAGCTGTTGTATTCATTTTCATTCCATTCTGTTTCATTCCATTCCGTTCCATTAATTTGTTCAACATGTGTTTGTTGTGTTTTCCTGTATACCAGACTTTAAGCTAGCGCCTTGAGATACTATGTTGAGCAAAGTAACAATATAAAAGGCATACAACTCTGTGTGTTGTAGAGATCTTCCCTTGTCAGTATGAGTAGATATTTTATTCTTTATAACAGCTGCATAGTATTCATTCATCCATCCATCCATTCATCTATTCATTCAACAAACATTTATTGAATGTATTTTATGTGCTTGGCTTTGGCCCAGGCACCAAAGATACAGCAATTAATAGAAAGACACCCTGTATTCATGAAGCTTATACCCTAATTGAGGATGAGAAGAGACATTATAATAAATTCATAAGTGCAAATCTCTATTAGGGGTATACCAAAGATCATCCCTTGTGTACAGCCAAGATCTACTCTGCAGCTTGGACTTCATCTGCTGGATTGCTGGAGGCCTGCTTCAAAGTCATTCCTCCTGTCTTTGAACTTTGTTTGATCCATAACCTCATGATCATATATGTTACCATCAAACGTAGTTAGGAAAACTAAGTAATTCAAGGAGGTTTGCATTTCAGATTAATTGTTAACATAAAAGATCACTACCAAATATCAGCGAGCTTTTTTTTTGAAGGGAAAATTTCACCTTGTGTTTATATGCTTAAATTTTATCATTTGATTGAAGTATAAATGCACATTTATTTTTTTAAAGATTTTATTTATTTATTTGTCAGAGAGAGAGAGAGATCACAAGTAGGCCGAGAGGCAGACAGAGGCAGAGGGAGAAGCAGGTTCCCTGCCGAGCAAGGAGCCCGATGTGGGACTCGATCCCGGGACGCTGGGATCATGACCTGAGCCGAAGGCAGCCACTTAACCAACTGAGCCACCCAGGCGTCCCTAAATGCACATTTATTATAAGAGTAAAATGAATGATGGTGGTCAAAGTTATTAATTTTATGTAAAAAATAAACATTAGGTATTTTCAAATGGTTTAATAAAGAAATAAATTGCTAGCTAATACAAATGATGAAAGTATATTATCTACATAATTTTAGGAAGAATATTATATATATTTGTGCTAACAAATGTTTATAAAAATACAAATATCAATAATATTATTGTTAGCTACTCATGGCAGTAAGAGTAGTGGTAATTAATAGTTGTAATGATGAGGATGATTAGGTTATATCATTATTCTAATCCTTGTAGATTGTATGCTAGTATTGATAACATTAAACAAAATAATTATTAAGAACTGTATTCAATTTCAGGTGTTTAATTACATTTAGGCCATGAATGTCTTATAAAAATGGCTTATTTGTCTTATTTGGGATTCTTCACATCTTGTGAGGATGGATTAAAAGCAGAATGTTAACTTCAGCACCTCAAAATTTCACAGAGTTGAGAGGCTCTCTAATCATGTCTTAGAACATCTCTGGAAAATAATCTTCAATTAAGACATAATAAAGAATATGAAGAAAGTGAAAGGTTAGAGAAAAATGAGGTACGTCAACACATGTTGTTTATGTAACTAGTCTAGAAACATACTCTGTTAGAATCCTTTCAGAGAGTGATTCTTTTTAGTTACGAGGCTATGAAGGCTAAAGACTTAACTAAAAGAATTGTTTAAATGATTGTTATAGCCTGCTTATAATTTTCAATAGTTAAATATGAAGAATTTTTGAGGTATGCACATAAATCTGAGATAAAAGTTCCTTCTAGAAAGCATACTAATGAAAATCTCTTTTTCAGAATTATAGTATCTGCTTTGAACACAAAGGCAATAACACCATCAACTGTATTACTTTCGTAAATCATTTATCAGACATTTAGTCATACAGAGACAACCAGATGTCGTTTTAAAGTTTGATAGTCTGGTGGATTAATGATAAATTCAACTTTGTTTCTTTGTACTGGCTTGCCAAAAGATGTCAGGTCTCTCACAGCCCACAACATAGTAAATATGGTTGAAGAAATATTTATAAGCAGAAAATGAGAAAAGAAATTATCATGTGATTGACACTGACAATAGCATAGACATGGTGAAGGCTCTGTGTGATTCAGGAATCACAAGCGCTATTTTGTTCGTACCATTTAGTTGTGTGTTCAGAAAGTAATTACAGCACCAAGGAATGAAACAAGATTACTGAACCATGAGCAGGAGATGCCGGGCCACTGTCAACATTCTTCTTCAGCCAAAGACAAGCTTCATGACCGATAAGAAATTTTTGAACTACTTTGTCAAGGAGTTACACAAGGTAATCAAACAGGATGGAATAGGAACCATTACATTTGGCAGACAAAAATACCAACTTGACAGTATTTTGCTGTCAGTCAAAAGGGTTGCTAGAAGAGAAAGTAGTTTGTGTTTAGAACCCCCTGCAAAGGGGCACCTGGGTGCCTCAGTCTTAAATCTCTTACTCTTGATTTCATCTCTGGTCATGATCTCAGAGGGAAAATCGAGCCTTGTGTCAGGCCCTGCGTCAGGCTCTGTGCTGGGTGTGGAGCTGCTTAAAATTCTCTCTCTCCCTCTCTCTCTGCCTGCCCACCATACTTTCTCTCTCTCAAAAAACAAAAAACAAAAACCAAAAAACAACCCCCAAAAAACAACCCACTGAAGAAATGATCAACAGGAAGTATATTGAATGTGCAAACATTTCTTACATAATACCTTACATAATGCTCCTAGCATTTGACTACAGAGAAGGTGCTGATACAGTTGCTCATGCAATAAAAATGGAGATGCAGATGGAAAGCCAGAGCGAACTTTTTTATTTTAAAAGGAAGTTACATTATTCTGTTGCCATATTTCTAGATCCAGGGTTTGAGAACAGATTAAAAAAATTTTTAATTCCAGTCCAGTTAACATACAGTGTCATATTACTGTCAGGTGTATAGTATGGTGATTCAACAGTTCTCTACAGGTCCCAGTGCTCATCATGTAAGCGTACAGTTAATCCCCTTCACCTGATTCATCCCCATGCCCCCACCCCATTTGGTAACCATTAGTTTGTTCTACATAGATAAGAGTCTGTTTTTTTGATTTGTCTCTTTTTTTTTCTCTGTTTGTTGCATTGTTTCTTAAATTTCACATACAAATGTAATCAAATGGTATTTGTCTTTCTCTAACTGACTTATTTCTCTTAGCACTATACTTTTTAGATCCATCCATGTTGGCGCAAATGACAAGATTTCCTTTTTGTGGCTGAGTAATATTAATATATTAATATTGTATACAATATTTATATATTTAATAGATAAAAATGATGGTGGTTTGGACTGAGTGGCATTGAAGAGAGTGAGAAATGATTAGATCCTGATTAGATTTCAAGATAAAACGGATAATATTTGTTGGTAATTGGGTGTGGGATGGGACAGAAAGAGGGAGTACTGGATGACTTCAAGTTTTCTGGCTTGTGCAACTGGTTGAACAGAATCTCCTGGGGCACCTGGGTGGCTCGGTGGGTTAAGCCTCTGCCTTCAGCTCAGGTCACGATCTCAGGGTCCTGGGATCGAGCCCTACATCGGGCTCTCTGCTCAGCGGGGTGTCTGCTTCCTTCTCTCTCTCTCTGCCTACTTGTGATCTCTCTCTGTCAAATAAATAGATAAAATCTTAAAAAAAAAAAAAAAGAATCTCCATACCCTGAGAAACAGAAGACTGCAGAAGACACTTTAGATTCGGAGAAATGATGGAGGCAACGGTTGGTTCAGAACATGTTAAGTTTGAGACTTTTAACTGCCTTCTCAGCATCTCTGCTTGACTGTCTTGATATCTCCAATCAACATGTCCCAAATGGAATTACTCATCTTCCCCCTAAACTTGCCATACCTGATGTCTTCCCCATATCAGTTAATGGCAACTTAATCTTTTCAGGAGCTCAGACCACAAACCTTAGAGGCAGCACTGAATTTTTCTCTTTCTCCCTCTCTCTTCTATGTCTCTCCCTTTCTCCTTTTCTTTCTTCTCACCCTCTCCTTCCCCCCTCCTTCCCTCTCTGTCTCCCTCACGTCCTTCCTCCTTTCCTCCCTCCTTCCCTCCCTCCCTCCTTTCCTTCCTCCCTCCCTTCCTACCTTCCTTTGTTCCTTCCTTCCTAATACTTGTCTAATTTGTCAAGAAATCTTGTGGCCTCTACATTCAGAATTAAATCCATAATTTGGTCAATTTTCACCACCTCAGTTGCCAAGACCCTGCTTCCTAGCCACCAGCGTTCCTCTCCAGAATGTTAGAGAGGACTCCTAACTGGTTTCCTTACTTTATCTTCCTCCTCTGTAGCCTATTTTTAACATTGCTGGTAGAACTATATTATTAAACCATAAATCAACCAGATATATCATTCATGTACTTAAAATCCTCTAAGGTCTTCCTAATTTTCCTCAGAGTAAAATAGAAATCCTGTGTCTATAAGGCCCTACATAATCCGGCTACTCTATACCTCCTGTCCCTACTTCTCTGACTTCATTTCCTATTTCTTTCCCACTCCTCTGATGCTGGGTTCCTCTATATATGACCAGGCTCACTCTTTCACCTCTCTTGGGTCTATATTCAGATGTCACTTTCTCAAGGAGGACTACTCTGTCCTGTGCAAAAAGCAAACTTGCTCACATACCCTTGCCTGCCACACATCTCACCCTCCTTACTCTATTCTGGTTTTACTATTGTTGGAACACTTCTCTTCTTTTTAACATACGGTGCAATTTATTTTAACATATTTTAAATTTATTCTGTGTCTCCTTCCACCAAACTATAGTATAATTCCCAAGGTCAAGGATTTTTGTCTATTTGTCTATTTCTTCACTGATGTGTCCCAGGTACTTGGAACAGTAACTGGCACGCAGTAGGTATTTTATAAAAACTTACTGGATATTGAACATTGAGCCTGACTCTCTCCCTAAACATAAATGTCTTTAATCAGGATGATACCAAGACATGTGAACAGTCCAGGCTGACTGTTACTTTGGATCCCTTCAAATGGATATTTAGAAACAATTTTATTCTGTGTTTAGAAGGGAAGCTGAGTTCTGTATGTGGGAAGGACAAAAAAACAGGAGTAGGACTCAAACTTTCCTTTCTTATTCCAGGTAGTTCAGATCTGGCCCTGCATGTATCCAAAACAATTCAAACACAAAGCTCTGGAGTTACATCCACCTTCCTTCGCACATCTCTTCCACTAAAGCATACCCTTTGGGGGTCTCACGGAGCCTATTCCAAACAGGAGGATTTTTGTTCGCTCATATCCAGGACCCTTCCAAAGAGGCCATCTGGCAGGTAGAGATTTTTCCATTTTGGAATATTCTCAGGGGAGTTTTAATGCCCATTGGAAATTGGTGGTCTAGGTAGCGAGCCGTGTTTCCGAGCTTAGTCACATATCCAGTCTTTCAGGGTAGCCTGTTCAGTTCAATCCCTTGAAGAGCCCTAATTTGCTTTTCCTCAGCATCCTGTTCTGAGATCTCCTGCTTTGTTTCTCTATAGGTCTCAGCAGAAAATAGTAACAGCTGTGAAAGCTGTCACTGTGCTTGAGAAGGAAAGACACTCCCTACACCCTAGGTTTTCCTCAGTGGCAGAAAGTTCCTGTCAGTTTACCTCATCTTTTTGGAAATACATATTCTCATTTCTCCTCTCTTACAGGTGCTCAAGCTGGAAACTCCTTTTCAACTATTTTACTATTTTATCAACTCTACTTTACTTCTACTTGTTGCTCATAGAAAGGTGTGAGATAGAATCTAATATTAACTAGAATGGTATCTGTAGTAATTCTTTTTCCTTGTAAAAATGGGGCATTGTGAATAAAATTAACAGTAGAACAGTGAAACTATTTACATGATTGGCATGTGACACATTTTCTCCATTTGCAAAAGGAGGGTGAAACCTTACTCTGTACAGGTCGGAGTTATTTTGAAGCCCACGTGAGATGGAATAGCAAATGGGTTTAATGATAATCTTTTCCATTTTGTAGTGGATATTCTCTACTGACCTGGAAGGAAATCAGTAGGGAATGGAAATATTTATTCTAAAAAGGACTTGAGGTGGGAAAGAGGTGTGGTTTTAACTCCTTTATTCCTGGGGAAACTAACTGCCCACTTTTTTGCTTTCCATTGAAGGTTAAATGGGGTGGGGGCTGGGTGGGTGGGATAGGGGATATGTGTGAGATAAGGGTGGGAGGGTGTCACTTGGATACCACTGGAGAAGGACAGCCAGAGCACTGGGGCCCCCATGGAGACCCTACCCTACCACCTCCTGCCACCTGCCCACTCCTGCTCCTACTTCAGGCCCAGAAAGAGGGAAGCTATTTGGGGAGACCAAGAAGGGAAACTCATAGGATCTTCAGGAGTCTGAAAATCATTGTTATCAGTAGGAGAAAAGAGATTCCTAACCTCTACTTCTTTCCTCTCACACCCCTCATAGATCTCCCACTTCCCTTATTTCTCATCAACATTATATCCTATATGGCTCTTGCTAGCCCTTTTCTCCTCATGAATCTTGAGTCACACACGATAGATTGAAAGTAACAAAAACTTGGGGCTG
Organism: Lontra canadensis; assembly: GCF_010015895.1. Taxonomy (NCBI): domain Eukaryota; kingdom Metazoa; phylum Chordata; class Mammalia; order Carnivora; family Mustelidae; genus Lontra; species Lontra canadensis. Next base: position 7,469,870 of record NW_022630995.1, read on the forward strand.
GTTTAAATGTTTCCACGTACTTGTCTCTCAGGAGGTGTCCTTCAGGGGAAATTCCAGTAAACTCCTATTACTATCACTATTTTCTGTGAATAATCACCCCACCTCCAATCATTTAGAATCCACATTTCACTGGCTCTGGCTTCCAACTGTTAATGCAGGTTGTCAACCCCTGTGAATTATAAAGGGAGCATAATATGCTCTTTTGAACAAATTCTAATCAGCCACAGCCCATTGTCTGCTGTTTTTTTTTTTTTTTCTTTCTTTCTTTCTTTTTGGCACTGTAGAGTTTAAGAATCCTATCCTTAAGGGTTCACTTAGAGGACAGAGTCTAGAATACCCTGTTTGGATGGGAACCATAGTTCTTCCATGAAGAGAACCTGAGAAAAAGCCAGGGCATGAGTCAGGGGAAAGAAAAGAAAGAGAAATTTTGTCTCTGGAGTCATAGGGAGTAAGGTTTGTGATATGGGGTAGTGTGTGTGTGTGTGTGTGTGTGTGTGTGTGTGTGTGTGTGTGTGTTTGAAATGAATCTCATCCCACTGGACTGAAGAAGGTATAAGAGGACAAAAAATAAAGAGAGGAGACCCCCTCTACCCCCTCCCTACTCACTTAGGGTAGGTAGCTTGTGAGAAGGCGGTAATAGGAACAGGAAAACTTTTCTAGAACTCCCCCTGGGCCTGCTTTGAGAAAACAAAGAACATGTATCTTTCTTTCCCATGTTTCAGAGGTGCTGGGTACTAGGCAGTGGGCTTTTGTTTTCTCTACTACCTACTCCCCAAGATTTTAGCTAAGAGCAAGAGTCAGAGGGACGCCTGGGTGTCCTAGTGGGTTAAGCCTCTGCCTTTGGCTCAGGTCATGATCTCAGGGTCCTGGGATCGAGCCCCACATCGGGATCTCTGCTTGGCAGGGAGCCTGCTTCTGCACCCCCCAGCCCTGCCCCTTGCCTCTCTGTCTATTTGTGATCTCTGTCTGTCAAATAAAAAAATAAAATCTTAAAAAAAAAAGAGATTGGGCTCCTGTGAGTTTTAAAATTCTAATCCTTTTAAAGGTCTTAACTGTTTTGTACTTGGGGTGAATTAGGAAGTTTAATTTTCTGCCCATTGGTCTAAAGTTAGAGAGAAACCCTTGCGATTCATTTTTAGAAGGAGATACAAGTTGATTATCTCCATTTCATCCTGAAAGCAGTTTGTAAGAATGTTTTGTCTGAGGTTAACTGGTGTCTTATTGTCTCTTTTCTTTTAGGGATTCTCCTAAGAGCATGGTTTAGTATTTTGCAAAAGGTTTTGTCACCGGTTTTGGTATTTATAAAGGTTCTGTGGTTTGGACTTCAGTCTGCTGCCTGTTTCTCTTGTACTGAGGCTGTTAATGGAGGAAGTGATTGCATTGAAGGGAGGAGATTAGATTTGCTGCTCTGGGACCTCTGTCTAATCTGTACCTAGACCTAAAGTCAGGCCTTTGAAACAGAGGGTCGAAGTTTCTAAAGGAATGAGAGTATGAAAGTTCATGAAATTGGACGTCAGGTGTCCAGTGCAGCATCCAGCATGCAAGGAGCTGGGAAAGTGTCACTCCTGTCTTTATAACAAAAAAAGGTGTGGAAAAAAAACTGAAACAAAACAAAGCAAACCAACCAACCAACCAAACAAACAAACAAACAAGAACAAAAACCCCTCTTCTTAGATCCCTCAGAGAATTTGGGTCACAGGGCAAAGTGCTGCCCCCAGATTAGAGAGTTAAAGTATCATTAGTGAATTTTTGGAGGCTCAGTGAAGACAATTTTGAGAGTTAAAACTTCAGATGTAGGCTTAGGGGGTTCCCACACTTTTGTGCGTTTTACCTTCAGTAGCTCAAACACATTCTCACAGTCAAGATAGGAGAAATTCTCTCATACTTCAGGAGGTGGGAATAGCCATTTCGAAATATGCCTAGAGCATTGGGTTCTTAACAAGGCCTACATCATGGGAAACTTATTTCACCAGAGTCTAACAGATGGGGGGGTGGGGGAGGGGAAGAGAAATAGCAAATTCTAGCCCTTTGTAACCTTGCTGTCTCCCCTTAAGGAGGAAGAAAACAAAACTTAGAAGCACTTAGAAGCTCCCACCCTAGGGTGACAGGCTCACTGAATAAAAGGATAAGACCTAATCATAGGACTATAGAATGCTTTCTTTCCCCCCATAATTTACTACCGTTTCAATAGGACTCCTGTATAATAACAGGGAATTTCAATAGAATATCCTGTAATCTCAGATCTTATTTAAGAAGAAATCTCTAAGGAAACTGAGAGACAACAAGGGCTTACAAAAACAAGGACACCAGAGGAAATTTTAGCCTCTGACACGTACAGCTCCAACAAATACTAATTCTTAGTCAGATCAACAAAATATCACATGAAAAGCCAATTTACTACAATTCCTTTTACCCAGCACATCATGTCTAGCTTTCAACAAAAAATTACAAGGTATACTACCAGACAAAAAAACAAAACAACACAGAGTTTGAAGACCAAGTAAGCATCAGAATCAGTCTCAGACATGGAAGAGATTTTGGAATGATCAGCTCTAGAATTTAAAACAACTATGACTGATATGCTAAGGGCTCTAATGGAGAAAATGGATGGCATGCCAGAAGAGACGGCTTATAATAATGTCCAGGACTTTTAGTGGTATTACAGGAAGGGATAGGGAAAAGTTTATGTATTCCATCTTTGAAGTGGAACACTTAACTGTAACTTTAAAAAAAAGTTTATTTGGTTTCTCCTCATTGTTTCCTCAAGTTTCTGTGTATTTATTTCTATTTCTTTCTTTAATTTTAAAGACTTTCCTCAGAGGTACGGTAATCCCTGGCTGTCTATTCTTTTTAAAATCAAGTAGTATAAAACTTGGAGTTATGTCAGGCGGAAGTGGGGACCAGTCAGCCACTCATTGCGAGATTATTGGGCAAGGATCTAGCCATTCTTCAGAGATGGTGTAAATTTATTGAATGCCAATTTCTGACAGTCTTTTCTCTTAGGATTATCTTTTTCTTTTCCTTTTTTTCTCCCAGAGAGTCATCCCCAGATATATTGCCTGGTGTTAAACCTGGCATTGTAGTACCTGAAGGAGAAAGAGAACTGAATATTTTGTATCCAGACTTCACTTCACCTCTCTGCTTTTAGTAAAACTACTCACCGTGATGTTCTTCTCTCCGGGGTTATGTTATAGTTCCCATGTACACTGAAGGGCAAAGGTGGGGCACTTAACTCTGGGCCTTGATCATCAGACCACACAGGTCACAGCTGAGACATCCATTGTTCCATTGTTTGGAGGCAGTTCTCCACCAGTCATGGCTTTTTTTGTGTTCTACTGACTTGTGAGCAGAGACATTAATAACTTTCTTTGTGGATGATCTTTTCAAGGATATTCATATAGCAGGCAGCCTTGGAAGATAGAGATAGTATCTCTTCCTGGACCAGAGAGATTTGTTGGCTGCACAGTATAATAAAGGTAACATCATCTTCCAGGACAAAGGTTTGAGCAGGTGTTCTTGTAGTCTCTTTAACATATTGATGTTTCTTAAAATTCAGATTCTTCAGCTGTGATTTGTTCCCACTGCATGTACAGCACTCACTTGTGCTGTTTTGTGTTGTCCCTGTGGGACCTAAAGGAAAGGTAAAAACAGTGTGAATGTGAAGGTCATGCGGCCTCCTATCCTGGGAGTAGTGACATCATTTGCCTCTGACCCAGGAGGCTTTTGTTTTCTGTTAGCATGAGTGGAGCTGTGAACATTTAACTTGTAAGCTTGCAAATAGAGTAAAATCTCAGGTGGTCAGTTCTGTGATTTTCCAGTTCTACAGTACCATGTGTCAAACTCTGAAATCTTTATGAGCCTGCCTTTGATTCTGTCTCTTCCTTGATACCTCATGCAGCTGTTCAAATTCTTTCTTAATTGCCTTCTCAGTGTATAACTAGAAGACTGGGTTGGATGCTGCTACTCTGGGACCCACAGTCTCTCTATTTTCCTTCCCCAGTTTAGGAATATCTTTTAAATATGAGAGAAATCCTGCTCCTTTCCTGTTTCTTCAAGTTGCTCCTTCTACTTCCATAAATATTCTAAAGATTTAGGTTTTGTAAAACAAAAGCCAAAACGTCTTCTAGTACTTTTCTGCTCCAAACCCTACCACTCAGCTCTTCTGAGAGAAGTATAAAACAAGAAGGGGAAATAGCGATGGATATGAATTCTCTAGAGGTCCATACAGGGTCCAAGCTTGATATATCCTGAAATGGTTAGAACCATCACGTGTCTTCCAGGAAGAATTGAGTCCTCTAAGAATAAGACCAAGTGAAGAGCTAAAAGGAGGTGAAGGGCACTGTTTTTCTGGGAAAACAAGGAATGGAATGAGGAATGGATGATAGACTAACAGGTTCATTTGGAAGACAGGAGGGGAATGATGGGGACAGCACCCACTGGGTTTGAGCAGTGTGGGATGAGGAAAGTTAGAATTACCAGTCTTTCATTTGCTCCTTGGGGAAGTGACCTTTGACTCCAATCCAGGAGGAAAATAGCAGTAGGGAGGCCATACCTATAAGTCAGCTAGAGCTGGAAAAACAAGTGTATAAATAAGAGTTGGGAGGAATATGTTAAAGGGCTTATAATTACGTCATTTTTATGTCTCCCAACTGGTCCTGTGACTTCCTTGAAGGAATTATTCTGTTTGACATTAGGCTTCAAAAAAATAAGCTAATATTTTTCCTGTTATATTTCAAATGGAGACATTTAGTAAATTCACTAAATTTAGACATGTAGTAAAGAACTTTTTTGGTTTATGTTTTAAGAAAAGTTATCAATATTTTGACAGTTAAGACAAACACTTAACTCATCCTGAGCTATTTAACCTGAGTCTCAATTTCTAAATTGTCCTTAAGGCTGTTGGATGATCATTTTCTCTTAGGGATGCTGCATAGGGAGTGATTAGATTTCACTATCTTTAGATATATCTATCTCTGACCTCCAACTCTTGGGCAGAAAATTGGCCTCCTTAATTGAGCTTACCTATAGAGAAAGGAAAGGGCTAATATTAATATATGATATCTAATGAAAATTCTTCATGAGTCTAATCTACATGCTTCCTTTTGACTAAAATATTTGATTGCTTCTCATCTTTTTGATAGATTATGGGAATATTTTCCAGGTTTGATTGATATCTACTTATTCTTTTCTTTATATGGGTCATTGAGTGGAAAGGAGATATAATTAAAATCATAATTTGATTTTGGTTCTTGTCATTAATATAACTCTTCCTAGTGGTCCCAAGCTTCTTGCTTCCTATCCTTTCTAAGTGCTGAGTCTCCCTCTTTGTCCAGGTCGGTGGCTCCTATCTCTGTTGTAACATAAATCTCATGCATAAATTTTTTATGGCAACAAAATATTTCCCTTCATGCTGTCTTAACAAATCCTGCTCCTCACTAGGAGTGCAGAAAGGAAGAAAGGAAGCAGGTAACTGGGGAAGAAAAATCCTGTTTTGCCTCTGGAATATCCAGATTTTGTATATTTCCTCCTGAGTCATATCCAGATAACCTAATGGAAAACCAAGTGCTGGCAAGAAGGAGAGGCTGTGGCAGGGTCAGAAATAAGAGCAAAGGGATTTGGTTCTTCAGGGCTGTATTAGGCCACTAGAGCTGCCATAACAAAATGCCACAGACTGGGAGGCTTAAATTTATTTCTTCACAGTTCTAGAGGCTGGAAGTCCAAGATCAAGGTGTCAGCAGGGTTGATTTCATTCTGGGGTCTCTCTCCTTGGCTTGTAGATGGCTATCTTCTTCCTCTGTCTTCAGTGCACCCACATTTTCTCTTTCTGTGCCCTTATCTCTCCTTTTATAAGGACATCAGTCATATCAGATTAGGATCCACCACGTGACCTCACTTTACTTACCTATTAAAGGGCCCTGTCTCCAAATATCATCATATTTAGAGGGTCTGGGAGTTAGGACTTCAATATGTTAGTTTGAGGAATACAATTCAGTGCATAACAGAGGTCTGGGTAGAGGGGGTTGGTGGAGGATACAGAGCTGGGAAAGTCATGCAGCTTCCTTTGTTGGTTAGTTGGAGGAGAAAAATTCACCTGTCTGGGCATTGGAACATTTTATAACCTTAAGTTTTATAGTTTCAGCCCTTCTACCAGTACAACTTTAAGAGCTTGGGTTATGCATATATTACCTTAAAAAATTTGTGAAAGAAATATGGGGAGAAGTAAGTATATATCCATCGGAATGACACCTCCTTGGAAGGAAAAGGGCTGAGCTGATAGATCAGGTAGGATGATTTGGGGTGAATTTTTTTCTTACAGTGCTAGAAAGATCTTTATCTTTTTCTCTACTGTCCTTTAAAATAGAGATTACTGGAGAGCACAATGACTTATACCTTGGAGGTGAGGAGATTTGATATTTCAATGATTTTTTTTGAAAGATTTTATTTATTTATTTTAGAGAGAGGGAGAGAGCAAGTGTGAGTGGGGGGAGGCGTAGAGAGAGAGAGAGAGAGAGACTCTCAAGCAGACTCTGTGCTGAGCAGGGCTTGATTTCATAACCCTGAGATCATGACCTGAGCCTAAATCAAGAGTCCAACGCTCAACCAACTGAGCCACCCTGGCTCCCTAATATTTCAATAGTTTTAAAATAGTAGTTTGGGAAGGGAGGGGAGTGGGGGGTTGGGTGAGCTTGCTGGTGGGTATTATGGAGGGGCACGTATTGCATGGAGCAGTGGGTGTGGTACATAAACAATGAATTTTGGAACACTGAAAAGAAATAAAATAAAAAGAAAAAAATAAAATAGTACTTCTTCCTACCTCTAGAGATTCTTGGTTAGTTTTCCTGGGAACCCCTGGCACTGGTGATTTATTTTATTTTTATTTATTTATTTTTTTTCAGAATTGGTTTCCATTTTATTTATTTATTTATTTATTATTATGTTCAGTTAGCTGCTCTGTGGCACACGTAGTGTTCAATGATTCATCAGTTATGCATAACACCCAGTGCTCATCACAACATGTGCTCTCCTTAATACCCATCACTCTGCTACCTCTTTCCCCTAACCCCTCCCTTCTGAAGCCCTCAGTTTGTTTCCTGGTGTCCATAGTCTCTCATGATCATTTTCCCTCTTTAATTTCTCCCCCTTCAGATTTCCCTCCCTTCCCCTATGGTCCTGTGTGCTATTGCTTATGTTCCACATATGAGTGAAACCATATGATAATTGACTTTCTCTGCTTGACTTTCTTCACTCAGTATAATCTCCTCCAGTTCCATCCATGCCTATGCAAATGGTGGGTATTCATTCTTTCTGATGGCTGAATAATACTCCATTGTATCTATGTACCATATCTTCTTTATCCATCCATCTGTTGAAGGGCATTTTATCTCCTTCCACAGTTTGGCTACTGTGGTCATTGCTGCTATGAAGAGTGCAGTGCATGTGCCCCTTCTTTTCACTACATCTGTATTTAGGGATAAATACCTAGTAGTGCAGTTGCTGGGCCATAGGATAGCTCTATTTTTAACATCTTGAGGAACCTCCATACTGTTTTCCATAGTGGCTATAGCAGCTTGCATTCCCACCAACAGTGTAAGAAGGCCTCTTATTCTCCATATCCTTGACAATATTTGTTGTTTCCTGTTCTGTTAATTTTTGCCTTTCTAACTGGTCTAAGGTGGTATCTCATTGTGGTTTTGATTTGTATTTCCCCGATGGCTAGTGATGTTGAGCATTCTTTCATGTGTCTGTTAGCCATTTGTATGTCTTTTTGGAGAAGTGTCTGTTCATGTCTCCTGCCCATTTTTTGACTGGGTTATTTGTTTTTTGAGTGTTGGTTTTGATAAGTTCTTTATAGATCTTGGATATCAGCCCTTTATCTGTAATGTCATTTGCAAATATCTTCTCCCATTCCATAGATTACCTCCTAGTTTTGTTGACTTTTTCCTTTGTTGTGCAGAAGCTTTTTATCTTGACGAAGTCCTAAAAGTTCATTTTTGCTCTTGTTCCCTTGCCTTCAGAGACGTGTTTTGTAAGAGCTTGCTGCGGCCAAGGTTGAAGAAGTTACTGCCTGTGTTCTCCTCTAGGATTTTGATGGACTCATATTTCACATTGAGGTCTTTCATCCATTTTGAGTTTATCTTTGTGTATGGTATAAGGCAATGGTCCAGTTTCATTCTTCTGCTTGTGACTGTCCAATTTTTCCATCACCATTTATTGAAGAGACTGTCTTTTTTCCATTGGATATTTTTTCCTGCTTTGTTGAAGATTAGTTGACCATAGAGTTGAGGGTCCATTTCTGGGCTCTCTGTTCTGTTCCATTGGTCTATGTGTCTGTTTTTGTGTCACTGGTATTTAAAAAAATATCCCCTGGTGATTCTAATGTGTAACTAGAGTGGTGGACCAACAAATTATAGCTACTTTGATTCTCTCTTTTCATCTCAGTTAGAGAGAAGCATGAAGACTTCTAGAATCTGGAATGGTAGAAAATTCCTCCACTAGAACTCCTACAAAGAGGAAGACCCATGTATACTAAGACAAATTCTATTCTTTATTTTCTTTGTGATATACCTGAGATCCATCTTGGACTCCAGGGACACAAATTTGGTCTTCTTCAGGTTGGGTGACCAAAAAAGTAAAAGTAAGAAAAATTGCCATTTATAATATCAAATATGTTTTCTGTTGTTCCCATTAAACATGTGAAATGACCCCTTTCCCTCTTAGTACAGGTTTATAGACATGTTTCTGAGGTTATTTTGCTCATCCTATTCCATGTTTCCAGACTGACCCTGCCCTGAAGTAAGGAAGGGTATGAGCACCACCCCAGTGGATGAAGGAAGATGAGAGGAAGCTCTTGCTCCCCAAATATCATCCCTGTTTCTAGCTGTGGTGCATATTGTACACCTTCCTCCCAAAGCCTATACACAAGTTAGAGATGTCCTGGTCCATCTTGATGCACTGAGACATTGGAGAAAACAGATCCATGAGGGCAGTGGAATTTGTGACAAAAGTGGAAAGGGGCTGGGAGAATTTTGTTTGGGGAAGAACAGACTTGTTTTCACTAGAGAGCTCTGTGATTTCTCCCCTGACAGCAGCAAATGGACCTTTAATTTTAAGAGCTAGTAGGGTTCAGGTGTCTTCCTTGGAAAAGTGAGCCAGAACAATAGCCTCAAATATGAGACAAAGGACATGTTGTAATCAAATATCAATTCTGGAGGAATATAACATGTTCTGTTCTTACTATAAATACGTAGAACAAGATACTGATATTTGTGGTGGGTGAGATGGGACAAAAGACCCTTCATATTTTTCTTCAAATTTCTTTAGAATATAGGAACTTTCTTAAATGCAGAGAGCCAAATAATTTTCTTTTTCCATCTTTTCTTTTTTTGCTTTTGCACCCATTTTCTTTCCTCCCTAATGTTTTCCAAGATTGATATGTCCTTTAAAATTTGTTTAGTTCAAAAGGTAGTTGTTTATAATTCCAGGAATAAATTTTCACTTTGAAATTAAAAGGTCTGTTGTGTTGATCATGACATACCTTTGATAATTTCCACCTGAGGTTCTGCAGAGCTCATCACAGCACAGCCTGGAGCCAGAGAAACCTTTCATTCAGCAAAGAAGGGAGATTTGCACCAGGGAGGCCCTGTCCATGAGATGTCCCTCTCTGGAGAAACAGAATTAGAGAATTGGGATCCTTGAGAGAGTTTGTGTGTGAAATGGTGATTACATGTATGTAACTTTGAAATTTTAAAACATTCTATAAGAATCCAACTCCCATTTAAAATGTTTGAAATGGTCCCTTTATCTCTGAATATGGATGTTAGGATGTTTTCCAGGTAAATCTGCTGTTTATTTTGAGTTTGCAGTAATCGCCAATTCCTGTAATCTCTGCCTAAAATGTTCTTGGGGATCAGGTTACCTAGTAGGGTCCTGGATAGTAGTATTTCCCTCTTTCAGGGACCAGCCCAGAGATTTTTCCTCCAGGTTTATGGGTGGGGAAAATGCAGTGAAGTTGTACTGATGCTACCTGTCCTCTTAATCTAGAGAAGTAATTCATCTATTTTTTATCTATTTGGCCATTTTGACAAAGCTGTCATAACCTTCAGGACATTTTAATTTGGCCTAAGAACAAACCATTGTTTTAGACATTTTTCACCCTGTCCCTCTATCCTATCCAAACCCTAAGCCTTCATGCTATTTTCTATCACCTCCATGGGTTATCATGAAGAAAAGTTTGCATATAGTACTGGTTAATTTAAAAAAAGGAGAGTTTTAACATTTTGACTGGGCTAGTTGGGTTGTACCAGATTATCTGGATTAAATGTTTTGTTTCCCTGCTTGTTACAAACTTCAGTCCCCAGCGTTTGTGCAGGGATACCAGCCAGCCTTCCCTAAAGACTGTCACCAGAGTCGGAGTCCGTCTGAGATGGTTGGCAACAGCTGATCAACAGCGCTGGGCCCAGAGCTCTTAGAGTGGAGAAATGTCAGGAGCAAGAAGTAGATGAGGGAGATCTCAGCTTTGTGGAGATCAAGAATGGCATTCATCAGTGATGGCAGTAGAGGGGAGGGTAATGATAAGAGGAGTTTAGACCATTTCTTTTCTCCTTCCTCATCATTCCTGTGGATTTTGATGCAAATGATGCATAACACAGGAAAGAAAGCATCTCCTACTTCCTCCTTAGAGAATCACTTCTGACCTTGGACAGAAAAGGGTCCACAAGAAGTAGACTATTCAGAGATTAAACTTATGTTCTGGAACTGTTTTTTTTTTTTTTTTAAAGATTTTATTTATTCATTTGACAGACAGAGATCACAAGGAGGCTGAGAGGCAGGCAGAGAGAGAGAGAGAGAGAGGAGGAATCAGACTCCCTGCTGAGCAGAGAGCCCGATGCAGGGCTCGATCCCAGGACCCTGGGATCATGACCCGAGCAGAAGGCAGAGGCTTTAACCCACTGAGCCACCCAGGCACCCCTGGATCTGTCTTTGAAAGACATGCATAGTATTATAAACCTTCTCTTGCTGCTTCTGGGAAGAATCAGGGAAGAAAAGGTGGAAGGGGATCTCCCTTTGCTCCAACTGGTAGAAGGTCCTAAAAGAGTGGAGGCTAGGCTACTGAGTGTGACAGTTTGACTTCAGAAATTTAGGGCTCCCCCCCTTGTTTGTTTTTCAAATTAGGGCAGTATATGATTAAAGACAGATAAGCAGAAGTGCCCTTGGTTTTCACTGGGAATAATTTTGTTATTTCAAATGTTCTGTAATGAAAAGTCTGTGTTAACTTTCCTTATACTATTTGTCCTGATTCTCCTCTTTCCAGACTTCCGGAATAAAGAGTATAGTTTTGAACCTTTCACCACTAGCTATGGAAGAGATCCTCCCTCAGGGAGAAGGAAAATGAGTGACAGACAGAAGCTTCTGAGACCAGATGTAAATCCCATCTGTGACATAGCCAAGCCTAACCCCTGACCCTTTGGTAGAAAAATGGGCTTTTAATTGAGCCCACACACAGAATAATGAAAAGACTAATATAAGTTCAAGATTAATGAAAGAAAGTAAAAATTTAGCAGGAGACAACCTAAGTTCTTCCCATTGCCCAAAACTTTTGAAATGACCTTTTCCTCATTTTAGAGAGTGGAGGGAATATAACACCTTGTCTTTATGGATCATAGACAAGAGCTCTCAGATTGTAAAACAGTAATTTGCAGTCAGTATTTACCTCAATATATTTATCTACAATGTTTCTATTTTTTACCCTTCTCTTTCCTACTCATCCCCCAAATGAGAGCATCAAGATTCCCCTCATCCTTGCAGGATTCCAACTTGAGTGTGGTTTAATCTTAGACCATGGTGTATGCACAAAGGAATATCAAATCCAAGAATCAAGTATTCTCTAGTCCCTTGTTCTGAATTCTCATGGTAAGACATATCTTTTCTTTAAAACAACACTGATGGCTTGTAAAATTAAAGAACTAAAACATGCTTAACAACCACCACCACCACCACCACCACCATAACCACCACAACAACAATAAGACCATTGGAAAGATAGAGGGCTCAAGGAAAAACTCTGTCCAGGGAAATCTTCCTCAGAGCTCATCCTGGCTCTAGGACGGTGTTACAACCCCAGGTGTCTACAGCAGGTATAGAGGAGAGTGTGGAGGCAGAAACAGCAGTGGAAGGGAGGCATACTGGGATGTGTAGGAGAGACCTGAGGGTTTTTCTTGTGTTTCAGTAGAAAATATGGAATTTCATTTCCATGGTCTAAGAAGAGTTGAGGCTTAGGGAAGAAAAGGGAATATATTCTATGTCTCACTTTACTTCTATCTTGGTAGAACAGCAAGGATTTTAGCCTGAGCAAAAGGTCAGCAGCACACCAGGTTCGTTCATTTGTTCCTTCCTTCTTTCCTTCCTTCCTTCCTTCTTCTCTCCCTCTCTCTTTCTCTCTCTCTTTCTTTCTTCCTTCCTTCCTTCCTTCTTTCCTTCTTCCTCTCTCTCTTTTTCTCTCTCTCTCTCTATTTCTTTTTAAAGATTTATTTGTTTATTTGAGAGAGAGGGGATGGGGGAAGGGCAGAAGGAGAAGGAGATTCCCCAGCAGACTACCTGCCGAGGATGGAGCCCAAAGCAGGGTTCTATCTCACGACTCCAAGATCATGACCTGGGCTGAAGTCATGAGTCCAGTGCCCAACTGATTGGGCCATCAAAGCATCCCAGCAGCACACCACGTTTCTGAAGGTGAAATTAATGTGGAATATTGGGCTGGACTCGGTTCTAGACAACCAATAAGTATATAAATCCTTTAAGGATATAGATTTATTTCTGAAATTATTATATATATGAATAATATGTAACATAAAATATATTTTGACCTAAGAGTGCAACATATGCATTTCTATTATCTTTGGAAAGTGAAAGACCTGTGTGTGTATTTGTGTGTGTGTGTGTGTGTGTGTGTTTAAATTCATCCATAAATAGGAGAAATGTTTTTACCAATGAGATATTTAGTAATGTCCAAGTTAAATCTCCATGTACTTTTCCTTTTAACTTTTCCTTTAGTTTCTCTATTCTAGATCTGTGGGATACCTCATGGTTACACAGAAATCCTTTCACTGTAGTTTCTGGTTCCTTCCCATCCTCGAATGATTCCCTGAAGGCTTTCTTCATAATGGGCTAAGTCTGACCTCTGACCTGTGAACAGAAATTTATACTCCTTGATGTGATCTCTGCATACATTATTCATTGGGCAACCCTAAACCTTAAATATTTTTTGTGTAGGAGCCCCACTTACATCCCTTCTTATGTCTAGTATATTTTAAATGGTTTCTTAATCTTCATTGTCTTTTTTTCTATTATATTGTTCATTTTACTTTTTTTTTTAATTATGCCATTCTAAGTGATCTGACTCTAATGGTCTCAAGACTTAATTCTTAAAATCCTCAGGGTCTGATGAGTTTATCTTTATTTCCCCAGTTCCCTGGGATATACATAATGAATTTTAGGAATAGAGAAGAAGAAAAATAGTTGATGTCTATGTTAGTTCTTTTTTCCTTCAGTCTCAAATTACAGAATCTATGAAAAGAGCCCAAGAAGCAAGTTCTGTGCAGAGTCACTTCTAAGAATATGGATTAAAAAGCAGGTGAAAGACGTTTGTATGGAGAAAGGGATGAATGGGAGGAGGAAGTGTTAAGGAGAATTTCAAGGCAGGAATGGAGCAATATATTCCAGTTTGGGGAGGGGGTTGGGGAGATGGGAATCCTCTCCAAAGTATCATGCTCTTTGGGTGAGGATAAATGACACAGCCCAGGTGGGAATGATCTTTAGGAACCCAGTGACTGAGAGCAACCCTGAAGTATGCCAGTTGGACAGGTTGATGTGAAGCAGACCCAAGTATAGCTGTGTGGGTGGAGCCAGTTGGTAAGAGACTGTTGGGTGATAAATTTGTAGAATACCCAAAGGCATTTGTCAGCTGACATAGCTGTTGTTAGGAAAATTTTCCAAGAATACCTCACTAGCGATGAGCACCTATAAGACTCGGGTCTTGGCTTCTAAATATCATTCTTTCACAGGGCGCTTTAGAGAAGTGGCTGACTCTGGGTGTAGGGCAGGAAGAATACAATGTGAACTTGGAGCATTTCTTGTACCAAAAAAGAAAGGAAGTGCTCAAAGAAGCAGGGAGATTATGTAAAGAACACAGAAGCCAGCTTGAAGGGGTTTCCACTGACCATATCTGGAAAATTTGGGTATCATAATGACCTTTGATAGTAATAGAGTATAGCTCAAAGAATAAAATAAAAATCCTTGAGTTCATACTTATATAAGTAAATGAATAAGTAAATAAATGGGGGAGAAGAGAATGCTCTTCTTTACAGTAGAATTCCAATTAATAAAGACAGAAAGACTGGTGGAGCTAGAAAATCAGCTTTTGGCAGTCACTATAGTAACAATTATTTCAGGCAGAAATCACCAATGACTCCTAAAACCAGAAGATGAAAGTATGATGAAAAACAATATGCTTACATTGTCTCAAAGAATCGCCCACAATATACTTATTAATTTTAAAGAAAAAAATAGTATTTTTACATGGAGAAAACTGCCATATGACACATGTGATACAGTTAACATCATCAGTAATGGGACACATAGACATTATGTGCCTCCTGAGAAGAACATAATAGCATTTATATGATATTTCTGACAACATTGCATTCTTGAATCTGGTCATGAGGGAGTATCAGACAAATCTAAATTAAGGGACAGTCTACAGATTAACTAGTTTGAACTCCTCAAGCTATTAAAGTTATGAAAGGCAAAAAAGAATAAAGAACTATATCAAATTAAAGAAGACTAGTACACCTGAAACTAATGATGCAACATTGTGTATCAATCATACTTCATTAAAAAGAAAGAAGAAGAAGAAGATAAAAAATATAAAACAACTAGCTTTAATCTGTAATCTGTGACCCAAATTTACTCCTGGACCATTTAAAGCACAGTGGTGGACAGTTGGCAAACTTCGTGTACGATCTGTCTATAAATTAGGTAATGATATAGGAATTAGTAATGGTTTTACATCAGTGTTAATTTCCTATTAATTTTGGCAACTGAAGTATGATAATGTATAAGAATATTTTATTTTAGGAAATGAAATGGAAGCATTTAGAGGTAAAGGGATATTTTGTCTAAAACTTAATTTCAAGTGTTTTGAAAAATAAATTATATGATAAATTATATGATAAAGCAAATGGGATAAAATAATATTTGAGAAATCTTGGTGTTGTATGTGAAAAATCTTTATGTTACTTTTAACACTTTCTTGGAAGTCTGAAATTATTTCCATATTAAGTTTCCCTATAAAGGTTATGAGGAGAGGTGGTTTTAAAAAAGAGTTAGCTCTGGAGCCACAGTTCATGTAGTTTTGCATGAGGTTGGGTGGGAGATTCCTTGGATAGCAGATGATATTAGGCTTTAAAGACAGGTTGCCCTGCCTACTGGGGAAGATTACATTGCTTTTACATTGCTTTAATAAAAACCCAAATGATTTAAAGAAAATAGGATAAAATTTACAAGTTCAACAACAAAAATATTAGTTTTAACAATGTGAATTGTGGATGAAAATGATTTGAAAAATGTCAGAGCAGTTTGCAGGCATGTATTGTTATCGGTGGGCTCTAACTTGTAATGTCCCGATGTACCCCTCACCTTATTATCATTAGTGCGATGTCTGGAGTCTGTCAAGTCAGACAGAAATGAGAAATATGCAGAATTCAGTCAGAAGTTATTTAAATAACACAGATTTGTAGTGAGAGCCCATGGCAAAATATGAAAAGGATTCAGAATGGAACCTGGCAGTAAATGGATTAGTTAAATCTAATTAAGTGCTGAAACAATTTTGGTGGGGATTTGTAGACTCAAATCAGACTGAAGAAATAGAAAATGTATAATTTCAATTCCTGGGGCTGTAAAACTGACCTATTTGTAGGGCACAGGCTTTGATTCCCTTTTGCCAGAACAGCTCTAGAAAAGGGTTAGCCTTGTCCATTAGTGGCCTGTGGAAAGTCAATCCTGGCCAAAGCCTTTGGAGAACAAGCAACCTTGCTATGCCAAGATAGTCATCCCAATTCACTTGAAATAACAAATTCCAACTTGCTTCCTTTAGTATACAAAATAAATCTCACCCAAGGGAAACATGGGTTAATCTTAGAGATAATGATTTAAGTCAAAGCCAAGCCATAATATTAATAATTTTCTGTTAATTTAACTGGAATTGATACACACTTACTTGGATTTGAAGAAATTTGAATATATTATAAACACATGAGCTTTGTGATTTCAATTTAAGATATGTAATTCAGTAGCTGATTCAGACTTATGATTTTTAAGTTGAAATGCATAAAATATTGCACTAAGTTTGTAAGTAGTATTCAGTATTTAGGAGACCTTAGAATTCATTGTATTTTAAATTTAGTATATTGAGCTTAGTTGAATTTTTAAGTGCCTGGAAGGATTTTCCTTATGGTGGTATTTAAAATATTATTTTAAATATATGATTATATTAAGTATGTAATGTAGCAAAAAAAATTAGGAGAGATCTTTGTTTTTAAAGATTTTATCTTATTTTTTTAGGGAGAGAGCATGAGTCGGGAGGGAGGAGGGGCAGAGGAAGAAGGAGAAGCAGGCTCCCTGCTGAGTAGGAAGCCCCATGTGGGTCTTGATCCCTGGATCCTGGGATCATGACCTGAGCAGAAGGTGGATGCTTAACCGACTGAGGCACCCAGGCACTCCTAGGAGAGATCTTAAGTTTATAAAAGAACCAAACATTACTGAATTGCTGAATGAGTTCTAGTAGTTTGGGGGTGGAGTCTTTTGGGTTTTCCATATTAAGTATCATGTCATCTGCGAAGAGGAGAGTTTGACTTCTTCATTGCCAATTTGGATACCTTTTATTTTTCTTTGTTTTCTGATTGCTGTTGCTAGGACTTCTAGTACTATGTTGAACAAGAGTGGCGAGAGTGGGCATCCTTGTTGTGTTCGTGATCTCAAAGGGAAGGCTGTCAGCTTTTCCCCATTGAGGATGATATTCGCTGTGGGTTTTTCATAGATGGATTTTATGAAGTTAAGAAATGTTCCCTCTGTCCCTATACTTTGAATGGTTCTAATCAGGAACGGATACTGTATCTTGTCAAATGCGTTTTCTGCATCAATTGAGAGGACCATGTGGTTCTTCTGTCTTCTCTTATTGATTTGTTCTATCACATTGATTGATTTGCAAGTGTTGAACCACTCCTGCATCCCATGGATAAATCCCACCTGGTCATGGTGGATAATCTTTTTAATGTACTGTTGGATCCTGTTAACTAGGATCTTGTTGAGGATTTTAGCATCCATATTCATCAGGGATATTGGTTTGAAATTCTCCTTTTTGGTGGGATCTTTGCTTGCTCTGGGGATCAGGGTAATGCTGGCTTCATAAAAAGAAGTCTGGAAGTTTTCCTTCTGCTTCAGTTTTTTTGAAACAGCTTCAGGAGTATAGGTATTATTTCTTCACTGAATGTTTGGTAGAATTCCCCAGGGAATCCATCAGGTCCTGGGCTCTTGTTTTTTGGGAGGTTTTTGATCACTGCTTCAATCTCGTTACTAGATATTGGTCTATTCAGGTTGGCAATTTCTTCCTGATTCAGTTTTGGAAGTTTATAGGTTTCCAGGAATGCATCCATTTCATCTAGGTTGCTTAGCTTATTGGCATATAACTGTTGATAATAATTTCTGATGATTGTTTCTATTTCCTTGGTGTTAGTCATGATCTCTCCCTTTTCATTCATAATTTTATTAATTTGGGTCCTCTCTCCTTTTGGATTAGTTTGGCCAGTGGTTTATCGATCTTATTGATTCTTTCCAAAAACCAGCTTCTAGTTTTGTTGATGCATTCTGCTGTATCTCTAGTTTCTGTCTCACTGATCTCTGCTCTAATCTTGATTATTTCCCTTCTTGAGTGTGGGGTTGGCTTAATTTGTTGTTGATTCTCCAGTTCTTTAAGGTATAAAGAGAGCTGGTGTATTCTGGATTTTGCAATTTTTTTGAGGGAGGCTTGGTTGGCTGTGTATTTCCCCCTTAGGACTGCCTTTGCTTTATCCCATAGGTTTTGGACTGAAGTGTCTTCATTCTCCTTGGTTTCCATGAATTGTTTAAGTTCTTCTTTGATTTCCTGGTTGATCCAAACATTCTTAAGCAAGGTGGTCTTTAGCTTCCAGGTGTTTGAATTCCTTCCAAGCTTTTTCTTGTGGTTGAGTTCCAGTTTCAAAGCATTGCGGTCTGAGAATATGCAGAGAATAATCTCAATCTTTTGATATCAATTGAGTCCTGATTTGTGACCCAGCATTCTGGAGAAAGTTCCATATGCAATTGAGAAGAATAAGTATTTTGTTGTTTTAGGGTGGAATGTTCTGTATATATCTATGAGATCTATGAGGTCCATCTGGTCCAATGTGTCATTCCACCCCCAAACAACTAGAACTTATACAGCAATTCAGTAATGTGGCAGGATACAAAATCAATGTACAGAAATCAGTTGCTTTCTTATACCCTAACAATGGAAATACAGAAAGGGAAATTAGAGAATCAATTCCATTTACTACAGCACCAAGAAGCATAAGATACATCGGAATAAACCCAACAAAAGAGGTAAAGGATCTGTACTCAAGGAACTACAGAACACTCATGAAAGAAATTGAAGAAGACACAAAAAGATGGAAGACCATTCCATGCTCATGGTCAGAAGAATAAACATTGTTAAAATGTCTATACTGCCTAGAGCAATCTATACTTTCAATTCCATTCTGATCAAAATTCCACCAGCATTTTTCAAAGAGGTGGAACAAACAATCTAAAATTTGTGTGGAACCAGAATAGACCCTGAATTGCTAAGGAAATGTGGAAAAAGAAAAACAAAACTGAGGGCATCACGTTTCAAGCTTTACTACAAAGCTGTGATCACCAAGACAGCATGGTACTGGCACAAAAACAGATACATAGACCAGTGGAACAGAGTAGAGAGCTGAGATATGGACCCTCAAATTTATGGCCAAATAGTCTTTGACAAAGCAGGAAAAAATATCCAGTGGAAAAAAGACAGTCTCTTCAATAAAAGGTGATGGGAAAATTGGACAGCTCTGTGTAGAAGAATGAAACTTCACCATTCTCTTACACCATACACAAAGATAAACTCAAAATGGATAAAAGACCTCAAATTGAGGCAGGAATCCATCAGAATCCTAGAGGAGAACATAAGCAGTAACCTCTTTGACATCAGCCACAGCAACTTCTTTCAAGATATGTCTCCAAAGGCAAAGGAAACGAAAGTGAAAATGAACTCTTGGGACTTCATCAAGATCAGAAGCTTCTGCACAGAAAAGGAAATAGTCAACAAAACAAAGAGGCAACCCATGAAATGCGAGAAGATATTCACCAATGACAGTACAGACAAAGGGCTGATATCCAAGATCTATAAAGAACTCCTCAAACTCAACACACACGAAACAGATAATAACGTCAAAAAATGGGCAGAAGACATGAACAGACACTTCTCCAAAGAAGACATACAAATGGCTAACAGACACATGAAAAAAATGTTCATCATCACTAGCCATCAGGGAGATTCAAATTAAAACCACATTGAGATACCACCCTACACCAGTTAGAATGGCCAAAATTAATAAGACAGTAAACAACATGTGTTGAGAGATGTGGACAAAGGGAGCCCTCCTACACTGTTGGTGGGAATGCAATTTAGTGCAGCCACTTTGGAAAACAGTGTGGAGATTCCTTAAGAAATTAAAAGTAGAGCTTCCCTATGACCTTGCCATTGCACTACTGGGTATTTACCCCAAAGATACAGATGTAGTGAAAAGAAGGGCCATTTGTACCCCGATGTTCATAGCAGCAATGGCCACAGTTGCCAAACTATGGAATGAACCAAGATGCCCTTCAATGGATGAATGGATAAAGAAGATATGGTCCATATATACTATGGAGTATTATGCCTCCATCAGAAATGATGAATACTCAACTTTTGTAGCAACATGGACGGGACTGGAAGAGATTATGCTGAGTGAAATAAGTCAAGCAGAGAGAGTCAATTACCACATGGTTTCGCTTATTTGTGGAGCATAAAGAATAACATGGAGGACATGGGGAGATAGGAGAAGTGAGTTGGAGGAAATTGGAGGGGGAGACGAACCATGAGAGACTGTGGACTCTGAGAAACAAAGTGAGGGTTTTAGAGGGGAAGGTGGTGGGAGGTTGTGTGAGCCTGGTGGTGGGTATTATGGAGGGCATGTATTGCATGGAGCATTGGGTGTGGTGCATATACAATTCTGAAACACTGAAAAGAAAAAAAAATAAAAATTAAAAAAAGGAACCAAACAGAATTGATTAAAGATTAATCAAATATTTGATTTGACTTTCAAGAGTGATTGTTAAAATTAATCATTTTATTTTCTTCCAATTTCATTAAGATTGAAAAACAACATTATATTATTTTAGGGTGTACAATATAATGATTTTATATATACATAAAAATGATTACCACAACTTATAAATAGAATAAATCTTGTAAATTGAATTTAAAAGCTTAAGGAAAAATTTTTGACTTGGTAATATTAATAAACAACATTCATTAGGAAAAAAACCCTGAATTAAAGTAGCAATTCAAAAAACTACATTGATACCTACAATAAATTTCATATAGATAAATTTGAGGAATTTTATCTTTGAAATGAAAAGTAAAATTATAAATAAAACATTAACAATAATGAACTGAAATACCCACAAAAATATTTAAAGATATGGGCACCTGGGTGGCTCAGTTGGTTAAGCAACTGTCTTTGGCTCAGGTCATGATCCTGGAGTCCTAGGATTGAGTCCCACCTCAGGGTCCCTGCTTGCCAGGGTGTCTGCTTCTCCCTCTGACCTGTCCCCTCTCATGTTCTCTCTCTCTCAAATAAGTAAATAAAATCTTTAAAAAAGAGTATTTAAAGTTATATAATCTATACCAAATGTGCAAATGAAATTTTTTATTGGTGAAACAAGATATAAAACACATGAAAAATGTACATAAATACATCGTTGTTTCATCAAATCTAGGTTTTATCCCTCATTAGTCATATTGAAAATAAGCAAGGACTAGATAAGATTATAACCTAGATATAATAATATGCATCATTATCATTCAGAAATGTGGAATTCTGGCATAGATAAAGTGTATGGAAATCAAGAAAACGGATACCAGGTAAGTCCTACATCAAATTCATGTAGTACATCTTGGGGGAAAATTATTTTTTGGTAATGAAGTCACTACTTTTACATGAAATAACAAAACACAGACTTAAGGTGAAATTTATGTACTATTGAGCATGCACTTTAAAAGGGAAAACAGAAAGGATTAGAATCAAGGAAATATAGCAACTCTTACAGAAGGCTAATTCTAAAATCAGGACAGAAGGAAATTCCTTTAAAAAAGTATACAAAATGGATGAATGTATTAGTTAGGAGGTAGATTAAGCTGTATGTTAAAAAAACTCCAAATTACAGTGGATTAGACCCATGTTATTTCTAACTGATCTACAGTCCCATGTTAGGTAGACCAGGGCTGGTTCAGTAGTTCTGTTCTCCTCTCATAGCTTCTCCAGAGACCCAAGCTCCTTCTATTTGTTGCTTCATGTCCCTGGATATTGCTGTCACCCACATGGCCAATGATATTTTGCTGCCAAATGTACATTCTAAGGAGTAGGTGGGAGGAGGCCAGAAAAGAGAAGCCCCCTCCCTTTCAAAACACAATCTAGCAGTGGTGTGGGGCACATCACTTCTACTCATATCCCATTGGCCAGAACTTAGCTGCATGGGCAAACCAAAGTGGACAAAAGGCCGGGAAATATAATTTTTATGCCAGTGGCCATGAGCCCAGCAAAAATTCTATTGCAGTGGAAGAAGGGAAGAATGAGTATTTGGGAACCATTAGCAGTGTCTACGTTAGTGAGCAATCTGAGTTGAAAAAGGAAGATGCCATCAAGACCATTGGATTCTGAGAACCATGTTGCTAGATTTCCCAGAATAGTGCCCTAAATTGGGAATGGAGATGAAAAGGGGATTTCTGATGATTTTTTTTTATCATATTCACGCTCTTAGAGGCAGAATTGGCCTGTGTTTCTACTAAGAAGTGACATCTATTCTGAGGGTTATAAAATTACAACCATTTCTGTGTAGATGGAAGCCTGCCATTTTGAGAGAAAAACCAATACATCCACAGCCTGCATATGGGATTAAGATAGCGTCCAGCAACTATGGTGTCAGTTCTGAGTGTGGCTCTGAGGAAGGGAGGAGATGATTGATTTTATTTCATTAGAACCTTCTGAATGAGACTGAGAGGGAAAAAGAATGTGTCATCATTGAAGAGTCATTTTTTAGAGAATGAAGAAGGAATTTTGTTTGAAATAGTAAAAACAGCAAATATTTAATATGTCTTAGGAATTGTTTAGAGGCTAGCCTAAATTCATTTAATTCTCACAGTAATTACGATTTAGGTATCATTATTATTTTCATTTATAGATGGGGTAAACAGGGCACTGAGTTATTAATTAATTTGCTCAAGGTCACATGCGGTTGAAACTGGGATTTGAAATAGGCATTTGACTGCAGTTATCAGTGTGTGTAACTGCCATACTGTGCTATCTCAGCAGCTGTTTCTTAAGAAGGGAGATTATCTCATGGGAATCCCAGACCAGTCTGTGCATAGTTCAGTGTTGGGAAACATGGTTGTTGCACATAGAGTGTGCACTAGAGTAAGAACTTGATTATGAGTTAACTGGGGGAACATGAGAATGAAGGAGTTACAGAAGAAACAATTACACATTAAAGGATGTAAACTGTCCACCCTATAGCAAGGAGTATTGAACCCAAGTTCAGAGAGCCTGAGCAGCATGACCAGATGTTTCAGTCATTTCCTTTTTCACTAATTCAAACGGTGCACTTAGAAAATTTTAGTTTTGTTACTTCTCTGTGCCTCAATATTTGCATCTGTAGAGATAAACAGCTCTTTTCCCCACAGGTGTGTTTTAGTAGGAGTAAAAGCTTGAAAGTCTTTGGAGATTTTAATTATAGCATTTAAAGTAATTACTCTAAGAATAGTAGTCCCTCCTTATCTGAGACTCCTCTTTGTTTTACCCAGTTTATTACCTATGGTCAACAGAGATCCAGAAGCACATGGTCATCCTTTCGAAGAATCAGCAGAAGGTCAGTAGTAGCCTAACTATGTCACAAGCCTACATTGTTCATCTCACTTCTCACATCACGTATCATCTCACATCCTCACAAGAGGGGTAGGTATAGTGTAGGGGTGGGCATAGTACAGTAAGATACTTAGTGTGCACATTCATGTAATTTTATTACAGTGTACTAATTGTTCTATTTTATTATTAGCTGTTTTTGCTCATCTCTTACTGTGCCTGATTTATAAATTAAACTTTATCATGAGTTTGTATATACAGGCAAAAACATAGCATTATATAAAGCTCAGTACTCTCTGTGGTTTTGGGCATCCGCTGGGGATCTTGGAATGTATCCCCTGCAAATAAGGAAGACTACTGTAGTTATATTAGCTAATGGTAAGGAAGAGATTGCCCAAATAAACACATCTGTGTTTGATAAATTCCAGAAGACAAGGCAAAAGCATGCCACAATGAAGAGATGAACAAAGAATGTAGAAAGGCGTGCTTCTTACTACTACCAGGACTGCTAGTTGTTCAGTGATTTGGTTGATGAGGCTTGGAACATGAGGACAGTCTGTCTTCAAACTTTCTAAGCATGTAATCAAGGTTGTTGATAACTTGTTGGCCTTCATACTTAAGATAACAAACAGGAAGTTACCACAACCCCTACTCAGGAAAGCTCTGAGTGTGATAGCGCCAAGCTCTCTGGTTTTTCTTGAAACTGTTGGCACTGAAACATTTGGGAGCTGGTTGGCTTGGGGTTGAGGCAGTTATGCATGATTTAGAGGAGTCTTCCTCTGTGTGTGGATATTTAGCTGTGTGGCAGGTGGCATTGCCAAGTGGTGAGCCTGGAGATCTGGGGTCCTTGACCTTGATTTCTGGTCTCTCCCATCAGACAGGTGACCTTGAATAAGTGACTCATCCTCTTTAAACTTTAGTTTCTCTGTCTGTGAAATGAAGATAAGAGGCCCTACTTCTTAAAATGGCTAGGAGTATTAGAGGAGCATGTGAAGTGCTTAGCTCATAATAAGTGCTCAAATCATGCTGGCTGTTATTTTTAATATTCATTTTTATTTTTATTTTAAGTATTAATATTTAATTACTCTGAGGGGACCAAGGACCAATTTCATTGGCATTAGATTCTAATGAACTCTATTACCACTTTGGAAATAAGACTAATCAACATGTTGAAGAATGGCCCAAAGTTTTTGCCTACCTCCTATGCACTTAGTAGGGGCTACAGTGAGCTTGTGGTAATAGTAGCTACCCATGTGTCTTCCATGAGCATTTGCAAAAGTAAGATGAATTACCCAAACTGTGGCAAAGCCACAGTTGTACCTACTGCAAGACCAAGAAGTAGGAATGTGAGTTAGCTAAAGCAATCCATGGCACATGTTGAGAAATAGAGTATCTTGATCCTTCTGAGAAAATTCTGCAAATGTTCTGCTATAATTGTATGTAAATCTGAGACTTGGCACCAGCATAATTCCGTTTAGCAAATGTGTCTAAATAAATTGATCTGCCTTGTCTAAGACAGAAAGGGTATCTCCGACCATTAGTATTCTGCCCCTGGGTTGGTTTTTTTCCAGCCTTGTGTAATTCCAGGCAACACGCCATTGTTCCAAATGCATTTCTGATTGATTTTCTGCCTAACAACTGACAACTTAACTTTTCAGCAGGCGGTCTGAGCTCAGGCCTCCTTTTTAATGCTTCAGAGTGTAATATGATCCTGATGGATGGTTCTGAAGAACAACTGGCTTTTGTGATGAAAAAGAAAGTGTAGGACTTGGTTTCCAAACACACAGGGATTTCTTCCATATGGATTACATTATTATAAATTAGAGAAGGGTAGGGGCGAGGAAGAGGGTGGTTGCTTTTATGAGAAAGGTCAGGATTTAGTTCTATTATCATATTTTTGCTTCTAATTTAAAGAATGCTGTTCCCACTTGACTTCACTGATTTAAGAATGTTCTTGATGGAAGTAGTGTCATAATCTACTGGATTCCTCATGTAACTTCACAAAAGGTATTTAAAATCCCATTTTAGAACCTGATTTTAACCAGGTATCAACAGTCAGAATTCCCTTAGTTTGTATTTTGTTTTAAATAGATATGATTCTAGAGATTTGACTCTAATTAAGTAGGCTACTGTGGGCACCTGAGGGTTTCTCCAACAAGCAGTTGTGTTTGGTATTTGCATCTGAGTCATTCCTGAGGGATGGAAACTTCTTGGACATACCTCCAAGTCAATCAAAAGGATTACCAGGATGTTAATCCCAAATATTTAATCCCCAGCTGTTAGTAAAAATGTATGAGCTATGGTTTTAAATGACCACAGTTGAGTGACACTTTGATTTTCACTCAAGCTTCTTTTGAGTGGCAGATGGTATTGCAGTTAGTTTGACTATAAGTGCACCAGAGTCTGGGTTCTACTTGGGTGGTAAACCTAGGAGGATCTATATAGTGACAACCTCACATTAATTGGTACCAATGGATATGCATAGAGAAGTCTAATGTTCCATTTCTGTGGCCTTGTTTATGTTGCTTCCCAGGTCAGGACAGCTTTCCCCCATTTTCTTTCCATTTCTGAATCCTTCCAAGTCCATGTCATAATCTATGTGAGGTCCTTCTGGTTACTTTGGCCCCAGTGACCTCTTCTATTTCTTACCTCTTAATGTATTTGTGGTATATACCATCCAACTGTTTATAATTATATTATGTTTCATATATTTCTTTATTGATATGTGTACATTGGCTCTCCCTCTTTTAACTACAGTTCCTTGAGAGTAGGGACATTATTTTATTCTTCCTTATAACTTCCTTCTCTCCTTGATAGTGTTCAGCTCAGTGCCAAACATCCAGAAATTAACTAGACATTTCCATATGACTTAAAACATAACATTAGAAAACTTTTGAACAATATCAATAACTTGATAGTGTACATTTTAAACCATTATCGGATGACATCTTACTTGGAAATGAACACTTTCATTGGGTAACTTGTATATTCATGTGGGAAGACAGCCAGATAGGCTGTGGAGAAGGATGGAGAATGAATTTCACCTATGTGTTGTCCCCATTTTCCCAAATCTCTTGGAGCAGACATAATAGATCAATCAGAGGAAGCAGATACCTCATTTGGTATTTCAACAGAGAGAATTTAGCATAAGAAACTGGTTAAATGATTGTTGGAAAATGGAAAAAACAGAGAGGGACACTAGAATATGGCAGAGGTAGTAACTGTAAGAAGCAATCCCACCCTAGCACTGGGTGAACCGAAGGAAGAGGGTGGGGTAATGAGAACCTAGAAAGTGAGAGAAGAGGTCTCACAAAACTGCACTCCAATCTCAGAGGAGACAAGGTGAGATGGTCTGAGGATGCCAAAAAAGATAATGGAGACTGAAGTCATTTGCCTTTCCAGGACAAAAAACCATTGCTGAGAGATGCTGACAGAAACAGCAAGTAAACAGGAAGACTAAGACCTTTCTTCTCGTCTCCCAGATTCCATCTAGTGCCCATATTGGTAAGACCCTATCAGGAACAGCTGGCAAAGGAGGAACATAGTTTTCAGAATCCCAGCCACAGCACCAAAGTAGAGCAAAGCAACATGGATTTGAAACTGAGCGTTAACAGCTCCATAACTGGTAGACATGATAATAATACATGTTGACTTCCTACCTTTTGAGAAGGTGAGGAAGATGATAAGGATATTAGAGACACATCTGAAGCACAGGTTCTTCAGTGTTTGCTAGAACCCAAAGGCAAGGATGTGGGAGCAGCAGTTACTTGGCCTTTTGCTGACAGCCCAGGTTGGCCATACAAGGTGTCATCAGAGGTAGCTCTAAGCTCCATTCTACCTCCTTTTCCCCCCTTTAATGAAAATGACCTTCCATGCCTAATCTTTGGAGCTTTCCTTAGGTTTAAAGCATGCATATTCTGCCGCTTCAGTAGCCTCCGGTGTTTGTGGCACCTTCTGTACTTTTCCTGGAGAGAATGTGGTAGAAACACAGAGGTGACACTTTCGGCATGTTACTCTAATCTGGAGGAGCTCTGGCCGATTAAATCAAATGTTAACATTTCCTGAAATTCAACTATTAGAGAATCCTATTAATAGCTACTTAGGATTGGCTCCAACAGGGAAACACACTCTGGGAAGTATGATTATTCCTTCATTATGATTTACCGACTTCATATAGAATGTGATACCTTTATTAGAGGAAGGAACTCTTTTTACATTAAAATAAATCCACATTAGAGAAAACATCTATTGTGAGTATATAATATATATATAATAAGTTCAAACACGCCACATAAGTTTCTGGGTAGAACTCTCCAGACAGTGAGGAGTTTGGAGCTGTGATACTATGGTAGGGTCTTGCACATAGTGGACACACAAATTAATGCATGTTTGTGGATGATTTGTGTCTACACTGAGCACACTGCTGCCACTGTGGGCACTGTTCCAGTTAAGAAACTGTCAATTGTTTCAGTTTCTGAAGGAATCTTGGTGGGAATTTCTTAATAATGGAAGTGTACTCCTCCACGGTGAAAAATCACCCTGTATTTATGTTTTCTAGGGTTGAAACTTTAGCATAATGGCCTTATATTCAATCAAATGGTTACCATGTATAAAGCACTATTTTAAATTCCTTCATGTATTAGGTCATTTAATTCTCACAACTTTAAGAAAAAAAATTTTTTTAAATTAATCTCCATTTTGTGACTAAGGAAACTTAATTAGAGAACAATTAACATTTCCAAGGTGGCAGAGTCAGGATTCAAACCCAGGCCCTGTGGCCTGAAAGCCCACAGACTTACATGCTGTGCCACATTGCCTCACGGGACTGCCAAGTTCATATTGTTAGCAAGGAGACTGCTACACTAAAAGACAGAGTTATGGGGTGCCTGGGTGGCTCAGTTGGGTTAAAGCCTCTGCCTTCGGCTCAGGTCATGATCTCAGGGTCCTGGGATTGAGCCCCACATCGGGTTCTCTGATCAGTGGGGAGCCTGCTTCCTCCTCTCTCTCTGCCTGCCTCTCTGCCTACTTGTGATCTCTGTCTGTCAAATAAATTAAAAAAATCTTAAAAAAAAAAAGACAGAGTTATACAGGAAAAATTTACCAGTTACTCCTGGAAGAATGTCCAGTGTGTTCAGGTTTCAGAACACACCGGTACTTTTTTCTTTTCCCTTTTTTTTTTTTAATATTGTTCTATTTATTTTAGAGAGAGAGTCAGGGGAGGGGCAGAGGGAGAGGGAAAAAAGACCTCCAGCAGACTCCCTGCCCAGCACAAAGCCCAATGCAGGGTTTGATCTCAAGACCCTGAGATCATGTCCTGAGCCGAAATTGAGGGTGGGACACTTAACCAAATGAACTAGGCACGTCCATGCTGATACTCTTGAAGGTGATTCTTCTATCTGAGAAGGAAGAAGAGGAAGGAATAATGGAACAATTGAGCACTCACTATATAAATAAGTCTGTGTTGGGCATTCCACATATCCCAAAAATTGGAAATCATTGGACACATTTTTCAGATAAGAGACTGGGAGGCTCAGAGACAGTAGTAACTTGACCAAATTATTGAATTAGTAAGTGACAGAGCTGATATTTGATACTATTGATCTTGAATACTTATGTTCTAGACACTCTTAACACTGAGTTTCTTTCAAAAATTATTTAAACCTTTGACAATATTGGTGATGGAGACAAGATGGTGGAAGAGTAGGGGACTTCATTTCTTTTGGAGTCCCTTGAATTTAGCTAGATAACTGTCAAATTATTCTGAACACCTATGAATTCAACCTGAGATGTAAGAAAAGAATTGCTGGAATTCTACAAATGGAAAAGCAACCACTTTTTGCAAGGTAGGAGGTACGGAGAATTGAATCAGGGGGATATATTTGAAGATAAATGGTGGGAGAAGGAGCTTCCATAAGCTGGCAATGGGAAAGTGTTATTGCCCTGAAGCACAAAATCAGAACATTTAGAAGTCTGCTTCAATGGGAGTTGTCCCTGCCTGAAAGGTGCTCAGGTGACAAAGTGGGGCAGAATCCTAGATGGGAGAGTGTGGTCTCAGGATCACCATGGTCACATGAAGATGGGAGTGACTGAGCCAACAGGGCTCCCAAACATTGGAGTGGGGAAGTTGGCTATGGTCAGTGAGCTGGGAGTGGGGTCTCAGCTCAGTTTGTCATAAAGTGCAACCTATGGCATGATCTGGCAACTGCTGTCTGTGTGGGGGCCCTGCAAAGGGCAGAAATGTGGTAACCCTCCTTTCTCCCCCAGGAGGATTGGTGCAACTACACACTGTAGGAATGCAGAGTTTGGCATACACGAAAGTGAAGACTGCTTTTCACTGAGGGTTTACTAAAGAGAGGGGGCCATGATATTTTACCTCCAGGGCTGGAGATCAGTATATGGTCATTTTTATTTTCTCCTCTAAAGCCTCCAGGGAACAAAAGCCACATGAACAACCCAAATCAGCTTACACTGAGCCCATCCCCCTGGCAAAAGGCAGTGTAATTCTTTCCAGTCAAATACACCTAAAAATGAGTGCAGCAGTCCCCTCCCCCAGAAGACCAGCTGGAACATCAGGGGAACAGCAGGTTTACCAAGCACACTGAACTGCACAACTCCAGCACTGGGGAAAAATAGTATATAGAATTTGAGGTTTTTTGTCATGATTCTTTTATCTTTCCATTTAAAACTTTCCTTTCCTTTTTTTCCTTTTCAACTAGTTTCTTATTTTATCAACTCGTTTTTAAGTCTTTTTTAAACTTTCAGTTTTACATTTATATTTTATAGATATATTCTTCACTTTTGGCTTTCTTTCACAGTATTCAATTTTATATATATATATATATATATATATATATATATATGTAAATTTTGCTTTTTTTTAAAAACAATTTTTGAATTTAATGTCTTCTAAAAAAAATAGACCAAAATACATCCAGAACCAAGTGGAGCTCTCTGTTTTGTCCACCTGGGAGATTATATTCTCTCCTTTTATTCTTTCTTTTTCTTTTCTTTTTTGGTTTCTGATCTTTTCAGATTAGTCTAGTGTGTTTTTAGCTTGGGCTTTGGTTGATATTTTTGGTATTACTCTCTGCCACAGATCTAGTCGATATGGATATAAGTAAAATGTGAGAGCTGGAATTCAGGATGATTATACAGTTACAAGCTTAGCTTGAAAAAAGCATAAAAAACACTAGAGATCTCTTAATACAGAAATAAAATCTAATCAGGCTGAAATTAAAAGTGCTTTAACTGCGATGCAGTCTAAATTGGATGCTCTAACAGCTAGGGTAAATGAGAAAGAAGAGAGAGTCAATGATGGAAAAGAAGGATGCTGAGGAAAAAAAGAAAAACAGCTATTGGACTATGAGTGGAGGATTCAAGAAATCAATGATACTTAAAGCAAAACAATATTAGAATTATTGGGGTCCCAGAGGAAGAAGAAAGAGAGAGAGGGACAGAAGTTATATTTGAGCAAATCATAACTGAGAACTTCCCTAATCTGGGGAAAAAAACAGGTATCCAAGTGCAAGAGGTAGAGAGAACTCCTCTCAAAATCAATAAAAATAGATTAATAGCCCAACATATAATAGTGAAGCTTGCAAATCTTAGAGATAAAGAGAAAATCCTGAAAGCAGCTCAAGGCAAGAGCTCCTTAACCTACAATGGTAGAAATATAAGACTGGCAGAAGACCTATTCACAGAGACCTGGCAGGTCAGAAAGGCCTGGCATGATACATTGGGGGTGCCAAATGAGAAAAAGATGCAGCCAAGAATACTTTTTCCAATAAGGCTGTCATTCAGAATGGAAGGAGAGAACAAACAAACTAAAATAATTTGTGATAATTAAATCAGCCCTGTAAGAAATATTAAAGGGGAAGAGAGAAACAAAAAGTAACATAGACCAGAAAGAAAGAGACAGTCTGTAAAAATAGGGACTTTACAGGTAATACAATGGTACTAAATTTATATCTTTCAGTAATTACTCTGAATGTAAATGGGATAAATGCTCTAATCAAAAGACAAAGGGTATCAGATTGGATATAAAAAGCAAGAGACATCCATATGCTGTCTACAAGTCTCATTTTAGACTGAAAGACACATCCAGATTGAAAGTAAGTAGTGGAGAGCCATTTATTATGCTAGTGGACATCAAAAGAAAGCTGAGGTTGCAATCCTCACATCAGACAAATTAGATTTTAAACTGAGGACTGTAGTAAGGGATGAAGAGGGACACTATATCATACTTAAAGGCTCTATCCAACAAGAAGATATAACAATTATAAATATTTATTTTCCTAACTTAGAAGCAGCCAATTATATCAACCAATTAATAACCAAATTAAAGAAATACAGTGATAATAATACAGTAATAGTAGGGGATGTCAACACCCCACTCACAGCAGTGGACAAATCTAAACAGAAGATCAATAAAGAAACAAGGACTTCTAATGACACACTGGACCAGATGGACCAGAGCATTCCTTCCTACAGCAATGGAATACACATTCTTCTTGAGTGTGCACGGAACATTCTCCAGAACAGATCACATGGTGGGTCACAAATTAGGTCTCAACCAATACCAAAAGATTTTTGGAGTTTTTCCCTGCATATTTTTGGACCACAATGCTTTGAAGCTTGAGCTCAATCACAAGAGGAAATTTGGAAGGAATTCAAACACTTGAAGGTTAAAGAGCATCCTATTACAGAATGAATGGGTCAATCAGGAAATTAAAGAAGAATTTAAAAAATTCATGGAAACAAATGAAAATGAAAACATAACTGTTTAAGATGTTTGGGATACAGCAAAGGCAGTCCTAAGAAATACATAGCAATACAAGTCTTTCTCAAAAAATTAGAAAAGTCTCAAATACACAAGCTAATCTTACACCTAAAGGAATTACAGAAAGAATAGCAAATAAAGCCTAAACCAAACAGGAGAAATAGAATAATAAAGATTTGAACAGAAACCAATGAAGTAGAAACCAAAAGAACAGTAGGACAGATCAATGAAACTAGAAGCTGGTTCTTTAAAAGAAGTAATAAGATTGATAAACCCCTAGCCAGACTTATTAAAACGAAAAGAGAAAGGACCCACATTAATAAAATCATGAATGAAAGAGGAGAGATCATGGCCAATACCAAGGAAATACAAACAATTTAAGATATTATGAGAAACTATATGCCAACAAATTAAGCAATCTGGAAGAGATGGATGCATTTCTGGAAACTTTAAACTACCAAAACTGAAACAGGAAGAAATAGAAAACCTGAACAGATCCATATCCAGCAAGGAAATGGAAGCAGTAAGCAAAAATCTCCCAATGAAAAAAAATCTCCCAGTCCAGGGCTGGATGGCTTCCCAGGGGAGTTCTACCAAACATTTAAAGAATTAATATCTATTCTTCTGAAGCTGTTTCAAAAAATAGAAATGGAAGGAAAACTTTCAAACTCATTCTATGAGGCCAGCATTACCTTGATCCAAAAGCCAGACAAAGACCCCACCAAAAGGAGAATTACAGACCAATATCCCTAATGAACATGGATGCAAAAATTCTAGCCAATACAATCCAACGGTACATAAAGGGATTATTCACCAAGACCAAGTGGGATTTATTCCTGGGCTGCAGGGGTGGTTCAACATTTGCAAATAAATCAGTATGATACATCACACTGATAAAAGAAAGGACAAGAACTATATGATCCTCTCAATGGCTGCAGAAAAAGCGTTTGACAAATTACAACATCCTTTCTTGATTAAAAATCTCCAAGTGTAGGGACAGAGGGAGCATACCTCAATATCTTAAAAGTCATCTATGAAAAACCTACAGTGAATATCATTCTCAATGGGAAAAAACTGAGATCTTTTCCCCTAAGGTCAGGAACATGACAGGGATGCCCACTTTCATCACTGTTGTTCAATGTAGTACTAGAAGTCCTAGCCTCAGCAATAAGACAATAAAGAGAAATAAGAAGCATTCAAATTGGCAAAGAAGAAGGCAAACTCTCACTCTTTGTGGATGACATAATACTTGATGTAGAAAACCCAAAAGACTCCACCCCAAAATTGGTAGAACTCATACAGCAATTTGGCAAATGGCAAGATATATAATCAATGCATAGAAATCAGTTGCATTTCTACACACTAACAATGAGACAGAAGAAAGAGAAATTAAGGAATCGATTCCATTTATAATTGCATCAAAACACATAAAATACCTAGAATAAACCCAACCAAAGAGTTAAAGTTTCTTTACTCTAAAAACTACAGAACACTTATGAAAGAAATTGAGAAAGACACAAAGAAATGGAAAAATATTCTATGCTCATTGATTGGAAGAATAAATATTGTTAAAATGTCTATGCTACCCAGAGCAATCTACACATTCAGTGAAATCCCTATCAAAATACCATTGACATTTTTCACAGAGTTGAAACAAAAAATTCTAAAACTTGTATGGAACCAGAAAAGACCCCAAGTAGCCAGGGGAATGCTGAAAAAGAAAACCAAATTTGGTGGCATTACAATTCTGGACTTCAAGCTATATTACAAAGCTGTCATCATCAGACAGCATGCTACTAGCATAAAAACAGGCACATAGGTCAATGGAACAGAATAGGGAGAAATGGACCCCAGAAATGGACCCTCAACTCTATGTCAACTAATCTTCAACAAAGCAGGAAAGAACATCTAGTGGAAAAAGGATTATCTCTTCAATAAATGATGCTGGGAAAATTGGACAGTCACACGCAGAAGAATAAAACTGGGCCATTCTTTTACACCATACACAAAGATAAACTCCAAAGGGATGAAAGACCCTAATGTGAGACAGGAATCCATCAAAATCCTAGAGGAGAACACTGGCAGTAACCTCTTCAACCTCAGCTGCAGCAACCTCTTGAAAGACACATTTCTAAAGGCAAGAGAAACAAAACCAAAAATGAACTATTGGGACTTCATTGAGGTAGAAAGCTTTTGCACAGCGAAGGTAACAGTCAACAAAACTAAACAGCAAGCCATGGAGTGGCAGAAGATATTTTCAAATGACATATCAGATAAAGGGCTGGTATCCAAGATCTATAAAGAACTTTTCAAACTCAACTCCCAAAAAAACAAATAATCAAATCAAGAAATGGGCAGAAGTCATGAACAGACATTTTGGCAAAGAAGACATCCAAATGGCCAACAGACACATGAAAAAATGTTCAACATCATTAGCCAACAGGGAAATACAAATCAAAACCACAATGAGATACCACCTCACACCAGTCAGAATGGCTAAAATTAACAAGACAGGAAATAACAAATATTGGTGAGGATGTGGTGAAAGGGGAACCCTCCTATACTGTTGGTGGGAATGCAAGCTGTTGTAGCCACTCCGGAAAATGGTATGGAGTTTACTTAAGAAGTTAAAAATAGAGCTACCCTATGACCCAGCAATCACACTACTAGGTATTCACCACAAAGATACAAATGTAGTGATCTGAAGGGGCACCTGCACCCCAGTGTTCATAACAGCAATGTCCACAATAGCCAAACTGTGGAAAGAGTCAAGATGTCCATTGACAGATGAATGGAGAAAGAGGATGTGGTGTGTATGTGTATATATACTTATATACACATATGTATACAATGGAATATTTCTTAGCCATCAGAAAGGATGAATACTTACCATTTACATTGACATGGATGGAACTGGAGGTTATTATGCTGAGCGAGTAAGTCAGTCAGAGAAAGGTAATTATCATATGGTTTTACTCATCTATGAATATAAGAAAGAATGCAGAGGACCGTAGGGGAAGGGAGGGAAAACTGAAAGGGAAATCATCAGAGAGGGAGAAAAAGCATGAGACTTTCCTAACTGTAGGAAACAAACTGAGGGTTGCTGGAGGGGAGGTGGGTAGGGGGATAGGGTAACTGGGTGATGGGCTTAAGGGGGGCATGTGATGTGATGAGCACTAAGTGTTTATATGTAACTGATCAATTATTGAACACTATGTCTGAAATTAATGATGTACTGTATATTGGCTAATTGAATCTAAATAAAAAAAGAAAAATAATGAACCTTTGACAATACCTCTACTTCAGGTAGTAAAGATCTTAGAGAGTAAGTGAGAGAGGAATAGTTTGCTTCTCTTCAGCTTTTAATTTTGTTTCTTATTCATGACAAAAGCCATAATGACCACTTATGACTTTAGCCTGAGTCTCCATCTGTCCTCCTTGATATTATTCTAATTGGAATCCACAGAGGTCATTCTTTTGCTGTACCTATTAACTGAGCTTTCATTTACAGCATTCCCCTATTAGAATTGTGGAGATTATTAAGTTGGATTTTTCAAATCAGATTTCCTGCAACTCTGCTCAAGGCAACCTTATTTTCCCAGTAGAACAATCATGTATTTTCGGTGAATGGTCATAAATATTGAGGAGTTGGTTCCTAGCTAATTTAAAAGAATAAGGGATGGAACATCTTCCACATTGCATTCTGATCTAATTTTGGTTGAATAAGCTGTTTGCAAAGGTCAGTCTGAAAACAATGACATAAAGAGCTCCAAGGGGAGTATTTACAGGTTTGGCTTTGTATGTGCCCATGCATATGTGTGCATGTGCGGGTGCATTTCTACATTTCTACATTTGTAAAAGAAATGATAAATTAAAAGATGAAGGCATTAGAACAACCAGAGAGCATCAAGTGCCCACTTCTTTTATCATACTACTATATGATGATCATTGATATTCCCACCAATCACCTGAAGCTCTGTAAGCTTTTGAGAGTGTCTGAATTACTGAGGAGGAATAAATTCCTCTTCCTTTGGTTTTATGGTCACCTGTGTTTTCTTATGGTCACAAGCTCTGCAAGTTAGAGATTATACAAATTTATAGATTCAGCAGTATTGTTAATAAAGATATTTTAAAACCTAGGTGACCCCCCATCCCACAACTTTTTTTGAGTTAAATGAAGTTTATTAAACCATGCATGAAATAGTGTCATCTATCTTATATTTCCATATTCTAAGTTACATATCTTTACCATATTGCTATGGGGCAGTTGTTAACGGATGCCAGTTTAAATGTTTTCCCACTTAATTTTGTCCCCATTCCACTGCTATCTACCTAGTACAAACAATTCTCTGTGTGTGTATATTTGAGTGTGTGTTTTAATTGAAAACAGGCTTTTTGTTGGTACATGGAATTCCTTTGCTGGGATTAGAAAAAGGTACCCCCTCTGGGTAGACAAATGAGGAAAAGTTGCTCTTTCCTCTACTTCCTCTCTCAGTGGAGCCCCTTTCTATAAATTCTGTGTAATCGTTTGCATTTGCTTATAAATTGTAAAATATTTATAAGCCCTTAAAATATGGGTGAATGAGCAAATTACCTCATAATTGGTCTCCTTGCTCTCAGCTTTTCACCATCATGATATGTTTCATACACGCTTCACTATCCTCATCTTTGAAAAGCGTTTGCCGTTTCATCTCCTTATGTAATGTCATTGGTGTCTCCTTATGGCTGGGGGTTGAAGTGCCAGCCCTCAGCTGATGTTCAGAACCCTCCAGAGACCTCCTTTTTCACCCTTAACTCCTCCTCCTCGGTGTGGACCCTACACTCTTGTCAGAGTAGGTTAGTTAGCATTTACCAACCATTCCTCTCATCATTCCTACCTCAAAGATACCATTCCTCTCATCTGGAACACTCCCCTCCATTTGTTATGCCTAGCTAATTTAAAAGAATAAAGGCTGGGACATCCTTCAAACTGAAGCATTGCTGTGCATTTTGGCACCAGCTTTTTGTCAATGTACAAAGTTAATTTTTGTAACAACTAAATATATATGAGCGAAATAAAATTAAAAGGTCAGGGGAAGGATTTTGACAGTGTGAAAGATTTTGCTGAAGCATAGTATGTCTGTATTAAAGCACATACTAAGTCCATATTAAGGAAAGGACAGATTTAGCAGAATGTTCAAGAACTTTGTCTCATGAGAACATGGTTAGGGCAGTAAATAAGTCTCCTCTGGGAGGGATCCTTGCTGAGGGGTGAATGAGGAATAAGGTGATAATTGTAGAAGGATTTTTTATTTACTAAAATGTGCTTTAAATAGAAAATGGTGTTTACTTTTAAAGACCTTCAGGTATGTTGGTGAAACATTCCAGTATTAGAAAGAGAACTATGAACACACAAGAGGACCTACTTCTAATCCTTCTCAGGCCTTTAGCTCCTTAAAGGACCAGGTGAAAGCTTGCCTTGGGTTCCTTTGCCCCTGACAGTGTCTTCCTACCCTAAGCACCAATAGCACAAGTCTTCTGCATCCGCATGCTGGAACAGATGATGTTGGTGCTCTGCCCACCTCCCTGCACCTGGCCCGGAAGTCTCCTCTCTTACACATGGATGGCTTCCTGCAGCTCCCTGCCTCATGTGTTCTCTCACCTGAGTGCATCTTTGGTCCAGGCGTAGCACAGGTCAGAGGTGTTGGGGAATTAACATCCCACGAGCTGCCCTCAAAAAGGAGAATAGAAGTTGACAAATACTGCATTTGCTCACCTTGCATTGGGATGATTTTCAAGCATGTTCCACACAATCAGAGGATCTCCAGTGGAATTAGCCCCGGTTAACCACAGTGATCATCTCCTCAATCACACACGCCTATTGGTTTTCCTTCCCCATACTGATACCCTACTCCCTCCCAGCACTTCCTAGAGCCATTTTCTAAGTAAGTTCTGTGTACCCAGATTCCTGTTCCTGATACCTTCCTTAGTATTTTGTCTCATTTTCTTCTTCCTTTCCTCCTTACGTGTTTTGTCTTCTTGAGGATTAATGCAGTCCCCGCCCAGCTCCACAGCATACTCTCTAGTACGCCAGGGTCACAGTATCCAGTGAAGATGCATTTGTTGATCAACTCAACGCTGTGCAATCAAGTCCTGGTGGACTTTTCTGGGAATTGATTCCAATGGGACTTAGAACATAGAGGAAATTTATTTCTAATGTACAGGATTTCCTCTTGTACTACCTTCTACGAAAGGTTTTTAAATATCAGATGATTTGATAGATTATTCTTTTCCATACCTGAGTGCAACCTCTGTAGCTTGTTATCTGTATTGTTTTGCTTCAAGTGCTGTTATTAACTCTCTGGCTCTTTATGTATGTCATTCTGCCTCTTGCCTCTGCCAGAAGTTGGCAGTCAGAATTAATGGGGCCAGGGCATGTGGGGGACTCTAGGTGTCCTTAGCTCTAGGGCCTATGCACTAACAGCCTAGAGAGCCTTCAGATGGGGAGCTGGCACGTCTTTCCCTGTAGAACAGCATTATGCACATTACACCACCACCGTTTCCTGGCAGCATCTTGAAAATCCGATTAGAAACCCATCCAAGGCAGGTATTTTTCCACTGCTTTTCACCTCCCTCTTTTTGTCATGGCAGAGATTTGACTAGGAGAGGGGCATAGAGGACAAGCTGGTCAATTGCCATTTTAGAGTGCAGAAGTACACAGTATTGAGGAAGATAAAAGGCAGCCTTGGAGCTATTCTCAGTTTGTTCTCTTCCGACTATTAGGTCTTCAGGGTGATTATAAAGTTTGCTTTTATTTGCCTTGTGTTCCTGTCATACGCCCTGTTAAGGGGTGAAACATGCAGGATTTTGTCATTACTCTTTGGCTGAGGCAGTGTCAGTTAGCTCCAGTTGGTCTCTCCAAGGCAGTCTAGTGGTGAATGTTTAGTTGCAAATCCAGCGTTTTAGTCTTGGGTACATTAGCGTGCCCTGTGGTCATCGACCATTTTTAGTGTGCCAAGTGATCAGAATTCTCAAATGTGGCATTCATAGAACAGTGCTCACCTGAATGTGGATTTTCCTTTTCCCTCCTCTCTTCTGCCTTTCTCTTTCCTTCCCCTGACCTTTTAATTTTATTTATTTGTTTATTTATTTTTAAAGATTTTATTTATTTATTTGACACAGAGAGAGAGATCACAAGTAGGCAGAGAGGAAGGCGGGGGCGGGGAAACAGGCTCCCTGCTGAGCAGAGAGCCCGATGTGGGACTCGATCCCTGGACCCTGAGATCATGACCTGAGCCAAAGGCAGAGGCTTAACCCACTGAGCCACCCAAGTGCCCCTCCCCTGACCTTTTTAAAAGCATCTTTAAACATGAGCTTCTTTTATTGGAGGGTGGGTAAATGACTCCTAGGAGTAAAATTTGAGCAGTTTTTCATTGTTTTTTTATTAGATTCCTTCACCCAACTAGCACATGACATCTTACACATAAAAGGCTCTCAATAATGCCTGTTGAATAAATTGATCACATGAAAAAGGGAGCCTGGCAACCAAGTGTAAGAAATACCTACATTTACATAACTGCCCACTTACTTCTTGGAGGTTATAATGCTACAATTGCATTTACTCACAAAGATGCAGATGGTTACATTTGAATTTAGAAGTCGGAGACTTCATATCTGAGTTTATGATCAGATAGGAAGAATCTAGAGCTACTATTTGCTTTCAGATACGCCTTAAGGAAAAAAATTGTGTATTAGATAAAGTCAGGAAACTGTTCTAGTCCTGGTTCTGTTATTAAAAATCTGTAACTGCTTTTGCTTCAGGGACCTTCTTTATAAAATGAGATTAACATCAATGACCTGTACTGTCTTCCAGCAAAGAATCAATGACTTTATAATCCTCCGTAAAGAGCGAGAAGAGACAGGCTTTGAAAATTCTTCGTGAAAAATATCCAGTCTTCTGTAAACAAAAAGGAAGCTACTGACACATTGTAACCAGGACAGTCCTGAGTCCTTCTACTTGAGGTGGGGTTCTCAGTACTCACCTGCAGTAAAAACCTGCAGATTTCTACCCTTGCACTGTTTGCTAATTTTACTGAAAAGCTGGGAAGGAGAGAGAAGCAGAAATGCTGTGTCCTGCAACATTTCTTAAGGGAAAAGAGAAAATGAACTTGTTCTGGTGTTTTGTTGATAGGAAACCATTTACTTAATCCCCTCACACCACACCCCGATTCCCCTTACTCTTTTTCTGCTCTGCGGTTCTTGCTCTCAGACTCTCAAGTGGGACTTCCAGATGGTTGCCCTGTCTAAGGTATGATGCTTCTCTCCGTAAGCAATCTTCTCCCTCCTTCCCTCCCACATACAATATGTTTCCTATGTACTTGGCCTTTACATTTTTTTCTTTTAAGTTTTAAAAATAATAGCTGATGGTTTTGATTTGTTCCTTAACTGATACCTGACACCCGTGAGGGGTGTTATTTCTATACCTAAGTGCTGCCACCTTCTCGGGAGAAACCTGCTGTAGAGGTTGATGGGAAATACCTCTGTCGGTCAATGCTAGGGCAGTGACAGTGATAAAACCACCACACCTGTCCTTAATTTTGATTTGGTCAGGACTCCACAGTGTCCCTTAGTCCCTCCCTTCTATAGGAACTGCATTAGAGACAGAAGAGACTCCAAGCCACAAAACAGGCCCATGTCACTCCACTGAATGATGTTGCCCACACTTTTGAAGCCAGCATATTTCATCTGTTCCTAAAGGATTAAGAGGAGGGATTTGCCGAATATGGTAGGTGATATTTATTGCCGTCCTTCAAAGAGCATCTGCCAGTAACATGAAGGTTGGAAGATGAGTTGAGCATAACTGACCTCGCACCATGAGTCAGTTCCCCAGCAAGATTTATGGTCTCAGACCCTGATTTTAAAGCCCATTCGCCGACATTCCATTCCCATCCTTGCCTCCACCACCCCTTCCAGCACCAGAACTTCTGCCGTGCCCAGCCTGATGACCATTACCTCTGGCCACGGCATCATCACCATCTCTTCTTCCCCTTACAGTCCTACGATTGTTTTCAGAGCATCATGACCAAAATGTTATGATGACATTGTCTGAAATAATAATATCTATTCAGTGCTTATCTGTAGTGTTTTATAAATATTAACTCATTCAAAGATTTTATTTATTTATTTCACACACACACACACACGCACACGCAGGGGGTGGGGCAAGCAGAAGCAGGGGAAACAGCAGAGGGAGAGCGAGAAGCAGTCACCCTGCTAAACAGGGAGCTGGACATGGGGCTCGATCCCAGGACCCCGAGATCATGACCTGAGCCAGAGGTAGATGCTTAACTGAGCCACCCAGGTGCCCCTAAATGTTAACTCATTTAATCTTCACCAACTATTTTCTGAGTTAAGTAATATTATTAGGTACATTTTGCAGATGTAGAAATTGAGGCTTGTGATGTTAGGTACGCTGCTGAAAGTAAATGGCTGGATTCTAACCCAGGATCAGAATCAGAATTTTTAGCCAGTATACTAAACAAGGATTTTTTTTTTCTCACTGAGAATACTTGGATTTGAAGTTTGAAGGAGTTTGCCACATACAAACACATAAATCACTACCTTGGGCAATAACTAATAAACTTACAAAATTTATTTCCCTTTGAGTTTGTCACATTAGGGTAAACTATGTTTCAGGAAGAAATGAACCCCGAGTTATCAGTGGCTAACCATAGCAAAGATTTGTTCCTTCATCATGCAAAGTCCAGTGCAGAATGTGATGCAGCAGCTGCAGCAGCTACGGAATTCCAACTCTTTGCAAGTTGTGCTGCAAGGGGAGAGAGTATGGGAAACTCACCTTCTTTCTAATGCCTCATCCTTCATATCTGTTCACAGCCACTATGCAGAGCCAGGTACAGGACCCCAGCCTAGCCACAAGAAGTCTGGGAAGTATAGGGAAGGAAAGCATGTGGGATATTTAAGAGCACTACCATTTCTGTTTATTGCTGGAAAAACATAATCTATTCAAGTAAATAACTCATATCTGTAATTGGAATGCCAGGAGACCCTGAACAGTCTTGTGTCAGGAATCCAAGTGTCTTATTGACTTGTGACAATCTTTTTTTTTAATCTAAAAAATGTTTAGTCTTAATAAGCTCTCATGGGATATTGTAGTCCCCCAAGGCTTGGGCTTCTGCATTCCATGTGATCTTTTATATAATTAACAATAAGGAGGAGGAGAGAAGGCATGATATCTTTGAAATTTTTATATCTCACTTCATGTCATGTCACTTGCTGCGCCTTGATATTTCTAGTTATTAGAGGATAGAGAAAGTCTCACTTCTCAGAGCTCCATATGTGAGAAGAAGAATTATAGCTGAATCTCAATACTGTCATTTATGTTTGGTGTAAAAGAGGAAGACATGTCATTTAGCGTACAGGGAAGAAGAAACCAGGTTATACCTATAGAGCTTGCTGAAGGACAAGTCACTCTTTGTCGAACATTCCTGATTTGATGGAATCAGGTTCAATTTTTGGAAATAGTTCAGGGAAAGAAATTTTACTAGCAGAGGGCTGAAAAACTAGAACTGGAGATATTT
Organism: Lontra canadensis; assembly: GCF_010015895.1. Classification (NCBI taxonomy): domain Eukaryota; kingdom Metazoa; phylum Chordata; class Mammalia; order Carnivora; family Mustelidae; genus Lontra; species Lontra canadensis. Next base: position 7,512,493 of record NW_022630995.1, read on the forward strand.
GATCATTATTTAATATAACTTTGAGTAAAGAGTAAAAAGCACCATTGTAAACTTCTCTATTACCTATTTTCTAGAGTTCTTTTATTCACCGCCTAAGAGGTAAAGACCTCTTAGTTTACCAACTATGGATTTTTTTTCTGCAACAGTAAGATTAGTTAACTGCCTTTTTAGAGCCTGGCAAAAAAGAAAGGATTTGATTCTAATCATTGCGAAATAAAGGACATTAGAAGTTCTCAGAGTGTATTCTCAGTCTTTGTGGACATATCATGGAGGGCAGAGCTACTGTGCTTAGACTCTAGCTGTCTCAGGGTCAGGCTGCATGGATTACTAGTCTGGCTTGCTAAGGAATCCGCCATATTCTTGTGTCCTACATTTGGTTGTGGGAGCTCTGCTAAATGAAGAACAAAGAAAGCATGTGCCTCCAAGTTTTGTTAGAGTAGGAGCCACATCCCTTGGTTCCAATGTAGCAACTTTAAATACTGGCATCCCTCCAAAAAGACACAGTGTCATCTAGACTAAATGTGCCCCACCTGTCTCCTAAACCAAAAAGTTCCTGGTTTCATGGCTTGTAGATTTTCAGCTATAAGTGCCTAATGTTTCTTTCCTGGAGATGGAGATTTTGAGAGTGCGCAATTCCTCTTTATTACTGTTCCTATGATTATTCCCATTTGGTTTGCTGGCTGGACCACAAAACTACATTCTGTACCATGAAAACATCTCACGATACAAACTATTTTCAGAAAGGTAAGTGACTTGTGTGCATGGTAATGTACTTATAATAGTTTGCTCTCTTTATCTTAAGGCTCATTAGCCATCACACTTACTTTATAGTGTCTTTTCCAGTTACTCTATCATAGCTTTATTTTTTCTTTCAGCATCAAGCCCTTATTCCAGAATTGCAGAAGAAGATCTCCAATCCTTGGTCTTGTATACTCCTGGCCACTCAAGTCAGGTTTATTCTCAAGAGAAATGCTCTATGTCACATTTTCTCACAGTGCCCACCCCCCCACACACATTTACAATATAAATTATGCATATTACACTGCTAAATAATAGACTTATTTTACCAGTCTTTGTTATGACTCAGTCTTAGGTTATATCTTGAATGCTTTAAAAACTGTAGAAGGAATCAAGAGAATAGAAACAGGCTCTGTACCCGGGAAGGAGAAGGCCCCTGCCGACAGGAAGTTGGATAGATATTATTACCTAGAGTTGAATGGCCTAAGCTGGAAAGTTAGGCCCGGGAATCAAAATAAAAGAGGAAACATTCTTCCTTAATGTTTAGTGAAGCTGAAAGAGAAATCTTTTCTTATTCCTACAACTTTATTGAGGTATAATTCACAAATAATTTTGTAAGATAAAGTGTACAACGTGATAATTTGATACTAAAGTCATAGAAACAGGGAGTAGGAAAGTGGTTGCCAGGGGCTGGGGAGTGGGGAAATAGGGAGAGGTTGGAGAGGTTGGTAAGGAGACAAACTTTTAGTTATAAGATGAATCAGGTCTCGGGATCTAGTGTATAACATTAGACTATAGTTGGCAGCCCTGTATTATGTAATAGAAATAATTTTAATTCAGTTTCAGAATAGGAGCGTGGGAAGGACTGGCGATGGAAATTTGGGATATCTAAGGATCTGAGCTAAAAAAGATACAAATTTAATTAAGACTGTGAAATAAAATAATAAATGAGTAGATGTTAATGTAGAAGTTTAACTGTGCCCAGCTAGTTTAAGCAATAAGACGGGATACTCAGCAGTAGTATTTTTTTCTGAGTAAGTGAAGATTTTTATTCTGTCTCTCTAGTTGCTGTTTCTGTTATTCAGAATTTTCTTAATCTGAAGCCCAAGGATCAAATTAAAAACTTTGTAGTGGCCATTATAAACTTCAAAGTGGTCATGAGGAGAAGTATTGAGCTTGTTGCTCACACATAACTAGGGCCTACCAGGGGCAGACAAGAGTCATGGCCACGTGCACAACCAGCTTGTGAACCAGGCCATGCTATGGTGTGACTGAGGCTACAAATGTTCCTGGGTCTTAACCAATAACAAAGCCAAGTAGTTATACAGTACTGGTCAGTTTGTAAGAAAGTCCCAGTTGGAGGATTTGTTTAGTGAGTGACCACAATGTAAGTTCTGTCAAATGTGGTTATTTTCTTAACACCACTATTGTGTTTAGAGTAGATCTCCTTACTGGGTTTGGTTTTACATTTCTGTTGGTTAAAGGGTAGCTCTAAACTTCAAAAATTGCTCTTAAGAAGTTGAGATTTCTCTTTCCCTTTGTCATTTCATTTCTCTAAAATTGAGACCTCTTAGTTTACCAACTATGAATTCTTTTTCTGCAACAGTAAGATTAGTTAACTGACTCAGTCATATTTTCCCATAAATGGCAACATGAGCAGTCCTGAGGTATATTTTTAGATACTGGATTAGTCTTAGAATGTGAATTCTGCACTGTGGGAAAGAATGACATGACCCCATTAAGATTTGAACTCTGCTTTCTGTCACCATGGTTACCATTTGATCATCCTAACTTGCATTCTTGGAATCCAAAGAAACAAATCTAAATAATATCCTCTATAGAAGACAGGAGTCAAAATATAAAATATGTTGTCCTTTATGTGGACAAATACAAACCATTCATGGGCCGCGGGACAAAAATGCCTGCAGAACAAAAGGGAGTAGGGATATGTTTTGACAGAAGATGCACAATTTCGATTGGTTTTTATAATTTACTATTTAGGAAATGTAAGTTGCAGAACAGCTTAGTGAAAGCAAAATAAGATGATAAATGAAGCAGTCTGAAAGTTTCATTGAGTGGGCCACATATAGCATATTTTTACCTGTATCTTGTGTTCTAAAACATCTCCTATAGCACCAAGCCCAGTATCTTTTATTATCTGAGTGGCTGCTCTGGTATCCTGTTTCCTTAGCATTCCTTATTAAAAACATCAGCCTGAAAAATGGAATAAAAACAGGCTTTATCAAAAGCTACAAACCTGATCTTAAAATATGCTAATTCTACAACATCTGAAGTATGACCACCATTTCACAAATGTTCATCCCGTCCCCAGCTTTTGTGAGCATAAATCTGTGCCATCAATGGCAGGATTCTTATTCTCTCAAAACTACCCTTCTGTGATTGCATTTCAGGAAAAGGAAACAAAAGTCATTTAATACAACCCCCTTGCTCCCAGTAAATGACTACTTACAAAGAAGCAGTCAAATTTCTACCCACAGAATTGTTAACGTTGAAGACTCCCTGGAAATCCACCTACCAAACCAGACCTTACCCCTTAGTGGTAATCATAAAAAAGTTGCATGTTTGAATATATTTTACAGTTTAGGTTCTTCTTTAAATCTAGTACTCACTAGGCAAGAAGACATGTTGAGGGTACAATTTCTGCTTTCCTGAAAAGTCAAACTTTTAAATTTTCTTATGTTTCTGGGATTATGGAAATTCTAGTTGACAAGCAGGTTGTGTAGACTGGCCCTATTCTGTGTCATTTGCTGACCATAGCATTAACATGGATTCATGCATATGAGGCTGGGGCTCACTTTGGAGTTTAGATGAATAAGGGCCTCGGTTTCTCTTGGGAGGGGTTCAGTTCTAGGACACATATTGGAGGCTGAGCTGAGATTTCCTTTCTCTAGGTTTAATAGCTTTCATTCAGGAAGCAGTAGTGCTGGACAGTTCCCTCCCACACAAGTCATGCGTGGTCAGGAGCAAGTCCACGATTTGGGGGTCAGAATAATAAAAAAGGTGATATTATTGTGGTCCCTTACAATAATTTGGTCCTATGCTTAATCATCCATTTCAAGTTGAAATGATATGTTTTCATTTTTATCTCTCCTTTATCTATTTTTGCAATCTTCTTGAAAAATAAAAAAAATTGAATTTTGGCATGAGGAGTTTGGGACCAGTGCCAGTAATCTCTGGAGTGGTCGGGAAATGAGATTTCTCAATTCATGCTCAGTTTGCCCTAAGTACAGGATGTTCAACACATATATCCTGTTGGCTTTCTCCAGGGCCTGTGGTTCCACCATTCCTTTGGGTTAAGCATAGTTGTTCCAGGATGTGTGTGAGTGTTTGTGTGTGTGTGTGTGTGTGTGTGTGTGTGTGTCTAGAAATTAGACTTTTAACAAGCATTATCAGGCATTTCCAACATAGGCAGTAACTACAAAACACTGGCATCTAGAGAAAGAGCCTCTACCTTGCACTAGTCTACTCTTCCAAGGAGATCATTCCAGTGACTATTGCTGTGCAGCAAAGCACCCCCCAAAGTAGTGGCATTAAAGAGCTATTTTATTATGATTATGGGGCCTCAGGTAGTAAGATCTGAAGGCTGGAGTTGATTCTACTACTTTGGGCTGGAATCATTTAGAGGGTTCTTCATTCACATGCCTGGTAGTTGATGAAGTCTGTTGGCTAAGACTTTAACTGAGCAGTTGGCTCAGACCTTCACATGGCCTCTCCACGTGTCTGTTTTCATGGGCTGGTTTGGGCTGCCTCACGGAATAGCAGCTGGATACCATGAATGAATGTCTCAAAAGGGCAAGGTAGGAGCATGTGTTATTTTTCTAACCTACCTTGGAAGTCACATAATTTCATTTCTATCATACACCATCAGGTTGAGAGAATTACAAAGATACATGCAGGTTCATGGGCTGTCAAGGTGACCTTGTGAGAAAAGCATGCAAGAGGGGACTATTGTGACTATCTTTGGAAGATAAAATCTGCCATGGAGACCAATCATTTAATTGAAAAATATGAAAAATTTGTAAAGACAATTAGAAGGCCAATATAGTTGAAAACACTATAATAGAAAATTTTTCTTGCTGTGAGTTAAAATCTCTTCACCCAGATGAATTACATCGCACAATACTAAGAAAACTCACAAATCATATTACTGAGGCATTTCACCAATCTTAAATAACTGTGAAAAACAGGACACATTGGTATGTTGGAAAATTGGTATATATTATTCTGTCCAAAGGAGGAAAAATGGGCTCTATAAATGGTGGCTTAGATATGATCCTAGAGTCTAGTAAATTAAGGGCTAGACTTTCAAAATCCAGTCCAAGGATGACATAAATATGTTATAAGTGTGCTACCTCATTCTTACCTTGTATATCCATGGACAATATTGCTAAATAATCAGACCATAGCTTGCTTGCTTTCTTTCTTTCTTTCTTTCTTTCTTTCTTTTTTAAGATTTATATATTTGAGAGAGAGAGAGAGGGGTGGGGAGGGGCACAAGAAGAGGGAGAGAGAGTATCAAGCAGTCTCTGCTGCTGGGTGTGAAGCTGGAGTGGGGCTTGACCCCACAATGGCGAGATCACTATCCAAGCCAATACCAAGGGTCAGATGCTTAACCAACTACGCCACGCTGTGCTCCACATCATAGCATTCTTGACAGCTAGAATGTTGGGATAGGACCTAGAATCATTGTTAAAACTATGCCGTAGGCAGCCACTACCAATTAGTTGTTGTTGGCAAGTAAGTTAAAACCTACTTCTTATTTAGAAGCAAAACCCTCTAGAACATTTGTGACAGTGGTTCATAAAATTCTAGAGTGTGTAGGCATCATACAAAGAACTTTCATTAAAATGCAGATTTTCAGACCCAGATATCCTGTCAGCAGGTCTTGGGTAGTTTCCTTTGAAATACTTTGGGATGGACTGTGTTACAGGAACATGTGTGTCTGTGTTCCTGTTAATCTATATCCTTGTCATGGTCCATTGCCTTAATCGGAAATATACACTCTAAGGTGGCTGGTTAGCATTTAATCAAAAGTTCACCAGAGGAATTCAATTATATTAATCTCCAATGAACACCAGAAATTTTGGTATTTGACTGATGAATATCTGAGTGGGTATTTCTTGATGAAATTATTAGTTTTCATAATATGTGGATTTCCTGGAAATGTCATAGACACCCTCACTGCCCTTACCTACACAGGGCATAAAAATATAGTGGACCCAGCAGTCTGCGTCCTCAGGAATGACACCCAGATTCCTCAGAGACTGTTTTAACTTATATGGAGTCTCCTGACTTTGGCTCAGTGATGAGCTGATGCCTGCTGGGAGAATGTTGCTTCTTTTGCCTCCAGTGAACTGTTGAAGGAAGGTTCTGTTGGAGTGGTTAGAGCAATTGGGAGCTAGGACTCCATGGGATTTTGCCAAAGCTGTGGCATGATTGTTGCATGTTTGCTGAGAAATGCTGGTGTGTGTGCCAGGATTCCGTGTGAGATTTGGTTTCAGGGGAATTGCAGAGAGGAAACTCATAACCTTCACCGATGACTCACTGTTGAAGCTGCCTGATGTTTACTGAAAATCTCCTGAAAATTGTACATAACCAAGTTTCAGTAGGTCAGAATCTGACTTATCAGAGATGCCATAGGCGATTCTGATTTGAGACACACCAGATTAACTTCTCTATCTCCTCTCCTGTTTCCGTGAAGGACTACTGGACATTTGGTGGTGGGATGTTGGTGTTTGAGGCATTGAATGAATAACCAGATAATCCTTAAAAAAAAAAAAAGTCCTTTATGATCTTGAGATTTAATCAGTTAAAAAAAGATTTAAAACTCATTTAATATTATGTCAACTATACCTCAAAAAAAAAATTGAAGAAGTGGTTTCATAAAAAGCATTTGTCCTGGTTAAGAAAGAGGAAAAAAGCTCTGTGATCCTCAGCATCTTCCTAGAGCCCCACAGCCAGATCATGTTTTCGGTAAGTGCTTCGGAATCAACCACTGCAAAGAACCCCCATCTACAATCTAATGATACTTGCAAAGTCATAATAAGTTCACGAGAAAACAGTTTTTTCTTGGTGAAAAATCGCTCTCCTATTTTAAAGTGATATCAGGAAGCTAGAGATATCTGGTGGAAAATGATGGGTTTCATTAATATGCTGTTTTTGTAATTCTATTATTATTTTCGTTGTGCCTGAAATTATGACACTTCAATGCTAGGATAGAAAAAATCATGCCTAACATTATTTTTGCAAAATTTCTCATGATGAAAAAGCATTGGAATGCTTTTTGGAGTAAATCTTATAGGAATAGATAAACACCAGTATTTGAAATATTTAAGCCTATTCCTTCATACCCAGACAATAATGCAGTGGAAATAATGTGCCTCACGCATAATGGGAACTATATAAACATTTGTTGACCAACTTTTTGTTGATATAGAGCAAGTAAAGGAAGTGTTTATATGTGGCAAGAAGTTGAATATGTACCCAGCAATGACATTAAAAAAGTAGTGTGGGACGCCTCTAAATATAAAAATATAAAAGCTTCTGAATCTTGAGAAATTAATGACAGTGAAGATTTTAGTGTAGAAGACAAAATCATTAAGGAAAATACTGCTTCAGCCTCAGATAGAAAAATGACAGTTGCTGAAAGACAAGGAGGCTGTTTTCTGCCCGGCAAATTTGTATTGGAGAGAGAAATGGAATCATTAAATTGATAGTAGGGAGTTTTCAAAAATTTAAAATGGCTTTGTTTTTCACAGGATCACAACAGGTTCCATCTAATCCATCAAAACCATTTGCATCTCAGCACTGTTCAGTAGCAAATGAGGCTGTATCTATCTTTGTCTGAAACAGCACAAAATTTTATGGTGGTTACTAAATCATCAAAAGGGGATAAATTATATTGTGCATAGATTTTTTTCCTGCTTAATAAACTTTTATTGAGATCTTCCATACATGAAAAGGCTCCTTGAGGGGTGCCTGGATGGCTCAGTTGGTTAAGCATCTGCCTTCGTGTCAGGTCCTGATCCCAGGGTCCTAGGATTGAGCCCTGAATCAGGCTCCCTGCTTGGCTGGAAGTCTGCTTCTCCCCCTCCTTCCAGCTTGGGGTCTCTCTCACTTATCTCTGTCTCTCTCAAATAAATAAATAAAATATTTTAAAACAAGAAAAAAAGAAAAGTCTCCTTGAGGAATATGTCCCAACAGAGTCCCATCTGGTACTCTTTCTGAGTAAGTGTCGTCCCGCTAAGGTTGCAGTCTCCCCATTCACTCCCTAAAGTTCTCACCGTACTGAAGGGATGCTTCACACAGAGGTATGGAGAAGGCCCTGCTTCCCAACTTTGTGCTATACTTTGTCACCCAAAACCTTACAGTGCTTTACTGAGCAGGTCACCATGTCTTATGATGTTCCTTTGAAGGTACTTCCTTTGGCTTCTATCAGCAGCCCCTTCATCACTGGACTCAGAGAGAGGGTTGGGAATAATATCTGAAACAGGAGCCATGACGTCTCTTCCAGTTTAGAGTTTCCCTCTAAAAATTTTCATATAAGTGAAATTTGGTTATGAGAGAGAAAAGGAATTACATATTTGGTACTCAGCAAATCTGTTTAGAATGAACAGTGGACAAAATCAACTCAATGCCTTGGAGGTGTGTTTTGTCTGAGAAATTATTGTGCGTAGTTATAATAGATATAATGACAATATATTTGAGTTATTTGGATATCACAGTCCACAAGGAACCAATTTCTGTCATGACTGATGAACCTAAACTCCTCCTCGACTTTGCAGTTGATGATGACTACTTATTGTTTTGTTACTGTTTCCTCTTTTTCTTTAAACCATTCCTTCTATATAGCTTTCTTTCATAATATTTAAAACTCCTAGAACAAATGTACATTGAGAAAGACTTCTTTATTTCCCCCAGAAAATAGTAAAAGGCTGTTAATTTGATATAATAGACTATCCAGTCTGTTGATATTTTAATATCGATAATGCATCTGATGTTAAATAAACTAATTTATCTGATGCATAAGAACATGCTGGTAATTGGTAACATGAAAATCAAACAACAATTTGACTGAAATTGTCATTTCTTAATCAGTTGCTTGGGTTTTTCCCTTCTAAAATTGTAAGCTATGTTAGAGAACTTCCTGTTTTGCGTGTTATGGGTCCCCAGAGAGTAGAGAATTAAGAACAAGAATAGTTTAACAATGAAAAGAGACTGGGAAATGAGGGGGCATGTGGGTGTACTATGTCAAGAAAATGACAGAAATGCTGGTTAGCTTTCCTGGTTTATAGTAAACAAAATACATTGCTTAATCATACTATTCTATAGAATACTTTTTTTTTAACCAGTAATTGACTTTAATGATGAGAATGGTATTTGCTTTTTTTTTCCTCTTTCAAATTATTTCTTTGTGCATGTCATCACATGTTATGTTTAATAGAAACTGGGTTTGTGCATTTTTAAATGACATTTGTAGAGACTATTTATGTAAACTCCACACTCTGCCATGGTAGCCTGATTCTTCAGATGGCCCCTGCTGTTTCAAAGGCTGTTGTGGACCAAGAGCAGTTCTGGAATTACTGAGCTGTTGAACTCACAGGGACTTTGGAGATGATCTTGTCCAGTGCCATTTCACAGATGATGGATCTGAGGGTGAAAGAGGTTGAGTGACTTGGCTTGTTCTTGTTATTGGCAGACTCTAAGCTAGAGTGTGGTTTTGTCAGTCCCAATTCAATGATTTCTTTTTTTTTTATTAAATTTTTATGTTGAGATCTTTGTGTGTTCACACATAGTTGTAAGGAGTAATACAGAGATCTTTGTACCCTGTACCCAGTTGTCCCCTGTGGTAACATCTTGCCAAACTATAGCACAGTATCACAACCAGGATATTGACCTTGACATCGTCAAGATACAGAGTAGTTCCTTCACCACAAGGATTCCTTGTGCTGTTCTTCTACAGCTACACACATTTTTAATCCAACCCACTCTTAAATCATTGGCAACCACTGTGATCTCTTCTCCATTTTTATAATTTTGTCATTTCATGAAGGTTATATAAACGGAAACATGCAGTATATAATCTCTTGAGATTGGCTTTTTTTCACTCAGTGTCATGTTCTGGGGGTCCATCTAGATGGTTGTGTATATCACTTTGTCCCTCTTATTGCTGAGTAAGTAGGGATATAACATCAATTTGTTTTTTTTTTCACAGACTGTTTCTGTTCCAATTTTGGGAAATCCCAGCCATTTTCCACCTTTAAGGTTAAGAAATGTACTTAGGAAGAAATAGTTTGATTTTGACAATCCTCCTTTTGTGTTCGGAGACTTAGGAAAAGTAATTGTAAAGACAGCAGAGACCCATGCAGTATAAGGGGTGTTTGGGTGGTGGCCCAGTGTCCTTTTGTTTTGTGTTAAGAGTGAGCAGGACTTTAGGGAGGACCTCCATAGTTGAGAAGACAATTTCTGAGAAGTATGATTAGAAGGAGTGTCTACCAAACCTTATGTCTATGTGAGGTAGCCTCCCCAGGGGACCAACGTCTCAGCTATTATTAAATGGGACAAAACAATTGCAGATCTCATCTCTGTGTCACAAAAGTGATTTGCAGGTGCCGATTGTCAATACTGAAAGTGGAGTGTGGCCAGAAGACATGATTTAGCACCTGTCTACTCTCTAAAAATGTGCTGTGGGTTTTAATGACCTGAAATAGTTGCGACTTGGCTCCTGCATAATCCCATAAAGATAAATTCATTAGGAAGGCAAAATGCTTGTAGGTGAGAAATGTGCTTTAATTCTTGAATTAAATTTTAGTTCAAATCACAATGGGCTGCATGGCATTTGCGCTGTAGACATTTGTAAGTATGCTTAGTGATCAGAAAAACTTCCAGAATTTCAGAACTGTCATTTAGGAGATGGGAGGTCACAAAGCCATACCCACCTCCCTCTGTGTACTTATGTGCTCTAACCATTTAAAGATGACTTGAAGAGACAGTGGTGGAGGGAGGAGAAAAATGGCCTCGAGAATTAAAGAATGGAGTTGGGGTACACACTTATTTGAAGAACTATTAGATGAAGAGACAGAAACTTTGGAAACATAAAACAAGTGAAAGGGGGAATATGATATGACTTATTAAGTTGAATGGACAATCTTTAAGAAATGTTCCTTAATGTAAAGTGAGGTTCGCATGCTGTGTGATCCCTAGAATGGAGTGAGAGTGTGAGAATTTGAGGGTATGGACAGGGCCTTGTGCAGTGGCACGAGGGGCTCTTAAAGCTACATTGCCCAGATCTGAGGCACTAGAAAGGACTGGAAGGAACTAGAAGGGAAGTACCGATTCATTTGGATTTTTATTTTCACATCAGCAGTTTTAATTTGAAGTTGCCTGCCTGAGACTCAGTAATTTAATGTCTTTTTAATGCCGATAGATTTCCCTGCCAGCACTGTGAAATCCGTTGTGAAGCTGAGCGGGGGTAATCAGCCTGGTATTAAAAATGAACAGTTTGGAGAGTCATTTCTGTAACTTCTGAGGTCAGAAATAATTTATCATTCTTCAAAAAGCCGGGCTGCTGGTATCTCTGCCTGCTCTGATTTTAGCCAGCCATCCCTGTGGTGAGGGCTGGCTTTGAATTTAGCCCACAGACACTTAGACGTGATTTTTATGTAATGTGTTTTTATTTCTACTGTCCCTCCAAGAGGCCTGTTCTTATAAAAGTAACTGCGGTCTTTCTGGAGTACAAAGTTACAATATCAGAAGTTACCAAAACATAAAGGCTGCTAGTCGGTTGGGGCAGCCAGGTGTGAAGTTTGGGGTGAGATTCTTACAAATTCCCTGGCACTTCTCACACTGTGTGGTAAGTACGAAGGTTTGATCCGTTTCCCTCTGGGGCTTGTACCCAAGTCACTCTATCTTCTACCCTCCCCACCCGACCCAGTGCAATGGGCCAGTTTGGGGCCACCCAGCAGGCCAGCGAGAGATTGCTGCCGAATATATACACAATTCCTCTCTACAGGCTTCAGACTTCAGAGTTAACAGCAGAACTTGCTGGTTTTGCTAGAGCAAGTGAGAGCGACACCCAGAGAATCGGCGTTCTCCAGGGGTGCTTCTGTGGTCAGGTGGGGTAGGTAAATCTTCCAGCGGAAGGAGATGAGGCAGAGAGCAGAGTGAAATGAGCAGCTTCCCAGGGGCCACCTCTGGCATGGTCTCTGCCACTACAGGCACAGAAAGGAGTCAGTGCTAGTCTGCCAGAGAGGTCTGTACCTGCCCAGGTAGGAAGACAACTGACAGTGAAGGAGGTTTTGAATGGATGGGTGCTATCTGCTTGAGAGACTAGCCCCTCACCCACCCCTTCTAGCACTGATTTTTCATTTTTTCTTGCCCTCAGTGTCTTTTCATAGGAAAGAAGGGGCATAGAAGGAGCAGCATGGAATACAGGGGAAGAACATCCATTCTAATAAACTAGACCATTTGGTCTTGAAACCATGCTTTGCAACTTAACTCCAGCATATTCTCCAGCCATTCAATGCCCTGGTTTTTCCTCATCTGTAGAGTAAGGGTAATAATACCTATTTTGTTGGGTTTTTATATAGACTGAATAAGTTTATAAATGTGTTCCCATCATCTGTTACTGTATTACTTTAACCTTAGTGTGTTAAGACAACAATGATCATTTTACTATTATGGCTCATGGCTCTAGTAGTTGACTGGGTTCACCTAGGCCATTCTTATTCAACATCTATTATGCAGCTCCAGTCAACTGGTGGCTGGGTCTTGGAGTCATCTTGACCTCAGCTGGAACTCTTGGTTGGAACACTTCCTTCTGGGCTCCCCATGAGGTTCGGGCTTCCTTAAAACACAGAGACTGGATTTCAAGACCAGGTGTCCCAGCAGAACTGGATGAAGGGTTTGTCACCATTCCTGAACTAATCTCAAAAGTCCCATGGCATCACTTCTTCCACATGCTGTTGGATAAAGGAGCCATAAAGGTCCATTCTGGTTCTAGGGGAAAGTCCCCCCATCCTACCAGTCAATAGGAAGAGGGTCAACATTACTCTGTAAGAAGAGTATATGGGAGCGGGTAAGTTGTGGTAGCCAGCTCTGGAAAAACCAGTGTGCCACAGAATGCAGTCCACTTACAACAGTATCTGGTTAATGACTGCTCAGTAAGTATTAGTTATCATCATTCATTGGATTCCAAACCTGTTGACCTCAACATGGGGCATCCCACTGCTTCTGACCCCAGGGTCATTTCTAAGGAAGTTCTGGGAACAAGTTTCTATTAGCTCTGTGGTTGTAATGATGCTGCTACATACCTGAGCCTAAGGCTCTGTAAGGAAGAACCCCTGGGTCTGAGGCTGTTGTATCCTTTTGAAGAGAACCTTGAGGGGAAGAATAGGAGGAAATTCAAGCTAGCCCGGAAAATGTACATGGGTCATTTGGTCATAGCATGGCCACAGTGATGTTGGAAACCAAGCACACTCTGCTCCAGCTCACTTCACCTGTATGCCCTGGAAGTTAACTTCCAGAAGGAGCTTACCACAGTCTCACCCTCATACTCATCAAGACTTGTAAGCTTACGATAGAATTTTTTTTGAGTACAATTTTTCTTGGCACTAGGCAGGGTCCCTCTGAGGTTGAATTCCTCTGAAGCCAGTCACCTCATGGACATTCTGGGTAGTGTTTGTTTGATTTTGGGGTGACCCTCATTTGAACCTGAATCTCAAAGACAAATGGATTAGATAGTTTAGTCATGGGAACACCAGTCCAAAGCCAGAGCTTTAGGGCTTTTGTTGCAAGTAAATGAAACAGAGGAAAAAGCTTCTTGCATGCCGTCTGCTTCTTTATAGACCAAACAGCCCCAGTAGCAAGCCTTGGGCCCCAGACAGTATTGACAGACCAGAGCGGCTTTCTCCAGATGTGTCTGGATCCTCCACAACTCCTTTTACCTTTACTTGATGTAATATCTTTCAACTTAAAAAAAATTAAACTGTAACCTTATCCCTCTTCTTTATAGAAGAAGGAATCTCTATGACTCAAACAGAAAAGCAAAGCAATCAAAAACTTTAGAAAGGTTTTAAACTATTCAAAAGTGAAAATCACAAAGGAGGCTTGCACGGCCTCTGTGGATATTACTCCACTATGTAAATTTACCTAGGGCTTCCGATGATAGCTAAAGTTATGTACAGCTCTCCTAAAGGTCCTAATGGAGGTTTTGGCATTGAAGCCAGTCACGTGTTAAATCTGATAGTAACTCAGTAGTTCATTGCTATTAAATCCTTGTAGGTGGATTATATCCGTTTGGTATTGATATGTAGGGAAAGAATGAAAGCAAACATTTCAGGCCCCTAGACCTCCAGATCAGTCAGTCTTTCATTGGCTTGTTCTGCCTACTAACAAGACCAAAAGACATCCTGGGAAGAACGGCCTCTCTGCAGACTGGCTGCAGGAGAAGGGAGAGAACCAGAGCAAGTCATGAGTAGGAGAATGATTCCAATGAACTCATGCTCATACAGCAGAGGCCAAGAAAGAATGAGGAGGAAATAAGGAATAGGAATTGAAAAATAATAATAGAGTTTATCATATGAGATGACATTGCCATCTGAAGACTGATAATGTCTTCTTATTGTCCTAGGCTGAAATTCTTATCCCAAACCAAAACAAAGATTGATTGTATAATATTTTTATAGCATCTGTGCTTGGTTTGGCTTCACCCAAAAGCATATTGACATAGGACTTGGGTGCAAGTAGTTTATTTGAGGGGGTAAGCGCAAGTGAGAAAGTAAGGGAAAATCAGTAGAGAGTGTGTTAATGAGTTGTAGACATCTGGATCTCAGTCCTGCTGGGGACCCTTTGAGGAACCATGCATAGCACATTTCAGAACTGTCCTACATAAGGATCAGGAATCTGGGCTATTAAATATTTGGTTCCAGGCCCTACTTGTTGAGGTTTGCACTTGGGATGTAAATTTCCTTCCTTCCTTCCTTCCTTCCTTCCTTCCTTCCTTCCTTCCTTCCTTCCCTCCTTCCTTCCTTCCTCCTTCCTTCTTCCTCTCTCCTTCCCTCCCTCCTTCTCTTCTTCCTTCCTTCCTCCCTCCCTGTTACTCTTCCTCCCTCCCTCCCTTCTTTCTTCCTTCTTCCTTCCTTCCCATCTATATATTCTAGACTTGTGTGTGTTTAGCTAACTGATTGAATGAATGAATGTCAATGGAACTGTATTTAGAAGAGCACAGATGGTTTGTCTACACTTTGTCTTATGACACACTATTATCTCATCTATCTGATAAAGGGGGAGAAGATATTTCATCCTGCCACCATCTGGTCTAGACAAAATCTCCAGAGTTTGTTTAAAAAAGATAATTGGCTATTTGTTCCTCTACTCCATGGATTTTGCTTGTGAAAGAGCCCATGTACTGTTCCTCCCTGAACGCACCATGCTCTTTCTGGATCCATTCAGACCCTGAAACTCCTAAAAGAAAACAAAGCAGGATGCATTAGGGGGCTAAGAGAATATATTGAATCTTGAGGGATTTGGTCTCCTCAAATAAGATGAGGAAACTAGGAGGGGAGACCAAGTAGCATTATATCCTGGACATTGTCATTGTCAACATACTCCAATAATTCAGGTTTCAAAGGATCAAGCAGTGGGATTAGAGGGTAATTTTAATTCAGTATCATTAAGCTGCATATGATAAAGGCCTGTTCAATGCAAGAAATAAAAGAGGAAGTTTTGCTTATTGTGTTGCTTTCCAGGTGTAGATCTAAGAATCAGCACTCAGGAGAACAGGTAATCTGGCAAACACGGATGACCCTTTCCTTATTTGAAGATGAATACAGAAAGAGAAAAACAAGAGCAACAATGTAGAATCCATAGAAGGGTGGGGGAAGGGAAATACTCTGAGGCCCCAGAGAAGGTATGTATCTTCAAGAATGGAGACAATAGATACCTAAAGATATATAAGGATATTTATGGAGAAAGAACAAGAAGAAGGCTTTTAAAAAAAAATTGGGAATTCGCATTATCATTCAAGAAGACTCAGATTCTATGAAATAAAAATAGAAAATCATAAGGAAAGAACAGACTGAGATAGGAAGAAAATACCTGTATGGAAAAAACAACACAAGTCCCTCTTTACAAAAGAAAAACATAAAACTGGCACTCTGTGTCATCTTTTTTAAAAAGAGTCAGCTTTAAGGAAAACTAAAAGGCACATCTGTTGAACCTAACAAGCCGTTTATTTAGATGTATGCTTCAAACTCTCTGTTTTATGAGGGCATTGAGTTTAGGAATTAGTAAACTAGAAGTGAGCCTTTGTTAGCTAATTAGAGAAAGTGTTCTGACCACTTCAATTTGATTATCCTCTCTTCTTCATTGTAAGTGACAAAGTCCTCTAGTATATTTTTCTGTCATTCAAAGTAAAGCAAAGTGGATGCCCTGGTCAAATTATTTTATTAGAGCGCTTGAGTTTATCAGTCTGAAATTTAAGCATTACAGTTTTCATGAATGTAAAAGTTGGCAGAACAAGTTGTAGATGACTGTAAAAAGGTGTGGAACTTGGCTAGTGTAGGAGATGGTAACAGGTCATTCATTTTGCATGTAATAGACTTATATCGAACTTACTGGATTTTTCACCCTTTTCCCATTTCTACTTCTTTCTGTGTTTTTGTTCCTTAATATAGACACACAGTGTAATTTCTGGAATTTGAGACAGAAGATCACTCTTGTCCTTTCTCTGTAATGGTTTTAAAATAAAAGTGCTTCCGGAAATGCCTAAACCAAAAGTATAATGGCAAGTCACTGGAAGTTAACAAAGAAACTGAGAATGCAACAGCAGTAAAAAGCAGAATTTGTTTATTTATTTATTTATTTATTTAAAGATTTTATTTATTTATTTGACAGACAGAGATCACAAGTAGGCAGAGAGGCAGGCAGAGAGAGAGGAGGAAGCAGGCTCCCCGCTGAGCAGAGAGGCCGATGCGGGGCTCCATCCCAGGACTCTGGGATCATGACCTGAGCCAAAGGCAGAGGCTTTAACCCACTGAGCCACCCAGGCACCCCAAAAAGCAGAATTTAAAACCCAATTCAAACATGAGAGATTTTTCTCAGGTTCATGGAAAAAAAAGTAAATTAAAAAGAAACATTATGAAAGTGAAGATGACTGACATGGACAGAGAATCAGTGATTTATCTTCAGAATCATAGGTCTTCTTTGGGGGTAAAACAAAAACAACCAGAACAAAAACCATGGTCAGAGAAAAACTATTGGGAACTCGAGAGAATGAGAAAGAGGGCTAGAGAGCTAGATATGTAGAATGTGGGGCAGTAGAGAATGGGGTGTGTGGGGGAGGGAGGAGGAGGGGACAGATGCAGATTGCTTGGGCTCCCCAAATTCCAGGCTAAATCAGTGCTCACAGATGAGCATAGGGCCACAGTCAATGGTGTGAGCATGGGGCCACAGTCAATGTGTGTGTGCTGAGAAAACCTTGTACAAGTCTGTGGGAGCTAATTTTTGAATTTTCAGAAAATCTGTGAGTTGTTCATTAAACATAGCCATTGTTAAAAATGGAGTTATAACTTCAGTTAAGTAAATCGTATTAAAAATTAAGGTAGCAAATACTCAAAGCTTATCACTCCATAATTATTTTACTATTATCTGTGATCTTGAGGTTATTTCCACGTCTCGTACAGGATAAATTCTATCTAGTGGCTTGCTTCTACTCGTCTCTTCCCAGCTCTGTGCTTGATGTTGGCACAGTGGTGACTTGAAATCAGCCGCAGTGGGAGTATTTACACCATTGACGTCAATGCTACAAATCAAGGCTTGGTTTCTTATTTTGTAGCTTGTCTAGACTGCAGAAAGTACATGGAGAAAACATTAATAATGGAGATTAAACTAAAAGTATGCTGTGCCTGGGAGCACCTGGGTGGCTCAGTGAGTTGAGTGTCTGACTCTTGATTTTGGCTCGGGGTTGTGGGGTTGAGCTCTGCGCTGGGCTCTGCTCTGGGCATGGAGCCTGCTTGAGGTTGTCCTTCTCCCTCTACCTCTGCCCTTCCACCTTCCTTCTTCTCAAAGAAATAAAATTAAATTTTAAAAAACGCTGTGCCTTTTGTCATTATATTGTGAATATTATAAAAAATTAAAGGAACATTCTTCCACTATTCAGAAATTATCTATTAAAAAAAGAATTTGCTCAGGTCATTGACAGATGTGTGAAGTTCTAATATGTTTTTCTCTTTCTTCTTGTTAGTGTAAAAGCAACTATCAACCAACATTCATGTTGGAATACGCTAATTTCTTGGTTGCAGCCATAGTAACAAGAGTTCAGTAAAAATCAAGGAAATAGTCAATGAGAATCAATTAGCTATATGTGATTTAGAATAAAGAGAATTATGTATTTTGTTATTATTTATCATTTGGGTGCTATACATCCTATTTATCAGTAGAATTTATAGTAAATACACATAGATATATATACATTCTTTTTTGGGAAATCTTGTTTTTATGTAACTGGCCACATCCTCTCAATTTTGATGAATTATAAAGGACAGGGGAAAAAAATTCCTCAAGCATCAAAGTGAGCAAAGCATGATACTAACAGAAAGGGAACAAAAATGATGTCTTTCTCAGGTGATTTTTTTTGGAGACGCAAAATGCTAAGGGACAATGATGGCAACTGCAGAGTTTTGGGAGAAGATATTGTGATCAAAGAAGAAACATCTAGGCAGGAAGCCTTTTATATGTGAAGGCCACAGAATGACTTTCTGTGAGGTCCATGAACTGTCCAATGCTATTTCATCTGCATATCCTTCTTGAAAAACTTACTTGTCTACTTTCTCCAAGGGCCCAAGAAGTAGATCAAAATGAGGAAATCAAGAATAGAAAGACTAAGAGGAAGCACTGAAACAAGCTAACCACAGAAGAGGAAATAATTGCTATAAATTTGGTCACCAGTCAAATACAATTAAAATATTTGAAAACTTCTGGAATTTGAGGATATAATAAAAATATCTTAATAACAATGAAAAGGAAAAGAATAGAATAATGATCATAATTTCTTAGTGGTTGTACTGATTTCCTGATTCAAGATGTCTAAGGTATAGAGAGAGCCAGACTTTATAAACTCTGTACTATTGTTTCTTTCTTTCTTTCCCTTTTTTTTTTTTTTTTGTTAGAGAGAAACAGAGAGAGGGGGACAGGAGCAGTGGAAGGGGGAAGGAGAGAATCCTCAAGCAGACTCCCTGCTGAGTGCCAAGATTCCCATGGGATCCATCTCAGGACCCTGAGATCATGATCTGAGCCAAAACCAAGAGTCAGACGCTCAATTGACCACACCACCCAGGCACCCTGTTATTTCTTGAATGTTTAAAAGAGAATCTGTTTTAACTATTACCTCAGTTTCCTAAAAAATATCCATTTTTCTTACCCTGTTCTGCTTGTCATTTGTTGTCTTGGGTTCTTTTTCAGTTAAGATAGTTCTTTTTTTTTTTTTTAAGATTATATTTATTTATCTGAGAGAATGAGAAAGCCAACATGAAGGGCAGAAGGAGAAGGAGAAGAAGACTCCCTGCTGAGTAGGGAGCCCAATGCGGGGCTTGATCCCAGGATCTGGGGATCATGACCTGAGCCGAAGGCAGACACTGACAAACTGAGCCACCCAGGCACCCCTGTCAGTTAAGATAGTTCCCCTCATGGCACTTCTGTTAAATGACTTCATTCCCTTCAATTTAGAACCATATTGTGGTTCCTATATACCACATATATTTTCAAATACATCTAGCTTTTTGTTCACTATAATGATCATATTTAATAGTTTTCAGTAACCTTGTTCGGTTATTCTTTTTAAAAATGTTTTATTAAGACAATTTTCTAGAGCAATTTTAGATTCCCAGCAACATTGAGCAGAAGGTATAGAGATTTCCCATATGCCACCTGCCCCCATTCAGAGCCTCCCCACAGTATCAGCATCCCCCACCAGATTTATTACAATTGATGAACCTACATTGATATATTCTTACCACCCAGAGTCCACAGTTTATATTATGATTCACTTTTGGTGTTGTACATTGGGCAAACGTGTATTGACATTGTATCCGCCATTATAGTGTCCATTATAGCACCATACGGGGTATTTTCTTTGCTCTAACAATCCTTAGGGCTCTGCCTATTTGTTTCTTTCCACATTTCCAACCCCAGGCAAACACTGATCTTTTTTACTGTCTCCATAATTTTTTTTCCAGAAGGTCATATATGGAACCATACAGTATGTAGTCTTTTCAGGTTGGCTTATTTCACTTAGCAATATGCATTTAAGTTTCCCCTGTGTCTTCTAATGGCTTAATAGCTCATTTATTTTTAATGCTGAATAATATCCCATTGTCTGGATGTACCACCATTTGTTTAACCATTCACCTACTGAAGGACATCTTAGTTGCTTCGAGTTTTGGCGATTATGAATGAAGCTACTATAGACATCTGTGTGCAGGCTTTTGTGTGGACGTATATTTTTAACTCCTTTGGATAAATACCAAGGAGTGTGATTATTGGATTGTGTGGTAAAAGCACATTTATTTTTGTAATGAACTGCCAAACTGTCTTCCAAAGTGGCTGTACCATTATGCAGTCTCACTGGCAATGAATGACAGTCCCTGTTGTTCCACATTGGTGTGTCAGAATTCCAGATTATGGCCATTTTAATAGACATGTAGTGGTATCTCTTTGTTGTTTTAGTTTGCATTTCCTTCATGACATCCAAGGTGGAATATATTTTCGTATGCTTATCTGCTGTCTGTGTATCTTACTGGTGAGGTGTCTGCTAAGATTTTTTTTTAGAGATTTATTTATTCATGAGAGAGAGACAGAGAGAGGCAGAGGGAGAAGTAGGCTCCCCACTGAGCAGGAAGCCCAATGTGGGACTTGATCCCAGGTGCCCAGGATCATGACCTGAGCTGAAGGCAGATGCTTAACCATCTGAGCCCCTGGTACCCCTCAGCTAAGTTCTTTAACTTATTTTTTTGTTGGGTTTGTTTTCCTACTGTTGAGTTTTAAGAGTTCTTTGTACACAGATATCTATATTTTTTCTATTCCTCCCTTTCCATCATGTTATCTGTAAAATTAAAGATATATTATTTTCCAGAATGGGCTAGGTGGGGGATGGGTATTAAGGAGGGCACTTGATATGATGAGCTCAGGCTATTGCACGTAAGTGATGAATCACTGAATTGTACTCCAGAAACCAACATTGCACTGTATGTTAACTAACTAGAATTTAAATAAAAATTTGAAAAGAAAAAAATAAGATATATTATTTTCCAAACTTCATTTTTTCCCCAATGCCTAAAACCCAGGCAATACCTAATAGCGCAATATACCCACCAGGTATAATTTCGAGATCTCTTCCCTGTGAAGTGTCAGATAGCATGTTAATCAGGTAGAGGGGATGAGGCAGAAGACCAAATACCACAACAAACTTCTAATATTCTTCATCTTGACAGTCAGTGCCTACTTATGCAACAGGAGATCCTAGACCCCTAGGTGTCCGACTCTTATTTTAGAGATGAAGAGACAGAGAAAAAGAGCTTTCAAAGGGAACTGCTGGTTAATCAGAGTTCAAAGGCCAGAATCTAATGTTCCTGACTCTCAACTCATTAAAAATTATGCCATGTTTTTTTCTTAGAAATGAGAACTACAACTGAGGAGGAATTTGGTGAAGAGGAAGGACATAGTAAGAGCTAGAAGAGATGAGCCCTCTGCGGTATCATCCAACCAGCAGTTAAAAATTACCTCGTTTGTACCTCTCCACTGTGTTCATTATCCCTCCACTAAGCCTGTAACGATCTGGTCCATATTTTACTATCAGAGCCATCCTCTCATATAAGGAGACTTCTTAGTACGTTATTTTTCTTGCTATGTTATTTTTTACATCCCATAAAAGGGGTCCCTTTGTTTCTCCTGACAGTTTCCTATCACTCGTTGCTCAATCTGAGCTGCCTTATGTTCCTCGCAATGGGCTCATCTCCAGAGGGTATTAGCTAGAAGCATCTTTAAGTGTATACCACATGCTTGCTTTATTTCCCTTTCTTCTTTTGCTTTCTCAGGGTCTATTTCAACCCACAATTATTGGAGGTTCTTCGGGTTTTACATCCAGCACTTCCTAGCTTTTACCTGATCTTTAAAAATAAACAATTTTTAAGTGTATGTTGCAGTAACGTTGAGTATATTTGTGTTGTTGTGCAACAGATTTCCAGACCTTTTTTCATCCTGGAAAACTGAAACTCTTTACCCATCAAACAACAACTCTCTCTTTCTCCCTTTTGTTTGATTTTACATTATGGGATAACATCATAGGACAAAACAATTGTCTGGATTGACATTAAGGAAGGAAACTTTCCAGTTCCTTGGACTTAGTTTTATGTAAAGATGAAGGTGTTAAGAAGATTATTTTTAAATGAGGGTGAAAAATTTCATCCAGAAGAAACTTTCTTCTTGTTGAGTGCAGTAGTTATCATGTATGTGTGTATGTATGTATGTATGTATGATGTGTGTGTGTGTGTGTGTGTGTGTGTATGTACCTATAGGTGGGATGGTACTTGGCCTCTGAATCATCATTATTTTAAATACAAAACAGCCATAGCCATGAATGATGTGCAGCACATAGGACCCAGACCATTTTTGTGGCAATTCTTAAATGCATTTGTAGTTATAACACCCACTCCTCCTGTTGTTCTAACTTTATGTGATTTCTATCATGAGGCAGCCCTAAATCTTTCCATTCCCAGAGGAAGCCTGCCATCTGTTCATCAAACTTGGAGTAGATGGAGGGAGCAGCTGCAGTTTCTATCTGAATCTGAATGTGTATATGTTAGTCATTAAGAAAAAAATTTGTGTTCATTTATGTTTTGAGTCATAACTCTGCCATTGGTTGATCCCAACAAAATTGTCAATGCCAGTCCCAGGGGAGCAAGATCTGGGTTCTGTTCCCAGAAATACTCTCCTTATGGATTTTGGGCAACTCATATAAAATCCCTTATCTTTGACTCCATCTAAAAATGGAAAATATATATTTTTTAAAGGGTCATTTATTTGAGAGAGAGAGAGAGAGAGAGCATGTGCACAGGAGCGGGGGGAGGAGAAAAAGAGAGGGAGAGAATCTCAAGCAGACTCCCCACTGAAGTGGGGCTCCATCCCAGAACCCTGAGATCAGGACCTGAGCCAAAATCAAGACTTGGATGCTAACTGACTGAGCCCTGCATGCACCCCAGAATTTTTTTTTTTTAATTCACTCTCTTCTATTTTCTTGTTGAGAGTAAAAAGGCAACTCTTTAATCTTCTTCCTTATTGTTTTGGGGAGAGTAGCTTATGTTCAGCTCTGGGAGTCAAGCTCTCCTTGAAGAAAGGTTCTAAAGAACTATCATGGCTGTTGGCTAGGGTGAGCCGTGGAGCTCTTTGGTCCAGTGCCCCATGATCTTCAGATCTGCCTATGATCTTGTTAATTTTTGCAGTATCTTTATATTACCTATTGTTTACTTAATATGTATTTAAAGGTTTTAGACTGATTATTTTTAATACTTCTCTTTGTCCTGTTAATAATATCTGTACATTATAGTTGAGATGTGCCATTAACATATTATAAACTTAAAAATATAGAACTTATAAATATATATTTTCCCAAATTACATTAAGATAAACACACAATTCTTTTAAAAATTCTTTTAAATTTTTTATTAGATATAATTGACATGTAACGTTATATTAGTATCAGGTATAACAACATAATGACTTGATATGTATGTATTGTGAAATGACTACTAGAATATGTCTAGTTAACATCCACCCCCACACAGAGTCACCACGTTTTTTTGCTTCGTGATGAGAAATTATAATGTCTACTCTCTTAGCAACTTTCAAATATACAATACAGCATTATCCACTATAGTCACCATGCTGTACGTTACATCCCATGACTTAGTTATTTCATAACTGGAAGTTTGTGCCCTTAGACCTCTTTCACCTTCTCCTCCCATCCTCCCCAACACTTCCGGCAACCACCAGTCTGCTCTCTGCAAACACACAATTCTTACAATAAAAAATAAGTGTGGGTCATCCAAAATCAGTAACTGACATATCACAGTCTGGGGAAACACAAATTTAAACCTAAAACAGCACCATCAGTTTGTATCTGTGCAACTTTAGAAAGTGTGTGATTTTTAAAGTCCCTCCGCTACTAGGAATCCAGGGCTTCTGACTTTAGTTTTCTGACACACGGGAATGTAATGGGAAGGGCATTCTGGGTGATGAATCTATCTGAAATTTTGTTAGGAGAATTTGGGGAGATGTGATGGCTTAGAACATAGTTTGGGGAGGTTGTGGAGGACCTTGGGAGCAGAACCTGTGTGGGAGCAGAACCTTCTCCCTAGGCTCCTGGGATCTTAATCCTGCAATCCAGGGAACATCTAAAATTGTATGTGATCTTCAGTGGATTTAGGTGCATGGATATTTAGATGTGGTGGGAAGAGTCCTCCATCAAAATTAACAAGCACTCCTCTTAGAAATGTGAGCTATTTTGTTTTTCAAATGGAGGAACAAGTGCATTTTAGAAAGACCACTCTGGGGCAGTATGGGACATAGAGCGAATGAGGGTAGCCAGAAAGAGGGAGAGCAGGAGGCAACGGAAGCTGTCCTAGCCAAGGGTGCCTGAATGGTCCTTTGGGAGTCATTCTCTGAGGGCTGACCTAGGAACATAGATGGAGGTAACTGTGGTCCAGAGAGAACTCATACTGGTTTTCTTCATTTATTTTGTGAGGACCACCCTTGGAACCAGATTGTTGAGTGAGAAAGTTACATAATGTAAATGTTATCCAAACCACTGCTTATTTTTGTGTGTGACTGGATGGTGGCATAGGGCATAGGAAAAGGTTGTAAAAGAAGGGACTTTGGCAGGATCAGAGAGTTATTGATTTTGCAGCTGAAGGGGGGACATGGAAAGGGATGTTTTCTGTTACTTCTGCTTGAAAGTAACTGCTTTTTTTTTTTTAAGATTTTATCCATTTGACAGAGATCACAAGTAGGCAGAGAGGCAAGCAGAGAGAGAGAGAGGAGGAAGCAGGCTCCCCGCCGAGCAGAGAGCCCGATGCGGGACTTGATCCCAGGACCCTGAGATCATGACCTGAGCTGAAGGCAGAGGCTTAACCCACTAAGCCACCCAGGCACCCGAAAATAACTGCTTTAAAGTAACGTTGGCACTTCCCTCTCTCAGAGTGCTGTAATGCCCTGAGCATAAGAAACATATTTAATAAACACAGCAGCCCCCATGAGTTGGGCATTGGGCTTTTGCAAGGTGTGTCACTTGGTAAGCATAACTGGAGAGAATTGCTCCTATAGAACAATAAGCCATGCAGAATGAGGATTTATTCATTCATTTACCAATGTTTATTGAGTATTATTATGTTCAGGTACTGATGGATACTAGGATCACAAGAGAGGGAGAAGTCATAGTCCGTATCCTTAAGAATCTCACAACCTATTAAGAATAGCAAAACAAATGAATGCATTTCTGTACACGCACATGGAAACATTGCACAGCAAGTTAAATTAAGAAACAAAAAGGGCCATACTGCTGATTACTGATACCATCTTGCAGTAGTAGCTTTTCTAAGGAGGAAAACTGGTGTTTTTTTTTTAAATCCCCCCACTGATTATTTTCATAATTTTTCACTGCACTTTTACTGAAGACCTGAAAAGTAGACTATACAAAGAGTGATAGAGAAGGGTAAGTACAGAAGAAGACAGTCATTTGGGGACTTACTGATTAAATGACATAGCCTTCACTTTGAATAAATAGCTTTGCATGTGGCTCAGACTGCTACTGATAGAAAGCTACCACAATTATTTTTTAATACTTTGGAGGTGACATCCATGTTCAAGGGACTGCATAAATAACAGGCTCCCATAAATGATGGAGACCTAGTCTGCTTCAGAAAATTGGAATTGAAAGTCATAAGTGGCTCAGAGTAAGAAAATAAAAGATGGAATTTTCAGGAGAGCCATTCATGGGTGGTCTGGTTGGACTTGGGAAGTACTGATGGAGTGGACAACAGGCCACAGTGGGCAACAGAAAGCTAAGATTGAGACTGGGGAAACTAAGGCAAAAACTCAGTCTGTGAAAATCAGAAATAGATTTTTCCTTTTTGTATATAAGACATCAACTATCCCAATGAAACTTTTTTGACATTTTAATAATGGCTTTAGTAACTTTTTCAAAGATGGCATTTGATCTTCTGTGTAATCATCTTGGTAACTACAGAACAACTTTTTAATTTTATTATTTATTATTATTATTTTTTTACAGAGCAACTTTTTAAGGAGAGTGACATGGCTAATGTTAAGCTCAGTCTGTTGACAATATTTGCAATGGGTACTATTGCTGTAGAATGAACTACTGCCAAGTTTGGTGGCCAACAGTGACAAACATTTAATATTGTAGCTTTTTGTCTATGAGTCAGCTTTGGTTAGGGTGGCAAGTTAGATTTGGCTGGGCTCTGCTCTCTGTGCCTCTCTTCCTCCTCTTGGGACCAGTGAAGCTTGATCTGTACTTTTCATGGACAGCAGAGGTCCAACAAAGCAAGTGGGAAGATAAGCAAGGCCACTGAGGACATTGGCACACAATCACTCCCCTTTTACTCTATTAAGCATAAATCATATGACTGAACCCAGTGAGAAGGGGTGGGAAAATATGTTTCACCCATATAACGGGAGTAACTATGAAGTTACATGCAAAGGATGAGGATACAGGGATGGTGACGAATTGGAGGGGAATTAATTTAGTCTTCCTTATTGTGTAAAGATGAGAAAGACTTTGGTACAAATGTCAGCTCTATTGTCTATTAGTTAAATGTCTTACAAAGATTGCTTAATCTTTCTGAGTCTTCACTTACTCATCTCTAAAACTAAAATAATAAAATGTTCAGATTTTGTTTGTAAAACTGTTTGGACTTAAAACTAAAAATTATCTTTTTTTTTTCTTTTCCTTTTCTGTATATATGTCCATATATTTACTCTCATCAAATTTCTGTAATGATGCCCATATGCATTTTTTCATGCTGCTCAGGACTGCCTCCTTCACCATTCAAAGATATGTTACTGACAAGAAAAAAAAAGGGAAAGAGAAGTGAGCAGAATTTTTCTCTGGTAATGTCATGTCCAGTAATACAAAACTGGGTGGGGAGGGCATTCTCTCTCGGCCTTCGGGGTGGCTACTGACACCATGTTAATTTTCTTTCTGTTCATGGTCCTACCCAGAAATCCGAAGGACTTACTTTACCTGAATAACTAGTGCTTTTCCAAAATACCCTCCAGTTATTAATATCAGAACTCTGATATTTGATATCAGCTATGACAATACTGGATGCCCTACTTTCTTGCCCAATCCAATGTGACATTTCCAAGGGAGCGTAAAAATTTTGCACAGAGGATCATTTTATAAGGGCATACTAGGAAGACAGTAAAATGCAGTGATTAAGAACATAAATTAAATAGCTGAGTGTGTCATATGCTTTAATCTCATTTAATCCGGTTCTGTGAGGTACCATTTTACATACCCATTTTACAGACACAGTCTTTAAGAGAAGCTGGATAATTGGCTCAAAGTCATCTAACTAGTAAGTTGTAGAAGGTAGTCTCAAGCACAGATCTAAACCTAAAGTCTATTATTAACCACTTTTTCTTTTTTTAAAGAGCAACAGTGTTATAATCCGGAGTTGCCATTCCTGATTTTAGATGTAGAATTAAATAAACCGCAGATATAATCTTTGATGTCAAAAAGAAAAAACACAACAAAGACATCCAAAATAATTGAGATTACGTTCCCAAATTCTGTAAAATGCATGTGAATACCATACATAGAAGTCTCCAACATATTACTAATAAGCATATTTCATACAATAATCCTACTGTACAATATCTTTGACCTGTCATCAACACACCAACTATAATGAAAGTCATTTACACATTCAGGTCACTATAATTTTGCTTGCCTTTGGAAAAATTTTAAGGCCTTTTTGGAAATGATTTGAATGGCCCAGTTCTCTTTTTGAAGTAAGGGGGATTTCTGAACTGATAGCTTCCCTTTTTCTATCTAATTTTCCTTGCAACCAGTGAAGGGTCTCTTAGTTACTTCACTGACCAAACTGAGGTTCCTGCCAAATCGAGATCATTTTTTTTTTTTTCAATTGAAGTATAGTTGACATACAATGTTACATTAGTTTCAGTGGTACAGCATAATGATTCAACTGAGATCATTAT
The DNA here is from genome assembly GCF_010015895.1 of Lontra canadensis. Classification (NCBI taxonomy): domain Eukaryota; kingdom Metazoa; phylum Chordata; class Mammalia; order Carnivora; family Mustelidae; genus Lontra; species Lontra canadensis. The sequence goes on from NW_022630995.1 coordinate 7,540,543, forward strand.
TTCACAAATTAGCCATTGCTGCACCCAGGGATTTGAAAGCCTGTCTGAAGATTTTAATGACAAAAGTCGGTAGAATAGATATCCCTCTGAAGCCATTTTCTCTCTCTCTTTTTCTTGTCTTTTGTTCTTTGCTTTCCAGAATCTCTCTTTTAATCCATCTCCTGCACCAACTCCTCAATCAAGGAGGTTACTAAGTTAAATTTGGGGTCTGGGTATGGAAGCTATTTGAAGGCGTGGCTATGAGGTTTCTCTTAGACCCACTGGCAGCCCCTTGGGTCTTACCTTCATTTGTTCTCCTGAGCAAATGCCCAACCTAACTCGTAGAGCCTGCAGTGCAATCTGGGAATGGGCAGGCAGAGTTAGTGCAACATGAGTATTTCTAGGATATCAGAGAGGAGAAAGATTAGTGCCCAGATTATGTCAAAGGTGGGTGAGTTAGCTACTTAAGTTGAAAACCTAAAAACAAGAAGGAAGCAAATTGTTTTCTTGTTGGATTTCATGTCCCCACGGTCCTGTTTTTCACTTCTTTCTGAGTCACACAGTTTCTTTGGCACCTTCTTTCAACTCTGCTTCTAAATGTAGGAATTCCTAGGATTCAGACCCAGACTTTCTTTTGGTTCACTTAAAACTTCGTTTGGAAATTGTATCCTCTTAAAAGGTTTAATGTATAAATTATATTCCAGCAGTTGCAACTTGTTTTCTATCTCCAGCTTGGATCTTTATTCTAAACTTCAGAACCTTCTATACAAATGCCAACTTGCTCGCCCCACCCAGGGCTCTCACAGGTGCCTCAAACCCAACATGTCTGAAACTTGCTTATCCCTTTTAATCAGCCCCTTTTTGTTGGTTTTGTCTTAGTAAATGCCGCTAACTCCATCTTTCTGTTTGCTCTTGCCAGATACCCAGGAGTCATTTTTTTCCCCTTTCTCTTTTAAAATAGCAATTTAAAAAGTTTATTCCAGCTGTAATACAGGTTTCTCTGGCATGCTTCAGAGCCCATTACCCAAGATAGTCTGTTGTACTTGTCTGTCTGATTTATGGATCTGTGCAATTTCTGGCACTAGGGCATCATCTGAATTTGGCCCAGAAAGCAGTGATAGAAATAGGCAGAATAACTTTAGGAATAGTTAAAGCAAGAGACCGCTGTGTTTCTAAGACAAATGCTCTCATTATTATTTAATGTTTGGGTGATAAATTAGAATAATTAACATTTAAATTTTTAAATATTATTTAAAATTTAATATTATGTTAATATTTGGGTGATGAATTCTTTCTTTTTTTTTTTTTTTAAGATTTTATTTATTTATTTGACAGACAGAGATCACAAGTAGACAGAGGCAGGCAGAGAGAGAGGGAGAAGCAGGCTCCCTGCTGAGCAGAGAGCCCGATGCAGGGCTTGATCCCAGTACCCTGAGATCATGACCTGAGCCAAAGGCAGAGGCTTAACCCACTGAGCCACCCAGGCACCCCAGGGTGATGAATTCTTATTGTAAATGCAGTTGTCAAAAATAATGTATGTTGATAAGGGCTGTCATTAAGGGCCCATAACTGTGGCCTGCCAGCCCATCTGTCACAGACCACATGGTTAAGTTCCTTATCTGTGGTTTTGGTGCCATGGTTTGTGCTCTTTCCTTTGGTTTTCCACTCTTTCGGTATGGATGTCTGGCCAGACTCAGGGCGGAGAGGAGAGGCTTTACTTTTGTCTCACACAATTTTTTACTGAACGTGAGTGCTGGGTGGATGGCAGGTTGGAGGGGAGAATGGGTTGAGAGGTGGATCAGGACTGAGCAGTGAAGGGGAGGCAAAAATCTTTGTACACTGGGAGTCATCCTCAACATTTCCTTCCTTCAGCTCACTGTCCACATCCAACCCAGCACTCAGCCTGGCCAACTAAAACACAAACCCACTAAACTTCTCCATCCCCCCACCCTCTCAGCCACCATTGTCTCCCTGGACCCTTGCACTAGCCATCCAGAGGTCTTCCCACTTCTGGCCCACCTTGAATCCATCACCCACACCACAGCCAATGTGAGCATTTGAAAATCTTACATAAAACTACGTCTTTTCCCTTGCTGAAATCCTTTGATGGTTTCTCACTGAACTTAGGATATGACCCCAAATTCCTAATGTGTCCTACAAAGGTGTGCATAATCTGGCTATTTCCCCAGATTGCTTCCCAGCACTTGCCTGTCACTGTACACACCAACCACGTTTCTTTCCACTAGCCCAGGGCTCTCCCACCTCATGACGGGGCATGCTATTCTCTCTGCCAGGATGCTGTTCCCTGCTCTCTCCAGAGCTCATTAACTCTTCCTCTTCCTCTAGGTCTAGGCTTCAATGTCACTTCCTCGGAGGGACAGTTCCTAAACTTACTGATCTAAATTGCCATCCTCTGTTATATTCTCACATAATACTTTTCCTTGTAATGCTTATCCGGATGTGTAGTTTCCTATTTGTTTGTGTGGTAACTACCTCCCATACCAGCCAGTGACTCCATGGGACAGGAGAAGCATCCACTTCATTGTTGTTAGCACATGTCCAGCATGTGATAGGTTGGCAATAACTATCTGCTGGAAAAAAAGGAGTCTAATTTTTATTATAAATTAAAATATATATGTATTTTCTGAGAAATCTAACTTTAGGGGGATCAAGCTATTTTTTGAAGAATTTATCATCTAAGTCTCCATATAAAGGACATTATTAGGTAGTATAACAGACAATGTATTTAATTAGGGTCTATAAGAGATATGAGACTATTCATTAAATTGATATTAAAAACATAATAATGGCTGATGTTTACTCACAAAAAGAAATACTTGTGTAACTGGTACCTTGAAGAGGCAGGACTCTTGGGATATATAAAGCATATTTATTTTTTATTTCCCATGATCTAGTTCAGATGTATTCAGTGGAGGACATGTTTCCCTGTCCTAGTTTGCTTTTCTATAATAACAGTAAAAATAATTGTACAATTACAACCTCAGTTTCAACTCAGAAATTAAGATATCCATCACAAATAGTGATAGCACCTCTGAACTCCATCCAAAGTTAAAATGTTTCTGCTTCCCTGGCTGGTAGTTTTCTTTAGTCAGGAAGGAAGGGAAGGGGATGGCTCACCCTCTCTCTCCTTTCCCAAGCTGGGCTTCCATTTCTCCTTTTTTATTTGGCTGGTTGTGTTTTCTCTCCTTACCTGATTTGATGTGTTTGAGGGAGGAGTGATAGAGAAAGGAGAAGTAAGAGGGAGAGAGAAGTTTTTCCAGATTGGATATTATTGTGAGATGGCTGTGCATTCTTTATGCTTGATTGGTATTTATTCTCTCTCTCTTTCCTTCTTCCCCTTTGGAGGTCCCTCTGAGAATTTTTGAATGCACGTCCTGTGAGATGGGAGATATATATCTATATCTATATCTATCTATCATCTATCATCTATCTATCTATCTATCTATCTATCTATAAATAATCAGGAGGGAGGGAGCAGTTAGCAGAGAGAAAGAGAGAAGGAGATAAAGTTATTTTAAGGCATGAGCTCATATGATTGCGGGGACTGGCAAGTGCCAATCTATATAGCAGGCAGGTAGGATGGAAATTCAGGCAAAATTATGATAGTCTTGAATCTGAAATCTCCAGTGAAAACTCAGTCAGGGTTTCAATGTTGCTGTATTGAGGAGAATTCCTTCATTTGTGGGAAATCTCAGGCTTTGCTTTCATGGCCTTCGACTGATTGGATGAGGCCCACCCATATCATGGAGAGTAATTTGCTTTAATCCATTTTTGAGTTGATTTTTGTGTATGATGGAAAAAAGTTGTCCAGTTTCATTATTTTGCATGTGGCTATTCAGTTTCCTCAACACAATTTATTGAAGAGTCTATCCTTTCCTCATTGTATGTTCTAGGCTCCTTTGTCATAAATTAATTGACCATACACTCATGGTTTTGTTTCTGGGCTCTGTATTCTGTTCCATGGATCTATGTGTCTGCTTTTATTCCCAAACTGTATTGTTTTGATCACTACAATTTTGTAATATTGTTTGAAATTAGAAGTGCAATGCCTCTGACTTTGTTCTTCTTTCTCAAGATTGCTTTGACTCTGGGGGATCTTTTGAGGTTCCATATGAATTTTAGGACTGTCCTATTTCTGTGAAAGATGCCATTGGAGTTTTCATAGAAATAAGGGTGAATCTATAGATTACTTTGGGGAGTATGGACATCTTAATTATATTAATTCTTCCCATCTATGAGCATGGGATATCTTTCCATATATTTGTGTCTTCTTCAATATTTTTCATCTATGTCTTATATTCAGTTGTTAGTGTACAGTTCTTTTACCTCTTTGGTTAAATTTATTCCTAGATATTTTATTCTTTTTGATGCAACTATAAATGGGATTGTTTTCTTAGTTTCTCTTTTTGATAGTTCACAATTACTTACATATTTCAGATTCCAATCAAAGGTTTACATTACATGGATGGGGGTTATAGATTCTAAGCCATCTTGAAGATTAATAATAATGTGAGTAAATCTAGGGGATGTAGGTAATATGGCCTTCTCTTTTAAATTTTGGCACCATTTATACAGTGACTGCAAACAGAACCCTTCCTATTAGTATAACAGATAAGGATCTGGTCCTATCTAAGGCTGATGTCCTCTGGTGGTTAGGAAAGTAAGAAGACAATGTCTCTCCCCCCACACCCCACCCCATTATTTGGACTGACACATTTACTTCCTTACAGGAGATGCTGGATATTCTCTTATTATCTATTTACTCTTTCAGGCTCAGTCTTTTCTCTTCTCCCTTCTCTGTGCCCCTGAAGGTTGACATGTATCAGTTGGATCAACCAGGCTCCCATTCTTCCAGAAGTTTAGAGGGTGAGAGAGGAGATACAGACAAAGTATTTATTTCCATGTCTACCTCCCTGCCAGGCTTCAGGTTGGTAGTGGCTGATTTCTCCTGCTAAAGCTACAGGCCTTGTCAGGTGGCTGTCTACTAACTAAAGGTTTTACTGCCTTCTGATAACTGCCCCACCTCTTCAGACCTAGGTATGGTGTTCAATGTCTTATTACTAGCTCTGTGGTTCTTCACCATTCTTGTTGATTTCTACCACACTCTTGTCAATAGTCTCTTACCCTAATCTTCTTATTACCTTGTTTGGATATGCCATCTACGTCCTGCCAGCAACGTAAGGGATTATATAACTGGTACCGGAGAAGCCCCGGGAACTGAGATTTTAGAATGGACTCTGAGGGGCACCTGGGTGACTCAGTCATTTAAGTGTCTGCCTTCAGCTCAGGTCATGATCCCAGGGTCCTGGGATAGAGCCCTGTATCAGGCTCCCTGCTCAGCGAGGAGTCTGCTTCTCCCTCTCTCTCTGCCTGCCTCTGCCAACTTTTGCTCTCTATCTCTCTGTCAAATAAATTAAATCTTTAAAAAAGTAAGTAAAATAAAGTGGACTCTGATTGAAATTCTGACTTATTTGATGAATACATGAATAACCTTTTTTTTTCTTTCTGGGGGAAATGGGACATTGGTGACTGGATAGTATGTAGTGTCATCATGAACACTCAGAGTATCAACAGGAATATCATACAATGGAGAACAGATGGAGGGCAAAGTAACAGGAGACCAAGTTATCCAATTCCTCTGACACATGTATTAGATAATGCAATCTTTCTTTACTTATTGAAATAGTCACCTTTACCATAAACAAAATTCTTTTATACATTGAAGTCTGTTCCTAGACTATTCTGTTCCATTTATTTGGATAAATTTCACATGATCATTTCATTATATTGACCCTTTATGTGAGTCGAGGACATAACACTGATTCATAGTAGGAATAGTCCCTGCTTCAGTAGAGAGCTCAGTCTACCAGGCACTATTCTAAGTGCTTTATGTGTGTCACCTCTTTTCATCTTCACAGCAACTCTGTGAAGAGAACTGCTGTTATCTGTGTTTTGCAGATGGAAAATGAGGCATAGAGAAGTTAAACTGGCACCAGCTCCCATGGCCAGAAAGCAGAGGATCTGAGATTTGAACTTAGGAAGTTTGGATTTAGAGTCTGCATTCCTAAGTACTAGGCTAGCACCAGCTCCCATGGCCAGAAAGCAGAGGATCTGAGATTTGAACTTAGGAAGTCTGGATTTAGAGTCTGCACTCCTAAGTACTAGGCGACACCACCTCTAACCTTGAGGCAGTGAAGGCCTTTCTTTTGGGGACTAAAAAATATAGTCCAGGTCTATTGTTCCTGATGATCTAAATTAATCAGATAAAACTTAGAAAACCTAAAAAAATTGATAGATGCTATCTCTCCTTGACTGTCTCTTTCAATTACCTGTTTCTCAAATAACCTTCTAGTTACTGTCACACTTTATCTGTATCAGATTAGCAAATCAATCCAAAACATTTTATACCTGCCCATCTTCCCTACTGTTCACATTATTGAGTTAGCCAAATAAATTCAACTTTTTCTACTGTTGGTTTCTCATAAATTGTAGCTGGCATCTGTATATTTGTGAAGGTTCCATTGCATTGCTAGATTCTCATTGTATGGTTATAACAGATCGCAGATTGCACTGATAAATGCCACACGAGACATGATAAACACAGTCCATTTAGACCAGGTACATTTTTTTTTTCCATTTTCTGGTCTATCCTAAAACAAGGATTAGAAGAACTGAGTCATAGTGTTGGGATGAATATTACAAGATCATGTGTATGAGGGCAATTAGTAGTACCTGGCCTGTGGCAGACATTCAAATAATCTTGGTAGAATCTGAATCATCCCATGTTATGGCTGCTGCAGGGCTCAGACTAGAGGCAGAGAGGAGATGCAGGGTGGTATCTATTTATTAGGCATTTCCTGTAGTCCAGACACTGTGCTTGGTGGTTTACCCACATAGTTTGATACTGTGAAATTAGTAAATGTTTCTCTAAGATGAGTTCCCCTGTGGTACAATGCCTAAAATCAAAGTCCAATATTACATGCTACCTTGACGTCTGGAGGGACCAGAGAGCAAAGGGGGTCCTTGAATATCTTAACCATGAGTTTTCCTCCCACCCTACTGCAGGTAAGTTCCCCAAGTCAAACCACCCTCCTTATCATCAAATGGACCAGGTATGGCTCCTATATATCCCTGATAGCAAGTTTCAGTTCCCTGCCAACCCACAGAGTTATTCAAACAAGCTAATCACATTCTCCCAGGGAAATAGGGGGTGCCTCACTCTCTTGATACTCCAAAGCTTATCTCCCATAGCCCCTGGTTGTCCACTCTGTTCCTGAGCACAATGCTTATATGGTCTGGGAGGCGTGTGGTATCTATCCTCCCTGCCTCTGGGCTGTGAATATATGTGACTGATAAACTGCTCTTATCCCATCTGTCCAGTGTTGGGTGCTGTGTGTTGGGCATCTTAAAGAGATGATGCCCTAGATGCCCTAGGACAGGAATCTCTCTTTTAGCCACAGGGGGAATAGGAGGAAGTCAAATAGCCTAAAAGAAACTGAACTGAATGGGTCCCACTGAATGCTCTAGATCATTGTTTCTCAAACGTTAATGTGAAACCAGTTACCTGGAGATCTTATTAAAATCCATTATGACCTAATAGGTCTGGAGTAGGTCCAGAGTGGGACCTGAAGTACTGTATTTCCAATAAGATCTTGGGCTATACAATGGTTCCTCAGACCACACACTGAATGAGACCCAGAGGAACACAGTGTCCAGGTGAAGAAGTCCCGGGACATTTAGTGCCTCGTTCATCAATGACCTCCCAGTCATCTAGGGATCCAACCCATCCAGGAATGACTGATCATAACTTCCACAAACTGGGACATTCAGCTTAAAGGATTGGAGACTGACCAGGATCTGGTAAGATGCGAAGGTGGACCAATCCACTGGTACTGAAAGAAAGAAGCTGCTTAGAGATCACATGACCAGGAAACCCGGAAGTAGCTGGGAGAAGAGGTACTTACCCATCTGTGCCTTGTCCTAGCCACTTTGTGACAAAAAGAAAAAACTTTAAAGAAGGAAATATTGGTCTCTATAAAGCTTATCATCGGGCCTCTTAGGATGAAGGAACATTGCTTATTTGTATTCTACTTCTAGTAAGGATCATTGGGAAAATGTATGACTCGGGAAGGGAGAGAAGGGACCTGACTCATTGAGAGGTATGCTAACAAGCAAGCCAGAGTCTTCTCATAGAGGAGGACAAGAGGGAAAGGACAGAAGCAGGAGCAGGGCTGGATGAAATCAAATCATGTTTTCTCCAGGAAACCTGACCTCAGTGAAATCTGAAAGCAGAGGCCCCAAAGGAGTCCTTCTGCTCCCAAGAGACCGTGCATATTAGATTGGCCTTCTGCTTAGCAGACAGGCCTTGATGCTAATTTCTCTTGACCTTCTCATGTGATTCTTGTCAGCCTGGCCCTCATTTGTTAAGCTTGCTTTAATTATGTGCATAATGGCTCATTATTTTTTATAAGGGAAACAGCAAAGGAAATAATTATGCAAATGAATGAGGTTTGTTGTTCACTGAGGAGTTGTGGGCTAATTGGGCACTGGTACAAAAATACCATTGGCAAACATAATGCCAAAAAGTATCTCCCTCATCTCTATCTCTGAGGTCTCTTTAAGCATGCCAATACCGACAAGATAAGCTTAATGTTCAAAAACAAAGATGAAATGTGAGAAGAATTCACTTAAGGCCAGGGACTTTGATTGGAACAACCAATCTTCCTTCCTAAGGTTGAAGACTTGTCTAAATTGTCAAGATCAAGTTTCTCCAAACTTCATTTCTTTTTTAGTTTGGTCTTCTACTGTCAAACAGAAAGGAATTGTGTGTTTGGACCTAGTGTTCTTTCCTCTGGTGTTTCCTTTGGAATGTGTCTCACCCATCATCCATCCCTCCCTCCCTCCATCCCTCCATCCATCCATTTTGCCTGTGTTAGTTCCCTTCCTGACTCAGCTCACTCATCACAGGTAGCCTTCTTTCCACCTTAAATATTTTAGCCTTCTTTGATCTTTGATACTTTACCTACAATGGGTTAATCCCCCCACCTCATGTAAACTCTAATTCTGATTTATTAGATTAGATCTGGAGTAGATGTCATATGCTTCCTTGTTACCCAGCATTTTTCCCTTAGGGCATTTATAACATTTGAAATTAATTGCTGTTATAAAATGTCCTAAGCTAACTTGTTCACTTGTAATTATTATATCTTCTCCAGAACTCCCAACCAGCAAGGGTGTTACATGGAAGGCAAGTCCCAGAAGGGATTCTGCACAACAAGTATCATCAGGCAGGCACAAGAACTTTCACACAGCCTGTTCTGTGAGCTCAATGAAATCCTAGTGCTCTTTTTATGCACCCAGACAAGTTTTAATTAAGGGGTTCATTTGAGGCAAATGTGAAGATATTCTAGCATCAAGATTCAGCTATATTTTTAAGCAGTATCAAATACAACCGAAATGGTAGGCTATGGGACCAGAAGAAATACCAAGTCCTAGAGCATCATTTCAAAAGATAAAAAGCTATCAGGTTTGATAGATTTCTATATTTGTTTACTTAAGGTTCAGAGGGCTTATACAATATTTGTAGTCATTCCATACAACTGGAAGGTCATTTATTTCACCAAAGAAAAATTATTTCCAACATCCATTACAGTAAGTAACAAATCTGATGTTGATCAAGTATTGAGGTAATTGTGGCCTTGCGGTCCCTGGAGTGTAGATTTTCACATGCTAATTACCCCTGGAGTATGTATTTGTGATTAGGGTCGGTCAGATGTTAATCAACCACCTCTAGATATAAATTAAAAGGCCTACCTATATATTACACAATCTGAAGTCATTTAAATTAAAGTAAAGACAATACAGCAGTTGTTAAATTTGCAGGGTAATGTCTGATTTATTTACTGGAACGTAAGCTCCGTAGATGGGGAGGTGACTTACTCATATCCTATACCAAGAGTCTATATAATTCTACACCCAGAGAGGTGACCAAGAAATACTGTTGGAATAGAGAGATCATCTGCCAACCTCTCCCCTTCCTTCCCAATTTTGCCTTTTTACTTCTCATTTTCTTCCATCACTTTCCCTCCTCCCTCCCTCCCTCCCTTCCTTTCTTCTCTTTTTTCTTTCTTTCTTTTTTCTTTTTCTCTCTCTCTGTCCCTCCCTCCCTCCCCCTCTCTTTCTTCTTCCCTTTCTGTCACTCTCTTGTCATCTTTCCCCCTGCCCTTTCTCTTTTTATTTACGTGGGAAAGTCATGTGGCTTTTTCAGAATTCTGGCAGAATATTCTGCCTGAAAGAACTAGAGTGTTATTTCTTCACTTTCCTAATCTGTAAAAGGAGGATAGCAGCAGTGCCTGCCTTACAGGGTTTTTGTGAGAGTCTGTGAAGTGTTCCCAGCCTGCTAATTCTCCCCCAACCCCACCTTTAATTTAGCCCTAGCCCCCATTTCACTAATTATTTGATTACTTTAATTTCCTCAGCCATGATGTCATTTATTTCTTTCTTCAGCTGGTCTTGAGAAGGTGAAAATGTAGCATGTTCTTTGCGGGGTGTGCTGACGTGTGTGAGGTGGGGGAGGGGAGAGATGCTTAGCTCCCCTCATCTTTGTTTTCTAGTGACGTTCTCTCAGACAAGCCAGTTAATCCCTCTCAGTTTTTGTGTTCCTTCTGTAAGAAGGAATTATGATGCCAACCTCATATAGGTGTCACGAGGATAAAATGAAGTTAGTATATGTGAAAGACAGTTGACCCAGATAGATGCCCAACAAATGTTAATGGGATTGGATAATTCTTTCTAGCCAGTTGTAACCTCTGAGCTACAGAGAAAGGATTTACTACAGGAATTAAACTCTATGCAATTGTGGGAGACTGGGAACGTGGAGGTCTGAAGGGTGAGCTGGAAGATCACAGGGGACAACGACCAGCCAATCTGAAAGCCAGGCACTTCCGGCCACCAAAGCAAGACCAAAAGGGGAGTCAGTGGAGAAGTCTTTGGGGAACTATTGCCGGTCTGGATCCAGAGCCACCCATCTGTTGATGGATCTCGGATCTCTGTTAAACAGCAGGGTGAGCAGTCAGGAAGAAGAGCTTGACCTTGGGTGGAGGAGAGTGACAACAATATGGAACCTGCTGGCACCTGCATCGTCTGTCACCCACCTCCAGGCTTGAAGACCCCAGAGAATAATGGCTGATGCTTCATTTCCACCTTAGACATCTTATGCAAATTCTAATTTTCCCCAACTTGAACTCCATGTAATATACAGATAGAAGTATTCTGGGAAATGTAGTTTCAGCTTTACCAGGTTGACCCAGAAAAACCACCATACCGGTCTTTTCCATTTTATGGCTAACTTCTTTTAGCTCTGATTTAAATTATCTTTTTTTTTTTTAAAGAAATGATAAAGGTTACCAGTTAATCATGATTTTAAGTTTATAGAATTATATGAGTAATATTCTAGAGTGGTCAGGCCCTTTACTTTGAAATGCAATGTCACCTGAGAGGAGGATTTTTAATGTAATCATTTATTAGTTTCCTTACAAATGGGAAAGGGAGAGTTTATTGATTATAATTAGGTTTAAATTTCAAATATAGGCTACAGTCACCATAGCCAGGGTCCTTCCAGTTTATGCATTTATTTGTTGTTTGTCTCCTCCCACTAGATTTTAAGTTTCATTGTCTATCTTGCCATCTCTTTTCTGAGCCTCTTGGGACTCGGGCACGAGAAGTCTGGATGCTCGGATCTGCACTTTTCTATTTTCAGTGGACCCAGAACACTTGTAGGTAAAGACTAAATCAGTAAGTACCATCTCTGATTGTTGAGGAAAAATAAGTGTTAAGGTTCTTGAGTATGTAAGGTGAGGTTAAAATTTTCTTAATAAAATGTGCTCTCCCTTCCTCGAGGCTGTGAGTGCAACTTGAGGCCACGAACTTCAGGAGTTCAGTGTAGTTTAAAGCATCCATCATCTTCCTCTTTGAACAACGGGGAATGGAAAGATGAGTAAGATGCCTGGCACTATCTCAGGGCATTTAAAACCTAGTGTGTCTGGTGGGAGGGAAGTCAGATGGTGAAATAACTTTAAGAGTGAGGTTCTCTGGAGGAAAACATGACCAGTTCTCTGGGAGAAGAGGATAGAAACTGGGGGAAGCACCCCGAGAAATGCATTCAGTTGTCGGCCCTTGAAGGAGTCCATGGAGCCAAGAGAGCAGCCAAGGTGTTTGTCCCCAGGGGAGGAGACTCAAGGAGATGTGGGCGGTTGTCTTTCAACAGCCCTGGTTGAGTGACCCTCCGGAGACGTTTCATTCTTATTTTAACAAATTAAAATCTGACCAGAATGGATGGGGAGAAAACAGAGAAGAAGCCAAACAGAGTGAGTGTGTGACTGTGGAAGGTAAATTATTAAGGAGAGGGAGTTTATTTTTAGCATCTCCTGTTATCCCCTGGGGGTCCCTCTAACTGCTTGGCCCTGGGGTCCCAGTCACCGTGTGCTCTCTGTGGTTGCTCTCTCTCCTGTGAGGTCATTCCCTGGCTCACCAGGACTCCCTTTCCCCCACTAAACCGCTTGTGTCTTTGTCTTCCTCTTCTGAGGCTGTTTAATAGACTCCTTATTTACCCAGATACTCGCCATCATCATCCAGACACCTGACATTTGTAGGGTTCTTGAAAGCTTGCTGTGTGCTTGTACATGTATATACCGCAGCATTTGTTCAACTTATTAGAGCAAATTAATATATCAACAAATTAGTCCCTCTGGGTAATATACTGATACGTGAACAGGAGGCTGTTGGAAATAGTACAAATGTCCCCCAAATACCTTAGATTTGCAGTTTTTTTTTTGTACTTTGTAAGTGTTTGCACAATTGTTGCTGAAAAGGCTCTAGGAACTGGGCAGTGTTGGCAGACTGGCAGAGGAGATTTGAGGCAGAGGGGCCTTTGGGGCCAGAGCCAACACATGGACAGCCCCAGAGAGTGCTATTGTCATTGTTGGTCCTTGTAGCTGTGCAGGGCACTGCCTGTTAGCCGCCCGACACAGAGCCCCTCATGGTCTTCAACTCATTACTCTGGTTCCTCTGCCTGTGCTAAAGAAGACGGCTTCACCTGTCAGGCAGTTGCGAATAGGAGGGGGCAGGACGGAAGGAATCCTAACCCTATGCTCCCCAGGATGGAATCACTAAAGCCCCCATAGTGCACCCTTCTTCTCCAAGTGCAGGGGCGGCTGGAAAATTATGCTTAGCAGAGAATTATTTTTTTCTTCATTTTTCGCTTTCTTAGAGTTACAATGAGAGCAGAGGCTGGAGATTATAAAACCATATAAAGCTGAACAATTTTTTTTTCCTTTTTTTTTGCAGAAATAAGTACTAAATTTATTAAATTTATTAAAATTCATGACTGTATTTCTGTTTTTTTTTTTTTAATTTTTTATTTCTTTTCAGCGTAACAGTATTTGCACCACACCCAGTGCTCCACATTAGAGTGCCGTCTCTAATACTCACCACCTGGTTCCCCCAACCTCCCACCCCTGGCCCCTTCAAAACCCTCAGATTGTTTTTTCAGAGTCCATAGTCTCTCATGGTTCACCTCCCCTTCCAATTTCCCTCAACTCCCTTCTCCTCTCCATCTCCCCTTGTCCTCCATGTTATTTGTTATGCTCCACAAATAAGTGAAACCGTGTGATAATTGACTCTCTCTGCTTGACTTATTTCACTCAGCATAATCTCTTCTAGTCCCATCCATATTGCTACAAAAGTTGGATTCATCCTTTCTGATGGAGGCATCATACTCCATAGAGTATATGGACCTCATCTTCCTTATCCATTTGCCCGTTGAAGGGCATCTTGGTTCTTTCCACAGTTTGGCGACCATGGCCATTGCTGCTATAAACATTGGGGTACAGATGGCCCTTCTTTTCACTACATCTGTATTTTGGGGGTAAATACCCAGTAGTGCAATTGCAGGGTCATAGGGAAGCTCTATTTTTAATTTCTTGAGGAATTTCCACACTGTTTTCCAAAGTGGCTGCACCAACTTGCATTCCCACCAACAGTATAAGAGGGTTTCCCTTTCTCCACATCCCCTCCAACACATGTTGTTTCCTGTCTTGCTAATTTTGGCCATTCTAACTGGTGTAAGGTGGTATCTCAATGTGGTTTTAATTTGAATCTCCCTGATGGCTAGTGTTTGTGAACATTTTTTCATGTGTCTGATAGCCATTTGTATGTCTTCATTGGAGAAGTGTCTGTTCATATCTTCTGCCCATTTTTTGATATGATTGTCTGTTTTGTGTGTGTTGAGTTTGAGGAGTTCTTTATAGATCCTGGATATCAACCTTTTGTCTGTACTGTCATTTGCAAATATCTTCTCCCATTCCGTGGGTTGCCTCTTTGTTTTGTTGACTGTTGCCTTTGCTGTGCAGAAGCTTTTGATCTTGATGAAGTCCCAAAAGGTCATTTTCGCTTTTGTTTCCTTTGCCTTTGGAGACATATCTTGAAAGAAGTTGCTGTGGCTGATATCGAAGAGGTTACTGCCTATGTTCTCCTCTAGGATTCTGATGGATTCCTGTCTCACGTTGAGGTCTTTTATCCATTTTGAGTTTATCTTTGTGTACGGTGTAAGAGAATGGTCGAGCTTTATTCTTCTACATATAGCTGTCCAGTTTTCCCAGCACCATTTATTGAAGAGACTGTCTTTTTTCCACTGTATATTTTTTCCTGTTTTGTTGAAGATTATTTGCCCATAGAGTTGAGGGTCCATATGTGGGCTCTCTACTCTGTTCCACTGGTCTATGTGTCTGTTTTTATGCCAGTACCATGCTGTCTTGGTGATCACAGCTTTGTAGTAGAGCTTGAAACCAGGTAACATGATGCCCCCAGTTTTATTTTTGTTTTTCAACATTTTCTTAGCGATTTGGGGTCTCTTCTGATTCCATACAAATTTTTGGATTATTTGCTCCAGCTCTTTGAAAAATACCGGTGGAATTTTGATTGGAATGGCATTAAAAGTATAGATTGCTCTAGGCAGTATAGACATTTTAACAATGTTTATTCTTCCGATCCAAGAGCATGGAATGGTCTTCCATCTTTTCGTGTCTTCTTCAGTTTCTTTTATGAGTGTTCTGTAGTTCCTTGAGTACAGTTCCTTTACCTCTTTGGTTAAGTTTATTCCCAGGTATCTTATCGTTCTTGGTGCTATAGTAAATGGAATCGATTCTCTAATTCCCCTTTCTGTATTTTCATTGTTAGTGTATAAGAAAGCCATTGATTTCTTTACACTGACTTTGTATCCTGCCACATTGCTGAATTGCTGTATGAGTTCTAGTAGTTTGGGAGTGGAGTCTTTTGGGTTTTCCATATAAAGAATCATTTCATCTACGAAGAGAGAGAGTTTGACTTCTTCATTGCCAATTTGGATACCTTTTATTTCTCCTTAATGTCTGATTGCTGTTGCTAGGACTTCTAATACTATGTTGAACAAGAGTGGTGAGAGTGGGCATCCTTGTCATTTTCCTGATTTCAACAGGAAGGCGGCAAGCTTTTCCCCATTGAGGATGATATTTGCTGTGGGTCTTTCATAGTTGGATTTTATGAAGTTCAGGAATGTTCCCTCTATCCCTATACTTTGAAGTGTTTTAATCAGGAACGGATGCTGGATTTTGTCAAATGCTTTTTCTGCATCAATTGAGAGGACCATGTGGTTCTTCTCTCTTCTCTTATTAATTTGTTCTATCATATTGATTGATTGACACATTGGACCAGAAGGACCTCATAGATATATACAGAACAATCCACCCTAAAACAATAGAATACTCATTCTTCTCAAGTGCACATGGAACCTTCTCAAGAATAGACCACATACTGGGTCACAAATCAGGACTCAACCGATACCAAAAGACTGAGATTATTCCCTGCATATTCTCAGATCACAATGCTTTGAAACTGGAACTCAATCACAAGGAAAAGTTTGGAAGGAACTCAAACACCTGGAAGCTAAAGACCACCTTGCTTAAGAATGCTTGGATCAACCAGGAGATCAAAGAAGAACTTAAACAATTCATGGACACCAATGAGAATGAAGACACTTCAGTCCAAAACCTATGGGATACAGCAAAGGCAGTCCTAAGGGGGAAATACATAGCCATCCAAGCCTCCCTCAAAAAAATTGAAAAATCCAGAATACAGCAGCTGTCTCTACACCTTAAAGAGCTGGAGAATCAACAACAAATCAAACCAACTCCACACATAAGAAGGGAAATAATCAAGATTAGAGCAGAGATCAATGAGGTAGAAACCAGAGATACAGTAGAACGTATCAATGAAACCAGAAACTGGTTTTTTGAAAGAATCAATAAGATCGATAAACCATTGGCCACACTAATCCAAAAGAAAAGAGAGAAAGCCCAAATTAATAAAATTATGAATGAAAAGTATGGACATTGGAGAGGGTATGTGCTATGGTGAATGCTGTGAAATGTGTAAACCTGGCAATTCACAGACATGTACTCCTGGGGATAAAAATATATTATATGTTTAAAAAAATAAAATTTATAAAAAAAAATTATGAATGAAAAGGGAGAGATCACAACTAACACCAAGGAAGTAGAAACAATCATCAGAAGTTATTATCAACAGTTATATGCCAATAAGCTAAGCAACCTAGATGAAATGGATGCATTCCTGGAAACCTATAAACTTCCAAAACTGAATCAGAATGAAATTGACAACCTGAATAGACCGATACCTAGTAACGAGATTGAAGCAGTGATCAAAAACCTCCCAAAAAACAAGAGCCCAGGACCTGACAGATTCCCTGGGGAATTCTACCAAACTTTCAAAGAAGAAATAACACCTATTCTCCTGAAACTGTTTTAAAAAATTGAAGCAGAAGGAAAACTTCCAGACTCTTTCTATGAAGCCAGCATTACCCTGATCCCCAAACCAGGCAAAGACCCTACCAAAAAGGAGAATTTCAGACCAATATCCCTGATGAATATGGATGCTAAGATTCTCAACAAGATCCTAGCAAACAGGATCCAACAGCACATTAAAAAGATTATCCACCATGACCAGGTGGGATTCATCCCTGGGCTACAAGGATGGTTCAACATTTGCAAATCAATCGATGTGATATTTTTTTCCTTTTAATATACAGTCCCGTCTCCTAGGCAGCTGCCATTTTCAGCTAGGTTACTACCCTTTTGTTGCCAAGGACCTGCAGACAGGTGGCTGCGATTTTCAGTTTTCCTGATAAATTTGGAAGGTACCCTAGTTTTAGACATAGTTTGAGCGCTGTGCATTGGCTTCTTAGAATCTTTTATACATCAAAGTAGTATTTTCAGGGCGTCTTGGTTCTTCCGCTATACAGTTAGTCTCACTGTGACATTTCTGCTTCTTAGGTCCAGGAGGTCTGAATGGGCTCCCAAGGTCTCTATTTAGCCCAGTGGAAGTCTTATCAAAGTGTGGCAATTTTACAAGAAAAAGGACCATTTTGTCCATACTTATTTCACATATTTGCAATGTAAGATTAGCAATAGGCTTCAGAGAAATTGCTACATTCCTAACAAACCAAACTTTTCTAGAAGTGTTGCTTATGTCGAAAAGCCATGAGGGTCAGCTGCCCCTGCCCCATTACTGCGTTTCTGCTGGGTGGGAATTTCAAAAAGTTCCCCATCACTTCTCCACGTGCAGACAGATTTTGCCCCAGACTTCATAGGAACCAAAACAAATGGCAGAAGTAAGATGTTTTTAAACATTTAGGCTTTCCCTACTTTTCACGACCCTCTTTGCCTTGGTAGGGGATTCAGAAGCACGTCACCTTCTCTTATTCTTGCCTGGAAATGTGGAGATGCACAGAGATAATGTGATATGTTCGAGCAGCCACTGGGGGCTTCCAGCTCCGCACAAATACTTCCGTGGAAGCTGCCCACGAAGCCACTTTATTTGAGGGCAGCTTTGAAAGTTTGAAGGAAGTAGGGTCTGTGGGTTGTAGGAACCTAACCTGCGTCCCAGCTGCCATACCCTTGGCCAGAATGGAGATCTGGTCCTCCTCTCTCTGTTCACAACTGTTTTCTTTGAACTATACTCTAACATTCAATTCCTACCAAAATCTGGCAAATGGTTTTTACTTAATATTACAGATGAAAAAACAAGTAGATGTTATCTTGGTCATCAATTTAGGATCAACATCTTAATGAGTGTTATTTGTCATCTTAGGTAGTTTACGGAAGTGAGTGAATACTACCTATGTACATGGGCATGCCTTGTGCTCTCACACCAATACCTTTTTATTTTAAGATGTCACACTCACAGTCTCTCTGTCCACCTCACACCCAAACTGGACGGGAGGCCATTACAAACTGTTACACATAGAAAAACCCGGCAAAGTAAGTATTCTTCCTCAACCCCTTTCTACCGTTGCATTTTATTTGCTGTTAGTGTTAATGGTTATTACTCTTGATTTGGGCTGTTGTGTATCTCGATTTTAACACAATGATTCGAAGGCTTAAAAGATTTTCTCAAAGTCTAAATGTAATGATAACAATAGTCACATCAATACTATAACTCAGGATATACAAACAGAACTTCTTACAATAGAATGTGAATGTAATGAACATAACACTGTGAATTTCCACCAACTGAGACAAGAAAATCCATGAGAATGATGATTCTGCATAAGAAACAAAAACTCAGTATGATTACAAGGCATAATCATAAATATCTGAAAGCTGAATGTTAATGGACTGATGACTTAAGTTTCCTAATACTTAGTGTATTATCTATTGAAAAACATAGTCATTAAAGCTTTTGCATATTTTAAAAACAGAGTAGAGTAATATATCCACTTAGGAATAATTTTAGCTGCATTTAAGAAATTAACCTCAAAATAACAGTGTCTCATACAGAGAGAGATTAATTTTTCTTTGTCAAAGAAGTCTCAGGTAGGCAGTCTAGGTTTGATATAGTGGGTCTCTGGCTTCCTCAGAGCCCCTGGGTGACTTCTGTTCTTAGAGTTACTTCATGGCCGAAGATGGCTGCCAGAGTTCCAGAAATCTCATCCTACTGTACCCAGCAAGAAAAAGTAAGGCTAGACATACCTTTCCTTTCAAGGAGATGTCTCAGAAATCCTACACAAACACATTTATTTATACTTCACTCACCTAATCTTAGTTACATGACCATCTTAGCTGCTAGGGAAGTGGACACGTAGTCCGTCATCTGAGCAGCAGAGTGTCCATCTAAAATCTGACATTCTGATACTAAGGAGGAAGGGGAGAATGGACATTGTCTTGCACTTTCTTCCACAAATGATATCCAAAGCAAATTAATTGGTTTTCAAGAATGAGCATAAAATGGTGCTTTCCAGAATAATGCCAATAAATTTTGCTGCTGAAGGCAAAGAAGAGACAAAAATGGAAGAAGAATCACTTAAAGTAGTGCTATTTATGACAGAATGAGTATTTGTCACACAAATCACAAGAATCTTGTAAAATCATTCACTAAGTTCATGATAAATATGCATGAGAGTTATTGGTAAACCTCTTTATGAACTGGCTCTGTTGTATATTGCTCAATATCAATGAATTATCATGTGAAGGGGTGATTACTATCACGAGTGCCTAAAATAGTAAACATTTTGTTGCGTGGTCTTAAAAAATCACCAGTTTCAGAGTTTTAAATAGTTCTTGACATTGGTCACATTATGTCTGAGGGAAAATTGCTTGATACATTTTTTGTTCTATTTATTTCTGAAAACCCACGATGTGGGAGATTTTAGTTCGTTCAGTTATTCATGACTCATGTAAGTCAAGATGCAGATGGGAAGATACACATTTGAGATTAGTTCTGAAGGAGGACCAGCCGTCTTCACAGCAGGTAAAGGAGAGTCGACGGGAATGTGAAATCACTCACTGCTTCATTCACATGGAATAGCTGGCTTTGGCCTGGGCCACAGTTCTAAGTACAAATAGTGGTACCTAGTGCATTATGTTCAATGTATTGTGCAAAAAATTGGGCAGCAAGTGAAATCTACCTATGGCAGGTGGAGCACAGCCTGGGGCAAGGGGTGGTGGTGGTGCAGTTGTTAAACCTTTTTTAAAAAAGAGATTTATTTATTTATTTTTAAAAGTTTTTATTTATTTGACACAGAGATAGACAGTACAAGCAGGCAGAGCAGTAAGCAGAGGAAGAGGGAGAAGCAGGTTCTCCACTGAAAAAGGAGCCCGATGTGGGGCTCAATCCCAGGACCCTGAGATCATGACCTGAGCCGAAGGCTTAACCACCTGAGCCACCCAGGTGCCCAAGATTTATTTATTTTTATTTTAGAAAGAAAGGGGGAGGGGGAGTGAGAGATGGAATGTGAACAGGGGGGAGGGACAGAGGGAGAGAGAGAGGGAGAATTTCAAGCCGATTCCCTGCTGAGCATGGAACCCAGCATGGGGCTTGATCCCACAACGCTGACCTATGACCTGAGCCAAAATCAAGAGCTGGATGCTCAACTGACTGGGCCACCCCGGCACACCAATTGTTAAAACTTTTAATAGTGGTGAATTGGGATGGTATGTAGCCAACACCTTGACTTTGGCCCTGTGAAACCCTAAGCAGGGAATCTAGTTAAGTGTGCCTGGTCCTCTGACCTATAGAACTGTGAGGTCATATATGGTGTTGTTTCAAGTAGTTAAGTGTGTCTTAATTTTTGCAAAGACAGAAAATTAATACAAATTAATACAATGCATTCCAGAGAGTGGGAGTTAAACTCTTAAAAGACTCTGGGGCCCACAACATTAGTGCAATTTTTAGGCAAATGGTCTGAAGCAAACTAAAACATTTTCTCCTGCTAGGGGCAGATTATTGTGTCTTGCACTTCCCACTACCAAGAAGGAACAGAGCACCCAATGGCTGCCTTCGATATCTGGAAGCAGCACACTGGGAATATTGACTCGACCCGTTTACAAGGGTGACCCATAAGACTGCCATCATTGTGTGGGTCTCAGAACAGAAAAGGGATCTGCAGTAGGTCCAGGCCGA
Source organism: Lontra canadensis (assembly GCF_010015895.1). Classification (NCBI taxonomy): domain Eukaryota; kingdom Metazoa; phylum Chordata; class Mammalia; order Carnivora; family Mustelidae; genus Lontra; species Lontra canadensis. The sequence continues at coordinate 7,561,555 of NW_022630995.1, forward strand.
TGGGCTTTTCCACACAATGCTTGATGCCTGTTCCAAATATGCATTTGCCTTTTTGGCCCACAGGCTTCAGCCACTAACCAAGGGCTTAGAAAGAGTCTGATCCATAAACATGGGATCCCACATAAAATTGTACTGGACCAAAAGACTCATTATCATTACATAGCAAAAGAGGTGAGCAGTAGGCATGTGACCATGGTATCTATGATCCCATCACATGTGTCACCATCCACAGGCTGATAGACTGGCAGAACACCGGGACAATCTGTCCAAGGTCTAGCAGACGTGCCATCTTGGAGAGAATACACTGTGAAGATTAAACACTATCCTTTAAGAAGGGGTATACACCTCAAGTCATTAAATACTATATGGTGCCGTGTTTTCAGGATGTAACAGGCATGTGTCAAGGAAGCAAGAGATCAAAGTATCAGTGACTCTACTTCCCATCGGCCCAAGGGCCCCTTTAGGGAGTTCGTGCTTTCGTTCTTTACAACAGTGAATGTGGACACTTCATAGTCTTGATTCTTAGCAGGGTTATGGGTCTACTAAGGAACCCAGCAAGACCCTGTTAAGGTAATATAGGATTAGGCTCTTAGTTGGTTACCCCAAAGATCTCGTCTCAAGATCCTACCAGCAGGCAAGGAAAGTTCTCCCCATACTGGTAGGAATAATTGACCCTGACCATCCAGCACAGGTAGAGCTGCTGTTCCACACTAGGGTCTGGGAAGTATATATTTGGCACTCAGGGGTGCCACTCGGGCTGCTCTTGGTAACTGCCCAATTCTAATGATAAGCATGGCAGCAACCACAGCCTGGGAAGGTCACGACAATAGGTGTCTGTGTCTTCTCAGCAGCCTAGCCACCTAGACCAGCAGAGATGCTAGTTGAGGACAGAGAGACTTCAGAATAGATGGTAAAGGACAGGCAGGATGAGCTTTTTTACTTCCTCAAGATCAGGGGCAATGGCAGGGATGGTTAGTTTTTCCCACTAAGCTTCCTCCTGTAAGATTCTTCCAAGAAGAGAATACAGAATACCAGAAGAGCTTCTCTTAGAATTTATTATATGAAGTTAGCGGATCCAAGTGGAGCAAGGAGTTGTCCACAAAGGATGAGGCTATTGTCTGCCACCCAGATCCCGGCTCTAGCTGAGTTCCTCTTCTGGGACTTTGTATAGGCTGGAGAGAGCTGTCTTGCCTAGTTATACAGAGGGGAAACCTGCAATTAACACCCCAATTTGAGACAACTCTGAGAGACCATTTCAGCCCCAGAGCTCCCTTTAGGATTGACCGAGACCTTTCTGCAATGGTATTAGAGTCCCAGTTCACCCTCTGCCCACTCCTGATTCTTGCTTTCCTTCTCAGGTGTTGGTCTTTATGTAAATCACCCCCAATAAACTTCTTGCACATTAATCTCTATCTTGGAGCCTGATTTTTGGCTTTATGACCTGTGACAGAAGATTTGCACCAAATTATATCCCACTAGAAATATATGAAATAATAGTTTCATCCCAGAATTTCTGCTATTGGATGCCTTCATTTTTTTAAAGTTGGGGATTCAGTTTTCATATTCTAAATTTATAATGCAAAATGGTGTGCTAGTTTTATTTGGAATTTTAACTAGCAAGGTTGAAAATAATCTTAAAATGTATGAGGCACAAATATTGCCGGACCTGGTCTTTACATGTCATCTAGCTATTTCTTTTTGCCTTTCCTCCTTCTTTTTTAACGTGACTCATGGCAGAAGATTTTGAAGTATGCTGGTCTTGTTTACCATCAAATAAGATACTAGTCTGTCCTTCAATCTCCCAGATTCCTAGAAGGGCCAATTAATAAAACTGGGTTGGAAATGGGCTAGATATAAATAGGTATTTTATTAGAGGACTGTAAACATGCTTCATGACTTCCCTTTGTTTGTTTAAGCTTTTCAAGCTTGTGACTTCAAATTTTCCAAGGCTGGACTATTTTCTCTGGACGCAGGGGTACATATTTTGGGACAAAATGTGCAGACAGAGCACTCAGCATCCATGGCCGTGAACTGGGATCACACTTCAGACTGACAAAAACTTCAGCTTTTATCTGACTTCATTAGGAAAGATTAAACACAGTGAAGGATATTTGGAAACCTTTTCAGAAACCAGAAATGCTTTAATAACACTCCAAACTGCTACTGACATTTAAAAACTTGATTATGCAAAGAACTTCATCTCTGGGACACGGAATTACCTACTGCCAAAAATAACTCATCTTTTTCCAGCTCAGAGAGAGGCAATGTTAGTAGGATTAGTTAACAGACCAGAATCCCCATTTTGAGCAAAGACATCATATGTACTTAACAGAATATTTGGAAACAGACACCACCTGACTTGGGATGGCTTAAGTTGAGAAGTGCAATCTTTTTAGGCTTATCGTAAGTAACGCTTTAACCATGCCGAACAGGCTTTATGTTTATGTATACCCACCAGCTGAACCTGATGTGTTTTTAGAGTAGACTTTAGTCAATGGAGATTATTAGTGTTGGCCACGTGGTGTGCTGGTTTGAAAGGTGAAAAAAAGCATTGGAAGGTGTGAATTCCTGGTTGGCTAAGGAGCAAGTTCCTCAACTGAGCTATGAATAGGTACTGGTTGTCACCTTTTAAAACTCTTATGGACAGAGCTTGAGAAACCATCAAAAAATATAATTAACGCTATAAAGAATGGTTTAATCCCGGGGTACTTGGGTGGCTCAGTGGGTTAAAGCCTCTCTCTTTGGCTCAGGTCATGATCCCAGGGTCCTGTGATCGAGCGCCGCATCAGGTTCTGCTCAGCAGAGAGCCTGCTTCCCTTCTCTCTCTGCCTGCCTCTCTGCCTACTTGTGATCTCTGTCTGTCAAATAAATAAATAAAATCTTTTAAAAAAAAGAATGGTTTAATCATTAGGAAGAGGACAACTGGCTGGTAAATTTGAGATTTCAGGGGAAGCTGAAGGGGCTGATCTAAAGACATGGACAGCTTCTCTGGAGAAGTTGGCTGATGTCTTCGATGATGAAGGTTACTGTTCAAGATCTGTGTTTAATGTTTTTGAAAAGGGAACAGGAGATATTATAAGAGAGGCTACCTTTGATGCTCCTCCCTGAGAAGTGACCGTTTATGCTCAGTAACTCATCCATGGAAAATTTTTCCTGAGGTGAACCAAATATTGAACATATGTAGGATCCCTAGAGCAATGACAACTGTTGATTCTGATTATAAAGAAACCTACTGGGAAAGGAGACCCCTTCAGTCCACATTTTGCTTGAATCAAATTTTCAGGAACAAAAGTTAGCTTATGCCAACCAAGATATTTTCAAATATAGATTTATATTTGTGTTTGGTTGTATTGTATATATTGTGTTTGGTTGTATATTTAAATATATGTTTGTCAATATGTGCATCTAAAGTGAGAGGTTTTTCTTTTTATGATTAGTATTTGGCATATTATTATTATTTTTTATTTTTAGTTTTTAGAGAAAAAGAGAGAGCATGCAAGCCATGGGGCAGGGACAGAGGGAGAGGGAGAGAAAGGCTCTCAAGCAGGCTCCATGCTCAGCGTGCAGCCCGATGTGGGGTTCGATCTCACAACCCGGAAATCATGACCTGAGTGGAAACCAAGAGTCAGACGCTTAACTGACTGAGCCACCCAGGTGCCCCTTGGTGAATAGTAGTTTTTTATTATGATTGGTCAGTTTGTATCACATTGTAGCTATGTGATCTTGAGTAAGCTAAAGTTTCCCCATTCTTAAAATCTGTAAAAATAAATTATCTTACATGGTGGTTCTATTTAGCAAGTGTATGCTTTTATAGTCTTTGATCTGTGCTCTGTGTTCTTCAGGTATTAATTCCTCTAACTTCTGTAATAGGCTAACAAAGCAGATACCATTCTGATCCCCATTTTATAGATAAAGTAACTGAGAGAATGAGAGATTAAATATTGTTTTCAAGGTGACACAACTGGTAAGTAGCTGAGGTGAGATTCAAATCCAGATCCTTGAGCTCCAGAGTCTGAGTGTGTAATGTCTATTCCATGCCACAAAGCACCTGTCCTGCTTGCAGCACATGGCAAAGGCCGAGTAGATGTCAGTTCCTTTCCCATCTTCTCAAGAAATACCTTTGGAAATTGTCGTGGGAGGCAAATTGTGAATTTATCAGTCGGCCAACATGCTTTCCTAAAATGTCCATGTTTGGACATTTTTGGCACCCCTGTGGTCTTTGGGGTGCCAAGAAATATGTGAACATACCTCTCTCTGATGAGGCCCCTCTTGGGTCATCTTTTCTGTTGAAACATTGGATTTCCAGGAAGCAAGACAACCACATGCACTCATGTGTGTGCAGTGACAGCCTGTAGAGCAGCCAGTGATGACAGTTTGGAGCTGAGCAGCTGGAGGGCAGAGCTGATATTTCCAATGACCAAGAACAAGGTAAGGCAGCCAAAGGGATTGCATCTGACAGTAGTGTGCCCCTCAGCCCCGGCCAGCTGCTGCTCAGGGTTCCTTGATGATGATGCTTTAGGAATTTCAGGTGAGACAGTCTGTAGTGTGTAAGACTGTCCCAAGAAAATCAACCCCATATTATTTCATACACTGAAGGATTTGAGGCATCCTTAACTCCCAGATCTGAAACGCTGGTAACTCTGCCAGTCACAGCAACAACAAGACCCCAAGCCAAAATATGCCACCACACCTTGCTGCCCTTGGGTAAGAGGTAGTGTTATCAGCCCTACTGAGGAGGGCTCACTAGGGCGTACCTGGGGTTATGCATAGAAAGCTCCCTTACTTCTCAAAATCAAGGGGGCAGCGGGGACCCCCTGGCATCAGCACCAACTGGGAGCTTGTTACAAAGGCAGATTCTCATCCCTGATCCCCCACCTGTGAATCAGAACCTGCATTTTAATGAGATTCCCCAATGATTTGTGTGTGCATTAAAGTTTGAGAAGCACCATCATTCTAGACAGAATACGGGCTTTGGAGTAAGAGAGTCTAGTGTTGAAATCAAGACTTCGTTTCTTACTGGCTCTGTAACAATGGGAAGGCCACCTAACCTTCCCGAGCCTCAGTTTTCTGGTCTCTAAAAAGACCTAACAATCTTCCTTCTGGGGTAGTAGGCACAGCACAAGCCTTCAACAAATGTCATTTCCTTTCTCCCTGTCTCTCTTCCATCAGAGGACACAGTCAGGAAAACCAGTTAAACTTCATGGTGATCCTTAGGGAATTATGATCATAGAAAATGTGGCAAGATGAAGAGAGGATGATATTCTCTCTCCCTGGCCCCTCGTCACTCCTCCTTTCTTTCTGTAGTGAGAGACACAATAATTACCATGTTCCAGCTGAGGCATCCTGGGCCATGACAAACCCTGGGAGCAAGGGCTGATCTGGGTGTGACCAGGGTAGCGAGAAGCCAGGACCCTTGGCTCAAATGTCAGTCAGGAGGAACAAATTAAATTTCTAAGATAAAATCTGGGACTGATGGCAAAGGACAGATCTTCAAAGGCATAGCCTAGAGGGCAAGTTCAGATCCAGGAAATTGATTAGGCAGATGGTGGGGGAATGAGCATCAGAGAGACATCTGGGAATAAGGAAGATGAAACTCAGCTTGTCAGGATACTGTCCGCTCTTTTTACTACATCCTATCCTGTGCTCTCTGTGTCTCTACACATTACCTAGTGTCCTGTGACTCTGTGCGGAGTCCCTGTTTTATTTTTAGACTGTTCTATTCTTAGACTGAAAGCATTTTGAGGATGACTATTATCTTGAGGATCATGTTTTTTTTCACTTGTTTGTATATCTAGAATATATAAATCAGTACTGTTTGTTGAATGGTGAATAAATGAAAATTTTGCTTCCAATGGTACATTCCATCACAGTCTACTCCTTACTGGAATCCATGGGGCCTTTAATCGAGCAGTGAGGCTCTCCAAGAACAAGTGCCTCCCAGTTGGCCCCTAGTCCCATAATGCCTCCGGCAGGTAGCACCCTGGCTTTCCTGCTGCCCCCTCCCTTCCTACAGCTAGTGTCCTAAGCATTGAGAAGACAGAGAGGGGAAGGATACAAAGCAGAGCAGAATCCCTAGCCTACCACTTCTCCTTTGTCCATGGTTTTGACTATGATCGGACTGAGAGCCCGTTACTCCCCTGGGGACCGGATGCCTCAGTTTCCAGGAGATTGTGGGTGCTAGAAAAGAATGATTTGCCTTTTTTAAAAAAAGAGTATATTTGTTTGTTTATGAGTGAGAAAGAGCATAAGCAGGGAGAGCAGCAGGCAGATGGAGAAGCAGGCTCCTTAGAGCCTGATGCAGGACTTGATCCCAGGACCCTGAGATAGTGACCTGAGCTGAGGACAGATGCTTAACCTACAGTGCCACCCAGGCGTCCTTAATGACTGGCCTTTTTTTAAGCTGAAGAGTCACCTGTCAGCTCCTTGGATAGCTCAGGATGTCAGTCCCTGAGGAGCTAGTTCAGGGTTTACCTGAGTGCATTGAAATTGGCCTGTGGGAGACAGACGTAGAAACCAGCCTCTCCACTCTGGAGGAGAAGAGTATCGCAGCCAGGTATTGCCAGGAACCCTTGGCAGGGGCCAGGCAAAGTCTTCAATGCTGTGCCCCCATGGTTAGGGCTGCTTAGTGAGTTTGACTGCTTTCCAGAAATGGCTATTCAGAAGGACAGGCACAGTCCCTCAAGCAGGCCCTGGGGCCTCAGGACTTGAGATGAATTGCCATTGGGGGTCACTCATCCTGTAAGTTAAAAGTATTTCAATTCATTGCATATAAGCTCCAGAGCTTAGATCCTGAAAGGATCTAAACTTTGGCAAGTGTAGAACAGACTCCATTTACTGCACTAAAACAGCATTTATCAGGAGTAGGGGTGCTAGAGGGCAGAGTGGCCATGGAACGTCTATGTTGTAAGTGAATGCATGAAAGGAAACCTTTGCTCTTACTGCTCCCCGCCCCCCCAACTCTTCCCAGCAGGCCTTTTATCAAGTTCTGGCTTTCTGAACCACGCAGCATTGTCCTTTGGAGGCCCCAAGCAGAGATGAGGGGCTGGGAGGAGTTGGTGGGTGGGGATGGGGGTGTGGAATGACCCAGGGCTCTGCATGCAGTAAGGTAAGTGCTGAGAATGGTTTTGAACCTCTTCTCTACCCTATCTTTTTTTTTTTTTTTTTTTTTTTCCTGTTTCACGGGGGTGGATGAGGTAGGCTGGAGGGTTGGGGTAGAGAGAGGAAAGAGCAATGAAAGTGGGGAAGGAGAGTACTGGGCACTTGGGGACCATGTGGGCCTCTCTCTCCCTCTCATGTTCATTTGTTTGTAGTATCCAGTTCAGGAGCTCCTTTGCTTTTCCAGTCCCCAGGTTTTCCTCACATTTCAGCAGAAGGTCTGAGTCCCCCTGCCACGAAAAGAACCACGTCCAGATGAGATGTGGCTCCAGACAAAAGAACACGACAAGGCCATCCGAAGAAGGAAGTTCTCAATACCAGCGTTGTCTGTCTCGTGATCAGCTGCAGCAAGGAGGTCTTTTTGTAACTATGCATATTCTCCTCCTCGATTTTACACGTGTGTGTGTGTGTGTGTGTGTGCGTGTGTGTATTCATCAGTTCCTCTTCTCTTTCTTCATCCTCCCCACCTTTATCCAATGTAAGGTGGTTAACCCCATAATTGGGCATTTAAGTTGTTGGATATCAAAGGAAGATCGCATCTTGACTAGGAGTGAATGTTCCCAGAGCTCAAGTCACACATGGCATATTCTATGTCTTTCTCTTTCTTTTTGGGGGGCAGGTGAGTGTACCCTTAGTTGTGTAAGGGACAGTTGCATCACCTTTGGGATCAAATGATGTTGTTTATTTTCCTTTTGGGGAAGTTCTAATCTTGGAGGAGAGAGGGTAGACTGTGCTCACTTATTCACTGCTCAGCATCCTTCCCACATTGTCTAAGGTCTCCTTGGCAGGCCAGGGGGAAAGCCAGAAATCGCAGTTCTTCCAATTCCCCTTCCTGCAGGGTTTGGCTGGAGGTTGTCCATGAGAGGTTCTCAGGTGAGACAGGAAAGATGGAAAAAAGGGAAAGCCATTCCCCGGAAACCATTGTAGTCAGGTGTGGGGACAGCTGGGGCTCCCCAGTGAGCTCTTGAGGACCCCACCTCTTTCCCACCCCCACTACCTCCCTGCTGGAGCCAGAGATGGGGGCAGCCTCCCAGACACCCAAGAATTTCAGCCATTACCTGCTATGGCTCCCCTACCCACTTCTCTTCCCGCTCTCGAAAAGTCTGGGTGAGACTGATTTCTATGTGAAATCCTTAGCTTTGTATTAAGATTTTAATATTCCAGGAATACATGGACAATTGTTTTTTGTTTTCTTTGATGAGTGCCTGTTCCCAGCCTCAGTGTCCTGGTGCGAGGCACGCATCTGTCTCTCCTACCACCGGCCCAGCCCTGCTTCTGACAGGCTTGAACTTCTCAGCACTTTGCCCAGCAGAGTTTGTTGTGGTGAATTCCGTCCCCATGCCCAAACAGGCACGGTGAGTGGGAGAACACAAGAGTGTTCTGCACTGTCTCACCACAGCCACCGTGTGGGTCTGGTGACAAGGGAAGGGTCAGCCTGGAGTCAGTCACCTGCTGTGGAGCTGGGGGTTGTCAGGTGGGCGAACTTGCCCAGAAGCACCAGAATCTAGACAGAGGCAGCCAGAGTCTGTGAGGCCAGAGCCGTTCTGAAGGAAGGGGCCTCGCTTCTGCTGTAGGTGCCCAGCCTTGACCACACCAGGTCCAGACACACGAGCGTCTCGATGGCGAGTGAAGCAACTACGCAGGAATCCCTGGCACTGAGAGGCGGCTTCCGTGGAAGGGATGGAGAGCATGGACTCCGGAGTCCCACTGCTGGCAATTAGGAGCTGCGGGACCATGGTCAAGTTTCTACACCCTTGGCCCTTAGTTTTCTCATCTGTACAATGGGCACACTGCATTGATAATATCCACCTCCTAGAGATGTTAATCCAGGTAATGTGCTTGGAACAGGATCTGACTCATTGAGTGTTAGGTGAGAATAAGCTATTATTACGATACCAAGGAAAGACAAGTTCTAGAAATAATGGAACCTTAGGGCAAGAGGGGAAGAGAGTCTGAGGATGGAATCTCTAGTCCAGGCTGCTGTGGACTCACACCAGTTTCTGTCGGGGAGCGGGGAGGCTGCAGGTGGAAACGAGGGGAGGTTTCTCACTCAACTCTGGGAGGCAATGGGGCCTGTGTTGGCGCTCAAACAGAGTTGGGGAGGCGGAGGCAGCCTCTTCCTTAGCAGAGAACACAGCCCAGTAGGGTAGCGTGAAGTGGCAGGGAGGTGACAATGCCTGGTAGGGGATATGTGCCTGGGAGCTGACCGGGCTTGCTCTGGGCCACATGCCAGACCTCCCTGAGATCTCCTAAAATAGCTGAGGGGAGACTTGGCAAGAGGTGGAAGGTCCCATTTTAGTAGAAGGTGTGAGCACTGGGTTATACTTAGATCAGAAACCAGTCCCTTGAGTGGAAAATAACCTAGGGCTTTGGTGACAGACCTGGTTGGAATCCCAGCCCTGCCATCGACTAAACTGTAAATATGTGGTGAGCAGGGGCCCTCTTACCTGATACAGAGTCCACAGAAGGAGTCAGTACTTGCGGGACTGCATGTTGTGTCCTGGAACCTCAGTTTCCCCATCTGTAACATGGAGAGGGCAGTGACCACGACCTTGATGCAGGATGGCATCAGACAATGCCCACGGGCACCCGAAGTTCCTACTGGAAACGATGTTCCTTTTGTTTTATAGTAAATATTCGGTATCTTGCTTAAAATAGAAACACAATACATTTCTTGAGTCAAACTGATAAATGCTGCTTGAGTGCAGTAAATGGCGTCTGTTCTACACTTGCCGAAGTTTAGATCCTTGCAGAGAAGAGATCATACCTCTTTCAGGCTTTTTTCCCCAACCTGATCGGTACTTTTCAAGCTCCATGCTTTCTGACGAAAATCAAAACACAGCCAGCTATTGGTAAATATCGCTGACCTTTAGAAGAGTAAAAGGTGGCAGACAGGTTACTAAATAGTCGGAGGGTACTATGATCTGACTTGGAAAAGCTACAATGTAGGAAAACATCGTTTTGGACTCAATAATTCGTAATAGGTAAACACTTCGCATTACCATCAGGCCTTTCCTTTCCATGCACATTTGAAGTGCTTTTTGACCGACGGTGTTCAGGCAAGCTTGGAATAATGGAGTTGGTACTTGCTTTTGTGCCCATGCAGGGCCTCCAGAGATGGCTGCTTCACCAACAGGAAAGGGTCTGTTTCGTGTTTGGTCCTCTTTCTTCCTCCTGACTCTTTCCAGTCAATCCTCCATGCTGTGCCACTGGACACCGGGCACCTAAACTTACTAAATCTGACCCCAAGTTTTCAAATCATCAGATCACCTCGCTCTAGCTTGCAGGTGCTTCCATTCCTCTCTTATGTTGCAAAATGCATGGGTTTTATTGTTGCTCTTTTCTTCTGAGTCAGGATAATCTTTGCTTAGCTCCCGAGGGTTGATACTATATTCTGAATGATTGAAATTGCTTGCTATTTTAACTGTCAGGATGCGTAGGATGAACTTAATTTTTTTGAAGGAGGATGAAACAAGCAGGTATCAAATGTACTGTTAATGCAGATTTGCCTTAATCTGACTTGATTTTGTATCCCTGCCTACTTATTCAATTGACGTGTTTATTTTTACATCGATTTTAGAAGACATGGTGTATTGTTAAAAGCAAAATCACTGCTTGGAAAGTTTCTTCATTTCTGACACCCTTCAATTCTGTTTCGAGATCAGAGAGACCTTCCCGCTGTGCAGAAAATATTATTTATTGATGTGGGATAAATTTTTTTTAAGAACAAGTCAAGGCTACTTAATATGAGCATATGAGCTGAATGGCCGGCATAACAAAACATATCAAAATGTGAATCACCACTGTCAGATGCAAGCTTTTAACAACTTTAATTGATATAATTATAATTAGTATGCAATATGTCTTACAACAAATGTAGATACAATTACATCAAATATCAAAGAAGTTGCACATCCAGCTTTAAATGATGTTGGCTAACTCACCCCAAGAAAGCAATCTGGCATTGGTCTCTTGGTTAGCACTATTACCAGTACCAACCAGCACTTTAAAAATCAAAGTTGAAATGGTACATTCATTTGCCAAAAAGAGGTTAAAGGCAAAGAAGGTGAACCAACGTGCAAATCAACATGGCCCAGTTGCAAAATTCATTTCCCACACACGAGGGATCGAACCATGCATCCTTGCAAGCAAGATGAAGGGCAAACGGAGGACATCAAACCAAACCCAACTCCACCAAGAACTCAGAAGACTTCAGGATGGTGAAGGCCAGAGGCCAACTGCTCTCAGCACTCAGGTGTCCATCTTCTGTTCCCCTAACCTCCTGGATCCTAACTGAAGAGTCTGTGAGACCCAGTTCTGGGGCTGTCTTTCCATTTGGAGACAGGAACCATTCTCCTGGTCCTGGGCACAGTTTACCCTGCAGTCAGCCGCACTGGGGGGTCGCTCAGAGCTGGGCCAGCTGCCTGCTGTGGCCAAGATACAGCTGTCATTTGATAGATTTAAGTCGAAACAATACACCAGTGTAACAACAAATAAGAAACTGAAACTGAGATCACTTATATATCTAGGTAATACTTAAGATGCCTATAAATATTTTTCTCCAGAAACTGAAAACACTGTAGACATCATTTCGTGAATCCTCACAACACATCTGTGAGGTAGCATGGGGTGAGGTCAATAGGAAAGCATCACCCTCATTTAAGAAATGAAGACAGACATCCAGGGAGGGCAAGAGACTTCACGGGGGTCAAAAGCAAAGAAAACAAAGTTGAATCCCACTCTTCATCTTTTGCAGTCTACGGTCTAGAAGAATCTGCTTGCCTCCTTCCTGCTCTGACAATCTATCACTTTATGACTAGTCCTATTCCTGGATGAAATATGGTGGTTTTAGATCTCCTGGCGCAATTTCCCTTGGACAGATCTGGACAGAATCTCTCCCTGATGTAGAGGACATTAATTATCAGCGTGTATTTCTGGGGTGTGTGTGTGTTTCAAGCAACATGTGTTGAATACAGTTCAAATTCTTTGGCCAACTCAGAAAAAAAGTACTTGGCAAAAAAAGGTTCAACCTATAGGTATTTTATACTGACATAACAAGGAAAGTTAGAGTTTTTTACGGGAAGCTGACACCTTGCTGAATATATTTGCTTTAGGTCCAGATCCCTCTCTTTGCCATAAGGATTTGGAAGTTAAAACCCATCAAATGCTGTTGCACAATAGAAGACTCTGGTAAGGGAAGATGCTTACTGAGTCTGTGGTCTTAACCGGTCAGTGTACCCCGTGAAGATGCCGGTCCCTCTGACCCAGTACTTAGGACTGGAACAGCATCTAGGAGAGAACCACTCTGAAGGTGTTCCATGGACATTTTGTCAAAATGTTTGTGGCTGAGGGAGGAATAAAAGGGATGTCCTGTTTTTATTGAATTGTCCTTTGCTAAACTGAAGGCCTACAGGCTTTATAAAGGGAGTGAGGGTAGAGATGAGAGACAATTATTCAGGCCCAGCATGGCCAAGGGGGCACAATGGGTAATCCCTGGGCATTTTTCTGAGAATGTCCCTTTTTTTTTTAAAAAAAAAAACAAAACCATAATCAGAGCTATCAGAATTCCTGGCGGCCTGCTTCTTATTATGTAGTCCTATTGTAAAATACCTCTGGGGCTTGCTCATTCTCCACTGATATGTAAGGAATTTAGGGATAAATTCTGAGTGTGGGAAGGCAGGCTGTGGAGAGTGGCACAGCTCCGAGCATCTCGGAATAGTGTGGCCACAGCGATTTTCCTGTTGGCACTTTGCTGGACCACAGTAAGTGACAGGTTGGGCTGAGGGTCAAATTTCTGGAAACAGCAAGGCAGCAGGTTCAAGTTTAGAAATAAAAATTGATCAGTTTCAAGTTCTTTATGGCACTAGGACACTGTAGGACAATAGGACGCATTCTGAATCAGGACCTAATCCATGAAGTTTCCTCCTGCAATCAGGACACCAGATAGCCGGTCACTAACATCAGGTGCTTCAGGAGGACAGAGTCCTCACCATGAAATAAAGCTATCTAGAGAACACACAGAAATAAAAAGGCAACCACACATGCCAAAACAATCCATCCGCCCACAAACTGAATACTTTTTAGGGAACAATTTAACAAATCATTTCATTTAGTTAAAAGTAAAAAATGTTACTAATCTGGGAGTGTCTTGTTTTGTCCACCATGGGCATTTCAGTAAACCAGGGTTTCTCGAATTCAGCACTCCCAACATTTTGGGCCAGGTGACTGTTGGTTGCGGTGGGCTCTCTTGTGCCTTGCAGGATGTTAAGAGCATCTGTGACATCTACCTCCTAGTGGCACCCCCAAGTCGTGACACTCAAAAATGTCATGAGACATTTTTAAAAGGTTCACGTGGGGGAGCAAAATTGTCTGCTTTTTGGTAACCACATCGTATCTGGACATCTGCAAACCATACCAGTTCTTCAAAATTTGAGATTGAGGAGCGTAAGGCCATGTACCCAGGAGTGTTCATTAATTTGAGGGCAGAATTAGGAAGGTAATCGTATGGGAAGAATAAGCGGATTAATCGTGGTGTCTATTTCCTGTGGAAACGCCTCACTGAGCTACTGCAGATAGACTAATCCTTTACAGTTTTTTACAAAACGGTCTGCAGCCGTTTTCCAACAGACAGAAGGCAGTGAGCCAGCTGTTTTGTGCCTATAAAGCAAGGGTTCTTTCTAGAGGTTCCTTCCAGCAGTGGATGTCTCTGTTAGTTATTGGGGGCTGATTCGTTCCCCCCAGGCGGTCGTCTGTGAGGGTCACCCCTTCCCTCCCAACCCAGTCTCCTCCACTGCCCACCGCACGCTCCCCCCCCACACCTCCCCTTTTATCTCCTCTAACTGAGCTCCTCTCCCAGCCTTCTCCTGGGGACAGCCTGCTGCGGCCGACCACAGTGGGCATCTCGGGCAGAGCTGGGCGGCCTGGAGGGCGGAAAAGGTAGAGGGCACGCTGCGATCTGACAGCAACATGCCACGCTGTCCCTCGGCCTGCTGGCCTCCTCCAGGGCACCTTCTAGTTTCCTCCTCCACTAATTAGGCCGTTAAGAAGCCGGGACCCAGCTCACAGAGCCAAGCAGGCAACGTGTCAGATACACCAGGTAGAAACAGAGATTAAAAAGGAATCGGAGCAGCCCCTGCTTCCTCACCTGCAGGGTAAAATACTCCCAGGGCGCATTTCCTTTCCCTGCACCGAGATCTCATGCAATTTCCTAACTCGAAAGTTTGAGAAGTACCACCAGCAAAAAGTTCCCCTAAAAGTAACCGCCGATGCAAGGACTCACTCCCTGGCCCTCGGCCCCTCTTACAGTGGATCCCGCGGCGGGCACGGAGGCTTCCACCACGGCGGTCTGGCTCCGGGTCTGCCTCCTTCAGCTGCAGGGAAGCCTCCACTCACCTTTAAACAATGATTCTTTTTGTACCAGAAAGGGGAAGCGATAGCAGCCAGAGGAGAGGGAGGAAAAGAAAACAACCAAACCAACGAAACAGGGCTTAAGAGATTGTCGCTCGATGCGTGTCAGGAACTTGTATTAATTCTACTGGGAAAGCGCTTATAAATAAACAGTTCCTCCTCGTCCCAGCCTCGCTCCTTTGTTAGGAGTCGTCGTACAGAGGGTTGTTGTAGTTTCCCCAGGATCCGTAGTCATGATCGTCCAGAAGCCTCCCGTAGGAGGAATGCCTGTGGGGGGAGGAGAGAGCTGCAGTTATTTGGAGCCGTTGCCTGTCCTAGGGGAGCCGAATGCCCGGCAGCCTGCATGGGGGAGGTTTTCAGGGCCCACAGGAGGGGACACGTGATTCTTCCACCCACCAATCCTGGAGGCCTCAGTCTACAAACTCATGGAAGTTAGGACGGCTTGCTCACGGGGGAGCCCGGCGGGCACCTCCCATTGAGGTCACCCGGGTCCTGGTCTCTGTAGTGATCTTTAGAGCTGGAGAAGCAGGAGGGCCCATTCCTCTGGCTACTGAGTAAGAAGTAGTAGCGAAGGGAAGGTTGCGTTCCTGGCATTTGACTTCGGTCCTAGACCGAATTTTCCTAGGAGTCATGAGGACGCCACCACAACCACTACTGCTCTCACAGTATCGTGTTTTACAATCTACACCATGTTTCTGTGTTCCATTTTCACTTGATCCTCAAAATAAAGCCACGGGGCCGGTATTGCTTGTTTCTCTGACAGGGAAAGATTTCTCTCTCCGAGCTCTTGAAAGATGGGCACGAAGTTACCCAACTGAGCTCTGAGTCAGATTCTCACCTCCTGGGTCTAGATCCCGTGCTCTGAGCTTCCTAGAGTGTGATTCACATCGTTAGTTCAATGGCACCTTGGGTTTAATCAGCTTTGATTGGTCATTTTGGGAACCTGTCTCACAATATTATTTCTGTAAGAAACTGAAATCAGATAGTTCTCACTCCTCTGTTTAAAACCTTAGAGTGGCTCCTTATCTCACAGAGTGAAAGCCAAAGTCGTTCGCATGGTTTGCAACACCCTCTGGGATCCGGCCCCTGTTATTTTTCTGAGCACATCAGCTGCCATTCCAGTCCTTCTTGTTCCCTCTGCTCTAACCATGCCTCCTTGCTCCTCCCTATCACGTCTGGCACACTCTTGCCTCAGGGTCTTTGCATGCACCATTCCCTCAGCTTGGAGCAGCTGGCCTCCAGATCTCCTTCCTTCACCTCTGTCAAGTCTTTGCACAAATATCACCTTCTCAGTGAGGCCTTTCTTAAGAACCCTAACTTGGAACTCCCACCCCCCTCTCCCAGCTTTCCTGGCTTAATTTTCTCAAAGTACTCATCACCTCCTAACATACTATATAATTTACTCATTTATTTTGTTATTGCCACCTTCCCTGACTAAACTGTACATACGGATGATCTGCCCACTTTGTTTGTGCTTGGCACTATCTCCAATGCCCAGAAAAATATCCAGCACATATAAGTCCTTAATAAATGTTTACAGAAGAAACAGTGATTGGAAAAAGAAAAAAAATCTCTGAAAGCCAATCTGTTCACAAGAGGGGAGCTTCCCAGAGAGGATTACAGTCATTGTATGACTAAAAGTGCGGTCAGGATTAAGAGAACATCACAAATTGAGCATAGACTGGCTCTCAGGTTCATGTTCGTGCGTGGATGATTACACCCGGTCACTGGAAATCACAGAGGCTGTATAGCATACCAACACACAGGCTGCTCCCCCTAATTTTTTTCTCAGCTCGACAGGAAAACTGAACAAAATGAAAATACAATCTGAAAGGCACAAGCAGCATTTGTTATACTTCTATCTGTTGCTAAAATCACTATTGTCTCTCTTCTGAAGTTATTTACTTATGCCAGACATCTGAAAAGAGAGGATCTGTTGCAAAGCACCAGGCCCCTGCAGACTTGGTTTCAGATTCTTAGTCCTCTGAATTCTGCAGACTGGCTCAGCTGACCCCGCCCGGGCACCTGCAAATTTGAGGATGTTCCACAAGACCCTTTCTTCACCCTAAAGGCCCACTCATTTCTGTGGGTGTGAGGAGGACAGAGACCGCAGATAACACACCAGTGATCTTCTGATCCCCGGGAAGAGGGGAGGCCAGTTTTGGTAAACAAGGTCACTGGCCACACATCACCAACCCCTCCCCCACAGCTAACACCTCCTGCCTCGATCGAATCCTTCAACAGGATGGGATGGTTGAGCAATGGGAGCTCAATGAACAAGTAAAAACCTGGGGATTGCTCGACTGGAGCCACGCCTAAATTTTAGTATGACTTACTGTTGCAAGCCTGGCCAACATCTACCTAATAAACCTGCTCCTTTATTGATGGGATACTCCTGCCTCACCTTTGTATGGTAATATAACTTCTCGCAGCATTTTATATCTATCATATAATTTTATTCCCACGAAGTATCAGTTAGGTCAACAGATGTATGTCCTCGGCTATTTTTTTAATCCCGTGTTTCTTCACCTATAAATTGGAGAAACTTAAAATGTGTTATTACTGGTGGGAGGATGAAATGAGGTAATGCATATAAAGCCCTGGCACATAGTAAATGCACAGTAAGTGTTGGCCAGTATCCCTTTTTGATGTTTATTATAATGAAACTTACAAAAGCACATGGCAAACCTGCAAACAGTGGAAAAGGGCACAGAGGGAAAAGCAAGCCTCCCTCCTGCCAGGAACTCCTAAAAGCACACTCTGGGCACAGTTATAAAACCGGTTTCTTATTTGATTGTTTGCATTTTTTTAAAAAAGCATTATGCTGGAGGGTCAGAGGATTAACAATCTCTTGGTCATCAGGTTTTCCTGCTTATAGTTAGTCCAGGCAAGACTATTTGATCAGAGTTCTGCCTGAATCTGCTGTATTATAAGAAACATTCCCTACGCGAATACCAGAAAAATAAAAGCAAAGGATGGATCTTTACTTTCATTTTTCTTTGCCCTCTTGTTGGAATGAACAGGGAGTTAAGCAAAATACCGACAGCCAAGGACCGTGAAGCCAAGGACCGTGAAGAGATATAGATAAGCCGTATTTGGGAATGTACTGAAGCCGGAGACCTTGTTTTAATGTATTAGTGTGTCTGAGCAAGAAGCACTGGGTGTGCTGGGACGCAAGCCAGGTTTGGATCAGTCCTCTAAGACTGTAGAGAGAGGAAGACGAACACGTGTGTGCGTGTGTACATGTGTGTGAGGTAAGACAAGAATAACTAATGATCCTTTTAAACTCTCTCTCTAGGTCAGAACTTCTTCAGTCATGCACATCTTAGATGGCGAAGGGGAGGTTTCCATATGGGTCCTCGGGGAGTCCATGAGGGGGAACAACCTCGCCTTCGAGTTAGGGAAGGTGGGGCTCGAGGAATCCATGTGACTTAGTGGCAGAGCTGGTGCTGAAATCCGGGTCTTCTGGCTCTCTTGTGCAGCACTCCTTCAGCTCGTTTCACCCAGAAGAGCAGTGGGTACCAACGGCATCATCGCCAGGGCACAGCAGCTTGGTTTCCTCAATTTCTTCGTCAAGCCCGGTGCCGTCCCATACAGCCAGCGCAGCCTCGCCGTGCCTCGGCTCCCTCAGACGGTACACCTCTTGGGGGCAGACCGCCTCTTTTCTGCGCATCTCACACGCGGTTCTTCCACGAATGCCTGATGCCGAGGGCTCCCACCAGGTACACATGAACAGTATAGACGGAGTTTGCTCCGTCAGCACCAGCAGGGACTCGTACAGTCCAGGGCAATTCCTTGTGTAATATAACCGGAGCAGAGGGGAGATATTATTAACCAAGCCAACGGGTCAGAGCCACCATTTTGACCTTAATTATGAGAAGAGGAAAGAGAATTTTAGCTAAATTTCTCTGAGGCAAGGATGTAGCTTTAAAGCACTCAGCACAGAGCTCGCAGTCCCTGTGGATCAATGGCCCTGCTCTGTGAGCCGCATGTTGCTGCTACTGTGCAGCTTAGTGAGCTAAAAGCAGAACCCACGGGGTGGGTGGTGATTTATGTCAAGTGCGTGATTTATGTCAAGTCCTGGTCTCACGGCTTCCTTCTCAAATGGCTTGCTTTAATGAAGCAGCCCTTCCTCCTCCCCTCGTCCCTAATTGCTGATGCCCTGGGACAACTGGTACATGCAGCGATGACATCTGCGGTTGGAGGCCTTCTCCGCAACTGCACTGTGGTACCTATTTTTTTTTAAACTTTATTTATTTATTTATTTATTGGAGAGAGAGACAGAGAAAAAGAGAGAGAGAGACAGCATGAGCATGGGGGAGGGGCAGAGGGAGAAGCAAGCTCCCCGCCGAGCAGGGAGCCTGAGGCAGGGCTCTATCCCAGGACCCTGGGATCATGACCTGAGCTGAAGGCAGATGCTTCACCAACTGAGCCACCCAGGTGTCCCTGTGGTACCTCTTTTAAGATAACTGCAGCGGCAATACTTAATGGAACCTAATTGTCTTTGAAAATGAATGAAGTGTTTTCCTTCCCTTGTGTGGACACATAGTTGTTGGCGAAAACACCTTCTTCTTTCTAAGGGTCAAGCTCAGGGCTTCCTCCGGGTTCCAGCTTTGCTTACTATCACACCGCCCCAAGTTCTTTCCTCTCGAGTCAAGTGAGTTTTGTCATTCAAACGTAAGTGCTCATCATGTGCTAAGAAGGAAGGATATAAAGATGGAAAAAATATGGCTTAGTGCTGGGAAAGCACAGCCTAACTTACAGCTCGTTAGTTGTTGGTAATTAAGCCTCAGACTCTTACATCCAGTTGCAAAGCCAGTTTGGTTTAGCTGCCACTGTCTCCTTTGCTTCTGTTGGGGGCTTCTTGCTTTCTCTGATTGTCCTTTCCCTGCCTGGCTCCTTTCATGTAAAGATTCAATGAAACCTTATAACCCATTAGGCCCTATTTGGGGGCCGGGAGATGCCTCAGTGAGCTAAACAGACCAAAACCCCTGTTCTAAGGAAACTTCCATTCTGGTGGGGGGGGGCAGGCACAACAAATAAGACATGAAAAATAATATGGCGGATGGTAGTCTGGGCCGTGGAGGACAGCAGAGCAACCGAAGGGAATGAGGAGTTCCAGTGCGAGGTGGGGACGGTCATTAGGAATATGGCGATCAAAACAGTCTCACTAAAATGACGGGTGAACAGCCGGTGAATGAGGTGTGGGGTGAGGCACGTGGATGCCTGAGGTAAACCATGCGGAAAGGACAGAAAGTGCAGAGGCTCTGAGGAAGGGGCAAACAACATCTCTGTGTGGCAGCTACCAAACTATAATTGTTTCAAAATAAATTATTCAATTATCGGAATGATTTTAGATTTATAGAAACATCGCAAAGATGGTACAAAGAATTGGCGTATGCCCTTCCCCTGCTTCCCTCGTTAGTGACATGTTGTATAGCCATGTCACAACTGTCCAAAGTAGGAAAGGAACATGGCCAGTGACGGTGTTGAGGCTAAGAAAGCTGTGACCATTAGGGTGAATTTACAGCTACTGTAGCAAGATAGTGGCAGGATGAGTATCATAATTTTAGGAAACATATCAGTGCTGTCTTTCTGCCCAAATCCCAATGTTGGAAAGCTTCCAATCACTCATTTTCTAGGTGTTCTGCCCACAGTCTGCATTTCTTTTAAAGAGCAGTTACTTTTGAATTTATCTTTAAATAATCACCTTTCCTTTGATGGAGTAGATGAAATTTGTTTGTTTTCTCTCTTAAAACTATCTGCTGGTATCATCCTGGCAGACGCTCACCACAGAAAAGGCCCATATATTGAAACACTTATTTGTAAAGAAGTTCAGAGTCACGAGTAAGTAATGATGAGTATATGGTTTTAACAGATTCCCACAAGCTTCCCCTTCTCTAAACCCTGTTTCGCCATATTTGGAATAAACGAAGACTGCTGCTGTACCCCAAATTTTGCTACCCAGAATCATTCACTCCTCCAGGAAGTGTAAGTGTGAAACAATTACTGTTATGTCGGGTACAGCCAAGGGCTCGCTATCCTTCTGGTGGAGCAGACTGACAAAAGTGGCAGTGATTCCAGGATAAGGAACTGAGTCCTACGAAGGAGACACATGCAGTAAGGGGCGTCCCATAGAGATGGTGGGGAGGAGGCTCCTCAGAGAGCATCTCTTTCAAGCTAGACAATTTGGAATTAGCCAGATAGAAAAAGAGATGACTCAAACACCTCCCACTGGGGGATCAGCATGTGCAAAGTAACTAAGACACGAAACAGTGGGAGTACTGCATCTAGAACGTGTGTGTGGAGTGTCGGGAAGCGGGTAGATCAGGGTTACCTAAAGGGTGGTTCTCGCAGACAGCAGCACTGGCCTCATCTGTGAGCTGCCACACTGCTTCAGCACCTATGGGGACTGGACCCAGGAAACTGTGATGGTATTTTTTTGTTTTTGATTTTGGGGGGACTTTGGGGGGACATGTCTTGAAATGTATTTCTTCTAAAGACCCACGATGATAGATATGGGAACAGGACAACGGTCATGAGGAACGTACTAGACCCTTGAAGGAGACAGAGTGATGAAAGGGTTGTATAAGTGAGTTCAGATATAAATACAGATTTTTCAATCATAAACATTTTTATTGACCGGTATTTGCTAATCCCACGTTTTCACAGATTGGTATCGGCCTCTAAGTGGACAGAATTGTTTGCTAAGCATAGATATATTTAGTTGGAACATGACAATGAGCTGTCTAATACCCGTTGAAGCTGTTTTTCCAATGTTAAGCAGAGAGGAGCCCCTAACTTTGCTTGGAAAAGCCACGTGCACATCCTGCAGATACAACACAGGATACTAAATTAAATTTCATTTTCATTTAATTTCTTTGAAGACCTACTTCCTGAAGACTTTGAATAGTATCACCTCTAAGCATCTTCCTCTGTTTTTGGATTTTTGTCAAAATACGTTAAGACTTGACTCAACTGGGTTTAGGAGAACATTCAGGAAGAGCTGCTAACATTGCCCAGTCATCACCTGGAAGGAAACTGTGTTTTTAATGAGCTCCCCCATCAATTCTCATGCACATTAACGTTTCAGAACTACTGAGCTGGAGAATCAAGTCAGCCGGGCCCAGAGAATGCCGAAAGCAGATCTTAAAAAGCCAACCTGTCAGTAACAAATTCTAGACAATCTCAGACCTTATGGCTGGCTGGGCCAAATCTTTAAAGCCACCAACCACCAAAAGGCATCCAGCTGTATAACATACAATCGCTGGAAGACTGAAAGCAGAACAGGTGACTTCTGACAAAATGCCTTACAAGCCAGGCCCTGTTGTGTCTATAAATCATGATCACATTTATTTTTGTGAAGGGAACAGCCCGTGTTGTCCGCCTGGGTTACTCACCCCTAATTATAGCAGCGTCCTCATTGCTGGCGACAGCAGATACGGTCTCCTGAGCAGGGGATTATCTTATGGCAGAAGAGTTTTGAGCCAATTTCCACAAAAACAAAACCGACTTCCCTCGGTCTTCCATCAGCACTAACTAAAGGCACATTTCTGCAAGAGGCACACAGGGCTCTTGCTTTCTTTTTGGCAGACAAGCCTTGGAATCAAGACTGCTTACAAGTAGTTTCTGCTGATGAACCCATAACAGGCGTGCGGCCTCCCCGGTGCAAGGAAAACAACAGACCTGAAACCATCAAATGGAACCTGGACGTCTGCCCCTCAGTGCATAACTAGAAAACTGAGCTGCTGTGTCGTCTGCTCCCCCACCCTCCTCTCCCTTCTCTGAATCCCTGGTGCCTACTGACTGGGACTGAGCACCGAGGTGGTAAGCACCCTTGTAACAGCAATCACGATGACAGGACTTACCCCGTCCACTGGACTGAATGTTTCTCTATATTATAATTTAATCCTTGTAACAATCCCGAGTTAGGTATTAGGCCTTATATTAGTCATGTATAGTATTACCTGACCTGAGTTAGACACCAGTACCATAATACTAACACAACCACATATGGTCACAGAACTATAAAACTGATCATGGAGTGACTAATCAATTTGCCTAGAGTACGTATTCTTAGCCGCCAAGGGCTCCACATTTATTACTCCGTTTCATCTTCCGAACAACTTTGAGAGATGGGTGTTATCCACTCTATTTTTACAGATGAAGAAATGAAGGCTCAGGGAGATTATTGTTCACCCAAGGCCATGTCAACAGGAAGGGGAAGGGTCCGTGTTGAACCTGACCACAAAGCCCACGCTCCTCCCTCACCCCACCCCCAACTGCCAGCGAAGATGCCGCGTCGGTGATGGAGAACAGCCTCGGGGCTCAAGGGCAGTTTGTGTTTATAAGTCACTCCCACCAGCGGCTTAGTGACAGAAGGAGTCGGCCCTGTAGGCAGGGGACACTGTGACAGAACAAGGGGTCACGTGTCCCTGAAGAAGAGGAGCATGGAAAGAGATGGCGGAGGTGGCCGACGCCTTCCGAGGGAATCAGGGTTTGGGAAAAGGTGAGACTACTGAGCCGGCAGCAGAGCTTACAAGACATGCCCTTCTCCTGGCTGTGGGGCTGCCCTTGGAAGCAGATTCTTCTTTGGCATTTTCAGGGACCCAGGCTGGGCTGGGCTCATGGCCCACTGGCTGCAGGCCACAAGTGAATGGTTCCCCCGCTGGCTGGGCTTTCAGTCTCTTCCTGCTCCAGCCAAGTGAGCTGAAGGACCACAGGAGACAGACCTCTTGTCATGTGGTTCTCCTCAGAAACTGGGATCATAGGAAGGGAATAAACTTCCAGCCAAGGGGAAATGTCACCTCAGGTACACACGCCCGCATGCGTGTGTCTCTGCGTGCGCACGCGCACACACGCACTTGTCAACTGACCCACATGTACTTCTGATGAATGATACAAGTGGGGCTTTCCAAGAATCTGGCAAAATAACACTTGAAAGGGTTGTGGCACA
This sequence comes from Lontra canadensis, assembly GCF_010015895.1. NCBI lineage: Eukaryota > Metazoa > Chordata > Mammalia > Carnivora > Mustelidae > Lontra > Lontra canadensis. Next base: position 7,585,073 of record NW_022630995.1, read on the forward strand.
GCCTTAAAATTCGTGAGGGCTCTCCATCTCCTTATGTTATCATTTTGCCAAAAGAATTAACAGAGCAGCAGAAGGGGCTTTCCTTAGGGGCTTTCTAAACAGGGGTCTAATCGCTTGATCCGTCCTTAAATTTATAATCCCAAAAATAAATAACCATCTTAAACTCATCCCACTGGGGCCTTCCTGCATTCAAAAAGGAGGACCTACATGGGAGAGAGAAACAGTGACTACTTCGTTTTAATCATCCACTGAATTAATATAGTGTTGAGAATGTCTGGAGAAAACACTCTTTAAATTTTTAAAATAAAATGTTATGCAATTTTAATCAGCACTCATTAGAACCGATTTTAATGACCTGCTAACAAAACATTCCAAGTGCAGTGCATTCTGTGATGGCAGGATCGTGTCTCATCACTGGTGGGCCCCCAGTGCTTAGAGGGGGGCCTGGCACACAGCTATTGCTCATGAACTGTCAATCAACTGTTTTACTGGGGGCCCTTCCTTCACATTTGACCACTCTGGTGATGAAGATGGCAGTGCTGCGTACTTGGGAAGCAGTGTCCATTAATTTGCCCAACAGTACTAGCAAGTAATATCATGGCCCTCATCTTACAGGGGAAGGAGAAGTGAGGGTTAGTAAGGCTCTGAGATAGGCTCAGGTCCCACTAGAACCCACTAAAAACTGGTAGAGCTTGGATTCCAACTGGAGTCTTCTTGCTTCTGGAGTCTGTGTTCTTACTCACTGTTGTAGACTGCCTGTCTATAGTCAGTGCTTTGAGATGGTGAACCTGAATTCTTGCCTGGAGTCAGGACGAAAATCGTTTTTGGCAAGCGTGTGGCAAGAGGAAAGCATTTCTATTCCACTCCACACTCCAGGGGAGGTCATATTTTTTGTGACCTAGCCCTTCAGAAACTCACCACTGTGACTGCAAAGTGATTTTGAAGTTTATCAGTAAGTTCCGTTTTTGCCTCCTTGCACCCTGACACAAAGAGACACCGCTGCAGGTGGGAATGAGGGTCTCAGACTAGCTCATAAAAGCCAATTTAACTCCTAATGAAAACAGCATATCTGCAGTGATAAACTAGTAACGAAATGGATAGAAAAGTGTATCATTTAGTAAGATAAAATTCATAAAATTAAGTTTACTGGTCAAGGAAATACAGACTTAGTGAAGAAAAGAGATTATTTTAAGCTATGAAGGAGCAAGGATGTTTCTAAAAAGGCTTTTAGACACAGGTAAGGCTGGCCCTTTAATTCCAACTTCTCTTAGAAATCTGGCTTTCCTGTTCTTTGTACCTTAGAAAGAGGTGATAATACGAGGCACTCTCATAATTGACACCATCATTAGATTGATCTGGGGCATGATTTAGAACAAAAGACAGAGGGAGAAAAAAGGAAAGAGGATTGGAGAGGTTCCTGGTGGGTCTTGGTTTGGGCTGGGGTGAGCAGAGGAAATGAGAGAGGGCAGCAAATGGAATGTGTGAAGGAGTTGATAAATTAAATATGTTGTTTACTTATCCAGTTTATTGAGTATCTTCTTTGCGCCCAGTGCTGTGCTCACCAAGTCTGGGTCCTCATGGAGCTTAACGTTTTTTTGTGTATGGGGGGGAAAGGGACAATAAACAAGTAAACAAATATATAAAACAATGAATAAAATAATAAACGGTGGTCATAGCCAGGACAAAAGTAATGAGACACCAAACTGGAAGAGAAGTCTTCTGGAGGACGTGATGTGAAAACCTTGCATGAGCAAGAGGTACAAAAAAAGCCTTCAGAGAGGGTCAGGCAAGAGACAAGAATGTGGAGAGAAAAAGAGCCTGGTGCGTTCTAAGAATCGGACGGAAAGCCAGTGTGACTGCGTCTTGTGGTTGAGGGAGAGGGAGAAGTGATGAGTGAGAAGAGGTAGGGCAGGCTCCTTGAGTGATCTTGAGGGCCAAGCTGCAGGGTTAGTATTTAATTCTAAGTACAGAGGGAAGCCACCAGGGCTTTTAAGGGACGGAGTGACAGGGTCTGCCCAAAGTCACCACAAAGATGCCCCCAGCAGTTGACAAGAGAACGGGTTGGCGGTCAGAGGGTGGCTGCGCTCATCATGGTGGCACATGGGCTTTTGTCCCTTGTTAGAGGCGCTCCACAGACTGGCAAATAGGACTGCCACTTGCCATTAGGCATGTTCAGGGTAAGTAATGTGGTTTTGGAGACTTTGGGATTTCACAAAGCGGTAGACGACCAAATTGGGGGCTCACAGACTATTGCAACTTTCTATTTGGCTAAAGCAAATAAAAACCCAGCTGCCATCCGTGATCACCTTCATTTCAAAAAGATGAGATATTTTGAAGCCAAAAATATAAGGACATAATCTCAGGGCAGAAAAAATCTAATTTAGAAAACACTACTCCTTCCTTCCTTTCTTTCTTCCTTCCTTTCAAGATTTTTTAATTTGAGAAACAGAGAAAGAGAGCACAAGCAGAGGGGAGAAGCAGAGGGAGAGGGAGAAGCAGGTTACTTGCTTCATGCCAGTACCTGAGCTGAAGGCAGTCGCTTAACCAACTGAGCCACCCAGGTGCCCTGAAGACACTACACTTTCCTTTTGTATTTTCAACATTTTGCTTTAGCATCAGTGAAAACCTCCTTATAGACTAGACACACATCCACAGTGGTATTTCAAACATCGGTATTTGTAACCCACTGAGCTCCCGCCTCTACCCCATTTCCCAGATGAAGAACCTGAGGTTCGGGAGGCATGTGGCTTTCTCAGGGTGAGGAGGGGCCTCACGGGCAGGGGGCCAAGGCCTCCATCTCCTGACTGTATGTTTCTTCACCATCGTGCTGTATACTTCTTCGGCGCAGCCAAGGTTCAAATACCGCACTGTGGGTTCCCGTCCAGTGCACACTACCATGGCCCTCGTTCCATCCCTACCAGCGTTTCCAAGAGCTAACATACTTATCAGGACACCGGCACTTGGCAAACCAGCTCTCGGCCTGGAGCCTGAAAAATGGAATCTTTTCCCCATAAGGAAGAGTAAGGTGCATCTCACCTGATCTTCAGATACGCTGCCACTCCGAACACCAACAACACCACGGCAATGACTGTCACCGTAATGGCGGCGATGCTGCCTGCAGAGGAGGAAAGGCACAGGGAGAAGATGAGGGAAGGGCATTCACTGCCGATCAGTCTACCCACAAGTCAGAGCTAGAACAAACCAGGCTCTTCATTCTGTTACCAATACTCTTCTCAGCCTCTAAGAGTTTGGGTAAATGGCCAAAATTATTAAGACCTTTGGTCTGCCTGGAGTTCAGGAAACAGCCTCCAGCAATATTTATTGTTCTAAGAGAGACAGCAATCTGTTGCTGCTGCCGCTGCTGGTGGCAGGAGTAGGGGATTTCAAATCTCCCGACATCTTATTTTCTTCTGTTATAGGCTCTGGCTCCTCTTTCTACCACTCGTGAGATCTTGAGAGGCTTAGGATGTTTTATTCAAGGGTCACTGCAAAGCACTACAGCTGGTTTTTAAATAAACCAGAACCGCACAGCTGTATCAGTATTGTCCACTTCAAAAGGATCATCCTGGTAGGAGATGCACTCATTTTAATGATGCCATCAAATCAAAACATTTTTTTTTAACTCCTTTTTGGGGAGTGTGTTGAGTTTCAACCCTTGAGAGGTGAGTTTGCTTTAGTAGAGAGTAAAGTCAAGCTTGCTGTACAACCAAGGGCTGCTCTAAGAGGTAACACTATTTTCTGTGTATGGAAATAACCAGGTGTAATTATAAAGTAACATGAATGTTTTATTGTGCAATCTGAAATCTGGCTCCAAAGGCAACTAACTATTAACGGGCAGTTGAAAACCCTTCGAGCACGTAGCCTTGTAAGAATAACCATACGGCTTCCAAAGATTACCACTTAGAAGCACAACACTCTTTTTTGTGTGAGTTTTGGGCTAATAATGTATATACTTCAGCTATATTTCACCTGAGAAACGCAAAGAATCAATTGGGCTCTTGTCCCCTAATGGTGGGAATGACCTTCTTGGCACTAAGGCTGGTGTCAGGGACTCCATGTGCTCTCCCAGGCTACTGGGAAACTGTGTTACTACTTCAGCGAGTGGATGGGACTCAGCCACACTGGAAAGAGCATCAGGGGTCTGGAGTCCGGATATGTGGACCCATGTGTAGCTCCCATCATTAGCTGTGTGTGTGGTGTGGGTTACTTACGTAACGCTGACTCTCACACCAATCACCTGCGGCAACCGAGGAGGAAGAGCTGCCCCCCCCGCCCCCATGACTTTAGGAAGGATTAACTGAGGTGCCATGCACACCAAGTGAAAGTCTTATCCAAAATATACCGTCCTGGACCAGTGCCCACCTGTCGTGTACTGGATCTCAAGGGTGATGGATCTCCCCCACATTTTTGGAGATTTATAGGTTATCTGGAGATTTGTAGGTTATTTGTCATTTCTCCTTTTCTTTCTTTCCCTCTCTTAGGAACCGCTTTTGTATATTGTTCCCATTAGTGCTTCCCCCAAGGGAATTAGAGCAGTGCTAAGAAGCAAATCAGTCTAGTTATTAACTCTGTGAAAGAAGGCTCTCTCTGCTGGTGAGAATGTCTAGAAGAGAGCCAAAGAGGTCACTGCTAACTAACACTGAGGCGAAGACCAGAGCCTGATGTGTCCGCATGGACTGACCACGTTCCACCATTTCAGAACTGCCACACATGTGGATGCTCACATGCCCACCTCCTTGTACGCGGAACCCTTCAGAGCCAGATTCAGATAATTATCAGGTTAATTTTCTTCCCCTTTATACCATGGTAAAGACAGAATTATGGTATGGAATGCTCAGATGTGCAGATCTGATCAAGTAGGGAAAGTTCAAGGTCAGATCCCCTCGTGGAAAACATCCACTCCTGCTTGGAAAGGCGGCACTTGGCTTCACGGCCTCCAGCTGTACTGAAATGAGAACAATTCAGTTCACTGAAGCCTCTTAAAAGCTCTTTTAAGAGCTTGTAACGTGAGGATTATGACTGCAAGATAAGGTGACGGGGGTCTGTCGAGAGTCAGAGATACAGTGGTTATAATTAGGAGCCATTTAAAAACTGACCTTTACATTTAATTTGCCCCTTCAAAAAAATACAAAAAACAAACAAAAAACCCCCACAAAAACCGGGAGAAGAGACAGACTACAGTTGATCTCTCTGTAACACTCTTCTTTCTTGCTCCGGCAGAGTTTAATACAGGAAACGGTAGGTTTGACCTTTTCAAAGTTTCTTTCCTAACCCTAGGCAGTTGGATCGCCTCCAATTATGCTATTTACTGGATATATTTATACGTCGCCTCTTCTTAAAGATAAATCCGGCAGTTCCCCAACTAAAGTGCTCCTCTTTTTCAAAACATGGTAAGTGATGGAGTGACCCGCTGCCCCTCTCAGTGGCTGGTGGCTGTCTGTCTAGCTCTGGATGTAACCCGAGCCCTCCAATGGGGCTCTCCAGGCCATCCTTCCTGGTTCACAGAGGGCAGCCTCCATCACCAGAGCTGGGATTAGCAGGTGATTTCCCCCTGATGGGCTCCTGAGGGCAGCTGAACAAAGGGGCACTTCTGAGGGTTGGTACTGCTTGATATGAGGCTAAAAGGTGTGGGGTAAAATAGGCTCTGCTTAAATATTCAGGACATCTTAATTATTCTGCCAGCCACTGGCTCTTCTCATCGGGTGCCAGCCAAGGGAGCCAGGGTCCCCTGGAGGTCGATCTCTATCAGGCCCTGAGCCTAGGAGGTCTTGTGGGCTGAGCCTGCTCTGACCCCCAGAGCAGCTGCTACCTACAGAGGCAGCCAGGAACCTCATCCTGGGAAGTTCCACACCTCAGGGCATTATGGTTCGAGCATATGAGGGGGTTGCTGAGCCAAATTAACACAATTTTTATGGTAATTGAAAAAGCTTGATTTCCTCCTTGTGAAAACAAATGTCATTTCCCCCCCTGAGTTCTGTTTAAACTAAACTGGAATTCCCCTTCTCCTCCTACTTACTCTTTTTTCAAAGAGGGTCAGGGAGACAGAAAATGAGGAAGGTGTGGCTGGGGCAGGGAAGGCTCTGCCCTGTGAGGAAGGTATGGACCCTTGGTGGGCAGGAGGCTGAGAGAGGGGAAGGGGAAGATGGCTGGCATTTCAGTTCCTCCTCAGTGGGATTTGCCCGTTACACACTGGGTATGACTCACACTGAAAAGCCCTGGAGCCAGAAGGAATTAGAGAGAATCGGAGGAAACCTATCTGTATATCTTATAAGCTGAGAGGCAAGAAAATTCTACTGTGCTAGCACATTCCACCGTGCCAACATGTTCTGCCTGACCAGAGGGCTGCCAAAGATCCATGCAAAGCCTCCTGGAACACTGGGCCTCTCCGGAAGCTGGGGTTTCTCAGGGGGCCACTTTTCCAGCTTCACAACAATGCAGGACAAAAAGAAGCAGACTAAAGAACAACCATAGTTACCTCTACCTGTGGGTGCTTTGGGCTAGTACCACGCCGAGAGCCTTACAGCGATCATGTCACTTGACTCTCTTGACAAGATGAGTGGATTGATTCCCATTTTATGGATGAGAAAGTTAAGGCTCAGAGAAAAGAACTTGATTCAGGCTTTACAGTCTGATAAATGGCTGAGCTGATGTTCAAACCCTAGACCACTTCATTCCAGGCTTGGCATTTGTAATCACACACCAGCAGGTTACTTCCACTGGCCCTTTTCTCAGCATGGCCAACTCCTACTCTTTCTTCTGGACCTAACTAAATACCAGCCCTTCTGATTAGCTTTCCTGACACCCCCATGCAAATGACCGTGTTACTGTGATTCTCAGCTCTTTGTGCTTGCTTCTTTCTGACGCTCCCTGTTGTGTTATGATCCTCCCCTGGCAGGCTGTAACCATGTTCGTCCGGCTTCTCTTCCCCTGCTTCCTGCGCTCTAAACCCCAGGCACAGTCTCTAGCTCATCGTGGGCACTTGACTCATTTATTTAATGTCAGAAGAGTAAATGCGATACTGGCAAAAAGAAAGAAAGAAAGAAAAGTAAAGAGAGAAAGAAAGAGAGCAAGAGAGAAAAGAAGAAAGGAAAGAAAGAACGAAAGATAAGTGAGCACTGGCAATTTTTGAGCCAGTCGCTTTGCTGAGAAGTTTCCCGAGCAGCAGCTTTCCCATCTTTCCATCTTGGAATCCCCTGCTCCAGTCTTACCTGAGCAGCTACTCCTATGACTCTATAGCGATGGTCCAACCCCTGCCCCACGTGCCTGCGAGTTCCCACAGATGATGGAACTGGAGGAGAGTTATTTTGGGAATAACTGTCCGAACAGAGTCAGCTGACAAGCCTTGAGGTGCCACAGCCAATGCCTACAAGCCTGCTTCCCGGTCAGACCTGGCACCCCCAGGAGGCAGGTGGCTGCCCTAGAAGTCATCCCTTACCCTGCTTTGAGTCTGTTCTCTGCCCTGGGCTGGCCTGGAATAAAGGATGGCATGCAGCTAAGGAGTCTCTTTCCCCACACCTGCCTCTCACACAACAGACCTGTCTTGTTCTTTTCTTTCCTCTTCCTGCTCCAGAAAGTAGGTAAGAAATGGAGAAGAGGAGCAGGGGACCACTTTAGAGTGTGTGGCTGCTCCTTCAGTCAAGGTTGCAGAGAGAAAAGGAACCTCTCTTTCAAAGGAATTCTTCCTAACAGTATGGTCTGTGCATGTGCTGGAGGAGAGGCGAGAGCAGTGGGGTGGGAGGAGGGGGTCTGGGAGGTTAGACCTCCACGGGGGCCTGAATCTCTGCCTATACACTAGGAAAAGCCCCTCCCATCCTTACAGTCATAGTCTCAGATGACATCTCTGTGTTCCAAACAAAAATGTTAATAATAGTATTAACAACGATGACAAAAATAATCGCAACCGACACTTTCTCGTTACTTACTCTGGACCTGGGTCTGTTTTGTGAGTTTCACTTCTTCGAATTCATGTCCTGCTCATGAGAACTTTGTAAGGTAGGGACTCTCATTATCTCCATTTTACAGATGAAGACACCAAGGCACAGAGAAACTAAGGGTTGGGAGGCACAGAGTTGATCGCCGGAACTGCTGGGACCCCAGCACAGGTTCCTGGTCCATGTGGGGCCTCGATAGGCTCTCCCGCCACCCTGGGCTGTAGGGGTCCATGCGAGTCTGCCAGGGATGAACCCCATGACCCAGTCCCTCCCCTATCTGCTTTCTCTTTGTTGTCTGGGAGGCACTGCCTAACTTGGGGCTGTGTGGTGGTTTGGGTCTTCTTGTAGGTCCTGGTGAAAGTTGGTGAAGACTCTATTAATTCAGAGTAACTGTAGGCAGGACTTGTTAGAGGTGGACAACAGTCACAGAACAGTGCGCGAATCGGGCCCATGTCATTGGTTTCCATCATGAGTTGTGGTCCAAAAGGACCACTGAGAACTCTGCCCAGTGTTATTCATTGCAGTGTATGAAGTGAGCTGGAGTAGACGCTAGCTGCAACTCGCTTTGGGGCATGTGTGTGTCCCTCCATGTACATAGGACGTGGTATGGGGGAGACAAAGTGAAAAAGGACATCTCAGCTTTTGTATGCTCTCACCTAGGTTGATCCTAATTTTACCATTATTTCAGTTTACTTGGACTTCTTGCCTTGAATTCTGTTTGGATTTCACTCCTGGTTCTCCTCCCACTCTCCCCCACAACAAGGGAAGAAGCTGAGCTTATCTCCCTCTGATCCTAAATTAATCCCATGAGCTTCTCCTGAATAAACTGCATGGGTTCCTCGAGCTAGGACAGTGCAGGGCATGGAGAAGCAACTAGCGGGGCTCCCAGGTTTCACCACCCAGTTGCAGAGACAGTTGTCAGGTTCCGGAACCATCCAGCAATGCAGGACTAGGCGGACAGATAAGTAGATAGTTAATGTGGGAGGTAGATGGTATCAAACTCTGTAGTTTTGCCTCTAACTTGGGGGGTGTCCATAAAAGTTAGAATCTCGGGGATGCAGCTGTTCTTCGAAGGATAGGCAGGCCTTGGACAGCAATGAAACTGTGAGGCTGGAGTGAGCGAGATGGAGAATAGACACCTCACATTTGCAGGACTGAATGGTCAGTACTGGGTCTAGAGATATAAGCATCCTCAACTGGTGTCTTTGTCCTTCTCTAAAAAATAGGATAATCCTTATCTTCTCCATTTCACAGGAATATTGGGAGGACCAAATAAGACCAAGTGCTTTGCAAATTAGCACAGATTGAGGGGACTGTTGAGATCCCTGCATAACCCACTTTAGGAGTCAAGAGACCTTAATACTGAGGGATTCGCTGAGTAACTTACGCAAGGTCACCCAATTCACAGAGCTGACAAAACCAAGGCCATAGTCTAAATAAAAGAATGTGATGGAAATGAGTAGGGACCATGGGAGTAGTCTCAAAGCCAGACATGTGTTTGGGGACACTATGACAGTGTGAGGAATGGGAACCATGGAAGGGTTTTGGGCAGAGGGCTGATTTGCAAGAACCTTCTCAAACCCAGTCTCCTCTTAGAACTCATCCACAATGATACCTATTCATCTTGAGCCTTCTTTTTCTAGAGGTTTGCCCTTTTCCTTAGCATGGCACAATTTAGTAAACTTATTCTAGTATATAGCTAATACTGACACATGTAGCTATAGGTAGTTATACACATACATACAAGATAAAGACAATATATGCTGTTACACTAATGGTTTTATGTGAGCCCTCTCATGATTTTATGTCAGCTCTCTCTCGATTGAAAGTCCCTTAAATCGAGGGACACAAACATACTTCTTCATCTGTCTAGGCCCAAAGTAAGAAATTCATAGGATATACGATTTCTTCTGAAAGTGTAGCTATTTTTAAAATTGGACTTTATTAGTAGTTATGATGCAAATATGGAGCTCCTTTATAAGGCATACAGCTTGCATGCAAATATGCCACAGAAATGTTTTTAATTAGCAAAACCTAAATTTGTCTCAGTAAGTTAGTCTTTTTCCTCACTGCCCCACATCCCCAAATCTTTAAATCATTAAATGATTGCTTACTCATTCCTTTCCAGAGTGGCAGAGGTCAACTTTATCAAATTTGGCCAAATATTATCACAACTGGGACCTTTTATTTCATGTTTATTTGCTTATTTAGATGCTCGTTCACAGCAAGAATTGGTTAGTGGGCAGATCGGGGATCCAATCTTTGGGGCGGGATAGCCAAAACCTACCCTTTTCCTCTTATAATCAGAAGACCTAGTTTGGGGACTGGCTTCACTTTTATCTAAGCATTTGACCTATTTAGGTAGCATATAGTTAAGAATGTATATTGAAAATATTAATCTCTTTAAAGATGTGTCCTGGAAACATGAATATTAACTAATTTTAATATTAATCCAGCAAATGCTCCTTTTCTCTTCCTCATGGCCCTCTCATGTGGGCAAAGGAGCTATATTTTAGGGAGCCAGGGTTTACCGTGAACATAACCCAGGCCACACAAATGGGCACTGTCCCTGTTAGTCATGGTTTTAAAGTTTCTTCATTTTACTCACAATTACAGTCTCTCCCAACACAAATGAAGCCTCCTTCCCATCTGGAATTGTTCGAGTTACGTGTTCAGGTCCCCCGATCCCAGCTCTCCTTTGACACTTGCAATGTGAACTACTGGGCTTCTAGGAACAGCAAACGGTGCTCCCCATCTTCCTTTCCCACAGCATTTCAAAGGTCACAGGGCAGGCTCCAGCCAATGTCTTGGAGCATTCCTCTCGCTCAGCACTCCCCAGACCAAAGGAGCCTGTGGGGAATGAGAATTTCTCCTGAAACGTGGCTGAGCCTCCATCTGAATGCTATTCACAGAGTCTCCTTAGAGACCGCCCTGAGTTCATTCTTGGCTCAACTGTTCTCAGGGGACATGTGTAGTATTGTGCCAAGCACAGTAAAGAAATCATAAAGGAAAGCAGCCCTGGTCATCCAGGTCAGAGCTGCCATTGTTTCCTCGAGCTTCCCTGGGCCGGGTCCTAGCCTGGCACGGATGTGTCAATCTCCGTTTGGGCATTTAGGAAATAGAGACTCCAAGAGGTTCCCAAAAACTCAAGCAGTTACTCAAGTAATGTAGTAACTCAAGAAGTTACCAGCTCAATTGGTTAGTGGGCAGAAACGGGATTCACCCTTTAAGGCTGGATCCCGCAAACACTTGCACAGAGACTGGCCTCATAAGACACAAGCTGAATAGTCTTTTTTTTTTTTTTTTTTTTAAGATTTTACTGAATTTTCCGAGATAGCAGGCAGAGGGGAAGGCAAAGGGGTAAGCAGACTCTGCCCTGAGCGAGGAGCCTGACGGGGTCTTGATCTCACCACCCTGACAGCAAAACCTGGGCTGAAACCAAGAGTTGGAGGCTCAAACTGACTGAACCACCCAGGTGCTCCCTTGAGTTGAATAGTCTTGGGCAAGTCACTTCACTCCTACCCCCTTCCTGGCCTCAGTTGTGTCTCTATCTCTCCCTGTAAAATGAAGATTCATTCAATCACTCCCACAGCTGATGTTAATTGTTTACGAGGTGTCAAACTTTGAGGAAACACACTCTTCCTCTCAGAGCATCTTTCCAAATTAGATAGTGTATTTAAAATGCTTTTTTCATCAGGAAGTGCAATACAAGGGTCTCACAGTCTCTGGGCACCTCTTATCCATAAAATCCCAAAACCAATAAGAAAGCTTGATGTGAGGAGATGTGAGCCAAGCTGGGTATCTCAGAAATGACTGCGGATCTCAAATTCAGGTGTTGTTTTACTTTGACATTATTTACTTTGACATTATTTTACCTTGACATTTGTTTTACTTTCACATATCCAATGGGATAATGTCATTTTACTGCTGAAAGGAAATTCTAAGAAGGCTCATTGAATCTAACGTCTTCATTTTACAGATGATAAAATGGAAGGTTATAGAAATTAAGGGATTTGGTTGAGATCAGACTCTATCAACTGCAGAGCTGGGACTAGTTAGCTTTTGATTTCTGGTTTGCATTCTTTTAAATTCTCTAGTGATTGGACTCATCCCCAGTGAAGCTGGTAGCTGAGACAATAACGAGGATAATAAGATCCTGGCCTCTACCTCACAGCCTATTTTTTCCAAAGTTCAAACATGTCCATACCACTTTCATGGCTTTTTGTCTGCCATCTCCACACCACCCACACTCTAATTTTCTTAATATATGTCTTTAAATCAAGTCATTTTTTTTCTTTAGATACTTACTACATATTGTTTAATGATAAGAGCTATGGAGTCATGAATTCAGTGTGCTATTTTATTCTTTTTTAAAAATTCACATGAAAACAAAGCAGGTTATATTAGGAAAAAAAAAATATTCAGCACCTTGCATGTTACCCTTGTAGGGACCATATTTTGGGAACACGGCTCCCATGACCACCCGTTTCTCACAGGGGCTCGGGGAGGAGATGTTGGGCTGGGGGGAAAGCAATTGCCCTCAGGCCCCTGGAAGAGGCCACAGAGAATGGACGGTTGAAAGTTGGGACCAGCAGCACCTGTGTCAACTCCTGCCACCGCTCTAGGGAATTCGGCAGCTTCATGAATACTGCTGCTCGGTGGAGGCCAAAGTTGGTGGAAATGTGACATAGGGGGGACAGCAGTCCTGCCTCAGCCTCTCCCAGGAGCAGTGCAGACACGGAGGAAGACTGGACTTCTGGGTCCATGATGCTAACTAAACCCCGGCATCTGTCCCCTCACATGCCCCATGTCCGTTCTGCTCTTCTCCGTCTCTCCTGTAGCACAGATCTACAGTGCCTGGCATCATAGCCCATCGTCACTACTTTTTAAATTACTTTATACAATGAACATAATTGAGCTTGGGCTGGGAGTTAGAACGTCTAAGGAGCTGAGAGCAGCACAACTTGCGATGGGTGGGAATCTCAGCTCAGATTCCTGGGGGCATAAAGAAGGGGGGGGTTGGAGTGATTTCTGGAGGGAAAAAAAAAAGAGAACAGAGAATCCCTTCTATTGTTTGCCCTGAATGAGAAGAATTCTCTTCTGAAAATTCTGATCTGTAAGTGTGAGTGGGTCGTCTATGTCACGTTAGCTCACCAAATTCCTCGACTGGGGACATAGGTATTTCTGTTTAGGAGTCAACCAGAAAGAGGAAAAGAAATCCCTAAACCACTCTGCCACCAGAGCATCCTTAATGCAATTAGCATTGAAATGATCCAAAAGAATTTCCTGGGGGTTCTTTTCTTCTGGGGACAACCAGCTGCATGGCAGGGGGCAGGAGGAGGAAAGTGTAGGCTGGCAAGTCCGCCTTTTGTAGCCTCTGACTTTAGACATGAAGGACCAGATTGGGAATTATCCCTTTGTGAATGACTCAGAGGGGAAAAATAATGGATGGCAGGAAGCAAGCCACCGTCTTGCTTAAGAGCTCTCATTTATCTCCATGGACACCGAAGGAGAGGTTTTTCGTTGTTGTTTCTTTAGTATTTCAATGATGACAGTGAGGCATGACCTGGGTAAAACAATCCTGAGGGTAAAATAAACCAGAGAAGTTGGCATATGCCTTTTTGAGACTAAGCCAGGCAGGTGAGGCTCAGGTTCCTTCAGGGTTCACCAGCCTTGGCAAGTAAGACCTTTCACAGGGCTGTTTCTTTGGTTCTGAGGCTGTGAGTGAGAAGGAAGGAACCTCAGAGCTGGAAACAGAGTCCTAACCTTTGTGTGCCATGCAGTGTGCAAATTTATTATTTTTATCACGGAATACGGGTGAATGGAGTTATTTTTCCCTTTCACACACCGTTTTCTGTTTTGGGTTATAGACAGGTACTTAAATGGATCCTTATTCCCTAAGATTTACAATAATAATCCTTTTGGGAGTCTGCAAATGTTTTACAAACATTCTGATTTTCCAGGTTAAGAAGATTAAAGTCTAGAAGAGTCAAGCCCATGTGGATATCTGTGCGAAGAGCTGGCTAGCACTGTAATAATAATAGCCAATATGTACTTTAGTGAGGATTCTGCAAGACACAGTTAATCCTAACGAGCAGCCTCTGAGGCAAGGACAGCAATTCTCTGGCCTTCGTTTTAGAGATGAGGAAGATGTGACGCCCAGTGAAGAACACACTTGCTCATGTCTCCCATCCAGGAAGTGGTGTGGGTGAGATGTGAACCCGGCAGTCCGAGGCCAGAGTTTGTATTATTAAGTAATATAAGAATATTACTTCTAGTCCTTCTAGAGCCTGGCTTTAAAATGACCCCACAATCTCTCCAAACAGAAATATGGCAAAGTGTTTTTGATGGCCTACTTCCATGGACTGACTGAGATTTTATGATCTTAACCTAAATTCACATTCATTTTTAAATTTATTTTTCTCAAAGATTTTATTTGCTTGAGAGCGCACAAGCGGGGGGAGAGAACCTCCAGAAGACCTCGCTGCGTGTGGAGCCGGACAGGGGGCTCGATCTCATCAGGCTAAGATCACAACCGGCGCCGAAATCAAAAGTCCCACACTTAACCAGCTGAGCCACCCAGGCACGCTGCACCTTCATTTTTGAGACTGTGGTTCCCACCTGCAGACCGTGAGTCTGATGATAAAAGCAAGGTACTGTTAAATGAAATGTTGTCTCTTATCGGCCAATATTTTTCTTTCATAAGACCTGAGGCACAAGGCATGCCGAGGGCAGTATTAATTAAGCATCCATTATGTGTTCTCCTAGTACAATGCTCCGCAGTCAGTACTCTGGGGTGGGATATTTAGGTTCTTATCTGATAAAGATGGCTGGTGCTGATCCATTTTCACTTCCCTGTTATCATTTGATAATGAAAAGACACGATCTTTAGAGTGAGAAGATTACGGTAAAGGGTCTGGATATAGAATTGAGTCTCCTCCAGTCAGTCTCCCCAGTGAGACAGCAAGCCATAGATTCATTAATGATATCAGCTGTGCTTATAAGCGAAATCCCACTCTCTCAGCGAAGCATTTCCAGAATCACTTTAGTCACATATGACTGGTGAAAGTATTTGAGACAGAAAATAAGAAAAGTGTTCCGCCGAGACAGAAACTGTTCAAATGTAATGAAAGGTGATACCGAGACAATTAAAATATGGGATGGAGTTGAACCGTTACCAGGTAACAACAGAAATGGTAACTAGCTTGCTTACTAGCTCCTAGGTAACAACATAAATGGTAACTACCTGGTTTTATTACCTTGACATATATTTTTCCAAGGATAATTTGGAAATATTTCATCGTTAGATTTCAGATTAAAATTTAGGTAGTAAAAGTAAACCAAAGGAGAGATAAAAGTAGTAGAGAGATAAGAATTCAGAATAATTTTGACCTAAAATAAAATCTGATCATTGGAGCTTCTTAATGGGAATTTACTTGGGATTCACAAGCTTTGAGGTTTAGGCTAAGTGTCAAAAAGTGGGCCCAAAATTTAAAAATTGTGAGTGAGGGTTTATAGCAATCCATAACTTCATCATCTCTGAAGTCCTTGGAAACCAAAAGCAGGAGGGGGTCCACAGGGTAGGAGGAGAGTTGTGGTGGGAAGGGGGATGCCCTGAAACTCACAGTGGTAGCAGAGAGAGCTTTATACAGTCTATAACAAAGGCTGTGTATTAGGGGGTATCTTTGTGCGCAGGTATTATGAACTGAATGTCTGCACCCAATCCCCAACTCATACGTTGGATCTTACTCCCAATATGGTAATATTAGGAGGCAGGAGGCGGGGCGGTTGGGAGATGATTAGGCTGTGAAGGTGGAGTCTTCATGAGTGGGATTAGTGCCCTTATAAAAGAGACCCCAGAGAGCTCCTGTGCGTCTTCTGCCATGGGAGAACACAGTAAGAAGACCGCTGTGTGTGAACCAAGAAGCAGGGGGCCTCGCCAGGCACTAAATCAGCAGGCGCCTTCATCTTATGCTTTCTAGCCTCCAGAACTCTCAGAACCACCCTGTAGTTTAGGCCACCCACCCCCAATGGGATTTTTGTCCTCATCGCCCAGTCTGATTAAGACAATAAGGGAAAGTGTTTTCTTCATTCTCGATCAAAAGTCATCGTTTTTGAGGCTAAGAAAATGTGTGGGTTTATTATCTAAAGTTTGATATTTAGTCATTAAACCAGACCTTCGGGTGCTAGGAATATATCTGTGAGCCCACACAGACAAGGCCCCACTCTCATGTACTTGGAAACACAGCATCTACAGTGAATAAAAAGCCACAGGAGTATATGTGAGGAAGAGATACAACCAAACTGTGACAGTTTGTACCCGAAGACCAGAGCGGGGCTGGGGGCCAGGACATGTGTCCTGAGCAGGTGATCTCTGAGCTGGAATGAGTTAGAATTAAAGGATGAAGGGATGTGTTTTGGGTTCCCAGGAGAAGCATTCTTTTTTTTTTTTTTTTTTTTCCGGAGAAGCATTCTAATGAGGAAAGGCCCTGTGTCAAGAAAGAGAGGTCAGCATATTCATGGGACAGAGGGAGTACAGTGTGGAAGGTACGAAGACCTCTAAGAGTAGAGGGTGGGATGAAGCAGGGATGGCAGGCACAGCCCGGCCCTGCAGGGCTCTTTGGGCTGTGGATTTCATCCTCAGGGCAGTGGGAGGCCCCAGAGGGGCTGGGATGCAGGTCGTAGTGAGGTGATGTGTGCCCTGAGCAGATCTGTGTATAATCGTCCCTCTGCTGCCCTGTGGAGAATGGGCAGGATGAGGCTGGGGCAGGTGAGCATGTGGCAGATGATCACAGTGGGATTATGGAGCCTGGACATGAGAGGGAGATTGAAGAGAAGTGGACGTGTTTGGCAGCTACTAAGACTTTGGTGATGGCGAGGACATAGGGAGTAAAGAAGGAGCGACGTGGAAAGATGAAGGCACCATTTAGGGTAAGAGGTCAGGCCTGGGCATGCAAGACGATGGGATGTCTGTACCACTGAGCCTAAAATGGATAGAACGCATTTTAGGATTACCGCTTCCTGACACATTCTGGGCATTCTGAAAGAATCTAATTGGTAAATGTTTAACATTTTTTTTTAAGATTTTCTTTATTTATTTGAGAGAAAGAGAGTGAGAGAGAGCATGAAAGGGGAGAGGGTGAGAAGGAGAAGCAGACTCCCCACTGAGCCTGGAGCCGGATGCAGGACTCGATCTCTGGACTGTGGGATCATGCCCTGAGCTGCTTAAGCAACGGATCCACCCAGGCGCCCATGTTTAACATTATTTTATTTTATTTTATTTATTTATTTATTTATTTATTTATTTTTAAAATATTTTATTTATTTATTTGACAGAGAGACAGATCACAAGCAGGCAGAGAGGCAGGCAGAGAGAGAGAGGGAAGCAGGCTCCCTACTGAGCAGAGAGTGCGATGTGGGACTCGATCCCAGGACCCTGGGATCATGGCCTGAGCCGAAGGCAGATGCTTTAACCCACTGAGCCACTCAGGTACCCTAACATTCTTTTAGATGATCTTCCCACCTCTGTGTTTTCAATAGGTCATATATATATATATATATATATATATATATATATATATTTTAAAGATTTTATTTATTTTATTTGACAGACAGAGATTACAAGTAGGCAGAGAGGCAGGCAGAGAGAAAGAGGAGGAAGCAGGCTCCCTGCTGAGCAGAGAGTCTGATGCGGGGCTCGATCCCAGGACCCTGGGATCATGACCTGAGCTGAAGGCAGAGGCTTTAACCCACTGAACCACCCAGGTGCCCCGGTCATATATATTTTTAACAATACATCATTTAAATATTGTGGTTATTAACAGTGTATTAACAATATACACATTTCTTTCCCTAAAAGTCTTCCATGTGTACTTTAAAAAGTAGTCTTCCAATTTTTTAGGACTTCATTCTTTTTCAGATCTATGGCTCCTCCCAAGAGTTCATCATGGAATAAGGAAATGTCGTGTGGAGCTAAAAGTCCCTTGCAGGTATGGTGGCAGGGCTGTCTAGATGTCTCTGTCTGCCAAATGCCCTTTATGGAAGGGGATTTATTAGCGTAGTTCCTACGAAATAAAGACTGGGGTTCAGACTAGTAATTTAAAGTTCAAAGACCTTCATCAATTTTCACAATTACATGGCCTTCCCCTTGTCCTGAGAAGTGTGAGTGGCACAGTAAGGCAGTGGACACTTGGATTTTATAGACAAAGGAGAATATTCACTCTGCAACAAGCAAAGTCACTATAATTTTAAAAGTTTGCATTTGCAAGAATTGAAGATATCTCCAATATAACTTGGTGTGCAACATCAGTCAATAAAACCTAACCGTAACCCTAACTCTTTGGCAGAACAGATACCATCAAGATCACTTAACTGGAAT
This sequence comes from Lontra canadensis, assembly GCF_010015895.1. Classification (NCBI taxonomy): domain Eukaryota; kingdom Metazoa; phylum Chordata; class Mammalia; order Carnivora; family Mustelidae; genus Lontra; species Lontra canadensis. Next base: position 7,603,382 of record NW_022630995.1, read on the forward strand.
GTTCTGGGGATCACCCAGGGTCTTCCCTGTGTCCATTGCTAGCTGGACTCTCAGAACACGTATATTCTGAGACTCATATGAATATGAATCTCGTTTCTTCAGCATAGGATAATTGTATTACACAATTTCCTGGCATGAGAAGCCAGGAAGACTACCCTTCTTGTATTTGGTTTATAGTTAAGAGCCCTTAAAGCCAGAGTAATGAAGTGACATGGTCTATCAGTGACAATGGGAAACTGGAAACCGGGTAGAAACTGGTCTTTGTTTCTGGTACCGAACACCTTGCAACTTACCATACCTATTCCTGCCCAGGAATATCTTTAAAATACAGTTCTCAGCATTTTCTTCTCTCTGTGGAAACTTGTGATGACTCTCTATGGTCTGGCAAGTAAAGTAAACCACCTCCTCCTGTTACTCAGGTCCTCTAACACTTGTCCTAAAACCTTGTTTCTTGCCTCTACAAGTTCCCCTTCGGTGCAGTTCTGGGATTAGCTAACCTAGGCTACTTGCCATGCTGGGCACATGCTACCTTGTAGGCTCTGCGAGGACAGTGATGCCTTATTCATGGCCGAACCCCTCGTACCCAGCCTCACAGCCAAAGCTCAGTAGAAGTTTGTTGAAGACGGTGGGCATTCTTCGTTATGATAAATACAACAACAAAAATAACAGTAAAAATAGTAAAATGCAAATCATGATGATGATGAGGAGGATAAATCACAGTGCAATAACAATCGTAGATACTGACTGAGCCATTAGTCAATAGCTGTTAAGCTGTAAATTTCTTAATTAAAACTTACAGTAATCCCGTCATGGGGATACTGTCCTTATCTGACCTTACCAATGAGATGACCAATGCTCAGAGAGGTTACAACCTCTGCTACTGGTTGACTGACTCTTTGGTTCACATATTCAGCAAACGTTACTAAGGGTCTCCTATGTATCAGGCTCTGTTCTAGGGATCCGGGATGTAACCTGCATCCTCCTCTTTGTGAACAAATTCCTTGCTTTCATGGCGCTGACAGTCCAGTGGCAGAAAACAGACACCCACTTGCTAAATAAATGAGATAAAGTCAGAAGGGGTAAGTACTCATAAGGAAAATAAGTCAGGGTGACGGAAGCAGCAGTGACGGGAAGACGATTTCACAAAGACGTAAGGGGAAAGGCTCACTGTGGGGATGGACATCAACAAAGTCTCGGCGGGTGAAAAGGAGTGAGCCACTGAAGACCTTGAGGGAAAATATTTCAGGCAGAGGGAACAGCAAATACAAAAGACCCGACGCAAGATTGTCTTTAGTGTGTCCCAGAAACAGTAAGGTTTCCCCCGTGCTTGCAGGTGAAAGTGGAAAAGGAGAGGAGAGCAGACACTGCATGGGTTAGACCGTGGGAGCACTGCAGGTGTGACACAAACTTGGCTTTGGCCGTACTTCTGGAGGGGAAGCGATGGAGCAACAGGGTCTGTCCTCAGTGTTGAAAGGATCTCTCTGGCAAGGGAGAGCTAGTGGGGATCCGTGATAGGACTACTAAAGTCATACTGGTGAGAAGAGGGAGAGGGCTGAGAGGAGCCTGGGCTCTGATGATCTGCACGAGGAATCTGTGAGGAAAGAAGGAGCCCAGGACTAGCCCAGGGTTTCTGGAAGGCGAGGGAGGAGCAGTTCCAGATGTGGAAATCAGGAACTCACCATTCACATATTCAGTGCGAGATGACTACAGATGACTACGAACCACAGCAGATGACAACGAGCCATGTTGGTTGACAGCTGGATACACACATCTTTAGTTACATTGAAACAAACGGCAGCTGTGGAGGGCACTGGGCCCCTCTGCAAGACCAGTTCTGGTGCCTGCAGTGCTGGGTGGGTTCTCAGCTACTTTGCCATCAGTTCCCTGAATCTCCCTGGCCCTGTCTCTCTTTAGGTCCAAATTCCCTTCCCTTCCTTGGACTCAGCTCATGGGCTCCCTCCATCATGGAACCTTCCCTCGGCCCCTAGTCATGTCGCCCTGCCATGACATTCACCTGGTTTTAGCATTATTCACTGGTGACCATGTCTGGGTATCTGTTGAGTGGACGAGTCCTTGGATGAATAAGAATATGCCATGTGAACTCCATCAAGAATAAGACAAAAACGCTAAACGAAGTGTGGTATAATTATCGACACTACGGAAGGCAGCTCAAGGATCTCTAAATGAGAACACCCCCCAATGGTAATCTGTCAGCACCGGCTCTGGGTGCTGCTGGCCGGAGGGGCTGGGGAAGGAGCAGCTCAGCGATCCCCGCCGGGTGAAAGAAGGCTTGTTTGTGGTTTCCGGGATCTGGGCTCTATGCCCAGTTCTGCCACTGGGCGGTGTGACCTTGGGCGAGGTACTCCAAACTTGTGTGGCATAATTTCCTCACCTTTGAAATGAGCAGATTGTATCCCATCTGCTCAAAGATCCTTGTGCCCACTCCAGTTCCTTCTCAGATTAGAAACTAATGTGGTCATGCTAGTGGTATGAGGAGTTACTTGTGCCCTTTCTCTCTACTGAAGCGATGAAATCTCAAAGGCTGGTCTTCTCCTTCTTTGCCTCGAGCACAGGGTACCGGTAGATGCAGAGTAAATATCTTTTGATTTACTAGGTCAGTGGATGAATCCTTTTTGATCTATGAAATGTACCCTGGACCGATCTCTCTGCAGCCTACCCGCAGATCTCTTCTCGAGTCAGTCCCTCAATCCTTCCTTAATTCACCCTGAGGTTCCCTGGATGCGGTACCCCCTAGAACTATATCACGGCTCATGACCCAGGTCCGTCACTGATTTTGTGCTTCTTGACCCTGCTGGCTCATATTTAAGGAAATCAAGACACAGGTTCTACAACACAGGCCAGAATGCTGGGACTGGACTGCCTTCGCTAACCCGGCCCGTGGAAGGAGGGTGCTTGCAGGAAGTAGCAGGTAGTGTCAGATTATGGAGAATCTTGCTTCCAAGCTCAGAGTCTGTGCTCAGGAATGTGAATCTACCATGTATGGACTATCCCGGAGGGGAAGCAAGTGGAGAAAGGGAAATCAGCTGGAAAATTGAAGAAACTATGTCACGGTGGGGTGGCAGGGAGGGCTGCCCTGGGACACGGAAGAGATCTGGACAGAGATCTGGAAGAGATCTCTGGGACAGAGAGAAGAGATCGGAACCTCTTCGAGCCTGTATCTTGCTGGACCCTTTGCTAGGGACAGTCCTTAAGATGCCTTAAGATACCAGGTCCAGTCCATACCCACCCTGTTCCAGGAACCGTGTCCATGCTAAGATGGTCCCTGCACATTGGGACCATGGTGAGTAGCAGGCAGCAGCTGGGGGTGTGGGCTTGGTGTGGAAAGTGCACATCTAAATGCTGTGGGATGAGTGTTGGCTGGACGTGTAAACAGGGTGCTAGTGGGTTTGGGGTCTGCACAGAGGAAATCAACATTCGAACTGGCTGTGCCCCTCTCCAACCTTCTGATGAGGCCTCCGCGGGGCTGAGCTGGACGGACAACACTGTGGCTTTCCCTGTTCTTGGCTCCTGGCTGCATAGCAGAGGGAAGGGAGACAGGGAGAGTGGAAGATTTACTTCTTTCACTCCCAGGAGATGAACCTTGGGTTAGCGGTGTCTCAGCCAAAAGTCACTGCTTCTGTCAAGGTAGTCTGTTCCACAAGACTCTCCTTCTGGGTCCTGGTGATTGTTCCCTCCTCCTAGGCCTGACTCATAACGGTTCTATTATTATGCTCCCCTCTTGTTCCCCCAGACCCCAGCCAAGACCTTTGTGATTAATTCCTTTATCTCAGTGTGACTGGATCTCTCTCTCTCTCTCGTTGGGACTGTCAGTGATATACTGGGCCTTTGAAATAAGAATACCCACTTCTTTGGGACTTTATCTCCCAGTAAACTGTGAGCTCTTCCCCGAGGAATCAGGTCTTGCTCATCTCAGCCCTCTCTCTCCACTTCTACTGTCTACGGGAGCTTCTGTTCATGCAGGTTCCTTACTGATTGTTAAAAGATGTTCATTTCTCCTCAGTCACAGCCATGCCGTGCCTCCGACCCCAGCTAGTCGTGTGGCTGTGTTCTGAGCATTCCCCAGGGAAGGGGCCGTAGCTCCGTTTCCCCCTTTACCTTCTGGCTGTTCCCGCATCACTGTTTCTCACTGGAGAGGCCAAACACTCCCACTAAGGCCTTTTCCTGCTCAATACCCTGAAGTTGACCATCTTTACGTCAATGCCAGAGGCATGTGACCTCAGAAGAGACCCTAAATCTCTCTCCACCATGATGTCCAAGATTGCAAAACCAAGATAAGAATCATACTGACTTCAGAGGACCGCTGGGAGAATTAAAACAAATGCAATGGCCTGTAAAATTTATTGTCTTTCTCATGAAATTTATCAGTGACTGTAAAGAATAAGCCAGTTCTCTACCCCCAGCCCCCATCCTACTTGGCTTGACTGGTTTCCCTGAGGTAAGCACTCCGTTAATACACCAAGCAAAATTCTAGTAACTGACCTTTCCTGAGTGCTCCCTCCCCCCTGGGAACTGTTCTAAGTATTTCACAGGTCCTCTCACTCAAGCCCCGCAAGAATCACGTCCGACAGAACCTATTTCGTTCCCATTTTACAGACGAAGAACAGTAACGGCACAGAAAGATGAAGTCACTTGCCCAAGGGCAGGCGCCAGTTTTAAACCCAGGAAGCTGGGCCAAAAGCCACACAGATCGCCCCTCTGTTGATGCCGTCTCTCCTGCTGACGTTGTCGGTGACATATGTGAAGTGGAATCGTAAGGACCCGAGGCAATCAATGAGACAGCATGTGGGAATTAACCAAGGGACTGAAAGCCACGTTGGCCCCTCTCTGGAAGTTCTTGCGGATGGACCTCCGGCTTGGCCCCCCATGATTCAAACCGAGGTCAAGGGCGCGGGGTTAATGGGGCTGCTTTCTTCGCACCTCGGGGTTCCGGGACCGGACTCACCTGAACTGAGCGCGTGCTCCACTTCCTGCATGATCACGCCCGGGGAGGCGGTGGTCTCCATGTCCACCATCAGACAGGTCACTTTGGCCGGCGCCGTGGCTTGGGGCGTCGTGTCCGCGGGCCCTGGCCGGGCTGTGGCATGGGAAGTGGGTGTGTGCGCAGAGCTCTGCTCTTCCGTCGGGGACCCTGGTGGGGTTGGGGATCCCGGTGGGGTCGGGGATCCCGGTGGGGTCGGGGCTCCCGTGGGCTCGGGGCTGGTTTCCGCAGAGCTGTGATTGGCGCTGGTGGGGGAGGCGGACGAAACCTCCGTGGCTGGAGAGGTCGACAGGGGTGGGGGCGAGGAGGCCGGAGCCTGAGGGGAGGCGAGCGTGGGAGACCCAGCGGGGGCCTCGGAGGGGGCCCGGGACCCCGTCGGGGGAGCGCTTGGCTCCTCGGGAGTGCTCGGGCTGCGCTCCGAAGGAGTGGGTGTTAAGGGCGCCCCGCCGCTGGCGGGGGAGGCTGCAGAGCTCGGGCCTCCCCAGGGAGAGGCTGGGCTGCTCGGGCCCGCTTCTCCCGGCTCTGCGGAAACGTTCCTGGGGCGTGTGGGCGCCGGCGTCGAGGCCGGAGCCGAGAGGACCGCGTGGCCGGGGGCGCCGCTGGTCGGGGAGGCAGGAGGGCTGCGGGGCGCGCTGGTCCAGCCGGCCGTGGACGGGAGAGCGTTGGCCGGAAGAGACGCGGGGAAGGGGGCCGACGACGGCAGGCTCTGCACCCGCAGTCCTGTGGAAGAGCCAGCACAGACGCGGTTAGCGCGCGCACGCCTGGGGGCCGGCTGCGCCCGGGCACTTTCACAGGCCTCTCTCGCTTTGCGCTATGCCCTCCCAGCTGGGAAGGTGACCTGTGCCTCTTTTCTTCCCACTCCCTGCTCCCTCCTCCCGCTGTGTCTCTCAGTGGGAACCAGCCTGAAGGCCCAGGGAGACCTTGGGCCCTTCAACACACGTGTAGCCAATACATGGAAGGAGCTCATCTTGTCCCCTGCTTGCTTGAAACTGTGCCCTTAACTGGGGAACTGACCTTCACCGGGAATTTTCTGGATTGCTTGTGGGGGGGGTGTACCCCCGTACCTGCGCTGACGGTGGGGGATCTGGGGTTGGTGAGTGCAGAGCCAGAGGAGCTCCTGGGTTGGCTGTTCCCTGGCCCAGAGGTTGTGAGCTCTGCTCTGTGTGTGTGTGTGTGTGTGTGTGTGTGTGTGTGTGTACGGGCTTTTTGTGTGTTTATGCACAGGGATACTAGGGCTGTGGGCTTGCTGATGGGTTGAGTCAAGATGTGAACACATTCTCTGTGAAGGGGGAAAGGCAGGAAGTCCTGGAAGAAAACCTGACGGTAGGAAATATGTTTTGGAACTATTATCTGGGACTGGAACGTAGTTCTCTCAAATTCTAGCCTGGGGTCTTTACAATCATATCATTTTGCAAAATGTTTCCCCTTCACGTTTTGTAACATTTAGAATTAGTTTCTGTTCTTCCTTCCTTCCGTCCTCCCTCCTTCCATTTACATATTCTGTTTAATTAACTAATTCTTTCATTTACTCAAGTACTTAATAAATGGCTTCTATCACTGAATGCTGTCACTCACCCAGTCTTGAATTTTTATTTCACTTTTTATGTAAACCACCTTCTGATTGAGTCCCCATGCCCCTCACCATCCCCCAACGAGCTTTTCCTCTAGTCATTTCCATTGAGTGGTTGGCACCTTCTTTCAGTCAGTTGCTCAGTTAAAAATGGAGACATCACCCTTAATGCACCCCTTTACCTCCCACCCCATATCATATCCATTGGTGAATCAGGATGACTCTACACCTTGAAAATACATCCCAACCCAACCACTTTTCTCCACCTCCCCATCATCTCAAGATCACCTGAGCCACCAGACACTTGCCGAGACAACTGCCATAATCTCTTCATGGGTCTTCTGCCCTTTGGATTTTCTCCCTTTCAGTTTCTTTTCACAGAGCAGCTGGTATGATCTTTTAGTGGTATATCAGAGCATGTTCTTTAATTGGTCAAAACCCTCCAAAGCCATTCTGCTGCACTTAGAACAAAATTCCAAACTAATCCCCTATGTCACTCTGTGCTCTCCTCATCATTCAGGTTGGTCTCTGCTCAAATGTCACCTCCTTCTCAGAGGAGCCTTCCCAGATGATCCCAACTGAAATCGTTCCCACTCCAGCTCCTTGTTTCGTTTTTAAAAGATGATTTTTTTTAATTGTTAAAGTGCAAGTAACATTTATCATTTTAACCATTTTAAAACCGGTTTATTTCTTTGGAAGAGAGAGAGGAAGTGCGGGGTTGGGGAGAAGGTGTAGAGGGAGAGGGAGAGAGAGTCTCAAGCAGACTCCACGCTGAGCATGGAGCCTAATGCTGGGCTTGGTTAGGGCTCCATCTCACAACCCTGAAATCATGACCTGAGCCAAAACCAAGAGTTGGAGGCCTAACTGGCTGTGCCACCCAGATGCCCCATTTTAACCATTTTTAAGCTCAGTGGCATTCAGTGCCATCACCACTAACCCATCTCTAGAACCTTCTCATCTTCCCAAACTGAAACTCTATACCATTAAATAACAGTAACTCTCCTTTATTCGGTGGAAACCACTATTACACTTTTTGTCTCTGTGGATTTGACTACTTTAGGTAATGCATGTAAGTAGAGTCATATTATAATTGTCCTTTTGTGAATGGGTTATTTCACTTAACATAATGTCTTCAAGGTTCATCTATACTGTAACATGTGTCAGAATTTCCTTCCTTTTAAGGCTGAATAATAGACTTTTATACACATAAGCCACATTGTATTCATCCATTCATTCACTGATGGACTTCTACCATCAAGGTAGAAGGTAGCAAGGGTTGTTGCTACCTTTTGGCGACTATGAATAATGCTATGAGTCTGAGTGTACACGTATACATTTGAGACCCTGCCTTCAGTTCTTTTGGGTTTATATCCAGAAAAAGAAGTAGTGGATCATATGGTAATTCTATTTTTGATTTCTTGAGGAACCACCATATCCTTTGCTCATTTTTTTTTCATAAAAAAGAAGTTTCTTCCTGAAATCACATTACTATTTATTGACTTGTTATCTCTCTCTTCTATCAGAATGTAAGCTCCATGATGGCACAGGGACCTGGTCTTAATCATTAATGTTTCCCCCCAAGCCTAGGACAGTGCCTAGATCATGGTAAGTGCTCAGTAAATCCTTGTGGAGGGAAAGAATGAAGGAAATAAGGAAGGAAAGGAGGGAAGGAGGGAGGATGGATTAACTTAAGAAGTTTATCCAAAAATACTCCAGAATCTCTCTATTCTCTTCTACATCTCACTTAGTATGGCCATATCCACCAGAGCCACCTTGGGAATGGATGCCTGCCTGGTGTTACATGAGCACAGGAACCTTGCTTTCAAAGCCAACTTCACTCTCTGTCATTCTACCACAACACATACCTATGCCTGATGTCATGTTAGGTCTTCAACTCTTTAACTCTCCATATTCTGAGGATATTTCCTTGGAGATAGCATCCAAGAAATGGCCAACCATTACAAAATTCATAAGGAATGAAACATGGGTTAGATTCCAGCCCAGAGGATGGGGAAAGAGACGTATTTGGAGGCATTCAGGCATTCGGGGGAAAATTGCTTACTTCTTCATTCTGGCACACAGTAGACACCATAGCTGATGACAAGTTGTGGTACAGAATCTATCCTGAAGACAGTTTTCTCATATTTAACTGAATTTAACATTTGAATTGTTATAGAAGTCCTTAGTTTTATCTTATTGAAAAGGAATCGGTCAAAGCCATAAACTATGAGAGAGTTACTCTCCTAGTAAATAGGAAGGCACACCTTCTAAATTAGGTCACATAATAGTCCATGTTTCTGTAGTGGACTTCTGGCAGCTCTGAAGTGCCAATGATTTCAGAACAAATACAGAGCAAGAGATCTTTAAAATATGGACAGAACAATTGTTGGGACAATATTATTAAAATGCTGGATCTTCACATGCAACCTTTGGAGCTTTTTGGCTCTGCATCCTAGTAACTCCCATGTCTCATTATTCTGTGGCCAAAACCCCAAAATGGCAATGTTGAACTACTATTGATAGTATCGGAGACAGAGGGGGGCAGAGACTATCACAGTCTGATAGCCAAGTCAGACCCTCTAGGAACCTGGGATACCTGAGGAATGAGCTGTGCACAAAGGAGCATTCATTCATTCATTCATTCTTTTATTGAGTAGCTTCTACACCTGTGGCTTTGCCCTCAGAGAGTTCAATGTCCAGCAGGACAGAAAGGACCCCCAACTTCCTGTCATATGATGTGGTAAGTGCCTCACTGAAGTAAAAGTGGTTTATAGTGGGAGCCCTGAAATACGAGGGATACATTCTGTATGGGGGCCATGAAATGCAAAAGTATACAAATGTCATTTTCAAATGACATTTAGAAAAGCTACAGAAGAGATGACATTTGAGTTGGTTCTGAAAGAATGAGAATACATACGATGCCACTTATGGTGTATGATGTTCAGGGTGACAGCTGCATTGTCATTTCCAGTGGAGCTAAAAGCTGGACCATGAAAATCATTACAGTGCTGAAAGGAACATGCCTGGTAATTGGTTTTGTTGCTAGAAATATCTATTTCCTTGTTTAACTCTGACTGATATACTTTTATAGCTCTTATCCTTCCTGCTTCCAAAGAAGACCGGAGGTGGTCATTCATCCCCCATGGCTACCTTCTGTGTATTTATTTACAATACTTTAAAGTCTAGGGACACCTGGGTGGCTCAGTTGGTTAAGTGACTGCTTTTGGCTCAGGTTATGATCCTAGGATCCTGGGATCGAGCCCTGCATCAGGCTCCCTGCTCAGTGGGAAGCCTGCTTCTCTCTCTCTGGGTCTTCTCTCAGCATGAAGACTTCCAAGGCCCATTAAGACTCTTCTAGGGAATGCCTGCTGTCTTCATCTGCTCAGGCTGCCAGGTCAAAATACCATGCAGACTGGGTGGCTTTAACAACACACGTCTACTTCTCACAGTTTGGAGGCTAGGAAGTCCAAGCAAGGTGTGGGCCCATTCAGTTTTGGTGGCCACCTTCTCTCTCTGTGTCCTCACATGACCTTTCCTCACGTGTGCTCGTGGAGCAAGAGAGAGAGATGGCAAGCTCTCTGCTATCTCTTCTCAGAAAGGCACTAATCCCATCCTGAGGGCTCCACTCTCATGATCTCATCCAATACTAATCACTTCCCCAAAGCCCCATCTCTAAATACCATCACACTAGGACCTCAATGTTCAGAATCACAGAGATGGTCTGAGGAAATATATTTCTACTTTCTCATGATGGATTTGTGTTTCCAGAGGAATACCAAACTAAATAAATCAAACATATAAGGATGTATACTTTCTCAGGATTAAAAAAATTTGTTTTAGAGCTAGAAAGGGGGTATGCTGTGTGAGTACAGCTCCTCATTTGATACATGGAGGACAGACGTGGAAAGTGGAGTGTTATAAGTGAACTCATACTTCTAAGAGCAGGAGCTGGGCTATGTGGCCCAGAGAGAATCCTGCAGTGTCAGAATCAGACCTAGAGCTTCCACCTCTGAGCCTGCACGCCCCCCCCAATACACATACAGTGTGTCCTTGACTTGAAAAGAGTGGTAGAATGTACTGTAGCAACTGCCATTATGGGATAAGCGGGGGTGTGGGGGGGGCGTTCCACAGGAGGCCAGGCAGCTGAATAAGCTGAAATAATTGAAATAATGCCCCGTATATCTTCCCGTTCCAAATAGAGCCACTTTCCCCGGAAGAAAAGAATTAACTTTCATATTTCCTTGAGGAAATGGCAGAAAAACTAGAATGAAGAAATCAAACCCATTACTGAATGTGCTTTGTTCTAAAACAGTGACATTGCCAGGTGTGGCATGCCCGGCCTGGGCAGTGACAAGCCTCCGTGCCTGAAAGGGGCTGACTCAAGGAAGGAAATCTCTTAGACTTGGCCCAGAGGAGAGTTCTAGAGGAATGATGGCCAACTTCACCTAATTTGAAATTCCTCTGTGTAGGCTTACAGATGGCAGCCTTTCCTGAACTTTGGTCAGAAGTTTGGAGCTTTTCTGTTGCAAGAGGAGCTGACTGCTGCTCAGAAGAAGAGCGGATTCTTAGTTGGAAAGAAAGTCGTTCGTTTCCATGTACATTGTCCATTATTATGGGAAAGACCAGTATTGGAATTTCTATCTCTTTGGTGTATGAAAGAAAGGTGTCTGGCTTAAGCCCCAGTTTCTTGCCTTGCCTTCCGGGGGGTTGCCCCGTTTGGGTAGGTGAGTTCTCCCCAGGCGGAGGTACTCCCGGGTAGAAAGCCTGCATTCTGCCCTCGTGCTCCACCTCTCGGCCCTCGGGGCGTCAGCGGCATCCAGCCAGGCTGGCAGCCAGTGGGCAATGAACGCCCAGAACTGTCACCTTTTCCTGGGTTTCGTGAACAGCAACATGGGCCGGTGCCAGAGCCCCAGGTTGCCTGGGTGTTGCTTACCCATCCCCCACCCCCACCCCCCACCCCCCACATGTCCTTTCCTGCCCTTCGCTTGTCAAGTACCTGAGGAAACACGTGACAAAGCTTTGGCAAATTCAGTGAAACTCGATCAAAACGCAGTCGGGCCCTTTCCCGTTGCTGCCAAGTCAGGCTGAGTGTTGCCTTTGCCTGTGGTATCGCGGCTCACGCCAGGCCTGCTGACCGGGGCCCCTGGGGCTGCTGAGAGGCTGCACACTAAATGACCGCTGAGGTTAGCCAGAAGGCCACCACCGTGAGCTTCCTGAAAGGCCAGCGGGGCCACATCACACCCCCTGAGGCTTGAGAGGAGGATGGGCGGCCGCGCTGGTTTTCCCCTGACCGAAGGCAAAAACTGCCAATCCCCTGCAACAATGTTGTTTTGGAATATAGGTGAGGTCCGGAGCCAATGGCCAAGGAAGAATTCTTGAGACATCTTCGGTGCAAAAAGGTGGTTTATTAAAGCCCAGGGACGGGACCCTTGGACAGAAAGAGCTGCTGCCCTGGGGTCTTGAGGAACGGTGATTATATGCTCCTGACTTGGGAGAAGTAAGGAAAAGGGAAGTTTCATATGCTTTTTTTTTTTTTTTAAATAAAGATTTTTTTTTTTATTTATTTGACACAGAAAGCAAGAGAGAGCAAGCAGATGCGAGCACAAGCAGGGGGAGTGGCAGGCAGAGGAAGAAGCAGTCTCCCCACTGAGCAGGGAGCCCAATGACAGACCCGATCCCATGACCCTGGTATCCTGACCTGAGCCAAAGGCACACGGTTAACCGACTGAGCCACCCAGGCATCCGCCAGATACCTACAAGATACCAGAGGCCCTGCCACTGGGGAGTTAAGCTTGTTTTCCTCTCCAGCAAGGTATTAACACTAATGTAGCTGGGAGACTCCTGGAAGAATGTCACACATGTCCTACCCAGGAGTGTTGTGGGGTGTCAGCTTATTTACGCTTTGTCTTCAGCTAGCCTTTGGCTCCCTCATTAGCAGGGCCTGGAAGGCTCTCCACAATCCAGCCCCAGCCTGTCGTTCCAGCCTTGCTCCCCACCAGGTCCTCAAACACACCAGGCATTTCTGCCTAAACAGCGCTCTCTCTTTTCTCTGCCTGGGTTACCTATTCACCATACCAGTGTTAGCTGAAGGGCCTTTGCTGATTCTCTCCTTAAATCCGCCCCCCCCCCCCCACCAAGCCCTCCTGGGCTCAGAGTATCCTGTACCTTAACAGCATAGCACTGATGTCTGACATCCGAGTGTTACTATGTGATTGCTTCCAAGAAGCTTTGTTTAAGGCACGCCTCCCTCTCCATCCTCCAAAATGCACATGCAACATGGGCTGTATTGGATCTGCTCACCACGCGTCCTCCTTGCCTGGCTCATAATAGGAATTCAAGCAATTCCTAAAATAAACATATTTGAGCAAACTGAACTATGCCCGACTCTCTGCCTCCTTGCCTTTGCCTGTGCTGTCCTTCCCACCCCAAATCCCCCTCCCCGGCCCGATTCTGAGAGCCTTATCCCCTCTGTAAAGTATTCTCCAAACTGATGGGGGTCATAGCACTTTGCACAGATTTTAATTGTAGCACACATTATAACGAGCCATGCTTTCTTTCCGTGCTTGTCTCCCATCAGTCTGGGAGCCTTAATCATAGGGAGTGCAGTTTGGTTTTTGTGTCTTAGTGCCTGGCACAGATAAAGGACTCAATAAATATTCATTGAGTGAAAACATGGATTCTCTACCCTTTGAAAGACAGAAATGTTCTCTGGCTTATAGGCTGAGCCCTGAGAGCACAAACGCATCTTCCCTTTGATCTGTCTGTAAGTTCCATAAAAACCATCAGCTAATACAAAACTGGAGATGGGTCTCCAAGCAGACGTTTGCTATTTTTGCGTGCTCGTTTCCACTCTGGAGACTGCAGGAATTTCCTCTCTCTGGGTGTGATACAGACCAGAGTCACCAGCCCTGGAGAGGTTGGCCATCCATCAGTTGGTCCAAACACAGGCCGGCCTTACCTTTTCTTTACTCAATGGGCTACCCTTCTGTTCAAGGGACAGAAAAAGAGAGAGTAAAAATAATCTTACGGTGATAAATATTTTTTAATATCAAAGCTAGGCTTTTGCAATCTTTAGTTGAGTGAAGCCACTGATAGGGACTCACAAAAATGCCCAACGGAGGGCACCCACCGCTCCAGAAGATTCCTCTAACATCTGCAAAACCACCACTAATCAGAGGCTGGTCCGACCATATGGTATTCGACAGCTATCATATGCCTAGACAGAATGTGTATGTCCCAAAGCCATCAAACTGTGTTTAAGACACTTGTTTGAAGTAGAAAAGCCATATTCTCCAGAGTGTTTTGTTTATGGAAATGAGATGCAATCCTAGTCCAAAAAGAGGAAAAACGCTTCTGTTTTTGAGCCACAAATGCGAACCTACAGACGTGGTGTGTGACTCAATTTCTTTCTCCATAAAGTCAGGGCTCACGGTATCACCGGGCTCTCCTGAGACTGCTGGGAAGGCTAATGACAGAATAACATCTGGGATGAAGGTTGGGTTTCCTGGAGGAAAAAAAATATGAGTTTTCTTTCCTCCCTCCAGAAGCAACAACTGTTTTTGTGAGCAGGATGTCCTCCCACAACTCATTATCTTTGGTTGTGTGGGGACTGTGGTGCTTGGCTCAGGCAGTGGCTGTGCTGAGCAAGGATGCCCACTGGTACCTGAAATTCCAAAGGTACCATATAGGGGTTCTGCAGGGGGGAACACTGGAGAGAAAGAGACAGTGTAGGGAGGGCGAGACCCTTCTCGATGGCTGCTCTGTGGTCACGGGGACATGGGTGTGTGCCGTGAGTAGTAGGCTGGAAGAAGGAGGCAATACATCACCTCCGTGAGGTGTGTGTGGGGGAATTTCTGAACAAGCGTCAGGTTCTTCTGTTCTTCTCTTCTTCAGGTCCAGTCCCAACATTTGTGGGATCTGGGATGAGAGCACACGCAAAGGGCCACACAGAGAATGTCTCAGTACGTACCTGCTATACGTCACTTCGTGTCTATGGCCCAGTCTGCGTTCCATCCAGGGCCCTGAAGCCCATAACAAGGGGATCCCTCGGTGCCCTGGGAACACGTGTCCCACCCCCCGGGGATCTGCTGGGGCACTGCAGGCCAATGCCGGGCCTGGGCCCACCCGAAGCCAGGATGGAGACAGCCCCAGACATATTCCACGGGCAGCCTTGATGGGCAGGCTCCCCCTCCCTGGGCCTCACTCTCACGGCAGGATTTCCAGGCATTCTCAAGCACAGGGGACGGATGGAGCGCACGCAGCACTTTGGGTGACTTGTAGTGACCAAATTTAAGCAGAGGCTGCCACTCCTCCACTTACCCGGACCCAAGGCTTTGAATCTCTCTTCCCCTCACCCCTTGGAGGGGTTGCTGGCCATACTTTCCAGCCTGGGGGCACAATTCAGCAACCCTGTCCCTCTCCTGTTTGCTCTCTCAATTACTGAAATTCCAAAAGAAAAAGAAAATCTTTATGGGATTGAAGAGAAAAAAAGATCTTTGTGTTTGGGTGTTTGTAAGATGCAGCGTCTCTTGCCTGATTGGGGGGTGGCATATCCTTCCTTCCACGCTACCCCTGATAAGCCCAAATCACAAACGAGCTCTTTCTCATCCCCTGTAGCCCTTGCAAACCATAAATGTAAGAAAGCCCCTAATACTGTCCTGGTCTGACTCTGAACCTCCTCCTTCAGAGGATCTCCTTTCAGGCTTCAAACTGCTCAAATGGCCGAGGCAGCCCAGGGCCATGGGCACCACTGCCCGCTCAGCCTGCATGGCCTTGCCTTCTTCCCCCACATTGCCGCCAGGTCAGCTGAGGGCACCATCCATGACCCCTTGTTCCACACAAAGAGCTGGAGCTCTTCAGGGGGTCAGCTCCGTGGCAGCCTGCCTTTGGAAAGACAGCCCTCGGGGTCATCCTGGGCTGATGCGTCCGGGCATTTGTGTCAGTCAGTTAGTAGGTAATCCGACTCATCACAGGATAATGCCAAGAAATGCAATCAGATGCTGTACTTTTGTTTGCCTTGCCACTGGAAGGTCACCCCTGACCATCCAGGGGTCAGTCAAGAGGGCAAGGAGGGCTCCAGTGCAAACATAGCTCCATGACTGGGCAAATGACTCAGAGGAAGCTTCCGCTGAAGGGAGGGGGGTGGGCAGAAGAGGCTTTCTGAGAGAAGACCCATAACCCTCCTTTCTCTTCCTGCCGCCATTTTCTTTCTAAGACTGTCCTCCAGAAGTGCCAGTCAGCGTAAACAGCGATGCTTCGTCATCTCTGTTTTCTTCTTTTTAACATTTTTTAATGTACTCTTACAATAGAAATATAACATACACGTAGGATAAGGTACACATCTTAAGTGTACAAATCAATGAATTTTCACCTGTGTGTATACCGGCATAATCACTACCCAGATCAAGATACAGAATCTCTCCGGCAGCCCAGAAAGTTCCCTCATCCCCTCTCGCAGGCAGAACTCTCCAAAGGTAACTCTTCTTCTGACTTTCATCACAACAGATCAGTTTTGCCTGTTTTTAAACTTCATGTACGTTGGATCCTTTAGTGAGTACTCTTTCATGTCCACATTCTTTCACTCCCTGTAAGACTGTCTTGTGTTGTCATGTGTGTCAATAACCCACTCTTCTTCATTGCTGCATGGTATTCAACTGTGCGATTATACCACGACTTATTGGTCCCTTCTGCCAATGGTGGGCATTTGGTTCTTTCCAGTTTAGGGTTGTTATAAATGAGTCCGCCTCATAACTTCTTGTAAACATATTGCTAGTGCATTTTTCCAAGCCAGATTTTCTGGGTAACTTATAAGTATTAAGTCACTTAATCTTCACCATAAGTGGGAGGTTACCCCTATTGTGCTGACCTCTGTTTAATTGGAAAGTGGGCCCACATGACTTCACCTCCTTTAATCTGCTAATAATCTGCAAAAGACACTTTGTAGGCACAATCTGAGGGAGACAATCACTCTTCATGGCATCAGCTGTGAGCCTTGGGGATGGAGAGCTCCCCACATCCTTCCAGGAAGCAACAGGCAGCGGGACCTGTCAGTGTTCCTGGAGGCATTTGCTAGGCTGATGCGTGTGAGACTCAGCTGCCTCCCACACCTAAAGAATGCTGCAGAAAGGGAAAAATAACCAAACCAAAACCCAGCTAAAGGTGATTTGTGTTTTTCCACTTTATTGAAAAAAAAAATTCAGAAACTTCCAGGGCAGCTGCACTATGAATCTTGATCTGACATGAATGAGGCTGACGGGCTTCAGTTGCTGAGAAAGCAGCACCAAATGGCCACCAGGGACCTCCTCTCCTTATTCCCAGACCGGCTGGCCTGCCCTCCTCGGCGCCGGCAGGGATAAGCAAGAACACCCTCGCCAGAATGGCACTCTCCTGTTATTTTCAAATTGTAGACTTCGCTCAGCAGTTTACTTTTTTAAAATGAAATTAGACTTTTGTTTGTTTAGGTCCAACATGACAAGGCCCTGTCGAGTGCCTGCTCAGGAAGAAGACGTACTACAAGCGATGTAAGTGGGTTTTGTGTCTCATACAGGCTTTCCACTGACCGCGGCAGTGTGGCTCTATTTTCCCTCGGGTATGTTGATGCTTAACGCCTTCTGCACCTGACCCTTCTGAACAAAGACCTCTGATACTGGTGCAGTCGCGATGGCCCCTTGACCGCTTTTTCTCCCCACAGATCATCTGTTTTGCCGAGTAAGCCGAAAGCTTGACACTATGGTCTGAATGTCTGAATGTCTGTTTTCCCCCAGATTCATACGTGGAGTCCTAACCTTCAACCTGAAAGCTCTGGGAGGTGCGGCCTCTGGGAGGTGCTTGCGTCATGAGGGTGGGCCCTCGTGAATGGGATCGGTGCTTTTATAAAACAGATCCCCAAAGAGCTTCTAGTCCCTTCCACCATGTGAGGACGCAGAGAAGACACCAGCTGTGAACCAGGAAGAGGACTTTCAACAGAACGTGACAATGCCTGTGCCATAACCTTCGGCTTCCCAGCATCCAGAATTGGGAGAAAGAAATTTCTGCTGTTTCTAAGAACCCAGTCTGTGGGATTTTGTTGCAGCAGTCTGGACAGACTAAGACAGAAGCAGATAAACAACGAGGTGAAAGGGATTGGTAGACGATTAAATGACACACCAGATTAATTAATTGTAATTTCTATGCTTTAGCTTTCTCCTAAACAACAGGTTTAAAAAATTACAGTGTCACCATGAAAAGATGCTCAACATCACTCATCATTAGGGAAATGCCAATGAAGACCACGTTGAGATATATCCCCCCACACCTGTTGGAATGGCTAAATTCAACAACACGAGAAACAACAGATGTTCATGTGGATGCAGAGAGAGGGGAAGCTTTTGCACTGTTGGTGGGCACGCAAACTGGTGGAGCCGCTCTGGAAAACAATATGGAGATTCCTCCAAGACTGAGAAATAGAACTACTTCGTGACGCAGCAACTGCACTACCAGATATTTACCCAAAGAATATAAAACGACTCATTCAAAGGCATACATGCTCCCTGATGTTCATAGCAGCGTTATCTACAATAGACAAACTGTCAACAGTTGCTGGACTTACTGAATTTGAATGCAGAGCCCAAAAGGAATTAGAGCCCAAGTGTCTGTCGACAGATGAATGGATAAAGAAGATATATAGACATATATATGCATATATATGTATACACACACACACACACAAACATAAACACAATGGAATATTACTCAGCCATAGAAAAGAATGAAATCTTGCCATTTCAATGACGTGGATGAAGCTAGAGTGTGTTGTGCTAAGTGAAATAAATCAGAGAAAGACAAATACCATATGATTTCACTCCTGTGGAATTTAAGAAACGAAACAAATGAGCAACGGGGACAAAGAGAGGTACACCATCCCAGGGGAAGGGAGAACCAAGCGCCTGCTCTTTCCCGGAGGAAAGAGAAGGGTCCGCGGTCAGGAGGAGTTGCAGTCACATGTGCGAGCTCATGGCTCACGTGAAGGTACGAAGAACGGAAGCTAAGTGAGAACAGATCTTACTTCCAGTTCACGTGCTGTTCGGGTACCCTGTTCCATTTTGCGGGAGTGACTCTTCTCTGTGGAAACGTTCCTTGCAAGGAACTAAATGAGTTGAAATCAATATGAAGAACCATGCTCAATAGAAGAAGGTGATGAATGTTAATCAAATTCTTTAACTGATGCGGGGAAACTGGTGGTTTGAAGGAATTCCACGGTGAATCCTCATTTAATGTGATTAATTACCTCCTAATTTGTCGCTTGTGTAAAGAAAGCTTTCTGATTTTTAATTTGCCTAAAAATCCAGACTCTCTTAGGCTCCTGCTCCTAAACACATTCACTACTCCAGAAAGAATTAGCTGACTCCCCTTAATCACAGGGTTTACGTCTCGGCTTAAAATACCATAAATCACTAGTTGGGAACACACAGCCACATAAACATGGGCTTCAGGCTTTCATTTGTGAACCGACTTGCAACGGCTGCTCCTCAGTATCTCAGCAGCCAGGCCACCTCGGCTGGGAAGAGCATCAGCAACGCCAACGCGACAGGCGCCTTGGCCCTGTGAGCGGCGTCCGGCGTATTCCAAGGAAAGTCTTCGGGACCCGTTAAAATGCTGCCCTGCAGCCACTGGCTGGCAGGTGCTACTGAACGCATCGATCTGGAAGGACAGCAGCTGGCGACATGAGCTAACGTGGGTGAATTGTGGAAGACGATTCAAAATCGGTAGCTCAACCTGAAGGGTCGTTCTGCTTTTGGTATACTTACTTAGAATGCATCTGTAAGTGCGGCGGCTCAGAAAAAGAGTTATTCAAAAAGTGACTCTGCCATCTGATACCTTCTGAACCTTCTGACACCTTCTGAATATATTCCTTAATATATTCCTAAATCCCCTCCAGCAATGTTGGAACAGTGTGGTGATGCCCGGAACACGCACGTGCTTCCTCTACCTCGTGGCTTTACTTTAAAAGCAATTCCCAGGTCTGCCTATCCAGGCTGCTGTGCTCTCCTGGGTTCCAGGTCTCGCTCTATTCCTTTTGGGCTCTGCATTCAAATTCAGTAAGTCCAGCAACTGGTTTATCTTTCCCCATCAAACCAGTTCCTCCAGGCTTTCCTTATTCCTGTCATCACCCTTCCCTTTATGCAAGTTCCTTTTATTTTATTCTTAAAAAATATGGTATATATTTAAGGAGCATGTTCATTTTATATATATATGTATATATATATACATATATATATATATGGTGATATGATTACTATAGTCAAGCTAACTTGCATATTATCTCTTCATGTAAGTTACCATTTTTTGGGTGTAGGATGACAGCACCCGAAATCTACTCTTTTAGCAAATTTCCAATATTCAGTAAGTATTCTTTTCAAAGATTTATTTATTTGTCAGAGAGAGAGAGAGAGAGAGCACAAGAAGGGGGAAAGCAGGCACAGGGAGAAGCAGGCTCCCCACTGAGCAGGGAGCCCCATGCAGGACTCCATCCCAGGACCCTGGGATACTGACCTGAGCCAAAGGCAGATGTCTAACCAAATGGGCTAGTCACAGTGCCATCCATCAGATCTCTAGACTTATTTATCCTATGTATCTGCAACTTTGTATCATTTTACCCACATCTCCCCACCTCCAGCCCCTTGGTAACCACATTTCTACTATTCTCTGCTTCTATATATTTGACTTTTTTAGAATCCACATATAAGAGAGGTCACTAAGTTGTTTTTTTTTTTTTCTTTCTTTGTTGGCTTATTTCATTTAGTATAATGTCCTCCAGGTTCATCCATGTCATTGTGAATGGCAGGAGCTCTTTTAATGATTAAAAATATAAATATATATGCTATAATTTCTTTATCCATTCATGCAAAGCCACACAGCCCACAAGAGGCAAAGCAGGGGTTTGGGTCCTCATGTGTCTAATTCTTTCAAGTAATCCTTCAGGTCTTTTTGTAAGGAAAATTGTATTCCTGTGGATGTGGAGGCTACAAGGGAAGCATTTTGTTTGCACTCTGGTGAAATATTAAGCTACACCTGACTGCACACACATGCACACACACCTGCACACACACACACACGCACACACACAGAGTCCAGACAAACATAGAAATTCCTTGTCTATTTAACTAGAAGGAAATGCGTGGGTCATTCTTAGACTAGAGGACAGATGCGCACATACACATTGGCAGGGGTTGTCTGCCAGCCAGACTATCGACACGCCTTCTCTCCAGCTCAGAGGCTACTTTGAACATGACAGATTCACATCTCATCCTAAAAGCACTTATCAACTCTTAGCTGGCTTTCTGCAGGCAGAAGCAGAACCACTTCGGCTTGGTATGGCTACGGGCCTGGAATCGCAGTCGCAAGTCTTCATCCAGAAAATCTACCTTTTACTAAGTCCTTCTCGAGTGATGATCTATAGAAAAGCCAAATTATTCTTTGCCAGATCAGGAATAGCCTTTCTATTTGCTGTGTAATTGAATGAAGAGCATTTCGGCTTTGGCGTCTCTCTCCGAAATCCGCCCTTTATTTAAGACCTAAGCAAAGAACAGCAGAAAGCAAACTTTGTGAACCGTGCAGAGAAAATTAATTCTCCTTCCTGTGTATGGTTGTACACACAACCAAGAGAGGAATATGCTTGATATTGATACTTCAATGTCTGTTTCACTGTACTAAAGCCACAATCAGTCTAAGTGAACAGTACCACGCCAAGACAGGGAAGGCAAGATTCTCTTTCTTAAAAAGGCGGGGAAATGTTCAGACGGTAACAGTAGCAAGCTTGGCTCTCCAGACTCACAAATGAGTCCCGGTTCCATCCTTCCAGCTGCACACAGACCAGTTCTTCTGGGGATGACATTTTATTACCAGATTCAGCAGGCCCCAGTCTAACCTGAGCAATTCCCAAACGATTTTCCTAAATACCCCCTTGGTGCTGCCAGTGGCACTGGTTAGGTCCGGCGTATTAGAAGAAAGTTTGATTTCTCTCTCAGTTTTGTTTTCTATATCCTGTGAAACTCAATCCTTGTTAATCCTCCGATTTAAAACGTTATTTGGAGCCCACTATGTCCTAGGTCCCGTGCTAAGTGCTGGGGATATAATAACAACCAAGATCACTGCCCTCATAGAGCTTTTACTCAGGGGAGTGAGCCAATTATGAAGTGTGCGGTTAGACTGCTGTGTAATTAGTGAAGGCACAGGGGGCTGATCAGGCACATCAGAGGAAGGGCCTCAGGCACACGAGGCTCAGGGTGTCGGTATAAAATTTCCGAGGGAAATTCTGGCTCAGATTGGATGTAAGGGATGGGTGGAAATTCGTCCATGAAAAATGGTGAGGGTGGGAAGAAGGGGGAGCAGTATTTTGGATGGAAACAGCATCATGTACCAAATCCCAGGAATGAGAGAACTTGAAGTCTCATGTCATGTCTGGAACCCAGAACATCAAAGGATCTGGGACCAGATGGTGTAGGGCCTTAGAAGGCATGGATGAACTTTGGACTTCATCCCCGTGATTTGAACTGGGGGTGTGGGGTGGGGGTGGGATGTGATCAGCGTATGGCTTCTGGAAGATCGCTCTGAGGTGGGCAGAGAACTGAATGGAGGCTGACAAGTCTGAAGCTGGGGAAGACAGCTGGAGGCTATTTCAGGGAAAAAAAAAAAAACACTGTCCTGGGCAAAGGCAGGGGCCATGGGCATGGAGAGCAGTGAGTGCACTCAGGGTCTTGTGGACTGGGCTCCTTTCATGTCATTCTTGGTACCATCATGGGGCCCATACACCCTGAACATCTGAGGGTCTGCAGAGCCAACATGGCACGGCAGGGCCAGACCACCCTCTTCAAACCTCAGCTCTGCTCCTCATTAGCTCTCTGACCATGAGGGGAGTTACTTCTTCTCGCGGTGCCTTGGTTTTCTCAAATGTAAACTAGAGATAATAACAGTATACACCCTGTAGTAAGCACACAGTCAATGTAGAGCTCATATATATCAGCACTTAGAAGAGGGCCGGGCGCATAAGAAGTGATTGATATTAATTATTAGTATGACATGTCTTTGGTATTACGCTGCCACCTGCTTTATTCATGCTCATCTACCCTGTGGTGATATCTCAGTCCTCCTGTCTCACTCCTTCCTTGCCTAATTCTACTCTGTTCATGCCTTCTATGTGACCATCAGCACACCTGGCAGCTTGTCCCTCCTCTTTTCCAGACAGCAGAGGCCTCCCAAGTAAGTCCCAAATTCTTAGTCTAACAATAAAACCCTTCCTTAACCTGGTCTTATTTGCTCTCCCTTAAGCTTATTTCCCATTATAGTTATATCCCAGAGTATGCCCTTCTGGCTTACAAGAATTTAAATTTGCAGGGAGTTTCATGTAATATTGGCTTTTGGTTATGATGATGCTTTTATTCTTATTTGTGAGAACTGCTTTGGATGGTGGGTACTTCCCAAGTTGCCGAGCACCAGGAAACAAGATCCCCTATGAGGTCATCTTCTCAGTGGCAAGAGTCCCAGTGATTTTGGTTTGCAAGTCTACAGTAGGACAATCTGATCCACTATTTACATTGCTTTTATTGATTGATTTTGTCTTTTCTTGGCTAAAATAGAATAGTAAACCTTTAAATGTAGGGGACAACAATAGCCATAAATGACCTGAACTAAAGCATTCAGCCTTATCACAGAGGAACTGATGAGAAGAAATTGCCTTGGAAGGCCACACCATGATAACTAATGTCATTTACTTAAGTGACAGTGTCCGTTTCAAGGGGATTTGATATTGTTTTAGTATAAGCAGATTAATTTCTGGGTTCAGGAAGTATCAGCATTTCTTAAAATTAATAGGATCTATCTATATCTTAGACTTATAGGAATTTGCCCCATGGAGATATTCAGGAAGAAATTACCCTTGAAAGATTGAGGAAGGTGGTTTTCTGGCTAAATCTCCTGTCTGCACACTAATACCACTTCCTGCTTCTTGGTCTTGAGTACTCTACCCTCTGCCTTCCTGCTTCCTCTCTTTCCTTCTACCACTCTACCAAAGCCTGACTCTGTTGCTAGGCCTTCTGTCCTCTGTGACTTTTTTTTGGTAATAATTAGAACCTACATGGACTTTTTCCTTCTCCAAACTTCTATTATTTGTTTTTTATTCTTTTATTCACATCTTTTTTGAATATATAAATAACGCACAATGAACAGCACATACCTAAATTATACAAAATCAATGAGATTTAGCATATATGTACTCTTATGAAACCCTCACCACAATCGACAGAATGAATATATCCGTCGCCTCCAAGCTTCCCTGTGGCCCTTTGAAATCCCATCCCTCTTTGTATCTCGTCTTGTTTCTAAACAACCGCTGATCTATTTTCTGTCACAAAAATAAAAAAAAATTGCCAAACATTTCATTTCTTCATTTGTTATAAAATTATTTTGCCTTAAATACTCAATTATCTTATAAAGATATGTAAAAAAATAGGGCAAAATATTTTACATTTATCCCTGTATATATCCCATTTCCCTTCTCCTGGCATATCACCCCAAAACTTAGTATCTTAAAACAACATGTATTATTTTACAGTTTCTGTGGGTCGGGAATTAGCATGGGACTTGGTTGGGTCCCCTGTCTCCAGGTCTCTCACAAAGCTGTAAACAAAGTATCTAGAGCTTCAGTCAGCTCAAGATTCAACTGGGGAAGGAGCTGCTTCTAAATCCATTCATCTGGTGGTTGGCAGGATTCAGGTCCTGAAGAGTGTTTAGACTGAACACTTTAATTCTGTCATGGGCTTTGGTGAGAAGTCACCCTCAGTTCCCTGACACATGGGTTTCTCTATAGTGCAGCACAACATGGTGGGTTGCTTCATCCAAGTGGGCAAGCAAGAAGAAACAGAGAGTGTCAGCAAAATGGAAATGAGATCCCAGCACTCCTGCTCTATTCCATTCACCAGAAGCAAGTTTCCAGATCCATCTCACACACAGGGCAAGGGATTATACCAGGCACTGGGGATAACTGAGAGCCATTTTAGAATTGGACTACTAATTTTTGTTTTTGTTGTTGTTGTTTTTTTTTTCAGTACCTATGTTGTAGAGAGCACAACATGCTCTTACCATGTTTGTTTTAGGAAGAGTTCCTAGAGTGGCTCATTCCTTTGGTTAGATCCAGATTTCCACATGGCATCATTTTCCTTCTGGAGTTCCTTTGACATTTCTCACATTGCTTGTTTGCGCTGCACACACAATCTTTTAGCTTTTACATGTCTGAAGGAATCTTTATTTCACCTTTGTTTATTAAAGTTAGTTTATTTGTTTGTTTTTGCTAGGTACAGAATTCTAGATTGGCAGTATTTTTTTTCGAGTATTTTAATGTTGTTACTTCACTTTCTTCTGATTCACACTGCTTCTGATGAGGAACCTGCTATGATTTTTATCTTTGTTTTTCATTGTATTTTTTTTTTTCTGGCTGCTTTAAAAACTTTCTCTTTTTCACTGGTTTTAAACAATTCGATTAAGATGTCACCTGATGTAGTTTCCTTCATGTTTCTTTTGCTTGGAGTTTGTTGGAATTTCTTGGATTTCTAAGTTTATAGTTTTTAATCAAGTTTGGACAAATTTCAGCCATAAGATCCTCAAATATTTTTTCTTGAACTCCCCATTTCCCTCAAGGACATGTAGGGGAGGCCACACAGAGAGGCCTCACCACTTACTGTTGCCTTTTTCAATTATTATTTTTTAGCTCTTTTTTCTCACTATCTTATTTTGGAAAATTTCTATCATTTTGTCCTTAAATTTACTAATTAATCTTATGCCAGGTCTAAGTTCTGTTAGTTCCCTTCAGTGCTATTTTGCTTTGCTTTTATTTTTTTGGTTTGGTTTGGGTTTTCAGCATTGTAATTTTCTTCTCTATATATTTGATTTGGCTCTTTTAAAAATCTCCCACATGTCTCCTTAAAATGCTATTCATTAATTTTCTCTTCCTTATAAGTTGTATTTTATTGCCTCTTTATGTGCCTGGTGATTTCTGATAAGGCGGCAGGCAGTGTATCTTATCATGTTGGGTATTTATTTATACATCTATTTATTTTTGCATTATTGAAACCGTTTATGAACTTTGTTCTGTAACATGGTTATTTGGAATCATTTTGATCTTTTCACAGGTTACTTTTAAGCTTTGCTGGGTGGGACTACAGCTGGCTTTAGGCTAAGGTTAATTTGGCCCCTCTATTTAGGCAATATCCTTTTGAGTACTAAGTCTAATGCCCCATGTATTGTGGAGTTTCTCTCCTCTGGCTCCTGGGAACGTGAATTAGTTCCAGTCTTGAATGAATGTCAGAAATTTTTCTGTCAAATCATGTTCGTGTGTGGTGATTCTTACCTCAACTTTAAGCAGTTTCCATGCAAGCATGTGGTACTTAGTACTCAGCTCAGGACTTGAAAGGAAACTTCTTCAGGTTCTGGAGCTCTCTTTGTGCATATTTCTGGTACACTGCCTTGGGAATTTTAGCTGCTTTGTCCTCTTCTAAGATTCTCAATTCTATCTCTTCAACTCAGGTAGATTGCTTGGTTCTCCCTAAGTTCTTTTTCTCTGTACCCCAGCCTCACACTCTGCCTAGGTATCAAACTGAGGCAATTGTGGAGCTCATCCTGTCTGCTTCCCTTCTCTTAGAGATTCCTGCCTATTGTCCAATATTGGGAAACCATTGATTTATATAATTTGTCTGTTTGTTTTTGTTTTTTAGTTGTTTAAGGCAGAAAGTTAAGTCTGGTCTCTGTTACTCCATTATGTTCAGAAGTAGAAATCTGTTCCATACACTTTATTTAGTAACCTATAACCCAGTTTACCCTCCTTCCTTCATTTTTCATATATCCCTTATGCTCATGAAAAAGTGCTCCCAGAGGACAGAACATGTATCATTTTACTTCTTTTGCACCTAATACCGTGCTATGCAAATGTTGGAAAAGAGGTTTCTTTTTACGGTTTCCTAGAAGGGCTGACTGTGAAGTATCTTCTGTTTGCTCTGTAATAGTGCATCCTCGTGGTCCTTCTCTTATCTCTGTTTTCTCCACATTTAGTTTTTCTTACCCCTGCAAAGAGACAGGAGCTCCTCTGTATAACGCCACTGAATCTGATGGATTCAACTATTATCTCTGTTAAATCCTAAGTGGCAGCTTTACAACACCAGAGGTCCCCAAATTTGAATTTATGTGCCAAACATCTTAAAGAGGAACACAGCCAAAAAAACCTGTCACCTGGAAAAAATTAGTCTGATTATCTTAATTACTACACTTGGTTGACTCCCACTATTTTGGCCATCTCCCTGCCTTCTGATCCCGAGCTCCAGCTCTCTGCTGTGATTTTCAATGTCTTCCCAACTAAGATGGTTGCAAACTGTGACTTTCCAAGACTTTCCCTGGATGATCCTAAGTCTCTGTCCCTTGGAGCACAGACAGAGCCTAAGGTCCATTTGCTGTTTCTGGTACTGTTTTAAATTTCACCTTTGGCTAGATCTGTTTTGTGCTGAGTTCAACAATAATCTGAAGGAGCTCAATAATCCCTATTTATACTGCAGTTGCAAAATTCTTCCAGGCAGAAAAACTGGATTTGTAGATGAAGATATCAATGAAATTACTATCTCATAGGTGAAAGTCATTCCTTAAGGACCTACTGCAGTGACTCCCAGGCCTTGCTTACTTGATTTAGAAACTCTGTCAACCACGTGGAAACTCTGCCATCACCTTGAGCCCAGTCTGTCCACAATTCACTTTCTCATCTCTCTTGCCTTTCTGATCCCCACCCTGCGGTTCCCATTTTCATTAATGTTACCTTCAGTCTCCTAATTAGGTAAGCTTGAAGCTCAGGGCTCTGTTTTCATCTGATCTGTTTGCTAGTTCCAGCAGTTTCATATTTATGATGTCTTCTGTATGCCATAGATTCTCACCCTCCAGTGTTTCTCTTGTTCATTTTTTCTCTACACTCCCATCATCACTCCTTTCCTTCAAGGCCTCATCCCTGACACCTGGCCTCTCCATCACCAGTCCATTCCACATCCTCCAGCACCAGAGGCTCTTTCCTCAGTGACTCTGGCTTATACCACTGTTATGATCTTAGCTATTGTGACTCACTCCATAGCTGCCATGTCCAAACTGCACTTGTCTCTTCTTTTGGAATTCTCTTGGCCCAGGTACACCTCTTTAAACATATGAGTCTGAACTTCAAGGTCCAGCACATATGCCAACTCTTTCATGTCGTTTTCTCAAAGTTTCTAGCCAGAAGTAATAGCCATGAGCTTATGCTTAGAACAGTGCCTGGCACACAGAAGGCTCAAATGAAGTCTTTTTCTGATGAATGAATGACTCTTTCTCTTCTATGCTTTTGTAACATTTTGTACTTGTCCAATAGCACTTTTATCATCCTGCCTTGATGCACTAATTAGTTTATCCTTTCAACAAGAAATGACTGAGCACCCATGATGTGCAAGGTTCCATGTTAGAGAGTTCACTGAACAATGGTCCATTTTTCTCAAAGCAGTGTGAATGTGTCTACTGTGTACACAGCCATCTCTCTCAGAGCAGTGTGAATATATCCATTGTATACACAGTTATCTCTCCCACAGTGTGAATGTGTCTACTGTATACATGGCTATCTCTCCCATAGCAGTGTGAATGTGTCCACTGTATACATACATGGTTATCTCTCCCACAGCAGTGTGAATGTGTCCACTGTACACACATCCATTTCTCCCATAGCAGTGTGAATGTCTGCTGTATACGAGGTTGTCTCTTCCACAATAGTGTGAATGTGTCCAGTGCATACCTGGCCATCTTTCCCAACACAGTACCGTCCTGTCAAAGTATATATGTCTGTCTCTCTCATAGCAATGTGAACCGGCCACTGCCTAAGTGGTCATCTCTTTTCCATGGCTCTGTGAATGTGTCCATTGCATACACGGCCATTTTTCCCCCCAACAAGGTTCCCAAAGGAAAAGACCACATCTTCTTCCTCCTGGCTTCCTTCATGGAACCTTTGAATGACTTCTGAATTAATGAAATAAATGTAGCTCAAACAAGAGTCAGGATACTGACAATCTGTTTATGTCTTAAATAATTGAAAGGAAGACAAAGGTCATTTAATACCCTGGAAGGAGGTAGATGCTGACTTACACCTTCTTTTTAAGATTTATTTACTTCAGAGAGAAAGAGAGAGAGAGAGAGCACAAGCAGGAGGGGGGAGAGGGAGAGAGAATCTCAAGCAAACTCCCCACTGAGCACGGAGCCTGACCCAGGGATCCCAGGACCCCAAGGTTGTGACCTGAGCTGAAACCAAGAGCCAGCCACTCAACTGACTGAGCCACCCAGTAGCCCCTTAGTTACTTCTTTATATTTGACGTTAATCCCTTTCAGAACAGAAAGGATCCTGTCCTTAGTGATCAACCATAAAGGAATACCACAAGCAACACAAAATCTGTCAAGTTTAGTTTCTTCAAAAGGAAATTAAGCTAATTGAATGGCAGACATTAAAACTTCAATTTCATCTGTTGACCTTGACAATATCTGGCTTAAATAACCCTCAGATATTTTAATTTTTAATATACAGAATAGATATTCAGTGAAGCTATTATCTCAAATTTAAAAGAAGTCTTTACATAAAAGTAATCTTACTTCATGGTCCTCTTGCATACATTTTAAATAGGGTTTGCTTTACACACACCTTTTCTTAATCTAATTATGGTTTATAGATAGGGCTCCGAGAATATTCCCTACCTCTAACTTTTAACTGTGAATATTTATAAGGAATACAAAGGTGTTATGAAAATGTTATGTGTCTTCTCTTCTAAGAACAAACAAGGGAATGGGCCCTGTAGTCACACCAAAACACTGGTCCTGTCCTCCAGCACAGCTGACCAGACCAGGGGTAAACATGTGACTCAAGTTGGACCAATCAACCCCTTCCTCCTGAAAATTAATTGTATTTGGGACTGAAACATTAGGTAGTTTGTCAGAATTAGTGTTTACATTGGGATTACATCATCCCATATGCATAAAGAAGAAGGAAAGGGAGACAGATTTTCAGATGGAACAGAAGGAAGCAAACATCAAAAAGAAACACAAATAATACTGAGCATTTAGTAGGTGACCAAGTACTATCTCATTTAATTCTCAGAGAACTCAATTAAACTCAAGCATTTGTAGTCAAGGAAACTGAGGCAAAGAGAGGTTAATGGGAATGGCAGAGTTGTGATGTGAATCCAGCAGTCAGACTCCAGAACCGGGCTTGTTAGCGTGACCTTAGACTGCTCCCTGGCACCAGAGATGGGGCGGGGGCCCCAAGACCGCAGGGAGCAGAGCCGCTGGCTCCTTCATCAGATTTCCTCATCTTAACCTGAGACTTGTCTGAACTTTCTGCCTTTGGATATTATAAGGAAGACCAATTTCTTTTTTCTCCTCTTTCTTTCTTTTTTTTTTTTTTTTTTTTTGAGGATTTTATTTATTTACTTGACAGAGAGAAAGCACATGCGGGAGAGCGGCAAAGGGAAAGGGAATAGCGGAGAAGCAGTCTCTCCACTGAGCAGGGAGCCCATCATGGGGCTCCGTCTCAGGACCCTGGGCTCATGACCTGAGCTGAAGCCACCCAGGCCCCCAAGACCAAATTCTTTTATTAAATTCTCCCCCTTTTGATTAAACAATTGCAGAGGTTTCTGTTACCTGCTATGTGAAAGTCATATACAACAGCCCGGCCCCCTTCACTGACACCCCATGTCAGACCTAGTTCTGTCATTGAATTTCACGTGCACGCATTCCCATTCCCACTTCCAGCAGCCTCTTCTGCTGCTCTGTTATTTTCTGCGCATACTCGACACACGCGCGCCATCTTTGCACCTGCTTCTACGCTATACATACAAATCGGTTACTTGTTTGTGGAAATGTAATGAGAATAATGCAAAGGGTTTTGGAAGAAGATGCCTGGGACTTTGCTTAATTGATGGGCCTGGATAAATTAGGAGAAAACATTTTATTGTGAGTTGCTGTCTGTAATATATCTGCAATTAATGTTTTTAGTGTAATTAGGCAGTTCCAACAT
Organism: Lontra canadensis; assembly: GCF_010015895.1. Taxonomy (NCBI): domain Eukaryota; kingdom Metazoa; phylum Chordata; class Mammalia; order Carnivora; family Mustelidae; genus Lontra; species Lontra canadensis. The sequence continues at coordinate 7,634,033 of NW_022630995.1, forward strand.
TAGCTAGAGAAGGGTAATTAAATCCTTGTTTTGCTTTTCATAGTGCAAAGGAAACCTTTCAAAACAACCGAGAAAAGTAAAACCTAGCCAAATTCATTTTTTTTTTTAACCAGGAAAGTTTGTGGCAAACTTTTGCTGGCATCTAAACACGTGTAAATCTTTAAGCGGTTATGCATGGCAGGCCCTGTGCATTTAAAATGCCATCTCTCAGCATTACTGTTGTTCAAGCAAGAAGGCAAAACAATGAATTACTTTATCGGGTATAGAAAGCACGCTTAGCCCTTGTGGTTTTAGCTTCCTGCTGAATTAAATGAGGCAAGTTTGCTCAGGGCTCTGCATTCAGACAGATCATAGTTAAATCACCTCTGAGCTATGTAATCTGCAGCAAGTTACTTTTGACCTTGGGCAGGTTACTTTGTTGCTTTCCTTCCTCTGAGCCTGTGTCTTCATCTGTAAAATGGGAGATCGGCAGTATTTGTTTACTTTACAGGATTGTGGTGAGGACGAAACAGACGATCCACCTATCCACCGATCCACCGCTGGAAAAGACAGTGTGTCCCAGACCCAAGCATCTGGAAACTTCCCTACTGAGTGTGCCCAACTGCAAGGCCCAACCGTCCTCTGACGCTAAGCCATTTCTGTAGCTAGTCATGCAGCCAATTAAGTAAGCAAAGGTGACACAGAGTTGACTGCCTTCAGACTATGAGTTCCCAGGGGGAATCTGGCTTGTTCGCTACTTGCTCTAAGATGTGCTGAGTCCTTGGCCCTGGATTCTTCGGCTGGAGCACACCTGCCTGCAGAGGCACAATCTGGTTCCATCTTGTCGTGTGGGTCTTTGTGGCACCTGTGCTGGCACCATCACGTGACGCCCCTACTGTTCATCACACTGTAAGGAAAAATTTGTCTTGCTGGAATCCGTTGAGACTCCTTGTCTACTTTTGGCAACTATGGAGTTTCGGCAAGCCAGTCTTCCTGTTTGCTTACTCATGTCCTTTGGAATTTTGGGGCAGGGGAGGCTTTTTACCCCTTGCCATCCTTTGTGACAGGAGTCGACAAACATTATCGGTAGGGGCAGTCAGTACTTTAGGCTCTGGGGCCACATATGATTTACACTGCATATTCTTCTTTGTGAATTTCTTTTAACGACCTTTCAAAATGTGAGAACCATTTTCAACTCACCCGTTGAACAAAAATAGTGAGAGCTGGATAGGACCCCTGCTTTTATGAAGCTGGCGTTCTTCCCTAATACCCACCTAAAGCACTTAAAACAATCTGTACTGGATTAGTGAAAATGCAGAAAACATTAATTCTTCCTACATTTCATGCTCTTCGCTTGTTCATCTCTAAACCCAAGGCAACCCTTTTAGTACTCAAAGTAATGTTCCCAAATAATGGAGAACTTTCTGGTATACATGTAATGCACAGGGACCAGTTTTTTTCCACTCCCGCAAGTGAGTTCTGCTTCTTTGGTTACAGGACAATTCTTTATTATCAGGCTTCCCGATGCAGAGCCAGGAATAGATTACAGGTTAAAAAAAAGGAGAGTAGATTACAAGTGTGGGTGTAGACATTGAACCCCTCAGCTTTCAGGGCAGCTGGGCAACCAGGCTTAGACACTCTCTTCTGTTTACCCCATGTGCTGGGCAAACGTTATCATTTTTAACATGATCAAGGTTGTTAAGTTCTGTATCAAGCCAGTAAGTTATTGTTTGATTAAATACAGCTCTGGTCTATGGGGGTGGGGGGCTTACATTTTCAAATCACTATTTGCGACTAGAGTAGGGAGCCTGGGACTCAGAGGGGCTCACAGTTCTCTTTACTGACCCCAGGTGACTAGGGGACGGTTTTTCCCACAGGACAGGAGCTGAGGTAAGTCTCACTACCTGGTTAACTCTTAATGCTGCAGACAGCCTCTGAGGAGAAGGATGACCTCAAACAGCCAGGAAGACATCAGGGACATAAAGACTGAAGACAAGGTAAATCTTGGAAGATGGCTAGACAGGAAGGTGAAGGCTCGGTGGAGTAAGGGTAGTCAGAAGGAAGCAATAACTCAGTTTCCATGAATTTCCAGGCACTGGTTCTAGTTCTAAAGGCAAACTCCCTGGAGCCTAAGGTATGAAAAGAAGAGAGGAAAAGTAGTGGGAGAGAAGAGTAAATGGGAAGGAGAGGGAAAAAGGGGGGAACAGAAGCAGATGCGTGACAAGGGACCCTAGCCCTCAGCTGTGGCATGGTCCCCGGCACACAGAAGGACACACTCCCACTGGGGTCTCGTGGCTGGCCACGCCCACATCCCACGGCATTGCTGCATCTCGGCACTCCTGTAACAATGACCTCGTGTCACCCGGAGATGTGAGAATGATGTGCATACAGTCTGCTTTGTTTGTGGAGTCAGGAAATCATCCATTTCAGAACGATTTCTCCCATAAAAGAGTTAGGGGTTAAGATTTCAAACACATCCCTCCAGAAAAGGGTAGAGATACTCATTTTCTGAACTACCTTATTCCAGACCATCACCAGTAACAAAAGCCACACTCTGCTATGACTCTCCCAGCATGTGAGGGGCCGTGCAGATACCGCTCCACGAACTGGTCCTGGTGCCC